>NC_067199.1:43967020-45241393 GCF_000699445.3 Schistosoma haematobium
ACCGAGTTAAATGAGTAATTGATTCATGATATAAGTATTATAATTGTGATGTGTTGATAAATAGAAATCTACATTTTTTTATACTTTG
The DNA here is from genome assembly GCF_000699445.3 of Schistosoma haematobium. NCBI lineage: Eukaryota > Metazoa > Platyhelminthes > Trematoda > Strigeidida > Schistosomatidae > Schistosoma > Schistosoma haematobium. The sequence goes on from NC_067199.1 coordinate 43,967,109, forward strand.
CAACAGTATATGGCACTTTCACAAAAAGAAATTAGTTTTCCCTCAAATCCTTACACATTTTTTGTATTAAAAGGAAAAAATCGTTGCAGTTTTGTTTTGAAACTAAGTTTCCACGGAGATAACTTCGAAAAACCACAAATAGAGATTTCATGACTAATGACTCAGACTAGTCCGACTTATTGTAAAGACTGTAAACTAATTACTATATGAAAATGTAATGGTATTTCTAATTTTAGTAGTAAAAAAATATGGACCTGAACTTAAATACAAGATTTTTTTTAAAAAGCTAAAAGTTATGAAAGTTTGTATTTCCTCCTTATTGACTGATATATCCACGACAGTATTTGATTTTGTGTTCCTCAAACAAGTACCACGTTGCTGCCCGTCATTACAAATATCATTAAGATTTAAAGTTTGTTCAGTAGCCCCCAAATGCCCTGCTACGGCTGAGAGTGGGGAGAGTCAGCTCACCCTCTCCAAATGCTCTCACATGGTCATGTGCATACAACCACTGCCACAGAAGTCCTACTCACTGCCTTCTTGCGCCACAGGTGTTTACGAAACTGAGAGAACGAAAAGCGAATGTTCGGCACTTTAACCGGATTCAAAACCAATGGTGCACATGGGCTCCAGTATCCTGAGGGAAAAAATGGCGTATAAACCTATTGTTTGTCACCGGCTACCATGAGGAGTGCATCGCCTAACGTTGCTCCACTGTCTTGTGGATTAGACCTCTAGGTCAAAGGCTCCGAGTGTGGCCCTCTAAGAAGACCGTCTGTTTCGGTTTTGGCACCCGGGCAGTATCCTAGCCCTAGTACAGGACTTTTCAGCAGTGGGCATCCATGACCCATCACATGGGACCTCTATACTGTTGAGCCAGCATTCGACGGTGTTTATGTTTAACGTCAACCAATCCGCAAAACTGCACAACCATCTTCAATTATCTGAGGTAGATACCTGTCTCTACCAGACACGGATTAGCCCCATTGGTCACGGCTTACCATTAGAACTCCGTGAATTACTACTCGAAGCTAATTACTAGTGAGCACATGGTAATTATCAGTATAGGGTTGTAGAGATTGTTGAATTTAGATTTGGTGGATGAATGTAAGACGACGAGTGGAAAGCTGTAAGTACTGGACGGCCATTTCGTCCTAATATGGGACCCTTCAGCAATGCAAGATCGTGAATATGCACTACTGAATAGTGCCAGACTAGAATGAAACGGCCATTCAGTACTTCCAAATTTTCAATGATGGTCTAACATCAATCGATTCATGATCTCTACAACTTTGTACTGAAACCTTTTTTATATTTTCTCTCTCTGATTAAAAACTAAGCCGTTCAGTTTCACACTAATCTATATTTCAGATGAATAAACTACAATCAATCAATCATGGATTTGATGATCATGAAAATAATAAGAAAATTATGTAATTCTCATTGCTTATTTTATAGAAAAAATTATCATTTTATTATGTAACATTTCAACTAGTCTAATCATTATTTGGTGCAATTTATCATCTACCACACATACACACACAAAACCGTTAACCTTGTAATCTAAATGAAAGTTATTTAATAAATACATCATCTTTATGATTATTATGTGAATTAATCTCTTTTTATCAGTATTGAGTTGAGGTTAGACATTGACACCGTTAGATCTTGGGTTGAGTGGTCTAGAGGTTAAGCGTTCGTGCGCGAGATCGAAGGTCCACAATAGGACGAAACGGTCGTCCAGTGGTTCCAGGTTTTCAATAGTGGTCTAATAACCATCAGCTCATGATTTTGTTGTTCAATGAGACAGTTAAAAATCTTATGAATCTTTATGAGATTGTATATTAGTGAAAATAATTGTGATTACCCACTGAGTGTGGATAAAAAAGCATTTAGCTGAGTGACTTAAAATGAGATTTCCTTTCCTATTATTGATTTATAATTTCGATTCATTGAGTGTAAACTATCTGTAATTTTGTTGAATAAGGTTATTGCCTAGTCTATACTCTAGTTTTTTATATTCTACTTTGAATGATATATTTTAGATAATGTGGTCCAGTTTGTGTATAAAATATCGATCTAGTAACAATGTAATCTCAATCATTAGTCCTGTTATTGTGCTAGTGTAGAACGCCATAGAAACAGAAAGTATATTTGTCCTCCCCATCATATAATTTTGGCGACAAATCAGTTTTCTAACAGACCTAGTCACTATACTATGTAATGTGATCAGATAATAATTACAAGAAAAATGGACATATTGTGCAAATGGGAATTACCGACATTGTGGGAAAAAAATGGTCGTAATAATGTTAATGTCTGATTTCAACTGGTCTAAATTGTTGTGAGAAAATAGTTTCAGATGAATAAAGCCCTAACCAAATTTCCAACATTATTTATCAGAAGACATCGGTTCACCTAATGATTCAAGTATTTATAGTGAAGTCTTTAATTGATATGAAGAAAGTATGTTAAATGCATCAAATCCTGATCAGAATTCTGATGCCATTTCATCAGATGTGAACTGTTCGAATGAACCGGAGCCTTAACCGTGTTGGCAGACACAAAGGATACACCTAGGACAGTTGGAAAAACCACAATCCAAAACCAATGGTATACATAGGCTATTTGACCAGGTTGATGAATATGGAAGATTCACCTAGGGGAGTTGAGAGACCTTGATTCCAAACCAATGGTGCACATTGGCTCCAGAATCCTGCCGGAAAAAATGGCATATGAACCTATTGTTGGTCACCAGCTATCATGGGGACTGCATCTACTAACGTCACTCCACTGCCTTGTAGATTAGACCTGTAGGTCAAAGATTCGGAGTGCTTCCTGAGAAAACCACCTGCTTTCATTTGGGGGTTCGGTCAGTACATTAACCCTCAAACAAATGGAATGATAAAGTGTGGCGCATATGTATTTGGTGCCTCCTCGAACCAATGTTTATGTGTATCAACAAACAAGTACGAATGACTCACTTGTGTTTAGTGAAATCCTTAGTAAATGTGACTTCGAATGATGCTATCTCATCTGGTATATTCGTCCTCACAATGCATATATTTCCAGTGAAATCTCTTATCATCGTTATAAACATGCCCTGAATGAGTCGAACTCTTATAAGATATTATCGCAACTAATGTATGTCGAGTAGTATCTCTAATTAATGCTGTGATGAATCACAAAAGAGCAAATGTTTCTGAAGCAGTCAGAAGGCCAATATGCTTAAATATAGTAGTATTACGTGGAAACGAGCTGTTATATCAACGACAAGGTTCCTTGAATTTATGCAGTAAATTCGTGGAAAGTTTTCTGGAAACTATTCGATAATATTTATGGTACATAAGTCTTTTTACTCCTTTTAAAGTGGTTCACATCAAAAAAAGAACTCAAACAAGAACAAGCATCATAATTAGGAATTCATTTTAAATTGATTGATTTGGGTACTGAGGACAGTCGTGTGATTGTATGTAAAATAATCCCGACCGTTGTTGCTACCTTGACGTGGTGGTCGGGCTTGCCTATCGTGATGAAGCAACCGAGCTATACTGGCTGGAACAACCGTTCCTCAAGGTCCTACCACGTCAGAAAGGTCGGTTAAAGAGCGGTAAGACTAAAAGCAACAAACCCTAGGTCCGAAGGCGAAGTCGTACTGCTGACTGTACAGAGGTGTGACAGCAGTAAGGTGTTTCCTTCAGACAACCAGCATGACAGCGATGCTGCCTTCCCACAAGGAGGAGTGGGGTTAGAAAAGGTCGACTATAAAAATGCACACCTCGCCTTATCCCACGGATATCAGTCTCCGGCGGTAAGGTCTCAACAAGTACGGAGCTAACACAAAAATTGCCCATAAAAAGGTCGTGTGTGACCAACCTCAAGCAGTTGTCCATTGGGCACTGCGGTCACGCTCCCAGGTCACTAAGACCACTTCTAATCCGATTTCCTTTTCAGGTACCTCCAGAAGAACCCTTCCACGGTGTGGGCAGTCGGGAAGTGATAACCGCCCTCATTACCTCTAACAGCACTCAAAATCTCTGATGTAAAATAATGTTTATTTTGAAGTGAAGCATTTAGGACTACAAAATGTTACGACCTCGGTCCCAAAATACATGTTTTTTTGACTCGTCATAATGGAATAAAAGTACTTAGGAGACAGCAAAGACGCTGATTTTTTGGTAGTGAGTGATTAGAACGAGCAATGAGGCAGAGAGGCTTTAGATAACTTATTGGACCCACTCATCCAAACGTGCTTTATAAAAGGATTTCAGTCTAAACAAATAGAAAATTGGAAAGTTTGTTGCTTAGATCCAGGATACTAGTTGTAGATTATGGAAACAGATCGATACTCAACTGCATAACCAACACGGCACAGTATGAATCCGTATATTAAAGAGTGCTAAAAAATATTTACAAACGTATGCAATATTTAGACCTAAATTACACTGTTAAGTCGCCTTTTTGGTGTTTTCTGAAGTCCGAACATGGTTGATTGATGCATATCCTTTCAATACATGCTCTTATGAGGGTGACATTTTAGGAGGACATCGATATAATTACATCCCTATCTTTAAACGTACAAATTTGTGCTGTGATCAATAAATGAATTCACCAATACCAGCATTAAACGTCCACCACTAGATTAGTTCACTTTGATCTTTATATGGATTATAATTCGTTTATTTTCCAATCAGAATCTTACATATTTACCATAAACAATAAGAAGTTCTGTTATCCCATTATTATCCATTCTCTCTAGTAACTTCAAAAACATGAAGTTTATTAAGTTGAATAGCCTACTTGGGTGGGACTATAATGTATGGACGACGTAGACTGACCTTGAGACTATCCACCTGATAACTAGGATCAAATGAAGGTAATAAATTAGTGTGAGAAATTAGAATTGTGATTTACAGTTGACGCTTAATGTTAGGAATTAGATATATAGGTTTTCATTACGAACTGACATCAGCTATAATGCCAAGACTCTGAATTTAGTCAAATGGATGAGTGAATTTCGTGTCAAAATTCAAAACTTGTTATCTTAAATCTGATTGATTTGTCCATCAGTCAGTCAGTAACAACTTTAGAAATTCGTACGTACGTACATCAGTCCGAGTTGCCACACCACATTAGCACAGAGATCCAGCTGTCGATTCAAATCCCGTAGTGGTAGAGGCGGTAAGAGTCTAAGCAGTAATTGGAAAGATAAGGGTTTGAAGATGTTATTTAAAGAGTATAATACAGTGAAATAAATTTGGGAAGAGAAAAAAGACAAGGAGGAATCAAGAGATTAGAATTTGGGAGAACTCAAAGAGTGGATGCACCTGCTCACACCATTACTAACGATTTTGACCCATGTCATTCAGGGTCTCTAACCATCGGTTGCTATCGTCTTGCGGATCCAATCGAGGTAGTCTACACCTACTAACACGGCTCAGTTCACTTGTCTAGTGACTTCATGGATTTGTGCCATGTTTTGGTCTGGCCACCCCTAGCTTTCTTGCAACCTACTCCTACACCGTAAAACATCGCATGCCGAGGCAGTCGTTGATTGGGCATACGTAACACGTGTCCCAGCAATCTCAACTGATAACGTTTCGTCCGCCTAATTGTTCCAACTTTGAATGTGTTCAATCGCCTAGGTTTTTTTAATTCCTAACAAAACAAAGTGCACTACAATAAAGAAAAAAATATGTTAAACAATGAAAATGTGAAGTACAATAATTTGGAAATGCACTTTTCAAAATACCAAAAAAAAAAATCTTTATAACAGAAAATATAATAAAAAAAGATTTGAACTCTGGAATAAAGAGAGAACTAAACAAAACCTGAGAGGAAAATGTTATGGATAAAATGATCTTAAAGGATATTCTTGTTTTGTTTTTTTACAATGGATTAGACTAATTCAATGAATGTGACTCCTTTTTTCTTATTGATTTACCAATTAGGATTACCAAAACGTTGAATTGTTTTATATGCTTCATCGACATCTTTACGTGATTTCATTCGCATATAAAAAATTGGACAATCTCGACTGAAATATAAATGTTAGAAAAAATAATTGAATTTAATATGTGTATTACTACTACTCTGTGGTGAATGAATGCTACTACTTATAAGACTGCTTGTAAAAGTAGTATGTAGAGGAGCATCAAGTAGAAGTTGCCGAAGAGAAAACACTCAGGAGGTTAAGAAGCACGCCATATACAGAATATCATGAAGACTAGAAGAGGAACAAGAGAAAACAGCCTAGAATTAACTTGCAGTGAACAATACACAAGATGTAAATCGACGATTGATGCCTTGGAGTACCGCATTCATCAGCTACAACTTTTGGACTGTAGTGTAAATAGCCTGGGCAGTTAAACAACTGTTGAGTCTGAAAGTATCGTCAGTAATAGATGACACTAAGACAATTTGACTCTAGGTTGCCTTCTCTTGCTTCTCTTTTGGTCTTCAAAGTATTCTGTACATACCGTGCTTTTTGACCTCCTGGAATTTTTTTCTTCGGCAGTCAACTGTAGTAACTTCCATTTGACGTTCCTCAATATATCACTTATTAACAATCTTGTGAGTAGTGTTCGCCACAACTAGTTTTACATATAGTGGGAGGGATATGTAACATGTGATAAATGAAAGAAACTTATTATGTTAAGGAGAAGATTTAAACTGAGTATAAATGATACTTTCATGGGACGGTTGGATTCGTAATGTCAGTTGAACCATTCGATTTCCCATCAGTAGAATGAATATAGCTTGGTTGCCTATATTATTTTAAGTAGTTAATCAGTTCGTTTATAAGTCATACTCTTCATATAACTGACGTATGAATTAAATCAAACCCACGCTTGATAAGTGAATTATATAACAGAAGAAAGAAAACATCAATCTGAAAGATATCATAGTTAGCCCATCGAAATTTCTTCTTAACGAAATTTGACTTCACGGGAAACGCAAATCACTGAAATGAAAGTTATGAATGTGATGTTTTAGATGTCGATAGAACCGGATGACACTCCAGTCAGTAGTTTTCGATATACGGTACAGTGAAGACAAGGAAAAAAAGGGTAGTGAAGAACGATATATTTGAATGGAGGCAGAAATAGATAAGTACAAAAAGACTAAGCTATTTGAATATGCATTGGTAGTGAATACCGGATAATAGATGACGGTATGTACAGCTAATGGTTTTCCTATCAATCGTAACATGGAAACACTAAGATAAGTAGGACTTCCTTGGCAGAGGCTGTCAGGGAAGTCCTACTCATTGCCTTCTCGTGACGGGGGTGTTGTTTACGAAAATGAGAGGACGAAAAGCGAATGTCCGGCTCTTTAACCGGATCCCAAACCAAATCCATGTTGCGCATGGGCTCCAGTATCCTGCGGGAACAAATGGCGTATGAACCAATCGCTTCGAAAAGCTTGTTTTACGTGCGCTTATCCGGGGACCCTGTGGCATCTTCATCTGGTCTTGCTGGCGTTGGTGTCGCACTAAGCGCTAGAGCTGAGGCAGCACTAGTCGATTGGATCCCTATTAACAGTCGGTTATGTGCTGTTAGATTAGAAAGTTCCATCAAAGTGAGAAGAAATCGGAGTGAGAAACGATGTCTTTTCGTCATCTCCGCCTATGCCCCGACAGATTGCAGCTCGGATGCAATCAAGGATGAGTTTTACCACCACTTATCTGTTCTTCTCCAGAAAGTGCGTTCGACAGATATTGTAGTACTAGCCGGAGACTTGAATGCCCAGGTCGGGCGTCTAGGCACAGAAGAGAGTCGTTTAGGTGGCCGATGGGGACTCGTTGGTCGCAGGTCAGATAACGGGGACCGTCTACTGCAACTGTGCACAGACCACAACCTGTTTCTGGCTAACACTAACTTTCGGCACAGTCATCGCCGATGTGCCACCTTGCGTCCTCCCTCTGCATCTCAAGCCTGGACTCAGATTGATCACATCGCGATCAGCTACCGCTGGCGTGGTTGTGTACAAGACTGCCGCTCCTTTTGGAGTACCTATCTGGACTCTGACCATGCCTTGGTCTGCGCCAATCTTACCTTACTTTTCAGTGGACAACGAAGTGACCGCCATCAACGGATTGATATTAGCAAGCTGGTTGCAACTTCTGTTGCAAGTAAGTATCGAACCGAGCTAGCCTCTAGGCTAGCTACCACTCCACCGAAAAGTATAGACGAGCATTGGTTGCAATTGCATGACGCCATGAAAATGGCGGGATCAGTCAGTTGTGGGTTTGCGAAACGTCCCGCTTTTAAGCACTGGGTTTCTTCTGGTTCCTTACAACTCATTGAAGCCCGTCGGTCTACTCCGGGTGACCGTGAGTTTGACCATAAACGAAGGATGTTACGTAAGGAAATTGGGCAAAGCTTGTGTAAGGACCGAGAAGCCTGGTGGTCGATGCGTGCTAATGAGCTGGAAGCAGCAGTTGCATCTGGTAACTACCGGAAGCTCTTCCAGCTCATCCGAGCCACTGGCAGCAAGAAGTCTGTTGTGAGTGAAACAATCTGCGAGGATGATGGGATGCCAATCACTAACATCCATCGACGTCTTGGACGATGGGCAGAATTTTTCGAAGGGCAGTTCAACTGGCCTGCTGCTCCGGCAACATCGGTCAGACTGTCCTGCCCTCCATGGCCGGTGACGACTGATCCACCAAATGAGGAGGAAGTCCGCAAGGAACTCCAACTCTTGAAGCGTTACAAATCACCTGGCCCAGATGACTTACCTCCGGCTCTTTTTAAAGATGGTCGTGACTTTTTGACTAAGGAATTGACGACGTTGTTTACAAAGGTTTGGGAACTATAGTGTGTTCCAACGTCATGGAATGAGTCGATAGTTGTCCCTATCTTTAAAAAGAGTTCACGTCGTCTCTGTAACAACTATCGGGGGATAAGTTTACTTCCGATTGCGTCCAAGCTATCGGCTTCCGTCATACTTCGTAGGTTGTTCAAAACCCGAGAAAGATTGACTCGCGAGGAGCAGGCTGGGTTTCGTTCTGGTCGAGGATGTATTGATCATATATTCACCCTCCGCCTAATGTTAGAACACCGCCATACTTATCAAAGGCCAACAATCGTAGTGTTTCTTGACATCAGGGCTGCCTTCGATTCGTTGGACAGGACTGTTCTCTGGGATTGTCTATTGAAGAAGGGTGTGCCTGAGAAGTTTATTAACATCCTAAAAGCCCTATATAAAAACACCTCAGGCAGAGTGAGGGCATACAACCACCTCTCTCCATTGTTCCATTCGAGCAGTGGGGTTAGGCAGGGTTGCCCAATCTCACCATTCCTCTTCAACTTTGCCATCGATGAAATTCTGGAAACAGCTCTGATGGATGTAAGTAGTGGCGGTGTAGATCTGTTTCCTGGAAAAAGAATTCTCGACCTTGAGTATACGGATGATATTGTCTTACTGTGCGATAATGCCGAAGGAATGCAATCCGCACTTAATCAGTTGGTAATCAGTGTCCGTGAGTATGGTATGTGCTTTGCACCCTCGAAGTGCAAAGTACTTCTACAAGACTGGCAGGATTCCAATCCTGTACTCACCCTGGATGGTGAGCAGATAGAAGTAGTCGAGAAGTTCGTGTATCTGGGTAGCTGCATAAGTGCTGGTGGGGGTGTGAGTGATGAGATCAATGCACGTATAGTGAAAGCCAGAGCGGCTTATGCCAATCTGGGCCATCTTTGGCGCCTTCGTGATGTTAGTCTGGCTGTAAAAGGTCGGATCTACAACGCGTCGGTGAGAGCAGTTTTGCTCTATGCTTGTGAAACCTGGCCTCTCCGAGTTGAGGACGTTAGACGACTCTCTGTATTCGATCATCGCTGTCTCCGAAGGATTGCTGACATTCAGTGGCAACACCATGTCAGTAATGCAGAGGTTCGGCATCGTGTGTTCGGGCACAGAGATGATAATTCAATTGGTGTCACCATCTTGAAACACCGACTTCGGTGGCTTGGACATGTTCTACGAATGTCGTCCCAGAGAATTCCACGTCGTGCATTATTTGCCGACTCTGGGACTGGTTGGAAGAAGCGGAGAGGTGGTCAGTGTATGACATGGTGTCGTGGGATGAAAGAAAGCTGCAAAGGACTGGCTTCTGTTGGTCCTTCACGACTCCCTGGTTGGGGTCTGAGAGATGGTGCTACACAGTGGCTAGAGACGTTATCAGATATGGCTCAGAATAGAAGCCAGTGGCGATCCTGCTGTAACCTTCTTTTACTTTCTTCATAAAAAGTGGTTGTGTCTCCTTTACCTGAAAGATTTCTTCTGATTGTACCTTTCCGTTCCCTCGTTACTACCACACTACCTTACACCAATCTCTTCGTTATTGTTCTCTTTTTCTTTTGCGCTCCTTAGTTTTTTTTCTATTTCTCTTCGAATTCTCATTGTTTTGTGTGGCGCATATATATTGGCGCTCTCTTGTACCAATATTCGTGTGTTCAAATAATAATCCAGAATCCAATTTTTGAGAGGTATATCGAATTGTATGCAGCCAATGTACGAATGCAAATGATGATGAAGCGTCGGATCAACGAAACAATAAGCTAACAGAAGCCGTTCAATAGATACAAGGGAAAGAATAAAAATGCTGAACTGTGTGCAGTAGCCTCTTCCTCTCGGATCGATCACGAAATAAGACATATTCAAGACTAAATTAACACCAATATTTGGAACTCACACCACTCACTGACTGCAGTTAGATGACCATTAAAAACTAGGAAGCCCTTTATAACTATTTCGTCAAGTGTAGGTTTTTAGAAAACTATGCATTATTGACCTCAGTAGGAATCAAACTTAGAATCTCCAAATCACTAAGTTTAAATGTGTAACCTCAGTCGATTCGCGATATTGTAAGACCATCCATCATTCATTGTTATCATTGATAACTGTTTAACATGGTCGAACTCCATTCAACAGTTTCGCACGACAACTCTGTTTACGAGTCATTAGTGAGCACATTATCATTAGTCTAAGCAGTTTATCGAGATCGTTGAATTCCTAGTTTATATCACGCAATGAATGTAACTCAAAGTAATAATAGTAATAATGATAATAATAATAATAATAATAATAATAATAATAATAATAATAAATCTACCTGGTACATATAACTTCTTCATGTATACTTTGTTGACAACGTTGACATTCTGTCCATAAAGAAGTGAATTTTTTCTCTAATAAATTTAACTGTACAATTTCTTTTTGATAAATTTCTGATGCACGTGATTCACAATATTTACATAAAGCTGCGTCTAGATTTGACGAAGTAAAAGAAGAAAAATATGGATAATAAAACAATTTCTGAGTTGATTAGGACTTAATTTCCCTCCTTCCTTTCTCCACTTTTTCCCACATCGCAGCTGTTACCTTCATGTTCTTACAGAGTTATAGTTAATGTTGGGGTAGTTTGGTGGTAATTAGTTGCAGGCTACTAGAATGAGAGATATCAGCTGATTTGGGTCAGTATCTTCGTGAGCAATCTTATGCTGACAAAACAATTAACTAGCATGAAGTTCAAGTCCGGAGTTTCGTATTGGTTACCTTTAACCATCAACCTCAGACCTTAACTGCTACCTTGATGTGGCTGGTCAGGCTTGCCTATCGTGATAACTGGAGCGAAATATAGTGGCTGGAACACATGTTTTTGTAGGTCTTACTATACCAGATAGGAGAGTTGGAGAACCGTAAGACTATAAGCAGCAAATTAAGGTTCGAGGGCGAAGTAGTACTGCTGACTATACTGAAGTGTGACAGCAGTAAGGTAATTTCCTTAGACAACAAGTATCCGGAACGATGTTGCCTTCTCATAACGGAAGGAAGGGATAAGGAAAGGTCGATAATATAATTGCCACATCTCACCTTACTCCACAGATTTTCATCTCTGGTGGTAAGGCCTTTTAAATAGCAGAGCTAGCACATCGAAAACATTCGATAAAACGGCTGTGTGTGACCGAAGTCAAGTAGCTGTCACATCAGCTCTCCGGTCACGTTCCTAGGTCACTAAGAGCACAATTAAGAGGTAACGCCCTACCATGATATGGGCAGCCGGGAAGTGAAAACCGTCATCATACCTTCAGCAGTACCTGAGGTCATCTTGTTCACGAACATATTCCTCCATCGCCTTGAAATGACTGACTACCAACTATCTATCTAAACAATAATAGACTTTTTTTAGTAAATATGTTACCTTTCCATTGAATGTGAATACTTGTTCAGTTGTCAAGCTCAAAGTTGTTAGAAAGGAAAACAATGGAATAATAGAAAATGATACACAAAAAACCTTTACATGTTCAACATAATCTCCCTCTCACCTGTTTTATCAGCAGGTAATAATGTTCTACATCCAATACATGATGCACGTACTTTTGTAAAAGCTGACAATTGTCCAACAGTTGAGTGTACCACAGCTTTTACACGTGTATGTTCGCCATCTATGCAGCACAAAGAGAAAGTTTTGTGAAAAAAAGAAATAAATGTGATATTATTACACTGGAAAAAAAACTGAACGTTAGCTAGTAACGTAGTGAGTCTCGCGTAATCGGGCTAGGATGACAAGAAAGCCGTTGTATAATCACTTTCTCTCTCTCTCTCTGTCTTTCGTGTGATTATTGACTAGTTCACCTATAGTGCCAGTAGAACCAGTGACGTATTTACCAAATGACATATGAACCAAGATCATAACACTTTCTCCTCAAGCTACTGGAGACCCCGTGGATAATCAGAGGACGAAGATAGAAAGCAGCTCATTTGTGTTCAATTCAACCATGACTCAAAACTTACTCAATGACATACTTGAAATATCTGACCACGCGGTGACATAATCAGGGAATTGCAGCATGTACACAACTCAATCATGAGTGATACAAAACCGGAGTAATAGGGAAGTAACTAATCGGTGATAAATCTGGAATGATACGACATACAACAAAGATTTATAGAACAAACAAAAGCTTAAAAATAGGCAGATCTGAAGATGTGCAAATGAAGTATTTAATGTATGGCTTCCATAATTTACGAAGACACTTTGTAATTTCGCACTATACAATAAATTGCTCATCCGCACAAAGTCTTCGTTCACTATACGTAAGATAACTCTATACATCCACCACTTATCAAGTAAAACTAACAAAACTACATATAAACATTTCTGATATCGATTACTGCATGATTTGTAAAGAAGGCTGTGTTGAGTTTTACAAATTTGTAGTAGTATGCACAGACACTGTAGATGGATAGATAAAACATTACGAAAACCAGCTAACTGAATCACGAGGCAAATTCTAATTTGGAAATCTCAAGACAAAAGAAAGGCAGACCAAAGTCCGAAACACACCAAGAGGATGAGTAGAACTTGACAACAATTGGAAAGGAGAGTTCAAAACAAATTTCTCGGTCAGTGATCTATACTCCACGAGGGGTAAGTAACAAGTGTAAGAAGTAATGAACAGGCACAATTTTTTAAAAAGAACAATATACAACAACTTACTTAACAGTACAGATTTTGCTTTCACTTCACCTAAAATTGGTTCAAATATACGTAGTAAAGGGTTAGCTAATTGATTCTCCAAATAATACTTTGTATCAATCGGTATATTATGCTCTAATACATAAAGAGGATCTTCAGCTTTTGCATAAGCTGCTGTATTTTTCCCACCTACAGCAGTAATTACATACGGTACACGATCGCCTAAATTTGGTGCTGAGCCTGGATCACGTTTACGCATTTTTGCAGCTAATTCTACATGAGCTTGTTTACCAGAGTATTCTTCATCGGTTTTTGTTAATTCTTTACTAATAACTAATTGTGAAATGTCAATACGATTGCATAATAAATCTGAGATCACTGATTGGGCATAACTAATCGCTGCGTTTGGATCACTGAAAAAAAAAGAGAAAAATTACAAACAAACAAAAATGTATGGAAAACTATTGAATATTAAAACATGAAAAGTCTGCAGAGAGACTGTCCAGTTCGATGAAAGGTTTGTAACACGAATTGACTTTAGTTCAAAGAAGTGAAGTGGACAGCTGTTTTGTCTTTCGCATCATTCAACTCTGTTATGTAGGTGTCTATTGTAAGCTAAAAATCTACAGTAGTGGATAAGTCAGAACTATTCTCCATATCGACAGAGACTAGACAAATTAAAATAGTAATGTTATTTATTCCCCGTATTTATATGACAACAATAGGATGGATATTACAAAATTTAACATAGAATTTGGCTTTTTAGATGGTGGTTGGAGGTAGTCAACAGGAAACCCTGGACCCGGGTTTCGTGCTACTTGGCACTCGTCAGCAAGGTGTACCTGTAATCTTGAGGGAACTGGTGCTCCCTGGCGGATACGATCTCGTGTCACCCAGCTTCACAGTCAGAGACGTTACCACTGAGCTATCCGAACCGCGACTAACCTGGTGACCACATTCCAACATGATCGATAGCATTCGATCTGCACAAATAATAAGGACTAGACACGCATGACATTGATCACCACCCAGTGATCAATCAATTCTGATAGAATTTGGCTACTTAACAGTTAAGATGAATGTAGAGATCTGATGTTACAATAGGCTGTAATCGGTTAATGAATGAAGACAGACAGATAGACGCCTATTCCATGACCTATAATATCAACCACTAGTTTTACACGGTAAATGATCCACGTAAAATTTCTATTCTGGGTTCATTGTGTGCGAACCGATTGTCCATCGAAAGATTAGACACTCCTGTCTTTATAATGTGATGTTTAAATGTTAATCGGGAATGTGTATTTGTGCATAACGTGAATTAATCTAGTGGTCTGATCTTTTCGTATTTAGTATTTCGATCTGGTGACCCCAGTTAAATTATCCAGTCTAGTGTTGGTGTATAAATTATATGGTATTATCTACCGCATTCTGTACTGGAGGAACAAATACATTATTATTTTTGCTGTTAAAATAATATTGTTGAATTTCGTGGTTCCATATTATGGACTGACCATAGACAAACCATTGAAAACTCACGATCTGAGTTCGATCCCTGATGTGCTCGAGGATGCGCAGTCTTTAAAACGTCCCATACACAGGATGAAAGAGCAATCCAGCGCTTCCCAAATTTTAATTATTATCTAAGTAGAGTCAGTTCGTGATATCACACCTATTTCGACATTTATCCTCAATGTAGGAGATCGGTAGCATTTTGAATTCTCAGTTTTAATGCTGCAATTATGTAATGCTTTTTTGGCTGGCTGTGACGAGTTGTGTATGGTTTTAGAGTGTCTATCAAAGATGAATAGAAGGTTCCTAATGGAAACTCCTGAGATATTCGAACAACAAAAGTTAAAAGATTATTGCTAATAAAATTCAGGTCGTGAAGTGATAACTTGTATGTTTACGTGATATTTTTTCCTAGAAACTAGGATTTCCAACTTCTGAATTACTACCAATGTGACACAAAATTCCATTAAGTTTATTTAAAATATGACGATAGTAGCATGTAGGAGGAGTCTGTACAAAAACTGAGGTGTTCATTTGATTTTGAACTCGAAAAACTTCCTCAATCACGACCACAAATAAACCAGAACGTAGTAGTCTAATACACCTTGGTCAAGTACAGGTTTTCTGTATTCAGATTTTTACCAAATAGTTTGTAGAAGTCAGAAGTGGCTACCCAAATCAAAGTATGTGTAAAAGGATTATGTCGTGCGACAAAATGGTAGAAAGCCGTTTTGCATTTGATATTAGTAAGTGATGTATGAACGACGAAAAAAATGATTGATTGTTTGTTCAATCAGATTAGTAGAGAGTCTGACAGGTATTAAATGAGTTATATATTTTACTACCCTTATTATTGTTGTGATTGTTGTCTGTTGTTAGCATAGAAATATGCTGACATTCTATTCAGGCTAGTCACATGTTCTCGATCTGAATTGTGTTGAAATCCTATAGAGAAGACATTAGGAGGGTATCTAGTGCAGACGATCGTCTAAGGTGAATTAAGATCCCATTGTGTAAGGTAGAAAACAGAGCGTTATTCCAGCAAGTGATTAAAATCCATTCGCATTACACAAAATCTCCACAAAAAGATATATATATATATATGTACATACAGGTACAGAAAACTTTAATCTTCTTACCGATCAATCAATATACGCTCTAAACATGCATTGATTAAATTAGCCACCAATGGACTATTATCACGACGTACAGTTTCAATACCTTTACAATCCATTTTATCGTGACGATCTGGTTTTGTAAAATACAAACCAGCATAACGTTTTTTATTGATCAATAAATATGGACAATACACCTGAAATCAATTAATGATATAAATATAGGAAAGATTATTTCTATCATGGAAAGATAAACGCATTGAAATGAACTAACGACGATGTGAAGGCTTATAAACATCAAATTAGATTAGTTATACATAACATAGAACTTGAAAAAAAATATGAATGGCGCTTAATCATCACACATTGGTATAGTGAAATGAAATTAACGAGATTCGTGACAAATAAAATGATGTCATAGATACAGTTGAAATGCTTGAAAAGGCGGGATCATTCGGCAAAATAAGATGCATGAAAGTAATAGTGAAGCTCAAATTCTGAAGGAGAAAATAAAGCAGCTTCTAATACTCATGATAAAAACAGTATCTAAGTCAGTCACATTTAGCCATGAACATAGAGACTAGCACAGATATGTGTTAGCCCGAGTTGCCATACCACAAGTGAATGAAGACCTGAATTTGAAAAGATAAATACCAAAGGAATCGAAATAATTGTGGCATCACTAGTAGTCATATTAGATATGTAGCAAGATAGAGCGTGAATGAGTTTACGTACGCTACTGCGACCGATTCTGACTGATGTATCACCAAACGTCTCCAACCATTGATCGTGGTTATCAAGCAGACTCCAGCGGAGTAGTATGCACGTACCGACGTGGCTTACACAAATAGTGAGTGACTTCATGAGAGAATGCATAGCCTTGATTTGGCTCCCCTACATTTATTCAAACGTACTATAACAACAGCTACAATCGCTAATAAAGTGGGCGGTGGTTGGGTATACGAACCACTTATCCCAACTGCCTCGGTCAATGA
This sequence comes from Schistosoma haematobium, assembly GCF_000699445.3. NCBI lineage: Eukaryota > Metazoa > Platyhelminthes > Trematoda > Strigeidida > Schistosomatidae > Schistosoma > Schistosoma haematobium. The sequence goes on from NC_067199.1 coordinate 43,984,217, forward strand.
GGGTGTACAACCTGGTCAGCTAATTTGCCATATTTACCAAATAACCTATGCACTTATTCGGCCGTTTCACAATAATTAAACAATGCTTTAAAGATAAGCATGATCGAAAGAGTGAAGCCTATGCATATTATGTTTCATAAACAGCGTAATACAAACCAAACTTCTACGCAGTATGCTCACTCTTCGGTTAGCAGATGGACATCTTGACTACGCTACAAGTGATGCAAGTTCGGCAAAACTAATAAAGCTTTCTGTATCCATCCCGAGATTTTGTCGAACACCAGACCATCAGGACTGAAGAGACTCTTAGGATAAGTATTGGTCGACGCACACAACTACTTCACTCCTTGTCAGTAGGTCAGGCGTTGATGCAGACATGTTATCAAGCAACATTTAGATTATCTGGCGCAATTTTAAATCTTTGAGATCAGGCTCCACAAGAAACATAATTTCAATATGTACCATGGTATTTTCGATAGCGGTAGCATAAGTGTCAAAATCTAATGTAAGCAGAAGCATTTAAACTCGTACTTTTGTGACTACTGTTAAAGTGATCTATATATCTCTGTCTGGAACAAAACAAGTAATTAGTGCCAACTAAAATGAAGAATACCCCTGTATAAATCACATCACGATACATTAATCCAATTAGAAATCAAGTAAATTAATGAATATTACTGACCAAGAAATATCTTTCATTTCTAAGAGATAATATATACACTACCGATGGTTTCATACTAGAATGGGACTCATCAGTGGCAGTGCGTATCCACGATCCCGCTTCACGGGACTTGAACCCAGGACCTAACGGTCTCGTGCACGAACGCCTAATCTCTAGACCACTGAGCCCCCAAACGCCCTGGTACGGCCGAGAGTGGGGAGAGTCCGCCCTCCCTCTCGAAATCCTCTCACATGGCCACGCGTATATAGCCTCTGCCAGGGAAGTCCTATTCACTGCCTTCTCGCACCACAGGTGTTGTTTACGAAAATGAGAGGACAAAAAGCGAATGTCCCGCGCTTTAACCGGATTCCAAACCAATGGTGCACATGGGCTACAGTATCCTGAGGGAACAAATGGCGTATGAACCATTCTTTGGTCACTGGCTTCCATGGGGCTCCATCTTCTTACGATGCTCCACTGCCTTGTGGATTAGATCTCCAGGTCGAAGGCTCGGGGAGTGGCCTCTTAAGAAAACCACCTGCTTCAGTTTGGGCACCCGGGCAGTATCACAGCCCTTACATATATCGAATGAGATTTGTGTGGCGCATATGTATTTGGCGCCTCCTTGTACCAATATCTGTGTTAAAATAAATAAAATAAAATAATAAACCGATGGTTTAATTTCTAATGGACATGTAAATGAAGACGCATATTGAAGCAATTGGCCCTTGTTTGGTCGTATGAATTTACCATTATCTGGAGGGCACACGTCGGATTAGATTCGTCGTTGACGCTTGAATAATCACTGTGGCAGAATAAGGTAGGGCCGGGACGGTTAACCGGATTGGAGTAGTTACTCCACTAATCACTACAAAGTTTGGATGAGTTATTCGTAGTATCCATACACTAATATAGGCCGGTTATTTTATTCGCGAGGCTACACATCGATTCGATTTATTTAGTAAAATTTTTCACTTTCAGTCTTTTCGCTCAATTAGTTACTTTGTCTAGTGTACAACGAAGCCTGTGTATCAGTATCAAATTTTGGGCAGCGCATGTCATACCGTATATCCTACCCACTCATCACATCAGATTAACTAAAATTAAATCGTCCAATCCACTACATTAAGTGTAATGCAAAGATGAGAGCAATAAGCGTTACATGTATAGTTCATAATTCATGTTAACAAATTATCACCAATGTCTACTGTTGTAATGACCGGTGTTTCAGAGTTGATACCAATAAGTAAACTCCCTATATACGAGTCAATCAAGCTACTCGTATGAAAAGACCATCCATTTGGAAACTTCTGACTGGCTCAATATATTATGTGCCATGATATCAGTTGAAATATCTAATGAGTATTTATCTATTTATAGAAAATATATTCAAAGAACATACCTTTTCAAATTCTAATCGAATTGGTTTAGGAAATTCTTCAGATATAATTTCAGCAGCTTTACGACCTAATTCCATAGCTTCCGTTACTGTGGATACACCAAATTTACACATCACTGAATCTGTATCACCATAAATAACCTATGAAGTAAACAGAGAAAAAAATAAACGGATACAAAATGAACATTCAGTCAATTTTTATTATTCGAAGAGAAATTCAAACCTAAAGACCTGTTTGAAAACCCGCCTCTCCCTCTCGAAATGCTATGACATGACCATGCGTATATAACCAATCCTAGGGAAGCCCTATTTACTGTCTCATCATGGAGGGGTTGTTGATTAAGAAACTAAGAGGACGAAAAGCGAGTGTACGTCGCTTAGACTGTGCTGGTAGGTACGAAGCAACCATCTAGGTGAGTTGGAAAACTCTTACTCACAATGAATGGTACATATGGGCTTCAGTATCCTGAGGAAATAGACGGCGTCCGAACCTATTCTTGGTCATCAGCTACCATGGGACAACATCATCTTACGTTGCCTCATTGGTTTGTTGACTAGTCTCTAAGTCAAAGCCTCGGGGAGTAACCCCTCTTAAGAAAACCACCTGCTTCAGTTTTGGGGAAGCGAGCAGTATCCTAGTCCTCAAAAAATTTCATCTAGTTCCCCCCCTTTAAACATATTTAAATATTATGCCACTTACCACAGCATCATGTTTATAACCATTAGCAATATTGAATTTACTTTCAACATGTAATTTTGTTTGTTCAATCATTAAACGTCCAAATGATGTAACAGAAGCGGATATTTCTAAACAAGGCAATTTACCAACTTGCGCGCCAGTAAATCCATAAACAGAATTAGCGCTAATTTTTAATGCTAATTGACGTCCATCTAAAACACGTTTACGTAATGGATCAGTTTCTTTAGCAAGTTCAGCTTTAGCTCTATAAATGGGGAAGAGAAAATGATAAAGAAAGTAAAACAATACCCTAACAAACTAATGAGATTCAAAACTGACTGCATAAGTAATTATTCATTTACTCTTATATGACCAGGCGTATACAGCCAATCCTATGGTAGTCCTGTTCACTACCTTATCATGGAAGGGATGTTGCTTTATGAAACCAAGAGGATGAAAGTCGAGTGTCCTGTGTTTAAACCGAGTGGGTAGGAATAGAGGATACATCTAGGAGAGTTGGAAAACTCAAATTTTAAATCAGTGGAACACTTAGGCTTCAGGATTCTGAGGCAAAAAATGGAGTATGAATCTATCCTTGGTCACCGGCCAACGTGGGACTGCGTCTACTAATATTTTTCTATTGGGCCAAAAGATTGGATAGTGACCACCGAGGAGTATCCCAGCCCTCACACGAATTCAATGATAAGTGTGGCGCATATTTATTCTGGTGCCCTTTTGTACCAATGTTTATGTTTTTAAACAAATAAATATTTGTTTGTAGCTGCAAAGAATTCTTCAACTCCCATACAAACCTTAACTTAGAAGTCCTACTGATATATCCTAATCTTAAGGGTAACCCTTTTGGAGTTTCTATATAGCACGTTACTCAACACTACCATCCGAATTCTGATGGCCCGATCATTAGTCCTACCTTCTTAGAGTCTTTTTCAAATTCATTAAACAGAATAATTTTGAAACTAATCAACCTATTGTATGAAATATTAAATGTGATCAGTAGTAAAGTGAAATTCGACTACTAAAAAGGAAAATGATATTTTAGAATATAGGACTTTATCAGTGAAAAACAGTATACAATGAATTCGTGAAACATATGTCAAAGAACTTAGTTTAAACGCTTTTCTAGTTGCCTGTAATAATGTGTAATAAATGTTTTTTTAATCAAAGTGTATTCGATCGTGAACAGGGTGGCGTTTGGTACTGTCAAACGCGTAAGCCGATTCCAAAGCTCTCCGTCTACAGTGAGAAGGCAGTTTTATTGCAGATAGTGGTTTTCCGATGAGAAACCCTACTACTATCACACCCCAGTATAGTGAAGAGTATAAATGCGAATTCGAATCATAGGTTCCTGCTTAGAGGTAAGTAGGCGGTGGCCCACACCATGTAGGAACACTTTGTCTGGATAAGTAGTCATGTTAGCAACCGGGGAACGTGACAGCAGACCTCAGAAGAGAGGTATTTGAGGTCAGGTCACAACATGACCTTCTTGTGAGTGGTTTTTGAGATGTTAGCTTCGTACTTTGGAAGCTGTATCACCAGCGACCGAAATCCGTGTGGTATGATAGTGTGCAAATTCTAGTTCTAATTATTCTTACCTGCTCGTTTCGTTGCAAGAGTGGATAGCTGGAAATACTGGTTGTTGTAGGAAAACGCCCAACTGCTGTTAAACCTCAGTACAATCAGCGCTTAGAAGATTTCACCCAAGGACCTCAGTTTGCTTTTTTTTAATTCTTAATGTTCTCCAATTAGTCGGTAACGTATAGTGTGAAGTGTGATTGGTAAACGTGCCTCACTATATTGATTTATTATAACTTCCGTATGGCTACGCTTCGTTATATTTGGAAACGATACTAAGCTTTATTTGAATAAAATTATATTTGAAATAATCTCAGTCATTGAAATTTCAATAATTTCAACGTTTCATCCAGTAAGCTTGTATGAACTTCTTTAAGGCAATAATTAATAAACATATAGTGTTTAAGAATCAAATCAAATCTACAAAAGATACTTATTCAATCATATTCAGAAATTGACTTTAATAAGTAGAATAACAAATATGATTTCTTCATTAAGCACCAATTATATCAGACTATTCGTTCAAATATTTGTATGAGATGTTAAACTTTGTTCACTCCCTTTTTGTATCCCCTAGCTACCCCATCCGCTGTATCATTTTTGTCACTGTTTTTTTCCTTGTAATAGACTACATTGAGTTCTGGTTTTATATTAACGGTATTAATTTGCACTTCATAAGCATAGACTTTTCCAGGTCAAAAAGCTTACTTATTTTGACGTTGTTCACTCTAAGACGATGTTTTCAACAGCCTGAGGACTAGTTTAGAGATTCATCTGTAAGTGATTGACTTTTACATACGATAGGGACTAAAGAAGCAGGTGTGCTAACTAATATAGCTAGATCATTAAAGAAAAAACCAGCCGCCATGTCAAGATAGAAGCTCCAGTCAGGCTGTAACTAGGATACTGACAATGAATTTTTCCCACAGAAATTTAAACTGAGAGAAATAGACATACAACAAACAATGGAATGCTCAGGAAACACATGGTCTCATAAGATATGTTTCAGAACTAAATCATGGAGTACACTTCAAAAGTACTTTTAATTGCTTTATGCGAAAATATTCATGCTTTTACAAGCGAACATGGCTTAAGTTAAATGAATCAATTACATTATTATAAGAAAGTATTTAAATAAAGTCCCATTTAAAAGTGAAGTATGCTGACTAGAATTTGTATTTGACTGAAATTTTATTAAATGAAGAAATTCTTGACAACCACAGATTCCAAATCAAAGGAAACATAGGAAAAGATTGATGAGTGAAATATATTTTAGTTGGACGAATCTTTAGCAGGTTGAAACTCACAAGGCTATTTTTCAGATGATTATTACCACCATTATTTATATCTTTATTGCATTGCTATAATCTTATTGTAAGCGTACAGTGAACCTATTCACTGATATTATACCTTTTACTACTGCATAATTATTGCTAATTAATTATGCGCTGTTAGCAACGAACACTACCATTTATGATGTAATTGTGCTTAAAGTATAGTTTCTTATTTGTCGTGCTGAGTAATCAAGAATTTTCAGTAAATTATTGTATGAGTTTTATAACATGATCGATTTGGGTATAACAGAGAACTAATTTGCTCTTTTTATGCGGTTTATGAATGGCCCCTAAGTTGGGAGAGCCTTGGGGACCAATAAATCCCAAAGGCCTCGATTATTGTTCATTGGTCAGTGTGTATATCCGTGAAAAAGGTAGCCAAGCCGACTGAGAATATCATACGTGATATTGATTAGAAATTTTAGCTTTAACAAAATTTACCTTGCTGCTTTACATATAGTAATATTTTCTGGATCTGTTAAATTATTCGTGAACTTTTCAAGGATAAAACTTTCAAACAGGCTATTTACTGATTAAGATGTTGGTAGAGGAATAGAAACAGCTATTAGTTTCTCATACATCTTGCGTTAAGCGCGATACAATCAAGTCATTCAGTGAGATTCCTATGGTTTACATCATTAATAGCAAAGTGACAGTTCTGCCCTTGATAAGAGTGTGCAAGTATGATTTTGTAACGAGAACTTTAAGAAATCTATATAGAAACAAGTAACTAGTTAAAATAAGATTATCTCATAGAAGTTTCCGTTACAAAGGGCACCCTTAGCGGGCTTTCACTCTTAACGAGATTACACACTTACTTTTTTCTGGCACTTAAAAGCTGTTGTAAAATTTCCGGTAAAATACCATGACAGATATGTGATTTAACAAAATACGCTCCAGTCGGTGTTTTAATATAATCTTCATCAGTTAAATTATAACGTTGAACAAGTGCTTGAATACCACCGCCCGTTGAACCATGTGGTGTTGTATTCACTTGTAACAAAGTTGTATAACATAGATTATGAGCCATCATTATACTTGGATATAGGCTAGCAAAATCTAATGTAGCTATCGGTTCATTATAAAAACCTTTGCGTGGTTCCAGTACTGTTGCACCGACGAATTCATCACCCTGTTGCGACTGATATGTTGGCAATAAATAACCATGTTCATGCGCTTTACGCAATAACTGAGACACAACCTATTGAAGAAACATAAAATATATTAAGAATCGCGAAATCTTTCAATATAGAATTATGCTACTTACTAAATACTAGTAGACAAAGATTCAGACAAAATGTATTTTCGAAGTCGGAACCGCGAGGCAATCTGAGCTAGACCATCATTGAAAACCTGGAAGCACTGGATAGCTGTTCCATCCTAGTATAGGACTCCTCAATAGTGCACACCCCATTCTAAGACGAAACGTCCTTCTAGTGTCCCAGGTTTTCAATGATGGTCTAGCTTAGATCGACTCATGGATTCAACTGTTAAAAAGTGTATTTGCACAAAAAAAGGTATACACATATACCAACCTTGACTTGTTGACCCCGTGTAAGTAGGTATGTTAATGGTACACCAGTAACCCGAGCCATTTCAATATTATTTACAATACACATTAATTTATCTAATAAACGTAATGGTAAATAAGCATCTTTTAAACAATAAACAGCTAAACGTCTTCGTGTTTGAGCATCACCATTTTGTAAGTCAGTAATGACATTATGATGTACATCTTCTTTTTGCTCTTCAAGAAAATGATAACTCACTGCATTCAATGTATAACTTCGAAGTTTATAATCACGAAATAATATCTAAAACGAAATTTAAATAAAATAAAATAACTGACAAGAAGAACAATTTTATAAATGATGTAATAATATAAAAAATCATTCGAACAAAAAGTTTCAATTCAATGAATTGACTGAAGTTAGAAATGTAAACCATTGAATGTTGTGAGAGTAGTTATTTAAAAGTGATACGTTTACCTCAAGGTATTTACATACCAATAAATAACACTGGATGTGTATCAGAGTGACACATTCATGCCGGACTGTTACTGCTACCTTGACGTGGTGGCCAGGTTTATCTATCGTAATGAACCAATCAGATCTTACTGGCTGAAACAATCGTTCCTCGAGATCCTACCATGTTAGACAGGCAGGTCAGTTGAAGGGCGGTAAGACTAAAAGTGGCGAACTCAAGGTCCGAGGGTGATGTCGTACTTTAGACTGTGTAACGGCAGTAAGGTGTCCCCTTCAGACAACCAATATAACAGAGATGGGGTTAGAAAAGGTCGACCCTAAAAATGCACACCTCGCCTTATCCCATGGATATCCGTCTCCGACGGTAAGGTCCCAACAAGTACGGATCTAACATGGAAACTACTCACAAAAAGGTCGTGTGTGACCTACCTCAAGCAGTTGTTTATTGGGAACTGAGGTCACGCTCTCAAATCACTAAGACCAACTCTAACACAATTTTCTTTTCGAGTACCTCTAGAAGAACCCTTCCACGGTGTGGGCAGTCGGGAAGTGATAACCGCCCTCATACCTCTAACAGCACTCAAGACCACCGTATTCATAATCCGTTTCCCTCTTCAATTCCTATTATTCCCTGCCTCAACCATCAGCTCTAGGCTTCCTCCTAAAGTGTCACCATGATCAATGATTCTAGTGCGCGAAATACTGTCCCAGGTCTACTGAAACCTCTCTTCAAACAACACATTGGAGCCTTCAACGTACGTACTCTATGTCAAATCGCCCAGCAGGTCTCCTTGACTAAAACCCTAGAATTTCGTACCACTGGTTTATAATGTTTCCGAAACACGCATACAGGATCATAGTGTGGTTATTCATATGACCTCACCTAGCCGAAACGGAGAGCCGATGAGATACACCCGCCTTTTATCTGGAGACCCGATGGTGAATTCTCGTGGACTGGAGGATGTAGGCATAGCATTGAGTATGAAGGTAGAACAAGCACTTTTAGGATGGATGCCTGTTAACAGTCGCCTATGTGCTGGTTCGCCTAAACGGCTGCGTAAGAACTCGGAAGAATAGAGACACATGTCGTTATCTTTTCATCGTCTCTGCCTACACTCCCACTGACTGCAGCCCGGATGAAGTGAAAGATGACTTTTGTAGAAAGCTTTCCAAACTCCTTCAAAGAGCTGAACACTCAGACATATTACTCATAGCATGTAACTTTAATGCCCAAGTAGGTAGCTTAAACCAAATAGAAAGATATTCAGATGGGTATTTTGGTATTGCGGCTCAGCGAACAGATAACGGTAACCGTCTGCTGCAACTGTGCTCAGACAATCGTTTATTTTTGGCTAACAATAATTTTAAGCATAAGGAGAGATACCGCCTAACATTGCGACTCCCTGCTCGACAGAAGACTGTCGCTCGTTCTGGAGAACATGTTTAGACTCGGATCATGCTCTAATACGAGCACAGATTTGCTTGCGCCTCACTGGACGCAGAAAAGCCACATTAAAAAGACCTATTAGATTTGAACTCATTGACGAGAAAGCTAAAAGTATATTCCAAGAATTGAGGTCACACTTAGGCAGTTCTGAAAACGAGGCTGACCCAGATGTTGCTTGGAAATATATACGAAAAGCTGTGGAAACAGCAGCGGCATTTATTAGTGATTTGAACCAAAGGGTCACGAAAAACCAGTGGATTTCTACTACATCCACTGCACTGATAGACTCTCATAAACCTATCCCACTAGGCTCAGAACACAATGAAGAGTGAAAACAAATCAGATCTAGGTTAACCAAAAGTCCACGGAAGAATAGTGAGCAGTGATGGACAACGAAAGCAAAAGAGATGGAAAAGACAGCGGCTGTAGGTAATACAAAACAGCTTTTCAGATTAATAAAAGAAACTGGAATTATGAAGTCAATTGTAAGTGAAACAACCTCAGGAAAAAACGCCACTCTTATCTGATCTCAGTCTAAACGTTTAGAATGATGGGCGGAATACTTACGTAATACGTTGTAGAGGACTGAGTGACTGATTGATGCATTAAGTCAAACATAGCTATTATTCCAAGCAAGTACTTGACAAGTAAACTTGACGGAAGTATAAAAGTCTCGATAACGGTGTGTTCTTTAAGTTGGATGGCTTAAATGTGAAGTTTTCATTGTTATTTTGAACATCATCACTGTCTATTGCATGCAGAATTATTCTTTTTAGGTATTTCTATCACAAATGTGATATCAATTCATTCTGGAAACCCCGTCCGTCATAAACATAAAATAACCGAGTTGACAAATGAAATAATACAACATTGCTGCTATCAATACTACGAAGTCTTTCGTTTTCCATGATGCATACATATATATGCAAGACGGTGTTTACGAGAAGTAACTACATTCGGTATTAAACCACCAGGTAAAATTCGGGTTCGAACCCTACCCCAAGTAATTCGCTTTGGGCAGCTGGGTAGTATACCATAATCGTCTTCGCAAACAATGTGGACATAGTAAGTGGATCATAGAAAAAACCCACTGTAGGAAATAAAAATATGAAGTAAAGTTGTAAGAAATATGTTGATTAGAAACTACACACAGGTAAGACAATGGTCGATCTAAGACAGCATAACGTATAAAGGTCAATAGAAAACCAAACTAACCTGTAATAAATCAAACTGTACACGTCCATCAATATTTACAAATTTATTCTCTCTACGACCCATTTGTTTTGACTGAGTCATAGCTTCCCGTATTGTAGAACGTGCGCCACGTATACGACCAAGAAATCCAAAACCATCAACTTTTAAGGTGTTAGCACGATTAATAAGATAAGGTAGATCGAAATTTTGTATATTATAACCAGTGATTATATCTGGATCAACTTCACGCACAAACAGTGACCAATTCTAGCAATATAACAAAAAAATAGAAAGTAACAACTACACATACATATATCTATAATTGATTAATCATTGAGTAGTGACAGATGTCATGCATGTCAAGTACTTTTGAGTGCTGATCAAGTTGCAATATGGCAACTAGTCTACGTGATTCGACATGGCGTGTACTATGTTAAGCTGTGAGTTGATGGTTGGAGATAATCGACAGGAAACACTGGACTTTGGTTTCGTTCTATCTGGTATTCGTTGACTAGATATACACCTGTAATTTTGAGGGGACTGATGCTACCTGGAGGATTTGATCACATGTCGCTCAACTTCACATTCAGAGACATTACCAATGACCTATATGTTTAGGCACCAATGTACAACAATTAGGGATTCGCGAACATCTGTTATTTAGTCAGTTAGTCGGATGCAATGTAAAATATGGGACATATGTACATTAGTTTAAGTTGCCATACGCGATTAGTACAGTGTAAGGGTAAATTTCAGAGTAGTAGAGGTAGTAATAGTATTCATGGTAACAGAAAAGGTTAGGAACCAAAGAGATGATCTCAAAAATTACAAACTATGTAAATAAAAAAAATGATAAGAAGTTCAGAAGTTCAAAATTTGGGAGAAGACGATGTGTGAATGCATCCGCACCACCGTGAACGATCTTGAGCCATGCCATCCAAAGTCTTTAAGCATTGACTACAATCATAACGCGAACACCAACCAGGTAGTCTGCATCTGTTTACATACTTTAGTTGGATAGTCAGAGTATTCATGGACTGACACCTTGTCTTGGTTTGGCTGCCCCCTAGCTTTCTTCCAACGTGCTCCTACACCAGCCATCCTTACCCGTCGAGGGAGTCGGTGGATAGATATACATAGAGACTCATGATGAAGCCATTAGAATCAATTGTTTGGTTATATATAATTACTGGGTTGATTTTGTGAGGCACTTTATGGAATTTTGATGTAATTTCCATATCAAATAAACTGTCAACCATGAGATATCTAGTTCCGCAATCAGATCTCGTTTCGCATAGGTAGATGGGTGAAGAAACATTCCGGAAGAGTCTTTCTCTATTTTTCAGTGATTCTCCGATTAGTTTTAATTAGCGATAGAAATCACATGTATAGATACAGTAATAAATAGACTAAAAGCATATATATATATATGTACAACACAGCTTTATACTTACAGCTAACAGTTCTTCTTCCGTTTGATGGCAAATAACTTGTGAACCAACAATTGGTGCACATGTATTCAATGTGAATACATTACGTATAAACGGTGTTGTTTCCCCATAGTTAGTAACCATATTAGCAATCTGTATAACTGGATCTTTATCAGGTACAGGGAATACACCTAGTTAAGTGAATTGAAAATGAAGTTTTATGTAAATAAATGAATAATTTCGTGGCAACAGGTATCATATAATGATATTGTCTGACAACTAAAGCAACCAAATAATACCATAGTAGTTCAACTCGTTCTATTTTATTACTGTTAAACATGGCCACCCACAAAAGAGGATCTTCATAGACTAAGAGCATTCGATCATAACTCTCTTTCAAGCATCACTCATATCTTTTCGGACAAACCAGTGAGCAATTCTGAGGTCAGGTATAAAGTACTACGTACGTATGACAAATCGATTCATGAGGTAGTGATCTTTATTAAGTGAACTCGTTGGCAAGTGTATTGAGTATATCCAACTACCGCCTATATCGACGACACGCGATCTTATCTGGTGTGGGAGTTGGTTGAAAGAAAGTTAGGAGTATCAAATCAATATAGGGTATCAGTAATTGAAGTCATTGATAACTGAACTGAGCCATGTTAATAGGTGTAACCTAACTGGTTGGGATTTGAGTGATTATCGTACCAATTATTAAAGGCTTTGGGTGGCATGCCTCAGAATCATTCGCAATGGCCCAGGTGCATTTACCCTTTGTCTTTCCCTAAATCTTCAGTCTCTAAATTCTCTATGATTTTTTTTGTAAAACTGACCTATTTTTTCGGCTTGTATCTTCGACTTCTAATCTTCTCTATTTCCACAAACACCATTACATACTATCTTATACGGCTGTTTACATATACAGTTAATCAGTTAACAGTAATAAAAAAAAACTCAACAAACCTTTACGACTGGCACATTCAATATCAAAACTCAGTACACGTAATGGTGCAATATTACTCCATTGACCTTCAGGTGAATGAACAATCAAAGCATCCCATGCTATATCAAACTCAATTTGACATCTTGTTTGACTAGTTAACAATGTCGAGTGATCATCAACACCATTTTTTGCAACACTACTATAACCATTTGTAGTAGAGGTCGTTGAAGAATTAACAGAATTTAATTTTTGATTTATGGATTTTTTCACATCATCCGATTTCTTTGTAGAATCTCTCAAGTGATATTTCTGTGCTGGTGCTTCAACCCAACTACATCCAGTCATTTGTGTATCAGTCATAAAACGTATTTCAAAATCAATATTCGCTTCAAAAGCAGGATATGACTAGTATTTATTCAGTGGGAAAAAAGGAAGCAGAAGGGAAATATATGTTCCACAAATTAAATCTTTTTAGTATACTATTGTTAATGATAAATAAACTGGTAAGCAATCATCTGAGTTTTAACACACTTCAGTAAGTGGAAGGACAACTTAGTTGGTTAGATCACCAAACTGTTAAGTGATAGGCTTGTGGCAAGTTCAAATCCCGCTCCTCTCAATTCAGTTTGAACAATCAGGTAGTGGGTGAGAGTAGGTACATGTCTGTGAATCCGTAGCACATCTGCCTAACCCTAACCCTAGTGGATATAAGAGCATGATTTTTGCGGAAGATCTCATTCCAAACCCTAACTCCCACTTTTTTATTTTCCCATCCGGCAAGTCGAAATGCGCTACAGTAGTGTGTTCATGGAAGGTAAATGTAGATAGCTCTAGATGACTAGAATGAAGTCTTCAGTGAAGACTACACTCTTATATGCACCAGTGACATACAAAATAAATAGGAAAATAGTATTAACGTCCAAGTAAACAGTTTGGTCTAAAGTCACCTACACAAAAATACCTATACTTGCTAAATAAGTTATGCTCTCCAGTAAGAAATTAATAGAAAGTACTATTGATTGAAGGTGAGACTGATTTCCTTCCCAATCATATTATTGGGTTTCTTGAACGAGCTACTCTGGAGTGAAGGCTTAGTGGTTGAACCACTCGACTTCAAAATGCTAGGTAACAAATTTGAACCCTATTCCTCATATTTCGAGGTTTGAGCAGTTTCACATTATTACTAACATTTATAAAACAGATGTGTTCAACATATGAATTCATACTGCTGCTCTGTATTGCTCTATGGCTGTGGAACATAGTCTATGAAAATAGAAGACATGTGTAGCCCACAAGTTCTCAAAAATAAGTGTCTTCAAAGCGCTGCTCGAGAATCACTGAGCGACAGAGTGGATAGTGTTGACGTCAAATGTATGGTATTACGTAACGACGATAAACTAGCTGATGACACCTAAAATAATCTTTGATTGAGGCATGTATTACATAAGCATAACTCCCACCTACCTAGATATACTATGCTCATCAGTTTGAGAGTAGGTTGGGAGTAACATAAAGCTATCCAAACGAAGACATTACATCAGTCTATAAAGTCACTGATCATTGGAATTGCGCTATATAGGTAGATGCAGACTGTCTACTTATGGTCTGAGCGATAACTTTGAGTGGTATGGCTCTGGATCAGTGATAATGGAATAAATGTATTCGCTTGTTATCTTCACACAAGACTTGGACTTCAAGATAGTCTCGTATTTTTTATTCAGAGAATTTAGTCCTTCAATTCAAATAGTATTCTTTAATGGGTAATCATTGTCGATACTAGTAATACTAATATTAAGTCATCTCTCTTGAGGAATTAACGCACATTTGTATCAAACTGAATGTTGATTAAAACTGATTGATTTGATCTTGGTTACTTATTAACATGTAAAGTTAGACACATCTACAAATTATTGAAGATCAGTTAATTATTCGGTTGATGGATTTCTACCATAGTTTGATCCTAAACTTTTCTGCGTAATTCTTAACACCTTAATTTTGAATCAACTGGTGAAAAAGTACATAAATGTTTGGAATTTGAAATATCTTATAGCCGAAAACCTTTGAAATAATTCCTAATAACTTGTAAACCATTCATCCTGATAAATATTACTTCATAACTCGCAACAATGTATAAGTCTCAATAGACAATACGAAGTGTTGACTACAGTTTATTATTGGACAGAGCATATCACAAAAATACAAACACACAAAAGGAATATGAATATAAATGCGAATGCGAATAAATACAAGCGAACGAATGAATTATTATGATCTGAAAAAATCACATATATACATGAAAGAGAATAAGTCATTGAGAGATCTAAGTAACTAATATATCAACTAGTAAGAGAAGTATGCATGTGGGTTGTAACATGTGGTCAGAAATACATGCTCATACAAACATGATAATAATACTACTACTACAAAGTTATAGACGAATTCTTACTGACCTAATGACACTGCCTATTAAATAAGTTAATTGAAGGGCTTAACAAAACGAAACATATACAAACTCAAATGTAGGTGAGCTGCTATGGCCTTTACTACACCATCAAACCAATAAAAGATCATGGTGTTAAATGTCTTATATACTCTGCGTATGATTCTTTAACATGGTATTAAAATAATTTGATCTATTGCAACATGGATTACCCCATACAAGACATAACCAAGATACGTACAGCAGAACAGGCTACACACTAATATGTTATATATACTGGGAAATAAATTAAGTTTATAACTTTGCACAGATCTACTCCAGTGTCCACAAACCAGCTCATTATTAGGAGAGAGTATAGATGACGGGCAATTGATTAACACGTAAACCTGGTATGGTTGTAGATATCAATTGATTAATATTGATTAACATAACTAATTTATCATGTATAAATCTACGATATAAGCTTTTGGACATATTGAGGGCTTGTAAAACTACCTGGTTATGCTCTAAATGAAGTAGATGAGATGCAAGTTTGAACGTGTGACCAAGCTACTGAAAACAGTGCTTTAATTATTAAGCAATCGCTTCTACCGGCGGAAAGATATGAAATGAATTTCAAAGAGAGATTTTCCTTAAACTCAGTCAAGCATCTCACAATGGTAATCAGAACCGGAATAAACATGGGGATGAGATTAAATAAACCATGACGAATTTCTAGTTAGCTACTAGTCAACTAGAAAACAGCTAAGTGAAATAGTTTATGGTAAAGAATATAATAAAATTACAAGGTGTAAACAGATTTTGCATAAATAATGAATCGATTAAAATGGTCTACAGGCTGATCTAACTTTAAATCGAAAGAACAATGACACATAAACTCGTTCTAATGAATATAGTGTCCATATGCTGGAACTCTTAAAAGGACGTAAATAATTTTTTAAGGAATAACCAAACTATTCTTGGTTAGAATTAGGATTAAGGGTTATGGTTTCAATCATGAATTGACATCAGCTTTAATGCAAAAAAAATTTTTGGCGAGACCCTAATTTATGGACGACCTTTGAACGAATCTTAAGTAACCTTGAAAAATATTAGCCAATCAGCAAACAGTCAGTATAGAGTAAAAATATGTCATACAAAACCAAGGAAATAAAGTGGATACACTTCTTATACGTGGTTCAAAAACTTGTCAGGGTTAGAAAGAGGTTCAGACGTTCTAAAATCGTAATGCATGCAGTAGAGGAAATCATCCATAAGGCTACAGAATAGTCGGCCTCTCGAGCCATGGTAGTCTCAAATACTCTTTCAGCCTCGACCACATAACTTCAATATTGTTTAAGTGCACTCCGGTTGTTGAGTACACAAAATGCTACCTGTGGATAACGACACGATACACATAACTAAACCTATGTAAGAGTCTGTACGCTCTCCAAACATCCGTATATATTGCAGTACCTGGCTGCAGCCAGTGTTACTGGTGCTTTTATTGTCCAGTTCGTAATAATTGTCGTAATTTGCCTTAGTTAGGAATTATATATGGGTTTTTCATCACGAACTGACATCAGCTATAATGCAAGAAATTTATTTAGCCGAATGGATGAAAGGCTTTCGCGTTAAAATCCGAGATCTATTATCTTATACCTGGTTGATTCGTCCACAAATTATAGTCCCGCCGTTTTATTTGTTATAGCCGCTCAATTATCACGTTTTGTACAAAATTCCCTGTGAACCGATAGTACGTTAGCATTAAGCACTGAAGTTGTGGCCGTAACCTTGAAATCTTTAAAACGCCTCTGATTGGCTCGTCCACAAATTAGAGTCGCGCCGATATAGAGCCAGCTTGTTAAGAAATACTTCAGGATTAGGAATTTAAGGATATGATTTAAGTATGGTGTTAATTTTCCTGGTATAAACAATCTACAAGAAAAACTGAACTTTTTTTTCGTTAACACTTATTTTTACTCTATGGAGCCAAAAATAACCCCTTCCTATTAGTTTGAACGTTCTGAGCCTGATAGAAAGATAACTCGACTGCTGGTTATACTTGATATTTGAATTCCGAATAAAAAGTTTCGAACCTTATCTCACTTAATAAGGGGATTGGGGAGACAGATATGATACTAATTGGGCATTATACAAAGTAGATAATCATGTAAATAAATTACACTGACAAAAAAAGAGACCATTTAAACCATAAACTAACCTGTAATGAATAATCAGCAAATGATAAACCATTGTCTAATATACGTTTAGCTGGTGCAATTAAACGTGGCAATGCCAAAGTAATACGAAGAAATGGTAGACTACGATTTCCATGAAAACCATATACATCTATAGAAGTTATAACAAATATTGGTTTGAAACAACTCGTATTATTAGGAAATCACAATTTGTGTTATTGAGCGCTTAAATTAACATATGTTATGACAAAACTATGGTAGCTCACTATTGCTTGACCACTGAGAAGTGAATTAGTACCACGTTTATCCTTGGTACTGATCGAATTCCATGAATTAAGCTAGGGTGTAACTACTACTCTAAGTTAGTCGATATTGTGTGTATTGCATTGTACGATGTAGTCGGGGGGGGGGTCTAGGTTTTGTGCTAGCTGGTACTTGTTAGTAAGGCATACCTGCAGTATTGAGGAAACTTATGACTTCTTGTTGGATCTGAACCCTCACGTAATGAGGTCTTGATCTAGGGGTTCTTGTCGACTACTGTCAACCACTCAAAACTATGTTCTGTCACAATAACCGTACAAAACTGAAGAGTATCACAAAGAGAAAGAAATGGCTTTCAGGGTATTTGAAAACAAGACTTCTCATACTTCATAAATACGTTTAATAAATATTATTAACTAAAGATGTCGAGTTTTATGCCATTCTATATCTATCATCAACTAACAATATAAATCAGTCGGTCAGCTATAAAATCTGGTATACATGGTATTTATCAAAGTCGCAAAACTAAATCGATACAGCAAAATCAAAATTGATGGAATGCATGACAAATAAGTTGGAATCATAATAATAGTAGTTAGTATCAATCGTAGGAGTAAAGACTAAACACAGCGAATATGTCCCCTTACCCAAAGTCAAATATTGTCACTTTATCCAACATGGTTTATTGGTAAACAGAGACCGCATGATGGTCTGTACCTGGAATGAATCATTTTAAAATATTTGATTTGTGAGATGGTTGCAACACATTTAATTGTAAGCAACTAAAGGACCAAATTATAGCATAGTAGTTCAACTCGTTCTATTTTATTACTGTTAAACATGGCCACCCACAAAAGAGGATCTTCATAGACTAAGAGCATTCGATCATAACTCTCTTTCAAGCATCACTCATATCTTTTCGGACAAACCAGTGAGCAATTCTGAGGTCAGGTATAAAGTACTACGTACGTATGACAAATCGATTCATGAGGTAGTGATCTTTATTAAGTGAACTCGTTGGCAAGTGTATTGAGTATATCCAACTACCGCCTATATCGACGACACGCGATCTTATCTGGTGTGGGAGTTGGTTGAAAGAAAGTTAGGAGTATCAAATCAATATAGGGTATCAGTAATTGAAGTCATTGATAACTGAACTGAGCCATGTTAATAGGTGTAACCTAAATGGTTGGGATTTGAGTGATTATCGTACCAATTATTAAAGGCTTTGGGTGACATTTCTTAGGATCGTTCTCAATGGGGTAGGTTCACTCACCCTTCCTTAATAACTCGAATCCTGAAATCGTATACTTTCTTTATTTTTCTGTACTAAATCTTTCCCACTACTGCGGTGTATGCTACTTATGCTGAACGACATAAGTGGTATGTAAGAACATTAGGAAGTGGAATGCCCGTTAGCGGAAGATTGGAATGCAGAGAACATAAAGAGAATTGGAGAGCAACCAAAATAACAACAGAATTAGAGGAATAATAAAGTATGTAAGGGACAACGCGAAAAAAATGTGGAAATAATTTATTTAATGTATGGTTTCCATATTTGACCAAGACACTGTAATTCTGCATTAAACAATAAATTAGTTTTCCCCACCTGAGTTTCCGCTCACTACATTTCTGGTACTACTACTGATAATGTTACTAATCCCACTACTCTGTGATTAGTCTTGAAATGATTTTACCTTGCCGTGATATTCTGGTATCGCAACTTGAACCGATGGACATGTGTCAAGGTTAACGTTGAGTATAACTGACTGCCTAAACCACTTAATATGATCACGATTTAAAAGAAAAACGTTCTTAGCTAATAACGTCCAAGAAAATCAGAACATTCAGAGTCAACTTTATCACTAAATAAAAAGCTTAGAAATATCAAAAAAGCAAGTATCAAATACTGCTGTAACGTTCAAAAAGAAAACGCAGTAGGATGGAAAATAGAGGAATAGCATTTCAAATATCAATTAAAATGACTTACTTCGTTTCTCTTCACATGTAACTCTAAGTACGAGGTGTTGCAATCCTTCAAACTCTTTTGACTTCTCTTTTAATAACATAGAGTTTAAGGCTTCACGAAAAGCATTCAAATGATCGGTTGAAAAATCTTTCGGTGCTGGTACATAGAAATATGGTAGAAAACCATGCACATGCGCACATACACTATGACCCTTTTCAGTTATACCGAACAAACGTATAATTGGTACAGGACCTTGAGTAGCACCAGGCATACCAGTTAGATGTTCACCCTGGAAAACAAGATAAATCATTACAACCTTGTGAAATAGTTTTCTGACTACAAAAGAAAACTACGCAAATCCGTATTAATAACATGTAATACAAAACGAGTTTAACATGAAAGAAAAGACTTCATTCATGAACACAACAGATTATCATAGAACAATAAATATTTCCATTGTCAAACGACATTCCATATGGATGGTCAGGGATGAGTAACATATGTATTAACCGCTCCAGTCAATTTAAAATTACGATTTAAGTACGCTTAAAGAAAATAGATCAATCAACAATACTTTTTAAATTAATTGTTTGAAAACAAAAGCATCATTCAAAATCTATGTGAACTTTAAAACCTTTTATTAAGGAAATATATCTCACCTGTTTTTTAGCAACTAACTAATAATATTACTTGTTAAGTCGACTGAATAACTCGTCAACTATACATAAATACATAGCATTTTGTAAGTTCCAGACACAGTGTAGCATATATGAAAACAGCATATGACTTGGAAAATTATGTCCTACTCTAGGACTATTTGTCTAATGGTGAATACTTGACGAAGGTAGAAAGAGACATCATAATTCAAATCGTTTTTATTACAGTAACATATCTTGATGAAAAAGAATTGGTGAAAATTCTATGGGTAATTTTGACCGTCCAGGTAAGGTTCTACGGTAAAGTGTACGCTGCTTATTGTTAGAATTCTTGTCAAATTACTTTAAGCGAATCAACTTCGTAAACATAATGGAGAACAGTGTATTTTTATGTAATACAATATATATGTAGAAAAAAATGAGGTAGGGCACTATAAGTAGGTGAAATAGAAACTGAAAATTGAATAAGTGAAAAGTAACCAAGCCCCAATTAAAATTCGGCTCCTAACTCGAGGTACCTGGAGAATGGCGGGAACAGTGTAAATTAGAATGAATGATCAATGGCAAGCATCCTAGTCCACTACTCTATCGTATTATCGGATTAACGTTTCACAAGTGCCAGGATTTCTGAATCACATCATTTCACACCGAAAACATATTGTAGTTTGGCATGTGTGCCGAAAGAAAATAACAACACTATCCACATGAGCCATCAGCTTCCAGGAAGGCCTTACTAACTTTCGTGCACTGAGCAGATACACAAGCTGTATATAAAATATAACGTATAGCCTTCAATGGATGAAACAGAAACCTAGGACTAGGGAAGTAAATACATATCAAGTTATCGGACTGTATATTTTAACATGTAAAACATTGAGATGTACATTTTAAGTTTGACTACAGATTAATGTTGTTACATATTCTCAGGAATGAACACAACCATCTAGACCTGGAACATTTATCTTTAATTCACTATGGTAAGATAAATTTTTATAAGGCGAAAGGAAGTAACGCAGATGTAGAAAAAAGATTTCCAACCCAAAGTGGTCTAGCCTCTAAATTACAGACCTGCTCAGATTATAATGATAAATCAGAATAAAACATGTGTGATGGGTGATTTCTGAATCGCACTGTTTGTACAAGAGTTAGTGAGAAGACATGGATGTCAATAAAGAAATAGATAACTTGAATTTCTTGCTTACAACTCGACAGTTGGAATTCAAATCTATTCAATGCATCAAACTGACCCCGAGTTTGTTACGTGGGACTGTGACTTATTGTTGAATACCCTGAATTCGCATCAACTTACTGAGTTGTATTATTACTCATTCCAATAGTTCCTGCTAAATCGTCTTTTTTGCCGCTTGCCAACTAATCAGTTGTACGATAACTATTCTCTCTAACCTCAAGGCCTTTCAGTCATAAATGAAACTCATGCGTTACGAGTCTCGTAGCTACTACGTGACCTAGCATATCAACCCCTAAACCTAGTTTGAGACGAACTCTTTGTAGTACATACGAAGTAATGGGCAGAAAATCAAAGTCACAACAGCAAATGACTGTCAACAAGTATAAAACTCAGAAAGGCTGAATTTATACTACATATCACTGAAACGACAGTTACTAAGCAAAGTATTTCATTAAAACACCTACAAGATAATGAAAAATGAAGACGACATTATACAGATGCAAATCCTCAACACTAAAGATCGCAAACGAGTCACATATAGCTACTGAATAACTGAATCGAAGAAAGTAATTAAAACTATTCAAAACACCATTTATTTATTATTTATTTGAACACATGAATATTGGTACAAGAGAGCGCCAATATATATGCGCCACACAAAACAATGAGAATTCGAAGAGAAGTAGAAAAAAAAACTAAGGAGTGCAAAAGAAAAAGAGAACAATGACGAAGAGATTGGTGTAAGGTAGTGTGGTAGTAACGACGGAACGAAAAGGTACAATCAGAAGAAATCTTTCAGGTAAAGGAGACACAACCACTTTTTTATGAAGAAAGTAAAAGAAGGTTACAGCAGGATCGCCACTGGCTTCTATTCTGAGCCATATCTGATAACGTCTCTAGCCACTGTGTAGCACCATCTCTCAGACCCCAACCAGGGAGTCGTGAAGGACCAACAGAAGCCAGTCCTTTGCAGCTTTCTTTCATCCCACGACACCATGTCATGCACTGACCACCTCTCCGCTTCTTCCAACCAGTCCCAGAGTCGGCAAATAATGCACGACGTGGAATTCTCTGGGACGACATTCGTAGAACATGTCCAAGCCACAGAAGTCGGTGTTTCAAGATGGTGACACCAATTGAATTATCATCTCTGTGCCCGAACACACGATGCCGAACCTCTGCATTACTGACATGGTGTTGCCACTGAATGTCAGCAATCCTTCGGAGACAGCGATGATCGAACACAGAGAGTCGTCTAACGTCCTCAACTCGGAGAGGCCAGGTTTCACAAGCATAGAGCAAAACTGCTCTCACCGACGCGTTGTAGATCCGACCTTTACAGCCAGACTAACATCACGAAGGCGCCAAAGATGGCCCAGATTGGCATAAGCCGCTCTGGCTTTCACTATACGTGCATTGATCTCATCACTCACACCCCCACCAGCACTTATGCAGCTACCCAGATACACGAACTTCTCGACTACTTCTATCTGCTCACCATCCAGGGTGAGTACAGGATTGGGATCCTGCCAGTCTTGTAGAAGTACTTTGCACTTCGAAGGTGCAAAGCACATACCATACCTACGGGCACTGATTGTCAACTGATTAAGTGCGGATTGCATTCCTTCGGCATTATCGCACAGTAAGACAATATCGTCCGCATACTCAAGGTCGAGAAGTCTTTCTCCAGGCAACAGATCCACACCACCATTACTTACATTCATCAGAGCTGTTTCCAGAATGTCATCGATGGCAAAGTTGAAGAGGAATGGTGAGATTGGGCAACCCTGCCTAACCCCACTGCTCGAATGGAACAATGGAGAGAGGTGGTTGTATGCCCTCACTCTGCCTGAGGTGTTTTTATATAGGGCTTTTAGGATGTTAATAAACTTCTCAGGCACACCCTTCTTCAATAGACAATCCCAGAGAACAGTCCTGTCCAACGAATCGAAGGCAGCCCTGATGTCAAGAAACACTACGATTGTTGGCCTTTGATAAGTATGGCGGTGTTCTAACATTAGGCGGAGGGTGAATATATGATCAATACATCCTCGACCAGAACGAAACCCAGCCTGCTCCTCGCGAGTCAATCTTTCTCGGGTTTTGAACAACCTACGAAGTATGACGGAAGCCGATAGCTTGGACGCAATCGGAAGTAAACTTATCCCCCGATAGTTGTTACAGAGACGACGTGAACCCTTTTTAAAGATAGGGACAACTATCGACTCATTCCATGACATTGGAACACACTCTAGTTCCCAAACCTTTGTAAACAACGCCGTCAATTCCTTAGTCAGAAAGTCACCACCATCTTTAAAAAGAGCCGGAGGTAAGTCATCTGGGCCAGGTGATTTGTAACGCTTCAAGAGTTGGAGTTCCTTGCGGACTTCCTCCTCATTTGGTGGATCAGTCGTCACCGGCCATGGAGGGCAGGACAGTCTGACCGATGTTGCCGGAGCAGCAGGCCAGTTGAACTGCCCTTCGAAAAATTCTGCCCATCGTCCAAGACGTCGATGGATGTTAGTGATTGGCATCCCATCATCCTCGCAGATTGTTTCACTCACAACAGACTTCTTGCTGCCAGTGGCTCGGATGAGCTGGAAGAGCTTCCGGTAGTTACCAGATGCAACTGCTGCTTCCAGCTCATTAGCACGCATCGACCACCAGGCTTCTCGGTCCTTACACAAGCTTTGCCCAATTTCCTTACGTAACATCCTTCGTTTATGGTCAAACTCACGGTCACCCGGAGTAGACCGACGGGCTTCAATGAGTTGTAAGGAACCAGAAGAAACCCAGTGCTTAAAAGCGGGACGTTTCGCAAACCCACAACTGACTGATCCCGCCATTTTCATGGCGTCATGCAATTGCAACCAATGCTCGTCTATACTTTTCGGTGGAGTGGTAGCTAGCCTAGAAGCTAGCTCGGTTCGATACTTACTTGCAACAGAAGTTGCAACCAGCTTGCTAACATCAATCTTTTGGTGGTGGTCACTTCGTTGGCCACTGAAAAGTAAGGTAAGATTGGCGCAGACCAAGGCATGGTCAGAGTCCAGATAGGTACTCCAAAAGGAGCGGCAGTCTTGTACACAACCACGCCAGCGGTAGCTGATCGCGATGTGATCAATCTGAGTCCAGGCTTGAGATGCAGAGGGAGGACGCCAGGTGGCACATCGGCGATGACTGTGCCGAAAGTTAGTGCTAGCCAGAAACAGGTTGTGGTCTGTGCACAGTTGCAGTAGACGGTCCCCGTTATCTGACCTGCGACCAACGAGTCCCCATCGGCCACCTAAACGACTCTCTTCTGTGCCTAGACGCCCGACCTGGGCATTCAAGTCTCCGGCTAGTACTACAATATCTGTCGAACGCACTTTCTGGAGAAGAACTGATAACTGGTGGTAAAACTCATCCTTGATTGCATCCGGGCTGCAATCTCGGAGCGTAGGCGGAGATGACGAAAAGACATCGTTTCTCACTCCGATTTCTTCTCACTTTGATGGAACTTTCTAATCTAACAGCACATAACCGACTGTTAATGGGGATCCAATCGACTAGTGCTGCCTCAGCTCTAGCGCTTAGTGCGACACCAACGCCAGCAAGACCAGATGAAGATGCCACAGGGTCCCCGGATAAGCGCACGTAAAACAAGCTTTTCGAAGCGACAGATGGAGATCGAATTTGTAGTACTTCGCCAGAGTCTTGAATACGGGTCTCGGATAGACAACAAACATCAATATTAAGACTTTCCAAAGACATAGCCAGCCCTATCTGTTGTCCGACCTGCATAAATGTGCGAACGTTGAAGGCAGCCAGTTTGAATGGTGCACGTGGTTTCAGAAAAACTGCTTCAGTCCTCGTATTCGGTGGTAACATACAATTTTCAACCGGACAGTGACTCGAGAACGTTTAGATACAGTCGAATTTCCACCAAAGACGAGCCGCTGTATAAGTATAAAAGAGGGTGAATAATGTGGAAAATAATAATAATAGTAATAATAATAATAATAATAATAATAATAATTACAACGATAGTAGTAATAATAATAATAATAGTATTAATAATGACAATAATTGTAATGATAATAATCTGAACCAATTGTTTGTTTTTCAAAGCGAGAAAGGTAATTTCCATAGGCATAAAGAGTTCATCAATTTGTGTGTGGGCTGTGATACTGCCCGGGTGCCCAAACCGAAGCAGGTGGTTTTCTTAGGGGGCCACTCCCCGAGCCTTTGACCTAAAGGTCTAACCCACAAGGCAGTGGAGCATCGTAAGGAGATGCAGTCCCATGGTAGCCGGTGACCAACGATTGGTTCATACGCCATTTGTTCCCGCAGGATACTGGAGCCCATGTGCACCATAGGTTAAAGCGCCGGACATTCGCTTTTCGTCCTCTCATTTTCGTAAACAACACCCCCGCCACGAGAAGGCAATGAGTAGGACTTCCCTGGCAGAGGCTGTATACGCGTGGCCATGTGAGAGCATTTCAAAACACCAATTGATGACGGCAATAAAGAAATAATCTATCAAGCTTAAATGATATGAAAAACAATACAAACAGCATGGAAATTGTCTTCTGTTCAAGTAATTTGGTGATTTGACGAGTGATGTGTTAATTGACTGGTGGTATGAACGTACAAAGTAAAAATTACAATCGCCTAATAAATCAAACTACTTCAGTCAGTCAGTCAGTAACAACGTATAACTTCGTACGTACAATAATTTCAACTCTTAGACTCGATAAAGGTATGTTTGGAGTACAATAAAATGTTTTTTTTTAAAACTAACTTTATAATGTGACACATCAAACTGCTGGAAAATAATACTGTCCTTATTTGGATCCAACTTCTCCAACCTACGTCTTGGCCAATGCGAATTCGTTAGAAAGTCTAGATGAGACAAAGCAGAACTTTCGTCCACCAAAGCTATATCTTCAGTCTCGATGTCATCCAACAACATTAGTTCCTGCTCGAACTTTGAGGGTTCTGGAGTATCATCGTGGTTACCTCTGGTTGAAGAGAAATGAACATTTCAGTTAATGCGAACTGAATCTTACTGTCAAACTGATATAAGTCTGTATAATCCATCCTGATATAATTAATCATAACCTAAGCAAGCCTATTAACCAACAAATATGTGACTTATCACACGATGACACATTGGTCAGGTTAGATTGATTCACCTGATGTAAGCTTAAGTAACTGTATTGATTTACTTGCCAAACCTGGATTTGGTGCATCACCTTCACTACTGATCACCATAATACTTATGGAACACCATCCAACCAAAATCACTGTCGAAGAAACTTGGGATTTGGTCTAGTACTGTAAAAGCGTCGGTTCAACTGCTTTGCAAAGAAATACGAAACACCCTTTTACTGACTGCCTCGTACGAGCCTTAACGATAAAAAGGGTCAAATCGTGTTACGAGATGAGAACCCAAATCAAGCCATATTATTTAGCACGGTAAAAACAGGCGAGGTAATAGTTTGTGGGCGAACCAATCAGATAAGAAAACGAGCTTTAGACTTTGGGGACTAGTTCACCCACTGGTTAGGTTAAATAGCATTTCGACATCATAACTGTCAGTTCGTGATAAAAAATCGACTATAAATCCTAACCCTAACTTTTAACTCCCAACCCTAATCCTAGTTAATATTAATAATAGTAACCAAAATTTTTGGACTCAAGATATCTTGAAAAATGCATATGCATTTTTCCAAAGTCACACAATGGTTTTCCAATGGACGTGCAGACCTTACTTTCAACAAGACTGGTACTAATCACTAAATAACCCTTAATTTTTATTGATGTTAGGTCCATCACATATGAGTTTGGTTACACGCACGTGTACTCTCGATGCTAATGCTGAGATATTCTTATCTCGAAACTACCACGATATCTACAATTGGTAGGCTTAAACGTTGCACAAAATCACTGCACAAAAACTACCTTGGTTTTTTAAAAGAACTAGGTCCTTTCTGAGGGACTAATGAAGGACGCTTGTTGGACATTGCTGTGATCTTTCGTAATTTGGACAACGCGCTTCCCAAACGAAGGTATAGAAAACCTTGAGAGAAAGTGTTCAAACATTAAAGCACAACTGGAACGTAAGACAAAGAAGACACATAATGTCCAAGAAACTGTTGGGAATAATAGTAGCTCTGTAGTAGTAGTTACAGCTCTCCCATTCTGTTTCAGGAGTGCACCTATCCACAGTGGTGATGCTACTATATTGAGGATGTAGTGTTCAGCTGGTCAAACTTCATGGTCTAGGAACTTCAAAGTTTTCTTGATGTCCTTGTGTCATTGTTTCCATGCTAACTCTGAGAAAATCAGAATTTAAACATATATGTTTCATCTGAAGTAACATCAAAGACTATCAACCAATTTACTAAATTCTGGGGAATTCTTAGTGCTTGAATAAGTGGGACTAGACCACTCACGCCACGTTTAAACTTTCTGCCTCTATAATATAGTTTAGACAGTTGATACAATTAGGTTGAACTAGGCATTTGTGGAACTTATGTATAATATCGGTACTAGTGCACTTATTTGTGCAACTAAACTAACAAATCTAATCTATTATTGTGTACTTGCCATGATTTGAGTACTTAGTCCATTTAATATTGCGTCGAAGTCTTCTGATTAGTTCTGCCGTGGTAGCCAGTGTAATCGTTAGTGAGTACTTGTAAAAAAACATATTCCGTATGGTGGTAGAAAAAGAATTGAATATAAAGAGGGAGGATTTGCGATGACTACTCCTGAAGGGCAGATCCATACAATCTTTATGATTCCACCGCATAGATGTGCGCTGATATTTACTACTTTTCATCAAACATCCAGCGGTCAATGTAAATCTTCTAGTTTGGCAGATGTTCGGCCTCGTGGATGACTTTTGATGATGGTCTACGACAATTTAGCTGTTGCTATGACCTTACAGAAATATTTATACCACTAAGGAGTTCAAGTAACTTCAAAGACCACATAACAGTTCTACAATGTGAACTACGATTTAATCGTGATAAGATTCAGTACCACTAGAACCTTTAACAGTCTGATTTATAACATTCTGAACTGTATCAGGTAAGAACATCAGTCCAACAATTAAGAAGTCGTACCTAAACCATCAGAACAGTGAATCGGTAGTAGTTAGCTCACTCGAAACTTCATCTCACGAAACTCGTAAAAATGTATCTTTTAAGTCTATTCTAAGAAAGTATTACATCCTTCACAATCGTTGTTTCGTTTCTTCGGTCTCTTAAGTGACTTGACTTTAAAATCATGTAAAATCAATCTACGCTTCAAGATGATAAGGTCTTTAAATATGCCTAAGTGTACAGACAAATGTTTTCAAACTTTTCACGGCCTGAGAACGCTGTAAGTTTAGATCTTTGATAAGGATGTTATCAAAAGAATGGACGTACAAAGGAATGAAAACTTTGGTTGATGTAGGGCTCTTTAACACTAGCATTGATGGGCACTAAGAGGAGAACAATGGCCCGACTACTAAGTTGTTTCTTGAACAAAATATCCGTTTCTCACAGTGATCTGTCACTTGGTAACTTCCCAAGATTATTAAGATCCATGTTTGCAGAGATGCCGGTCAGAACTTCGTAATGATATCAATAATTAGTGATAGTCCCGAATGGAGTAAAAAGTAAACAACATTCAAATATGAACTTTGGTTTGAAGTACGCTGAACTGAGATTATATTGTGTTACTAATAAGTATATTCCAGATCATAGAGTTGGTATGCAATGCCCAATCTGACAGGCATACAATGAACTTAAGTGGAAGACACACAATTGACTACAGAAACTTAGATTTCAAGTTAGGCTGTGATGGTTGTGCTGTTTGTATAAGCTAATGATTCTTTTGTACTTGATGACTG
The DNA here is from genome assembly GCF_000699445.3 of Schistosoma haematobium. Lineage (NCBI taxonomy): Eukaryota > Metazoa > Platyhelminthes > Trematoda > Strigeidida > Schistosomatidae > Schistosoma > Schistosoma haematobium. The sequence goes on from NC_067199.1 coordinate 44,013,468, forward strand.
TCTGATTTGAAATTCCAAATACAATGCTTTCGATCGTGCTCACTTAGTTCTATTTGCCTTAAGTACTTTATTTCTGGGATTCCCATTTCCTATAATAATTCAAATACTTCTAATCATCACATAAACTTGTGTTGTCGACATTATAATAGATCACAACAAACGTAAGAACACTTCGCATTACAAATTTTCTATTACTTACACCCAGCACATAATTTAGACGTTTTTGAAATTTTCATCAGCTAGTAATTCATTAAAAATTAGATACAATGAAGGAAAAGAAATTTTGTGATTTTAAAACTCTCACTGTGATTAACCGGAATGCATACATCACTTACCTATGTTGCAGTAGAAATTTGCCTTAAGTCTATATATTTTCCCTTTCACTGAGTCGGTCATTACTGCATATTAGAGTGTATGTTTCATTAAAAATGTTGTTTCAATTCATAACTTTTATAGTGTTCTCGTTTTTCACTTTGTATTTTTAGCTGATCTGCAATGCCATTGTAGATCATCATCATTGATGATCTCTGTCGAGTGATTGGGGACCTGCTCGAGTTAGACAGGAATAATGTGGTCAACAGCTAACGTTGAAGTCACACCTTGAGGTCAGCACCTAAAGTGGATTACCCCTTGGCCGTATCAAGGTACTATGAATGATTTGAGGAGCGTACAACACAAAGAACTTTATTACAGGAATATATTGTTTAAAGTAGGTACATGTGAAAGTGTGATCACCACCGCATATGCCAGTCCATTGCGTACGATTAACTGCGCGTTGGTTGTGCTAGACTTTGACAAAGATCGATGATCTGTTCGATATCCAGTGACCCAGATGATCTGGCTAGGGCTCAGTGGCATTTCACTGGCTCTACACCATGATCATGGTGTGGTGTGTGCTACTTATATCGACATGAGTAGTATATGACGTCCCTCGTGGACAACAGAATGTCTGGCGGCAGAGAAACAAGATAATCGAACAGTAAAGAATGGGAACAGAATGCAATTTGTATGAAAACGCAAGAACAATGAAGTCTGAGTCATTATGAGATAATTGATGAACATTTTGCAAATTACGTATTTAATATTTGTTTGTTAGACTTTATCAACAAGTCCTGTAATTTTGTGTCAAATACATTTGATTGTCCCCACTGGTGTTCTTGTTCGCTACAATAGCAGCCTTTCACTGATAATATCAGAAGCTGTAAAAATGAAAATATGAATATTACATAGCGATTATGTAACATTCCTCCATTAAATGGATGGGACAAAGACATTAGATACAACAGACACTACAGTTACTAAGGCCTTAAAACACTGCGTATAACACCAGTAAATTACATCTCATGAACATGAGACAAGATTTGAACAGAATTGCTGAGAAAAAATTGGATTTTTACTATTAAGGTTAGAAGTGTAGCGTGGCGACGAGTCGAAATTGACTATGAACACCGCTACCAAGAAACACGTGCCAGAATAGATCAGAAGGCGAAGGTTGGACGTAACCAAATAAATCCATAAAATCCCCGAGAAGCCAAATATCAGAAGATAGTTAATGGACCAAATCGAGATGTATTCGCTGGCGATCTCGTGGCATCGAAAGGATACCGAGATCGTGCCAGAATACAAGCTTGGTTACAGAACGTAACCGAATTCGCGCGAAGTTACAATCAAAGTGTAAGTAGAGGAATGGAAGCCAAATAAAGCTGTCATTAGCACAGTCAAACAAAAGCACATTAAAACAAGCACTGGTACAGTTGGTTATAATAATAATTGCTTTTATTAAACCAGTCGTGTTCTCGTGATAAATGTGAGTCACTACAGAATTATTTGAATTATTATAGGAAGTGGGAATCCCAGAAATAAAGTACTTAAGGCCAAATAGAACTAAGTGAGCACGATCGAAAGCATTGTGTTTGGAATTTGAAATAAGAAAATCATCAAGTACAAAAGAATAATTAGTTCATACAAACACCACATTTACATTTAAGTTGGTTAACATTGCTAGGTCATATGGAACTCAAAAGGACTAATGAATGCCAAAGTATGATATAGTAGAACTTGAAATACCGGTCATGTTATATCCTAGTGAAGATCAAATTACGGGTATCTTCGGAGACCTATTAATGAACTAATATTATCTATATATTCTTATTGTATAACTACTTAGTAGCTAGATTATATATATATATATATATATACCCCTTATTATAAGCTTCGTTCTAACCTATAGATTATTATTATACGATCTATACTCAGTTTATTAATTACTGTTTCCCACGTTCACAGCCTTTTTTGGCGATATTTTGTACGAATATTATTTCCTGTTTTATGGTGCATCGCAGTCTGTTTGTTTGATATATAAACCCAGTATATTTGAAATAAATGATTCTCATAGTGTAGGCTGTTATTGGCATTCTGGACTCAGCTGGACGGGTTAGGTAAGCAACGGACCAGTAGGACGCTAGGCTGATCAGACCGGTCGCACGCCATTGGTTTAGTACAGTATAAGCGCGAATAAGTCGTATTTTGATTGGCGAAGAGATTGCGTGATAACTAGCCGGGCCATAAAGTCACGACAGTTCACTTCATTGGCGTAATAAATCGGACATCAATTCAACTGCTCCTGTGGAGCTAGTTACGTAGGCCGTACTCAGAGGGCTTTATCCTTGCGTGTTTGTGAACATGTACCAGCATGGTTGGGAAAAGGAGTTACCCAATCGATTAACAGCACCATTCTTTCTCACTTGGTAGATAGTGAACATCATATCAAAATAGAGGAAACTTTCTCTGTTTTGTATCATGTTCCAAAATATCTACCTCAAGGAGCTAGATTACGACTGCTTTGCATAGCCGAAGCCATCTGGATCAACTCCAGAAGACCAAATTTATGTATCCATAAAAAATATATCCAGCCTCCTTGTTTATCTTGGCCTACGACTGGATCACCGAATACCTAGACTGAATATTATTAACCTCTTACCCCCTTCCTTTATTTTTATTTATATAATTTTTTCCCTTATTATCATTATTTTTGATTATCTCTATCTTAATCTTCACATCCATCATTCCCAATTCGTTTATCGTAATTACCTTGATAACACCCTCCTTATTACATATTATATTCACACAACAATCTTATTATTTCGATAGAACAATGAGAAGATGGAGTTGATCTGATGAAAATGTGATGTATTTGCTCTATACATTTCGAACAATCTGGTCACACATATACTTGTCAATGCGTTTTTATATGAAAATTAATAAAGGTCAATTAAATGAAAGTTCAAGTAAAAAAGTAATAAATGGGGAGAGAAAGAATGAGAAATTGTCGCGTTATTCTAGACCATAGAATGACTTGAGGATTATCAAGGTAAATTCAAGGTTATGACAAATTGTTTTTGTACACATAAGGGGGGTTTAAATTTACGAATAGCCAAGGCTTCAATGAACTCAAGAATCCATCCTTGACAATTTCTATACAACGTTCTAAAAGCTGTATTAATGTCAATTTTGTGCCCCGTTTCAATTATATGTTTCGCTATCGATGAACTTGGTTTTCTACCTCCCACATTGATCGGATCATTTGACAAACATTGATTTTGAAGCCATCTAGGCATATGTTCATTGACCCTTGACTGCAACGTTCGGTTACTCCTCCATGTATGTGTGTTCACACAAACATGTAAATTGGTAAATACAATGGGATGTGACTTAATCATTAGTGCATTGCTTGGGTCTATTAGGAATCATGGCCTTAGACTTTTCAATCACAACCAAATGAGCAGCATAATAGGTATTCTCGATGGTTGCTTTCAATCTCTGTCTTAAAACTATGCTGTTGGATTCGCCTCTATGTGGTAAATTGATATGAACTTTTTTTCTTTGGAACTAAAAAAACAAGAGGTCTTAGCATTAACTGACTTTTGCACCTATTAATAAATTTTCGTGGATAACCATTTGCTATTAATGTGTCAGTCATTATCTTTTCATCTTTTCCCAACGTGTCAGAAGTACAAATCCTTTGAGTCCTCTTAAAGATACACTTAACCAGGACTTACTTGTATTGCAATGGACAAAAGCTATGGAAATTTAAGTATTGTCCCGTCCAGGTTGGTTTTCTATACACTGACCGTCTAATATAAGGGTTTTGATGTTTACCGATTATTGAATAAACTCAATGGTGTTCAAGATGATATCGTGATGACATATGAATCAGAAAGTAATGGCCAATTGACCTTTTTAGACATACTTTTAATTCGAAGGGATGTCGGCACTATTAGAAGCCTTGGCTATTCGTAAATTTAAACCCCCCTCCTTATGTGTACAAAAACAATTTGGCGTAACCTTGAGTTTACCTTGGTAATCCTTAAGTCTCACATAAACTTGTTAAGAGCATTTATATATAAAAATAAAAGGTCAACTAGACAGGAAACGGGGTAAGAGGAGATAGTGATAATGATAAGAGTAATAATAATAATAATAATGTGAACACGGTTCGAAACCTAATCACTCTGGATAATAAGTCAATATTACCAGGGTAGGTTTAAGGTAAGAACATGCTGTTTTTGAACACACAAAGGGGGTTTGAATTTTCGTATGGCTAAGGCTTCAATAAACCTTAGTACACGCCCTTGTACACTTTTATACAACACTACAAAAGCTGAATTTAGATCAATCTTGTGATTTGTCATGATATAACTGCCTAATATGTAAGATCTTACGTGTAAATCACATCATTGTCTACACCAACTCATCGCATCGTAACAGTCACCAATATATGATGGAGAACAAACTTAGGCTAGAGATAGAACAATATATTTAATATGAATACAAGATATGAGGTAACATTCAACAAGGACCACGCCTGCAAGGCCGAGCCGTGCCAGCCGATTAATCAATTCAAATTGTGGTGGACAAAAAAGTATAATAACCAAAAATTAGCGATAAAGTTATTACGTCCAAAAGTTAATGTAACAATAATAATTTATAAATTAACAACACAAATTAAAAGTTCAGGGACGTTACTTAAATCAGCTAGTCATTGCGTATTCTATTGAGTTCTGGTCCCAAAAATCCACAATTATAAATGAGTAATAATTCCACAGAGGTAAATATGACGCCAATAAGTTTCTTTGACGTAGGATATAATGGAAATGGCACAGCAGTCTAAAATGTGGATAATATCCAGTTTAGAACGCAATTGACTTGGTAACGAGCGTGAATAGAACAATGGGTATGTGCATAGTAGTGTATTTGCGAACAACCGAAAGTGTGTCACGCTATGTTAGAATTACAACGGAAAAAATGTTCAAGGTCATTTTCTAAAACAACAGGTACAATCATTTAATGATAAATGTATATGCGGTGAGAAATTGACAAAATAAATACAAATAATATTAAAAACTATTTGCAAAATAAGCTTGTTAGACTTATCTCCACAAAATAATTGAATTTATTCTTCCCGCCTTCTTGTTCGTTGAGTTTTCTCCGTGTTAATGTTGAATATCTATTTTCCCAAATGTTTCGTATTCGGCTTTGAGGATTGTGTGGTTAGGGCCCAATGCCACTACATATATTTCACTTCTAACCTGGTCTATATCTACAGATTCTAACTTCTCATTAGAACTTTAATGTCGATTACTAACCGAAACACGATTATTATTCAGATCAGAGCTGGAAGTATATTTACTAAATAAGAAGAAAATTGTTTTTCAGAATAAGTTGAAACTTTGCTTTACTTTTAAATAGATGTTAGTATAATATACTGACAGTTTTGAGGTAACCATTTGGAATTATGATGACACTTCGTGCATTTTGTGCTCGGTGATTCTAACGGTTTTTGAGGTGATTGTTTGGCGCGAAAGTTGTAGCTGCAACCTAACATCTTGTTGGATGGTAGCTGGGTTATTAATCAAAACTCGCCCTGGACTGAGTTTGTTTACTGGACCTAATTTTAATCTTCTTTATTGCATATATAAAAGATTCTTTAATCGGGACTTCCGCTTCTTATTTATCCATATGTATGGTAGGAAAAACTTTACATTGATAAATAATTTGCACGTTATTATTAACGAAGCATAGCAATATTTGATTCTTAAAATGCTTGAAATCGACAAAAACATCTATTATGCAACCAAAATGTGATTTTAGGATGGTGCTTAGGCTAAATTACAAACATACCTACTCATAAGGTATAATGTGTGGCTAAGTACCTGATCAGAAGTTAGAAAGTGTTATCCCACTCTAATCCTTACTTTTAATTCTGATCCGAAGTTTTAAATGTTTGTAAACAGAAGATTGAAAAAGAATAACATCATAAATGATATCAGCTCGTGACAAAAATCTTAACTTCAGTTTGTAAGTTCACCTCATAACTCCATCTTAACTCAATATCTACATCTGACTTTTCTGTATTTTTGTTAGTGTTGGTTGATGACAATCCTAACTTACAACACTAACACGACTCCTAATCTGAAAAACTCAACCTTTTTCTTTTACTATGAGCAATAATGATTAAGATCAAAACCATCATTTCATTGTTATAATATTACTTTATGCTGGTAATTCTTTTGTAACTAAGCCGCGTATCCTGATTAGCTGATAGGTCTCCCATGATCGTCAGTATATTATACTTTTATCTTGAATTAATGTTATTAAGGAAATATTGAATTTAAGCAGTAATTAATCAATGAATATAGTTTCTAAGAATAATCAATATCTTTCAACCAATCATTGAATACCCCCTATCCTTGATTAAAATAAAATAAGGTTTGTAAGCTTTATTGATTCATCCGTATCTATGTAAAATGTATTTGAAAATTTGACAAATCACACCACTCAATCAATAAAAGGTAATATATCACCATGATACCTGTTATTACATCTATCATTAAACCAAACGTAAAACGAAACAGGCAAAAGGATAAAAATAATCTTTTTAGGTTTTTTCACACAACAGCATTATCAAATTTAAAGCATCAGGTATTTAAATTCATCTTAAACTATGAGAGTATCATAATTATCCATTTCTTCAGTGAGATAATCGTTACAGGTCATCTATGTTGACCTGATAACTTACGCCTGTTACTCCTAATGGAGCATAGGACGCCGACCAGCATTCTCCAACCCACTCCGTCCTGGGCCTTCCACACTGACCTGATAAATGAAATGCAAAATATAATTAAGCATATCGTATATGTTGGATAAGTTGGCAGCTATTATGACTCAATAGCTTAGTGAATAACTCGCTTCCATTTTAAAGTGATAGGTTTTTCAGCTCCAATCTCGACAGAAATATCGACAGTGGAATATAAGCAGATCTAAAGGACAAAATATCTATCCTAAACTTTACTCAATTCACTACCAAAAGCAATGTCAAGGCACCTATGTAGTTGATTCCTACTATCAAAATATATTAATCCTAAATATTACCTAACAGAAAATACTAAACTCAACAAATAATAAAGAACTGAAGTCTTTACTAGTTCTCATGCATCCAAACTATAACAGTATCAATCATAATATCTTATCAAGATAAAACAACTGTTATTCTACTTCAAAGCATTTTATCCGTTAGCTAAGTATAATCGAGACTACAATAAATGTATGGAAACAAATAATTGACGAAACTTAACGCATTCAATTAGGAAAGAAATTCGATATGATGTAGGACACATAAAATGATATTAAATATACATTCAAATTCACTTTGCATTGTTTAGCTGGTATCTTCCCATTGAGGTTTAAGACTAGAATTGATCAGTTTGTTATTGGCATATGTGCATACTGTGCGTCTGCTTTGATATTGCCTTAATTCACAAGCTTTTTGTAAGCAATGATGGATGGTGGCTAGCAGTGGAATCCAGGACGTGAGTTTCGTCTCAGTAGCTGAGTGGATAACGTGATGGCGTTTGACGCGAATGGTACTGGGTTCGAGTCCCAGAGTGAACATGAACTCTGAGATGCAGGTACATCCAGCTGACGAGTCCCAAATAGAACGGAACGCTCGTCCTGGATTCTATTGCTAGCCACTATTCATCAGTGCACACAAAATATACATTTAGCTGAATTTATTATGTGTCTGCATGTAGGAAATAAAGACAAATTAAAGGAGTAGTGAGACTGAAAACAACAATATACAATTAAATGACATAGTTTATGATCATTGAAGTTTGACAAGTCCTCTTCAATGTAATCTTTAATTCAAGTTACAAAATTTACTATACAAATGAGTACTAAATTGTATGTAACCTAGATCCAGAGTTTTGGTGTCAACTATGTACAAGCACCTTACAGAAAAATGTAGTCAGTTAAACTTGTTACCAAATTACAACTTTATCGACAGAATTTAATCAGCACTAAAGAATAGGCGAACAGAATACCAGTCACTATGTAATGTATGCTACTTATATCGACAGATATAAGTAGTATGTAACATCAATTGAAAGTGGAAAACCTGGCAACAGAAGATAAAAAGACCTAATAGAAGAAAATTGGAACAGAGAGTAATGGGTCTGGAAATGAAGGAACGATGAAGTTTACAACAATTAATGAACATTTTGTAAATAAAGGATTGAACGTATGGTTTTTTCATTTTACCAGATAGTGGTTGTACATCACGAACTAGTCATGGTTTTCTTGTTTAATAAAAAGACAGTACCACTGATATTTAGACAAAAAAGTAAGTTTATAGGCGTATATAATAAATTTAAGAATTCACGTTTATGGTAAGTTAACGGGTTGAATGACAGGTAAATGGGGACGAGATTAAAACAACTGTGATGAACTCCCAACCAGTTCTTAGTCAATCAGAAAATGGCTTCGATAAATGGATAGTTTGAGAAAAATAATGTGATAATATCTTCTACAGTTAACTATGAATCGGAATACAACAACTACACCTGAACTTGTCTTAATTTATATAGATTATCCGTATTTTTGAACCTTTAAGACGACCCAGACACATCTTTCAGAGTCTATTTTTTATTCTTAGTTAAGGTTATGGATTAGACGATTAAGGTTAAGGTTTTAATCATGGATGAATATCAGCTGTAGTGGGAAAAAGTGTGATCTTTAGCTTCGCATGAATGAATGAATTTTGCAATTCTTGTAACTGATTCATGACCTTTTTCAAACAGTTTGTACTACATAAATGTGTTTATTATTGAATCTTTCGATAATTACATGATGCGTACCGCTGAGGAGTCCCACAATAGGACGAAACGGCCGTCCAGTGCTTCCAGGTTTTCCATGGTGGTCTAGCTTCAAGTGACTCATGATCTCAACTGTTGAAATCACTATAATATCCACAAAACCACTCTGATACTAGTCAACATATGCTCACTAGTGACTGGCTTCAAGAGGTATATCCTAGAGTTCTAGTGAGAAGCAGTGACCAGTGGAGTTCAACCGGGTCACTTGCGAGATAGTAACTCACTGACGACAATGGTGGATGTGTCGCTGAATTTCGTGAATTAGTTGAAGTTAGACATTAACACCATTGGGTGCCGGCCGGCTCAGTGGTCTAGTTGGTTAGGCTCCTGGCGCGAGACTGATAGGTCCTGGGTTCGGATCCCGCGATGCGGGGTCGTGGATACGCACTGCCGAGGAGTCCTACAACAGGATGGAACGGTCGTCCAGTGCTTCCAGGTTTTCCATGGTGGTCTAGCTTCGAGTGACTCATGATCTCAACTGTTGAAATTATATGATTTGTTAGCTCATTTGCTAAAATGAAAAAAATTCTAATGAAATAATGTTTGAGATGAAATTCCGTTTTGAACAGTGTAAACCTTTCGTATGATTTACATTTCATACTTTGTCATTTTGGTTGAGATGGTATAATATTTTATCAATTCTAAGTGATTTAAATGAAAGTCGATAGGATTTGATCTGCATTAAGAAGGACCTGACATACATGACATTGATCACCATCCAGTGATCAATCAATTTCAAATACATCTCAGTCCTATAGGAGGTCAGTCGCGACCTGAAGAGCCCAGTGGTAACGTCTCTGACTGTGAAGCTAAGTGACAAGAGGTCGAATCTGTCAGGGAACATCAGTTCCCTTCAAATTAAAAGTACACTTTGATGTCGAGTGCCAAGTAGCACGAATCTTAGGTCTAGAGTTTCCTGTCAACTAACTCTAACCACCATCTTAGTATCCTAGTTAATTTACTATAAGCTACAATCTTTTTTGATTCTGAACGGTTTCGGAGTATAATACTGTAGTGTCGAATGCTTTGTTAAACCGACATAACTTATTCTAGCCTTCGGATAGATCGATTTATTCATTCTTTTTGAGTCACATTTCGACATTGTCAATTATTCACTTGTCGTCCTTGACTGTTTTTATATGACCACGTATGTGTGTGCACTTATTATCCTATTCATCTCATGTTTGTAACTTATTTCTGTTCGACTATAAATATCGATTCACGCTTGGTTAAATTGATCTGGCTTACATGCCTTCTCCATCGCGCATCATTTCTGTGCTCGTTTGTCTAGATCAACGATTGAATGGAATATATGTATTCAAAATTCATTCTCATACTTAACTTATTTAATTCCGTTCTTCACCAATGCTAGTTAAGTCGATGATTATATACGAGGTTTGACGATATGTATATTTCAATAGCAATGAGAAACAATCAAATTGGAATCAGATATCAGGTCACTAAAGTGATGAGCCTACCGACGACGAACCGAACATAGCAAACTGAGTCGATGAATATATATATATATATATATATATATATCACTTTAATGCATTCGCCTTGTTGTGAGTGCAGGACGAAAGTGTACCGGGGCACTATGACTTTGAGCATCATCACACGTGAACTTCATTCACGCCTCCACATTGCATCGACTTGCTATATGGCCATAACCCTGGCATTTATAGCAATGCGGACCCAAACCTTCACTCTCCATACAATCTCTCACAAAAAGACCATATTTATTACATCTGTAGCATCTCAATAAAATCTGAGAACCATACAGTAAATAATCAATTTATGAAATATCAATCCATCGTCTCAAATTTGACTGTTCGATTGTACATATCAGTCCATTGTCTAAAATTTCATTGTTCCTGCATTTTCATACCAACTGCATTCCATTCCCGTCCTTTCCTTTTCGATCTCCTACTGAAATACATTCTATACCTGACCATTGTTATATACTACTTATATGGATATAAGTAACCCACAACACAGTATGATCTAACAATCATATTCCTTTCTTCTTATTTCAATTATAATATAACTTTTATATAGATTTTGATAAATTTTATAAACTATTAAACAAATTTATAACCTACTTACTCATCAAGGCAACTTTTAACTGACATATTTAGGTGTATTCATAGCATAGTTTATATATAGCCATGTATGTATATAATTCTAATAAAATATCTAGTTGGTTTTCTCATAATGAAAGGTTCTACCTTCAGAAAAATCTATGGGGTATTTTAAAGAAAAAAAAGATGAACAAACAAAAAACAACAACATACACTAAGATAATGAAGGTATGTTTTCATTCTATGTATGTTAACTAGCTATTATAATGAATCCATTATAATCAATTTATGAAAGACATACTTTTCGACATTTATCAAGTTCGATATATACATATATACTTATATTTACTTATAGTGACGAAACTACTTATGTCGATTTTATTACATGTGAACTAGACTAGAAATTAGCTATTGGATTCAATCCATCTATTATGTAAGGACAGATTAGTTATGATCAACCGTATAGAAGTCTAGGGTAATATACTCACTGAAAACGATAGATAATTGTGCAATAATAGCAAGATTGGAATTAGTTCTATCTGATTTATTGATTAGTAACTATTCTTATTGATATCATGAGTCAACTGAAGCTAGACTACCATGGAAAACCTGGAAGCACTGGACAGCCGTTTCGTCCTAGTATGGGACTCCTCAGCAGTGAGCATCCACGATCCCGCTCCTCGCGAGATTCAAACACAGGACCTATCAGTCTCGCGCTCGAGCGCTTAACCACTAGATCACTGAGCCGGAAGACATCTAACGGTGTTAATGTCTAACTTCAACCAATCCACGTAGTTGCACAACTGTAAACCATTGACTTCAATGAGTTGATATCTCACGGTGGCGCAACTTCGTGGATTGGTTGAAATTAGACATTAGCACCATTGGATGCCGGCTCAATGGTCTAGTTGGTTAAGCGCCCGGCGCGAGACTGATAGGTCCTGGGTTCGAATCTCGCAGGGTGCGCGGTCGTGGATGCACACTGCTAAGGAGTCCCACAATGGGACGAAACGGCCATCCAGTGCTTCAAGGCTTTCCATGGTGGTCCAGCTTGAATTGACTCATGATTTCAACCAGTGAAATTTCTAAAATCTCCACAAACCCCTTCTGATAACTATTATTATTGTTGTGTATGCTATTTATGTCAACAGATATAAGTAGTATGTAACACCTAATCAGAAGTGAAATGTCTGGTAACAGAAGGTTGAGAAGATCGAATTGAAGAGAACAGAAATGTAAACAGATCGTAAATGCAATAAAAATAGGAATGGAGGGATGAAGAATTTTGTAAGAGACAACTGATGGAAGACGTGCAAATTAGGTATTTAATATATATTTTACCAAAACATTCTATAATGGATGAATTAATCAGGTATAAGATAACAAATCTCGGATATTTGGCGTGAAATTCGCTCATTCATTTGACTAAATAGAGTTTTGGCATTATAACTGATGTCAGTTCGTGATGAAAGTCCTCAATTTAATTCCTAACGTTAATCATCAACAGTAAATCATAATCCTACTCCCTCACACTACTTTTTAACCCTCATTTGGTCCTAGTTACTAGGTGGACAGTCTCGAGGTCAGTCTAGCGTCGATCCAATATCGTTCATAAATTATAGTCTCACCCATGATTGATTGATGTATATTCAGATTCTGAGTATATGCAATAGATATGCAAATGATTGATAAGTTACAAGATAAAATCGGGAAAATATTGAATAAATGCTTTCAGGTTGAAGAGTTTTATTTTAATGAAGTAAATCGTTGCTTGATAAGTACTGTTTTCACATTACATCGACTTCTGAAGTTAGCTTATGTTTGTATAAAAAAACTGGGTGATTTATCTGACGCGTATCACCATCCCTATTCATTCTTAGTTAAATTAACTGACTACATTTTTTTTTACTTTAATTGATACTATTGTGGTGAACGTGAACACAAGTGTGGGTCAATCGAATGTATTTGAATACAAAATTACAGTATCTCTTAGTAAAATCTGAGAACTCTACAGTAAATACTTCATTTGAAAAATGTCAATCATTTGACTTAGACTTGATTGTTTCTTCGATTCCACATCAAACATTCTCTGTTCTCTTTCTCTTTCCTTAGATCTTCTTAACCATCTGCCACCAGGTATTTCACTTTGTTTGATGATACATACTACTTATATCTGTCGACATCAGTAGCACACAACATACTATCATTGTTCTGTTTATTTGATTTTCATTTCACTGATCATTCAGTTGATTCAGTTAATAGAAATTAGTTGAAGTTAGACATTAACACCGTTGGATGTCGGCCAGATCAGTGGTCTAGTGATTAGGTGCTCGCGCGCGAGACTGATAGGTCCTGGGTTCGAGTCTCGTAAGGTGGGACCGTGGATGTACACTGCTGAGGAGCCCCACAATGGGACGAAACGGCCGTCCAGTGCTTTCAGGTTTTCCATGATGATTTAGCTTCAATTAACTCATGATCTCAACTATTAAAAATTACCATAATATCCACAAAACCCCTTTTGAAACTAATATAAATTAGATATGATATATGTTGGCATTAAGGTTATCTAGACTTCAACAATGATACTTTTACTGAGTTCATGATATAAATATCATGAGTTTTAAATCATGGATGGAAATTTTCTTTTTATAGCTTGGATGGATGATTTTAGTATTGTTAGGTTCATTACTTACTTACTTACAACTGTTACTCCTCGTGAAGGAGCATAGGCCACTCACCAGCATTCTCCATCCAACCCTGTCCTGGGCAATCCTTTCCAGCTCCTTCCAGTTGTAATTCATCCTTTTCATATCTGCTTCTGTTATCCGACGTAATGTGTTCTTTGGCCTTCCTCTTTTCCGCTTCCCTTCAGGATTCCAAGTTAGAGCTTGCCTCGTGATGCAGTTTGACGATTTGCGTAATGTATGTCCTATCCATTTCCATCGTCTTTTCCTAATTTCCTCTTCAGCTGGAAGTTGGTTTGTCCTCTCCCACACAAGGCTATTGCTGATGGTATCCGGCCAATGGATGTTGAGTATCTTGCGTAGACAGCTATTTATAAATACTTGTACTTTCTTGATTGTGGTTGTTGTAGTTCTCCAAGTTTCAGCTCCATACAGTAGAATTGCCTTGACGTTCGTATTGAATATTCTCACTTTGATATTGGTTGAAAGTTGTTTTGAGTTCCATATGTTCTTCAATTGTAGGAATGCGGCCCTTGCTTTGCCAATCCTCGCCTTTACGTCTGCATCTGAACCTCCATGTCTATCGACGATGCTTCCCAGATATGTGAAGGATTCTACATCTTCCAGAGTTTCGCCATCAAGGGTGATTGGATTGCTGTTCTCCGCTTTGAATTTGAGGACCTTGGTTTTCCCTTTGTGTATGCTGAGGCCTACTGATGCAGAGACTGCTGCTACATTGGCTGTCTTTATCTGAATCTATTCACGTGTACGTGATAGGAGGGCTAGGTCATCTGCGAAGTCCAGATCGTCTAATTGGTTCTGAGCTGTCCATTGTATTCCGTGTTTTCCTTCAGATGTCGAGGTCTTCATAATCCAGTCGACCACCAGAAGAAAGAGGAATGGAGAGAGTAAACAGCCTTGTCTGACTCCGGTCCTTACTTGGAATGCATCTGTCAGCTGTCCTCCATGCACTACTTTGCACTGTAGTCCGTCGTATGAGTTCCGGATAATATTGACAATCTTCTCAGGAACTCCGTAGTGTCGAAGAAGTTTCCATAATGTCCTCCTATCTACACTGTCGAATGCCTTTTCATAATCAATGAAGTTGATGTATAGTGACGAGTTCCACTCAACTGATTGTTCGACGATGATCCGTAGTGTTGCAATTTGGTCTGTGCACGACCGATCATTTCGGAATCCAGCTTGTTGATCTCGAAGTTGGGCATCTACTGCATCCTTCATCCGGTTCAGCAACACTCTGTTGAAGACTTTCCCTGGTATTGACAGTAGTGTAATGCCTCTGTAGTTTTCACATTTGCTCAGATCTCCTTTCTTTGGAATCTTGATGAGGTGTCCTTCTTTCCAGTCCATTGGCACTTGTTCCTCCTCCCAAATCTTTTTGAATAGAGGGTAAAGCATGCTTGTGGTTACTTCGACGTCTGATTTCAGTGCTTCAGCTGGTATGTTGTCGGGTCCTGCTGCTTTCCCGTTCTTGATTTGTCTGACGGCTATTCTAATTTCTTCCGTCGTTGGTGGGTTGACATCTATAGGAAGATCTGTGTGTGCTGCTTCGATGTTCGGTGGATTCATTGGAGCCGGCCTATTCAGGAGTTCCTCGAAGTATTCTACCCATCTGTTTCGCTGTTGTTGAATTTCAGTGATTGGCTTGCCTTCTTTGTCTTTGACCGGCCTCTCTGGTTTACTGTATTTCCCTGATAGTTTCTTCGTTGTATCGTAGAGCTGTTTCATATTTCCTTCTCTAGCAGCTTTTTCTGCCGTCGTTGCTAATTCTTCCACGTATTTCTTCCTGTCGGCTCTAATGCTCCTCTTCACTTGCTTGTTTGCTTCTATGTATTCAGCTTGTGCTTGGACTTTCTCTGCTCGTGTTCGGCTGTTGTTAATTGCTGTCTTCTTGTTCTTCCTTTCTTTGATCTTGTCCAGTGTTTCTATAGAGATCCATTCCTTATGATGGTGTTTCTTTAGGCCCAGAACCTCTTGATACGTTGAAGTCAATGTTTCTTTGATGCCTTTCCAGTTGTCCTCCATGGTGGTTTCTTCTTCCTTCAGTAGATCTTGAAAGGCTTGGAATCTGTTGTTGAGAGCTATCTTGAATTCATTGAGTTTGTCAGTATCTCGAAGGAAGGCTGTATTGAACCTTTGTATTGCTGTTTGTCCACTTGTCCAGTTCTTTTTTAGCTTCAGTTTTAAATTGGCTACAACTAGGTGGTGATCTGAAGCTACGTCAGCTCCTCTCCTGGTTCTCACATCTTCCATTGTCCTTCGGAATTTTTTTGATGCAAATATGGTCTATTTGGTTCTCTGTAGTGTGGTCCGGTGAGATCCATGTAGCCTTGTGTATACGTTTGTGTGGAAATATTGTGCCTCCTATGACTAATTTGTTGAATGCACACAAATTTGCAAATCTTTCTCCATTTTCGTTCCTCTCTCCCAGTCCATGTCGTCCCATAATATCTTCATATCCAGTGTTGTCTATTCCGACCTTGGCATTTAGATCTCCCATCAGAATGGTGAGGTCCTTTCTTGAGCATTTCTCTATGATTGACTGCAGCCGCTCGTAGAATTGATCTTTAATGTCGTCGTTGCTATCATTGGTGGGTGCATAACATTGGATAATATTCATTAAGATCCCCTCCTTCTTTGTTTTGAATGATGCTTTGATGATTCTGGATCCGTGGGATTCCCATCCTACAAGTGCATTTCGTGCTACTTTGGACAGCATTAGAGCAACTCCCTGAGTGTGTGGAGCATTTTCCTCTTCGTGACCGGAGTATAGCAGCATCTCTCCCGTAGCTAGCCTTTTCTGTCCAGCTTGGGTCCAGTGGGTTTCGCTGATTCCCAGTACTGCCAAGTTGTATCTCCTCATTTCCGTTGCTATTTGGCTGGTCTTCCCGGTTTCCCACATTGTTCTAACGTTCCATGTACCTATAAAAATTTTTGCTCTGGTTGTTAGAAGGGGCATCGGCCTCGTGGCTTCCGAAGGAATTCGGCTTTCACCATGAAGCGTCATAATTCTTCTAAATGAAGACCTTCTAACTCTCAGGGCAGAGTTAAAATGGTTTGAATTATTTTTTCTGGTAAGCGTTTTTTTAGCGAGTTAGTTTTCTACGGGATGGGGACGCTAACCCCATGCCCAACCCTCCTCCTTTACCCGGGCTTGGGACCGGCAGTAACTCTAGAAGAGCTACAGGCGGAGTTGTTAGGTTCATTGCTAAGCTTTTATTATCATTCTGGACAATGTAGACTTTTACATAAAGTAAGCGCTAACGATGTTATCAAGATTTAGGGTTTAGCGTCACTTAAAGGTCATCCATAAATTATAAATCTAACCAGTCACTCTTCCTCACCTAACCGAAGAAGATGAAAATCCAGTTAAATCAAATTTATATGTATTAATCATGTCAACAGAACCGATAAATACATAGTTTTTGATTGACATCATGAACTGGTTGATGTGAGACCATCATTGAATACCTTGAAGCACTGGATGGCCGTTTCTTCCAAGTTTTCAATGGTAGTCTAACATCAGTCAGTTTATGATCTCAATCAAAAAATTAATAATCTCCACAACTCTATATTGATAAATAGATAGTTAGCGATTGCTGAGACATTACTTTTTGGAATGTTTACATAAAATATAAGTCCATTCCACTATTATCATTACGGTTATCACGTTCATCAAAGTAAGGTAAACATATTTCTCTATAAAATTTTCCTCTCTATATGTTCAATTTGATGAAAAGCTTCTCGTGTTTGTTCAAGGGTCATTCACTTACTGCAAAACTTCTTTTAATTACCCTATGAGTAAAGAGAAGTCTGTAGTATGTACAGAACGTTTTATGCTAACCAAGATTATATTTATACCTCAAAAATTCATTCAGTAACAACTTCATTGGCCTTAATAATAATTCGGTCACTAGTTCAACTAACAATATCTAACGCTAGTTTGAATAAGTTGATAAAAAGCTATTTGTATTTATGAATAACAGCGGTGATAACAAACTCTAAACAAAACACTGGATACAATAAACAACATCAATTTCTTAATTTAATAGTTAAATTCATGAGACAATTAAAGCTAGACCACCATGGAAAATTTGAAAGCATTGGATGACCGTTTCGTCCTACTGCGGGACTCGTCAGCAGTGCACATCCACGATCCCGCCTCACGAGATTCGAAACCAGGACCTATCGGTTTAACTCACAAACACTTAAACTCTAGACCATTGAGTTGACATTCAACGATGGTCTAGCTTTAATTGACTCATGAATTCAACTATCAAATTATTCTAATATCCACAAAACCTCTCTCTAAATATAAGCATCATTTGCATCAATAATGTCAGTCAGTCAGTCAGCTACAACGTAGGACCAGGCACATATATGCATCGGTCCAAGTTGCCTCACCTCATTAAAACAACAAGATGAACATTGGATTCATAAAAGTAGTTGATTCAGAGGGGGTAAAATTGCATATAAGGAAGAAAGAATTAGTTAGTAGAAAAAAAGATATGAAGCGATTTTAATCTCTTAGTTTAAGGGAAGACAGAGAGTGCATACACCTACACCATTGTGATAGATTCTGAGCCATGTCACCCACAGTCTCCAACCATTGGTTACGATAGTCACGCGGACCCCAACCGAGTAGTCTGCATCTACCAACATGACTCAGACTAGAAGTTAGTGACTTCAAGAGCTGATGCCAAGTTTTGGTTTGGCCGCCCCTAACTTTCTTCCAACCATCTTCAATACCGGTTTGCATTGCACGTCGTGGTAATCGGTGTTCAGGCATACGTAACACGTGGCTCAACCATCTCAGTCGATGAAGATTCACAACCTAATCAACTGATTTACCGTCATCATTCCCTAATACTCTGGCGTCTAACCTCACTATTACTTACCCGGTGATAATCATTAAATAATATAAAATCAGTATTTAGGGTTTTCAATCAATTAACTTTAAAAAAGGAACCATAAAGTATCATTAAATTATTCAATGACTATAAACTTATCAAGTAAACACTTCATTATTGATCATGCAAAACTAATGAAAAAGCTATATATATATATATATATATATATATATATATATATATATATATATATATATATATATATATATATATAATTATAGCTAGAAAACATCAGATTTCATAGATAGAAAATCCAAATAAATAAAGAAAAAAGAAAAAAAGAGAACAAGAACTCGACATGAATCAATCAATCAGTCGATCACCAGCAACGACAACAACAACAAAAAGGAAAAAAAGGAAAAAAACACTCATTTTCTTCTTTCAATTCTCTTGAAAACAAATTGAATTCTTTTAAATGATCGACAGTAATTAATACAAGAATAAGAATGTATTATTAATATTGTTTATGATTAGATTAGTGGTTATTCATGGTATTAAGTCACATGAAATCCATTAACACTATTACTATGGATATACATATATACATGTATATATATAACAATGGAAATGTTTAATTACAGTTTTGCAATATCAGTGTAAACTTCTTTTTTATGCATATGTATATGATCTATATATGTTCAAGAATTTATGTATGATTCTTTGAAAAACTTATAAGATCATTCTATTGAATAGTTGGATTCATTCAAGAAAGTAAGTAATTTACATTGTTAACAGTTAAATGTTTTTTTTGTTTTCTTTAATTCCGTTTTCGATGATTTGTAATTCATAAATAGTAATGTCCTATTTGAGCTTCGTCAACTGGATCTACATATATCCCACAGTTAATGTTCAATTTGGGACTCGAACCCACTATCGATCGTATCAAACATCATTACGTTATCTACTTAACTACTGAGTCCTGATAGCCACGAGTTGGTGTAATAAGGTGAAGTTTAACTTCACTTGATGTTGTTTGTTTGTATCTTTCGGTTGTTGTTTAGGACTGCAATTGATCAGTCTTTTGTTGATATATGTGACTCAAAGCCATATCGAGGCAATCCGCAAAAGATTCACATATTCTAACAAGTGTCTAATCAATTGAAGTCCTAAACAACAATCGAAAGACACAAGCAAACAACATCAAGTGAGTTTATCACTACTTATTTATAACTGATATTCAAGTTTAATGGTTGAATTCATGAGTCAATTGAAGCTAGGCCACCGTTGCATGCCGACTCAGTGGTTTAGAGGTTAAGCGTCCGCACACGAGACCGATAGGTCCTGGGTTCGAATCTTGTGAAGCCGTCTAGTGATTCCAGATTTCCCATTGTGATCTAGCTTTAATTAACTCATGAATTCAACTATTAAATTACTAAGATCTCTACAAAGCCTCTTTCTGATTAAAGTTACTATTTCAGTACATTAAAATTATGCTGTAGCTGTTATGGATAATAATAATAATGGTAATAAAATTAATAATTGATAAACATATCATGTAAAGTAAGAAACAAGGATATACAATTCAAGTTAAAAAACAAACGTCATGGAAAACAGTGCAAATCATAATGAAGGAGAATGAACAAACTTGGAACTAAGAATCCAGGTCAAAGTAAACAAACAGATTATACGTATCTTTTTATTGTATACAAAAGTTAGCTTTTCTCTAATTAACATAAATTGCTTCAGTTATGTAGAGTAAGTTTAAGATTGCGCCTTTTCAATAGATTGCTAGGAACTTGATGGATAAATGTGAAAGAATTTTTCAACTCTGATGTTTTGTTTATGATCAATTAGTCTAGGAAGAATGGAACGGTTAATAGATTTAGTGTTTACTTTTTCTAACAATGCTATCAAGTGTTTGCGAGTGAATAAGGTTAAGAAACTTTGAGTAGGGTTACCGTAATTGGCTGCAAATGAACAATTAAATTCATAAACACACTTAGATGAATGCATCGTTGGTATCTTATTCTTAAATTGCTGAGTCAAAATGGTTTTATTGAAGGCACTGTGTGGTATTTAGAGGCATTGAATGTCGTCTTAATAAATCTGTTTATACAATATATTAAAATCTCACTCACTATATCACATTTGAAATTAAGTCTTAAGTGAAGTGTTTTCGTTTCAGCTGCGGACGTTCATGTCATAGTTTTCGGTACAGTTACGTATTGCATTATGAAGTTATTCGCTCAGTTGGTTAATCCTGTTAAACCTCGTGGAACATAGGTCGCTGACTAACGATCACAAAACAAAACTATCTAGAGATTTCATTGTCTGTTCTTGCCAATTACTATTCATTCTTTTAATCGCTGCCTCCGATTCGCAACACAAGGTTTTACTTAATCTACTTCTTCTCCTCTTACCTTAGCAATTCAATATTAAGACTCACTTTATCGTACGGTTTGGCGATTTCCCTGAAGCCTAACCTATCCACTCCCATCTTCTCTTCCTACTTTCCTTCTCAAACGCATGCTTCTTTGTTGTTCTCTAACACACGAGTTTGTTACTCGTCATGTCCGACAAGCGGACGAAATTACTAAGATATCTATTCTGTTCAGTCATCAACCTTGATCTGTTCAATTCCTCATCTGTACTATCCTCACAACAAATCCACCGAATTCTGTAACTCAGATATTTAACCACACAATAGACGAGTATAGAAGGTTTGATGATAAATGTTTCGCTTCATTTCTGGATTGAGCGTTTGTGCGAGATTATAGGAATTTTAGTGTGAAGTCGTGACGGATGAAATTCAATCATGTATGCAGTGAGATGAATATTGCCATTAGCAATGGATGATGTTCGTGTTATGTAGTGAATTGACTCACTTCAGACATGAGATATTAATTCACTATTCTTAACCACTTTTAATCGACTATTGATTTAAAACATCTCTGTTCGATGGTAAAATTAAGAGAGACGTTGATAGTACTGAGGAGTCCAATAAAGGAAACGAATTCATTTAAATTACACTTGGGAAACACTGTCATTTAGATGAACAATAATTACAAATCTTCTATACTCAAACTATAATGTAGGGATGAGTCAATGAGGATTACGGAACTAATTCCTACTTTTGCCACATAATTTAAAACCGAATTAATTTATCTCACATTATGTGGAAAGGGCAATGGAAATACACTTCTATACTTCGTATAAACGTTCAAAACTATTGAGAACAATTACTTTCCGTCCTCATCAGACTGGAAATGACAATGTCATTGTTACATATTGAATGTCGACACATGTAAATCAGTGAGTTTTGATTCTGTTCACTTTGTCAAACAGTGAGTTATCTAACAAATCACGTTGTTAGTAATTCACTGAATAATAGTTGAGTTGGTAATGTGACAGTGTTAAACTTGATAATGGTTTCTCTTCATGAATTCCTCATATTGTTTTTGCCTCGCGAGTTCTTCACGATAACTCTTCGTCCTATTCAGTAGCAAAGATTTAACATATAATCTGAAATTGTTTCTAGAATGATTCATGGTTATGAGAAGGATTGACAGACCAACCTTCAAGGTGAATATTTCAGCACACAATGAAATGGGGTAATTGGCTACAATGGTATCAGTGTACAACTGGTAATGGTTCTTGAGAAACTGTTAGACTAGCTACAAATTCTATGTTTTAACCGATTTCATTACCTCAGTTGTGAAATATTTCTAAGTTAAAGAGACCCACTTCTTGTTGGTTGACATCGGTGAAAATGACTATAGCATCAGCTTAGCATTACTTCTGACTTGTCTCTATCAATCAGACATGAAAAGAACGAATAGCAACTGGAAACAATTAGAAAGTTTTGCTCAGGACAGGGTTTGATAGAAAGTGCTAGTTGATGACCCATGTTCTTCCTCAAGAGGTAACAGGCAAGTAAGTACGTAATCACTCATCCTATGAAGTTGTTTTACTACTTTTTTTCTATGAATTTGAATGGATATATACATATTGTGCGGATTACCTCTAACATAACTACTTTATCATTAGTTATATATAATAGATAGATTGTGATCACTATTCGAATCCAATGCTCTCATTTCATCTTATTATTCCTTGAATTACTCAAGTCATATAGCTACAAACTTACTCAAAAGGTAACAGTAAGAGTAGAAATACAGTAGTAAGATTTTGATGACTTCTATTCTTAAAGTTCCCATTATATTAAAACACAATTGTATGAACGAAGAATATTCTTTTCAATAATTTCTCATCACGTATATCTACAATTTCTATGGTTAAGATCATGATATTAATCAATCTGATATTAATCAACATATGCTCACTAGTGACTGGCTTGACGAGGTATATCCTGGAGTTCTGGTGAGAAGTAGTGACCAGTGAAGTTTAACCAGGTTGGTTGTGAGGTAGTAACTCACTGAAGACAATGGTGAATGTGTCGCTCAATTTCGTGGATTAGTTGAAGTTGGACATTAACACCGTCGGATGCCGGCCAGACCAGTGGTCTAGTGGTTAAGTGCTCGCTCGCGGAACCAGTAGGTCCTGGGTTCGAATCTCGCAGGAGGCGAGGTCGTGGATGCGCACTGCTGAAGAGTTTCACAATAGGACGAGGCGGCCGTCCAGTGCTTCGAGGTTTTCCATGGTAGTCTAGCTTCAACTGACTCGTGATTTTAACCATTGAGATTACTACAATCTCCACAAAACCCATCTAATATCTACAATTACAAATCCAAATTAATAATCCATAAAATTGACCAGATTTAAGGCAGAGTACATCATTTGGAAATTGTATTATATGAATTAAGAATTGTTGTTTGTTATCAAATCAGATCGTTAGTGTTGGGGTTGACTAATATGAAGTTGTTAACTTGGTTCAGTTTATAAGTGAAATGAAATTGTGCGATAAATGATCAGAATAAATATGGTCAACATGGGATGGGAGAGAGAGTAATGGAATAGAAATCAGAGATTACGTAATAAGTAGAATAATATGAATTAGGCCAGATGTAGTAGATTTAGAGGTGGATACTGAATGAACTCCTCAAAAAGGTTATCAAGTGTAATGATAATAATAATAGTAACAGTAATAATAGTAAGATAAGTTTGGGACATAAAATGAACATTAATCAAATTACGTCACCATATTATGAAATTGATTATTAACTAGTTGGACCCAAAGTTGGCCGTGATAAAAGGAGTGGCTGGACATATTTCTTTTGGATGTAAAGTTCTGGCTTTTTGATCCGAATAGCAATTGCTTCAGCTGTCTGTAGGATTCGCAGTCTGACGGAATTAGGTAGACTGCTGTTAACACGATAGATTATTGCAAAAGATTGCTCCATGTTGGCTGTATGTCCTGTTTGAATTAGACGGTCTAAAATGGAGCTGTTTAACGTTTTGACTACACCTTTGCATAACCACACGGGGAGGTGCTGACGAGCCCGAATGTACAAATTCCTAAAACATCTGCAAATATAACTTGCTCCACAGGAGCCGTTGAATTAATAGATACAGAAAGAGGCGGCTAGTCTAGACAATTTATCTTTCAACCTGAGAGTGATTATTGATCGTGTGGAGAACATTACTAGTAGTTTACCTGCATGAATTTGGATTTCTAATTGTGGAACTTGATGAGAAATTATTGAAAAGAATCTTCTTCATTCATACAATTGTATATTCTTAAAGTATTTATCAATCATTATTTTATTTATATTTTAGCATAGAATGGAATCAAACGTTGTTGATTTAGATGGTACTAATGAATGTAATAATATAAGTAAACGAATTAAAATTATTTTGGTGGGTAATTCAAATGTTGGCAAATCAAGGTATGTTTATCTTTTCAATTCATACTACTTATAAATACTACTTATTAATTGTTTAGTTTATTAAAATCATTCACTAAAGGATCTGATGAAAATGAACCAGTCTCTACAATTGGTACCGATTTAAAATTATATGAAATGAGATTGAATGGTGAATTAATTAAACTTTACATTTGGGTAAATACATTTTTCTTTTGTATTCAATTAAATACAATTAAGGATACAGCTGGTACAGAAAGATTTAAAAATCATATGTCTCCTTCATATTTTCGTCATGCACAAGGTGCTTTAGTAGGTAAGTATAGAAAGGTATCAAGAAATATGATTAGATTATAATGTATGAATGAACCAATCAAATTTAAGATAAAAGGGTATTGGATTTTGGCGCGAAATTCACTCACTTATTTGATTGAATAGTATCATGACATTAGGAGATGCAGTCACATGGTAGCCAGTGACCAACAATTGGTTCATACGCCATTTTTTCTCTCAAGATACTGGGGCCAGCCCATGTGCACCATTGGTTTGGAATGAGGGTTTTTCAACTTTCCTAGGTGAACTTGCCGTGTCCACCAACCTGGTTAAAGCGCCGGACATTCACTTTTCCTCCTTTCAACTTCGTAAACAACACCCTTGAGTCGAGAAGGTAGTGAGTAGAACTTCTGTGGCAGTGGTTGTATGCACGTGACCATGTGAGAGCATTTGGAGAAGGAGAGCTGATTCTCTTCATTCTCGTCTGTACCAGGGCATTTGGGAGGGGGGCAAACTCATTTTGGTATCACTTAAAGATCGTCCATAAATTATAGATCTCACCAGAAACATTCATCACTTTTTTTGACCATGACAAAGTAACAATCGACCTTAACTATTTTTTTTTCTTTTTCAGTTTATGATGTTGGTTGTCAAAGAAGTTTTGAAGAATTAAACACATGGGTTAAAATAATTGAACAATATTCTGGTAGTAGATTAGTTAAAGTGATTATTGGTAATAAAAATGATTTAGTAGGTATTTATTCAATTCTATTTATTCTTTCTAAAAACAAAATAATCATTCTTATTATAGCCAGCACGTGCTATATCTATACAAAAAGCTGAAGAATATGCTAAAAGTATTAATTGTGTATATTTGGAAACTAGTGCAAAAACTGGTCTTCATGTTAGACAAGCATTCGTTACATTAGTACATTTGGTAAGTTATATATATATATATATATATATATATATATATATATATATTCTTTGTTTTCTTAATAATCAACTAGTATTATCGCTTATATTATGTCAATAAGAGATTGATCGACTGTGGCCTTAAACATCAATGGATTAAAGGTTTCCTCCCCTCCCCGCCATTGCACAACTTTAGTGCATAATAGGATGACGTTTGAAGAGAACGATACTAGGTTCGAGTGCTGGAGTGAATATCAACTCTTATATGTAGGTACATCCAACTACAAAGTCCTAAATAGGACGAAACGCACATCCTGGTTCCCAATGCTAGCCAACATCCATCTTTGTTTTGAATGTCAATAATGATTTTTATAACAAGAGTATTCAAACACAATTATAGGAATGTTTATTCTTGTGTGGATTGTGCAATTTAAAATGATGTTAGTAATGACCTGGGACTACATCAAGATAATTATAAACTACAGTTCAAGAACTTCTGTTTATAGAGGGGTTTGTCTAAACAAAATTAAATCTGTAGTAAAAAAAAGTTTAAGAAGCATTCATACGACAATGCCTTAAGATGTTGAGAGCAGCATCAGGGAGACTAAAGACCCTATCGATTCTAGAGATCGGGGAATATCTATGGTTTCAACGCTTCTTATACTTTATATGATAATTCTACAGACAAAAACGATAGCTTCACGTGCTATTAGCCATTGAGTAGTCAATGAACTGTAGCTTGATGTTCCATGACCTACACTATAAAAAGGAGCTCATTCAAATGGATGCTCATTGACTAGTAATTTGGGTTCTATTTATGTGGATATACGCTGAAAACATGCCTGGCCAGTAGAGCTGTTTGGTTGACTCCGATTAATTACTTACAACAAGCCGTGAATTGATTGAAGTTAAAATCGTAAACTATTATTTATCAGTTTAATGATATAAAGTCAATTTGTTTATGATGTAACTTGAAGTCCTTATTTCAGATCCCTGATATGGTTAAGGTTGCAGACTACTCATAAAGCTCATACTAGAATGAAATAATTATCCAGTGTCGCATGATTTCCAATCGTTACTTAACTTAAGACCATTCATAACATTAAATCTGTCTTAGGTATCATTCAGACTTGACATTTACGATTGACAACTTACTAGTGCTTACTTTGAATATTTTCTAAATTACATTTTAATATGCTGCTTCACATCATCTGTAAATATAACGTTTGAAATAAGTGATCTAAAAATACGATTTGAAAAAGCCCCATAGGACAAACATGATACTAATCGATACTCATTAACCAATCAGTGTAAATATCTCGGTTTTTCATTAAGTAAGTAGCGGACCGAATAATTCAATCATGATTTCTTGGATTGTGTATCTTAGTATTGTGGATTTAAATTAACATGGAATATCAGTGCCTTGAAGATTATAGGTGAGCCTTAATCAATCAGTGCTAACTGACATGACATCTAGTCGCAGGGTTTCCTATCAATTACCTCCAAGAATTCAACTTCATAAATTCAAACTGAACAAGTTAATAAATTGCTTCATTGCATATTATTCAATTACAAGTATCTTAGCAGTGGAAGGAAACAATTCTAATATCAGAATGGGTTTTTTGGAGATTTTAGAAATTTCACTGGTTGAAATCATGAGTCAATTGAAGCTAGATCACCATGGAAAACTTGGATGCACTGGACGGCCGTTTTGTCCTAGTATGGGACTCCTCAGCAGCACCTACGATCCCTCCCCCCGCGAGATTCGAACCTAGAACCTATCGGTCTCGTGCCAGGCGCTTAACCAACTAGACTACTGGGCCGGGGTGGGCTCGTAGATGCGCAGTGCTGAGGAGTCCCATACTAGGATTATCTCTTGAAGCCACTCCTGGAGTTCTAGTGAGAAGCCGTTACCCGTGGAGTTCAACCAGGTCGGTTGTCAGATATCAACTCACTGAAAACAATGGTGTATGGAGTCCCATACTACGACGGGACGGCCGTCCAGTGGTGGTTTAGCTTCAACTGACTCATGATTTCAACCAGTGAAAATTCTAATATCGCTTACCATTTAAATTGATATCTTGTGATTAACACTGTTATTAACATGTTTAACAGAAAAAAAACTAATTTTTAAACAAAAATTGGGCATAAAATCAACTATGAATACCTCTCACTTACAGTAAGTGTTTAAATCCTAACTCGCGTTAGCGCTCGAGACCGATAGGTCCTGGGTTCTAATCCCATGAGCAGGATCGTGGATACGCACTGTTGAGGAGTCCCATACTAGAATGAAACGGCCGTCCAATGCTTCCAAGTCTTCCATGGTGGTCTAGATACAATTGACTCATGAATTCAAGTTTGATATCAGTTGTAATTATCAATACTGATCATAATAATAAGGTTATATATTACATTTATTAACAAAATAAGTGTTGTGATAAACATGAAAGGTTATTGACGTGAACCTTTTGAAGTCAAGTAGTTTAAACTGGAGAGAACTTCATTAACGAATGCGTTTTGGATTATTGAGATGTGAACAGATAGACTACTAACTGACGAATGAATCCTAATGATACGATTTGGTTAAGTGATAGCTGTTCATGAGATTGTATTATTAACTCAAATCGCGAAGGAGTTATGATCAAAAACAAGATCGTTAGCTAGATGAATAGGTCTTCTAGCTCATAAAATAGCATACTTATATACAAACTATTGACGGGAAAATAATATGATTAAGTGTGGTGAATGATTGAAGGATATCGGCTTTGTTGACTACTTGTTCCCCAATGAATTAAACCATAACTGTTAGACTTAATTCTTCCTCATCATATGAAGACCTATGTACCATCAATTTTAATGTTTTATCGATACTTTTGATTCTACATAACAAAGAAGACTTTAACAATAATAAACCACTTGGTTACAAGTACCCAATAATCAAGGTTGAGGGTTTAATTTGAGGTAATTTGTCACAATGAACTGATATCAGCTGGAAAACAATTTGGAAGCCTCGTTTCAGTAATAAGAGATTTCGTTAACAGATGAGACCTTCTAGTAACGTGCACTCAAGACTTCATATCCCATCAAACATGGGATTTATAGGTCCTATAATAAGATCGATAGATCCTTAGTTTCAAACCTTGACTCACGCTTCTGGTTGCTCTTAACTCCAACTTTGATATATAATCGAAACAAAAGCTAAACAATTTATGCTATAAGGTATTATTAACATCTTTGACCATATATTCAAAATATCTTAAAAGTGAAATGACCCTTACTTAGAATTCCAATTGAAGTTTAGTAAACGAGAACACCAGTGGAGACAACCAAGCGTAATCGAACTCAAAATTACAGGATCACTTAATAAAATCTGAGAATCATAAAGTAAATGCTTCATTGGCATAATGTCAATCAATAGCTTCAGGTTTGATTGTTCCTTTATTTCCACACCAATTTTTCCCTGTTCTCGATATCGTTTCTTCGATCTTCTTAACCTTCTACCTCCATGCATTTCACTTTCGATTGATGATACATACTACTTATATCTGTCGATATCATTAGCACACACCACATAAGTACAATCATGGTTTTATTTTTATTATGGATAAAGTAAGAAATTCGTGTATAAAATGAAATATTTCTTTGAACTATTTTAGCGAGACAATAATTACATTAGGTTACAATCTATTTCTTAAATTCAGATCATTTTAAGCAGTTGAATCTAAGCTGTGAATTTAGTTTTGTCTGAGACTTATCCGCCAAATGTAGTTGCAGTCCAAAGTTGATGTTCAAACTGGAATTGAAGCCTGGTATTTATTACTTTGAATGTCCTCTTATCCAATAACTTACTAAATTATGATGCTTATC
This sequence comes from Schistosoma haematobium, assembly GCF_000699445.3. NCBI lineage: Eukaryota > Metazoa > Platyhelminthes > Trematoda > Strigeidida > Schistosomatidae > Schistosoma > Schistosoma haematobium. The sequence goes on from NC_067199.1 coordinate 44,043,193, forward strand.
AAATCGTCTAACAGGTAGTAAGCTATTTGTATTTTCCCGTTGTTGATTTAAAGGATCACAACTAATCAGGCTCAATGAAATAATGTTCATCCTCTCAATTATTCACAATTTTCGGTCAAGCTGTATTGTAACTAGCAGTTAGACAATTTAGTGTCTATATGCATTTCATAACTTAGTGAGTAAGGAGTTAGTGTTTGCAGAAATAAGTATTGGGCTTGAAATTCAATGTGGATATCGACAGTGAGATGAAAATACATACAGTTGAAGAGTTACAAATAGGACAGTAAGAGGTTTATAAATTCTATTGCTACACCATAATCCAGTTTTATTCAAACTTATAATTAAAAGTATTATTGAGGCAATCTCACCAGAATGTACACACTAAAACAATGATTATTCAGCTATACTCATTAATATGAGCAACGGTGAAATACAAAAGTGTGCAATCAAATGAATTGTTGATCGATAGGCTTTATAGAAGTGTTTGTTACTGAACAGTGTACTATCGAAGTACATTAACCTTGTACAGGCTCTTCACATGAAAACTAGTGGTAAGGTAAGATCATATGAAGAATTGTTAACTGTAAAATATGTCCTTTGAGGTTATCCGGTTTGTCTATCTTTATTTAACTTTTTAGTAAACATAAATGCTGTCTTTGCCTGAAGACACTGAGAAAATTTTCTAACGGCATTAAGAAACAATGATTAGGGTAAGATTCCCTCCAAATAAATGTAAAATCCTGCTCCGGAACTTATTTGCATCAGTACGTCCATTTTAGGGTATGAAGCGAAGTAGGTGAATGCCACAACGACTTCATTTATCTTGAAAGCCTCATCAGTTCTACTAAACTGTCACCTGGCAAGATCTCGGAACGGATTCGGGAAGCCTAGCTGACTTTTGCTAAATTTCATCCCTTGTATTCTAAGAGAGAATTTCGTTTGGAAACTAAAGAACGAGTTTACTGCGTACCAGTTTGCTCTGTCTTATTTTATCATCATGGAACGTTAGTTTACACACAGTTATATAATATACCCTTGTGGGCCAGGGTAATTTTACATTGGTTTTCAGGAGAACCAGACACCATCCAGACTTTCACGCAAAAACCCAAACAGTACAGCTCAACCCCGTTTAGCAGAGGAACCAGACACCGTACAGGCTTTAACGCTACAATCTGAATAGTACAGCTCAATCCTGTGGCGCAACCACGTAACTTATAAAAAATAGGGAATTTCGATAAGTTACTAGTATTTGATCAAGAGTTTCTTCCAAGCATTGTTTGAATATGTTTGGACCACTGACAGCACGATGCTGAGGTTAGGCAGATGGTATTTATTAGGTATGACAAACCAGTTGATGAGGGTGTGAAGCTTTCATCGACTGTTGTGATTGCGATATTTAATACATATGTCCAAACATCGTATACATCGATATGCGGTGTTTTCTGGTATAAGGGTAAGTTGGAAGAAAGATTATGGGAGCAAACCAAAAGTAATGTCAGCCCGTGAAGTCATTAACTATTAAACTGTGGCATATTTGCAGTTGCAGATCACCTGCTTGAAGTCAGTGCAATTATCATAGCCAAAAAGCGAAGATACTGGTAGACGTGTCCCGAAATTCATCACAATTTTGCATATGAATTCACCCTTTTTTCCCCCAATTCTTGAATTTTAACTCTATAATTCTTTATTCGGCATATTCATTCTTTCTTCTCGAACCATATTTCTTATGCCTAACGTTTTCTACTATAACTGATACTGTCACTAATTCCACTAATCTGAGATTTGTCCTGACTAGATAATTAACTGATTGAAATGATTAAAGTCTCCTTAATATTCAATGAAACAGTTTTGAAATTATTTATCAAAAATAATATTTTACCACCAGTGAGAACCTGGAAGCAATGGACGGTCATTTCGTCTTATTATAGGACTCCTTAGCAGTGCGCATGCACAATCACAAACGCGGTATTCGAACCCAGGACCTCCGGTATCACGAGCGAACTCCTAACCACTAGTCCACTGAGCTGGCATCCGACGACATAACTGTCTGACTTCAACCAATCCAATTGAAATACTTTGACAGTTTATATTTTATGTCAGTTCCTACACACTATCTGTGATAATTATTCATTGGCTTTATATGTCTTGGTACTTTACTCCTAAAGATTCAACCCAAAACAAGTCGTTTAGTAAAAGAATGAGCGGCGAGACTCTAATTTATGGACAACCTTTGAACGAATCTTAAGTAACCTTGAGAAATATTAGCCAATCAGCAAACAGTCAGTATAGAGTAAAAATATGTTATACAAAACCAAGGAAATAAAGTGGATACATTTCTTATAAGTGGTTCAAAAACTTGTCAGGGTTGGAAAGAGGTTCAGACGTTCTAAAATCGTAATGCATGCAGTAGAGGAAATCATCCATACGACTAAAGAATAGTCGGCCTCTCGAGCCATGATAAAGTCTCAAATACTCTTTCAGCCTCGACCACATAGCTTCAATAGTGTTTGTGTGCACTCCGGTTGTTGAGTACACAAAATACTACTTATGGATAACGACACGATGCACATAACCAAGACTATGTAGGAGTCTGTACGCTCTCCAAATATCCGTATATGTTGTAGTACCTGGTTGCGGCCAATGTTACTCGTGCTTTTCTTATCCAGTTCGTAATAATTGTCGTAATTTGCCTTAGTTACGAATTATATATGGGGTTTTCATCACGAATTGACATCAGCTATAATGCCCGAAATTTATTTAGCCAAATGGATGAAAGGCTCTCGCGTTAAAATCCGAGATCTATTATCTTATACCTGATTGATTCATCCACAAATTATAGTCCCGCCGTTTTATTTGCTATAGCCGCTCAATTATCATGTTTTGTACAAAATTCCCTGTGAACCGATAGTACGTTAGCATTAAGCACTGAAGTTGTGGCCGTAACCTTGAAATCTTTAAAACGCCTTTGATTGGCTCGTCCACAAATTAGAGTCTTGCCTGTTATGTAATCATATTATTTTTAACTGTTAACCGTTTGTTTAGGTAAAGGTGAAATTTAATTGTTTCCATTTTTAACATGACATTGATTTGAATGTCACATGTAAATATTTAGCCTAGAAATTAGATCACATTATTGTCTAGTAGAAAATCTTCAATTCATTTCAATCAATACACAATAATATAGATTATTATATAATAACCATTTAATATACACAATATCAATATAACATTGACATTAACAATATAGCTTAATCTTAATTAAATAAGCATTGGATGTTAGATAGATACATAATCTTAGTGTGGACTATTTAGTAATCCACATGAAAGACTTTGTCAGAGATTGGATATAGGATCATTTTTTTATTTGAACACATAGAATTTGGTACAAGGTTGCACCAGATACATATGCGCCACACAGATCTCACTAGATTTGTGTGAGGGCTGTGATACTGTCCGGGTGCCCAAACCAAAGCAGGTAGTTTTCTTAGGGGACCACACACAGAGCCTTTGACATAAGGGTCTGACCTACAAGGCAGTGGAGCATCGTGAGGAGATGCAGTCCCATGGTAGCCGGTGACCAACGATTGGTTCATAGGCCATTTGTTCCCGCAGGATACTAAAGCCCATGTGCACCATTGATTTGGTTTGGGATCCGGTTAAAGCGCCTTACATTCGCTTTTCGTCCTTTCAATTTTGTAAACAACACCCCCACCATGAGAAGGCAGTGAGTAGGACTTCCCTGGCAGAGGCTGTATACGCGTGGCCGTGTGAGAGTATTTCTAGAGGGAGGGTGGGTCCACCCTAATCTCGGCCATGCCAGGGCATTTGACGGCCATTTACCTTTCAGGAAAATGTGTCAACTCTAGTTTATTGAGTTTGTAACCAGTAGTTCAAATATTATAATTTAGTACTTTTCATAATTATGACTACGTATTTTATTGAAGAGTACTGACAAAAACAAAGCATAGTTCTGAAATTTTTATGAAAGAATATTAACTACCCATCATATAGTTGAGTAAGATATAGTCTATTTTTGCTAATCTACAGAACGATAAATATTCAATAATCGGAACTAAACATTAAATTCACATGGTGTTGTTTTACATGTATCATTCCATTGTTATTTAGAACTGCAGTAGATCAGTTTCTTGTTGGCATATGTGTATCCTGTACGGATTGCCTCGAAATAGTCCAAAGTCACAAACTTTATAAGCAAAAATGTATAGTGGCTAGCGGTGGCCGAGTCCCAAATAGGACGAAACGCGCATCCTGGATTCCACTTCTAGCCACTATCCATCTTTACTTAGGAACTAAACATTGATTGCTATCAGTTAACTAATCTTCATTCATATTTAAAACCTAAATTTAACTTGAAATAATGAATAAACTGATCAAGAGAATACACTTTTCATAAGTAATGTTTCTTTTCGCTGTTTTACGGGGTTATCATAGGATTGCATCTTCTGACGTTGCTTCAGTGCCTTGTGGATCAGATCTTTAGGCCGAAGGCTGCAGGTGTAGCCCCCTTAAGAAAACCACCTACTTTGGTCTGGGCACTCGGGCAGTATCACAACCCACACACAAATCAAGTGATTTGTGTGGTGCATATGTATTCAATGCCCCTTTGTACCAATATTTATGTGTTCAGATAAATAATAAATTTCGCTGTTTTATAGGGTAGTGAATAAGTTTTATCGACAATATGAAGCAGTGAATTCATCTTCAATGGTTAAAAATATCATTCTGACTATGAGAATTGAAGAGTTCAAAATTCATTCGTGAATCCATCCTGGTCGCCCTAGTTATATATAAATTTATAATTGATTGTAAATTATTATGAAAATACTAATAATTGATAGTGGGATCCAAAATTCGTGAATTTTATCCGATTTGAAACTTGTCAGCTGAATATACTTTCATCCAATTATGATATACCAACATTGAAAATTATCTTTTTGTAAGCAATGATGTATAGTGGCTAGCAGTGGAATCCAGGATGCCCATTTCGTCCCATTTGGGACTCGTCAACTGGATGTACCTGCATCTCAGAGTTGATCTTCACTCCGGGACTCGAACCCAGTACCATTCACTTCAAACACCATCGCGTTATCCACTTAGCTATTGAGTCCTGATAGCCACTTGCTTGTGCAATGGGGTAAATTTGAATTCACTTGGTATTATTTGGCTTGTATCTTCCCATTAAGGTTTAAGACTGCAATTGATCAGTCTGTTATCGGCATATGTGCATACTGTGCGTACTCCGCGTCCTGGATTCCACTGCTAGCCACTATCCATGATTGCTTACTAAAAGCTTGTGAATTAAGGCAATATCGAGGCATACGCACAGTATGCATATATGCCAATAACAGACTGATCAATTGCAGTCTTAAACCTCATTGGGAAGATACAAGCCAAATAATACCAAGTGAATTGAAAATTGTCACTTTAAAAGTTAGTGAATTATTTCACAAATGAGTTGTATGGATAAGGGAGCACGAATAGGATGAAATCTACTTTCTGAATTTAAGTCTTAGCTAAAACCTGAAAATATATATGTTAAACTTTAAATTGGACATACTATCAAGTCATCAGATTAAGGATCTTATATATCAGTACATATAAATTAAATCCAGTCTTAAATATCAACAATAAGGTAACATAAACTCTAACAAAATTTAAATAAATTTCACAATTGATTGATTACTGATTCAATATATGTGTAAGCGCTCGCGCGCGAAACCAGTAGGTCCTGGGTTCGAGTCTCGCAGGGGGCGAGTTCATGGATGCGCACTGCTGAGGAGTCCCAGAATAGGACGAAACGACCGTCCAGTGCTTCCAGGTTTTCCATGATGATCTAACTTCAATTGACTCATGATCTTAACCAATGAAATCACTATAATATCCACAAAACCCATCTGATATATGTCTAGTCCTTTAACACTTTTTTTAATTTATCAATCCAATTATAATGTAACCACTAATTTAATGGATTTAACATTGTGTGTACAATGTTAAAATACTAGATAGTTGAAGGTAGTTGATAGGATATCGCAACTGATCTCGTTTTTAAAGTTAGTTGACACTCATCTACAAAACGTACCTACAATCTCTAAAGGAACTGATGTTTCAGAAAACTAGGAATTACCTCCGAATAATTAATATAATAATTTTTCTAAACAAGGATTAGTTATGATGAAAGTGTGAATGAATTGATTTTAAGACAGAAGAATATAATTCCTATGGAATTTACTTAGGTATCATGTCATTTGTAATAAAAATAGTAACTAGAAACAATGTTAATTCTATTGATAAATATGTAAACAACTATGAATTACAGTTGTTTAATGTAAAATGAAATGAAAACAGAAAATGCATATGACGTCAGAATTTGCAAGATAAAATCGTTACCAGTTATACAATAATTAGGTATGTTTATGTATTTTGTGCTAATAGATATCAGTGCAATCTAGGATGTACGCTTCATCTTAGTTGAAACTAACCATTTGGATGTATCCGAATATCATTGTTTCTATTTCCACAAAGACTTGACCTACTTACTTACGCCTGTTACTCCTAATGGAGCATAGGCCACCGACCAGCATTCTCCAGCCTACTCTGTCCTGGGCCTTCTTTTCCAGTTCTATCCAATTTTTGTTCATTTTCCTCATGTCTGTCTCCATTTCTCAGCGTAATGTGTACTTTGGTCTTCTTCTTCTTCTTTGGCATTGAGGTTTTCAAGTGAGGGCTTGCCTTGTGACGCGGTTGGGTGCTTTCCTCAATGTGTGTCCTATCCACCTCCAGAGCTTCTTTCGAATTTCCTCCTCCGCTCGGATCTTGTTTGTTCTCTCTCACAGTAGGTTGTGGCTGGTAGTGTCTGACCAACGGACCCGAAGTATTTTGTGCAGACAACTGTTAACAAACACTTGTATCTTCTGGATGATCGCTTTCGTAGTTCTCCAAGATTCCACCCCATACAGTAGAACTCTCTTGACATTTGTTTTGAAAATTCCAACCTTGGTGTTGGTTGACAATTGTTTTGAGTTCCAATTGTAGATATGCTGCTCTTGCTTTGCCGATCCGCGCCTTCATATTTGCATCCGATCCACCATGTTGATCAATGATGCTGCCCAAATATGTAAAGGTTTTTACATCTTCCAAATCTTCTCCATCAGTTGTGATTGGATTGGTGCATGCTGTGTTGTATCGTAGAATCTTGCTTTTCCCTTTGTGTATGTTGAGACCTACTGCTGCTGTTACACTGGTCGTCTTCTCCTGTATTTGTTGTTGCGTATGCTATGGAAGAGCTAGATCATCTGCGATGTCTAGATCATCCAGCTGCATCCTAGCTGTCCACTGTATCCCGTGTTTCTCCCCGGATGTTGATGTTTTCGTAATCCGGTCGATCACTAGTAGGAAGAGAAGGGCTGAAAGTAAGCAACCTTGACTGACACTGGTCTTTACCTAAAACGAGTCTGTGAGCTGTCCTCCATGCATGATTTTGCAATTTGATCCATCATAAGAATTCCGTATGATATTGACTATCTTCTCAGGTACGCCGTAGTGTAGAAAAAGCCTCCATAGTGTTGTCCTGTCCAAGTTAAAAAAGAAAACGCTAGCCAGAGAAAATAATTCGAATAAAAACTTGAACCCAATAAAAATTACTTCATGTTTCACTGTTATTTAATGAATACGAAGTGCACATCTAAGATGTTCACTTCTAACCAAATCTGTAAACATGGATAACATTGAGAACACATTCTGGGAATGTTTTAAATTAACATGGACTGATTCAAGATTGCGAATATTATAATTAATATTATTTAAATGATGTTTGTCATAGTGAGTAAAAACTCATTTTAACTAATCAAATCTTACATTCATGTGTTGATTTTCTCAATGAGACTTGGACACAATATCTAGCGCTTGAAACTCCAACGGGTCAACCATCAAGTTATAGAGTTCAATCCGTCACTGACTTGCTTATTTCCAAAAGGGTATATTATCGTGTTATTGGAATTTAAAATCTTATTTGATCAGTTTCAGTTGGTATATATATATACACCCTTTTTTAATAGATTCTCCGAAAATATCATAAACATTGGACAATTTATTGGCCACATGGGCCCAGTAACTGTAGCGATTGTTGCTTGGTTCAAGTTTCATCATAAATATTAACATTAGAATGTCGTCAAATCCAGACGATAAGGACTAAATACGATGAAATAAGTGTTCTGGATAGTATGACTAATAACAGAGTAAAAATATACTGGTAACAAGAGTATGTTAAGTTTAATGTGACACAAATAATTCAATATTCAGTACTATGAGTGTGGTATGTGCTACTGATGTCGATAGATATAAGTAGTATATATAATCATTCGAAAGTGAAATGCCTGAAGGCAGAAGATTAAAACGAACGAGAACGAGAACAGTGAATGATCGGGGTGGAAACAGAGGAATAATGAAGTCTGAGATGATTGACTAATATTTTGCAAATGAAAATATTCATTGTATAGTTTTTAGATTTTATTAAGATATTCGGTAATATTGTGTTAAAATACTGTTATATCTTGTGACTGTAGATTAGAGCACAGCGTATTATCGATCGGACCAAAGACGCTTAAAACACGTGAGAACAACCTAGAGTCCTGATTGATCCTGCTTTCCTGTCTAGCCCAGCCAGTTTAGTCCAGAACACAAGTCTCAGCCTCTGAGATATGAATCACTATATTTCAAGCATACTGAGTTTATATACCAAACAAACCGACCACAACGTAACAACAAAATATGAAACATTTGTACAAGAAATAGCCAGATGTGGATGTGAATGAGGGAGGTAGTAATCAATATACTGGGTATAACTCAAGAATGGTAAAATGTATATTAATGGTTCATAGGTCAAAATAAAGCTTATAGTAAGAGGAACACGAATATAAATAACTTAGTTATTTAATAATTATACAATAGAAATATACGTTTAGTATTGGTCCATAAAGGATCCCAAAGTTATCATTCATTATGTTTCTCGGGTCCCAACAAATACATTTGGTTATCCCTACCTGTATTCTTGTTCACTACATAAGTACCCTCAATCCATTATAATTTTATATATTCTGACGATTTACTTTACCCCCCCCCACACACACACACCATCTTTTCTTTCCATCAATTTGTATATCTCATTTATCAAATAATTCTTCTCTCTTTTCTTTCCCTCTCTCTCTCTTTAGATTATCGAAAAAAATTCCAATCAATTAAGTGTTAAGGAGAATAATGTTGTTTTACGTGAAAAACCTACAAAACATAAAGCTCAGTGTTGTCATCATTAAATCGATCATTTTGATTTCTAAGAAAAAAAAAGAAAAAAAATTATTGATTCAAAAAAATAAAAAAATTATTGATTCAAAAAAAGGAAAAAAAACATTTTTTTTTTGTTGAAACAATAAATATGCTATTTGTAAACGTTATGTAATATGAATCCACATAGAAACAATGTTCAATGATCAGTGATATTGAAACTATTGATCATTTAATACATTATATGTAGATGATAATTTAAACACATAAGAAATAGTAAACATTCACTTGGTGATATTGTATTCTTGTATCTATTTTTATGTTATAAAGTTTTTGATTTAAGAGAATATCGAAGTAATACATACAGTATGAATAATATGCCAATAAGAGATTGAAACGAATAGTCCCTTTGATAAATTTCGATAATGTAATAAGAAGACAAAGATTATCAGAACTATGTGATATATTGGCGCAATACATTTCGAACAATCTGATCACACATATACTTGTTAAGAGCATTTATATATAAAAATAAAAGGTCAATTAGACTGGGAATGGGGGTAAGAGGAGATAAAGATAATGATAATAATGTGAACACAAAGCGAAACCTAATCACTCTGGATAATAAGTCAATATTACCAGGGTAGGTTTAAGGTAAGAACACACTGTTTTTGAACACACAAAGAGGGTTTGAATTTTCGTATGGCTAAAGCTTCAATAAACCTTAGTATACACCCTTTTACACTTTTATACAACACTACAAACGCTGAGTTTAGATCAATCTTGTGACCTGTTTCAATTATATGTTTAGCAATAGAGGATGATGGATGTTTATCCTCTGCTCTTATTGGGTCACTTGATTGTATTTGTTTCTGAAGCCATTTGGGTAGATGTTCACTCACCCTAATGTTAAGATCACGATTGCTCCTCCCTATGTATGTGTGGCCAGATACACATTTAAATTGGTAAACACAATGGGATGTGACGCAATCGTTTCCATGTACTTTAGGTTTTGAATGAAGCATGCACCTTGTTCTTTCTTTGATAATGAGCTTTGCTGCGCAATACGTTTTATTGATGACTGATTTAAGTCGTTGTTTCGATAAAAGGCTATTTGAATCACCTCTGAACGGTAATGTGATGTAGACAGGCTTTTTCTCTACCGAGGCTACAGTAGGTCTCGCTGTACCATGGACTTTCCATCTATTTATGAATTTCAGAGTATAGCCATTTTCTATTAATGTTTTATTTAACAACTTAACCTCATCATCAATGGCGTCATTTGTACAAATACGGTCGAGTCTGTTGAAAAGACACCTTATCAAACCACGTTTGTATTGCACAGGGCAATAACTATAATAATTAAGATATTGACCTGTCCACGTTGGTTTTCTAAAAATAGATCGCTTGACTGAACCATCTTCTCGTCTACTCACATAGTTCTGATAATCTTCGTCTTCTAATATCATTATCGAAATAAGAGATTGATTAATTATAGTCCTAGACATTTATGAAAAGTATCAAGTAAACTATACCAAGTGAATTTCCACTTCACTCCTATTGCATAAGCCCGTGATTATCAGGATTCAATGGCTATGTGGATAACGTGATGGCGTTCTAAGTGGACAGTATTAGGTTTGAGTACTGGATTAAACATCAGTTGTGAGATGCAGGTACATCCAGCTGACGAGTCCTAAATCGGGTGAAACGCGCATTCTGCTAGACACTATCCATCTTTGCTTACAATAATTATGCAGTCAATGAAATACTTTATATAACCGATTATCAATACTTGATAGATAGATAAACCAGTGACCATTACCAGACTTCTTAATTGATAGTATTGATATAGAATACATGTTACATATTTCTGTCAGAACTTAATGAAATCCATTCATATTTTTATGATAAACAAAAGTGATTCACCCTGAGATTTTATATAATTTGAAAGATAAGTTAAAGCGATCTTGTGTATATGCCTAGATGATGATCACACAACTACTTATTATTTCATGGCTTTTGTTGGCTCTCTATCAGCTGACATTAATTCGAGGTGAGGGAGGGACATTATCTCCACCTTATACAAAATTATGACAGTTTATTTTCGTGTTCTTGTTGTATTCTGTCATCTGAACATAGTTTAATTCTGACGTTTTCATTGTTGCTTTAAATAACAACATCTTTGGAGCTTACAATACATACATGTGTTATAAACACATTCCCTTGTACTATGAATCTTTTCCAGTATAAAGCAAACTGTTCTAGTAGACATATGCGTGTATCCATTGACGATAATTACAGAATAATGGTTTTCTTGTTTACAGTAATAATACTATCCATACTAATGATATCCTGATAATCTTAAGCTATTAATTTCATCTTAGACATTTTGTCTAAATTTCATATGAATGATAACATGTCCATGTAGATATATTTTAGATAAATAATATACTGTTACGTCCACTACTTGGTTAACGCAGAAATACTATATACACCTAACAGCACTCGAGTGTATAGAACCTTCAAACAGCCGCATATCAGAAGACAGAAGTGATTATTGGGTAAGAATCAAAAATGTACAAAATAACATGTGTATTTATAGTAATTAGCGCTGGCTATAACATCATTATAATTCAGTCAATTCTCAAAGCGTCATGCTACAGTCCAATCATGGCATACCACGTTGATATTCCAGTAGGCACTACCAGGCTCTGATTGACTGAAAACTCTACAGCTTCTTTAGAGCCTCCGCAGGTATCGTCGTGCTTTTAGGAAGCCATCCGAACAAGTACCTAATTAAATTATTTTGTCATAACGCATAACAGCTTAGATTCGATTTCAAAATATCATTAGAGATGATTGAGAACTTAACCATTTTGACCATAATAGATTTTACGGACGCCGATACAAAGCTTCAAATAAGTTGTATTGTGATATTCAGGATAACTATCGGTAGTACTAATATTAATCGGTGATAAATAATCATGAGAAAGATAGTAGTCTCGGTGAAGTAGTATATTTATTCAAGGAACAAATTACTAATCGATCCATTAAATGCTAAAACTGAGGCCAGTAAGAACTGGTTATATTATCGCATCAAAATTGTTTTTTTATGGTGGTATACCAGTCTTATTTGGATAAAAAAATTCCAGTATTTAGGATTCTAATTCATCATCACACATTTTAATGTCATTAAATAATCCAAAATGGACCCCCTATGAAGTTTGAGAATGGAAAGGAGTAGCATAGTGCTTAGTTTGGTGAGTAAAAACAGTGGTCTATCATTCTAATTGAATTACAGGGAGACGTTGAAATAATAAGTTACCAAGGGTGGAAATTATACATAATCACAAAAAAAACTTGCGTCAATTATTAACTGGAAAAAGGCGGTTCATGAAGGTCAGGTTAGTTCAAGGTGGTATATGTTTGATTACAATAAGATTGGTCTTTTTTGGTTACTTTTGTAACAGATCATCCTAGTGGTTAAATTCATCATGCAAGCTACATGGAGTTCGTTGTGTTCGCCCCCCCCAATCGTGTTGCGGTATATATATTTTATGGGATACTAAACTGTCTATTATAAATGAGACGACTAACAACTCTCATAATCATAATAAACAAAAATCCTATGTTTATCAGTGACAGTCTTTCTGAATAAGATAAGGATATGTGTGATGTGAACTTGAGTAGGTACAAAGTAGATATCCTCTAATACTGTTCCTCGTTTATAACCACTCATCTACCATCTAACTTTGAGATGAAATATGACCACATGCACATGATATATCTATACTCCAACAAACCTTTCAGAGTTAACTTTGCTGATAAGTGTGAAAACGTAACCACCAGACCACTGAGCCGGCCGACATCCAACAGTGCTAATGTCTAACTTCAACTAATCCACGAAATTAGGTGACACATCCACCATTACCATTAGTGAGTTACTATCTCACAACTAACAACATTAACACCGTCAGATACCTGTCAGATCAGCGGTCTAGTTGGTTAAGCGCCTGGCACGAGACCAGTACGTTCTGGGTTCGAATCCCGCGAGGCAGGGTCGTGAATATGCACTACTGAGGAGTCCCACAATAGGACGAAACGGCCGTCCAGTGCTTTCAGGTTTTCCATGGTGGTCTAGCTTCATCTGACTCATGATCTCAACAACTGAAATTACTAAAATCTCCACAAAACCCCCTTCTGATAGTATTAAAATAACGATTAATATTTGGTAATATGAACAAAATCATTTTAACTTATCATTGGTTACAATCAAGTTCAAGATTTAATTGAAACAAATTGTACACAAATCTTTTCAAGGTTATTACATTACTAATAAAAGAAATGAACATGTCAATAACTTCTTAGGAAAATTGTCATTTTCGTATAATCCATACTATCTAGTTATATAATTGTAGTAGTGTGATGTGTACTACTGATATCGGCAAATATCAGTAGTATGTATCAACAATCGAAAGTGAATTACCTGGTGACAGAAGGTTAAGAAGATTAATGAAAAGAGAATGAAAACAGAGAATGATTGGTATGGAAACGAAAGATTAATGAAATCTGAGACAATTGATTGACGTTTTGCAAATACAGTGTTTAATGTATGGTTCTCAGAGTTTATTAAGTGGCTATGGATTTAACTAACTGAAAGTACCAAAGTCTTAGACTAAGATGAAAATCATGGGATTTATGAACAAAATGTCGATAATAAAATAAGCAATATTGTTGAGATCACGGTTCGATATAGGTTGAGTAACCAATGAAAAACCTAGAAACATTGGATAGGTGCTTTGTTCTACATTCAAGTTTGAGTATAGGAGATTTGTAATTATTGTTCATCTGAAACACAGTGTTTTCTAAGTGTAATTTCAATCAATTCACTTCCTTTATTGGACTCCTCAGTAGTATCAACCTCTCTCTTTGATAAGTCGTGCAAATTGAACGCTATATTCGTTTCCTTAGCTATTCTGTAACCCTCAAGCTAGAACTATCCAGCGACCTGAACAACGAGAGAGAAGACGCAAAGTATGCGAAAAGTACTTTACTCCAAGGTTCATTTTAACACAGAAAATATAGGGTTTTTATAATATTTTCAAGTGTCCTTGGGTTGCTCGAAGATTTTGGAATGCTATAAAACATAGTAGCAGTACAGCAATAAGCCAATCAGGACCTCTAAATGAGACGTTTTACTTCCTTGATATTTTTGGCTAAAACTTCAAGTGAACGCTGATTGGATGAAACGCTTCTTAGTGTTTCCTGATCCCTGCTTGTCTTTTGCAAGAATTTTCTGGATCACTTCAACACTCTTATTTTTACCATCAAACAGAGACGTTTTAAATCAATAGTCGATTAAAAGTGGTTGAGAATGGTGAATTAATATCTCATGTCTGAAGTGAGTCAATTCACTACATAGCACGAACAGTATTCATTGCTAATGGCAATATTCATTTCACTGCATACATAATTGAATTTCATCTGTTACGACTTCACACTAAAATTCCTACTATCTTACACAAACGCTCAATCCAGAAATGAAGCGAAACATTTATCACCAAACCTTCTATACTCGTCTATTGTGTGGTTAAATATCTGAGTTACAGAATTCGGTGGATTTGTTGTGAGGATAGTACAGATGAGGAACTGAACAGATCAAGGTTTATGACTGAACAGAATAGATATCTTAGTAATTTCGTCCGTTTGTCGGACATCACGAGTAATAATCTCCTGTGATAAAGAACAACAAAGAAGCATGCATTTGAGAAGGAAAGTAGGAAGAGAAGATGGGAGTGGATAGGTTAGGCTTCAGGGAAATCGTCAAACTGTATGATGAAGTAAGTGTTAATTTTGAATTGCTAAGGTAAGAGGAGAAGAAGTAGATTAAGTAAAACCTTGTGTTGCTAATCGGAGACAGTCATTGAAATAATGAATAGTAATTGGCAAGAACTGGAAAGAAGAGCTCAGGTTAGTTAAAATATATTCATTAGATACTCATATACAATTAGCAAACGCGATCACCCATTACTATGCCTAGACAATCAGAGAAGGCAAACACATTGCTAAATATCATAAAATTACAATCTTTGGCGAAATAAGTTGTACAGCGTTTTTGTATGTTTTATTATAGTTAAATGGAAGTATTTGGAGTTTTCAAATTAATATTCGTCATTGGTCACAAAGAAAGTGCTGCTTGTTTTTATATAATAGATGAAATATAGCCAGTTATGGTGGCCAGCTCTCATGTTTCGTCATGTCTTAGATTCGTCTGCTGGATTCCGCAATTATCGGCTGTGTACAGACCAAATCGCGACGTGACGGATCATTGCTGAACAATCAACTGAATAGAATTCGTAACCATGTATCAACTTCGTTTATTATGAGTGTTTAACAGAGTGGATAGGAGAACCTTCTTCAATAGTATGGTGTACTGGAGATCGTCAACATCGTACGGAATTCATACAACGGACTACACTGCAAAGAGGAGGACCAAGGAACAATTTGCGTCGGGAATTAGAAGCAGACATCAAAAGAATGAATAGCAACTGGAAAGGATTTCCTAGGACAGAGTTCTTTGAATAATTTTGATGAGCATCCCATGCTCCTCCACGAGGGATAACAAGCATAAGTAAGTTGGATATACGTGCTCAGAATTGATGTGCACCAATTTTAAATCGGACAAAATATGTGTCCTGAATTACACTGACAGCAACTTTCCATCCATTATGCACAAACTTGTGATATAATGTCTATTTTGAGACAATCTACATATAATGCACATATGCCAACTGAGATCGATCAAAATTTAGTCAGAAATATCAGCAACGGATGAATCCCAAAATCACTACAAATTGAATTAAAGTACTAACTCATTTTCAGTGGTTATTTAACTAAGGTCAGTCATTTATGTTAACTATAAAATCCAATCTTCGCAAACCTATTACAGTAATTAAAAATCATGTGTTCACTAGTGGTTAATTTCTTGAAGTGATTTCGGAGTTCTAATTAGACTGATCAGTTGATTCCTACCACACCAAATATGATACAGCTACCTAATAAGACCATTGAAACATAAGTAGCGCAATACCGTGTAGTGATTGCAGTTATCATGCAAATCTTTGGTTTCCGGATAAGTCATCCACAGGACAAAAGTCTGCACGCATAAACGAAGATCCTGAGTTCTGTCCTCAGTGGCAGAGTTGTGGTGCGCACTTCTGAGGAGTTTCATATCAAGACAAGACAGTTGTCGAAAGCTTATTGATTCTAATGGCTGTTTCACCGAGATTAGTTCATAATGTTAACTACGAATATAAAGAATCATCTCACATATGCATCCGGTGAAATAACAATACAGGGAAGAGCCAAACATGATGAAAATAAAGCCTGCCGGGTTTTTGTGCGAACTTCAGAAAGTCATCAGTACTGGAGCTCAAGTTATGAAGTACTTGGCAAAACAAAAGCCTACAAAGAACTACACGTAAAGTCCGTTTTATATGATGAAGATACTGTCCTTAAAATAAGGTAGTTAAAATTAGTTCTTATTTTATCTAGTCAAATTAAGCTAACAACTGAACCACACGTCATTACGAGTGCATTCAGTAATAGCCCGTTTTTTATTACACAGCTCTGCCATCGTAATTTCATAGATATTACGATAATTGTAAGAAATATTCTATTGCTTGCCCCCAAATGCCCTGGTACAGACTAGAATGGAGAGAATCAGCTCTCCTTCTCCAAATGCTCTCATATTGCCACGTGCATACAACCACTGCCACAGAAGTCCTACTCACTACCTTCTCGAATCAAAGGTGTTGTTTACGAAGTTGAAAGGAGGAAAAGCGAATGTCCGGTACTATAACTGGGTTAGTAGACGCGGCAAGTTCACCTAGGAAAGTTGGAAAACCCTCATTCCAAACCAATGGTGCACATGGGATCTAGTATCCTAAGAGAAAAAATGGCGTATGAACCAATTGTTGGTCACCGGCTACCATGAGACTGCATCTTCTAACGTTGCTCCACTGTCTTATGGATCAGACCTTTATGTCAAACGCTCTGTGTGTGGTCCCCTAAGAAAACTACCTGCTTTGGTTTGGGCACCCGAGCAGTATCACAGCCCTCACACAAATCAAATGAGATTTGTGTGGCACATATGTATTTGGTGCTTCCTTGTACCAATATCTATGTGTTCAAATAAATAAACTTCTATTGCTTAAACCTAAATTTTTCATTCTAATAAAGTTGATTTTACTGTAACAAAAACTGTTTGCTTAAACACAGGGAAACCTTCGTGGAAACTGACGAACCATGTAAAATTATAATGAACTTCTTAGTAATCAGTTTTTTTATTATTATTTTTAATATGCCTTTATTCATTTACTAATAAGGAGTATACAAATGTGAAGTTCATCACTGAAGTGTGTCAATATCACAGTGGCGGGGTAATCAAACTGACCTAATTTACAAATGTAAAAAAACAAATAATTTTCGTGACACTAGTCACAATTTGTTATTTCAATGAAAATTACTAAGATTTAGTAGACTGTTACAAGAGCTCAATAGCCAGGTCCTTAACATATTAGCTTTACATTTTTCTACTACTTACAAGTAGTATTCATTATGTGGCTTAAATGTGGTGCTAGATACGATCGGTTAGTGAATAGTATCTCTACATAGAGTAGAAAATGGTTAGATGTGCTGATGAATGTAGAGCTCAACAGAAAATTTAAGCCATTTTTTTCTATAGTCTGAGAAAATAATGACCCAAGTGACAAGAATCTGGTGAGAATTGATTGAAATCTCTTTAATGAGTTATGATAGCAGTAAAACAACATGATACTCATTTGATTATTACTGATACGTGTAGAAAACCACGTACATCAGAAATGACTGAGGATGTAAATGTGCAAACTGAGGAATTTCTAATGTCAGAGAAACTTTTGGAAACACCGCAATCAGGTCAGTCTGCAATCGACAGATACATCGATAAAGATCCAATTTATCAATCTACACAGAAAAGATCAGTTTATATATATATATATATATATATATATATATATATATATATATATATATATATATATATATATATATATATATATATATACTAGCCTGAACATATTTATCAGCACTGAAACTCTTCGTACCCGTTACCAATAAATTCGGCCCATGTACCATTAGCCGCATCTTTGTGTGATGTTCCACATTTCCGTACTTTTATAGTATGTGCAGACAGTTTCTGTCCATTAAATTTGCGAAACCATGAGCTTAGTTGTATGTTAAAATACAATATATTGGTGATTGGTTACAAATCAAATGATAGATGTTACTAACATTCAGGATCATCTATGTACGCTAGTTGATTGACGAGCATCACCCATGCATTTTTGCCCTTCAAATCTTTATGACCACCAATTTGAGTTACGCAGAGAACTTCTGTCATAGGTAACCAAAACTATAAGTGACTCCCACTAGATCTCCACATAATGAAGACACAAAGCACACAGCTATGAAAAGCGGATCTAACTGCAAATAGCTTCAAAATCAATTGTAACATTTAGAAATCCCAAACTGAATAAAAGCGAATAAAGAAGACCTAATAATCTTAGTGTTTGCAATTTGATTGAAAGCCTGAACGAATTCAAGTTAAACCGTCATTGGAAACCTGGAAGCATTAGACGGCCGTTTCGACCCATGACTAGACTCATCAGTAGTACACATCAACGACCTTGCAACCGAGAATTGAACCTAAGACCTTTGTTCTAGCGCGCAAATGTTAATGTCTAGCTTTAATCAATCTACTTATAATTTGTAACTTGTTACACATAGCAAATTATCATCTATTTGAATGTTGTCCGAATTGATAATAGATTCCTCCAATAGGTTATAAAAAAGCTTCAATGATTGCTAGACAGAAACATTAGTCGAAAAGTAGATTTTCCTGACTAAGTTCAGCAGAGCAAAATTCTTATATCGTAAACACTAAAGCCTGAATAGAATACATGAACTATTTTAAATATTTCGATAATTAGGAAATATTTTACCGAATATTCAAAATTATCCGATCCCATATACCCTTGTGGTTTAGAAATATAATTCATCGTATCTGTGATTAGATACTTCTAGTTTAAGTAAAGCGAAGAAACTGTCCAACTGTAACTTGTAAGTCCTCAAGATATACTACCTCTGAGATACATAGACACATTCATCGCAAACCAGTTACAGTACTGGTATTGTGTTTTCGGTTCTCTGGATTATGATGCACAGTTAAAATACATGCAAAATACGCGTTAAGTTCCGATACGAGCTAAATCAACGATAAGAATAACTCTGTGAAAAACAGAAATTATAAGATTGAGTAGAAAAAAGGAAGTTAGTGGTAAAGAGTTGTAATATCCTTGAAAGTAAACTGTGTATTTATGTGGAAATCAACGAAATGAGTGAGTCGGTTATAAGCAAAGTAGAGAACGTGAGACATATCTACATCCGTTGAATTCGCCACACTACATCACAGGTGAGATAATGAGGACATATGTCAGAGTAGAAGTAATAGTAATATCTGTGATAGTAAAAACGATGCACAAAAAATATGGTTTGAAATTAAAGAATTTAATGTACCCCCAGTGCAACTTTTGCAGCTAAACCTTAAGAGGAAGATCGATTTCTCAATAGGGAGAGGTGATAGGGTCTGATAACTTGGTGAGCTTCTGTACACTTTGAATAAGTTTAACCAACACAGTTTGGTACTTATTTCTTGTCTTCTTACTCGAGTAACATGTTGGGTTCACATGAAAGAAGGATACATATAAGCATCAGAATCGCATAACCGCCAAATATAACACGATATCTCGACAGGATAAAAAGTGTGACATATCTTTGAAACTCAGGATCTAAGGACAGATAATGAATGAGTGCATTTCCGTTGTTAATACTGATTCCGAATCATGTCATTTAACATATGTGACTATTGTTATGATAATCCCTCGAGCCTTAACCAGATAGTCTACACCTAACCACCATGGCTCAAATCAACAGTCAATAACTTCATGGATTAGTACCACAGGATGATAACATTAAAAAGGATGTAGTAAATATAATGCTTGCATACCAAATCCGAATCATAATATGTATTCTATGTTGTATCGAATGATTTCTCATACTTCACAAGTATTTCATGAAAAAGGATGGTCTAATTTTTATTATGTTGAACAAAGATAATGACAAAAATGTATGATCAATTTAATTACAAGAAAGAGAGATATAACTCAGTAATGTTATATCATAGCACGGCGTTCTCATACGAATAAGCACTTGTTCAATACATTAGATTATGATTGAATATGTATATATAAAAAACGATGGAAGAATGAATATACGAATAAGTAAAATCACAGTTATTTTAAAAAATTTGCAGTTGATTTCTTTGCATTTTAAAGCAGGATTGATTGGTTTATTGTCGATTGTATTTGATCCCAGATTATCTGAATGTATTTCCCAGCGTTCTTGTGAATTTCCCTCTAATATTAACAAGGACATGTTAATGATGAGCTGGGTTGAGTAGATTCAAAGGATACTCCTTGAAGTGGTTGTGACGTTGACGTTGATGACAGGAATTCAGGATCTTGAAGTATCTAGGATTTTAGATTATTCAAATGTGATAGAAATGTATAGAAATTAACAAACAAACAAAAATTTTATTTTAAACTCACATTATATCCATAACTTTGGGGAACGTTTTAGTCATATACACTAGTGAAGTTATAATATTTGTGGTGACTGAGGCTAATAAAGAAATGTCTAGCAATCAATTGAAGTCGGGGTGTATCTCTAACAAAAATATAAACATTTCAAGACTGTAATTATCTATAGACAAAACAAATTCTTAATGAATTAAATTGGGATATTTAAAACTAAAATAAACACGAAGAACAATCAAAGTAAAGCCTGAAATGAATGTATATCGTCCCAGTTTACCACATATCATACATCATCGTCACCATAAACATCATTATAATAGGAATAATCGTATACATTGTATAGGAAGGCTAAACACAAGAGATATAGTGTATAAAATGAACGAATGAAACTATGACAACACATCATGCTCAAGAATTACATAAAAATGAAAAATGAATGCTACTGTGTAACTGTGTTACCCAACGTTCCAAACCACATATCATAATCAGCAAGCTTATAGCTGTAAATACAGCTTAGGCCAACGAGAGCCCCCAAATGCCCTGGTACAGACTAGAATGGAGAGAATCAGCTCTCCTTCTCCAAATGCTCTCATATTGCCACGTGCATACAACCACTGCCACAGAAGTCCTACTCACTACCTTCTCGAATCAAAGGTGTTGTTTACGAAGTTGAAAGGAGGAAAAGCGAATGTCCGGTACTATAACTGGGTTAGTAGACGCGGCAAGTTCACCTAGGAAAGTTGGAAAACCCTCATTCCAAACCAATGATCCACATGGGCTGGCCCCAGTATCCTGAGAGAACAAATGGTGTATGAACCAATTGTTGGTCACCGGCTACCATGAGACTGCATCTCCTAACGTTGCTCCACTGCCTTATAGATCAGACCTTTATGTCAAAAGCTCTGGGTGTGGTCTCCTAAGAAAACCACCTGGTTCGGTTTTGGCACCCGAGCAGAACCACAGCTCTCACACAAATCGAATGATTTATGTGGCGCATATCTAGTTGGTGCTTCCTTGTGCCAATGTTTGTGTTTAAATAAATAAATAAGACCAATGGGCAATAAAATCATGGCCTGATATCATATTTTCAATTTGGTCACATCGAGTTTTGATACACTACTATGCCAGACATGTGTGAAACAGTCTATCTGAAATGTTTTGCTTAACCTTAGAATTGGTCATTTAGTGGTTCAGGTAAACACGAAGACACCAGTGACTAAATGCATATCTTCTAATCTAATAGGCCATATTTCATACACATCTTGCCACAAGTGTCTCGAGTTGTCAAAAGGGGAGAACTTTTTATTCTAATCCCCGACCACACACAAACGCTAATGAAACTTTTAAGGTAAGTAGAGGGATCAACACGCTCGACCACTCCACTTTCTGTTTCGATTCACAATGAAGTTTCTAACCCCTTTCGCTTTACTGCCAAACGTGTTTTGAAGGATAACGATTATTTTAGTGTCTTCACCAAATGAACTACGTCGTCTGCGTGATCGCAAACAGTGAAAATCGATTTGAATTTTCAAGAAACTAATGCGCTTTCTGGTACACTTTTTAATAACAAACACTGGCATCAAACCTGTGAACAAACAAAGTGAAATGCCGTTTTCAAGTCAAGAAAGACGATTGTGGTTAGGCATCGTGTTATAGCTTGTCGTTTGAATGCTTATTGTCTTGGCTCTTTTGATGCTACTTTTTGTATCTGGTCATCGCTGATTGTTGTGTCGGAAACGCTTATCATTTATACTCGGAACGAAGGACCTTTGCAATTCCCACGACGCGAAAGTAAGAACACAAAGACTGATATAAGTGAAGATTTATTAGCCCCAAAACACTATGACGACGACGACGACCCTAGTTTACAATACACTCATTTATATATTGATTGTACACCCATTTTGATTAAAAATTAGGATTAAATCACATACTTAGTTATAACAAATCACTTACTGAGCATAGTTCATGTCAATGGAATACAAGAATATCGCATATTATACAGAATAAAATATCATACGGGAAAAGAAAACAAACGATACATTGAGTAATCATTACATTGAATTAGAAGGGAAGTAATGTTGAACAAAACTCATAATTAGTAAGTCAATCGAAAATTGACTTTTCTTTACATCATATCACATTGACAAGCATGTCCAAAAATCTGTTGAAGGATGAGTATATATTCTGCATTACTTATTTATTATTTATTTTAACACATAGATATTGGTACAAGGAAGCACCAAATACATATGCACCACGCAAATCTCATTCGATATGTGTGACAGCTGTGATACTGCTCGGGTGCTCAAATCGAAGCAGGTGATTTTCATAGGGGGCCACTCCCCGAGCCTTCGACCTGAAGGTCTGATCCATAAGGCAGTGGAGCATCGTAAGGAGATGCAGTCCCATAGTAGCCAGCCGATGACCAACAATTGCTTCATACGCCATTTGTTCCCGCAGGATACTAAAGACCATGTGCACCATTGATTTGGTTTGGGATCCGGTTAAAGCGCCGGACATTCGCTTTTTGTTCTCTCATTTTCGTAAACAACACCCCCGCCACGAGGTAGTGAGTAGGACTTCCTTGGCAGAGGCTATATATGCGTGGCCATGTGAGAGCATTTCGAGAGGGAGAGCGGACTCTCCCCACTCTCGGCCGTACCAGGGCATTTGGGGGCTTCACAGTTATATAATATACCCTTGTGGGCCAGGGTAATTTTACATTGGTTTTCAGGAGAACCAGACACCATCCAAACTTTCACGTAAAAATCCAAACAGTACAGCTCAACTCCGTTTAGCAGGGGCACCCGAGAAGGGCACCGTATAGGCTTTAGCGCTACAATCTGAATAGTACAGCTCAATCCTGTGGCGCAACCACACAGGTACCAAACACCCTGGTGGACCAAACCCAGGTCTGAAACAGGACTTTTTATTTAGCTTGTTTTCACCAACCTTTCTTTATGCACCAGATGATTTTGAAAATTGATACTTCATGAATTATTAATAAACAGTTATCACAGGGTTGGCATCTTTTCGTATAAACCAAAATGACTAGATATCTAGGCCAACTAAGAGGAAGCGGTTTGAACTCCTAGACATAGTAATCAATCTGACCAGTATTGTTAAACGCCTCTGGAATTAATCCGTCAGTATTTTTTTGTGGCTTTTTTCAAATTAATTATAATCCTTACAACTCCAGTTGGAATACATTGGAGCAAATTAGTGAGAACGTGATCTGCCAGGTAAGAATTAAGCTTGTCAGTCAGGTCTTAGTCTTATTGATGTAAATGATCTATAATAATTTGTGTAATGTAACTTCTAATCACGAGGTAACATTTTTATTATGAAAAACCAACTCTATTAACCAATTGTATCACCTTTGATAACAGTTCAAATGAGAATGAGTCAATAAGAATTCAACTTCATGTACACTTGTCAGTTGACTATGATGAATTATTTTGAATTACCTATAGGTCAATATTACATTTTTCCACTTAACAACCAAAATGTATACATAATGAATCCAAAAAATTTATTGCCAACACATTATTAGTGGAAGACCTTAAAAGAATCAAGTGAAACCGGAATGTGTATTATTCATTTGAACACATAAATATTGGTACAAAGGGGCACCAAATACATATGCACCACACAAATCACTTGATTTGTGTGTGGGTTGTGATACTGCCCGGGTGCCCAAACCGAAGCAGGAGGTTCTTCTAAGGGGCCACATACAAATGTCCCAAAACATATAAAGAGATTAATTACGCAACAACTAGTTAGTTTTAACCAGTTGAATTTCTGATGAAATAAGATAAATCACAAACCAACCGAAAATTTAGTATAATAATTGCTAAATACACAGACCAATCAATCGTTTCAATTAATCATTATCTCACAGGTTGAAATCATGAGTCGATTGGAGCTAGACCACCATGGAAAACCTGGAAGCACTGGACGGCCGTTTCGTCCTAGTATGGGACTCCTCAGCAGCGCGCATCCACGATCCCGCACCACGCGGGGCTCGAACCCAGGACCTACTGGCTTCGCGCGCGAGCACTTAACCGTGGATGCGCACTGCCGAGGAGTCCCATACTAAGACGAAACGGCCGTCCAGTGTTTCCAGGTTTTCCATGGTGGTCTAGCTTCAACTGACTCATGATTTCAACCTGTGAAATTTCTAAAACTCTTCACAAAACCCATTCTGATAATCATTATCTATATACCTACTAATGGGTACAAAAATAAGACTTACTTTACGAACAAGTTCTACAAAAGCATCACGGACATTCTCACTTGTTTTTGCACTGGTTTCAACAAAGATTGACCCCATACTTCGAGCGAAATCTGAACCTTCTTTTTTTGAAACTATGCGATTATCCTATGGATAGAATATCTCTGAAGATAATTTCAACAAACTAACCAAGTCTATTTTATTGCCAACAAGCATTTTTAAAAGTCGACTACCACAGAATTGTCTGGTTTGTTCTACCCAGTATTTCACTCCGGAAAGACTTTGTGCGGAAGTAACATCGTATACTAAAAATGATGAGGAGAATAAAACTATAGGCTTGTTTTTACCAAAAAGAGCACCATGAGCGTGGCGGTAAAGCGAAGGAGTCAAGTAACTACTGTATCGTTCAACACCAGCTGTATCCTAATAACATGAAAATAAGTGTTCTACAATGTTTATGACATGACGTTTACCCATATATTAAACTGAATTGTTCTTCCGTCTACAACCATTTGATATGGTTTGAAATCGAAACCGATCGTCGCCGCTTCATTGTGTGTAAATCGGTCATCAACAAATCGACGAATTAAACTATATAAAAGAAAGCAGTTTGCAGAAGCTAAATGATATATACGGAAGAACATACCTTGTCTTCCCCACACCTGAATCTCCTAACAGGATTAATTTAATTTTTATCGATTCTTCACCGGCCATATTTTAAATATCTAAAGGAGTAATAATATTAAATGATAGTATTTGGACTGTTAACCATAATAGAATTCGTCTACGTAAAATGTAACATGGTTGCAGAGGACTTTCATTAACTTCGAAGGAACATTAGTTTATTCCAGTAAATAAGAAAACCAAATAATTCTAAGTTATGAGTTCCCTTTACACATGAAAGTTGTTTAATTTTTGTAAAGTAACACAAAGCTGAATTTTATGCAGTGTAGTTGTTATTTTAATACGCTGGTGGACATCCGGTTTCGATTGAGGATAACAGGTTGGAGGAGTGAAACTAGGATCTCGTGCTAGTGTGAGGATTTTTTGATTTACAAACGCACCGAGGTAGATTGGTTGATTAATAAACTTATTGAATAACTTAACCCACTAGTGTCCTAATAACTGTTGACACAACAGTTCACAGAATAGCTGAAAAATATTTGTCCCTAAATTTATAAAAATTCCCCTCTAAATTTGATCAAATAATTTCACAGTATTTGAGCACCAGGTTGGTGTGAGACATTAATAAGGAAGAATGTATTTGTAAAATCTCAGAGAATGAATTGGTAAATCCAACGTTTCACCTAGTAATCTGGTCCAACGTTTTTCAAGCAATTATAATCAAACATCAAAATTATCAAATATAAAAATAGGTATATGGTCCTCTGGTTAACTATATACTAAGTAGGTCATCTAATTAACGTTAACAGTTCTTAAAGTAGGTATTTGCTCTAGTGTGTGAGAGACATGTGGTGTGAAACGGTGTTAAGATAACAGATTGTATGTATGCGTAAGTGGTCATTCACTATATATTGTCTTTGATCGGTGGATTTTTGAGAAAACTACTATTTTTACACGTGATATGAATCAAACATGTCACAGCATGCAAAAAATGAAGAGAAATAAAGGAATGAATATTTGTACAATTTTTATTGTTTCAGTTAATTGTTTAGCATATTTAGATAAGACAACTGATTAGAAGCGTTGAACGTAATTGTTGCTATTCAGATAATAAAAGATAGACAAAATGGAATAAGGATTTCAGGTCTACTTATTAATTATTAGTTGCCATGGGACAACTAATTGCATTCCATCTCTAATATTAATACTATTTGGATTATTTATTTTTATTTCAACACATAAATATTGGTACAAAAGGGCACCAAATATATATGCGCCACACCATATTTGTGTGTGTGGGCTGTGATACTGCTCGGGTGCCCAAACCAAACCAGGTGGTTTTCTTAGGAGGCCACACCCCGAGCCTTTGACCTAAAGGTCTGATCCACAAGTCAAAGGGGCATCGTGAGGAGATGCAGTCCCATGGTAGCCGGTGACCAACGATTGGTTCATAGGCCATTTGTTCCCGCAGGATACTGGAGCCCATGTGCACCATTGGTTTGGGATCCGGTTAAAGCGCCGGACATTCGCTATTTGGATTAGCCCGTATGTGTAGGGCTTCAGCTGTTAGTCTTGCTTTGTAAGAATTAAAACCCTTTTAAAGGAAATCAGTTGTATGACCCAATTCTATTGAGTGTAATGCTATCACTGATTCGTTTTCGAGTTTTCTTACATCATTTGGCGATTTAAGAATGTGCTTTAAGCATAGTTTGTGTTAATTCGCCCTCACATCCAGTCCTCTTGATGTTTCACCTACATATGTAGCATTACAGTCACTACATTCGATTTCATAAAGACAAATTTGTTGTTCCTTCCTGTGTACTGGATCTTTGATTCTTACTAGTTTTGACCTTAAAGCATTGTTTGTTCAAAATGATACTAAATTCATTTAAAAGATTTCATGAGAGCTACATTCCAATCGTGTTGTTACTTGTCATACCGAATCAAAATTGCATGATTTCGTCTACTGATCACCTGAATTAAGATGTTACTATTACCATTTATTTGAACACATAAACATTGATACAATAAGACATCAAATATATATGTCACACAAATCATTCGATATGTGTAAGAACTAGAATACTGCCAAAGTTGAAGCAGGCGGTTTTCTTAGGGAGCCATTCCCCAAGCCTTTGACCTACAAGTCTAATCCACAGGGCAGTGGAGCAACGTTAGGAGAAGCAGTCCCATGATAGCCAGTGACCAGAAATGCGCTAACACGGCATTTTCCCTCAAGATCCTGGAGCTCATATGCACCATTCGTTTGGAATCAGAGTTTTCCAACTCTCCTAGACGGATCCTCCATATCCACCAACTCAGTTGAAGCGCCGGATATTCGCTTCTCATCCTCTCAATTTCGTAGATAACACCCCAGTCGCGAGAAGGCAGTGAGTAGGACTTCTGTGGCAGTGACTGTATACGCATGGCCATGTGAGAGCATTCGGAGAGAGCTGACTCTCTGCAACCTCGGCCGTACCAGGGCATTTGAAGGTATTGTGATAATTACTTACACGTCTGGATTAGTGACGCAGGAAGCACAAAGTGAACAGTTGTCTAAAGAAAATAACTAGTCAACAAAAACTGGTCGTTTTATGCAGTAAAACTTAAGCACTTTTATATAAAATAAGTATGGTCTAAAATTATTTAAAACAGGAGTGATTTTTAAACACTGATTTTGTAGGTTATTCACGGAACTACGAAATCGAAGTCTGATTATCAGGCTTAGTGTCCACCATATTATTTAGCGAACAGATCTGTTCAATCAGTTCACTGAAAGTTGATGAGCATTCAGACATGGATTTTGGCAACCAAAATCATATTGATCCCAGCAACTAATGCCCAAAATTTCACAGTATATTCTCATATGATAGCAAGGAGTAAGTCTCACATATTTAATCTCCAGTCAGCTTGTAGATACTGTACACCCCATAAGAATGAGTGTGAAATCTTGTATAACATCACTGAGCTCCAGTCAAACCTTTGATTTATTAAATACTTCCATACAAGATTTCAGATATGAGTGTTATTGACCCACAGTCTACTGATGTGATAATTGGTCAATTGCAGAGTTGCATACGTGTGTAAAGCCCTGTGTTGATAACTGACTGACATTCATAGGTTTAAACGCATTTCCTTACCCTTTTACTTTTACTAACATGATATCAGTGTCAATGCTTTACCTACTCTTAATGTGAATGGTGGTAAGTAATGGGTAACTAGATGCGATGGGAATATATCGGAAAGATCTTAGAATGCTGATGAGGAAGACTAGAAAAATATTAGTGCCTCAGAATGAACGAACCAGCTGCCCAAAAATATATTAGGAGGACTTGTTGTTTTCTCGCTCAGTATCCTTCTAAGTTGAGTGTGACATATTGGTCAATTCAGGTTATCAAATCACGGAGAACGTATCTGATGGTATTTGTGGTTCTCTATGATATAGTCATGGGATGGTAACTTTCAAGCGGAAACAGTGAAAATAACAGTACTTTGCTGCATCTTTAGCTTGTTCACCCTGAATTGCATGATACACTAATGAAGCCATAGCTAATCCAGAAGACAGCTTCAGTAAGGAATAAGTGACTGTATACCGTTGGTTGAAAACGAACCAGATTCGCGGAAGTCTTCTGTTGCACTCACTAGTAAACTAGTGTTCATATTATTACCAATTTCCATAGCTTCCAGTTTATATTCACTCTTTTTTGTGTCTGATACGGAGTTTGAGATTGTAACCACTTACTTCATAACTTAGTGAGCTCTTCTGGGGATATCAGAGTAAACATAAAGTTCGTATAAATAGAAGGTTCTGACCTCTGTCGTTTACACTTGGTTAAAATGTTTAACATTTCAATACTAAAATCTAGAGTAGAACTGCTTATTACAGCCAGAGGGGCATATGAAAAAAAAGATTAAAAAATTAAGTGAGTGGACGAGGTTCTTTGGGACACCTAATTAGTATGATAATAAACCTTATTTAGTTAATAAGTTTGCAAATTTGAATTAGAAACGTTTTACTTTTGCGACGGTAGAAGTTTAGTACAAGTAATGACCTTTGATGAGGAAGGCCTTAAACTCGAGCAAATTTTAATTTGGTAAACGGAGAAAGATTTCGTTTGGATGTTATCTGTGACAAAGTTTTTAATAAGGATGAAGGTTTTCAACACTGACTTACATTAGGTATGACACAAAAAAGCTAGGGTTAAGGATTTGGAGTTGGGCTGGTTATGAGTTAATGTTGGGGTTAGGGATTAAAGTTACAGTTTTCATAACGAACTGAAGCTAACTATAGCGCAGTGATGTTTTACGCTTTCAGATAATAAAATTACGGCAGCTAGTGCTAAAAATTAGAGACAGAAGATAGAATAGGAGAATGCCTCTTGGCTTTACACACATTTGAGGCTATGAAATAAATCACACAAGGCACTCCCATGGACAACCTATTCCATTTGTACGCATTTCGCGTAATTAGGCTAAGGCACCATGTCGCATTTATATGTGACTGGGTGGAAGGTATATTTATGGATTATTCTTGAAACCAGTTATAAAAATTTACACTCTGCTTATAACAAGAAGTACGGTATTTCTTAATGAGAAGCCAACGTTTGGTTTTAATTGACTACACTTTTGCCAAGTTTTCCAAAACTCTTTGCAGGTAATAAATGGTTGAGATGATAAAAAGCAAAAAAGGCTCATTGGAGCCAAAACTTTTACCAATCTCTACCAAGCATTATTCGGTGCTAACTGCCTGAAGGCCGAAAGATAGTGGAAGTAATCACAACAAGTTCAAAAGACGGGGCCTAGGAATAACCTTGAGATCTGAATAGTTCAAATGGTCGAAATTGTTGTGGACGGAATTGAAGAAGCTGTCGCTGAACAGGCTCCCGTGTCTAGTAATAGGGGATCACCTAAACCTCCAGGCAGAAACGTCGGTATATTGATGATAATAGAAGTAAAATAAATTGATAAATCATCCTAAGATATTATCCCTAGTCCTTAAGAATGGGTCAAGTTTCCTCTTGAAGGACTCCTGGGAAGTCACTTGGATTAACTCAGCCGGCAGCGAATTCCAGCATTTGACAATCCTTAGGGACTAGAAGTTGTGTCCACAGTCCGTTCTGCTGTATTGTGTCTCCAGTCTTTGGATGTTCCTCCTTAGGTTTGTTGTGTTGGAGCTAAATTTGAGTAGATATTTAAGGGGATGTCCAGAAGTATTAAGGATACTGCAAGCTATTAGGTCACCTCTAAGAAGCCTGTACTGTGGTGGGTAAGGGTTTAGTGATAAGGGGTGCTTTACGTAAGGCTTGAATTTCGGTCCCCAAACTGATTTTGTGGCTGGCCATTGGATACGTTCCAGAGTGTTCTTATCCTTCTGGAGTGGGGGAGGAAATACTATTGTAGCGGTAAATAAATCCCCAAAATAAATAGCCCTGTAAGTTTTCGACATTGGATGCTGACCACATGTTTTAGTGGACTCATCTAGCTGAAGGCGCTCGGTCAGGCATCCGCACCAGATCACGTGTGGTAACGCCGTGCTCAACATCTACCGCAATCGCTAGCCAGATTAGATCAGAGAATTCCGATATATTGGTAATCGCCAAATACACTCTTCCGATCTCCTCGACTCTGTCTTTTGATTTCTCTCGGTGGGTACAAATCATATTAGAAGGTGTTACTGGTAGAAGCGTTGTCAAACACTGAATACCTGTGTCATTTTTCATTGGTGAGACCGACGTGATCTGGTACACCTAATTGCAACTGTGAGTCTGTTCCTTTTTGGGATTTTTTTATATACCATTGCCTTATTTTGTTTTTTTTAAATCGTGGTTTTTTTTCTTGTATATATGTATATATATTTTCCCCTCGTTCATTATCGTACTTCATATTTCATCATGACTGAACAGACACCCAAAGTACTCAAGCTTAAGACTTTGTCCCCACCTTCGTTTCAACTCATGCCTTTCTGGCCCGACAACATCGAAGCCTGGTTCTGCTACGCAGAAGCCGACTTCTCCGAGCACGGCGTGATCGACACACGTGCACGATTCCTCGCAGTAGTCAAGGCACTACCGCGCGATTTCAACAGGTATGTAACACCTAGTATGTTTACTAGTGATGTTTCCGATCCTTACGAAATGTTAAAACGCTCGATTCTTAAACGAGGAGACCTAACCGATCGACAAAGGTTAGATCAACTCTTCAACAATATCGACCTGCAACACGGTTCTGCGGCGGACATGTTGCAACGGATGAGAGAGGTTATAGGCCTAAGAACTTTCGACGAAGGTCCATTCAAACAACTTTTCTTATCTAAACTTCCTCAACAGGTGAAAGCAGTTCTGGTCTCGTTTCAGAACAATGCCTTAGACGAGCTAGCTGCATCTGCCAACCGTATTTTAGAAATAACGAAATCGTCTACTACAGAGGTATTTTTCAGTCAAAGAAAAGCCTCACACGACTCAGAATGACACAACCGAGTTATGTCATACACTCACGCGTTATCTTAATCTTCGTAACGACCGTAATCGCTCACACAGCCCACGTAGAAGCATTTTACGTAAGCGATCTGTCTCTAGACCACGAGAGACGGATAATCCCGACTGGTGCTGGTATCATAACCAGTATGGAAAGTTTTCCAGAAATTGCAGAAAACCCTGCAATTTTCCCAACACGAAACCGAGTGACTCGAAAAACAATTCGGGAAACTTCCAAGCCGGCACGCGTTAACGGCAACCGTAGCCGGCGAACATAGCCGTCTGTTATACGTCACAGATGTGGCAACGAGGGTTCGCTACCTCGTCGACATTGGTGCAGAAGTTAGCGTTCTCCCAGCAAATCCTAACGACCGGCTTAACGAATCGGCTCTAAACTTAGAGGCGGCAAACGGAAAACCTATCGCTACGTATGGCAAAAGGTACGTTTCCCTTAACGTGGGTTTACGCAAACCCGTCCACTGGATTTTCGTTGTTGCAGATGTATCTATGCCAATCATTGGTATGGATCTTCTACAACACCATAATCTGATCATCGACACTCGCAAACGGAGGCTAGTAGACGGAAACACTAATTTATCCGTTTGCGTAACTTCTTCTTACCGTTGTAGATTATCCCCAGTCACAATTAAGCATAGGATAGACCCACTTTATCAGCCACTTCTCGACAAGTATCCTGAGATACAACAAACGCAACCGAAACTACCGTGTGTAACCAGCAACGTTACATATCACATCACGACTACAGGACCACCTGTATTCTTGAAAGCACGCCGACTAGCTCCTGAAAAGCTAAGGTTAGCGAAAAACGAGTTCGATCACATGATAGACTTAGGGATCATACGACCATCAAATAGTCCATATTCATCTCCGTTGCACATGGTCCCTAAAAAGGACAGCAACGATTGGCGTCCAACTGGCGACTATCGGCGATTGAACGCGAAAACCATTCCCGATCGTTACCCGTTGCCTCACATTCACGATTTGACAGCTACCTTGAAAGGTGCAACTGTCTTTTCGAAAATCGACTTGGTTAAGGCGTATAACCAAATCCCTATGGCTACTGACGACATACCGAAAACAGCTATCATAACTCCCTTCGGACTCTATGAATTTTTGCGAATGCCTTTCGGTCTAAGGAACACTGCTCAAACATTCCAAAGATTCATAGACGACGTCTTTCGAGGTCTCAACTTCGTACATACGTATGTTGATGACTGCCTAATCGCACGTCCGGACAGAGAATCACATATCAAGCATCTGGATCCTGTTTTCGAACGATTACAAAAACATGGCATAACTGTAAACGTCCAGAAATGCCAAATCGGGACCGACTCGTTAGACTTCCTAGGACACGCTATCGATGCTCAAGGCATTCGACCTCTTAGGACCAAAGTGGCGGCCATTCTGGATTACCCAGAACCGACCAACGTCAAGCAATTACGCACGTTTAACGGCCTGGTAAGTTTCTATAGACGCTTCTGTTATAATGTGGAAATAATGATGCAGCGGATTAAGGGTAGGGAATTATTGATCGGACCAAAGACGCACAAACACGTAGAACAGCCTAGGGTTCTGATTGGTCTCGCTTCCCTATCTAACCCAGCCAGTTGAGTCCAGAACACAAGTCACAGCCTCGGAGATATGAATCATTATATTTCAAACATACTTTGTTTATATACCAGTCAAGCAGACCACAACGTCCCATAAAATAGAAAATAACATTGTACAATAATAGCCAGTAGGTAAATGACACGTTAAACAAGTATTGACCAATAAGATGATACCATTTCATGTCCAAGGATAGCATTAGGCTTAACAGGATAATTTTTGGGATATTTTCCTGAATATCCCAACAGCTTCATACCGAAATGCGCATTACTTATGAAACCTCTTGCCGACCAACTTCGTGGAAATGCGAAATCCATTAATTTGGACGACAACGCACGAAAAGCATTCTCCACATTTAAGGAACTGATCGCTAAAGCAACAATGCTCGCACATCAGGACACCGAAGCACCCATTAGTATCGCAGTAGACGCATCCGACTCTGCAATCGGAGGAGTCTTACAACAATGGGTTAACAACCCCTGGCAACCCTTGGCATTTTTCTCTAGAAGGTTGCTAGACACCGAATCGAGATACAGCACATTCGGTAGGGAACTCCTAGCTATGTATTGTGCTGTACGGCATTTCCAACAATATGTCGAAGGCCGTGAATTCACTCTCTTCACTGACCATAAACCGCTTACTTTCTCGTTAAGCTCTCCTTCTGACAAGTACTCTCCTCGTGAGTCTCGACAACTGGACTACATTTCGCAGTTTACTTCAGATATTCAACATATTTCTGGAGCAAACAATGTAGTTGCAGACGCCTTATCTCGCATAACTTCCTTGAACAGTTTCCAAGGAATCGACCTTCTTAAACTCGCCGAGCTTCAAAAAGAAGACACTGATCTTCAGCACGAGTTATCGTCCACAACCCTCAAGTTAGGTATCAAACAGATGGGAACAGGTAAGGGAACCTTACTGTGTGACACATCTACAGGTGCCGAAACGTTATCGACGCAACGTCTTCAATACGTTGCACAAACTTTCTCATCCAGGTGTCCGTGCAACGATCAAACTTATAGCAGAACGGTTTTGCTGGCCTGGAATGAATAAGGACGTGAGGGAGTGGGCACGTTCCTGTGTAAGCTGCCAAAAATCTAAGGTCATCTGACACAATAAATGTCCCTTAGGCTCATTTAAAACTCCTGATGCCCGTTTCGACCATGTTCATCTAGATTTGGTAGGACCGTTACCAGATTCAAATGGATACTCTTATCTCTTAATCTGCGTAGACCGTTTCACTCGATGGCAAGAAGCAGTACCTATCAAAGACATCACTGCTGAAACAGTGACCCACGCCTTCGTCGAACGATGGGTAGCAAACTTCGGCTGCCCTTCAACCACCACTACAGACCGCGGACGTCAGTTTGAATCTGAACTTTTTCGTCGTCTGACCACACTTTTAGGAACCACTCGCTTCCGAACGACTGCCTGCCACCCACAAGCAAACGGGTTGGTAGAACGCTTTCACCGACAACTCAAAGCTTCACTATCAGCTGCAAACGTTTCGCAGTGGACCAACGCTCTTCCACTCGCCTTACTAGGTATCCGCAATGCAGTGACATTGGATACACTGCGGCTCAACTCGTTTATGGAACGACACTTCGACTTCCAGGAGAATTCGTGGATCCTCCATCCTCTTCAATGAACATGGATCTAACCTCCTACACGAACAGGCTTACAAACGAAATGCGTTCAGTTAAACCTGCTTCCACTCGACCCCAATCAACTGATGTTTTCGTTCAACCTGACTTACGA
The DNA here is from genome assembly GCF_000699445.3 of Schistosoma haematobium. NCBI lineage: Eukaryota > Metazoa > Platyhelminthes > Trematoda > Strigeidida > Schistosomatidae > Schistosoma > Schistosoma haematobium. The sequence continues at coordinate 44,078,907 of NC_067199.1, forward strand.
TATAGTACACACGTTTTCGTTCGTCGAGACTCGCATCGACGACCTTTTGAATCAGCATACGAAGGACCTATCAAAGTTCTTCAACGCGAACCGAAGTACTATCTAATCGATAAGAACGGAACCAACGATAGCATCAGCATCGATCACCTCAAAGCGGCATATTTAGAAGGAAATCCTATCAACGTCGATTTTCCTTCGGTACAATCGAACGACACGACTCCACTCATAATTCCTCAACCGACAACCAACACTAGCGATGATACTCCGAATGTATCTGAAAATAAACCTAAAACGACGCGTTCTGGAAGAAGAGTTAGATTTCTAGAGCATTTAAACGACTATTGCACGTAAGGACCTACTAGACATTTAATATTATCTCGATCTTTCTTTTTACGATATATATTTTTTTAAAAACAATTTTAATATGCTTATATATTTTTATTTTTTATTCGAAAAAAAACAAATTTTTTCAACGATGTTACAAGAGCTTGAGTTTATTTTCGACTTTTTTCGTCGACATTGTGTTTTTACGCACATACGAGTGTATTTCGACATGCACTTACATTTTCTTTTTTCTTTTCCAGGCCGGCTGGAAAAGAACGATGACGTTTATGAGGAACTGAAATTTTCATTGTACATTTTCTTTTTTTACTATGTTGTACCTCGGTTCTATATAGTAAGGAAAGACGACCAGACGCTGCTAATCCTAGCAAGCTATCAGAAGAGTGCTTACCAACGACAAACTCGCTGGGTTTAAACTTCTGTCTGGCTACGTCTTAGGGTCATCACGAACCCACTAGGGGGGAGTGATCTGTAGCGGTAAATAAATCCCCAAAATAAATAGCCCTGTAAGTTTTCGACATTGGATGCTGACCACATGTTTTAGTGGACTCATCTAGCTGAAGGCGCTCGGTCAGGCATCCGCACCAGATCACGTGTGGTAACGCCGTGCTCAACATCTACCGCAATCGCCAGCCAGATTAGATCAGAGAATTCCGATATATTGGTAATCGCCAAATACACTCTTCCGATCTCCTCGACTCTGTCTTTTGATTTCTCTCGGTGGGTACAAATCATATTAGAAGGTGTTACTGGTAGAAGCGTTGTCAAACACTGAATACCTGTGTCATTCTTCACTATGTTTCCGTACTCTCAGTGAGGACGAATGAAACTGTTGAAGATTATGTGGAAAGTTTTTCCGGCAAACTGGTCAAAAGTGCGCCTCAATTTTACCAGTGCAAGACTTACTCAGAAGGCATTTTGGTCACAGTTATCATAAGACTTCGAATCGTAGGATACCAGCACTCCTCAACCTTTTTCAACTCGGGATACTTCTAGGGAGGAGTTTATCAAGTTGTAACTGTAGTCTGCAACATGTCTCGGGTGGACTACTTTACACTTCGAAGTGTTAAAAGTAAGTCCGTTCTCGTCTGTCCAACTTTGAAGTCGAGTCAGATCCTCCTGAAATGCCTGTATATCGTTCTGAGTATCTCTCTCGAAAGTTTCACATCATCAGTAAAAAGTGATAAGTCAGACGACACCTGTTGTGGAAGATCGTTTATACAGATCAAGAAAAGAAGAGGTCCCATTACTGAATCCTGGGGGACCACACCAGGACATTCCATTGTCTGAGAGAAAGTGAAGTTAACCCTGACCTTAAAATGTCGATTTTTTATATGTGAAGTCAGCCAGTAATTAGAGGTGATTTGATATCCAAACGTCTGAGCTTATTGATAAGACATATATGGTTGACACTATCATAAGCTCTTGGGAAATCAAGGTTAATGACGTCAACCTTCCCCTTACGATCACAGATGCTTGTCCATCTGTTCACCGCGGTCAGCAGATGGGCTATACAAGGGTGACTCTTCCTGAAACAATGCTGTTGGGGTGAAATGAAGCTTAAGGATAATAAATAGTCGTGTATACCGCCGCTTATCAGGGACTTCATGGTTCTTGAAGGTATAAAGAGAAGAGCCGCCGGTCAGTAGCTTGAAGGTTTGCTGAGTCGACCTCCTTTGAAAATTGGTGTGATGTGAGCCAGCTTCCCAATATCCGGTAGTTTGTCTCGGTTTAGCGAGTGTGAGAACATCACGCTAAGCGACGCTGTCAGCATTGGAGCCGCTTTCTTTAGTATAGCAGAATGAACCATATGCAGACCAGGAGAAGAGTCTTTTCTTAGGTGTCTCAGTTTTCGGTACACCAAGTCAGCGTTCAGGTTCACTTCGAAAAGTCCTGTTCAGTTGCAGATGAAACTGTCATCAATATATTTGCTGTGGGTCGGTTGAAATGTTCGAGAGCACTGTTCAGCCAGATAGTTAGCGGCGTCACTGTGGTTATTGGTTGAACCATTAGGACCTAGCAGTTGCGAAACTCCAGTTTCGGCTTGACAAAGAGACGCTGCATAACGGAATAAGGTTTCCGGATCGGAGACAAATTCATCGATAAGCTTTGTCTGGTACTGAAGTCTGTCGTCTCTTATTGTTTTTGTGCATATGTTCTTCATATGTATGTATTACCTGTGCGCGCCGTTGTTATCAGTTTGTTTGTGTTCCGCACAAAAGTGCCTTTTGTATCTTAGGTTGCTTGTAGGTTTTGGGGTTAATTTGAGGAACATACTGCCTTGTAGCACATAAGATCGTGTGCGGTATGAAATCCCAATGAGCATCCATATCAAGTTCAGGGTGAATTCCCAAATCCGTATGTTGTAGATTTGAAGAATTATGGTCTACTATGATATTAGTACTGCTCTAATAATAGACCTAATCCTCAAATTGCAGACTTGTCATGATGTAACTGCCTAATCTATAGGATCTTACGTGGAAGTCACATCATTGTATACACTGACTCATCTTATCGTAACAATTACTAATTTATGATGGGGAACACATTCAGGCCGGAGATAGAACAACATATTTAGTATGAGTAACAGCAAGTTGTACAGAGCTACCATGTCTGCGAGGTTGAGCCATGTCTTCCGATCAATTCGAACTAATTCAGTTCATTGTTCTAGCCTTCTCCATCGTTGAGCTTTTCTCCGAGTTAAATGCTGAATATGTATCTTCACAGTTGTCTCGTGTTCAGCTTATAGGATTGTGTGGTTAGGGTCCAATGCCACTACTAATACATCGAGAAGCATTTCTCCTAAGCTGGCTAGAAGTTGCAAGAGATGTGTGGTACGGCGTACCCATTCGTGATCTGATGTGGATGCGTGACCGAGTACCTTCAGCTAGAGTGTGTCCAGTAAAATTAATGGAGTCGGCATCAGTTGCGAAGATCTATAGAAATATTTATTTACCGCTACAGGAATACCGAGGGACGAAGGTGAGAATGGAGACAAGAATAAATCAATAATGCATAATAGTGATATCGAGAACAGCTATTTCAAGAGGTAGACGGTTAACCACGAATGAACACTCGTTTATCGAGTCGTCCAAGGTATTCGCGTCTCTTTTGAAGGAGTGGCCGGAAAACCATTCCGAACTCTGAAGCGAGGCCACGAGTACATTCTCGGTAAAATTTAGAGAGGGTTTTAAGGTGATTGCGTCACGTTGTTCTCACATAAAGTGAGTAGTCGTATTTGCTATGATTACAACCCCGATATAATTTGAAGCGGTGCTCAAGCTCTCTCTGGTTCTTAGCACGAAATCGAGGTCTAAGTGGAAAATCATGTGGACTTTCATGGAGTATTCATCCTGGTTGTGTTCCATAGAAATGAATTTCCATGACATAACATCCTGGTAGTTGAAGTTCCAACTAATCGTTTCTGGCATCCCCTCAATTGTCTCAAGGATAATTTGATGCCAAAGTGGGTCTTTTTGCTGTCATAGGCTTTTAGATCTTCTTGTCGCTTGCAAAGATTAGTGGTGACCTTATTTAATGGGTTGTTAATAAAGATTGGGAACGGAAGTCGTCCTGAGATTGCTCCTTGTGAGATTTCAAATGTTAAAGCCCAAAAGCTTGCGTGCGCCATACTTACATTCGTACGAATTATTCTGTTCTCAAAGTACTTTCGGAGTCAAGATAGAAGTCGAGATGGGAAACTTATATTTTCAACCTTCTATACGATAAGCGAGTGTGGTAAGGTTCCGAAGGCTTGACCTATTCTTAAGGACTAAGAACAACGTCTTATTATGAGCTAACAATTTCTTTTTATCTAATCTATTGTAGTTAATATACCTAGATTCCTGCCAGGAGGTATTGGTGATCCCCTGTTACTAGACAAGGAAGCCTGTTAAGCGAAAGCTTCTTTTACTCGGTCCACAACCGTTTGAACCATTTTAATAATCGAGGAATATCACATGAACCGTAACCTTCTTGTCCCAAAAGGTACTCAAGCTGTCCAATGCTATGAGAAGACTGTATACTTGGGACCTACCTTTCCCAAATACGTATTAGACCTCACTGAAGTTGTTTTTGTTCATTTTTCTGTCTTTTATTTATTAACTAGTATTTTCGTAACCTTTGACAGTATTGGCGTTAATGTGACTGTTCTATAGCAGGCTAATTCTTTCTTACATCATTTTGAAGATTGGAGAGAGCGTAACTTGTTTCCATTCTTCTAGACGTTGATGTTGCTCTAGCGTGTTCCTGAACAGGTCGTATACTAGTGAACTGTTGGCTTTCGCACGCTGTTTCAGGATCATAAGGCAGAAGTTCCTACATGCTAGTGACTTTCCCGAGCATATGATTCTCATTTTCCCTAGTGCCGATCCGGAAGTAAGATAGATATTCACCCGGCCTTTAGGTAGCCGGCAGGCCTCATGAGTGCAAAAACTACCTGGTTTGTAGGTTTATGTTAAGTCATAAATCTGCAGTAGCATTGGCCCCAACCACAAGATACTCAAAGCCGAACATACGATGGCTGAGAAAACCCGTACTAAATATCCCGGGTAAGAGGGTCGAATACGGTGGACGCAGGAACACTTCAGCGGTATGAAATGCCTCAATCACGCAGGTGTAGTCGCTCCACATAACCTCGTGTTGTATCACATTAAAGATGTTACTTTATCTCTATCTCAAGTGTGTTATTCGTAGTTTGACAGCTGTAACGGCTGACAGGCACGATAAGACTAGTTAATGAGGACGACATGGCGACTTTCACATAGTGTCTGGTAGGTTAGGTCACATCATGGCAAGTACACATTTATGGATTCTGCTTACTTCTCTAGTAGCAAGGATAAATACATTAATACTGACCCAGTCACCAATTCTACCGACTTATAGAGATAATATATCGGGCTTGTATTTTGACTACTAACCATATCTCGAAATATCTCCCTTCGCTGCTAGCTTTGGCGTTCCGTATATTTTCTTATGCCATGTAGGAGCTACGGTCAGGATATTTTGGAAGATTTATCCATGCAAGGCTCTCTTTTTTGCCTGTAACAAGCATCATATCCCTTCCTTAACCTTGGGTCTTTCCTTTTCAGGTGTTTATTTTGATAGGGAATTATCTTTAAGCCGAAGTGACCACAGCCCCGTCAGTGGATAGCTTCAAGAGGGGACCTGACAAACACGTACTCACTCGTGAATTACCATCTCCCTCTTCGACCATATGTGTCTGGTGGACGTCTCATAAATTATCACGGTTATCATCACCATGTGCCAGTCTGCTTTCTATATCTCTCGGTACTATCTCTGTTCCTTTTCTTATTCCTTCAAGTTCGTCTTATTACGCATTATCAATTGATTAACTTGTTTATTATTCTTGAAATAATGGTCTTTTAGCGTTCTAATTACCACTTTATTATTTTCATGTTGCGACTATCCAATCCCCTACATGGTAATGTTATGGCCAGTGGTATCCAGAAAGCCTAATATCCTGAGACAAACATACCAACCAAATGATTTAATAATCCATAGATAAGTACCAAACTCACTGGGACTAGTGCATCCGAGTGGTTAGACTACCACACTTTGGACATTAGTAAATACGTGAAACCGTACCGAAACGACCAGAAGCGAGTGCAAAGAAATTAATCGGTTTATACAAGCTCGTAGCAAAGGAGAGAAGGCCTACTTCAAAGAGGTCCATCCGAAACAAAAACTCAAGAAAATAATTTTTGTCTGTCCCCTGTCCTCCAAATGACAGCCAACAGGAAACTCCTAAAAGCTTAATCGTGAGGCTAGATCTGTTTCTACCAGGAAAAACAACCCGACCGCTCATGTCGTCGATAATCTTCCGGAATCCCACAGTGTTTTTGATGCGACTGGGGTTGCTACTCCAACGGAAGTCGATAAAGGGTACGGGTAGAGGACAAGAAACGACATAACGCCATTAAACAAAAGTCAACCTCCCTCAAAGTAGCCGAGAAATTAAAGACTTATCGTAGTGATAGGCCAATTATCTTTCATGGAATCAAGGAGAGTGGAAACTCAGAACCTAAAGCTGGTTTTGAGAATGACTCTGGGTTGATAAAGCAGCCACTAAATCAGTTAGTTCCTCAGGATATCTCCGGAGTCATCTTGCTAAAGATGTATAGACCAGGAAGCCAAATGAACCTGAAACAGAATGAGTGGTATTTAAACCTCCCGATGAATGGGGCCTAATATTTCAGAATGGACATACACTAAAGAGGTCAGGAGTTTTCGTCCGTAGGAACATGCAGCTCGCAGACTGCGTAATAAGATGAGAAGCTGAAAAAGAGCCAAAACTTAGGTTAGATTCTAGCGAGAAGGACCTAACAATTGTAAAGTTTTCGATTGTGAGGGCTCGACAGAGAATGGTGCCGAAGCTACTATGGGTGCAGCACGAAACCATTTAAATAGGCCCCGGATCTGTTACACAAATGACGGAAGCTTACTCAACATGCTATCGGAGCTAAGTGTACAGACAGACCCTACCAAGCCGTATGTAATCCCAGTCACAGAAACGTGGCTGACTTAGCCTATATATAGTATGGAAGGTTCCGCGTCAGTGAGTGTCGACAGAATCTAGAAGGGTAAAGCAGGAGGAGTAGCTATATAAATATTGAGAATATTATCCCATTTGCAATTATCGACTATCCCATGATGGTGGGATGTGTGAATCGGTTATTTGTCGCTTGAAATGTGAGGGACAAGAGCTGCCGATTGGTTTCGTCTACCGCAGTCGAAGCTGTGAGGTAAATGAAGTCTCCCTAGACTGTATCAACAATTGATCATGAAGTGGTCGATGTCTAATCTTAGAAGACCTTAATGCACCCATAGTAGACTGGAAACATCTGAGGACCGAATTGTTAGAAAATTTCTTCAATTAGGAACTAGTTGATGAGGTACGACTCGGACTCTGAGTCACCCTTACGAGATCTTATATTTACTCATTATGAGGATGACGTCAAGAACCCCGATTACATGCCGCCCCTAGGTAAAAGTGATCATGCAGTTCTGAACTTTAACTTCCGCAGAGTTGTTGGAAAGGAGTGCGCGTTAACCCAACCTATATCTTACGTCCGAAAAGCAAATATAGAAGATATTATACCCTCAGAATCGACAGATCGAACAATAGAGTCAGAGTCACCAACAAAGAGCACGGGTGAACTTCGAGTTGTTTAGCTGAGAAACTGAGCTTGACGGAGTACTTCAGGGAAAAGTTTTGGGGCCAGTGTTATTCCTCTTGTATGTAAATAACCTCCCTCATCTACTATCATCATTAGTCTTGCTACATACTGACGATGTCAAGATTTGGAGGGCGATAAGAAGTAAAAGTGACAGCCTAGAACTTCAAAGTGACACGGAGAAATTATCCGAATGGTCTCAAACTTGGCAGTTGCCGACGAATACTTCCAAGTGTATTGTGATGCATTTTGGTCATTAAGGTACAGATACATACATGACGAATAACATTGGGATACCTGTTGTCCAGACACACAATGACTTAGGAGTCATCGTTAATTAAGACTTAAAAACCACTGCACACTGCTGTGCGATAGCCACTAAAGGTTTTACAAACGTATGATCAATACGTAGGACCTCCAGCCATGTCAATGGTAAAACTTTTTGACTTTGTATGAAGGATTCGTGCGTCCTAAACTCAAGCGTTGCATACAAGCGGCTAGCCCCTGCTTAAAAAAGACGGTGAGCTTTTGGAAAAGTTTCAGAGAATAGCGATTAAGCTGATTCCTGGGATAGCGAAGCTCCCGTAAGGTACTCAACTGGCTAAACGTGACCTATTTCCATTATCATATCGGAGAACTTGTTAATCATTGAAATTGATGATCTCTCTCGAATGATTAGAGGCCTACTAGAGTTAGACGGGAATGGTGCACAGAATCAGTCAATTTTGAAGTCACACATCACGGTCAGAATCTAACGTGGATTATCCCTTGGACATATAAAAATACTATGGCTGCTTTGATGACCGTATAACACAAAGGACGTTACTACGGAAATACATTCGTATGAATGAGTAAAGAGGAGATTTACGAGCATTTACGAGGACACTTCAAAAAAGTTCACAAGCCCAGAACAAATTACTTGTCCGTTCACCATCGACTTTTCCATAGAATCATCGAATGGAATTCATTGACTCATCATGTGGTTGAAGTTCCATCTGTCAACTAATTCAAAAGAAAAAGTTGGATCAATTGATTGATAATAATTGCCAGGATTAACACAGGCCATCAAGCCTCCTATCCTTTCCAAATTGAAACTGAAACTGAGATTTAATGAAGCCACAAGGTCAGACGTCCGAGTTTTGTTCAAACTAGATATGGCGGGTGTTGTTCTTGAGACTTTAAACGTTCGGAAGCTTGCTTCTTTTGGATGTCTTATGCTAGCTGTACAAATTTGCTTTTTCCTTATTGGTGGACTTATAGCACCAGCTCCTAACACAACAGACCAGATATTAATGTCCAAGTGTATTGATCGTTCCGGTGATGTATTAAAGTGGCATTTTGCCAGACCGATATCTAATGAGAGCTGTCAGGAACTCTTACCAGATGGTGATATTGAGGAAGTAGTTCCGTCTGACGTTGATGCAAATGCAATAGTGTTCATTGCTCAGTTCCCACACCCAAGAGATGGGATGGATCTGCATATGACCAGATGGTTCCAACAAGTCATTGGTGTGTTGATGTTAGATATCAAGCAAAAATATTCCAAGGAAGTAAGTTAAAATTCATAAGTATTTATGTATGAAATTTCGAGCAGAAGTAGTAGTAGAGAATATTTAATCAAGTATTGACTAGTTTCATTTCACTAATATAAGCCGTGCGGTAGCTGTTTGGTATGTAGCTAATGTACATAACATAGTGTTGGTTGAGGCTAAAATAGTCATGTAACCCTAAGGACATATCTCTTATCCGCCTGTTTCTTGGGTCGATAATACATTGAAAAAAGTGTAACCAGCAAACTAGTTGTAGAGAATGGATATTCTGTTGTAATTTTACTAACCAAGATTTGGTACTTGGTGGGTATTGTTTTGTATGTGTTGTATAAAAGTATGCATGTAATTTAAATCATTTGTATCGTAATCTATGGTGTTTCAACTTGACCAACTCTATGTACTAACGGAGCTCAATTTATCCAGTACTTTTTATTTATGTAAACACAAATATTAGTACAAGGGAGCATCAAATATGTATGCACCACAATTAGTCATTCGACTGTCATGAGGACTGGGATATTGTCCGGTTGCCCAAATTGAAACGGGCGGTTTTAGGGAGCCCTTCCCCAAGCCTTTGACCTACAAGTCTAATCCACAGGGCAGTGGAGCAACGTTAGGAGAAGCAGTCCCATGATAGCCAGTGACCAGAAATGCGCTAACACGGCATTTTCCCTCAAGATCCTGGAGCTCATATGCACCATTCGTTTGGAATCAGAGTTTTCCAACTCTCCTAGACGGACCCTCCATATCCACCAACTCAGTTGAAGCGCCGGATATTCGCTTCTCATCCTCTCAATTTCGTAGATAACACCCCAGTCGCGAGAAGGCAGTGAGTAGGACTTCTGTGGCAGTGACTGTATACGCGTGGCCATGGGAGAGCATTTACATATGTGAAACACGGACCAGGATTTTTGTTTATGTTTGTTATCTCTTTAGAGCTTAACTCCCATGATAAGTTCACTTATCTTCCTGACTTGTACGGTTTCACTCATAGAAATCGTGAATTAGAGAAAAAATCTTTGTAGCTCAGGTAACGATATCGTCTAAAGTGAAAATGAAAGCTTCACAGCTGAATAGTAGGGCTCGGGGAACATATGTTCATTGTGATGAAAATGTATTTAACTTAATTCTATGAGCTTTGTTTACTATAGAAGGAAAAAACCGCTAAAAAATGCATTTATCGAAGTACAGTACAAACCATAGAGTTGACTTTTTGACAATGCAAGTTTTTGTATTTTGCTTTTAGTATTAATCCTACTGTTTACAACAGAATTACGGTTGTTTTCCCATTTTAGTAGGATCTTTTTAGGTGGTCAGCGAAATGTTTTTAAATTGGTGAATTTACTCAGTTCACATATCAGTTATGATCATTCATCGTATAATTCTAAATTATTATTGCTTTTCACGCTTTTTAAATACATTTTAGTTGGAAAATACTGAGATAACATTTGATTTACGATTGGGCTATCGTAATCATGATGATCCTAAACATGTTTGGCACGAATTAGCTCGTTCAGTTGAAGTTCGACCGCTTAAATGTACTCTTGACCGTGAAGCTAAGCGACACCAAGGACATGCTCATGCACTTGATGAAGGATTTTACTACGATTGTGAGGTTTTACCTTTGTTCACCTTAGCTAGTTGTCATCATGAAGAATATTTGTTGAACTTGAGAATTCCTGTCGATGAGAAGCGGAAAATTAACGTTGGTGTTGGAAGTATTCAGGATGTATGGATGGTTGAAATTCATCAAAATGGTGGATTTACTAAGGTAAATAAGTTAGCCTTTTCTTTGTGGCTACTGTTTGCGTACAACATAGTCGTTCTTGGTATCATCTTAAAGTGAACTAATTAGATTTTGTGAATCTGACTTGGCTTTTTTTAAATCTCTAGCAGACAGTTCACTTTGGCTAGATTGGAATAAAATTTAAAGATATGGGTACTATATGATAATCTAACTTTGTATTTATGTCATCATCAACATAGAGCCTGGCAAAGATGTATGTTGGCCCAGTTCGTCATACCACATAAGGACGACGACACAAAGAAAAAATGCGTGTAATGTGATAGAAATTATACTAAGAATCTGGTTCGGAAAGACAGTTGGAAAATATAAATGGAGGAATACTAGAACTAAAGGTCAGGAGGAGAGTAGAGGATCCATCTGCCCATTATAATCAATTCTTGACCATGTCACCCAAATTCTCTAGTCGTATACTATACATATAGTTTAAACACAAACCTAAACCCACCCCTATTTCGTTTTAACTAATGATCTATCTTCTATACAGTAGGGGTTATTCACAGCAGTTGTTCGAACACTTTCAACGTTGCTGAGTTTATTGCAACTTAGAAAATCGGAATGTTTTCCTGAACACCATCTTCTAATTCTTGTTACTCTACCTATACGTTTTTCTACCCATCCGTATCCTTTGCCATTTTATGATTCTTTTGTGATTTATAGTCAGCACATTATTGTTGTTTCCGAAATGCTGTGCTTTGGATCCCAAACTTGATACTTGTGACCTGTAGTTAAACCTATTAACCTGATATGTATTATGATAAAAGTTGTAGTTCGAAATAATAAAATCTTGTTACACTGCAGTAAAAACTGATGTATAAACGAAGAATACTGTCCAATAAATTCTCAGGTTTTATAGTTATGTATTGAAATTAACAATCTAAAAATGGCCAAGTTTAAGGTGAACACTTCATTTGAAATTATAGCTTGTAAACTTAGGATCGTTTGTTCAAAATATGAAATTAGTAATCCTGATAAGTAAAAGATCAAATTTCTAGCCTCCCACGACTAGGGAATAAGTAGTTTTTAGAGTAAAGTAGTGCAAGAAACACAACGAAAGCATTTTGCGATTGCTTTTCCTACATATATTTCTCCAACAGATATTTTACACTACAACGAATTTATTACCAAGCTGTACAGTCATATATATATAACTTTTTGTTAACGTACTAGTTTTGTGAGGAAATGTGAACAGGGAATAACAAAGATGATTTAATAGAAAGATTATAATATTAGACTACTTAATACGAATAATAGCAATCTACTTAATAAGTTGGTAACGAATTATAACGTGAATGTAGTAAGATGATTAGTGTTTTTTTGTTACAAAAATTGAAGGTAACTAAAGGTCATAGAGGTGAAAAATATATAAAGTAATATTATGAGCAATTATCAATCCAATAATGAGACTGGAACATAAGTAAACGGAGAAATGCAGTAATAATAATAAAGGCCAAGGTAACGATAGGACGTACTTCATTTGTATGGATAATTCTGGCTTGAGCTCATGGATGGTAAGAGCTTCGGCTAATTTTATGAGTTTAATACGAATAAATCTAGGTAGATTTTGACGAGTCGTATATAAAACCTTAGAATCAAACTGTGGATCAGTAAAATGATTACAGTCGATTAGATGTTCAAGTGTGAAACTCCTAACTGCTTTCCTCTCACTCTTGTAGAACCACACTGGGACATGTTCCCGTATCTGAGTTGAAAGCGGGTGCTGGCTACGGCCAATGTACCTTGCTCCACAAGAGCAGGTGAACTGTTAGATGCACATTCAGGTGATCAGACGAGGAAGCTTATGTTTTATGGATACAGAAAACAAGTTCCTACTAGTGAACGTTATTCGCAGTTTTGCTGCATAGAATGTTCTTTTTATCGCTGTCGTTAAACGATTTTTGATTAAATCAGATGTTTAATCACCTTTGAATTCCAAACTTATATAGAGGTTTTTCTTTGGAACGGAACAACCGGATTCCCTGTCACAACTACTTTTTTCATATTCTTATCTATGAAGCAGTCTAGATAGCCATTTGTACAGCTTGATAATAAATTCGTTGAAAAGAGATCCCTTCGCTGAACTTCATGTTTTTAATGTTTAAATGGGAATTATCTGTCAACTGCACTATTTGTTTGCTTTACTTTAATAATCGTAAAAAAGATTAAATTTATACAAATATTCGTCAATATTTGAACGACTAGTTTAACAGAAATATGATTCTCACGAATAAAAAAGATTTTTAAATCAACAACTAATAATGCCAGTTGGTCATATCCAACGTAGTACCTGGAACATATGCATCGGTTCAAGTTGTCACATTATATTATGACACCAAGATGAGATTATTAATCCCGAACCCAGAGTAGTAAATGTGTCAATAGTGGCACAAAATTTTATTGATTGAAAGTGAAGCAGAAAGCATGAGACAATTTTGGGATCTAAGAGAAGACAAGGAGTGAGTGCATCTCAGCCATTCGATCCAATATTTCCAATCATTGTAACTGAAAATATACCTTTATAATCATCAGATACTAGGTAGATATGATGAACATCCTAAAATAATCTAATGTTTACCACATTCACTAACGAATGATGAGTTTATTTTCACTAAATCTTAGTTCGGTATACATAAAGTCAGTGAAGTAGGGATATATCGATACCCCTGGCTGTACATTACTTTATTTTTCAAAGATACAGAATATAACTGAGACTTGGTATCATTTGTTTAGTTTATACGATAGAGTCTTATTTAAATTGTGACCAGTTTACGGAAACAGTATTGTATTTTGAGATGCAGTAAAAATCCAGCTCAACTTTAGGAAGTGGAAAATTGTTTAAGAGGTCCAGGTAAATGATCTTTGGAGTTAACAGAGTGTCTAACTAAATTACATAATTGGACTGAACAATTGGTTAAATCGTTGGAGGCAATCAAGCTAGTCTCGTATAATAGGATTTAAATGAACATTTGTCTAATAATTTGACCCAGTGAACGCAGCCTTGCATAAGAGTACTTAACATTAAAATCGCCTTAAGAAGTGAATATGATTTCAGTCCAAATGATTTTCTTAACGAATGGTTACCCAAATGTTCCCTAAAGTCATGAGATAATTGTGCTATCTGATATATTTGTGTGACTGCATTGAAGGACCGTTAATCTGTACGGTAATAAATTTCCTATTTCAATCTACCCTCATTTGATGTGTGGATAACAAACTCAGTGTAGTTTGTAGCTTTATAAAAACTTTTTCTTGTATATCCTCAATTGTAGGTATGGTTTTCGTTGAAAACATTTTCATTCCCAATTGTATTACTGGCTTTAATATTTTTTGGTCATCGTGTCAGGGAGTTAGAACGTCCACCAAACATACTAGAAAAAACTATATTTATCTTGGGAATTTGTTTATCTATCTTGAATTGTCCAGTTGAATGGTTATCACTTATGTAAGTCTACCTATGTTTCTTAGATTCACTAGGATATATATATATATATATATATATATATATATATATATATATATATATAATTATTAATAACTAAATCATTAATTATCAAAAACTGGAAATGGGAATCGATATTGAAAAATAATATTTGATTTATGTCTTCAGATCTAAACTAAAAGACATTGCCGTCCGTACATGGTGGTTTCAAAAGCCCTGGCACGACTGAGGGTGAGGAGAGTCAGCTCTCACATGGCCATGCGTATACAGTCACTGTCACAGAAGTCCTACTCACTGCCTTCTCGCGACTGGGGTGTTATTTACGAAATTGAGAGGACGAAAAGCGAATGTCCGGCGCTTTAACTGAGTTAGTGGATATAAAGCACCCACCTTGGGGAGTTAGAAAATTCTGGAGCAACGTCAGGAGACTCAGTCCCATGGTAGCCAGCGACCAACAATACGTTCATATACCATTTGCTCACCAAGGGTCCTGTAGCTCATATTCACCTTTCGTTTTGAATCACAACTTTCCAAATCCTAGACAGATCCTCCATATCCACCAACTCAGTTGAAGCGCCGAACATTCGCTTCTCATCCTCTCAATTTCGTAGATAACACCCCAGTCGCGAGAAGGCAGTGAGTAGGACTTCTGTGACAATGACTATACGCGTGGCCATGTGAGAGCATTTGAAGAGGGAGAGCTGACTCTCCTTATCCTCGGCTGTAACAGGGCATTTCGGGGGCCAGATCCATATTAGGTCAACTTGTTTATGTATTGTAGGCAAACGAAAATTTGTTTATTGAATATTTATTATTCGTAAAATCAAACAATTCTCATTGCAACGGTTTCATCAATTAACTCCTAACTCTCACAGACTGGTTAATTTGGGAATACCAATTGTTAAAATTACACTCAATGCTTTTATGATTACAAGATGTAATCGTTTTATTGAACTGTTTCTGAGCACCTAGGATAATTTAAAGTCATGAGTGCCTGTAAGTATGACGCTTGCAAAATATGATTGAAAAACTTTATTGTTTGCTGATGTCTTTTTTGTGTCTAGTTGATATTATCCTACTGTGATAATAATCCTCTCTGTATATATTGACGAGTTATTTATTTGTCAGTTGAACGCGAACTATATTTCACGTTTCTATAAACTAACTTATGAATACCGGAAAATTATTTTGCCTATTAACACTGACGATTAAAGATGTATCTATCTGTCTGTTATAGTTCCTCTTATTACGACCCTGCTGCTCATATTCGACAAGTCCCCAAATCAGAACACGGTTAAACAGGAACAAAATTATGTTCCAAATTACAAGGGTAGATGGAAGTAGGAATCGTAATAAGAAAGACGTTAGTACAGTTTCATACACGAGAAGATTCTAGAGTCTTCCCCAAGTATCCACTGGTGCTGATTGATTAAGAAGTCGTCAATCAGCGTGCCCCAACATGATCCTGCACGGAGCGTGCTTTAATCCAATCTCTGTCCCGTTAACACTATCATTAGGATTTTTTCATTAGTTAAAATATTGGGAATTTTCGATAGACTTTGGAATTCTTAAATATCCTCAACTACTAGTCACAATTGTGTTGTGAACTCTAATCGGATAGTCTATTCACCTACCTACATTGTTCGGACCGATAGTAATCGTTCAATAAATAACCATGTTACCGTTTGTTTACTTTTATATTTTGTTCAAACTCCTGTTTCTACATCAGATAGCTGGTATTGTTCATCTATTGGTGTTAAGTATTAGTATCTAATATATATTGAACTGTACTAATTAATTGTGTCTTACTGTTAACAAATCTTACGATTTTGTTCAAATGTTCTCTAAAAATCCTTTTCTTTCCCCATTCAGATATAACTTCTCATTTTGGCTTGTCTTAAGTGATATACGTCAAGGTTTATTTTATGCTACGCTTGTTTGCTTTTGGCTTGTTTTCACTGGTGAGCACATGATGCAAGACGCATCATCGGGGAATCGATCAAAGCCTAATAATAATTGTTATGGTTTAAATGGATTGTATTGGCCAAGAATTTTACTTGTGGCCAGTTGTTGTGCTGCTTTATTTATTTTTGAATTAGCTGAACGTGGAGTACAAATACGTAATCCATTTTACAGGTAATTATCAATATGAGGGGTTGTGCAGACTGTTGAATGTTATCGAGATCATGTACAAATCTAAGCTAGAAAACCACTAAAAAATTGAGAGCACTGGACTACTTCACTCAGTTCACGATCTGGCGCGTAATGCCTCAAATCAATTGAAGTTAGACGTGCATACCGTTGGATTACGGAAAAGTTGTTTAAGTGTTCGCTAACGAGACTATGGGTCCCGAGTCCATTCTCCGCTGGTGAGGTCGTCGATGCGCATCCTTAAAGAGTTCCATACTAGAACTTGACAGATGTCCATTGCTTTCAGGTTTCCAGTGGTTATCTTACTTAGATTGGTTCGCGATTTCAATTACAAGTAATTCGTAGATAATCCAATGTTTATTAAAATGTCCTCAGTGTCAATGTATGATAAGGATCAAACATTAAAAAGTAGTGATCAACAAATAACAAACAAAATTGTAATCAAAGTTTTGTCATATCTGCCACCTTAATACAGTGTCGGAATTGCCTACTTCGGTGACCTAATCGACCTATATTGGTTTAAGTAATTGTTCTACCATGTCAAGCAGGTTGGCTAGACTGATGTGTAAATAAAAGTAATATATTTGACGTTCAATGATCAAGTTGTTTTACGTTGTGGTTGTGTTAGTCATATGTTTATTCATATACCTTATTAAGTTATTTAAATCATGAATAGATCGATTATAGGGTTTCATTTAAATCATCTATTTCGGTTTATGAACCATTCAGGTCATAGTCCAGTGATAGGATAGTTTCGTTTCTCTCTGCTCTTAAGGCTGTTTAGTTATTAGTCGAACTCACGCGTTACAAGTCTCGAGGTTGTACTAGCATATCAAGAGAGTGAAATAGTTCAAGACAATGCACCTCCCTGCATATTGAACGAACTGGTAGGTGGACAAGTCAAAGTCATAATAGTATCCATATCTGAAAAAAGACAGTGAAGCTACAATCGGTTACTCGTGGTATTACTTTAGCCCTAAAGTCATATCCGAAAAATTTATTTCAAGATACTGGATCAAGTGGCATTGTAGAACTCTAGATCATTTCAACAGAATGTTTGGTGGCGTTAGAGATAACGATCCAACAATTCACAATTCAACTTTTGTAAATTCTAATTAGCTTGTATTGCTTTTCATATTTTCTCAAACAAATGTCTTCGATCTTGGTTTTGGGATCTTATACGCATAAGTTGAACATTGTGTTGGATAGAATCCCCTACATTTTAAGTAAAAAGTGTGGTTTGACACAAACGCTGGAAACTATATTTATTGAGACACAATCATTTGAATCGTGTATATAATAAATCTTTTAAGTCATCCAAATATAACGTAATTAGGCTTGTAATAGTTATTTTAATGGGTATATGAATGGTTTATGTATAAGATTCACATTGTCATAACAATGTTATCTCTGTGTTAACGGGG
This sequence comes from Schistosoma haematobium, assembly GCF_000699445.3. NCBI lineage: Eukaryota > Metazoa > Platyhelminthes > Trematoda > Strigeidida > Schistosomatidae > Schistosoma > Schistosoma haematobium. Next base: position 44,096,813 of record NC_067199.1, read on the forward strand.
TATGACAACTTGAACTGATGTACATAGGTACCGGGTTTTGCGATACGACTGATTGACTAATACTATGACTAAGTAATTCACGCTGTAGCATGACTTTGAAAATGTGACTTTTTGAAAAAGTTTATTCATATTGGTTAGATATATTAAGCCTTTATTTTTTGTTGAATACAATAATGTTTAACAGTACATGTAGTACTTTCAGTCATTTATATTTCCTTACACTTACTACTTACTTACGCCTGTTACTCCTCGTGAAGGAGCATAGGCCACTCACCAGCATTCTCCATCCAACCCTGTCCTGGGCAATCCTTTCCAGCTCCTTCTAGTTGTTATTCATCCTTTCCATATCTGATTTTATTTCCCGACGTAATGTGTTCTTTGGCCTTCCTCTTTTCCGTCTTCCTTCAGGATCCCAAGTTAGGGCTTGTCTCTTGATGCAGTTTGACGATTTGCGTAGTGTATGTCCTATCCATTTCCATCGTCTTTTCCTAATTTCCTCTTCCGCTGGAAACTGGTTTGTTCTCTCTCAGAGAAGGCTGTTGCTGATGGTGTCCGGCCAATGGATGTTGAGTATCTTGCGTAGGCAGCTATTTATAAATACTTGTACCTTCTTGATGGTGGTTGTTGTAGTTCTCCAAGTTTCAGCTCCATACAGTAGAACTGCCATGATGTTGGTATTGAAGATTCTGACTTTGATATTGGTTGAAAGTTGTTTTGAGTTCCATATGTTCTTCGATTGTAGGAATGCTGTCCTTGCTTTGCTAATCCTCGCCTTTACGTCTGCATCTGAACCTCCTTGTTCATCGATGATGCTTCCCAGGTATGTGAAGGATCCTACATCTTCCATAGTTTCGCCATCAAGAGTGATTGCATTAATGTTCTCCGCTTTGAATTTGAGGACCTTGGTTTTCCCCTTGTGTATGTTGAGGCCTACTGATGCGGAGACTTCTGCTACACTGGCTGTCTTTGTCTGCATTTGTTCATGTGTATGCGATAGGAGCGCAAGGTCATCTGCGAAGTCCAAATCGTCTAACTGGTTCTGAGCTGTCCATTGTATTCCGTGTTTTCCCTCAGATGTCGAGGTCTTCATAATCCAGTCGACCACCAGAAGGAAGAGGAAGGGAGATCCTTACAGTTGGAAAACACTTTTAAAAATGAATTATATGGATGTTTAACTTCGATGTAATCGAAAGCACATACGTTTATTGCTTTCAAATTCTTCAGAATTATTTGAGAGGTAGTTGCAACTTAGATTTTCTTTGACATACGTCAAAGTTCCATGAGCCGAATCTTTATATAGCTTGTATAACAATTAACGCAGCTGATTACTTTCAACTACCTAACATTTTTAAACAACTATGGTAAACGATAGTATCAGGGATTAATATTAATAAACTCGACCATATGTGTAAAATCTACTCAAATTAGACTTACGTTTAGATTATAAGCAACGCATTCACACAAGAAAACTGCGCAGAAATACGAAATTATATTATGTGTAATAGAATAAACCGGAAATATCAAAATATTGGTAGTTGTTATTCGGTACAACACATAGACTACAGAAATTGCCGGATATTGTCCAAACTACTGATGATTAGTAAGTAGTATATCATGACACACGAGCGACAATAGATTAATGACTTATGTACGTTACAGAATTATTTTTATATTCTATTCAACGTTAATGATTATCAAATAAAAGCTTTATATATGTCAAACTGATGTAACTGAAAATCCAAACCAATGGTGCACATGGGCTCCAGTATCCTGTGGGAACAAATGGCGTATGAACCAATCGTTGGTCACCGGCTACCATGGGATTGCATCTCCTTACGATGCCCCACTGCCTTGTGGGTTAGACCTTTAGGTCAGAGGCTCGGGGTGTGGCCCCCTAAGATGACCACCTGCTTCGGTTTGGGCACCCGGGCAGTATCACAGCCCACACACAAATGATGAACTCTTTATGTCTATGGAATTTACTATTCTCGCTTCGAAAAACAATCAATTGATTCAAATTATTATCATTACAAATATTGTCATTATTAATACTATTATTATTATTACTATTATTGTTATTATTATTATTATTTTCCACATTATTCACCCTCTTTTATACTTATACAGCGGCTCGTCTTTGGTGGAAATTCGACTGTATCTAAACGTTCTCGAGTCACTGTCCGGTTGAAAATTGTATGTTACCACCGAATACGAGGACTGAAGCAGTTTTTCTGAAACCACGTGCACCATTCAAACTGCCTGCCTTCAACGTTCGCACATTTATGCAGGTCGGACAACAGATAGGGCTGGCTATGTCTTTGGAAAGTCTTAATATTGATGTTTGTTGTCTATCCGAGACCCGTATTCAAGACTCTGGCGAAGTACTACAAATTCGATCTCCATCTGTCGCTTCGAAAAGCTTGTTTTACGTGCGCTTATCCGGGGACCCTGTGGCATCTTCGTCTGGTCTTGCTGGCGTTGGTGTCGCACTAAGCGCTAGAGCTGAGGCAGCACTAGTCGATTGGATCCCCATTAACAGTCGGTTATGTGCTGTTAGATTAGAAAGTTCCATCAAAGTGAGAAGAAATCGGCGTGAGAAACGATGTCTTTTCGTCATCTCCGCCTATGCCCCGACAGATTGCAGCTCGGATGCAATCAAGGATGAGTTTTACCACCAGTTATCTGTTCTTCTCCAGAAAGTGCGTTCGACAGATATTGTAGTACTAGCCGGAGACTTGAATGCTCAGGTCGGGCGTCTAGGCGCAGAAGAGTGTCGTTTAGGTGGCCGATGGGGACTCGTTGGTCGCAGGTCAGATAACGGGGACCGTCTACTGCAACTTTGCACAGACCACAACCTGTTTCTGGCTAACACTAACTTTCGGCACGGTCATCGCCGATGTGCCACCTGGCGTCCTCCCTCTGCATCTCAAGCCTGGACTCAGATTGATCACATCGCGATCAGCTACCGCTGGCGTGGTTGTGTACAAGACTGCCGCTCCTTTTGGAGTACCTATCTGGACTCTGACCATGCCTTGGTCTGCGCCAATCTTACCTTACTTTTCAGTGGACAACGAAGTGACCGCCATCAACGGATTGATGTTAGCAAGCTGATTGCAACTTCTGTTGCTAGTAAGTATCGAACTAAGCTAGCCTCTAGGCTAGCTACCACTCCACCGAAAAGTATAGATGAGCATTGGTTGCAATTGCATGACGCCATGAAAATGGCGGGAATAGTCAGTTGTGGGTTTGCGAAACGTCCCGCTTTTAAGCACTGGGTTTCTTCTGGTTCCTTACAACTCATTGAAGCCCGTCGGTCTACTCCAGGTGACCGTGAGTTTGACCATAAACGAAGGATGTTACGTAAGGAAATTGGGCAAAGCTTGTGTAAGGACCGAGAAGCCTGGTGGTCGATGCGTGCTAATGAGCTGGAAGCAGCAGTTGCATCTGGTAACTACCGGAAGCTCTTCCAGCTCATCCGAGCCACTGGCAGCAAGAAGTCTGTTGTGAGTGAAACAATCTGCGAGGATGATGGGATGCCAATCACTAACATCCATCGACGTCTTGGACGGTGGGCAGAATTTTTCGAAGGGCAGTTCAACTGGCCTGCTGCTCCGGCAACATCGGTCAGACTGTCCTGCCCTCCATGGCCGGTGACGACTGATCCACCAAATGAGGAGGAAGTCCGCAAGGAACTCCAACTCTTGAAGCGTTACAAATCACCTGGCCCAGATGACTTACCTCCGGCTCTTTTTAAAGATGGTGGTGACTTTTGACTAAGGAATTGACGACGTTGTTTACAAAGGTTTGGGAACTAGAGAGTGTACCAACGTCATGGAATGAGTCGATAGTTGTCCCTATCTTTAAAAAGGGTTCACGTCATTCCTGTAACAACTATCGGGGGATAAGTCTACTTCCGATTGCGTCCAAGCTATTGGCTTCCGTCATACTTCGTAGGTTGTTCAAAACCCGAGAAAGATTGACTCGCGAGGAGCAGGCTGGGTTTCGTTCCGGTCGAGGATGTATTGATCATATATTCACCCTCCGCCTAATGTTAGAACACCGCCATACTTATCAAAGGCCAACAATCGTAGTGTTTCTTGACATCAGGGCTGCCTTCGATTCGTTGGACAGGACTGTTCTCTGGGATTGTCTATTGAAGAAGGGTGTGCCTGAGAAGTTTATTAACATCCTAAAAGCCCTATATAAAAACACCTCAGGCAGAGTGAGGGCATACAACCACCTCTCCATTGTTCCTTTCGAACAGTGGGGTTAGGCAGGGTTGCTCATCCCCACCATTCCTCTTCAACTTTGCCATCGATGACATTCTGGAAACAGCTCTGATGAATGTAAGTAATGATGGTGTGGATCTGTTGCCTGGAGAAAGACTTCTCGACCTTGAGTATGCGGACGATATTGTCTTACTGTGCGATAATGCCGAAGGAATGCAATCCGCACTTAATCAGTTGGTAATCAGTGTCCGTGAGTATGGTATGTGCTTTGCACCTTCGAAGTGCAAAGTACTTCTACAAGACTGGCAGGATTCCAATCCTGTACTCACCCTGGATGGTGAGCAGATAGACGTAGTCGAGAAGTTCGTGTATCTGGGTAGCTGCATAAGTGCTGGTGGGGGTGTGAGTGATGAGATCAATGCACGAATAGTGAAAGCCAGAGCGGTTTATGCCAATCTGGGCCACCTTTGGCGCCTTCGTGATGTTAGTCTGGCTGTAAAAGGTCGGATCTACAACGCGTCGGTGAGAGCGGTTTTGCTCTATGCTTGTGAAACCTGGCCTCTCCGAGTTGAGGACGTTAGACGACTCTCTGTGTTTGATCATCGCTGTCTCCGAAGGATTGCTGACATTCAGTGGCAACACCATGTCAGTAATGCAGAGGTTCGGCATCGTGTGTTCGGGCACAGAGATGATAATTCAATTGGTGTCACCATCTTGAAACACCGACTTCGGTGGCTTGGGCATGTTCTACGAATGTCGTCCCAGAGAATTCCACATCGTGCATTATTTGCCGACTCTGGGACTGGTTGGAAGAAGCGGAGAGGTGGTCAGTGTATGACATGGTGTCGTGGCATGAAAGAAAGCTGCAAAGGACTGGCTTGTGTCGGTCCTTCACGACTCCCTGGTTGGGGTCTGAGAGGATGGTGCTACACAGTGGCTAGAGACGTTATCAGATATGGCTCAGAATAGAAGCCAGTGGGGATCCTGCTGTAACCTTCTCTTACTTTCTTCATAAAAAGTGGTTGTGTCTCCCTTACCTGAAAGATTTCTTCTGATTGTACCTTCCCGTTCCCTCGTTACTACCTTACACCAATCTCTTCGTTATTGTTCTCCTTTTCTTTTGCGCTCCTTAGTTTTTCTTTCTATTTCTCTTCGAATTCTCATTGTTTTGTGTGGCGCATATATATTGGCGCTCTCCTGTACCAATATTCATGAGTTCAAATAAATAAATAAATAAGAATTTAATAAATCCAGTGACTTTTTAAAATGAAAACATTGTTGCATATAACGAATTACTCATCAATTATGAAATCATATTGAAAGTGCGTAATCTAAAGATGTATCTGTAGCTCTTTAATTGGTATGATATGTCTGAAAATTTATACACACCCTTGTCTTTATCCACCAAGATATTATGATTAATTACATTAATGTGTTTCTATCTCATCGTTTTCCAGTATATGGTCTCATCCAATTGCTGCGAAAATGGGTTTAACAAGTATTGTAATCGGTGCTTTGTGTGCATTCGCTTACATGATCTATTTAACTATATTAGTTGTTAAAGCATTCATACAAATATTGGGTAAACGTCGTCTGTTAAACAATCTTCCAGTGGAACAACGTCGATATTACAGTGGTATTATATATCGTTTCATGGTACTTCTAACTTATACAATAATATGCGCTGGACTTACTGTTGCATTCTTTATCTTTAGTCAGGTAAAAAAATCATTTTCGTGAGATTTTGTCTGTTTTTTTGAGGTTATCGTCTTTACTCCCGAGTTTCGTAAACTTATTTGATAGGTAGGTACTAGTTGACATGGTTATCATTTTTTTGGTGACTCGTTTTTACGTCTTGGATGAGATTTGTTTCTTTTTTTTTAAAGATAGTTTACATCAAGAACTGATTTAGATTTGATAATCGTTGAGAAATAGGATCATTAAACGGATAGCTATCTTTATAAGAACCTTCGTTTTAATTTGGATTTACTTAAAATTTACTCGCTGGGATTTTACAAATATATGACCTCGCAGCCAATACGTTATCTGTGAGCTATTAAATTAATATCTACTGGTTTGTATTGTCCACATACATGAATTTACGACATTACCAGACTATTATCCAACATCAACGGTAATATCTACACACTACCATACTAGAGAAAGTGTGAAAAAAGAAAGGTGGTTATCTTTATATTATGATCTACGATCTGATTCATATACTCAACACACATTCCTAAAGTTTAATTCGAAAAAAGCCTACTTTATGCAAAGAGAGAAGACAAAGTCTACTAACTACTTGCATATTGCACTTATCCCTTTATATAGGTGGTTGAACTAACCAGAATATGGACATAAATGGTATTCTTGATTAAGTAATTATACACTTATTTAAGATGGCTCTCTTACACTTCCATATCATCATCTTACCATGTGATATGTGTATTTCTCCCTTCAGTATATTATTGTTCTTTAGTTCACTAAGGTTTATTAGTTCAAACTTACTATTTGTTGATCAATCTTAGGTTTTCTCACTATCTTTTTCTCTGTCACTATTTTCACCTTACATTGCTAATAGTATAAATGCTGACCATTCTAGTTGTATTCAAACAATTGTAGGTGTTGAAATCAATCACTCTTTTTATATTATATCCCTATCTTGCTACTTTGGTGATGACACTTGTATGTATACGCAGTTATTTTACTAAACATTCTAAAATATTTCTCTTTATCACTTTAGTTAATGTAGATTGTATACATCCAACTTAGTTGGACGGGAACTAAAACAAAATTAATGTTTGTTTCCCTTTGCATTTGAATTGTTCTCGAAACAATGTCAGTTTTTTATGATACTTTATTGTTATTTGTGTGAATAGTGCACTACATATGCAAAACCATTACCTACCTCAATTTTTGGTGTTGGCTGGAGTATAAACGTTTAAGCTTGAAGGAACATGTAGGTGAAAAACTAAAGACATAGTATTAGTTTATCAATACATTGTTAGACCGAGTCATCTTCGTAAATGCAGATTACTTAGTTGGAGTCCAGGAGATAGTTGTAACCAATGGATTGGTGATACTGAGTGATATGACTAAGAATCGATCGCACTGGCATAGATACATTTATTTTTTATCTTCCCATAGATAATGAGTTTGAGTATTCTTTCATACTGAACTGTTTTCTGCAATATTTAGTCTTTTCCACTGTCACTGATATTACTCCTTTATTTTGACCTTTTTACTATTCATCTTGCTAGTTTTTTCTGTTTGTATCGATTTGGCATGATAATTTGAACTAACTTACATTTGTCTCAAGCTTTACATTGATTATATCTCACTATATGAATCGTGTTTGTTTACGATGTATTTTCTTCTTTGTTCTCTCTTTTATAGGTTACAGAAGATCAATGGAAATGGGGTGAAAAAAGTGTGGAATACACTTCAGCTTTTATAACCGGTGTTTATGGTATGTGGAATGTATACGTTGTAGCTGTATTGTGTTTGTATTCACCATCACATAAATTTCGTAGTGTCACTGGTCAACAATTATACAATCGATTATTAATTAAGAATTCTGTAACAACAACAATACTACCTGATACCACTACTAGTAATACCACTGCTTCTACTGTTGCCACAATACATGATACATTTTTAGGTCATGAATTCAATATGTTTGATAAACAATCAGAAACAATTCAATTAGTACCTAAACAATCAATTGATTACAAAGAGAATTTAACATCTACATCTACATCTTTATCAAATGTTGAAACAAAATCTTATCTCTTAACAGAAGGTTTGAAATTTATCCGTAAAGAAGCATTTGAATAAATTCACATGAAATGATGTACAAGAAGAAGAAGAAGAAGAAGAAGAAGAAGAAGAAGAACTACTACTACTACCGTCGATGTTCATCATTGTCTTCACTTCATTTTATTGCATCCGGTAGGTTTATTCTCTCTGTTTTAACACAAATTAATATTTTATTGATATACAACTTACAAATTTGTTTCACCATCCTTATGTGTCCATATTCTTTATAAATAGTAATTGCATATATATAACATACTATACCAAAGGTGCTTTTATTATTATTATTATTATTATTATTATTATTATTATTATTATTATAAATACTCCTTTGCATTTGCATTTCTTTGAAGCATTTCACATTTTATATGTGTGCATCTATTCATTAGTTCGATCTCACTTGTTTCTATTTATAATACGAAATTACTTATTAGTAGTTTAGTGTATTTATATTATTTATTCAAAATTATTAATATGCATCGCTGATGTTCTTCTTCTCGTTATATTGTTATTATTTACATTTATTACATATTCCTTCCGGTGTGTTCGTATAAAATGATCATCATGTGCCTCTGTTTTCTTTTTCCTTTTTTTTTGGAAATATTTTGTTTAAATAAACTGAAATAAATCAGGCATTTCCTATATAATTTATACTTTAATTGGTAAGTGAAGTTTCATCGTTTATTTCTTTCATTATTCTGTTTGTTTTTGAAGCTTATTTGTTGAAGTAATTAGTTTTTTTTCATCCATAAATTATAAGTTCAAAGTCTCTTGGTCCCTACTTCTGTTCGAATTTTTTCCTAAGAGGAAAGAATGGAAAGGTTAGTGTCAAACTAGCTCTCACATAAACAGTGCGATTCGAAGTCAAGTACATGAATTTGTGAGAAGCCGTGACTAGGGGATCTAATTCGTGTCGGATAGAGACAGTTATCTACCTCAATACAATGGAAGATGGTCGCGCAATTTCGTGGATTGGTCGAAGTTAAACATTAGCACCGTTGGATGCCGACCGCGACTAGTCTAGAAGTTAATCGTTCGTGCGTAAGCCTGAAGGCCCTGGGTTCGAATCCCACGGGTGGGATCGTGAATGAGCACTGCTGAGGTGTCCCATAATAGGACGAGACGTCTATCCACTGCTCCCGGGTTTTCAATGGTGGTCTAACATCAATCGGTTTATGATCTCAATCAGAAACATAAATTTATATTTGGCAAGTATATTACATAAGTGAATTAGATTTAAAACAATTAGTCCCTTTGATAAATTTCGATAACGTAATAAGAAGACGAAGATTATCAGAACTATGTGATATATTGGCGCAATACATTTCGAACAATCTGATCACACATATACTTGTTAAGAACATTTATATATGAAAATAAAAGGTCAACCAGACTGGAAACGGGGTAAGGGGAGAAATAATAATAATAATAATAATAATAATAATAATAATAATAATAATAATAATAATAATAATAATAATAATAATAATAATAATAATAATAATAATAATAATAATAATAATAATAATAATAATAATAATAATAATAATAATAATAATAATAATAATAATAATAATAATAATAATAATAATAATAATAATAATAATAATAATAATAATAATAATAATAATAATAATAATAATAATAATAATAATAATAATAATAATAATAATAATAATAATAATAATAATAATAATAATAATAATAATAATAATAATAATAATAATAATAATAATAATAATAATAATAATAATAATAATAATAATAATAATAATAATAATAATAATAATAATAATAATAATAATAATAATAATAATAATAATAATAATAATAATAATAATAATAATAATAATAATAATAATAATAATAATAATAATAATAATAATAATAATAATAATAATAATAATAATAATAATAATAATAATAATAATAATAATAATAATAATAATAATAATAATAATAATAATAATAATAATAATAATAATAATAATAATAATAATAATAATAATAATGCGAACACTGTTCAAAACCTAATCACTCTGGCTAATAAGTCAATATTACCAGGGTAAGTTTCAGGTAAGAGCACACTGTTTTTGAACACACAAAGGGGGTTTGAATTTTCGTATGGCTAAAGCTTCAATAAACCTTAGTATACACCCTTTTACACTTTTATACAACACTACAAACGCTGAGTTTAGATCAATCTTGTGACCTGTTTCAATTATATGTTTAGCAATAGAGGATGATGGATGTTTATCCTCTGCTCTCATTGGGTCACTTGATTGTATTTGTTTCTGAAGCCATTTGGGTAGATGTTCACTCACCCTAATGTTGAGATCACGATTGCTCCTCCCTATGTATGTGTGACCACACGCACATTTAAATTGGTAAACACAGTGGGATGTGACACAATCGTTTTGATGTCTTAGGTTTTGGATGAAGCATGGACCTTGTTCTTTCTTTGATAATGAGCTTTGCTGCGCAATACGTTTTATTGATGACTGATTTAAGTCTTTGTTTCAATAAAAGGCTATTTGAATCACCTCTGAATGGTAATGTGATGTAAACAGGCTTTTTCTCTACCGAGGTTACAGTAGGTCTCACTGTACCATGGACTTTCCATCTATTTATGAATTTCAGAGTATAGCCATTTTCTATTAATGTTTTATTTAACAACTTAACATCATCATCAATGGCGTCATTTGTACAAATACGGTCGAGCCTGTTGAAAAGACACCTTATCAAATCACGTTTGCATTGCACAGGGCAATAACTATAATAACTAAGTTATTGACCTGTCCACGTTGGTTTTCTAAAAATAGATCGCTTGACTGAGCCATCTCGTCTACTCAGAAGTATATCTAAGAAGGGAAGCTGATCGTTCTTCTCCTTTTCACATGAGAGACTGATATGGTTTTAGAGAGTGTTAAGTTTATTTGATAAACAGTATATATCGTCTTTTCTCTCACAAACAACTAAGATATCGTCCACATATCTCTTATAAAGTGACATGTTTTCGATTAGTTCATCAGTTTTAAATTTCTTAAACAAGACTCCCTGCACATACTATTAAAAGGTTAGATGAACTTGTCAACATTAAATGTAAAATTGTGTCGGAACGCGTGAAACTGAACTTCTTTAAATTTTGTTTGTCGAGTCACATATCCCCAAATCAACTATAAAAGAATTTACGTTCAAGTAAATTACAACCGAATATTTCAAATCTCGACTGTCGAAATCGTATATAGGTAATTTCCAAGATAAACTGATCAGTTTAATTGAATTGCACACCAGATTTTATTTGCTGTGGTGGGGTTATTATTAACACGTTCACGTTTCAGAAAATTTAATCAAATTACTTCACCTTATATCATTATTTAGGTGATTCAGGTGTTTCCCCAGGAAAATGTTCAATCTCATGACATTCGAAAGCACTATAAGTTTTCCTTGGACTACTCTATTTTTTACAAAGCGAAGTAGTTTGCACAGTTGTTTATAAGAATTCAATCCTCCATAGAGAACAGGTACCTCACAATAACCTGTTTTCCAGCTGTCGTGATCTATTTTGTGATCTGTAACTTTCAATCAACAGTAAACCTATGATAACTTATAATTCGCTCTATTTATTTACACTATACAATTAAGTTGAGAATCTTGTTTGTGTGCCTGTTTAAAACAGAGAATGTTTACAGTTTTTAGATTATTTCATGATAATCTGAATTGCGTGTTCACAACAGAATCACTGACTGCTATGTATCTTCCGTGCGTCACATGGCGACATTTTTTTGTTATAAAGGAAAATTATTTCATTGCTAAGCAGTTCAATAGGTACTCAAATTCTACTATTGTTCTTTTTAGTATTAATAAAATAAGCAACGTAAGATACATAACCAAGAACTGGTGCTTCATGCTATTCACATACCTAGTTCTAAGCTAAGAGATCACATCATTTCACTCTGTTAAACAAACGTATCCCCTTTTTCTTATTGGTATTATCTCTATCCGCAAACAATTTACTGGGAATGTAATAATAATGGAATTACAGTGAGTTTTGAACTACAGGTTAAAAATAGCGGTAATAAAGGTCAAGAAGAGAATATTACAGGAACTGTATGGCTTCAACATGCAGGCGTAGTCACTGTAAATATTTTTATATTAAGTATGTTATTCTATCAGTCAGAGTGAATGCATCCATTAAAGGATGATGACTAGCAGGACAATGAAGTGACTTGAACTTCATATCATATAGGTTAGGTAGTTACATCATAGTGAGTCAAATATGGTATATTAGGTCCACTGATTTAGTACCATAGACAAGTGAACTAATACTGACACGACTTAAATCTCATAGCTACATATAACTGAATACTCATTTCAGTATTGTCTATATCTAACCAACACGGCCATCCATAACATCTTAAAACTGAAACAATTGGGTAAAAGAATGGTCAATCATATAAAAATAAGCAGTCAATAAAACAAAAACAAAGAAGTAGATGATTTTTGAAAATATAAATGATGCAATTTTGTTGCTTTACAGAGCAACACCTTTTTGATCGTTCCCAAGAGAGCAAATGTTGAACTGTGATCAGGGGCATTATTCAGCTAAACGATATACTTTCATAATGTTTCTAACCAATAAAGTAATCAACATATGAAATCAAATATGTTCATCTCATGAAGTTAGATCATATCCTGATGAATTGTAGTTAAATTTTTATTGTATTCAATGCTAGATCTGATGATGTACATTTTTGTTTCACAAGGAAATGTATGCATTTCTAGTTCGCTATTGTATAGATGACTGAAAGATTTCATTAGCCTCAGTTTAGTATCCAATGCTTCTTTTATGAGGCATTACAAATCGACTGACCTCCTAGTTCTCTCTACTTAGTGGTAGGAAGCTGCTCCAGTTTCTTAGTAGGGTCCAACTAGTTTAATCTGTTCACTCAGATCCAATAATCTTGATTAATTCAACAGTTAGTTGGAGGTTAATATATTTCGAGTGTCCAAGTTTTCGAATTTAAAAAGGGTTTCTGAAACCAGTGTTCCTTATGCAATACGACAGTTATTTATTTAGTTATATTTCGGTTTTCAAGATAAGATTAAAAGAAAGAATGTGTAAAGTGACGAAAAAGCATGCAAATGGGATAAAATCTGAGTTGTGCAGGTTAGTCCTGAGATATCTAACATACCATAAACTTTTATTGTAAAAGTCACCCTTTTTATTGAAATTTTGATATAATTATGTTCAAATCTTGAACTTGTTTCATTTACCCTTAAACTTTTGATTTCTTTATTGCTCTTAGGTTCATCACTTTGTTAGCGAACTCTAGGAGACCATGATAGTGAACATTTTTAGTGAATTTTGTTCTGATACTTATTGTAACAAAAAATACTTTTATAGATTCGTGATTATATACATGCATTTCTGTGATGCTTGTACTAACTGATAATTCCTTAATATTTGTTTCCGCGCGTATTACGGATTGCAAATCTATTGAGTTCAGTTGTTCTCATCTAGTTATATCTGTCTAATTGGAGGTTTTGGGAATATATGATAATTAGAATTAATGTACTAACTAAGGATTTCCGAAATAGTGCTATTTAGAGCAAGTAGAAATAGATAAATACAAATGTACGTACTATATTTGGAACCTGTCTTCAGCGAGCAATCAAGTAAAAAGTAATCACCAGTTAGTACAAATGCCACAACCTTCACAACTTAAATGAGAATCCAGTTTTTGGTAACCGATAGTTCATCTTGTATCTGCACGATATAGAATATACTCATTATTGTTAGAAATAACCGCCGAAATTGGAGCAGACTCATCTGGTTCCTGGAATTGTATTTGATCAACATATCGTTTGTGTGCAACTGAATCATTGATATCTAGGATTTGAACCGTAGATTTTTCAACATTTTTCATCACAATCTCCGTGGCTGGTTGCAGATCATTCCCACGATAATATACAACTTTTGCAAACTCTAAATACATCATATGTGGACGAAGAAATTCTTTTTAATAGCTTTGATGGAGTCTATTTTGTTACAGAATTTTTCGCATTTCTATATTACAGTAAAATCGTGCCTACTCCCCTCTCTAGTTCATCAATTGTTGAAGCAGCAGTCGAATTAATTGCAGTTTTCATTGTTATGGCAAAAGTTTCTGCCTGGTCATTAGAACAAGGGTGCCTGAGAGCAGTGAACAGATGCATGCACCCTATACTATTCATCCAGGTAGGAACTGTGTCTACAGCGAAATTCGGGATCTTATAATTCAACCCCCCCCCGACCAAACACTTGTCATAATGCTTGAATTTTGAAGTCAGAATTCGGTGAAGTTGTGAAGACAGTTCAGGCCACTTGGGAAAGGGATCGACGATAAAATGTGCATAGTATTAATCAAGAGATGGATCACAATAGTATGGATGAGTTCTCTGCCGGGCAACAGTCGATACTGGCTGTGGAGTCCACTTCGAATGATGGTCTTTTGACTTATAACTGGATCACCCTGTACTTGATTTGTTATAGGCTGAATTCTAATCCCTCCACTTTACTTAACACACACAACTATCAAACCTTTAAATGAAGCATCAGAATCTTCTTTAGCAGTTACTAAAGACAACTCAAATTTTAGCATTTTCAGATTTAATAAACTCAGTATCAACAGACCTGTTTCACTAACTAAAAACTCACATGACATATATGAAGAATTACCATCTCTTATTAGCAATTCAAAACATCCTCGTATGGATCGATCGTGCCCAGTAATCCTCAATACTGAGACTTCAGTGGGTAGTCTCGCCTGTAAACTTTGACACGATCTCGGTATTATTACGATATCACGAGATCGCCAACAAGTATATCCTAACTATAATCTACACCTATCCTTCTAATATTTATCCTACGGAGGGATTTAACCTGGTAATTGGCATGAAATAGAACTGTAGTGGTAATCATAGTCAACTGCGGTTTGGCACTACCACTAAATAATGAAATCACTTACTTACACCTGTTCCTCCCAACGGAGCATAGGCCGCCGACCAGAATCCTCCAACCCACTCTGTTACGGGCCTTCCTTTCTAGTTCCATCCAATTGCTGTTAATTCTTCTCATGTCTGTCTCCATTTCTCGGCGTGATGTGTTCTTTGGTCCTCCTCTTCTTTGGCCTTTCGGATCCCAAGTGAGGGATTGCCTTGAGTGCTTTCCTCAATGTGTGTCCTATCCACTTGCAGAGTTCCTTCCTGATTTCTTCCTCCATTGGAATCTGGTTTGTTCTCTCCCACTGTAGGTTGTTACTGATATTATCTGGCCAACGGATCTGAAGTACTTTGCGTAGACAACTGTTAGCAAATACTTGTATCTTCTGCATGATGGTATTACTAGTTCTCCAAGTTTCCGCCCGGCACCCACTTTAAGTTCTTTGTTGATTCAATTTTCATTTTCTCACGATAATAGAAACCATCATTAGACAAACGCGAGCTTGAGCGACATCGAGAATAAATTTCATCACGACAACTGAGCAAAATATTAGAAATTTCCATTGAGTGGAAATCAAGTTCCTTCACCGCCTCATTGTTAATACATGCTGTTTTAATCTCTTGTAGTGAGTTTTCGGGTTTCTGAATTGATTATTTTTCTAAATTTGCAATCCGCTCTAGAATTTCAGTTTGTAATTGGTCTCAAAAATTCCAGTTCATGGCCTTTTTCTGTAATCCAAATATAAAGTCACTAAGTTTCTGACCATCTTATTAAACGTTGATCTCTCTCTGCATTAAAATCTAGCAAACTGCACATGACTAAGTAGAATTGAATTAAAAGATTCATAAGTAAATGGAATTGGTTTTCCTAGAGAAATTAGATCCCTTACCAGGTTACAAGCTTCTTTCAGGATGAACGATATGATGTTACCTGTAAATCTGCCATCTTTGAATTTATTCTAGTTTCGCACCAGATTTCGAACTCCTACATGTAGTCTTCAAAATCAGCCTCACTTGAATTAACATTCAACTGTTCGAGATATGAGTCTATCTCGAATTCAGTATGATAGTTAGAAATGTTAGAATTAATGTACTAACTCAAAAATTTCAGAACAGTGCTATCTAACTCAAGTAGAACTAGCTGAGCATACATGAACGTCTTGTATTTAGGATTCGTATTCAGCGCGCAATCAAGTTCAGTGGAATCATCGGCTAGTGCAGAATACACAGTCGACAAGTTAATTCGACTACCTCTATGTATCATATTTTTCTGTTTTGTTCCAGGCCTACAGTGACATGCACACTCAAATTTTTTAAACAACAAATGTATAGACCACAATTGTTTTCTATATTTGTGAAACTTTATGCGTGTGCGAGTTATAAGGGAAAATATTTAATTGACTGATTGGTACTCACACCACTGCTGTTATTCGAATAAACTCTATCTCCGCTGTCTACCCCTTTGCTACATTGGTTATGACTTGTGATTTAAGATTAAAGTAGTGTATTAATTTCCATATGGTCCGTTCTAAACCATGTGAGACGTTTTGCTGGGATTAATACTCGATAACGCTATAGGATTTGTATTTCACAACACAAACATTTTGGCATTGATTTTCCTGTTATTATTGACTTTTCGCACATTATTCGCGTATTCACCTGAATATTAGGTCATTAACTAGGATAGCGGCACAGCGGAATTACGAGTTCGAAACCAGACAGACGTGCCACCATTCAGTAGACTAAACACACATAGTTGGTTTCTGCAACTGAAAGTTTGGTTTCATCGGTGAACCATACGTTCAAGAGCACGAAAATACTCTTTCGTGACTGGAAACCTGTCAACAGAACCAAGCTTGTGTTATCCGACCTCACATCAATGTTCCTATATCAGAATCCTATGATCGGTTACAATGGATTATTATTCAACATATGTTCTTATCGACATTTGCTGCATATACATATTCTGTGAACTTACGATTTATTATTAACTGACAGCTTGCTACATGATCATAATGATCACCTACATCAATTTTTTGAAAGACTTCAGCGACTTGGTGTGGTTATTGATCCATACACAACGATCTTCGTTTGTTTTCTATGTAATGTTCAGTTATCATACAACCTTTAACACGGAATTAATAAGCAAGGCAACTGTTTCCACATAAATGTTGACTCGTGTTTATTCGAAAGAAACATCAATTTTGTACACTGTCTTCTCTCAGGTAGCAGTAAAAGCAGTGTTAATATAAGTAGACTAAACCACTTGCATTCTTTTCAAAGAATTTGGAACCAACGCAAACTTGACGATTAAACATTTTAAACCACCTCTTTAAGGTAGAGGTTTCTTGATAATTACCGGTCACAAAGATTTGATTTACATTTTTAGTGCTATGAAGAAATGGGGCAATTAAATTGTAATTCTCAGTTTTCGACTAACATACAGGTTTAGGAAGTAGTTACTGATATGTGGTAGTGATAACCATGGTGGTTTGTGAGACGTGAATCAGACACAGCTGGTCGAAGTGGGAGATGGTAATCCATGAATGAATACGTGTTCATCATGTTTCTTCTAAGGGCTATCCACTGATGAGGCTGTGGTCACTTCGGCCAGATCATTCCAAATAGGGTCAACTCTTGACTAAGAAAAATCAGAGTGTACCTAGGCGTTCGCTTTTGATTTGCAATAATTTGGGGGGTTGCCTCGAGGAGGTTCATAATGATGTTCTGGTTATGTGCACGCGTTTGGGTGACTCGGGATACTTGATTTGTCGTATCCTAATATCAGGTCTCCTCATATTCTCCTATTGATCAAGGAGAATACCAACAGGCGTTGTAGCCTGAAGTAGTAAGATTTATGTTCTAAACTGGTTGCTCACTGGGTTACTCGTATCTTAACTTAGTACAGAATATTTGTGTCTGGTGTAAAAAGAAGTGAAATGCGTTTGAATTGGCTGCATTTGCGATGTAGTTTGAGCTGGTCCTCAAGCTTTTCGTCGTTACAAACCTGGGATCAATCACAGAGGAGACACTAGGGAGCACATATCTATGGATGGTCGGGTGCTCTGCTTTCGAAATTGGAGAATGTCAGTGACATGACATTTGGACAAGTTAAGTTGTAACAGTGTCTATAGCCCATTCATCGACTATTGTAAGGCCCTCTTTATGTTAACTTGAAATATTTATGATTTCTACGGACCTCAAATGGCAAAACATCATGATTATTATGCTTTGTGTGCTACTACTCTTACAATTTGTCAATTCCTGCATGTTACCTATTAGTATTTACTGTTCTCCATTATAATTTACCGGGCTTTTAAGAAAAGACTTTGCTGTATTGCGGAGACTGTTGAACGCAGTTAGCAAGGTGTGTGGTTAATCTTTCGAGTTCATTGTTAATATGGTTGTGGGTAGACATCTAAAGTCTTGCAACTTCCCGGCAGGTGTTACCTTATCTGATAATAACCATTCCCTTCACTCATATATTTTTTCTTGTGTATCTTCTGGTAGAACGAGATGCATTTACATTAAACTCTATGTACTCAAGCAAAAATATAAAAGTTCTATAATATCTTACCCAACTAGTATACTCTGTGACGTATAGGTTGTTTGGGGCAACCTAGTCAATAACCTGCATTCTTAAACATGTTTTTAATTTGAAAAGTTGTGCAGTTTCAGATCTTTATTTTCACCTCATTCCTTCCTTGTTTGTTGTTTTTTTGGGAAGGAAACTTGTTGAAATACCCTGTGCTGAGAACTCCATGTCGTACCAAAATGTAATATTGAATAAAGCCATTAATAATAACAACCTCAGCACTTGTCCCGAAAAACTAACACTCCTTTGCAGAAGATAGCGAACTTTATTCTTACGGATTTGAAGATGTGCATGGATGTGGACCTAACATGATGTCGTGAGTGTTTTCAGGACCCAGTGGATCCAGTATTATGTCGCAAATTGTTTAAACAGAGTTAAAATCTTCGAAACTACCTTACGAAGTATCATTGTTTTTAATATTCCTGTCCTTCATAATGACTTGAATTATTGTATTTTTAAGGTTACCGATTGACAGGCCTTTATTCAACATACTAATTTTCAAAATACTTCTTGTTATCTCCAACTTAAGTTCTTGCTCCAATTTTTTTATCTAGTGACTCAGATGAATACATATTGTAATTGCTGGTTATCGTTGCTGCTTGGTTAGGTATTTAACGCATATAATCGTAAGTGATTTTGAGTTGTCATGGCTACAGAAGGCATCTATTTTCTCACTTCTTCCTTTTATCAGAGACCAAGATACAAAGAGCCTGGCACTCATTAAACCAGCCGTTACTTCTTCAGAGTACAAAATAATATGGCTTGGAAGTTCTTGAAATTAAACTTCAAACCAGTGTTTTCGTTTGTTTCATCAGTTTCTGGATTACTATGGAGCCTCATTTGATCGTCTTTGATTTGCATAGCTCTGTAGCGGCATTGAGCCCTAACTACACAATCCTCGAAGCTGAACAAGAGACAACTGGGGAAATAAATGTTCAACATTCAATGCGGAGAAAAACCCAACGATGAGGAAGGCGGGAAAAATGAATTGAATTAATTGGAGTTGATCGACTGGCACGTCTTGGCCTTTCAGGTGTGGTCCTCGTTGAATGGTATCTTATATCTTTTATTCATATTAAATATATTTTTCTATCTCTAGCCTAAGCTTGTTCTACATAATGTATTGGTGATTGTTACGTTATGATGAGTTGGTGTAGACGATGGTATGACTCCTACGTAAGATCTTATAGATTAGGCAGTTATATCATGACAAGTCTACCATTTTAGGATTAGGTCTATTATCAGCGCAGTACTAATATCATAGTAGGCTATAATTCTACAGCTCTTCATATATCGTCACTACGGAATATTGAGACGTTGAAGGATCATTGGTACTCAAACATCGAGAAGAACTTCATTCACTATTTAACACATAGGGAAGCTCAGAAATAGAGAACTTTGTGGCACAGAACCAGAGCGACATGACTCGGTCACCATATGCAACATTTTCCTTCCCATGTTGACTATACTACTTCATCCTCATTCCGAATGTGCTCTCCTAAAGTGTTAAAGTGCAGATCAGTAACTATGAAGATAGCATGGGTCAGTGTACACAATGATGTGACTTTCGCAAAAAGTCTGATAGATTAGATATTTATGTCTAGCGAAATAAATGCACCTAATACCCACTGAGACTAAAATCTCACATTGGTAAGGCCAGATAAAGAACCCGTTACTAAACTTATCGATTGATTTAAATATATGTTGACCCGTTAGTCTATTATTCCGTTGATTAATGCCTACATGTATTGTCTAAATGAAGTGATGATTTTATTCCCACTCAACAAACTGGCTCGACCGATCAAATTAACAAAACAAACAAGATCACTGTCAGATACCATAGTTCTTTAACGAGTATAAGCATTATTTAAGTGCTCCTGTGTAACAAATCTGCCAAAATATAAGCAATGGGGCAATCTAAACATACATCTGCTTGTACATTATTCACTTAATATAAGTCAGACTCGATTGATTGTCAATTATAATTTAATCTTTCGGTTTCTACATGAGCAATGTTCCACCACAAAATACCCAAAACCAAAGTATTGTCTAGGAAAACTGGCCCCCTATAATCGCCACTACATTACTGAGTGTGTAACCTGAGAGTTTTATAATTACATCATATAATTCTGTACTGTATTTATGAAATTTCATAGATAATTCCACGCAGACTGGTCTTATATTATTCCATTCCCGTCAAGCCGTACTTGCATTTTTTATGTTTATGCCCTGCTAAGCAGTGAACTACGGAAAAGTGCGTCGCAAAAGTAATACAAAAATGACCACGCCATTTAGGCTCTTAAAAATTTGATCTCATTAGCGCTCAACTTCTTTGCCAACGTTTACTATCCGGCGCAACACTTACTGTTATTTCAGACAGCAATTCATATTTCGACTTCAACACTGTGCGTATGTCATGTTGGTTTCGTTTTCGGTCTATTTATTTGCGACAAGGTTTGGAAAGTATCTAAAAGGCCTCTGGAAAGTTTCGGGATTCCAACCATAGGCTTAGTACATATGTGTACTTACGCATCTAATCGATAATCTATTAACACAGAAAACGTCCAACACAAATGTCAGCATGTATAATGAGGTTGTTTTTATGTCATATTTAAATGTAGTTATTTGAGGATAAATTATTGTTGTTATTTTAACTAGTGCATTAACTTCGACATCATACTTTGTTCATTTCACTAAAAATAAGCTGTGCAACCTAAACACTAAAATTAGGATTAAGTGGTTGGCGATTCTCAATCAAACCACGTAACCCATCATCGAATCCAGACTTAGCATCCTTATTCTGTTAGCAGATGGGCGGGTAAGAATGATTCGGAACATCTGATGTAGCACTGGCTGTTCCTAAAGCACTAATGACTCATTAACATTATTTCCGCTCATGAACATGTATCGTCGTTGGAACTTGAAAATCACATAAAATGGTTCATAAAATTGATCAACAATTATCAACAAATGATTGTTTTCTCAAAGTTGCCTTTATACGAGAGATGATTTCGGGATGTTTCTCTATCAGTTTCTTCCTCGCGAACCCACTCACGTTCAGTGAATTACTATCCACTGTCCTTCCGCAGTTCATATAACACAGTGATTTCTAATGGTAAAAGTACTTCTGATAACAATTCACATGTATTGACAGCATTACCGAATTGTATCACGTCTATAATTGCCCAGAAAATAGAACAAGGAAACCGTTTTTGTTGTAGTTTTTGAGGACATATTATGTTAGTATTGACTATACACTGACCGACATAGGGCGATTTATCTGCATAGGCTGATTCAGGACAGCTAAGTGTATATCATCGCAGCAAAGACTTGATGGGTCACAGTTTCGACATATTTTCAAGTGCTAAAACGAATGTTATTTTAGTCCTGTCACTTACTATGATTGAAAATACCTGAAATGACGCTGTGGACGATGTTCCACCTGATTGCCTAGTATTCATCATTTGATAGATTTTCCTTGACAATAATGTTCAAAATAATTTTCGAAACTTAACATTTAGTATGTTTCTTGTGGAATAATACTAAATAACTTGTATGCACAAGCAACATCTGAAACGATATGCTCAACGTAAGAAGAAAGTTTTCGTCGAAAGAAACCTTCACTTCTCGAATCCATACTGAGCCCGTTGGTGTGGCTTAATTTCATCAGTGCAAATTTCTGTTTGGTGATTCTCCGTTAGTAAAATTGGAACAATGGCAACTTATGTAGTTTCTACACTTCATTAAACATGATGGTAAGATGGCTCATTTACAATGTTTTTAGTGTTCCTGAAGATTAGGTATGCGTCAAAATATGTCACACGTGGGTTTATAGAGAGTCTGTAAAGTGTTTTAGGGCTCCATTTCACTGCTCAATGACCTAAGAACTGGAATATTCAGGCTGCAAAGTACGCCGAGCCAGAGTAAACAGTGTGTAACCTCAATGTAAGATCATATGGAGTAGGCAGTTACACTAAGCGAGTTTACTAATAGCATAAGTTCATTAATAGCTATTATAGTCCTTAGCCTAGCAATAATTTTCCAAGGCAATAAACGTTGCGTATTTTGATGCTTTCCGAAAACTTCAACTTAAAATGTAATGATTCTTGTTTCCAAATTTATGTTAAATAGTCCTTGATACTACAATGGGAATGGATCGATCGCTTTCCGGGCAGAGACTTAAAACACTATCATTGAATAATCGGAGGATAATGCGTAATATTACGTCCGCAGGCAACCACATACGTCATTTATTCATATGTTTCTTAAGAGAATTGAAATGAAACTACGGCTCGGTCGATAAACATTTAAAAACTTCTGCATTCTACTTCTGGACGAAAATGATAATCCCTAAAGGGAAGTGAGAGGTGAGAAAACCCTGGGAACGTTTCATGGGAAAAAAATTATGGTCATATTTTTAACCTAAGTCTTTCTTATTTAGGTCATTTCGACAAACTTTCTACATTAATCTACGAAGCGGAACACTTCAGCACATTATGACATGTAGAAGTAGTAAAATTGGCTAAGCAGACTAGTAATTTCTAGCAACGTCTATCACGCACCATGGCAATGATGAACGAACAAATATGTAAATGAGACAAGCAACAACAAACATACTCAACGATATGTTATTTCTGTAGTTCTTACTAGTCTACTAACGTACATAAAGCATTAAACACCACATGAACTCATCGCACATATCTATCAAAAAGAGCAAATTCAGGTAGGGTCTGGGTCCATCACACCTCGGTTCAATATCCTATATAACAGTTCACTACCTTACATATAGTAAGTGGACTGCTGCGGAAAAGACTTTAATGATGAACTGCCACCATTTCCGGGACGCTATAACGAAAGGTCCAATGGCCTAATTGTTAACTTGCACGATCTTCATGCTATGAACTATCTCTTCATTTTCTCAAACCATTATCATTGTGAAAACCACTGTTGTAACACATCGATGGCCTATGAAAATTGCTGAATCTCACTAGTGGTACTTACGCTCATGACTCTAGATTACCATCTACGCAAATGTTTAATAACATACAAAAAAACTGTATTCAGAAACCCCACTCCCACTTGAGAGATAAACTTGGGTGAATATAAAATACAGAACTGACCATAACACGCAAACCATGATATATTTATTCATTTTACAACACAGTGAGTCGGATAAAAAGTACTATTGGTGGACCGCTTTTTACCATAAGGCTGTTAGGTATTGACTTTTTGGAACAAGCGAGTAAATCTAAAAGCCACAAGTGATAATATTTTAAAAAAATTTCGGAAGACAATTAATTCATTTCTTGAAATGGAAAATCAGTGGCCTGTTTTTATGTGCCGACTGATTTTTTGTTTCTCTTTACAGTCGTCATAACAGTTTAACGCACGGTTTTAAATTCTGGCTTGTGTTGTTTATGGTTGTTACAGATTGTTACTTTTACTAAATTTAATTCAATTGTGTCATAGACTACCCTTTTCTCTCGTTCCGTCTTTTTACAGCTCTCATCTCTCATGCCACCCTATATAATACCCTAGTGCATAAGGTATTTTTGGCCAGACACAAACCGGGACAACTCACATTTCTTGCAATTACAATGGCGGCAGTGGCCAGCCTAAAACATATTTTCGGTTACCGAACCGGAATTTCCGGGTCTGTTGTGTTTCTTGATGATCAGACCATTGTCTATCCCTGTGGATCTAATTTAGTCCTATACAACCTCGAGCAAAAAACACAAAAATTTATCGCAGGTTTGGAAAAGTCTGAAGGGATGACAGCTCTTGCTATCAGTCCAAACAGAAGGTACATTGCTCTTTCTGAGAAAACGCTGGATAAGCCTGTTATAACCATATACGATGTACATGCTCTACGCAAGAAAAAAACATTGCACACTCCTGACACTCACTCCAATGAATTCGTTAGTATAGCTTTTTCTCCGGATTCAAAATATCTTGCAGTACAGAGTGGGAGTCCTGATTGGATGTTAACATACTGGTCCTGGGAGAAACCGAAACAACTCGCTAGTGTGAAGACGTCTACATCCAACCCCATCAAACAAGTTAGTTTAACATATTTAAATCATTTAGCTAATTAGATCTCTTTCAGCCCTCAGGATTGTACATTAATATGTGTTGTTGGCACTGATATCATCCGTTTGTATCGCTATGGGGAAAACAATCTCAAAACATATGGCATAAATAAGGTTGAACCTCGAAACTTCCTTTGTCATACTTGGATTGATGGTGAGAAAATTGCCGCCGGAACTGATGACGGACGATGGATATTGGTAGAAAATGGGGAGTCGAAATCGGAATATAACATCTCTGCTATAAATGAGAAAATTGGGGCATATCAGGAAAGGTATATATTAACTGTTTCTATATTTCTGATGTCTACGTCAAAATATTTTTTGGGTTTATTACAAACAGTGCTTTGAGCATCACCTATGTTAAAATTTTATCTGGACTTTTAGTTGTTTGATATTCTGGGTCTAATTACTGAATGTTTCTGCACTGTGGGCATATAAAACCTATATTTTCACTACTTTACCGGTTACTTTCCAATCGTATTTCTATTGATTTAACTTGATGTTGTTTAAGTAGAACAAGTGATAATTTTTTCCAGTTCAGGACAACAACAGACTCACAAAAATTACACCATAGGTAAATAAATCTGAGCTTTCAAATATTTCACCTTTGTTCATACTCTACCCCATAAACTTTATACTTTATGAATTTGGAATGCGTGGTGATAAATAGGCACGTAAGTTGTCTAAGGCAAATTCATCACATAATTTCTAGCAAACCAGAAGGGATTTTGTTTAGCGACTGAAAAGTTCTATGAAACACGACCATATAAAAACCACTATTAAATGTTTGCAATGTCTTTATGTTTTACATCGATATTTCATTTGGAACAAACTTAAAGTAGGCTCTTAATTGTTTGTTATTATGAATAATCGCAAATAATTTCCAAAGGTACTGATGAACGACGGTATAAAAAGATTACGAAGAAGAATCGTAATAGAGGTGTTCAGACTTATTTTGTTTAAGAATCTCAACTAACTTCCATACTGCTAACCTTCTGATAAACTAGTCTCAGTACTACTTCATTTATTTCCTGTCAAATATCAGCCATTAAAACACACTTTCAAGGTGGGAATTAAATAGCCCACAGGTCAATAATTTAGTGGATTGAAAACAAATATGAGATTCTTTATTTTGGAAACTAATTAATATTGATGGAAATAAGACAATAATTAGGAAACGTACATGCAGACAATGATGTGGTAGAAGTATGTGGTTACAATTGTTTGAAGGTGATAAAGGTGATTTTACAGTGATCATCGCCAACTTAATGTTTGATAATACAATCATTCACTCATTTGCAACTGAACAACGTTTAAAAAATTAGCCGTTTAATGATTTCAGTCCGTATTATTTTGAAAGAAGGATCGAAGCAATGTAGCCAACTGATTTATATATCCAGACCTCATCATTCTTGATTAACCCAGGTTTTTCCGTAACAAAAACTATTCAACTTTTATCGTTAATTTGAAGTGCATTACAAGGCTCTGGATACTCATTGTAGTAAATAAAGTACTGAAACTACAATCCTGCCACATAAATGTAGTTGAAATAGACTAGCACTCTGCAGGTTAGCATCTTGAAATTTTAGAATATTGTTGTAAAGTTCGTAGATTACCAACTTAGATGATCTCTATCGAATGTTTGAGTGCTACTGAATTAAAACGGGAATAATGTGACCAACAGCTAACATTGAAGTCGCACTTCACGGTTATCACTTAACGTAGATCACCCCCTCGTCATATCAAGGTACTAGGGATGCTTTGAAAACTGAACAAAAAAGAAATATTTTAGTTAGAGTAGGTACAGGCAAAAGTGTGACCACTACCACATGGATCAGTCCATGGCGAACGATTGACTTATGCGGGCTGGTTGTCCTTGACCTCGACAGGGATCATTGGTCTGTTCGATATTCAGTTACTCAACTGCCAGATGACGTGGTAAGGGATCAGTGAAATTTTACTGGTCCTGCAAGTTTTATTATTCTTAGTTTGGGTTATTTTACGTTTTAACATATCATATCAGATGTTTGGTCCACAGTAAATTGATATGTTTATTCTGAGTGTCAATCATGGTCAAGTAACTCTGCATTTTCATATTCATGTCTGCTAACGTGCAAGCTATATTCTGAAAAATGCATAATTTTTCCACAAATTTAATTACTTCTAAATGTGGACAAATCATCCTCAAGTAATGTCTTTCACTTACATTAAACAAATCTCTATTTAAGCTTACCAAAATGATTCACCAAACTCTGACTGTTTAATCAATATCATTATCGCATTACTAAACAACTTAGTACTTGAATAGATTTTCGTGCTAATTATCAGTACAGTCTATATTACAGCAAGATTATTCTGAATAATAATGCCTATATATTATTTACACAGCTTTTTAAAAGGTATCTTTCATTGACTTGGCGAATACAAGAGATCTCAAGAATTATAATTTCACCAGAGCAAAAATTGGTTATATAAATTACAAATTGATAGACATACTATTGGTAAATATTCTTTACATCCATTCAGTTGCCTCAGAGAGTTAACACACTGTTAGTTATCACACAAGTTAAAAGTAAGGTTATTTGAAATGTCCGTGTATTTGTATTATTATTACTTGAACAGAATATCGTCACGAATTCAGAAAGCATGGTTGGCTCCCGTCAACTTAAATCACTTTAGGCTTGTGCGTGTTATAAATTCGCTAAATAAAGGATGAGTCTACTACACAGTGGTTTGCAACACTCCACTTTATGTCTGTGAGATATAGTCTTTAAAAGTAGGGCATACGCGTAGGTTACCAACATTTCATTATAGTTGTTTTCGAAGCCTTGCTAGCATATTTTGGGGCCCAGGGTTGAAAATTTTGACGTTATATGCAGAGTACTGGATAAATATGGTAAACTAGTTAATGAGGTAGCAAATCTTTATCAACCGAGATGGTTAGGACAGGTATTATGTATGGTCATCCATTGACTACCTTGACACGCAATGATAACTGATGTAGAATTAGATTGGAGGAAAGCTTCTAGTGACCAAAACAAGACTAAAAATTATTCCATGAGGGCACTAGCTGCTAAACTGAGCCATATAAGCAGATGTAGACAAAATGGTTGTAGTTCGTATGATTACCTTAATCAATTACTAAATACCTTGACATGATCCAAAATTGTCCTCAGTACTGCAGACACATTCAATCTTTGTCTTCCAATAGATGATAACTTTCTAAATTCCTCACATATTCCATCTATTTCACTAATTTATGTTTTTCCTGAATTATACCTTCAATATCTAATCTTTTCTAGTATCCTTAATACTATTACTTCCTCTACCATTCTGTGATTGGCCCCTGACATTTTTTAAACTTGCCGTACTAACTGATTATGCCAACTGGAACTCATATACACATGTATCAGATTTCATGCTACACTTGACTGGTTGAACAACTGTTGTAGTAAATAAGAACACGAGCAGAGACAATCGAATGTATTTGATTCGAAATTACAGAATATTTCAATGTAATCTGAGAATCATACAGTAAATACTTAATCGGCAAAATCTCAATCCATCATCTCAAACTTGACTGTTCCTTTTGTAAATATCAGTCCATTGTCTCAGATTTCATTGTTCCTACATTTTCATACCAATTACACTCCGTTCCCATTCTTTCCTTACCGATCATCTATTGAAATACATTCTATGCCTGATCACCGTTAGATACTACTTATATGAATATAAGTAACCCACACCATAGTGATTGACATAATAGTTTTAAAATATTTCCTCTAATTGTTTTCTTTTATTCGCTTATTGTTCACTATCTTAGCAACAAAAACAAACCAACAAGCGAACAAACAAAGAAGTCATAAAAGATTTTTTCTTTTTTATTTTTTCTTAACATTTATTAGCAAAGATATTATACAAACAAAAACTAGTATAACATCATTAGCTTCTACATCAAAAGGTTTAATTGTAGCTACTTCATCTGGTATTGTTTATTGGTTTGAACATATTACTACAGATAAATTACATCAACAATCACAGCAACACTCTGATAAACACCATGTTAAACATGATAAACCTATCACCACCACCACCACCATCACAACAACAACAGGTACAACGAATCAATCAAATATATCATTCAAAGATGAATATCAATTCATAAGTAGTATCTATGTACCTCAAGATTTAATAATCAATAATGAATCTGATTTGAATATTAATCAAATGATTATACAATTACAAATTAATCCATCTGAAGATTTACTTATCATTGCAACAAATACACATCAATTATATCAATTTAATTTAAACAATATTGATACTAATATTAATAATAGTAATAGTAATATGAATAAAGAATTACCTGTATTAAATGAAACATTAAAATTTATACCAGTATCCCAATCATTTCATAATGGACAAATCATTGGTATGGATGTATGTATACGTAAACCATTGATAGCTACATGTTCAACTGATAGAACAGTAAGAATATGGAATTTTGAAACAAAGTATGTCATCTATGTTTTTTCTCTTTTTCTTCTTCTTCTTTTCCTTCTTTCATTGATTGAAAGTAGATTTGATGAGACTAGAATTTATAGATGATCATTGAGTAATGCTAAAATCATCTTGAATTGTTCATATGCTTATTAGAAACAAACGAGTAATATATATTATCAGAAAGGGTTTTGTGGAGATTTTAGTAATTTCATGGATTGATTGAAGTTAGACATTAACATCGTTGGATGCCGGCTCAGAGGTCTAATGGTTAAGCGCTCGCGCACGAGACTGACAGGTCCTGGGCTCGAATCTTGCGGGGGGTTGGATGGGCACTGCTACTGAGGGGTCCCATACTAGGACGAAACGGCCGTCCAGTGCTTCCAGGTTCTCCATATTGGTCTAGCTTCAATTGACTCATGATTTATACTATATATTAGTTAGAGGAATTAGAATTAAGATTTACAATTAGATGTTAAGGTTAGATTCAAACTGATATCAGCTATAATATTAAAATGGTATTTAACGGTATGGTAAAAATGCTAGATCCTTTCAAAACTGCCTGCTGTTCCGTTCCAGTGACCTTGAACGGTCTGACAAAAGGTGGTCATTCTGTATCTAAAATGCAGTGGGTTTGTTGGGTTGCACGAATATTAGGTGTTCTGATATTTACGTGTTCTTTTGCTGCAGCAAAATCATAAAATCATTGCTAGGAACATTGATTTAGTTCTCTCTGTCTTATAATGTACATGTTGGATCGACTGTTGGTTCGTAACTTTTCAATCACCCTATTTCTGAGAAAATTTCGTCCGGTTTGGGTAAATTTTGGGTATAATTTTAGTTCAGGTTGTTCTGTTCTATTTGTCAGTTCAGTCGAAAACGATGATAATTATAATGGATAGAACTGTTTATGACTATATATTAGCAAGTCATATAATATTCATAGATAGTTTAACGACTAATTGCTTCCACCTACATTTTATAGACAACTACCAACATCCATGTTCATCAACACCATAATTAAGAAGGTGAATCCTATGTTAAAGGTTTAAGAGCTCATTTTTGCACAAAACTCTGATTTTGGTCTATTTTTGACTTGATGAATGGTGAGTTTCACTTGCCTGAGTTTGCATTGTTACAAATAACCACATCAGGCTAACTAAACGTACACCCAGTTTGTGAGCAACAAATACGTCAAACTACTAATAGACTGGAAATAAAAACCATGTAACAAGCACAAACATTACGACAATTGTCTTGTGATGAAAGAAATACTGTTAATAGCTGATACACAACGACATCCCAACATGTAACATGTACGCGAAAACCCAAGGCTTGACGTCCTGATCGTCCCGTATTTAATTAAATCATTGAATGGATTTTGCGCCAAAATAAAGGATCCTGCATCTTAAATCTGATTGGTTCGTCCATAAATTATAATCTCGTCATATGTTTATCAATTTGTTTGCTTTTTGAAATTGGTTTAAATGAGTTTGTGGATTTTGGTTAACCTAACCGGGACTAAAGAGGTATCTTTAGATGATTTTTTCTTCGATGACGTCTTATCAGCACTGCCTAATTATTACTGTATACAGGATTGAACATAGACCTCTTAGGTTTCCTGAAGAGTAAAGTAATTTTAGACAAGTGAGTCGGTTTACAACGGTTCCTAATGCCGAACTCACTCTATTGATAAGACATTTAATCCTACACTCTGGTATTTACTTCCAATCTATTGTTAAAAATCAGATCTACACTAAACATACAACTTGAGATGACGCAAACGAACTATTTCAGTCAGTCAGCCAGTCAGCTACAAAGTAGGACCAGGCACATATGTGCATCGGTCCAGGTTGCCATACCGAATCAGCACAACAAGATGAACACCGGATTCATAGCAGTGGTTAGGTCAAAGGTAGTAATATGTAAGAGAAAGATTGCATATAGAGATATAGTACAAGAAGAAAGAATTGGTTCGTAGAAAGAAAGATATGAAGCGATTTTAATCTCTTAGTTTAAGGGAAGACAGGGAGTGTATACACCGACGCCATTGTGATCGATTCTGAGCCATGTCACGAAGAGTCTCCAACCATTGGTTACGGTAGTCACGCGGACCCCAACCAAGTATTCTGCATCTCCCAACATGGCTGAGACTAGAAGTTAGTGACTTCAAGCACTGGTGCCACAACGAACTATTTCGACTGTTAGTGATCGATATATCAACTGAATTATGTAATCAGCTAACGAGACACCAACTAGTATATACACTGTGGTCAATTTCCTATTCTCTTAGGCATTCATTATAGGTTTTATGGTGACATTTATAAGTACGAGTTCCCTTCATAGTCAGAGGAGTATATTATTTTAATCATCTGGATCACGAGTTCATTTTTGCAAAACGAATCCAAAGTAGTTAGGTGAATCAGTTAATCATTTGGTGATATAACGGTGATTAACATAACAGATAATGACAAAGTTATTTGTGATGAGTGAACTATATTGATCACATAAAGCAATTGTTCGTTCTGATTCTCGGATTTCTTAACTATCTGTTCGTTGACAAATCATTATAATAAGTTCAGAGACAACTGAATTGTAAATAAGTAGTATATAAGTCAAATCTTTAATACGATATATGACGATTCTCCGTTTAATCCTAGGAAACGGTTGTAAGTGTATACTGTAATGAAATGTCTGTCCTTCCTGGTTTATAATAGTTCTGTGAGATTAACTAACCTATATTTTGCTGATCTTTAAAAGCGAAGCGTTTTTTGCTACAGTAAATAACGACTACTTGAAGATTTTATTTGTTATCTAGTTAGGGTTAGTCATTCAGTCAGCTACAACGTAAGATCAGGCACACATATGCATCGGTCCAAGTTGCCACACTTCATTGGCACAGCAAGATGAACACCGAATTCATAGAAGTAGTTGATCCAATGATGGTAATATATAAAAGAAAGATTGCATATAAGGATATAGGACAGGAGGAAAGAATTAGTTAGTAGAAGGAAAGATATGAAGTGATCTTAATCTCATAGTTTAAGAGAAGACAGAGAGTGTACACACCTACGCCATTGTAATCGATTCTGAGCCATGTCACGAAGAGTCTCCAACCATTGGTTACGATAGTCTCGCGGACCCCGACCAAGTATTCTGCATCTCCCAACATGGCTGAGACTAGAAGTGAGTGACTTTATGGACTGATGCCAATTTTTGGTTTGGCCGAGCCTAACCATCTTCCAACCATCCCCAATACCGGTTAGCATTGCGCGTCGTGGTAGTCGGTGTATATTACTAACTAGTTCAACCTACAAAACAAATTAACTGTTTTCACTTATTGTATGCCTACCCATCGTCTATCACGGCAAGCGATTTGTGCTGATTTCTGAATAGGTTAAAAGAAAATCAAGGGTACCCAAACTAAAACGTGTTATCACCTCCTAAAGTCATTGACAGTCAGTATGAGCCATGATGATAAATTCGGTTGAGGTCAGTGCGATCAATTTTTATAAATGTTGGGTGACATGATTCAAGTTAAGTCGCGATGGCGTAGACGTATCTGCGCAATATCTTCCACTATATCTCGAGTTTTAAAATTAACTCATGCCTTTTTTTCAGTTCATTTACAGTCGCGTTCTCTTTACCTTTGATACTACCCTTTTTAACTCTTTGATATTCTTCTTGACAATTTTATCTCGTTGTGTTTATGTGGTATAGTGAACTGAACAGATGCACATACGTACTAGATTTTGTGCTAAGTTTGACCGACTGACCTTATCGCTGTCCAACCCAACACACAGTAATAGCTGACTTAGTAACAGGTTGCAATACAACCAGGGGTTGGTAAACTAAGACATGGAATCAAGTCATCATTGAAGGTTTTAGTCGTGTCGAAATTTGTAGATTTCTTGATTAGGACTCTGATATGTTCAGGGAGTTGGAAGTAGTCAAATGAAAAGGTCAGTCGATAGCAATCAGACGTTGACCTGAAGGACAAGTGCATATCATTAGCTAAGAAATAGATTGTATTCGGTAACCCATTATACTTTACCGTTCACTCACATGTTCTCGTTCAAGTAGCTAGTTGGGGGAGGGGTAGTGGTTGGCATGATGTATATTGTTTATCAACATCAGATTTCGAACATCACTTGTCAGAATAGATTCACGCAATAATAATTATTTAAAATAATGATTAATATCAGAAAGGGTTTTGTGGAGATTGTAGTGATTTAAACAGTTGAGATCATAAGTCAATTGAAGCTAGACCACCATGGAAAACCTGGAAGCATTGGACCGCCGTTTCGTCCTATTGTAGGACTCCTCAGCAGTGCGCACCCACGACCCCGCCTCGCGGGATTCGAACCCGGGACCTAATCAACATATGCCCACTAGTGACTGGCTTCAAGATATATATCCTGGATTTCTAGTGAGAAGCAGTGACCAATGGAGTTCAACCGGGTCAGTTGTGAGATAGTAACTCACTGATGACAATGGTGTATGTCGCTCAATTTCATGGGTTAGTTGAAGTCAGACATTAACACCGTTGGACGACGGCCAAATCAGTGGTCTAGTTGGTTAAGCGCCTGGCGCGAGACTAATAGGTCCTGGGTTAGAATCCCACGGGGTGGGATCGTGGATGCGCACTGCCGAGGAGTCCTACAGTAGGACGAAACGGCCGCCCAATGCTTCCAGGTTTTCCATGGTGGTCTAGCTTCAATTGACTCATGATCTCAACTGTTTGAATTAAGATAATGATTTGAATTAAACCACTTGTACCGTATATTTTGAACAATTCTTTATTGAATCTGTTTTGTTTTTATTCTACAGTGATCTTGAATTAATAAAACAATTTGCTGAAGAAGTATTCAGTGTAGCACTTCATCCAACTGGTTTATTTATTTTAGTTGGATTTAGTGATAAATTACGCTTAATGAATATATTACTTGATGATTTAAGAATATTTCATGAATTTACTATACGTAGTTGTCGTGAAGTAAGTGAGATTGTTTGTTTACAGAAATCTTCCCTTTTTTATGGTAATATTGTCTTGGTAAAAATTTACTTGACAACAATATATATAAGCTACTTAAGTCAAGAAATAAGTATACGTAGGTGTTCTGAACAATTTAATACTGTTGCGCTATATATTTTGAACAATCTGGTCACATCTATACCTAGAGAAGGGTTTTTGTGAATATTATAGTAATTCAATAGTTGAATTCATGAGTCGATTAAAACTAGATAACTATGGAAAACCTGGAAGCATTGGACGATCGTCTCGTCGGATGCTCGCTCAGTGGTCTAGTGATAAGTCTTGGGTTCGAATGTCGAGATGCAAGATCGTGAATGCGCGCTACTGGAGAGTCCCATACTAGGACGAAACGGCTGTCAAGTGCTTACAGGTTTTATATGGTAGTCCAGCTTCAGTTAACTCATGAATTCAAATATTAAATAACATATATACTCGTCAAAGTATTTTTATGTGAATACTTAATTTACGCCTGTTACCATTCATGGAGGAGCGTAAGTCATCCACTAGGATTCTACAATGAACTCTGTCCTGGGTATTTCTTTCCAATTGTTTCCAGTTTCTATTCATCTTTTTGATGTCTGTTTCTAAATCCCGATGCAGTGTGTTCCTTAGTTTTCCTCTTACCCTTTTCCCTTGAGTATCCTAAGTTGGTGCTTGCCTAGTGATGCAGTTTGATGATCTCCGCAATATATATTCTATCCGTCTTCTAATTTCCTCTTCATCTGGAAGCTGATTTGTTCTCTCCTACATCATGTGAAAATTATTAAAAATTAATTAAATAAAAATGAGAAAATTAATAGAAAATGGGAAGAGTAAGAAATTCGCCTAAAAATGTCATGACTCATGATTGTACAATTACTCCTCCCTATTTATGTATGTCTACACAAACGAATGAATTGATATGACTTGATCATTTGTATTCTGTAAGGAATCATGGGATTAGTTTTTTTGGACTCTCTTCTAAATGGTAAACAGATATAAATCCTTACCTTGACAACAATATTGTGAAGAAATTTTAGTGTTAACTGAATTTTCACAAGTGCTTTGATAAGTTTATGTATGACAAGACTGGTTGAAGCATATAGTGAAAACACATTAGATTTTTCAGATGAACTCTATCTTTTCAATGGTCTATCGAAATTCATAACAAGCATTTACTTAATTACTTACTTACTTACTTACGCCTGTTACTCTTAATGGAACATAGGCCGCCGACCAGCATTCTTCAACCCACTCTGTCCTGGGCCTTCTTTTCTAATTCCATCCAATTTTTTGTTCATTTCTCTCATGTCTATCTCCATTTCCCGGCGTAATGTGTTCTTTGGTCTTTCTCTTTTCCTTTGGCCTTGAGGATTCCATGTGAGGGCTTGTCTTGTGACGCAGTTGGGTGCTTTCCTCAATGTGTGTCCTATTCACTTCCAGCGCTTCTTCCTAATTTCTTCCTCCGCTGGAATCTGGTTTGTTCTCTCCCACAGTACGTTGTTGCTAATAGTGTTCGGCTAACGGATTCGAATTATTTTGCGTAGGCAACTGTTAATAAACACCTGTATCTTCTGGATGATGGCTTTCGTAGTTCTCCAGGTTTCCGCCCCATACAGTAGAACTGTCTTGACATTTGTATTGAAAATCCTGACCTTGGTGTTAGTTGACATTTGTTTCGCGTCTCAGATTTTCTTCAGTTGTAAATATACTGCTCTTGCTTTTCCGATATGCGCTTTCACATCTGCATCAGATCCACCGTGTTCATCAACAAGCATTGATTGTTTTTGAATACAAACAATTGTTTAGTGAATCGTTGTACACTGGTTAACGATTGTTACTTATTTATATGGAAATAAATAGGGAATTGTATTGGAATGATCAAGTTATAGGTGAAGTTTTGAGGTTATACAACGAAAAGTTTTCGAAAATACTGTACGACTATGTAAAATAACATTTATTCAAAGATAATGCATACTTCTATTCATGAGGTGTCATGACGTTAAATACTCCATTAAGATCATATTCAAAGCAAGTAAACTATACCATTGATTTTGTAATCATTAGATTATAACAGGTGCCACAAGTTAGGGAATGAACCACTTCTGTGTCCGACAAGGATATCAGTAATTAATGAGAACAAATTAAACTTTGTTTATACAAGATGTCGAGTAAGCATGATTGATTGACAAGCCGTCCAAATAAGGCAGAGACAATAAAGATAGTTGTGAAGAAAGAATAATATACGATGATATGGGTAAAAATACTAAAACAGCGAAATATCAGTGCAAATAACGAAACTAATAAGATCATCACAGCAATAACCATACAGTTACATGTTTACTAGTAAAATGATTAAATATTATCAAACTACTAAGTAGTGGTAAGTAGTGTGGCTCATCAAACAAAAAAAAGATGATAGAAGAGGAAATAAAGTGAAAAACGGTTTTCATCAGAATGAGGATTTGTGGAGTTCAAAGTCATTTTAAGAGTTGAATCCATAAGCCAATCTAAGCTAAACCACCATTGAAAACTTAGAAGTACTGGACAGCTGCTTTGTCTCAGGACAAGACTCGTCAGCACTGTGTCCACAACCTTGCACACGGGACTCGAACCCAGAACCTTCGGCCTCACGTGTGGATGCTTAAGATCTAGATCACTGATTCGCCATCCAACGGTGTTAATGTCTAACTTCAATCGATTCATGATGTTACGCAATATTTCGTCCATTGTCTGAGGTGAATAACTGTTGGATTGGACTCCAATGGTCACATCTTCTCAACATGTCATAATTTTCATTGGAGTCAACTTTTTTTAAATATAATGCTACTTTGGCATATGTTTTAATTATAATATATTCAACTTTTGCGTCAATAATTTTTCAAAAAAATCTATTAGTGTGCTTTCAGTAATGGTGGACATTTGATTGGTGCCGTCAATGGAAATGTTATACAAATTTATTCAACGACAACATTTGATAATCTAATCAATTTAAAAGGTCATAATGGTAAAATTCGTTCTATTATATGGTCAGATGATGATCATAAATTAATTTCCTGTGGATTAGATGGTGCTGTTTATGAATGGGATACACAAAAAGGTTAGTCATTCATTTAAACAAATAGAATAACTAAGATGATATTGTTATCACTTGTAATTATTGATTGAATTAGTGAAATACACTCAGTATAGATGAGGCAAGTAGTACGAAAGTCGGCTACATGAACAGAATGACTGATACCAATGATGGTTCGGAGATAGTTCAACACTCAAGGAACACAAAGATAGGTAATACTTAACAAAATATAATGATATAAGTAAATTCCATACTTGCTTGAATATTTTTTTCTGGTTAGCGTTTTTTAGCGAGCTAGTTTTCTACGAGATGGGGTCGCTAACCCCATGCCCAACCCTCCTTCTTTATCTGGGCTTTAGACCGGCAGTAGCCCCCGGAGGGACTCCAGGCGGAATTAAGTAAATTCCATAGTATATGTTATATTCTACATGATGAAGTAATCCATTGATTTTGGTGTCAGTTATATAACATTAACATGTTATATAGGTTACAGTCTCAGTACAAATGGATACATTGGGTTAATATAATGGTGACTTGAGCGAACCTAACAGATCTATTAAAGGATATAATCATAATTGCTTTGTTGAGTACCCTATATTTGATTGTAATGAAAGTTTCTTTTCTGGCATAAAATATAACACTATTACAATAGATTCCCACTTGATATCGATTTATTGATATATAGATACTCAAATTGACTGATGAATCCATTTGAAGATTCTAACATAACTACTAAGTGATACACAAAAGTCCTGTAAGCATAATAATGAAATTGATATAAAACACGATATTATTATTTATAAGAATATAAGCAATACATCTACAAACCACAATTTCAACTGAAACCCAAGCGGGCGGCCTATACTCCTTCTCTAGGGGTAACAAGCTTAAATAAGTAAGTAAGTGTTTAGAGATCACAATTTATGGGATGTCTAAAGCGTTTACCATGTCAATATACAATCAATCAACAAATTCCTTCCGTAATAGTTATGCATGAATTACTTATAATAATGTATGATTAACTATTGTTAGAAAGAATAATGGAGAAGATTTGTACGTTAGGTGAAGTTTCGTTATTTAAGACGAATAATTTAATTGTGTACAACATCGTCAGAACAAATTTCAGTTAGAAATGAACTAATAACTTATCCTGTTGATCTTGATCCTGATTGGCTATTGTTGATCTTTAAGACATCATTGTTTACAATATTTACTTTGATTATCTCTCCCTTTATTCTGATCCTTGTTGTTTTGTGATCTGTTGAGAAATCGGATCTATTTCAATGTAGTTCTTGAAGCAAATATATAACTCAGTTATTTAGTTAGATTTATTTGTTAAAATAGTTGATCAGTTGATACTGTAAATTGCATATTTACATCAAGTCGATGATTAATTTAATTCAATGACTGACCAGTTCAATGTGTTCGAATTTAACTGTTGACTAGATTCATGTGCATTCTTATTTGGTTCGTTGCTTTGAGTAGTAAGTAGTCTTTGTTTGGTTATAACAAGTAGCTACACTGGTGTATTTATAAATTTTTAATAATAACATTAACTACTAAATATTAGTGAGTAATATAATTAACATACAGTAAAGAATGAGTCACTTGAAGCTAGACCACCATTGAAAACCTGGACGGCCGTTTCGTCTTGGTATGGGACTCCTCAGCAGTGCGCATCCACGATCCCGCACCACGCGGGGCTCGAACCCAGGACCTATTGGCTTCGCGCGTGAGCACTTAACCACTAGACCACTGAGCCGGCATCCAACGGTGTTAATGTCTAACTTCAACCAATCCACGAAATTGCGCCACCGTACACCATTGTCTTCAGTGAGTGGTTATCTCATAACAGACCGGTTGAACTCCACTGGTAACGGCTTCTCACTAGAACTCCAGGAGTTTTAACTGAAGTCAGTCACTAGTGAGCAGTTGATTATTATCAGAATAGCTTTTGTGGAGTTTTTGGAATTTCACAGGTTGAAATCATGAGTCAGTTGAAGCTGAGGAGTCCCATACCAGGACGAAACGGCCATCCAGTGCTTCCAGGTTTTCAATGGTGGTGGTGAATTTTTAAGTAATCAACCCCATGATAAATTCAAAGCGAAGTAGAAAATGTATTTCATATTATAGTTATATAAATAGTCAGTTGCTTTGCAATACTTATACAATAGAGAAGTAAACAATACAAAGATTAAAGTTGGATACAACTTGCCCTTCTTCGCCCCCAAATGCCCTGGTAAGGCCTAGAGTAAGGAGAGTCAGCTCTCCCTCTCTAAATGTTTTCACATGGCTACGCGCATACAATTACTGCCACGGAAGTCCCACTCGCTGTCTCCTCGTGGCGAGGATGTTGTTTATGGAATTGAATGGATAAAAAGGGAGTGTTTGGCGCTCTAAACGGGTTGGTGTATATGAAAGTTCCACCTAGAGGAGTTGTAAAACTCTGATTTCAAACCAATGGTACATATGAACTTTTGGGAACAAGTGGCGTATGAAGAAAATCGTTGGTCACCGGCTACCATGAGACTGCATCTTCTTACGTTGCTCCACCACCTTGTGGATCATACCTTTAGGTGAGAGGCTCAAGGAGTGATTCCCTAAGGAAACCACCTGTTTTGATTTGGGCGTTCGAACAGTATTCCAACCCTCATATAAACTGAATGATTTATGTTGCGCATATCTATTTGGTGCCTCCTTGTACCAGTGTTTGTGTTTAAACAAAATATAATGAAACAGTAAATAAATCAATAATCAGAGGTTAAGACAAATCAAACTCATTAGATTGCTAATCATCATTGATTTGAGCCTACTGTAACACATTAAGATTAGGGTATTAATGTTAAATATTTTCTTCAGTTATACGTATTAATACGAGCATTTTAATGTAACTAGATTATGTCATTTCTTTTTCAGTTAGGTAAATGGTGACCTAACAAAATAAGGATATTTGAATAGTTGAATTCATGAGTCGATCTAACCCTTTCTGGTTTTCAATGGTGGTCCAGCTTAGATCGATTTATGAATTCATTTATTAGAACTATTACGATATTCACAAATCTCTATTCTGAAAATAAGGATAAACTCACTAGTCCCACT
The DNA here is from genome assembly GCF_000699445.3 of Schistosoma haematobium. Taxonomy (NCBI): domain Eukaryota; kingdom Metazoa; phylum Platyhelminthes; class Trematoda; order Strigeidida; family Schistosomatidae; genus Schistosoma; species Schistosoma haematobium. The sequence continues at coordinate 44,137,212 of NC_067199.1, forward strand.
GCCAATGTGTGTATTTTCCAGTTCAATTACTGTTAAGCAGTTAGTTATATTAGATGAATAAACAGGCAAATACATCATCAGACTTGTAAATATCACCCTCTTTTGGTCAATCAAAGGAGAAAAGAGGACAATAAGAGGCGCTTTTAGAACATATATTAGATACCGGTTGCCATATCGACACAAATTAAGCTTCCAAAGTTATTTACATAATTCCTTATCACTTGCCTCAAATTTTTAGACTTTACCTTATACATCCAACAGAAACTATAGGTAAACACATTAATAAATTTAATCTTTGTGTGCAAAAATTTTGTTTAACGTTTTAATTTATCATGGTGCTCTTGTCCGTATTCATTAAATTTCTCAATCTCATCTTATATTATCTGTCTATCTTTATAATCTGATTACGGAATTTACTTTGCACCCTTTTTATTAAAACACATTATTGATTTTACAGATAACACCAAACATTCACAATTGGTTGGTCACTGGGTGGTGATCAATGTCATGTGTGTTAGGCAGGTCCTTTTTAGTGCAAATCGAATCCTATCGACCAAGTTGCAATGTGGCCAATAGTCTACCTGACTCGACATTGCACATACTATGTTGAGATAAGATGGTGGTTGGAGTTAGTCGTTAGGAAACTTGGTCGATAAGATTCGATTTGCACCAGGAAGGACCTGCCTGATACACATGACATTGATCACCATGCATTGATCAATCACTTATAAATACACTTAAGTTCTACAGGAGGTCAGTCGCGGCCCGGATAGCCCAATGATAACGTCTCTCGTTGTGAAGCTTGGTGACACGGGATCGAATCCGTTAGGGAGCGTCAGTTGCCTGAAGATTACAGATACATCTTGCTGAAAAGTGCCAAATAGCATGAAACCTAGGTCTAGGGTTTCCTGTCGACTACTTTCAACCACCATTTTAACACCAAACACTTATTATCCATTACTTAATTTCAAGCTTAGTTAATTCTTAGTTTTAAGCAACGAATTCCTACAATAAACCGATTGCGTAATCTTAGCATTAGATCTTATTTTACAACTATTAAGGTTCAAACTGATTACTGTTTTAGAGAAAACATTGTCAAATTGACAAATTACCATTTATTTAGCATTGACAGTGTGTGTTGTCTAATCCTACGTTTTAATCGGATTGTATATGCCAAGTTCCAATACGGCAGTTAGTCTAAAGTAACTCATTATTGCATATATTGTGCATTGATTTTATATACCTGGGGGGAATCTACGAAACACCAATACTCAGATTATTTAGGATACCCCTTGTTGGTGAGTTTCAACTAACACGAAGCCTTCGTCTAGGGTTTTCTGTGGATTGTTAAGTTAAAATATAAATGAATAAACCATCAAATACCATAAGCACTGGTTATCGATCTATTTATAATCTGAATCTTAACAGCAGTAGGCATCCATGACAACTGTCTGTTTTGAATTTTGCCTACACCTACTAACTAAGAGTCCGCTGAAATTTACACTGCATACTCTAATGATCGTTTGTCTAAGAAAATTTGCACTTTCTTAAACTACTTTTCAGAAGACTAGAAAATCCAGTCAAGTACCTTGTATAGTTTTGGACTTAAAGCTCAAGATCATAACGTATCATAAATAATAAATCTCATTAGATACACAACTAGAACATTCGTAATACAAAAGTGAGTAACAGGTTTACAGATAATTAATGAAAGTTATAGTGAATATCAGGTCAATTGGATGCTTAAAGTTAGGATAATATAAATGATACAGATGGTCGACCAATAACAGACAAGATTATAAATACACGGACCCAAGGAATAGCTTTATTTTACAAGGAATCAGACTTGAACTACTAGAAAGCTTAATTTTCTAAGGGATATATAAACGAGTTCACAGATGTTTCTTGATTCGGTTAGCCAACAAACGGTTTTCTTCACTTAACCTTTACTCTCGAGTACCCGGGCTTGTGTGTATAGAAATAGTGCATATCAGTATCATCGCTCAGACGCCGCACTTTAGATCAGCAAAAACTTTAATAAATCAGCTGTTTAACAAGTAGGCTATATACAAATGGATTCCTCGAGAAATAGTCTCCAAAGTTTTGAACTATTTTCCTTCACCCACAGTCTAGTAATACCCTTACTTAAACCGCGATATTTTCATATAAATTGACCACGGTCATCACCTATCACATCGACCTTCAACATCTATTACATTTACAAATACTTCATTATTGATTATAAAAAGTCAAGTTGAATAAAGATTAATAGTGGCTAGCAGTGGAATCCAGGACGCGCGTTACGTCCTATTTGTGACTTGTCAGCTAAGTTTAACTTGTATTCCAGAGTTGATTTTCATGAAATAATGTGAAGATACAAGCAAACAACACCAAGTGAATTCAAGTTGAATAAACTTGATAATTCTATTATCAAATCATTTATTCTGATTGAGATTCTCGTAAGTGATTTACGTTTATCTCTTAATTTATAGGTACACGAATGAATGAAAATGTATTAAAATCTTGTAGTTATACAAGTGTAGCTGTTTCTCAAGATGCTAAAACTGTTTATGCTGTTGGTTCAGATAAGACATTAAAAGAAATAAGTGATTCACAGGTAAGATTTTTATATGTGAATAAATATATGTTTTAATTACAAATATGACAATCAGTCAGTCAATGATCTTGAGTACTGATAGAGATATGAGGGAAATTATCACTTCTCGGTCGCCCACACTGTGAAGGGCTTCTACTGGAGGTACCTGAAAAGGAAATTGGGTTAGAGTTGGTCTTATTGACCTGAGAGCGTGAACGTAGTGCCAAAGGGACAACTGCTTGACCATTTTGTGAATAATTTTTGTGTTAGCTCTGTAATTATTGGAACTTTACCATCGGGGACGGAAATCCGCGAGATGAGGCGAGATGAGAATTTTTAGGATTAACCTTTTGTAACCCCACCCTTCATTGTGGGAAGGCAGCATCGCTGTTATGTTGGTTGTCTGAAGGAAGTACCTTAAAATGCCATTATACCTCTGTACAGTCAGCAGTACGATTTCACCTTTGAACAAAATGTCATTCTAAATTGAAGATGTAAGGCTGCCAACAATATCATTGATAGCTGATCTAAGCTGTGTTGATAGATGTAGATTATCCTGTTGAGATTTGCGCAACCATACTGACAAATGGTTAGAGATCATAAATAACACAGTTCAGATATAATCACAATAGGGTAAGTGCACTTAATATTTGTCTATCCTTGGATTCTGAGTTTCAAAGATAATTTATATCTTTTATTATATGAATTCTCTCATTCTTCTCGGATCATTTTCTTTATTTGTAGTGCCTTTTTACTATTCTTGAGAGTAGTACCGCGTCTACTACTTTGATATTCATCTTGATAATTTTATCTCGTTGAGGTGTAATAACTTGAACTGATGTACATGTGTGCGTCAGTTTCTGAGTTTTTTCTTACCGACTGATTGATTAGATATATAAAACTTTATTGACTGACTGATAAAATGATCTTACTAACGATCCTTTTACGACTAGATCTTCGTAATCTGTATTCATGATTAATCATAAGGTAACAAAATTCTCACAAATTATATGAACAGGATACGGAGAACCCTATTTGTATCTGCTAATCATAATGTATCAAAGTTATGATAATTATTTATTGGTATTGAAGGTAACCACTACACTAAAAATACTGCCTTCAAATAAGATTTCATTAAACACACAAATATTTCTCATTCCATCCCATGATGAAAACATGGAATTTTCCGGGGCTAATAAATCTTTAAAATAGCTTTCTTCATTAACTGACATGGGATAGTAAACCAATGGGGATCAGAGAGATTTGAACAGATGTTTTCCACTACCCTATAGTATCTGATTTTGACTCATTCAAAACCTTTCAAGTGTTCTAATCATGATTTTTAGATGTAATGCCGAACACGAGACGTTTAGACTACTGAATTGTAATTCAGTAGTTTAACTCTAAATACGATTTGTTTGATACCATAAGTTGGAGAAAAGTCCTTTAATATTAGAACCATCTGATTGAATACGTTGATATTGGAATCTACTCTCAAATATTCAATAAATCATTATCAAATTATTATACTTAGACCACTGATCATGTGTATAAGTATATTGCTAAAGGATTTCAAACCATCATTTATCCATTAAATATTCGGGTAGTAGATAACAGTAAAATCCATCACTCAAGTTTCATCCTGTTTGATACTCCTCATTGAATATATCTACATTTCAGTGTTGATGTTCATACTGAGATTGATCATTTAGTGTTCTTAAGATCGGCGACAGGAAACCCCCCCTTTTAGTGACTGAAAAAATAGTTATCGATATAGGGGTTGTGGAGATGATTAAGTTTTAGATTGAGATCATGAACCGATTGATCTTAGACCACAATTGAAAACCTGAAAGCACTGAACAGCCGTTTCATCGTGTTGTGGGACTCGTCAGCAGTGCGCATCCACGACCCGCCTGTGGTATTCGAACCCATGGCCCTCAGTCTTGCGCATGAACGCTTAACCTCTAGACCTCTGAGCCGGCATCTAACGGTGTTTACGTCTAACCTCAATCAATCCAAGAAATTGCGCGACCATCTTCCATTTTACTGAGGTAAATATCTGTCTTTACCTGGCATGCATTGGCTCCACTGTTCACAGATTCTCATTAGAACCCTGAGAATTCCCTCACAAAGCTAGTCACTAGTGAGTATATGGTAACTAAATAATGCTTCACTGCTAAAAAAAAAGATGATGTAAGATAACATTTCGATTCGGTTGTCATGACTTTTATTGTCTATTTTCTTTTACTTAATAAAGATTATTCGTGAAATACAATCAACCGATCATTTATTTACAACAGTAGCTGTTTCACATTCTGGTCGTATGTTATTTTGTGGTTGTCAAAATGGTTTAATTCGATCATTTCAAATGCCACTTACAAATCATTCGGAATGGCAAGATTATATCGGTCATTGTGATAATATAACAAAAATGAAAATGGCATCATTTGATGAATATTTAATAACTGTTTCTAATGATTGTTCAATAATAATATGGAGAATACAAGATCATGAAGCACGTTCAAGTAAAACTGATAAAGAAAATTTATGGATGGAAGAAATATTAATTACTAAATCAGATTTAGAAGAGAAAGTAAGTCAAAATCTGTTACTTCTTTGATCCATCTACCCAATAGATTGTACTTAATATGTCGAGAGAGGAAGTGCTGTCTAGGTCTAGTGATGATCTTAATATGTCAAGTTACTTATTACAACTTTGCGATTTGTATCACTTGAGTTCAGCTTATGACTGAATAGCCGATATGTCATTCAGGCGAATGTCAACTACTAAAATTCCCTGGTCAATAGTACCGTAAACAGATAAATGAAATTATTAATGCTTTGTAAATCAAATGTTTCAGTGATAGGTTGGTATCTATTTGACTTATCTGAACTTTACTGTAATCTACTAATAAAGTTGTTGGCTTTTCACTATCCAAACTTTAACGGTGAAATTTCACTTTCAAAACACAACGAGAGAGGATATTATAATAGTTGAATATGTAAGAAAGAAGATTCGAAGAACTATGGAGAACTGTAAAAGCATTTTTGTTTATATTTCATGTACTCTCTAACTATCAAGCAGTAATCTAATTTGGTTATGACAGTTACTTGAGGCATCATAACTCTTTTAAATGAAGACCTTCTGACTCCCAGGACAGAGTTTAAATGGTTTGAATTATTTTTTCTGCTTAGCGTTGTTTTAGCGAGTTGGTTTTCTACGGAACGGGGTCGCTAACGCTATGCCCAACCATCCTCCTTTATCCTGGCTTGGGATTGGCAGTAGCGCCAGAGGGGCTCCGGGCGGAGTTAAGCTTATACAGTTGCACAGATTACTATTGCAATAGGTACTGATTCTTCACCTTTGTATTTTATTGCGTTAGCTTCTCTCTCTCCACTGATGTGAAAAGTGGTGCTTTGGACGGATAGACATACATTCGAAGTGTAATACTGACTTTAATTGAATGATTGACTAGATCATTTTTGCTATAATAATAATAATTATTATTTGAGGAAATACAGCACGCAATTCCATGTTGAACATATTCAACCAATAGAGTATTGTCCTGAACTCTTTAAACGACTTTTTATGGATATAAAAAATGTCACTGTTGACTAACATACTCTCTTATATGTTATTTTGCAAGCTATTAATAGTTGAATTCATGAGTTGATCACAGCTAAAGCACCATCGGAAACCTAGAAGTACTAATTAGGCGTTCCGTGGTTCCCAAATGCCCTGGTACGGTAGAGAGTGGCGAGAGTCCGCCCACCCTTTCCAAATGTTCTCACATGGTAACGCGTATATAGCCTCTGCCAAGGAAGTCCTACTCTCTGCCTTCTCGTAGCATTAATGTTGTTTACGAATTGGAAGGACGAAAAGCGAATGTCCGGCGCTTTAACCGGGTTGGTAGACATGGGGAGTCCACCTAAGGGAGTTGGAAAACCCTGATTTCAAACCAATGGTGCACATGGGCTTCAGTATCCTGAACGAACAAATACTGTATGAACCGATCGTTGGTCACCGGCTACCATGAGACTGCATCACCTTACGTTGCTCCACTGCCTTGTGGATCATACCTTCAGGTCAAAGGCTCCGGTTGTGGCTTCCTAAGAAAACCACCTACTTCGGTTTGGGCACCCGGGCAGTATCACATCCCTCACACAGATCGAATGAGATCTGTGTGGCGCATATGTATTTGGTGCCTCCTTGTACCATTATCTATGTCCTAGTGCAGGACCTCTCTGCAATACGCATTCACAATCCCGTGAGCAGGACTCGGACTTAAAACGTTCAGTCTCGCGCATGAACACTTAACCTCTAGACCACTGAGTCGATATCAAATGGTGTTAATGTCTAATTTCAACTGATTCATGATTCTTCGCAGCGAAAGGTTGTGGGTGGTTGAGCCTTCACTGAAAAATTCTTGATAATAATAATGATGATCAGAGGGGGTTTTGTGTGAGATTTTAGAAATTTCAATTGAAGTTAGACAACCACCATGGAAAACCTGAAAGCACCTGAACGACCGTTTCATCCTAGTATGGGACTCCTCAGTGCGTAGTGCGCATCCACGATCCAACATCCCACAAGTTATTCTTTTTTCTTTTAATCATCATAATTTCTATTCTACTTTACTATTTATAGAATTCAATGATCATTGAATTAAAAACTCGTATAGATGAATTAAAATTAGAAAATGATTATCAATTACGTTTAAAAGATATGAATTATAATGAACGTATCAAAGAATTAACAGAAAAATTTATACAAGAAATGGAAACATTAAAAACTAAAAATCAATTATTAAAATTAGATAAAGAACATAATGATAATTATCATGAAAATCAATATCATGAATTATTAAATAAACATAATGAACAATTACAACATATTGAATCAATATCTAATCAAAAATTAATTAATGAATATCATAAATATAATGAATTATCTCAATTAAAAGAATTAAATGAATTAAATTATGAAAAACAATTAAATAATCAACAATTAAATCATGAACAATTATTAATGAATACAATTAATAATTATGAATTAAAAATTAATGAAAAAAATACAAAAATCAATGAATTAATGAATCAATTAAATTTAAATTTAAATCAATATGAATTAATGAAACAATTAATTGATTATAATAATGATCAAGAAATTTTAGAATTAAAATCTTATTATAAAAATTTATTATTGAATGAATTAAATTTAAATAAAAAATTAAAAAATGATATTAATTTAATTAAAAAAAATTTATTAAATTTACAAAATATTATACAAGAATCAAATTTAAATATAAAAAATTATAATATAGAAATTAAAAAATTAAATAATATAATTGATAATTTAAATAAAGATTTATATAATTTAAGAAAAGAATTACAAGAAAGGGATGATACAATACAAGATAAAGTAAGTCTATAATCATTTATAAGGTGTGTATAGGGGTGTCTGTGCGTATATATATATATATATGTATGTGGGCGCGAATGATCATGATTGGTTGTTTGCTTAATTAGACTATATATAGATAGTCTGACAGGTATGTTAAATGAATTATATATGTATATATATGTGTGTGTATATGATATGTGGGCGCGAATGATCATGATTGGTTGTTTGATTAGTTAGACTTAGTTAGACCTCCCTTCGTGGTTAGGAAAAGGTTACGTCAAAACAATACTCAGCTCGGTTCTATTACACTTGATCGATAGCGGTCATATAGTGGACAGAAACAAGTCGTTCAAAGTTATTTATCGGATTCCCACTAGTTTTCCTAATGGTGTTCAATCTTGTACAAGATTTAATCAAATGTGGCTGTGAATGTGGGTGTTAGTAATTAATAGACAGGGCATAATCCAAGAATGATAAATCGTGTAATAATACTTCATAGGTCAAAATAAAGCTTATGATAAGAGGGCTATGAATGTGAATAGTTTAATTATTTAAAAAATATACGATAAAAAATGTACGCATATTATCAGTCCATAAATGGATCCCAGAATTACCATTCATTATTCTTATCGGGACTTAACAGGTAAGTATATAAATATATGTGTGCATATGTGTATGCATGTGTGCTTCTGTTCAGTTTTGATGCTCATCAATTAAATGTACTTGTTATTGTTTCATATGATTGTTAAGCTTATTTTTACATTGTTTTCGTTTACTTCTCTTCCATTCTTTTGCATATTGTTTCATACTACTTATTTAAATTTAGTAAATAGTTGCATTATGAACAACTTTTTAAACTTATGTTGTAAAGTAAGTTTGTCGTGTTATATTCTTGAAATATTTATACATACTTATAACGTTTATTGTATTTATTATAATAATTACTTTATGTCAATCGGTTTATCAGCTATGTACAGTTTTGTGCGTTTGTTAAAAAGCAATGGTTTCTATAATGTTTGCACTTGGTTTGGGTTTTGGTTGTTGACAAACTGTTACCAAGTTTAGACATAGCTATCACCGTTCTTTTGCACTATCGAAGACCTTTTTATTTCATACAAAAAGATGCGTTAAACGCCTCAGGCACTTCAAAAGTTGAGATTTGTAACTAGTTTTTGTGTATTACTTGATAATGGTCCGCTAATTTAGACAAACGATTGTTTTGCGAACTTCAGTTTTGTGCATATCTCAAATGGGTGACTTAGACGCTTTGATAAACCTAACGATGGTTTATGCATAAATTTCTTTTCAAGTTATTCACGTATTTTTGGACAAATCAATTGATTTGTGATAGTATCTAATATATAAGTGGGAATGATAATGATTGATTGTTTGATTAGTTAGACTTGGAAATAGTCTGATAGGTGTTAGATGATTTATATGCTCCCCTATCCTTATTATTATTAGGATTATTGTTGGTTTTTGTCATGGAAATATACTTACGTTCCAGTCAAGCTAATCATGTGTTCCTGATCTGAGTTGCGTTTAATTCCTGTAGAATATAGACATTAAGAAGGTATCTGGTGTGGATATTCGTCTAAGGTAAATTAACGTCCCATTCGTGTAAACACGGAAAAACTGAGCATTATTACACTAACATATTCTATTGATAGAAATAAATATTGTAGTTGCTTAATTATATTTATGACTAACAGAATTCAGTAGTCTGATTAATAGTTAATTAACTTTTGAGGAGACAAGTTTCTGTCTTATATTTTGGTATAAACAATAGCATTGCAGTTTAGATAAATGCATTTAATAAGTTGTAAATAGGAAAAGGCGCACAATCTACAGAGCAATACTTGACATTTACATTTACAATTGTTTCAAACTTAATTGTTCCTTTCGCCAAATATCAACCAATCGTCTCATATTTCATTGTTCCTTCGTTTCCACATCAGTCATTCTTTCTTCTTGTTCTCTCCTCTTTGATATTCGTAACGTTCTGCTACCAGATATTTCATCAACATCAGTAGTTTACATACCACACTAACTGTAAATTATTTTTTAATAATATATACAATTCACAAACTATCTATTCATTTTAAGTAAAGATGGATAGTGGCTAGAAATGAAATTCAGGATGCATGTTTCACCCTATTCGGGACTCGTCAGATGGATGTGCCTACATCAGAGTTGATGTTCACTCAAGGACTCGAACCCAATACCGTTCGCTTCAAACGTCACCACATTATACACTTAGCTACCAACTCCTGATAGCCACCTGCTTGGGCATTAGGGTGAAGTTTAAATTCAATTGCTATTGTTTTACTTATATATTCCCATTGTTATTTAAAACTGTAATTGATCAGTCTCTTATTGTTATATGTAGATTGCCTTGATCTATAGCCTTAAGTCACAAGTATTATAAGCAAAGATGGATAGTGACTAACAATGGAATCTAGTTTAATGCGCATTTCATCATTTTAATTCCTTAGTTTTCAATGAAATTTTTTATCTTCTTTGTTTTGTTCTTAGGAAAAACGAATCTTGGATTTAAAGAAAAAGAATCAAGAATTAGAAAAATTCAAATATGTTTTAGATTATAAAATTAATGAATTAAAAAAACAAATTGAACCAAGAGAAAATGATATAAAAACTTATAAAGAACAAATACAAGATGTAAGTAAACAAACAAACAAACAGTTTTTTCTTTTATTTTGGTTGCCTAAGCTACTCTGATAAGTCGCCCCTCTCCTCCACTCCAAGTTAAATCTATACAACAACTTGGATATGAGAGTGCTTCCAGTGCTTCCAGGTTTTCCATGGTGGTCTAGTTTCAATTGACTCATGATTTAAATCAAAAAGTTAACAATCTCCACAACCCCTAAACTGATAATTACCATGTGCTCACTAGTGACTAGCTTCGTGAGAAAATTCTCGGAGTTCTAGTGAGAAGCCGTGACCAGTGGAGCTAATCCGTGTCGGGTAGAAACAGGTGTCTACCTTGGTACAATGGAAGATGGTCGCGCAGTTTCGTGGATTGATTAAGGTTAGACATTACCACCATTGGATGACGGCTCAGTGTTCTAGTTGGTTAAGCGCTTGGCGCGAGACTGATAGGTCCTGGGTTCGAATCTCGCGGGGTGCGGGGTCGTGGATGCGCACTGCTGAGGAGTCCCATACTAAGGCGAAACGTCCTTCCAGTGCCTCCAGGTTTTCCATGGTAGTATAGCTTTCAATTGACTCATGATTTCAATCAAAAACTTAACAATCTCCACAGCATCTAAACTGATGAGAGAAAAGGCTTGGAATATGGATGAAAACACTTCACTCTAAAGTTCTGATAACCCCGTCCTCCTCCTCTTCCTCCTCCTCTATCTTAGATTAAATCTACACAACAAATTGAGCATGAAAGAAAAGTTACGTATTATAGAAAAGATATTTTACTTTAAGTTTAATTGATGTACAGAAAATTGAAGATATTTATAGCATTTTAGATGACCTTTGAGTTTTCTAGATCTTTCTGAGAAACTTCTATCTAATACTGATTGGATAAAATATTTTCCAGCATTTTTCAGAGTCCGTTTGGGAACTTTTTGAGGTCTTCCCATCCACATGATCATATACTTATGATTGACAACTAACTAACTAAATAAATTAGAATGTATCAAATCAATCAATGACTCAAGTTCACTCGATCATAAAACAAATTAATTGACATATTCTCATATTATATATAGCACTCATTTCTTTGTATCAGTCTGATGATCTGATCAAGGCCATTAGAACCACAATAGGACGAACGGCCGTTTAGTGTACCCAGATTTTCAATGGTTGTCTAACATCAATCGGTTCATGATCTTAATCAAAAACTTAATATTCTCCACAACCCACTACTAAGAACGACAATAATCTGACTGATGAAAATATCATTTAGCCAATAATAACCAAGTCAGCTTATCACTGAATTAGGTAACCCTGAGTTATTCAAGGTTAGTACATGCTCAAAGCCTGTTTCTAATATTACCAAGGTATGGTCAAGAAAGTGTCTTTAAAAATGTCTTGATTTTTCTAATTATTTTCACGATGAATAAAGAATTTAAAAGGAAGATGATCACTGCCTTAATGATTGTTTACAACCGCATGAAATGTGATTTCATCTCATTTAAATCAGTTGGTTATCAATTACCATACTTTATACTTGGATATACCCGGATATTCAAACCGAATAGAATAAATCGTACTATAAAATAGAGAACAACATTTGTACAAGATCTAGCCAAAAGTGGCTGTAAATGTGGGAGATTGTGATTAATAGATTGGGCACAACTTAAGGACGGTAACTCGCATAATAATAGTCCGTAGGTCAAAATATAGACGGAACATGAATAGGCATAGTTTAGTTACATAACAATTATGCGATGAAAGTATATGTATAGTATTAGTCCATAAATAATTTTCAGAAGTTGCCATTCATAATTACCTTTGCAATATAACAGTATTGTCTGAGCTCGGTGATTTTTCTGCTGTTCTGGACTACATTATCACAGACCATTCTTCATATATACCAGTGATCAGTTTAATTTATTCTACATACATTAAATCATTCTATCCTAATGAAACTCTCTGTGAATTTTGTCTTCGGAGGTTTCAACAACTTCATCAATCTTTTTAATTTTGTTGATTATCTTTTTTATTCTACCCGTAAATAGGGGAATATGTCGATATTCCTTTTGAATGTGATGTTACATTTTCATATTTTCTTTTTAACTACTAACTTTTTTAATCAGTAGTATAATATAATTAATGAATTAAATGATTATTTCGTTTGATAGATGGAAGCTGAATTACAACGATTTCACAAACAAAATGATCAACTTGAAATAAATATTACTGAATTAAAACAAAAATATAAATCAGTTGAAAATGAATTAAAACTTGAACGTCAATCAACTAGAGATGTTGAGTCAATAGTTCGTCGATTAAAGACAGATTTATTCAATGTTGTTGGATTAATTCAAGAACCAAAACAATTGAAAGCTGGTATATTAGCATTATATAAAAAACATATTCATGAAGATATGGTTAGTTATTCACTTGTTATTGTTTTGCTTGCATATTCCCATTGAGGTTTAAGACTGCAATCGATCAGTCTGTTATTGGTATATGTGGCATATGGTTAGTTAGTTATGTGTTTTAATATTTAGGATGTGTTTCTAGGCAAAGATGGATGGTGGCTAGCAATGGAATCGAGGATGCTCCTTTCAACTTATTTGAGGCTTGTCAGCTGGATGCATCTGCATCCCAGAGTTGATGTTCACTCCAGGGATTGAACCCAGTACCGTTCGCACAGTATGCACATATACTAATAAGAGACTGATTATTAACAGTCCTAAACACCAATCGGAAGATTCAAGTGAACAGTACCAAGTAAATTTAAATTTCACCTGATTGCACAAACAGGTAGCTATTAGGACTTAGTAGCTAAGTGGATAATGCAATGGTGTTTGAAGCCAACGATACTAGATTGGAGACTCGTAGTGAAAATCAACTATGTGATGCAGGCACATCCATTTGACGAGTCCTGAATAGGACGGAACGCGGATCATTGATTCCACTGCTAGCCACCATCTATCTTTGCTTAGAATACTTGTGTCTTAAAGCAATATCGAGCTAATGCGCACAGTATGCAGATATGCCTATAAGACTGATCAATTACAGTCCTAAGCATCAAAGGGGAAGATTCAAATAATTAATACAAAATGAGTTGATATGTTTCGTTCACAGGCCCAAAAATGAATGAATGAATGTGTTGTTCATCTCTTTAAATTCAAGTTAATATATCTGATAAACTTGGAGTGTAATTGTGACATTAAAAAAGGAATACTATTTAGGTGGTTCAATAAATATACAGAATAGTATGAAATAAAATCTCCATTACAATATTTTAGATGCATCAATCTGCTTAACCACTTCAAGGTACTTCTTATGTACAGTAGGACATTTGTTTATGATTCTTTTCTATTATCTACAATATATTTGAAATTTCTCAAAAGTTTAATGCTTCAGTTGTTACGTTGTTCAATGTATCCAAGTATTACCATAAGTGTTTGGGTAGAATAGTGGACAAGACTATAATTTGTAGACGAACCAATCAGATTTGGAATAACAGGTCTCAGATTTTGGCGTGAAATTCATTCACCCATTTGACTAAATAGAGTTTTAGCATTATAGATGATGTCAGTTCGTGACGAAAACCCCTAAATCTAATTCCTAACCCTAACTATCAACTGTAAATCATAATTCGAATTCCTCACATTAATTTATAACCCTCATTTGGTCCTAAATATCAGGTAGATACTCTCGAGGTCAGTTTAGCGTCGCTCCAAGATCGTTCATTAATTATTCTCACCGAATAGTGTGTACTAGTTCTTTCCTTAATTCGGTTTATCATTAATAATCATCAAGACGATAAATCGTATTTAATAGTACCCAATTGACTGTACCAGATCAACATTTTCTCGTCAATACGAGAGGTCAATGGTTGTCCTGTGATTATACTATACTACCATTTCTAACAGATGCTACTGAAATATTTGTTCCTCTTAAAAAAAGAGCTAGTCTCTTCAATTTCTTGTCACTATAAACGACCCTGATCCCTTCAGTCTAGACAAAAACGTATAACACTTAAGTAAAGAAGTGATATGTACTTCCGATTAGTTGTCAGTTGTTATTCCATTATTTCCTTGATTTTTCAACAACTTAATTAGTTGATCAACTGATCTATCTGATACATCCTCTGACTAAACCATTATACACTTACTTACTACTTACTTACGCCTGTTACTCCTCGTGAAGGAGCATAGGCCGCTCACCAACATTCTCCATTCAACCCTGTTCTGGGCAATCCTCTCCAGCTCTTTCCAGTTGTTATTCATCCTTTTCGTATCTGATTCTATTTCCCTACATAACGTGTTCTTTGGCCTTCCTCTTCTCCGCTTCCCTTCAGGATTCCAAGTTAACGCTTGCCTCGTGATCCAGTTTGATGATTCACTAAATGTATGTCCTATCCACTTCCTACGTCTTTTGCTAATTTCCTCTTCAACTGGAAGCTGATTTGTTCTCTCCCAGAGAAGGCTGTTGCCGATGGTATCTGATCAGCGGACATTGAGTATCTTGTGTAGACAGCTATTTATAAATACTTGTGCCTTCTTGATGATTGTTGTTGTAGTTCTCCAAGTTTCAGCTCCGTACAGTAGAACCGCCTTGACATTCGTATTGAAGATTCGAACTCTGATATTGGTTGAAAGTTGTTTTGAGTTCCACAAGTTCTTCGATTATAGGAATGAGGCCTTTGCTTTACCATCCCTCACCTTTACGTATTCATCTGATCTTCCTTGTTCATCGATGGTGCTTCTCAGGTATGTGAAGGATTCTACATCTTCCAGCGTTTCCCCACAAGTGTGATTGGATTGCTGTTCTACGTGTTGTATTTGAGGACCTTGGTTTTTCTCTTGTGTATGTTGAGGCCTACTAATGCAGAGGCTGCTGCTACACTGGATGTCTTTATCTGCATTTGTTGATGTGTATGCGATAGGAGGGCCAGGTCATCTGCAAAGTCTAAATCGTCTAATTGGTTCTGAGCTGTCCATTGTATGCCGTGTTTTCCCTCAGATGTCGAGGTCTTCATAATCCGGCCGACTACCAGAAGAAAGAGGAAGGGAGAGAGTAAACAGCCTTGTCTGACTCCGGTCCTTACTTGGAATGCACCTGTCAGCTGTCCTTCATGCACGACCTTGTACTGTAGTTCATCGTATGAGTTCCGGATAATGTTGGCAATCTTCTCAGAAACTTCACAGTGTCGAAGAAGTTTCCATAATGTTCTCCTATCTACACTGTCAAACGCCTTTTCATAATCAATTATACAGTTAGTTGCAAAAAGTAATCCCAATAAATTAGTAATCACATATAACACGAAGAGAATTAAATGGTTTATATTACAGACTGGTTTTAGTTAAACAACCCATGAAAACTGGATGGCGATGGGCAGCTTTTTGTATCGATTTATGATTACTCACTTGTGTGCATCTACGACCACACTACGATCTTTAGGTCTCGCTACCAACTAATATCATTCCGTGATATAAACTATGCATTTCAACAATCTAGGCAAACAAGCTATAGGAAGAGAATTAGTTTTTAATAAAAACAGTGCTTCCAGGTTTTTAATGGTGGTCTAGCTTCAACTGACTCATGATTTCAACCTGTGAAAAATAGAAGATTTGATTAATTACCAATGATAATATGTAATAGGGAATGGAACCTAGGATCTTATGGAATACCGCTTGAAAAACCTCTAGTGTAGATAAAAAGATTCACAGCGAACTAAAGATTGTTTAATTTAATATCCTGTTGAGTATACATTAGTTCTTACAAGTCCATAGAAGAAATTCATCATATTCTACAATAAGTAAATAGTTAAATCAGAAATTAACATCCTTGATGGTTAGTTGCAACCAGAATGGTTCAGAGATAACTCTTCACATTGCACAGTCGGCGGACATGGATTTTAATCTTTCAGGGATTATACATTTTCACTAGGATATAGATGTGCCTTGGTGGTGAGCCCTAACTCACATAAAACCCTAAGTCTAATAGGGTTTCTGTTTATTAATTACTTCCAAATTGGTAGCATCAAACATAGTAAACTACAATAATAAATCACTCAGACTAGTGTTTTAACAATGTAACATGACTGATCAAATGTGAACAACATTGGAAACTAGGCATACGTTCATCTTGAAGTTAAGAGTTTTGTTACAAGACCGAAGATCTTGGGTCCCGTTTCCTATTAATGAGAAGAATAAATATGTTAAATAATTTGATCCGTTACAACTGATCAATGTTGTTTTCAAACATAGTGATTACGTTAATTGATTAAGCATTATGATGTATTTTATATCACGTTAAAAGGACAAAAACAATTATCCTTTTTATATTCACGTGGTATTGTTTGGCTTGTATCTTCCCACTGAGGTTTAAGTTTGCAATTGATGAGTCTTAAACCTCAATGGGAAAATACAAGCCAAACAATACCAAGTGAATTTAAATTCACCCCATTGCACAAGCAAGTGGCTGTCAGGACTCAGTAGCTGGGTGGATGACGCGATGGTATTTAAAGTCAATGGTACTGAGTTCGAGTCCCAGAGTGAAAATCAACTCTGATGCAGGTACATCCAGCTGATGAGTCCCAAATAGGACGAAACGCGCGTCCTGGTTTCCACTGCTAACCACTATCCACCATTGCTTACAGATCATCATCTATTCTTGTTTTTAATCTTATTTATTAATAAAATAAATAACCATAGAACACTCTTTTTTAAATCTAGAATATTCAACTACCAACAGTAAGTGACTAAGATAAGATGTTTGCATTTGTATACTTTCTTTTTAAGAGATAAGTGTTGTCTTTCAGTTGTCTTGTTGTTGTTGTTGTTACAACTGTGAAAATATTTTCCCCTTAGATGATTTATGAAACTTAGATAAGTTAAAAATAACTTCAGAATGGGTTTTGTGGAGAAACTGTTAAATATCAAAACACGACTGGATGAGTGTTCCATTATAGTTTGTAACTTTTTAGTGATGTATATATATGCGTATATCCGTTTACTCTACCTTGTATAAAACATTTAGATCTTACGATACCTTTGAATCACTGTATTGATTTACATTTTTAAAACTGGTCAACTTACACCCTTCACAATATATGAAGAAGGTGGAGTTTATATTTATTTATTTATTTATTCGAACACATAAATATTGGTACGAAGGGGCAACGAATACATGTACACCACACAAGTCGTTTGATTTGTGTGTGGGCTGTGATACTGCTCGAGTTCTTAGACCAATCCAGGCCACTCCCTGAGCCCTCGACCTAGAGGTTTGATTCACAAGGCAGTGGAGCAATGTTAAGAGATGCAGTTCCAACATGGTCGATGATCAACGATTGATTCATACTCCGTTTGTTCCTCCAGGATCCTGGAGCCCACGTGCACCACTGGTTTGGATTGAGGGTTTTCCAACTCCCCTAGGTGGATCCTCCGTGTCCACCAACCCAGTTAAGGCGCTTTCCATTTGCTTTTCATCCCCTCAATTTCATAAACAACACTCCCTTCACGAGAAGGCAATCAAGTAGGACTTCTCTGGCAGTGACTGTATACGCTTGGCTATGTGTGAGCATTTGGAGCGTAAAGGCAAACTCTCCTCACCCTCGGCCCTACAAGGTCATTTGGGGGCAACAAACGAAAGTTGTTAGGTTCTATCTTGTATCAGGTGATAAATGTGCATTACTGAGATATTGTAAACGTTTTTTTATTAACCAACCCTTAAATAGTTCTGATGTCCTGTATTTCTTCTGTTACCATCCATCTATAATTTACATCATTTTCACAGTGGAATTCACGAGTCGATCTAAGCTAGAACACCACTAAAAACCTGAAATGAACTGGACGTGTGTTTCATCCTATTGTGGGACTCTTTGACAGTCCTATACTAGAACGAAACGGACGTCCAGTGCATCCATATTTTCAATGGTGATCTAGCTTAATCCGACTCATGAATTCAACTATTAAAATCACTACAATCTCCATAATGACAATGTGAGGCTTACCACATTTCCGGTCTACAGAGGTTAATTTGAAAGCGCTTGATGGCAATTGATTGTACAAGGACGAGTAAAAATGGTATTTACCACTTGTTAATTATTTTAAATACTTTTAATGCTGTCTATTTTATCTCCTCTATCTATCAAATATCTAGTTAATGCGTTTTTGAATGATTCGCTTATTTCTATACACAACATTGTAGATACCCTTCTTTCAGTCCTTCCTATGTACTTGTTTCCATAGTTACACGTAAATACATTTGGAGGTGATCTAAGAAGGATATTGATCCACCTTTGATTAGTTTTAGGAACATCTGATGTTCTACACTGAAAACAGTTAACTTACAGGGATTCTATTTTTTATTTAAGATTTTGTTGTCTCCATTATTTTCTCTATGATTCAATGTCAGTTTTTATTTGGTGTTACTTTTTTTGTGGATAATATAAATATACATAGTTTAACAATAATTTTACGGTCGTTCATACGATTGCCATATATTACCTTACATTTCAATCAACTAAATTCGTTATTTGTAGGCTACCTTCGTCATAGATTGTTCTCAATTGAGCTGTCATTGGAAATCACTAAGCACTGGATAACTGTTTCATTATATTATGGAACAGCTCAGAAGTTCACAATTATGACCCCATCAATGTTTGAACCCAGGACCTGTAGTTATCATTATGGACGCCTAACCATTCGAATCATTGGAGTGGATTGTCGGTGGACACTTTCAACTTTTATCGATTTACGATATGGCATGGCGATCATCCAAAGCTAATGATGACAGACATCTGTCATCCGAGGTATTTGAACTTTACAAGTCACTGCTGAGGTGTCCCATACTAGGACGAAATTGTTGTCCAGTGTTGAACAGTCTTCGATTGCATCTCATTTGATATTAATCTGTGATAAATACTATCCTTAACTAAACGTTTTCTGTTTGGTTAAATAGTTTGTAGTGATTAATAAAATTTGGAGATGAATTTCATCGCGGAAAACTGGGAAATCCATGAAATCATTTCAAATATAACTAATCTTCACAGGCTATAGAGCTAAACAATTGTCATGTTCTTATTAGTGATTAACTTTAAGGTAGATTACTGACATTCAAGTAAAGGGTTGTGAATTTTAGTATTTGAAGAAGCGATAGTTGATACGGTTATGATCGCACAATTTCAGTTTGCGGTCATGGAGAAACTGACATGGGAGTAGAAAATTCTTGTTCTAGGAGACAGATCATATAGAGTCTTTGGTTCGATCTCTGGAGAGATTGTGGATCCATACTATTGTATACCTCTGAAATAGTATGGAACTGCTAGGCAATCATTAGTTTTTTCCATTGTTCTACTTCTTTTGTCAGTTTTTGGCAAAATTTACTAAAGCACCAACCAGTTTAGAAAATCTGTTGTTCTAGAGTCCTTTTTCATACTCACTGGCAATACTATACAGAGGTGAGTCATGCAGAGTAGAAAGCACTGATCTATCAGATTTATTATAAGAACATTATCAGTGTACCGGAAACACCTTCTTCTAATTGAACTTTAAAATCACTCGAAAGACTAGATCACATCCTGTTACTTCTGGATACAAAGGTACAGAGAAGAGTGATTGAGTTATTTAGTTGAGGGTAATGGAACTGTATGCTTTAATGACTATCAGTTTTCATTACGACCTGATAACAACAAGGGTGAATATCTTGGAGTAATTAAAAACGCTAGAGTAATGATCACCTATATTCCTTTACGGTATGAAACTCGGAAATTATAGATCTCACAGTATGCATTAATTTTTTAGAACACTGAATCGATATAAAACGGCTCAAATTTCCAACTTTATTCATCATTTATCTACTTTTTTCAGTATGGTTGAACTTTGTTACTCAGTTAGAATCATAATATCAGGTAAATGTCGGTGACAAACAGACAGCTCCCTAAACTTTCTCGTCCATCCATACTCTCTTAGGTAGTTAGTTTGAGTGAGATGCTTTGACTGTAATTATAGACGGTGCGCTTTAGGGTCCGACAGTATAATCTCATTAAAATGCATCTACTTTAGCTACAAGTCTTCTATGTGATTTCACAATTCTCCTATATAGTATTCGATATAATATGATGTGCTTAATTAAACTGAGGTTATTTCTAATCAACCACGTTTATTCATAATTTAAGTTCGGAAGTAGATGATGCGTAATGCTAACGCGTAACTGCATGATCATGACGTCACATCATGAAAACCATTCGAACTACTGAATAATAGTAAGTAGTGTGAGTGATTACACAAAAATATTCGGGCAGAGAATAAATATTAGTGACAGATGATATGGCAACTTAACTATCTTCTCTTCACTAATAAATTTGTTCCTTTCTCTTCCTTTTATCTTTTTCACTCACCTACTTGATTTTATTTCGTTCTCTAACAAAACGTTCTAAGAAATAGACTTGACAAATGACTTATCAAATTGGATATATTGTATAATTAGATATTATTTCACCATTTTTAATAGGCTGTAGATGCTACAGCTGATGCTGATATTCAAAAAGAATTCTTCAGACAACGAGAACATCTTGAAAGATCAGTTGCTGGATTAAGAAAGAAGTTGGCACGAGACAGTGAAGTGCATCGATCGGATTATGTTCGTATTATGCAAGTAAGCAGTCATGTATTGATTTGTTTCCATAACTGCATTCATTTTTATATTTTGAATTACAGATAAAATAGATAGAGAATGACTGGGTTGTTTTATTTTGGTGTAAAACACATAAACAATACTCTAATCAACATTCAATGTAAGAAAACTGAACATCTTTGACTCAGTCTTATTTGAAGTTATGAGTGTAGTATTTAGATTATCTAGATCAGAATAGAACATTAGTCTGTTGATTTTTGTTTTACAACAGCTGATGACATCAATTCATGCCCAATTAATATGATTTGCCTAATATAAATTGAATCAGTTGATGACGAACAACGTTTCATCCCCCCAGAAGACTGTATACATTCCTTGGTTATTGATTGTCAGCTAGACCAAGGTTGCTTACTCTCACCCCTTGTCTTTCTCCTGGTGATCGACTGTATCATGAAGACGTCAATATTTGTGGGAGCATGGGATACGGTGGACAGCTAAGATGCAGCCGGATGATCTAGAATTCGCAGATGATCTGGCCCTTCTATCACACTCAACAACAAATGCATCAGCAGTAGGTCTTTACCACACAAAGGGAAAAGCGAGATTCCTCAATACAACACAGCTTGCATCAATCCAATCACACTTGATGGAGAAGACTTGGAAGATAGAAAAACCTTTACATATTTGGGCAGCATCATTGATAAACACGGTGGATCTGATGCAGGAGTGAAGGCACGGATCGGTAAAGCAAGAGCAGCATATCTACAACTGAAGAACATCTGTCAACCAACACCAAGGTCGGAATTTTCAATACAAATGTCAAGAGAGTTCTACTATATGGAGTGGAAGCTTGGAGAACTACGAAAGCCATCATCCAAAAGATACAAGTGTTTATTAACAGCTGTCTACACAAAATACTTTGGATCAATTGGTCAGACACTACCAGCCACAACCTACTGTGAGAGAGAACAAACCAGATCCGAGCGGAGGAAGAAATTCGCAAGAAGCTCTGAAAGCGGATAAAACACACATTGAGGAAAGTACTCAACTGCATCACAAGGCAAGCCTTCATATGGAATCCACAATGTGAAAGGAGAAGCGGAAAACCAAAGTACAAATTACGCCGAGGAATGAAGACATACATAAGAAAAATTAACAGCAATTGGATAGAACTAACAAGGAAGGCCCGTGACAGAGTAGGTTGGAGAATGCTGGTCGGCGGCCAATGCTCCATTAGGAGTAACAAGCGTAAGTAAGTAAGTAAGTAAGTAAGTAAGTAAGTAAGTAAGTAAGTAAGTAAGTAAGTAAGTAAGTAAGTGAGTGAGTGAGTGAGTGAGTGAGTGAGTGAGTGAGTGAGTGAGTGAGTGAGTGAGTGAGTGAGTGAGTGAGTGAGTGAGTGAGTGAGTGAGTGAGTAGATCAAGTAATGATTAGTACTCATTCCATTTAATCACAAATCTTATTCTTATATAACCATCTTTTTCCTATAAATTCATATGTTTTAAAGTAAATTTTCTTTCTTTTTTCTTTCTTCTACGTGTTGTGATATGATCTATGTAACTAAGGAAAATGTTACTTTAATTCAAGAAATTGATAATTTACGTACTGAACTTAAATTATCCCGTAATCATATTAATGATTTAGAAGCTTTACTTGGTTTCAATCGTAAAGATGGTAATAAAACTAAACAATTATTAATACAATTAAATAAATCTCATTCTAATTCTACTTTACTTGAATCGGATTATGAACAAGCAAAACGTATATTAAAAGCTCAACAATTATTCATTAATACATTACAAATGAAATTAGATCAATCTATTCAAAGTTATAATAACAATAATAATACAAATGATTTATTGAAAGAATTACAATCAGCAGCTTATTCTATACAAACAAAATCATCATCATCATCATCACCACCACCACCAATAACAACAATTATGACGACAACAGTAACCACAGAAACATTACAATCAAGACCTTATTCTAGTTCAATGATTCTACCACCGATTAATGATCATAATAATAATAATAATAAATCAATAACTGATATAACAGATCAGAAAACATTTAAATCTGGTTAATTTTGTTGTAAGTTTATTTTATTTAATAATTTATTATTCAAAGGATTACTATTCTGGTGAATAAGAATACGAATGGGGATAATCGAATGTCACGATTGATTGATCACTGAGTGGTGATCAATGTCATGTGTGTCAAGTTGTTATTTAGTGCAGATCGAATGCTATCGACCAAGTTGTAATGTGGCCACCAGTCTAGGTGACTCGACATTGCGTGCACTATATATTGAGATTAGATGGTGGTTGGAGGTAGTCTACAAGAAACCCTGGACTTGGGTTTCGTGTTACTTGGCACTCGTCAGCAAGGTGTACCTGTAATCTTGAAGGAACTGATGCTCCCTAGCGGACTTGACTCACATGACATTGATCACCACCCAGTGATCAATCAATTGTGGCTACATATCAGTCCTACAGGAAGTTGGTCGCGGCCTGGATAGCTTAGTGGTAGGTCGAATCCGCCAGGGAGCACCACTTCCCTCAAGATTACAGGTACACCTCGACGACGAGTGCCAAGTAGCACGAAACCCAGGTCTAGGGTTTCTTGTCGACTATCTCCAACCACCATCCAATCTCAATGATAATCGAATGTATTTGACATGAAATTACAGAGCGTCTTAATAAAATCTGAGAAGCATATAGTAAATCATTAATCTGTAAAATATCAAACCACCATTATATACTACTTGCATGGATATAAGTAACCTACACCATACCATAAAAGGTATATCAGAAACGACAACGAAGCTATTGAAAACCTTTGGACTTTGGTATTGCACATAAATCAATAAAAAATCAATCAAATCAATTTAATGCAAACTAAAGGATGAAATGACAAAAGAAGACAAACTAAATATCCTGTACAAAATAAATTATGCGATAAAGTGGATGCTCTTTTGATCTTTACCTTCATGAACATCAATTAACAGTCAAATGCCATAGGATGTCCTCACTTATTATCAATACATATAGACAACTGCGGATACACATTCAATTGGAAAATTGTGGAGATTTTCGATAGAGGCATTTCCAAAAACACCAGAGGATTTTTAGAAACTTGGCACACAGATCAATCAGCAATCAACAAACACGTTGGAACCGATTCAATTTATCAACTAATCAGAAACATTATGCACAAATATAAGAACGGAAATCAAACCAATCGGCGATACTACCAAAACAAAGAAGTAAACAATGACACGTTTAAGGTCAACTAGAACCAATCAACATCAAGGTGTACAGGACAAGCTGTGAACTACATGTGGAGACATTCGAACATTTCACTTCTACATGAAGTTTGTGCTGATGATATCGTTCAGAAGAACGATGAAAGCTCTACTACCAAACCATCCAGCTCAGAGAAAAAAACTCCACCGAAATTCGAAGAATTAGGCAATGATTCTATAATACGATATAAAATTTATGAAAATTAAATAATAATTTAATAACTGAATTCATGGTTCAATTAAAGCTAGATCACTATGGAAAACTTAGAGGCATTGGACAACCGTTTCGTTCTAATATGGGACTCCTCAGCAGTGCGCACTCACGATCCCGCTCGCGTGATTGGTCAAAGTTAAACGTTAACGCTGTTGGATGATATCAGTATTTAAATTCACTTGGTATTGTTCGCTTCTATCATCTTATTGATGTTTAGGACTGCAGTTGATCAGTCTCTTATTGGCATATGTGCATACTGTGAGGATTGTCTCGATATTACCCTTAATTCACAAGCATTATAAGCAAATATAGATGATAATGGTTAACAGTGGAATCCACAATGCGCGTTTCATCCTATTTGGGACTCGTCAGCTGGATGTACCTGAATCTCAGAGTTGATGTTCACCTTGGAACTCGAACCTAGTATCATTCGCTTTAAACATCATCACGTTATGCACTTAGCCATTTCCTAGCGGGTTCAATTTCATGAGTGAATATCAACTATAAGATGTAGGTACATCCATCTGATGAATCTTAAATAGGACGAAACTCGCATCCTGGATTCCACTTTTAGCCCCCATCCATTTTTGCTTATAATATTAATACAGTTAGAAAATAAAGAAGTTTTGATCACACAATCATACCCAATAGCCTGCATTGTTTGTTTGTTTTTTGACATTTTTACATAGGTCCATGATGGAGATTTCTGAAAAACACAAAACAATGATATATGACCAAGAAAATGATTTTGTTTTAATTGTTATGAATAACTTATCCATCTGTTACACATGAACTTGTTGAAAACAGAATTAAATAAATAATATTTGGATGAAATTGAACAAGAATCTATTAATGTTACTATTATAATTATTATCAGTTTTCTTTTGGTTAGCGTTTTTTAGCGAGTTAGTTTTCTATGGGATGGGGTCGCTAACCCCATGCCCAACCCTCCCCCTTTATCTGGACTTGGGACCGGCAGTAACCCCCGGAGGGACTCCAGGCTGATTTAGTATTATTAATAATGCAAACATCGAAATATATAGAAACCACAAAGAATAAATGATGACGGTGGCTTAACATTGATCGATTCATAATCTCAATCGAAACTCAAGAATAACCACAATGCTGTATTGATAATTATCAGGTACTCACTAGTGACTGGTTTCAAGACGTAATTCTCGGAGTTCTAGTGAAATGTCGTGACCAGAGGTGTGTGACAGTTACCCACCGAAGACAAGACATGAACACCGTTAGATGTCTGCTCAGTGGTCTAGGTGATAAGCGTTAGAGTGTGGGACCGAAAGTTCTGGGTTCAATTCACACATGTGGGGTCAGGGATGAGCACTGCTGAGAAGTCTCATACTAGGATGAAATGGCAATTCAGTGCTCCCACGTTTTTAATAGTGGTCTAACATTGATCGATCTATGATCTCAATCAATATTCAATAATCTCTACTACCTTGTACTGATAATATTTTTTACTGTTAAACCAATCAGAATCGAGAATTAAACATTCAGGCTTTTGCGTGAAATTCAAATGTCAGGTAATTGAAATACCTTGATATGTTGCTCAACATACTGAAAATGATTATCAAAAATTACTGTTACTCATTATAGGATAAAGGTTGATAGTGTTAAGCGTAATAAATGTTCAAAATTTATTCATCCACATGAGACTAAAAAGCATTTTTACATTATAAGTGATATCAACTCATGAAGAAAACCCTAAACCTTAATTCGAACCCAAAACCTAATCCTAAATACCTAATCTTAACTAGGAACTAGTCAGGAACTCTTAAGAATCTATCGAGGTCATTGTAAGGATTCCAGAACACGAATAGTCTATATTCATAACAATGAATTTGTATGTTGTTGTTTTTCTGATTTACAATCAGAGTAACCTGTAGAAGATACTAGTAGATTGAATAATTGTGTAAAATCTGTTTATGATAAGTCTGTCGGGGATGTTAGATCCCCAGAACTGACTTGGGAAAGGACCTAATTTTGTAATTTTATCTAGAAAATTTGAATTTCTTTGTTTTTGCGCCAAAAGCGCTCTTGTCACCCTCATGTCGTATTTCCCACTGGGAAATATCTCAAACGCTATTGGTCCGTTGCGTCTTTTAGTATGCTATTTGGTAACTCTCCCCAACGACGGTTGCGCACTGTATGTATACATTTTGAATTGTGTTTGTTGCTATCGCTCGTTTCTGGCTTTTTTGCAGAATATACTTCCCATTCCAAGATTGGACTTCTCCTTCTAGTTAGCGGGGCTGGGACGCATCAATAGCTAGCTTAGTGGTCTTTGGTCACCGAGTCTTTTTCTCGTTCACTGATTAAGTGATAGCTTCAAACCTAGCAAGTCTTGCTAATTAAACGCTAGATTCTGTTCCTAATCTTTTCTATTAAGACCAGGCTACATCTACACAGCGACTTGAACATGAGAGAAAAAGCTCGGATTATGGAAGAAAACGCTTTACTGTATGGTTCGTTTATCTACAGATAGTCTAAAGTTTTTATAGTATTTTAGATGGCCTCGGTGTTCCGGAAAAATCTGGAACGCTACTGAACATAGTAGCAGCATAGTTAATCATCCAATCAGAGGCTCGACATGTGACTGAATGTTGATTGGATAAGATGCTTCACAATGTTTTCAGAGCCTTTTTTGGTTTTCTTTTTCGAGGAGTTTTCTAGATCTCTCAAACAGTTTACTTTGTTCTTTTTTTACGTAAACTATCCATTTATGTTAGTTGTTTTCTGATTGGTGAAATACTAACCGAATATCCTTCGTGGTAGTTTGATGTTTATCCCATACTGTACTTTTACAAATAAGTTAAGTGGTCTAGTTGGTTAAGCGCCTGGCGCGGGACTGATAGGTCCTGGGCTAGAACCCCACAAGGCGGAGTCATGGATGCGCACTGCTAAGGAGTCCCACAATAGGACGAAACGGCCGTCTAGTGCTTCCAGGCTTTCCATGGTGGTCTAGCTTCAATTGACTCATGATCTCAACTGTTGAAAATAAGTTAATGTTTATCCCATAATGTACTTTTACAAATAAGTCAATGTTAAAGATATTATTGATGAATTACTTAAATCGATTAAAACAGACAAGTAGAACGATGTCCATTGTATCATTATAGTAATAAAACTGACTTGTTGAAATGAGGATCAACAAGGATGCTTTTCTATTTTCATTTTATTGATTCAAGATAAACTCAACCAAGATATTTCATTACGAATACATCGAATCATATGTTTTGAAATACTTCAAAAGACCGAAATCTTCATAAATATGATTCCTTAAATCGTTATCATTTAAAGTGATGAATTCATTCATCAAAACAATGTGTTATGACTTTAAGCCTGACTAATTATCATGTGATTTATTCCCCAATCGAAATACGACTTATACAATTTTAGTTCGACTGGCACGTGCAATTTAAAGTCCTTATTGCTCTTTTGTCCTCCTATCATTTACAGTTGAGTCTAGAATACCAATACCAGTTTCCACTATGTGGATCATTTATTTCAAACATACTGGATGTATAATACCAGTCAAACAGACCACATCACGCCATAAAATAAGAAATAACACTTATACAAGATGAAGCCAAAAAGTGACTGTGAACATGGGACATTGTAATCAATAAACTGGAGATAACTTAAGAACAGTATATCATATCATAATAGTCTATGGGTCAAAATGAAGCTTTTAATAAGAGGAATATAAATATACACAATCTAGTTACTGACTAGTTATACAATACGTCTATTAGTCCATAAATAATTCTCAAAAGTTACCCATAATTTGATTTTCACTAGGATATAACACCATTTTAGACAGAAATACAAAGATACATTTAACTACTCTCTCAAATGAATAAGTCATCAGATGATTGTCAAACTATGGAAAAAAAGGATTACAGATCATGTAAAAATCGCCAAGTCCACCAGAGTGCTTGGTACCTATGCGGTTGCTCCACAGGATTGAGCTGTACTATTCAGATTGTAGCGTTAAAGACTGTACGGTGTCTGGTTCCCTTGCTAAACGGGGTTGAGCTGTACTGTTTGGGTTTCTACGTGAAAGTCTGGATGGTGTCTGGTTCTCCTGAAAACCAATGTAGAATTACCCTGGCCCACAAGGGTATATTATATAAAAAATTGTGTGTAAAAATCGCCAAGTTTATTTAAATGAATCAAACAGTTTCAAATTAAATAATCAAATAAAATGATCTTGATCATTTTGTGATCCGAAAAAAAGAACGATCTTACGAAATCAATGTTAAGAAATAATGAATGAGCAAAGAAAAAAAATCAACTTCAACTGTCAATCACCTACAATGTAGGACCTGGTACACAATATGGATCGGTCCAAGTTACCATACCTCAGTCATTAGCACAACAAGATGAACACCGAATTCATAGAAGTAGTTAATCCAATGGTAGAAATATATAAAAGGAAGATTGCAATAAGGATATAGCACAGGAAGAAAGAATTAGTTAGTAGAAGGAAAGATATGAAGCGATTTTAATCTCTTAGTTTAAAGGAAGACAGAAAATGTATACACCGACACCATTGTGATCGATTCTGAGCCATATCACCAAGAGTCTCCAACCATTGGTTACGAAAGTCACGCGGACCCCAACTAAGTAGTCTGCATCTCCCAACATGGCTGAGACTAGAAGTGAGTGACTTTATGGACTGATGCGACTTTTTGGTTTAGTCGTCCCTAACTATCTTCCAACCAACCCCCACACTAGTCAGCATTGCACATGTGGTAATCGGAGTTCATATATCAGTAAAACGTGCCCTAACCATCTCAGTTGATGAAGATTCACAACCTCATCAACTGATTTACCATCGTTCCCTAATACTCTGTGTCTAACCTTACTACTACTTACCCGGTGATCCCAGCAGATTCTGGTAAGCGTGGAGCATTTCCAACACAAAAATGATGTTTTCTTGCTGATAAATCTTTACACTGATTGCATTGGAAGCCAATTTTAATGAAACTGCACAAAGTTAAATCACTTAAACAAGAACCTACAAAGATCATAAGATAATATGTCTAGTTGATAAATATAGCTTATAAAGTGGAATAATCAATAATCCATATTATAAGTAACAGTTGACGTCATTCAATGTTAACAATTGATTATTCTATTGATTATAGAAATATTGGATTTGATTATTAAAAATTCAATAAATTAGCCGCTGTTTTAAAATTATTCGGATGTGGATTTGATTAAAACGAAAAAGATATAATAATCTGTATAGGGTTGAGGAAATTATTAAGATTTTGATTGAGATCACAAACTGATTGATGTTGGAACACTATTGAAATCTTAAAAGTAGTGGACGGCGGTTTCGTTCTATTATGGGATTCCTTATCAGTCGAGCTAATCAGTATCAAGTAGAAACATGTATCTACCTCAGTAAAAAGGAAGTTGGTCACACAAATTCGTGGAATGGTTAAGGTTAGACATTAACAATATTATTGTATAGAAGTTAGGCGTTATAGCCAGGAAACGAAGGATAAGTGAGCGGATCAAATTTAACAAGAAGAACCGCAGATGCGCAAAACTGACGATATTCAAAATGGGACAAAAGACAGTCCAGTATTTAGAGGAGTTCATTAATCGTTCAAAATTAATCAAAATAAGAACACAATCAAAAATATATAACGATAATAGTCCGAGTAAGAAGTAACAAAGTCACGCGTCAAATGATGTGAATGTGATTGTGTGGATGTGTGTTTGACACTGATCACAGTCGCAGTCGGAATTGGAGTCGGAGACAGTGAGTGCTTCAACTGTATGGCGTGTCACTCCACTTCCATCGACATGACTGCACATTGTTGATAGAGAGAGTTAATCGGTTAGCACGAGGTTGATTGTTGAAGCGGCTAACCGCTTGTCTGTCCCAATACACGCAGTACATATGTGGTCGGAAAATGTGACTCGATGGCGAGTGTGCGATGATGGGGCGCTCTGACCGTCGATCCGACTGGCACTTGTGTATCGGGTGTTGGTGATCGGTGGTGTGTTGAGTGTTTATTATAGGCGATGCGGTTGGTGTATTTGATATGGGCGAAAGCTTACTGTCCCCAGGGAGGATCGAACTCCCGACCCCTGGTTTACGAGACCAGTGCTCTACCACTGAGCTATAAGGGCGCGCCGTCGTCACCTCAAACAACACTACTACACCACCTCACAACAATAACACACTAGATTCTAGACACTCACACTCATTCAACAACACATCGATCCCACAACAAACATTCCCATCAAATTTAAACACAAATTATCGTCGTCCACATATCAACACTTACTTACTGATAAATAAACGCACTAAGCACCACTCAATCAATTCACCCGTCAAACAAACTAACAGACAAACAAACAACAATTCAGTCAGTTAGTCAATAAAACTGTCCGCTCGTCCATCTATCCATCTACCTGTATAGCTATCTATCTAACTGCATACCTATCTCTCTGTCTGTCCGTCTGTCTATCCACAATTCTACCTGTCTATCAATCACGCTTACGTAATCACAATGAGATGAGTTAAACAGCTACTTTCCAATCAACCACTGGATGTGGTCATTGGTGAGCAACGAGTGATTCTGGAAGTGGCCTAGCATGTGACCTGTATCAGCCAGAATGATCGCATCTATTCACATGTGGTTTGCTGAGAGATTGAATCGAGAGGTCGATAAACAACCACAGGTTGGCGACAGTTGCAATCGACTCATCACACTGTATTGTATCACATCTCACTATCTTGAACACATCGATTGTCATCCGAACTGGGAGCGTCTAGCCATCTGTGAATGCTCATGAACTCGACAGTCGATCGTTTAATGCACAACGTACTCAGATATCAGCACGTCGATCGCCACATAGAGACGAGTCTGTATTTGTTGAGTGACGTGGATGGCTGGTTGACTGACTGATTGATTATCCGTCTGACCGGACTGATGAGTCGCCTGTTAGCAGTCCAACGAATCAACCAGTATGCCCTACTGTGTACCGATCTTCCAATGTAAACGCACACACACGCACATCACACACCACATGTGCAAGTCAAGTTGCACTCGATTCTGCATACGTGTTTGCTTGTGAATGTGTGTGAGTTGGCAATGTTGTGGAGTGGGAATGTATAGTTGTGTGTTTCGGTGGAACAAGCTTTCGACAGTGTGGTGATGAGTAGTTGTGTCTGTCGTATGGGAGACACGTCCCCGACTCGTGGTCAGCGAAGTGGTTCGCATCGGATCTCATCTGTGGAGTACAACCCATTGTCATTCATCGCGTATCGTTGTCATCCATCCGTGACCAATCGACACAATGACGGTCATTGCTGACAAACTGTCAGATGCTGACCACATCCAGACCACCTCGAGTTTCTTTGGATGACAATCAATCGCAACCGACTGACCACCGACATGCAAGTCGGAGTAAGCAGTAGCACAGTCACGCGTCAAATGATGTGAATGTGATTGTGTGGATGTGTGTTTGACACTGATCACAGTCGCAGTCGGAATTGGAGTCGGAGACAGTGAGTGCTTCAACTGTATGGCGTGTCACTCCACTTCCATCGACATGACTGCACATTGTTGATAGAGAGAGTTAATCGGTTAGCACGAGGTTGATTGTTGAAGCGGCTAACCGCTTGTCTGTCCCAATACACGCAGTACATATGTGGTCGGAAAATGTGACTCGATGGCGAGTGTGCGATGATGGGGCGCTCTGACCGTCGATCCGACTGGCACTTGTGTATCGGGTGTTGGTGATCGGTGGTGTGTTGAGTGTTTATTATAGGCGATGCGGTTGGTGTATTTGATATGGGCGAAAGCTTACTGTCCCCAGGGAGGATCGAACTCCCGACCCCTGGTTTACGAGACCAGTGCTCTACCACTGAGCTATAAGGGCGCGCCGTCGTCACCTCAAACAACACTACTACATCACCTCACAACAATAACACACTAGATTCTAGACACTCACACTCATTCAACAACACATCGATCCCACAACAAACATTCCCATCAAATTTAAACACAAATTATCGTCGTCCACATATCAACACTTACTTACTGATAAATAAACGCACTAAGCACCACTCAATCAATTCACCCGTCAAACAAACTAACAGACAAACAAACAACAATTCAGTCAGTTAGTCAATAAAACTGTCCGCTCGTCCATCTATCCATCTACCTGTATAGCTATCTATCTAACTGCATACCTATCTCTCTGTCTGTCCGTCTGTCTATCCACAATTCTACCTGTCTATCAATCACGCTTACGTAATCACAATGAGATGAGTTAAACAGCTACTTTCCAATCAACCACTGGATGTGGTCATTGGTGAGCAACGAGTGATTCTGGAAGTGGCCTAGCATGTGACCTGTATCAGCCAGAATGATCGCATCTATTCACATGTGGTTTGCTGAGAGATTGAATCGAGAGGTCGATAAACAACCACAGGTTGGCGACAGTTGCAATCGACTCATCACACTGTATTGTATCACATCTCACTATCTTGAACACATCGATTGTCATCCGAACTGGGAGCGTCTAGCCATCTGTGAATGCTCATGAACTCGACAGTCGATCGTTTAATGCACAACGTACTCAGATATCAGCACGTCGATCGCCACATAGAGACGAGTCTGTATTTGTTGAGTGACGTGGATGGCTGGTTGACTGACTGATTGATTATCCGTCTGACCGGACTGATGAGTCGCCTGTTAGCAGTCCAACGAATCAACCAGTATGCCCTACTGTGTACCGATCTTCCAATGTAAACGCACACACACGCACATCACACACCACATGTGCAAGTCAAGTTGCACTCGATCCTGCATACGTGTTTGCTTGTGAATGTGTGTGAGTTGGCAATGTTGTGGAGTGGGAATGTATAGTTGTGTGTTTCGGTGGAACAAGCTTTCGACAGTGTGGTGATGAGTAGTTGTGTCTGTCGTATGGGAGACACGTCCCCGACTCGTGGTCAGCGAAGTGGTTCGCATCGGATCTCATCTGTGGAGTACAACCCATTGTCATTCATCGCGTATCGTTGTCATCCATCCGTGACCAATCGACACAATGACGGTCATTGCTGACAAACTGTCAGATGCTGACCACATCCAGACCACCTCGAGTTTCTTTGGATGACAATCAATCGCAACCGACTGACCACCGACATGCAAGTCGGAGTAAGCAGTAGCACAGTCACGCGTCAAATGATGTGAATGTGATTGTGTGGATGTGTGTTTGACACTGATCACAGTCGCAGTCGGAATTGGAGTCGGAGACAGTGAGTGCTTCAACTGTATGGCGTGTCACTCCACTTCCATCGACATGACTGCACATTGTTGATAGAGAGAGTTAATCGGTTAGCACGAGGTTGATTGTTGAAGCGGCTAACCGCTTGTCTGTCCCAATACACGCAGTACATATGTGGTCGGAAAATGTGACTCGATGGCGAGTGTGCGATGATGGGGCGCTCTGACCGTCGATCCGACTGGCACTTGTGTATCGGGTGTTGGTGATCGGTGGTGTGTTGAGTGTTTATTATAGGCGATGCGGTTGGTGTATTTGATATGGGCGAAAGCTTACTGTCCCCAGGGAGGATCGAACTCCCGACCCCTGGTTTACGAGACCAGTGCTCTACCACTGAGCTATAAGGGCGCGCCGTCGTCACCTCAAACAACACTACTACATCACCTCACAACAATAACACACTAGATTCTAGACACTCACACTCATTCAACAACACATCGATCCCACAACAAACATTCCCATCAAATTTAAACACAAATTATCGTCGTCCACATATCAACACTTACTTACTGATAAATAAACGCACTAAGCACCACTCAATCAATTCACCCGTCAAACAAACTAACAGACAAACAAACAACAATTCAGTCAGTTAGTCAATAAAACTGTCCGCTCGTCCATCTATCCATCTACCTGTATAGCTATCTATCTAACTGCATACCTATCTCTCTGTCTGTCCGTCTGTCTATCCACAATTCTACCTGTCTATCAATCACGCTTACGTAATCACAATGAGATGAGTTAAACAGCTACTTTCCAATCAACCACTGGATGTGGTCATTGGTGAGCAACGAGTGATTCTGGAAGTGGCCTAGCATGTGACCTGTATCAGCCAGAATGATCGCATCTATTCACATGTGGTTTGCTGAGAGATTGAATCGAGAGGTCGATAAACAACCACAGGTTGGCGACAGTTGCAATCGACTCATCACACTGTATTGTATCACATCTCACTATCTTGAACACATCGATTGTCATCCGAACTGGGAGTGTCTAGCCATCTGTGAATGCTCATGAACTCGACAGTCGATCGTTTAATGCACAATGTACTCAGATATCAGCACGTCGATCGCCACATAGAGACGAGTCTGTATTTGTTGAGTGACGTGGATGGCTGGTTGACTGACTGATTGATTATCCGTCTGACCGGACTGATGAGTCGCCTGTTAGCAGTCCAACGAATCAACCAGTATGCCCTACTGTGTACCGATCTTCCAATGTAAACGCACACACACGCACATCACACACCACATGTGCAAGTCAAGTTGCACTCGATTCTGCATACGTGTTTGCTTGTGAATGTGTGTGAGTTGGCAATGTTGTGGAGTGGGAATGTATAGTTGTGTGTTTCGGTGGAACAAGCTTTCGACAGTGTGGTGATGAGTAGTTGTGTCTGTCGTATGGGAGACACGTCCCCGACTCGTGGTCAGCGAAGTGGTTCGCATCGGATCTCATCTGTGGAGTACAACCCATTGTCATTCATCGCGTATCGTTGTCATCCATCCGTGACCAATCGACACAATGACGGTCATTGCTGACAAACTGTCAGATGCTGACCACATCCAGACCACCTCGAGTTTCTTTGGATGACAATCAATCGCAACCGACTGACCACCGACATGCAAGTCGGAGTAAGCAGTAGCACAGTCACGCGTCAAATGATGTGAATGTGATTGTGTGGATGTGTGTTTGACACTGATCACAGTCGCAGTCGGAATTGGAGTCGGAGACAGTGAGTGCTTCAACTGTATGGCGTGTCACTCCACTTCCATCGACATGACTGCACATTGTTGATAGAGAGAGTTAATCGGTTAGCACGAGGTTGATTGTTGAAGCGGCTAACCGCTTGTCTGTCCCAATACACGCAGTACATATGTGGTCGGAAAATGTGACTCGATGGCGAGTGTGCGATGATGGGGCGCTCTGACCGTCGATCCGACTGGCACTTGTGTATCGGGTGTTGGTGATCGGTGGTGTGTTGAGTGTTTATTATAGGCGATGCGGTTGGTGTATTTGATATGGGCGAAAGCTTACTGTCCCCAGGGAGGATCGAACTCCCGACCCCTGGTTTACGAGACCAGTGCTCTACCACTGAGCTATAAGGGCGCGCCGTCGTCACCTCAAACAACACTACTACATCACCTCACAACAATAACACACTAGATTCTAGACACTCACACTCATTCAACAACACATCGATCCCACAACAAACATTCCCATCAAATTTAAACACAAATTATCGTCGTCCACATATCAACACTTACTTACTGATAAATAAACGCACTAAGCACCACTCAATCAATTCACCCGTCAAACAAACTAACAGACAAACAAACAACAATTCAGTCAGTTAGTCAATAAAACTGTCCGCTCGTCCATCTATCCATCTACCTGTATAGCTATCTATCTAACTGCATACCTATCTCTCTGTCTGTCCGTCTGTCTATCCACAATTCTACCTGTCTATCAATCACGCTTACGTAATCACAATGAGATGAGTTAAACAGCTACTTTCCAATCAACCACTGGATGTGGTCATTGGTGAGCAACGAGTGATTCTGGAAGTGGCCTAGCATGTGACCTGTATCAGCCAGAATGATCGCATCTATTCACATGTGGTTTGCTGAGAGATTGAATCGAGAGGTCGATAAACAACCACAGGTTGGCGACAGTTGCAATCGACTCATCACACTGTATTGTATCACATCTCACTATCTTGAACACATCGATTGTCATCCGAACTGGGAGCGTCTAGCCATCTGTGAATGCTCATGAACTCGACAGTCGATCGTTTAATGCACAACGTACTCAGATATCAGCACGTCGATCGCCACATAGAGACGAGTCTGTATTTGTTGAGTGACGTGGATGGCTGGTTGACTGACTGACTGATTATCCGTCTGACCGGACTGATGAGTCGCCTGTTAGCAGTCCAACGAATCAACCAGTATGCCCTACTGTGTACCGATCTTCCAATGTAAACGCACACACACGCACATCACACACCACATGTGCAAGTCAAGTCGCACTCGATTCTGCATACGTGTTTGCTTGTGAATGTGTGTGAGTTGGCAATGTTGTGGAGTGGGAATGTATAGTTGTGTGTTTCGGTGGAACAAGCTTTCGACAGTGTGGTGATGAGTAGTTGTGTCTGTCGTATGGGAGACACGTCCCCGACTCGTGGTCAGCGAAGTGGTTCGCATCGGATCTCATCTGTGGAGTACAACCCATTGTCATTCATCGCGTATCGTTGTCATCCATCCGTGACCAATCGACACAATGACGGTCATTGCTGACAAACTGTCAGATGCTGACCACATCCAGACCACCTCGAGTTTCTTTGGATGACAATCAATCGCAACCGACTGACCACCGACATGCAAGTCGGAGTAAGCAGTAGCACAGTCACGCGTCAAATGATGTGAATGTGATTGTGTGGATGTGTGTTTGACACTGATCACAGTCGCAGTCGGAATTGGAGTCGGAGACAGTGAGTGCTTCAACTGTATGGCGTGTCACTCCACTTCCATCGACATGACTGCACATTGTTGATAGAGAGAGTTAATCGGTTAGCACGAGGTTGATTGTTGAAGCGGCTAACCGCTTGTCTGTCCCAATACACGCAGTACATATGTGGTCGGAAAATGTGACTCGATGGCGAGTGTGCGATGATGGGGCGCTCTGACCGTCGATCCGACTGGCACTTGTGTATCGGGTGTTGGTGATCGGTGGTGTGTTGAGTGTTTATTATAGGCGATGCGGTTGGTGTATTTGATATGGGCGAAAGCTTACTGTCCCCAGGGAGGATCGAACTCCCGACCCCTGGTTTACGAGACCAGTGCTCTACCACTGAGCTATAAGGGCGCGCCGTCGTCGCCTCAAACAACACTACTACATCACCTCACAACAATAACACACTAGATTCTAGACACTCACACTCATTCAACAACACATCGATCCCACAACAAACATTCCCATCAAATTTAAACACAAATTATCGTCGTCCACATATCAACACTTACTTACTGATAAATAAACGCACTAAGCACCACTCAATCAATTCACCCGTCAAACAAACTAACAGACAAACAAACAACAATTCAGTCAGTTAGTCAATAAAACTGTCCGCTCGTCCATCTATCCATCTACCTGTATAGCTATCTATCTAACTGCATACCTATCTCTCTGTCTGTCCGTCTGTCTATCCACAATTCTACCTGTCTATCAATCACGCTTACGTAATCACAATGAGATGAGTTAAACAGCTACTTTCCAATCAACCACTGGATGTGGTCATTGGTGAGCAACGAGTGATTCTGGAAGTGGCCTAGCATGTGACCTGTATCAGCCAGAATGATCGCATCTATTCACATGTGGTTTGCTGAGAGATTGAATCGAGAGGTCGATAAACAACCACAGGTTGGCGACAGTTGCAATCGACTCATCACACTGTATTGTATCACATCTCACTATCTTGAACACATCGATTGTCATCCGAACTGGGAGCGTCTAGCCATCTGTGAATGCTCATGAACTCGACAGTCGATCGTTTAATGCACAACGTACTCAGATATCAGCACGTCGATCGCCACATAGAGACGAGTCTGTATTTGTTGAGTGACGTGGATGGCTGGTTGACTGACTGATTGATTATCCGTCTGACCGGACTGATGAGTCGCCTGTTAGCAGTCCAACGAATCAACCAGTATGCCCTACTGTGTACCGATCTTCCAATGTAAACGCACACACACCACATGTGCAAGTCAAGTTGCACTCGATTCTGCATACGTGTTTGCTTGTGAATGTGTGTGAGTTGGCAATGTTGTGGAGTGGGAATGTATAGTTGTGTGTTTCGGTGGAACAAGCTTTCGACAGTGTGGTGATGAGTAGTTGTGTCTGTCGTATGGGAGACACGTCCCCGACTCGTGGTCAGCGAAGTGGTTCGCATCGGATCTCATCTGTGGAGTACAACCCATTGTCATTCATCGCGTATCGTTGTCATCCATCTGTGACCAATCGACACAATGACGGTCATTGCTGACAAACTGTCAGATGCTGACCACATCCAGACCACCTCGAGTTTCTTTGGATGACAATCAATCGCAACCGACTGACCACCGACATGCAAGTCGGAGTAAGCAGTAGCACAGTCACGCGTCAAATGATGTGAATGTGATTGTGTGGATGTGTGATTGACACTGATCACAGTCGCAGTCGGAATTGGAGTCGGAGACAGTGAGTGCTTCAACTGTATGGCGTGTCACTCCACTTCCATCGACATGACTGCACATTGTTGATAGAGAGAGTTAATCGGTTAGCACGAGGTTGATTGTTGAAGCGGCTAACCGCTTGTCTGTCCCAATACACGCAGTACATATGTGGTCGGAAAATGTGACTCGATGGCGAGTGTGCGATGATGGGGCGCTCTGACCGTCGATCCGACTGGCACTTGTGTATCGGGTGTTGGTGATCGGTGGTGTGTTGAGTGTTTATTATAGGCGATGCGGTTGGTGTATTTGATATGGGCGGAAACCTACTGCCCCCAGGGAGGATCGAACTCCCGACCCCTGGTTTACGAGACCAGTGCTCTACCACTGAGCTATAAGGGCGCGCCGTCGTCACCTCAAACAACACTACTACACCACCTCACAACAATAACACACTAGATTCTAGACACTCACACTCATTCAACAACACATCGATCCCACAACAAACATTCCCATCAAATTTAAACACAAATTATCGTCGTCCACATATCAACACTTACTTACTGATAAATAAACGCACTAAGCACCACTCAATCAATTCACCCGTCAAACAAACTAACAGACAAACAAACAACAATTCAGTCAGTTAGTCAATAAAACTGTCCGCTCGTCCATCTATCCATCTACCTGTATAGCTATCTATCTAACTGCATACCTATCTCTCTGTCTGTCCGTCTGTCTATCCACAATTCTACCTGTCTATCAATCACGCTTACGTAATCACAATGAGATGAGTTAAACAGCTACTTTCCAATCAACCACTGGATGTGGTCATTGGTGAGCAACGAGTGATTCTGGAAGTGGCCTAGCATGTGACCTGTATCAGCCAGAATGATCGCATCTATTCACATGTGGTTTGCTGAGAGATTGAATCGAGAGGTCGATAAACAACCACAGGTTGGCGACAGTTGCAATCGACTCATCACACTGTATTGTATCACATCTCACTATCTTGAACACATCGATTGTCATCCGAACTGGGAGCGTCTAGCCATCTGTGAATGCTCATGAACTCGACAGTCGATCGTTTA
Source organism: Schistosoma haematobium (assembly GCF_000699445.3). Lineage (NCBI taxonomy): Eukaryota > Metazoa > Platyhelminthes > Trematoda > Strigeidida > Schistosomatidae > Schistosoma > Schistosoma haematobium. Next base: position 44,177,664 of record NC_067199.1, read on the forward strand.
ATGCACAACGTACTCAGATATCAGCACGTCGATCGCCACATAGAGACGAGTCTGTATTTGTTGAGTGACGTGGATGGCTGGTTGACTGACTGATTGATTATCCGTCTGACCGGACTGATGAGTCGCCTGTTAGCAGTCCAACGAATCAACCAGTATGCCCTACTGTGTACCGATCTTCCAATGTAAACGCACACACACGCACATCACACACCACATGTGCAAGTCAAGTTGCACTCGATTCTGCATACGTGTTTGCTTGTGAATGTGTGTGAGTTGGCAATGTTGTGGAGTGGGAATGTATAGTTGTGTGTTTCGGTGGAACAAGCTTTCGACAGTGTGGTGATGAGTAGTTGTGTCTGTCGTATGGGAGACACGTCCCCGACTCGTGGTCAGCGAAGTGGTTCGCATCGGATCTCATCTGTGGAGTACAACCCATTGTCATTCATCGCGTATCGTTGTCATCCATCCGTGACCAATCGACACAATGACGGTCATTGCTGACAAACTGTCAGATGCTGACCACATCCAGACCACCTCGAGTTTCTTTGGATGACAATCAATCGCAACCGACTGACCACCGACATGCAAGTCGGAGTAAGCAGTAGCACAGTCACGCGTCAAATGATGTGAATGTGATTGTGTGGATGTGTGTTTGACACTGATCACAGTCGCAGTCGGAATTGGAGTCGGAGACAGTGAGTGCTTCAACTGTATGGCGTGTCACTCCACTTCCATCGACATGACTGCACATTGTTGATAGAGAGAGTTAATCGGTTAGCACGAGGTTGATTGTTGAAGCGGCTAACCGCTTGTCTGTCCCAATACACGCAGTACATATGTGGTCGGAAAATGTGACTCGATGGCGAGTGTGCGATGATGGGGCGCTCTGACCGTCGATCCGACTGGCACTTGTGTATCGGGTGTTGGTGATCGGTGGTGTGTTGAGTGTTTATTATAGGCGATGCGGTTGGTGTATTTGATATGGGCGAAAACCTACTGCCCCCAGGGAGGATCGAACTCCCGACCCCTGGTTTACGAGACCAGTGCTCTACCACTGAGCTATAAGGGCGCGCCGTCGTCACCTCAAACAACACTACTACATCACCTCACAACAATAACACACTAGATTCTAGACACTCACACTCATTCAACAACACATCGATCCCACAACAAACATTCCCATCAAATTTAAACACAAATTATCGTCGTCCACATATCAACACTTACTTACTGATAAATAAACGCACTAAGCACCACTCAATCAATTCACCCGTCAAACAAACTAACAGACAAACAAACAACAATTCAGTCAGTTAGTCAATAAAACTGTCCGCTCGTCCATCTATCCATCTACCTGTATAGCTATCTATCTAACTGCATACCTATCTCTCTGTCTGTCCGTCTGTCTATCCACAATTCTACCTGTCTATCAATCACGCTTACGTAATCACAATGAGATGAGTTAAACAGCTACTTTCCAATCAACCACTGGATGTGGTCATTGGTGAGCAACGAGTGATTCTGGAAGTGGCCTAGCATGTGACCTGTATCAGCCAGAATGATCGCATCTATTCACATGTGGTTTGCTGAGAGATTGAATCGAGAGGTCGATAAACAACCACAGGTTGGCGACAGTTGCAATCGACTCATCACACTGTATTGTATCACATCTCACTATCTTGAACACATCGATTGTCATCCGAACTGGGAGCGTCTAGCCATCTGTGAATGCTCATGAACTCGACAGTCGATCGTTTAATGCACAACGTACTCAGATATCAGCACGTCGATCGCCACATAGAGACGAGTCTGTATTTGTTGAGTGACGTGGATGGCTGGTTGACTGACTGATTGATTATCCGTCTGACCGGACTGATGAGTCGCCTGTTAGCAGTCCAACGAATCAACCAGTATGCCCTACTGTGTACCGATCTTCCAATGTAAACGCACACACACCACATGTGCAAGTCAAGTTGCACTCGATTCTGCATACGTGTTTGCTTGTGAATGTGTGTGAGTTGGCAATGTTGTGGAGTGGGAATGTATAGTTGTGTGTTTCGGTGGAACAAGCTTTCGACAGTGTGGTGATGAGTAGTTGTGTCTGTCGTATGGGAGACACGTCCCCGACTCGTGGTCAGCGAAGTGGTTCGCATCGGATCTCATCTGTGGAGTACAACCCATTGTCATTCATCGCGTATCGTTGTCATCCATCTGTGACCAATCGACACAATGACGGTCATTGCTGACAAACTGTCAGATGCTGACCACATCCAGACCACCTCGAGTTTCTTTGGATGACAATCAATCGCAACCGACTGACCACCGACATGCAAGTCGGAGTAAGCAGTAGCACAGTCACGCGTCAAATGATGTGAATGTGATTGTGTGGATGTGTGTTTGACACTGATCACAGTCGCAGTCGGAATTGGAGTCGGAGACAGTGAGTGCTTCAACTGTATGGCGTGTCACTCCACTTCCATCGACATGACTGCACATTGTTGATAGAGAGAGTTAATCGGTTAGCACGAGGTTGATTGTTGAAGCGGCTAACCGCTTGTCTGTCCCAATACACGCAGTACATATGTGGTCGGAAAATGTGACTCGATGGCGAGTGTGCGATGATGGGGCGCTCTGACCGTCGATCCGACTGGCACTTGTGTATCGGGTGTTGGTGATCGGTGGTGTGTTGAGTGTTTATTATAGGCGATGCGGTTGGTGTATTTGATATGGGCGAAAGCTTACTGCCCCCAGGGAGGATCGAACTCCCGACCCCTGGTTTACGAGACCAGTGCTCTACCACTGAGCTATAAGGGCGCGCCGTCGTCACCTCAAACAACACTACTACACCACCTCACAACAATAACACACTAGATTCTAGACACTCACACTCATTCAACAACACATCGATCCCACAACAAACATTCCCATCAAATTTAAACACAAATTATCGTCGTCCACATATCAACACTTACTTACTGATAAATAAACGCACTAAGCACCACTCAATCAATTCACCCGTCAAACAAACTAACAGACAAACAAACAACAATTCAGTCAGTTAGTCAATAAAACTGTCCGCTCGTCCATCTATCCATCTACCTGTATAGCTATCTATCTAACTGCATACCTATCTCTCTGTCTGTCCGTCTGTCTATCCACAATTCTACCTGTCTATCAATCACGCTTACGTAATCACAATGAGATGAGTTAAACAGCTACTTTCCAATCAACCACTGGATGTGGTCATTGGTGAGCAACGAGTGATTCTGGAAGTGGCCTAGCATGTGACCTGTATCAGCCAGAATGATCGCATCTATTCACATGTGGTTTGCTGAGAGATTGAATCGAGAGGTCGATAAACAACCACAGGTTGGCGACAGTTGCAATCGACTCATCACACTGTATTGTATCACATCTCACTATCTTGAACACATCGATTGTCATCCGAACTGGGAGCGTCTAGCCATCTGTGAATGCTCATGAACTCGACAGTCGATCGTTTAATGCACAACGTACTCAGATATCAGCACGTCGATCGCCACATAGAGACGAGTCTGTATTTGTTGAGTGACGTGGATGGCTGGTTGACTGACTGATTGATTATCCGTCTGACCGGACTGATGAGTCGCCTGTTAGCAGTCCAACGAATCAACCAGTATGCCCTACTGTGTACCGATCTTCCAATGTAAACGCACACACACCACATGTGCAAGTCAAGTTGCACTCGATTCTGCATACGTGTTTGCTTGTGAATGTGTGTGAGTTGGCAATGTTGTGGAGTGGGAATGTATAGTTGTGTGTTTCGGTGGAACAAGCTTTCGACAGTGTGGTGATGAGTAGTTGTGTCTGTCGTATGGGAGACACGTCCCCGACTCGTGGTCAGCGAAGTGGTTCGCATCGGATCTCATCTGTGGAGTACAACCCATTGTCATTCATCGCGTATCGTTGTCATCCATCTGTGACCAATCGACACAATGACGGTCATTGCTGACAAACTGTCAGATGCTGACCACATCCAGACCACCTCGAGTTTCTTTGGATGACAATCAATCGCAACCGACTGACCACCGACATGCAAGTCGGAGTAAGCAGTAGCACAGTCACGCGTCAAATGATGTGAATGTGATTGTGTGGATGTGTGTTTGACACTGATCACAGTCGCAGTCGGAATTGGAGTCGGAGACAGTGAGTGCTTCAACTGTATGGCGTGTCACTCCACTTCCATCGACATGACTGCACATTGTTGATAGAGAGAGTTAATCGGTTAGCACGAGGTTGATTGTTGAAGCGGCTAACCGCTTGTCTGTCCCAATACACGCAATACATATGTGGTCGGAAAATGTGACTCGATGGCGAGTGTGCGATGATGGGGCGCTCTGACCGTCGATCCGACTGGCACTTGTGTATCGGGTGTTGGTGATCGGTGGTGTGTTGAGTGTTTATTATAGGCGATGCGGTTGGTGTATTTGATATGGGCGAAAACCTACTGCCCCCAGGGAGGATCGAACTCCCGACCCCTGGTTTACGAGACCAGTGCTCTACCACTGAGCTATAAGGGCGCGCCGTCGTCACCTCAAACAACACTACTACATCACCTCACAACAATAACACACTAGATTCTAGACACTCACACTCATTCAACAACACATCGATCCCACAACAAACATTCCCATCAAATTTAAACACAAATTATCGTCGTCCACATATCAACACTTACTTACTGATAAATAAACGCACTAAGCACCACTCAATCAATTCACCCGTCAAACAAACTAACAGACAAACAAACAACAATTCAGTCAGTTAGTCAATAAAACTGTCCGCTCGTCCATCTATCCATCTACCTGTATAGCTATCTATCTAACTGCATACCTATCTCTCTGTCTGTCCGTCTGTCTATCCACAATTCTACCTGTCTATCAATCACGCTTACGTAATCACAATGAGATGAGTTAAACAGCTACTTTCCAATCAACCACTGGATGTGGTCATTGGTGAGCAACGAGTGATTCTGGAAGTGGCCTAGCATGTGACCTGTATCAGCCAGAATGATCGCATCTATTCACATGTGGTTTGCTGAGAGATTGAATCGAGAGGTCGATAAACAACCACAGGTTGGCGACAGTTGCAATCGACTCATCACACTGTATTGTATCACATCTCACTATCTTGAACACATCGATTGTCATCCGAACTGGGAGCGTCTAGCCATCTGTGAATGCTCATGAACTCGACAGTCGATCGTTTAATGCACAACGTACTCAGATATCAGCACGTCGATCGCCACATAGAGACGAGTCTGTATTTGTTGAGTGACGTGGATGGCTGGTTGACTGACTGATTGATTATCCGTCTGACCGGACTGATGAGTCGCCTGTTAGCAGTCCAACGAATCAACCAGTATGCCCTACTGTGTACCGATCTTCCAATGTAAACGCACACACACGCACATCACACACCACATGTGCAAGTCAAGTTGCACTCGATTCTGCATACGTGTTTGCTTGTGAATGTGTGTGAGTTGGCAATGTTGTGGAGTGGGAATGTATAGTTGTGTGTTTCGGTGGAACAAGCTTTCGACAGTGTGGTGATGAGTAGTTGTGTCTGTCGTATGGGAGACACGTCCCCGACTCGTGGTCAGCGAAGTGGTTCGCATCGGATCTCATCTGTGGAGTACAACCCATTGTCATTCATCGCGTATCGTTGTCATCCATCTGTGACCAATCGACACAATGACGGTCATTGCTGACAAACTGTCAGATGCTGACCACATCCAGACCACCTCGAGTTTCTTTGGATGACAATCAATCGCAACCGACTGACCACCGACATGCAAGTCGGAGTAAGCAGTAGCACAGTCACGCGTCAAATGATGTGAATGTGATTGTGTGGATGTGTGTTTGACACTGATCACAGTCGCAGTCGGAATTGGAGTCGGAGACAGTGAGTGCTTCAACTGTATGGCGTGTCACTCCACTTCCATCGACATGACTGCACATTGTTGATAGAGAGAGTTAATCGGTTAGCACGAGGTTGATTGTTGAAGCGGCTAACCGCTTGTCTGTCCCAATACACGCAGTACATATGTGGTCGGAAAATGTGACTCGATGGCGAGTGTGCGATGATGGGGCGCTCTGACCGTCGATCCGACTGGCACTTGTGTATCGGGTGTTGGTGATCGGTGGTGTGTTGAGTGTTTATTATAGGCGATGCGGTTGGTGTATTTGATATGGGCGAAAGCTTACTGTCCCCAGGGAGGATCGAACTCCCGACCCCTGGTTTACGAGACCAGTGCTCTACCACTGAGCTATAAGGGCGCGCCGTCGTCACCTCAAACAACACTACTACACCACCTCACAACAATAACACACTAGATTCTAGACACTCACACTCATTCAACAACACATCGATCCCACAACAAACATTCCCATCAAATTTAAACACAAATTATCGTCGTCCACATATCAACACTTACTTACTGATAAATAAACGCACTAAGCACCACTCAATCAATTCACCCGTCAAACAAACTAACAGATAAACAAACAACAATTCAGTCAGTTAGTCAATAAAACTGTCCGCTCGTCCATCTATCCATCTACCTGTATAGCTATCTATCTAACTGCATACCTATCTCTCTGTCTGTCCGTCTGTCTATCCACAATTCTACCTGTCTATCAATCACGCTTACGTAATCACAATGAGATGAGTTAAACAGCTACTTTCCAATCAACCACTGGATGTGGTCATTGGTGAGCAACGAGTGATTCTGGAAGTGGCCTAGCATGTGACCTGTATCAGCCAGAATGATCGCATCTATTCACATGTGGTTTGCTGAGAGATTGAATCGAGAGGTCGATAAACAACCACAGGTTGGCGACAGTTGCAATCGACTCATCACACTGTATTGTATCACATCTCACTATCTTGAACACATCGATTGTCATCCGAACTGGGAGCGTCTAGCCATCTGTGAATGCTCATGAACTCGACAGTCGATCGTTTAATGCACAACGTACTCAGATATCAGCACGTCGATCGCCACATAGAGACGAGTCTGTATTTGTTGAGTGACGTGGATGGCTGGTTGACTGACTGATTGATTATCCGTCTGACCGGACTGATGAGTCGCCTGTTAGCAGTCCAACGAATCAACCAGTATGCCCTACTGTGTACCGATCTTCCAATGTAAACGCACACACACGCACATCACACACCACATGTGCAAGTCAAGTTGCACTCGATTCTGCATACGTGTTTGCTTGTGAATGTGTGTGAGTTGGCAATGTTGTGGAGTGGGAATGTATAGTTGTGTGTTTCGGTGGAACAAGCTTTCGACAGTGTGGTGATGAGTAGTTGTGTCTGTCGTATGGGAGACACGTCCCCGACTCGTGGTCAGCGAAGTGGTTCGCATCGGATCTCATCTGTGGAGTACAACCCATTGTCATTCATCGCGTATCGTTGTCATCCATCCGTGACCAATCGACACAATGACGGTCATTGCTGACAAACTGTCAGATGCTGACCACATCCAGACCACCTCGAGTTTCTTTGGATGACAATCAATCGCAACCGACTGACCACCGACATGCAAGTCGGAGTAAGCAGTAGCACAGTCACGCGTCAAATGATGTGAATGTGATTGTGTGGATGTGTGTTTGACACTGATCACAGTCGCAGTCGGAATTGGAGTCGGAGACAGTGAGTGCTTCAACTGTATGGCGTGTCACTCCACTTCCATCGACATGACTGCACATTGTTGATAGAGAGAGTTAATCGGTTAGCACGAGGTTGATTGTTGAAGCGGCTAACCGCTTGTCTGTCCCAATACACGCAGTACATATGTGGTCGGAAAATGTGACTCGATGGCGAGTGTGTGATGATGGGGCGCTCTGACCGTCGATCCGACTGGCACTTGTGTATCGGGTGTTGGTGATCGGTGGTGTGTTGAGTGTTTATTATAGGCGATGCGGTTGGTGTATTTGATATGGGCGAAAGCTTACTGCCCCCAGGGAGGATCGAACTCCCGACCCCTGGTTTACGAGACCAGTGCTCTACCACTGAGCTATAAGGGCGCGCCGTCGTCACCTCAAACAACACTACTACATCACCTCACAACAATAACACACTAGATTCTAGACACTCACACTCATTCAACAACACATCGATCCCACAACAAACATTCCCATCAAATTTAAACACAAATTATCGTCGTCCACATATCAACACTTACTTACTGATAAATAAACGCACTAAGCACCACTCAATCAATTCACCCGTCAAACAAACTAACAGATAAACAAACAACAATTCAGTCAGTTAGTCAATAAAACTGTCCGCTCGTCCATCTATCCATCTACCTGTATAGCTATCTATCTAACTGCATACCTATCTCTCTGTCTGTCCGTCTGTCTATCCACAATTCTACCTGTCTATCAATCACGCTTACGTAATCACAATGAGATGAGTTAAACAGCTACTTTCCAATCAACCACTGGATGTGGTCATTGGTGAGCAACGAGTGATTCTGGAAGTGGCCTAGCATGTGACCTGTATCAGCCAGAATGATCGCATCTATTCACATGTGGTTTGCTGAGAGATTGAATCGAGAGGTCGATAAACAACCACAGGTTGGCGACAGTTGCAATCGACTCATCACACTGTATTGTATCACATCTCACTATCTTGAACACATCGATTGTCATCCGAACTGGGAGCGTCTAGCCATCTGTGAATGCTCATGAACTCGACAGTCGATCGTTTAATGCACAACGTACTCAGATATCAGCACGTCGATCGCCACATAGAGACGAGTCTGTATTTGTTGAGTGACGTGGATGGCTGGTTGACTGACTGATTGATTATCCGTCTGACCGGACTGATGAGTCGCCTGTTAGCAGTCCAACGAATCAACCAGTATGCCCTACTGTGTACCGATCTTCCAATGTAAACGCACACACACCACATGTGCAAGTCAAGTTGCACTCGATTCTGCATACGTGTTTGCTTGTGAATGTGTGTGAGTTGGCAATGTTGTGGAGTGGGAATGTATAGTTGTGTGTTTCGGTGGAACAAGCTTTCGACAGTGTGGTGATGAGTAGTTGTGTCTGTCGTATGGGAGACACGTCCCCGACTCGTGGTCAGCGAAGTGGTTCGCATCGGATCTCATCTGTGGAGTACAACCCATTGTCATTCATCGCGTATCGTTGTCATCCATCCGTGACCAATCGACACAATGACGGTCATTGCTGACAAACTGTCAGATGCTGACCACATCCAGACCACCTCGAGTTTCTTTGGATGACAATCAATCGCAACCGACTGACCACCGACATGCAAGTCGGAGTAAGCAGTAGCACAGTCACGCGTCAAATGATGTGAATGTGATTGTGTGGATGTGTGTTTGACACTGATCACAGTCGCAGTCGGAATTGGAGTCGGAGACAGTGAGTGCTTCAACTGTATGGCGTGTCACTCCACTTCCATCGACATGACTGCACATTGTTGATAGAGAGAGTTAATCGGTTAGCACGAGGTTGATTGTTGAAGCGGCTAACCGCTTGTCTGTCCCAATACACGCAGTACATATGTGGTCGGAAAATGTGACTCGATGGCGAGTGTGTGATGATGGGGCGCTCTGACCGTCGATCCGACTGGCACTTGTGTATCGGGTGTTGGTGATCGGTGGTGTGTTGAGTGTTTATTATAGGCGATGCGGTTGGTGTATTTGATATGGGCGAAAGCTTACTGCCCCCAGGGAGGATCGAACTCCCGACCCCTGGTTTACGAGACCAGTGCTCTACCACTGAGCTATAAGGGCGCGCCGTCGTCACCTCAAACAACACTACTACATCACCTCACAACAATAACACACTAGATTCTAGACACTCACACTCATTCAACAACACATCGATCCCACAACAAACATTCCCATCAAATTTAAACACAAATTATCGTCGTCCACATATCAACACTTACTTACTGATAAATAAACGCACTAAGCACCACTCAATCAATTCACCCGTCAAACAAACTAACAGATAAACAAACAACAATTCAGTCAGTTAGTCAATAAAACTGTCCGCTCGTCCATCTATCCATCTACCTGTATAGCTATCTATCTAACTGCATACCTATCTCTCTGTCTGTCCGTCTGTCTATCCACAATTCTACCTGTCTATCAATCACGCTTACGTAATCACAATGAGATGAGTTAAACAGCTACTTTCCAATCAACCACTGGATGTGGTCATTGGTGAGCAACGAGTGATTCTGGAAGTGGCCTAGCATGTGACCTGTATCAGCCAGAATGATCGCATCTATTCACATGTGGTTTGCTGAGAGATTGAATCGAGAGGTCGATAAACAACCACAGGTTGGCGACAGTTGCAATCGACTCATCACACTGTATTGTATCACATCTCACTATCTTGAACACATCGATTGTCATCCGAACTGGGAGCGTCTAGCCATCTGTGAATGCTCATGAACTCGACAGTCGATCGTTTAATGCACAACGTACTCAGATATCAGCACGTCGATCGCCACATAGAGACGAGTCTGTATTTGTTGAGTGACGTGGATGGCTGGTTGACTGACTGATTGATTATCCGTCTGACCGGACTGATGAGTCGCCTGTTAGCAGTCCAACGAATCAACCAGTATGCCCTACTGTGTACCGATCTTCCAATGTAAACGCACACACACCACATGTGCAAGTCAAGTTGCACTCGATTCTGCATACGTGTTTGCTTGTGAATGTGTGTGAGTTGGCAATGTTGTGGAGTGGGAATGTATAGTTGTGTGTTTCGGTGGAACAAGCTTTCGACAGTGTGGTGATGAGTAGTTGTGTCTGTCGTATGGGAGACACGTCCCCGACTCGTGGTCAGCGAAGTGGTTCGCATCGGATCTCATCTGTGGAGTACAACCCATTGTCATTCATCGCGTATCGTTGTCATCCATCCGTGACCAATCGACACAATGACGGTCATTGCTGACAAACTGTCAGATGCTGACCACATCCAGACCACCTCGAGTTTCTTTGGATGACAATCAATCGCAACCGACTGACCACCGACATGCAAGTCGGAGTAAGCAGTAGCACAGTCACGCGTCAAATGATGTGAATGTGATTGTGTGGATGTGTGTTTGACACTGATCACAGTCGCAGTCGGAATTGGAGTCGGAGACAGTGAGTGCTTCAACTGTATGGCGTGTCACTCCACTTCCATCGACATGACTGCACATTGTTGATAGAGAGAGTTAATCGGTTAGCACGAGGTTGATTGTTGAAGCGGCTAACCGCTTGTCTGTCCCAATACACGCAGTACATATGTGGTCGGAAAATGTGACTCGATGGCGAGTGTGTGATGATGGGGCGCTCTGACCGTCGATCCGACTGGCACTTGTGTATCGGGTGTTGGTGATCGGTGGTGTGTTGAGTGTTTATTATAGGCGATGCGGTTGGTGTATTTGATATGGGCGAAAGCTTACTGCCCCCAGGGAGGATCGAACTCCCGACCCCTGGTTTACGAGACCAGTGCTCTACCACTGAGCTATAAGGGCGCGCCGTCGTCACCTCAAACAACACTACTACACCACCTCACAACAATAACACACTAGATTCTAGACACTCACACTCATTCAACAACACATCGATCCCACAACAAACATTCCCATCAAATTTAAACACAAATTATCGTCGTCCACATATCAACACTTACTTACTGATAAATAAACGCACTAAGCACCACTCAATCAATTCACCCGTCAAACAAACTAACAGATAAACAAACAACAATTCAGTCAGTTAGTCAATAAAACTGTCCGCTCGTCCATCTATCCATCTACCTGTATAGCTATCTATCTAACTGCATACCTATCTCTCTGTCTGTCCGTCTGTCTATCCACAATTCTACCTGTCTATCAATCACGCTTACGTAATCACAATGAGATGAGTTAAACAGCTACTTTCCAATCAACCACTGGATGTGGTCATTGGTGAGCAACGAGTGATTCTGGAAGTGGCCTAGCATGTGACCTGTATCAGCCAGAATGATCGCATCTATTCACATGTGGTTTGCTGAGAGATTGAATCGAGAGGTCGATAAACAACCACAGGTTGGCGACAGTTGCAATCGACTCATCACACTGTATTGTATCACATCTCACTATCTTGAACACATCGATTGTCATCCGAACTGGGAGCGTCTAGCCATCTGTGAATGCTCATGAACTCGACAGTCGATCGTTTAATGCACAACGTACTCAGATATCAGCACGTCGATCGCCACATAGAGACGAGTCTGTATTTGTTGAGTGACGTGGATGGCTGGTTGACTGACTGATTGATTATCCGTCTGACCGGACTGATGAGTCGCCTGTTAGCAGTCCAACGAATCAACCAGTATGCCCTACTGTGTACCGATCTTCCAATGTAAACGCACACACACGCACATCACACACCACATGTGCAAGTCAAGTTGCACTCGATTCTGCATACGTGTTTGCTTGTGAATGTGTGTGAGTTGGCAATGTTGTGGAGTGGGAATGTATAGTTGTGTGTTTCGGTGGAACAAGCTTTCGACAGTGTGGTGATGAGTAGTTGTGTCTGTCGTATGGGAGACACGTCCCCGACTCGTGGTCAGCGAAGTGGTTCGCATCGGATCTCATCTGTGGAGTACAACCCATTGTCATTCATCGCGTATCGTTGTCATCCATCCGTGACCAATCGACACAATGACGGTCATTGCTGACAAACTGTCAGATGCTGACCACATCCAGACCACCTCGAGTTTCTTTGGATGACAATCAATCGCAACCGACTGACCACCGACATGCAAGTCGGAGTAAGCAGTAGCACAGTCACGCGTCAAATGATGTGAATGTGATTGTGTGGATGTGTGTTTGACACTGATCACAGTCGCAGTCGGAATTGGAGTCGGAGACAGTGAGTGCTTCAACTGTATGGCGTGTCACTCCACTTCCATCGACATGACTGCACATTGTTGATAGAGAGAGTTAATCGGTTAGCACGAGGTTGATTGTTGAAGCGGCTAACCGCTTGTCTGTCCCAATACACGCAGTACATATGTGGTCGGAAAATGTGACTCGATGGCGAGTGTGTGATGATGGGGCGCTCTGACCGTCGATCCGACTGGCACTTGTGTATCGGGTGTTGGTGATCGGTGGTGTGTTGAGTGTTTATTATAGGCGATGCGGTTGGTGTATTTGATATGGGCGAAAACCTACTGCCCCCAGGGAGGATCGAACTCCCGACCCCTGGTTTACGAGACCAGTGCTCTACCACTGAGCTATAAGGGCGCGCCGTCGTCACCTCAAACAACACTACTACACCACCTCACAACAATAACACACTAGATTCTAGACACTCACACTCATTCAACAACACATCGATCCCACAACAAACATTCCCATCAAATTTAAACACAAATTATCGTCGTCCACATATCAACACTTACTTACTGATAAATAAACGCACTAAGCACCACTCAATCAATTCACCCGTCAAACAAACTAACAGACAAACAAACAACAATTCAGTCAGTTAGTCAATAAAACTGTCCGCTCGTCCATCTATCCATCTACCTGTATAGCTATCTATCTAACTGCATACCTATCTCTCTGTCTGTCCGTCTGTCTATCCACAATTCTACCTGTCTATCAATCACGCTTACGTAATCACAATGAGATGAGTTAAACAGCTACTTTCCAATCAACCACTGGATGTGGTCATTGGTGAGCAACGAGTGATTCTGGAAGTGGCCTAGCATGTGACCTGTATCAGCCAGAATGATCGCATCTATTCACATGTGGTTTGCTGAGAGATTGAATCGAGAGGTCGATAAACAACCACAGGTTGGCGACAGTTGCAATCGACTCATCACACTGTATTGTATCACATCTCACTATCTTGAACACATCGATTGTCATCCGAACTGGGAGCGTCTAGCCATCTGTGAATGCTCATGAACTCGACAGTCGATCGTTTAATGCACAACGTACTCAGATATCAGCACGTCGATCGCCACATAGAGACGAGTCTGTATTTGTTGAGTGACGTGGATGGCTGGTTGACTGACTGATTGATTATCCGTCTGACCGGACTGATGAGTCGCCTGTTAGCAGTCCAACGAATCAACCAGTATGCCCTACTGTGTACCGATCTTCCAATGTAAACGCACACACACGCACATCACACACCACATGTGCAAGTCAAGTTGCACTCGATTCTGCATACGTGTTTGCTTGTGAATGTGTGTGAGTTGGCAATGTTGTGGAGTGGGAATGTATAGTTGTGTGTTTCGGTGGAACAAGCTTTCGACAGTGTGGTGATGAGTAGTTGTGTCTGTCGTATGGGAGACACGTCCCCGACTCGTGGTCAGCGAAGTGGTTCGCATCGGATCTCATCTGTGGAGTACAACCCATTGTCATTCATCGCGTATCGTTGTCATCCATCCGTGACCAATCGACACAATGACGGTCATTGCTGACAAACTGTCAGATGCTGACCACATCCAGACCACCTCGAGTTTCTTTGGATGACAATCAATCGCAACCGACTGACCACCGACATGCAAGTCGGAGTAAGCAGTAGCACAGTCACGCGTCAAATGATGTGAATGTGATTGTGTGGATGTGTGTTTGACACTGATCACAGTCGCAGTCGGAATTGGAGTCGGAGACAGTGAGTGCTTCAACTGTATGGCGTGTCACTCCACTTCCATCGACATGACTGCACATTGTTGATAGAGAGAGTTAATCGGTTAGCACGAGGTTGATTGTTGAAGCGGCTAACCGCTTGTCTGTCCCAATACACGCAGTACATATGTGGTCGGAAAATGTGACTCGATGGCGAGTGTGTGATGATGGGGCGCTCTGACCGTCGATCCGACTGGCACTTGTGTATCGGGTGTTGGTGATCGGTGGTGTGTTGAGTGTTTATTATAGGCGATGCGGTTGGTGTATTTGATATGGGCGAAAACCTACTGCCCCCAGGGAGGATCGAACTCCCGACCCCTGGTTTACGAGACCAGTGCTCTACCACTGAGCTATAAGGGCGCGCCGTCGTCACCTCAAACAACACTACTACACCACCTCACAACAATAACACACTAGATTCTAGACACTCACACTCATTCAACAACACATCGATCCCACAACAAACATTCCCATCAAATTTAAACACAAATTATCGTCGTCCACATATCAACACTTACTTACTGATAAATAAACGCACTAAGCACCACTCAATCAATTCACCCGTCAAACAAACTAACAGATAAACAAACAACAATTCAGTCAGTTAGTCAATAAAACTGTCCGCTCGTCCATCTATCCATCTACCTGTATAGCTATCTATCTAACTGCATACCTATCTCTCTGTCTGTCCGTCTGTCTATCCACAATTCTACCTGTCTATCAATCACGCTTACGTAATCACAATGAGATGAGTTAAACAGCTACTTTCCAATCAACCACTGGATGTGGTCATTGGTGAGCAACGAGTGATTCTGGAAGTGGCCTAGCATGTGACCTGTATCAGCCAGAATGATCGCATCTATTCACATGTGGTTTGCTGAGAGATTGAATCGAGAGGTCGATAAACAACCACAGGTTGGCGACAGTTGCAATCGACTCATCACACTGTATTGTATCACATCTCACTATCTTGAACACATCGATTGTCATCCGAACTGGGAGCGTCTAGCCATCTGTGAATGCTCATGAACTCGACAGTCGATCGTTTAATGCACAACGTACTCAGATATCAGCACGTCGATCGCCACATAGAGACGAGTCTGTATTTGTTGAGTGACGTGGATGGCTGGTTGACTGACTGATTGATTATCCGTCTGACCGGACTGATGAGTCGCCTGTTAGCAGTCCAACGAATCAACCAGTATGCCCTACTGTGTACCGATCTTCCAATGTAAACGCACACACACGCACATCACACACCACATGTGCAAGTCAAGTTGCACTCGATTCTGCATACGTGTTTGCTTGTGAATGTGTGTGAGTTGGCAATGTTGTGGAGTGGGAATGTATAGTTGTGTGTTTCGGTGGAACAAGCTTTCGACAGTGTGGTGATGAGTAGTTGTGTCTGTCGTATGGGAGACACGTCCCCGACTCGTGGTCAGCGAAGTGGTTCGCATCGGATCTCATCTGTGGAGTACAACCCATTGTCATTCATCGCGTATCGTTGTCATCCATCCGTGACCAATCGACACAATGACGGTCATTGCTGACAAACTGTCAGATGCTGACCACATCCAGACCACCTCGAGTTTCTTTGGATGACAATCAATCGCAACCGACTGACCACCGACATGCAAGTCGGAGTAAGCAGTAGCACAGTCACGCGTCAAATGATGTGAATGTGATTGTGTGGATGTGTGTTTGACACTGATCACAGTCGCAGTCGGAATTGGAGTCGGAGACAGTGAGTGCTTCAACTGTATGGCGTGTCACTCCACTTCCATCGACATGACTGCACATTGTTGATAGAGAGAGTTAATCGGTTAGCACGAGGTTGATTGTTGAAGCGGCTAACCGCTTGTCTGTCCCAATACACGCAGTACATATGTGGTCGGAAAATGTGACTCGATGGCGAGTGTGTGATGATGGGGCGCTCTGACCGTCGATCCGACTGGCACTTGTGTATCGGGTGTTGGTGATCGGTGGTGTGTTGAGTGTTTATTATAGGCGATGCGGTTGGTGTATTTGATATGGGCGAAAACCTACTGCCCCCAGGGAGGATCGAACTCCCGACCCCTGGTTTACGAGACCAGTGCTCTACCACTGAGCTATAAGGGCGCGCCGTCGTCACCTCAAACAACACTACTACACCACCTCACAACAATAACACACTAGATTCTAGACACTCACACTCATTCAACAACACATCGATCCCACAACAAACATTCCCATCAAATTTAAACACAAATTATCGTCGTCCACATATCAACACTTACTTACTGATAAATAAACGCACTAAGCACCACTCAATCAATTCACCCGTCAAACAAACTAACAGATAAACAAACAACAATTCAGTCAGTTAGTCAATAAAACTGTCCGCTCGTCCATCTATCCATCTACCTGTATAGCTATCTATCTAACTGCATACCTATCTCTCTGTCTGTCCGTCTGTCTATCCACAATTCTACCTGTCTATCAATCACGCTTACGTAATCACAATGAGATGAGTTAAACAGCTACTTTCCAATCAACCACTGGATGTGGTCATTGGTGAGCAACGAGTGATTCTGGAAGTGGCCTAGCATGTGACCTGTATCAGCCAGAATGATCGCATCTATTCACATGTGGTTTGCTGAGAGATTGAATCGAGAGGTCGATAAACAACCACAGGTTGGCGACAGTTGCAATCGACTCATCACACTGTATTGTATCACATCTCACTATCTTGAACACATCGATTGTCATCCGAACTGGGAGCGTCTAGCCATCTGTGAATGCTCATGAACTCGACAGTCGATCGTTTAATGCACAACGTACTCAGATATCAGCACGTCGATCGCCACATAGAGACGAGTCTGTATTTGTTGAGTGACGTGGATGGCTGGTTGACTGACTGATTGATTATCCGTCTGACCGGACTGATGAGTCGCCTGTTAGCAGTCCAACGAATCAACCAGTATGCCCTACTGTGTACCGATCTTCCAATGTAAACGCACACACACGCACATCACACACCACATGTGCAAGTCAAGTTGCACTCGATTCTGCATACGTGTTTGCTTGTGAATGTGTGTGAGTTGGCAATGTTGTGGAGTGGGAATGTATAGTTGTGTGTTTCGGTGGAACAAGCTTTCGACAGTGTGGTGATGAGTAGTTGTGTCTGTCGTATGGGAGACACGTCCCCGACTCGTGGTCAGCGAAGTGGTTCGCATCGGATCTCATCTGTGGAGTACAACCCATTGTCATTCATCGCGTATCGTTGTCATCCATCCGTGACCAATCGACACAATGACGGTCATTGCTGACAAACTGTCAGATGCTGACCACATCCAGACCACCTCGAGTTTCTTTGGATGACAATCAATCGCAACCGACTGACCACCGACATGCAAGTCGGAGTAAGCAGTAGCACAGTCACGCGTCAAATGATGTGAATGTGATTGTGTGGATGTGTGTTTGACACTGATCACAGTCGCAGTCGGAATTGGAGTCGGAGACAGTGAGTGCTTCAACTGTATGGCGTGTCACTCCACTTCCATCGACATGACTGCACATTGTTGATAGAGAGAGTTAATCGGTTAGCACGAGGTTGATTGTTGAAGCGGCTAACCGCTTGTCTGTCCCAATACACGCAGTACATATGTGGTCGGAAAATGTGACTCGATGGCGAGTGTGTGATGATGGGGCGCTCTGACCGTCGATCCGACTGGCACTTGTGTATCGGGTGTTGGTGATCGGTGGTGTGTTGAGTGTTTATTATAGGCGATGCGGTTGGTGTATTTGATATGGGCGAAAACCTACTGCCCCCAGGGAGGATCGAACTCCCGACCCCTGGTTTACGAGACCAGTGCTCTACCACTGAGCTATAAGGGCGCGCCGTCGTCACCTCAAACAACACTACTACACCACCTCACAACAATAACACACTAGATTCTAGACACTCACACTCATTCAACAACACATCGATCCCACAACAAACATTCCCATCAAATTTAAACACAAATTATCGTCGTCCACATATCAACACTTACTTACTGATAAATAAACGCACTAAGCACCACTCAATCAATTCACCCGTCAAACAAACTAACAGATAAACAAACAACAATTCAGTCAGTTAGTCAATAAAACTGTCCGCTCGTCCATCTATCCATCTACCTGTATAGCTATCTATCTAACTGCATACCTATCTCTCTGTCTGTCCGTCTGTCTATCCACAATTCTACCTGTCTATCAATCACGCTTACGTAATCACAATGAGATGAGTTAAACAGCTACTTTCCAATCAACCACTGGATGTGGTCATTGGTGAGCAACGAGTGATTCTGGAAGTGGCCTAGCATGTGACCTGTATCAGCCAGAATGATCGCATCTATTCACATGTGGTTTGCTGAGAGATTGAATCGAGAGGTCGATAAACAACCACAGGTTGGCGACAGTTGCAATCGACTCATCACACTGTATTGTATCACATCTCACTATCTTGAACACATCGATTGTCATCCGAACTGGGAGCGTCTAGCCATCTGTGAATGCTCATGAACTCGACAGTCGATCGTTTAATGCACAACGTACTCAGATATCAGCACGTCGATCGCCACATAGAGACGAGTCTGTATTTGTTGAGTGACGTGGATGGCTGGTTGACTGACTGATTGATTATCCGTCTGACCGGACTGATGAGTCGCCTGTTAGCAGTCCAACGAATCAACCAGTATGCCCTACTGTGTACCGATCTTCCAATGTAAACGCACACACACGCACATCACACACCACATGTGCAAGTCAAGTTGCACTCGATTCTGCATACGTGTTTGCTTGTGAATGTGTGTGAGTTGGCAATGTTGTGGAGTGGGAATGTATAGTTGTGTGTTTCGGTGGAACAAGCTTTCGACAGTGTGGTGATGAGTAGTTGTGTCTGTCGTATGGGAGACACGTCCCCGACTCGTGGTCAGCGAAGTGGTTCGCATCGGATCTCATCTGTGGAGTACAACCCATTGTCATTCATCGCGTATCGTTGTCATCCATCTGTGACCAATCGACACAATGACGGTCATTGCTGACAAACTGTCAGATGCTGACCACATCCAGACCACCTCGAGTTTCTTTGGATGACAATCAATCGCAACCGACTGACCACCGACATGCAAGTCGGAGTAAGCAGTAGCACAGTCACGCGTCAAATGATGTGAATGTGATTGTGTGGATGTGTGTTTGACACTGATCACAGTCGCAGTCGGAATTGGAGTCGGAGACAGTGAGTGCTTCAACTGTATGGCGTGTCACTCCACTTCCATCGACATGACTGCACATTGTTGATAGAGAGAGTTAATCGGTTAGCACGAGGTTGATTGTTGAAGCGGCTAACCGCTTGTCTGTCCCAATACACGCAGTACATATGTGGTCGGAAAATGTGACTCGATGGCGAGTGTGCGATGATGGGGCGCTCTGACCGTCGATCCGACTGGCACTTGTGTATCGGGTGTTGGTGATCGGTGGTGTGTTGAGTGTTTATTATAGGCGATGCGGTTGGTGTATTTGATATGGGCGAAAACCTACTGCCCCCAGGGAGGATCGAACTCCCGACCCCTGGTTTACGAGACCAGTGCTCTACCACTGAGCTATAAGGGCGCGCCGTCGTCACCTCAAACAACACTACTACACCACCTCACAACAATAACACACTAGATTCTAGACACTCACACTCATTCAACAACACATCGATCCCACAACAAACATTCCCATCAAATTTAAACACAAATTATCGTCGTCCACATATCAACACTTACTTACTGATAAATAAACGCACTAAGCACCACTCAATCAATTCACCCGTCAAACAAACTAACAGACAAACAAACAACAATTCAGTCAGTTAGTCAATAAAACTGTCCGCTCGTCCATCTATCCATCTACCTGTATAGCTATCTATCTAACTGCATACCTATCTCTCTGTCTGTCCGTCTGTCTATCCACAATTCTACCTGTCTATCAATCACGCTTACGTAATCACAATGAGATGAGTTAAACAGCTACTTTCCAATCAACCACTGGATGTGGTCATTGGTGAGCAACGAGTGATTCTGGAAGTGGCCTAGCATGTGACCTGTATCAGCCAGAATGATCGCATCTATTCACATGTGGTTTGCTGAGAGATTGAATCGAGAGGTCGATAAACAACCACAGGTTGGCGACAGTTGCAATCGACTCATCACACTGTATTGTATCACATCTCACTATCTTGAACACATCGATTGTCATCCGAACTGGGAGCGTCTAGCCATCTGTGAATGCTCATGAACTCGACAGTCGATCGTTTAATGCACAACGTACTCAGATATCAGCACGTCGATCGCCACATAGAGACGAGTCTGTATTTGTTGAGTGACGTGGATGGCTGGTTGACTGACTGATTGATTATCCGTCTGACCGGACTGATGAGTCGCCTGTTAGCAGTCCAACGAATCAACCAGTATGCCCTACTGTGTACCGATCTTCCAATGTAAACGCACACACACGCACATCACACACCACATGTGCAAGTCAAGTTGCACTCGATTCTGCATACGTGTTTGCTTGTGAATGTGTGTGAGTTGGCAATGTTGTGGAGTGGGAATGTATAGTTGTGTGTTTCGGTGGAACAAGCTTTCGACAGTGTGGTGATGAGTAGTTGTGTCTGTCGTATGGGAGACACGTCCCCGACTCGTGGTCAGCGAAGTGGTTCGCATCGGATCTCATCTGTGGAGTACAACCCATTGTCATTCATCGCGTATCGTTGTCATCCATCCGTGACCAATCGACACAATGACGGTCATTGCTGACAAACTGTCAGATGCTGACCACATCCAGACCACCTCGAGTTTCTTTGGATGACAATCAATCGCAACCGACTGACCACCGACATGCAAGTCGGAGTAAGCAGTAGCACAGTCACGCGTCAAATGATGTGAATGTGATTGTGTGGATGTGTGTTTGACACTGATCACAGTCGCAGTCGGAATTGGAGTCGGAGACAGTGAGTGCTTCAACTGTATGGCGTGTCACTCCACTTCCATCGACATGACTGCACATTGTTGATAGAGAGAGTTAATCGGTTAGCACGAGGTTGATTGTTGAAGCGGCTAACCGCTTGTCTGTCCCAATACACGCAGTACATATGTGGTCGGAAAATGTGACTCGATGGCGAGTGTGCGATGATGGGGCGCTCTGACCGTCGATCCGACTGGCACTTGTGTATCGGGTGTTGGTGATCGGTGGTGTGTTGAGTGTTTATTATAGGCGATGCGGTTGGTGTATTTGATATGGGCGAAAACCTACTGCCCCCAGGGAGGATCGAACTCCCGACCCCTGGTTTACGAGACCAGTGCTCTACCACTGAGCTATAAGGGCGCGCCGTCGTCACCTCAAACAACACTACTACACCACCTCACAACAATAACACACTAGATTCTAGACACTCACACTCATTCAACAACACATCGATCCCACAACAAACATTCCCATCAAATTTAAACACAAATTATCGTCGTCCACATATCAACACTTACTTACTGATAAATAAACGCACTAAGCACCACTCAATCAATTCACCCGTCAAACAAACTAACAGATAAACAAACAACAATTCAGTCAGTTAGTCAATAAAACTGTCCGCTCGTCCATCTATCCATCTACCTGTATAGCTATCTATCTAACTGCATACCTATCTCTCTGTCTGTCCGTCTGTCTATCCACAATTCTACCTGTCTATCAATCACGCTTACGTAATCACAATGAGATGAGTTAAACAGCTACTTTCCAATCAACCACTGGATGTGGTCATTGGTGAGCAACGAGTGATTCTGGAAGTGGCCTAGCATGTGACCTGTATCAGCCAGAATGATCGCATCTATTCACATGTGGTTTGCTGAGAGATTGAATCGAGAGGTCGATAAACAACCACAGGTTGGCGACAGTTGCAATCGACTCATCACACTGTATTGTATCACATCTCACTATCTTGAACACATCGATTGTCATCCGAACTGGGAGCGTCTAGCCATCTGTGAATGCTCATGAACTCGACAGTCGATCGTTTAATGCACAACGTACTCAGATATCAGCACGTCGATCGCCACATAGAGACGAGTCTGTATTTGTTGAGTGACGTGGATGGCTGGTTGACTGACTGATTGATTATCCGTCTGACCGGACTGATGAGTCGCCTGTTAGCAGTCCAACGAATCAACCAGTATGCCCTACTGTGTACCGATCTTCCAATGTAAACGCACACACACGCACATCACACACCACATGTGCAAGTCAAGTTGCACTCGATTCTGCATACGTGTTTGCTTGTGAATGTGTGTGAGTTGGCAATGTTGTGGAGTGGGAATGTATAGTTGTGTGTTTCGGTGGAACAAGCTTTCGACAGTGTGGTGATGAGTAGTTGTGTCTGTCGTATGGGAGACACGTCCCCGACTCGTGGTCAGCGAAGTGGTTCGCATCGGATCTCATCTGTGGAGTACAACCCATTGTCATTCATCGCGTATCGTTGTCATCCATCTGTGACCAATCGACACAATGACGGTCATTGCTGACAAACTGTCAGATGCTGACCACATCCAGACCACCTCGAGTTTCTTTGGATGACAATCAATCGCAACCGACTGACCACCGACATGCAAGTCGGAGTAAGCAGTAGCACAGTCACGCGTCAAATGATGTGAATGTGATTGTGTGGATGTGTGTTTGACACTGATCACAGTCGCAGTCGGAATTGGAGTCGGAGACAGTGAGTGCTTCAACTGTATGGCGTGTCACTCCACTTCCATCGACATGACTGCACATTGTTGATAGAGAGAGTTAATCGGTTAGCACGAGGTTGATTGTTGAAGCGGCTAACCGCTTGTCTGTCCCAATACACGCAGTACATATGTGGTCGGAAAATGTGACTCGATGGCGAGTGTGCGATGATGGGGCGCTCTGACCGTCGATCCGACTGGCACTTGTGTATCGGGTGTTGGTGATCGGTGGTGTGTTGAGTGTTTATTATAGGCGATGCGGTTGGTGTATTTGATATGGGCGAAAACCTACTGCCCCCAGGGAGGATCGAACTCCCGACCCCTGGTTTACGAGACCAGTGCTCTACCACTGAGCTATAAGGGCGCGCCGTCGTCACCTCAAACAACACTACTACACCACCTCACAACAATAACACACTAGATTCTAGACACTCACACTCATTCAACAACACATCGATCCCACAACAAACATTCCCATCAAATTTAAACACAAATTATCGTCGTCCACATATCAACACTTACTTATTGATAAGTAAACGTATTATTGGTTTATTTTGAATTCTTTTTGTTTGTTAATATCTTTAAGAAAGGCTGTATTGGACCTTTGTATTATATTTCACTCAGTCGTCCAGTTTTTCTTTAGTTTCATTTTGACCACAACCATATGTTGATCTGAAGCTTCGTCAGATCTTCTCCTGGTTCTTGGATCTCCCATTATCTTTCGGAATTTTTATTGATACTAGTTGTTAGGGCACTTCGCTGTGATTGACTGCAGCCTCCCATAGAACTGATCTTTACTGTCGTCGTTGCTGTCATCGGTGGGTACATAACACTGGATGACATTCATCATCATTCTCTCCTTCTTTGTTTTGAATGACTCTTTGATGATTCTGGATCCATGAGATTCCCATACTAAGTTTTGACCGATTATTCCTTCTGGTTGCCAACTATTAATCTTGCAAAGAAATCAAGATGACCTCAACTTCTATTGGTTCATCAGATGTTTTTCTTTCATCTCACTTCTGAGTCCACTGAAAAAACAAGTCACACATCTTTTTATCTATATTTGAAGCAGTAATATATCTCTATACATAAACTGATAGACGGCAAAGAACAACATATAAGAAAACGTAACTTATGCACAAGTTATTCACACTAAACAGAGAACAGATTAAACGGTACATTATTAATTGACGATCATCAGGGAACGGTAAGACGTATGACAATATTCAACTGATCCGAAGTAACCTCGAAATACTAGTAACAAAACCAATTACTAACCCAACAGTCAAACCATAGAAATAATAATGTTAATCAAAATTTGAAGTTTGGATTCCTAGCGATAAGGTCTATTGATTTCTCATTGGATAGTTTTGCCCTCATAGAGTAATAAGACTGTACATATGACTCAACCATTTGTATAACGTGGAGCTTCATCACATTCTTCATACCTAATCTTCACAAACTTATGGTGAATAAAACGGGCGTGACTAACAAGCAGCGTTTATTAACACTGCCATCCGATACCTCTTCTCACAAAACGACCTCAACCCCAAATAAACCAGAAGCCGAGAAAGGAGGGCTGAGATTACATAATTGGATTATGATTGATTCGTCGAAGAGCATACAACCCAAGTTGACTAGTTGTAGCAAGAGATGTTCAGTAAGGTGTACTCAAATATGAATCGGTGCGTATGCTTGACTAAGAGCCTTTGAATAAAGGTGTACCGAGTAAAACTAATTCGGTAAGCATGAGTATCAAATAATCACAGAATTATTTGTCCCAGGAGTTCATTTTCCACAGCAACTTAAAACAGAATTTCTAACAAATATATCTGTTGTCTATAATCGACTTTTTAAAAGCGTTAAAAATATGTGGGAAAAGCCAAGCCAAAATTTATAGAGATATGAAAAACCAATAACCAAATGAATGTCATTTCCATAAGTAGCCGCTACCGCGCTCGTTTCAAAAAGGGCAGTGATTTTTGTACTTGTTGTGATTATACTTGCTTTTGGTACTTATTGCACCAAAAAGCATTCTTAGTCTACTTTAACTAAAAGTACTTTGGTTAAAGTTTGAAATTTTTTGCTAAATTTTGTCCTGAGTACCTTTTTTTTACTCCTTGACTAACACTTGTGTTCACACTGTGATCATTTTGTGATTTTAAACTTTTTAAATCGAATTTCAATGGTTGGTAAGACTCACAAATGTGGGCAACCAAATTGTTTGTTCCCCGTTGATGAGGGAATGAAGTGTGACGATTGTAAAATGTGGTACCACAGAATGTGTACACGCCCAAGTCCGACGGCTTACAAAAGATGTTCGAAGCCTAACTCGCATTGGCTTTGTATGTTCTGCTGTACGGATAAAAATGTACTAATTCACTAGGCTATGGGCCTATTGGCTTTGACCTGCAAGAAAAATGATGGCAGAAGCACTGATAACGAGAGCGCTGAGGGTGAAGAATGTGTCAGTGGAGTAAGTGCTGCTACTGGACCCGTTAAACACCTGACTGCGGTTGACGAGAACGTGAAGTCTCCGTTGACATTAACGAGGAATGAAGTGTCGCTTGATATTGACATCGGCAGTCGTGCACTTCTAGTCGAAATAGAAGATCCGGATAAAACTGTCACCGTTCCACATAGTCCAGGTGTGGCTGTCCCGAGTGGTGACAAATGGACTTCAGTAGGGAGAAAAATAAATGGGGAGAAAAAGACTGTGGGCAAAACGCAGCTGGTCAGCAAGGCATTGGAAGGGATGTTATCAGAAGAAAAATCCTCACTGCGTGACAAGACAGATCTCTCTGAGAGATCAGTCATTTTTCATAAAATAAGAGAATCTTCAGGTACAGAACCAAAGGCAAGATTTGAATACGATCTTAATCATATTAAGACATCATTAAGTAAACTACTCCCAGATACAGTTTCAGGAGTTAGTATTTGTAAGCTTTATAGAATAGGAAAAAAGGGTTGATTCCGAAAGTCCTCAGAAAAACCGCCCCCTAAAGGTTACATTCAACACGGTGGAAGAAAGGAACCTGATTCTAAGTAAATCACGTAAACTGATTGGATCCGGAATATATGTCCGTGAGGATCTCAGCCTAGCTGATCGTATTAAGAGACGAGCTTCAGAAGCGGAAATAAACGAGCGTCGCCAAAACGGTGGAAGAAACCTCGTTCTTAAGGGATTTCAAATTGTAAAAGTTCGGAGCAAAACGATCCCCAAACCACTCTGGGCGGCAAGGGAAAGCTCTCCACAGACTTAAAGGTATACTACACAAATGCTCGCAGTCTTCTAAATAAAATGGCGGAGCTCAAGTCAGTAGTGGATAAAGAAAAATTGAACGTTATTGCTGTCTCGGAAACTTGGTTAACGTCAGAAGTAGTAGATAGTGAAGTCGAGTTGACTGGTTTCATAACCAGTAGGGCTGATAGATTAAAACGGAGGGAGGCGGGGTTTTTCTGTACACGAAAAGTACTCTAACCATAAGATTAGCTGAGACAGTAGCACATGTTCAGGGACATGTGAACTGGTGAGATGTAAGTTGAAATGCCGATAGCAAGATGTTGAAGTAGTTGTGGTATATCGCAGTCCAGAATGTGTAGCAGATGATTTTATCCTAAGTAAACTTAAGTCCTGGTGTAACAACGGTAAAAGTCTTGTAGTAGGCGACTTTAATGCACCATATATAAACTGGGTTAACTTAGAAGTAGGGTCGTCGATATCGTCGTTCGACTGCAAACTGTTAGAAACCTCGATTGGACTAGCATTATTCCAACACATTAGAGATCCCACAAGATACGACTTAAGAAACTCTTCTTCTCTATTAGATTTAGTCTTCACACACGGTGATGACGTTGGTCAAATGGCTTTTCTCTCACCACTTATGAGAAGTGACCATGCAGTCATCTTATTCAAATTCATGGCTGAGATTGCCTGTCAAACAGTTACACCGGCCCGTCCCAACGTATGGGAGGCAGGTATGCAGGCAATTAACTCCGCAGCATCGGCTGAAAACTGGGAAATAGACTCAAAGGCATCAGTACAAGAGGCATGGACTCTATTCAGGCATTTATACAATCGAGTAACTCAACCATACATACCCTGGACTGTCTCAAAGAAAAAGAAGCACGGCCATCCCTGGATAGGGCGGGATATTCGACGCTTACAAAGGCAAAAAAAGAAATGCTGGGATGTTGCCATCCGCCTTGGCACAGCAGGTACGATGGAACGCTACAGATCGACAAGAAGCGAGTGTATAACAAAAATTCGGGGAGCTCAGAGAAAATATGGAATGCAGCTGGCACAAGCTCCACTCAAGAAGCCCAAGAGAATATTCTCGTACACAAACTACAGAACAAGGATGCATCATTGGATTCCCAACCTAATTAAAGTAGGGAGTGAATCTGAAATGATAGAAGAAGATCAGGAAAAAGCGGAGGCTATGGCTGACTATTTTGGGGCAGTTTTCACTGAGGAACCTCCTCTAGAGAAAGAACCAGACCCAAATACAGGGTCAACAAACCAGCTGCTCACCGTGGACTTCGACCAAAACGATGTGCTTAAGGTTCTCAGCACCCTAAACATGGAGCAGTCAACAGGACCAGGTGAACTACACCCCAAAATCTTGAGACGTATTGCCAATATATCGCGGCCCCACTGACTGTGATATTCAATGTGTAACTTGACCAAGGTGTGTTACCTATGGAGTGGAAGGACGCAATCGTCACTCTCATACATAAAACAGGTCCACGACAAGTTCCATCGAATTACAGACCCGTAAGTCTCACCAGTGTTGTAATTAAAACACTGGAAAGAATAATCAGACGGACCACAACGGCATTTATGGAAACCAATGACTTGCTGAACATGGCACAACATGGTTTTAGAAAGGGTCTATCCTGTACAACGAACCTCCTTATAGCTAGGGAGTTCTGGATTAATGCGCTAGACAACTGAAACTCAGTGGATGTTGTCTACATAGATTTCAGTAAGGCTTTCGACAACGTGCCAACTAATAGATTGCTGTTGAACTTAGAAAACCTTGGTATTGCCGGACCTCTTTTAAAATAGATTAAGCATTTTTTAGTAGGTCGTAGACAGAAAGTAAGAATAAGGTTAATACGTACAACATAGGGGATGTGTCATTACCCCTAGTCCGGTCTCATAAGGATCTAGGGGTGACAGTGAGTAATGATCTTAAGACGACGCCCCATTTCCGGGAGGTCGCAGCCAAGGGGTTTCGAACCCTCTGGGCTTTAAAAAGGACATTCACTAAGTTAGATACTACCATGTTCACCGCAGTATACACATCCTTAGTGAGAAATAGGCTAGAAAACTGCGTTCAGGCTGCAAGCCCCTGCTTAAAAGGTGACTCGGACATACTAGAAAAAGTACAGAGGGCAGCTACCCGTGCAATTCCGGAACTCCGGGGTTTATCATACAAACAGCGGCTTGAAAAACTGGACCTCTTTACTCGGTCCTATCTCAGACTAAGGGGAGATCTAATTTTGATATACAGAATACCGAGAAATGATTTCGGACCTAACTTATTCTCTCTTTCTTCCCACTAGATCGGGACACTTCAGAGGACATAGCACGCGAATAGAAAAGCCAAGAACGAACAAAATACCCGTGGTATACAGGTTTTCACACCGAGTCATCAGTACTTGGGACCTGCTGCCTGAAGCAGTGGTGTCCACACCTTCAACTGACTCTTTCAAGAGAAGATTGGACACTCACAGAAGCACACTAGATAAGGAATAACATAGGCCGTAGGCCTTCTGTCCTTACTGCACAAATCTGAATCTAGTTCTTGGTGAGATATATCAACCAAGCATATATGTACACACACTGATTCCTCCATCCAGAATCAAATGTATATCCACATTTAGACTCGGTTCTAAAATTTTGTAGGTAACTTAGCCTTCTAAAATTGAATATGGGACTGGCCCTTTGTCAATAAGACATTGAGCCACGATCGTTAACATATTTACCCGGGGTCCGTACTTGCTTTGAATTCTGGAAGATCGTTGAGCGTTGTAGTCTTTTTCCTCAGGATGTGCAAGTCTTGTGCAGGATGCGTTCGCGTGCTGATGATTGTGTTTAACATCCTGTTTACAGTAAGTGCTTTTGTAGTGTATTATAACAAGTAATAACTTATGTTCATATTGTTTAGAACCACCAAATCTTATTTTGGGGAAACCTCTATAGAAAAGTTTGGGAAAATGGCTCAAAAACCCCAAAATAGGGAGTTTGGGCATTGAAAACTAGTCATGATCTAATGAACTCAGGACCTTTGTGGCCACAGTGTTTCAGTTTGTAAACATATCCTAACTTAAGTTAGGAGGGTCACAATATTGCCTTTCTGAACCCTTATAATTTATTCTGACCTCAATGTCAACTTTTTTCTAACGTGCCGGGGACATCACATTGGATGAAAAGGTTTGGTACTGGTGTTGATTATCTTGTCTGGATAAATATGGTGGTTTTTAAGAGTTCTTATTTAGACTACTTACTTGCAGCTGCTCAGTAGGGACTCTGCGTACATACTCGTACAAATGCATGGTACACCGAAAGTTTTACATGTACATGTACTAATATAACTAAATGTTTTGGTGTGATTGTAACCTGGGGTAATTTTGAACGATGGTTGATTAGGCTTGAAAGTATGCACCAACTTGCCAAGGCTAAAAAGGGTCGCAAATCAGTCTGAGTAGCTGTGATTAGCATAAGGGACTACACCACGAACTGACGTCAGTTATAATTCGCAAATGCTACTTAGCCATATGGATAAATGGGTTTTCGCCAAAACCCAAGGCATGCTATTCTTAGTCATATTGGTTTGTCCATACATTATGGTCTTATCCTTCGTGTTTCTAAGACTAATTTTCACCCATCCAATCGTTAAGTAGATCATTTTCATCTACCAAAATGGGGTACTACTGGAAGTGGGCGACATTAAGACATCTACCAGAATCATATTGCTTATTTTAACAAGACTGCATTAATAGTGTTTTATAAAAGTCCCAAGGAAAAATACCTTATGAATCATGGTTGCATTGGAAGCCACTTACAAGGTCTTATGCGAGATATTTTGGGTCTCTCAAATTTACATCCAGGCGGCGTTATGTATATCTGGATTTGAATCTAAGTTTATAATTGAAAACTTTCGCATCGTTTTCTTTTGAGAAACTTCAGTAGCATCTAGTAAATTAGGGTTTTGGGATTTCAGATCGCAGTAGATTTCTAAAAGGAACTGGAAAGGCCTATTCGATGAAAGTTCCCAATCATCTAACAGTGGTTGGTCAACATTCTCTCAAACTAACCTTCTTAGTTATCTTAGAGTTTATGGTAAAGTTTATGAGGAAACCCACAAATGCTAAGGGATATTTGCTCAAGTTGCTGCCGTCTTTAAGTGCTAGCTTCGAGACTAAACCTAACTTATGAATTGTTAGGTAAGTAGTGGAAAATGTTTATCTCAATTACAGTGGGTCATGATAGCGTTTGGCGAAAAGGCACTACTTCCAACCAAACTCTAGTATTTTAAAAGCCCTTAAAGTTTACGCTCACTACAATATTTTGGCCGTCATCCCAATAATAACCATTCTTCAGAGAAACTAAATTGCTACGATTTTTTACAAGTTTATTAAACTTTATTTCTCGAGATGTGATGGACTCGAATTATTCCCTTACAAATAATTCATTTAGTCTATAACTGCTTCAACACACCACTAAAGGGATAAGTTAGTAATTAGAATAAGTTCGCTGTTAAGCATTCTGTGATTAACTATTAACTTAATGAACCAAAGCAATCTAAGTATACTGGCTAAAACTGCTCATACCGTGGTTAATTGTATAACAGTACAGCTAAATACAACTACATCTAAATTGAAGTCAGATCTCAATGTTGAGCTTTCTACTGGCAAATTTATGCTTTCAAAAGTACTGAAGTGTATATCTAGTGATTTTGTTTTCCTGTTCTGATCAGAAGCTAGAAAGGATAAACTAATGAAAAGACTCGTGTTTTGACTGTTTGTTCTTGATAGCAAATTACCCTAACGTTATGTGACGCTCCGAAAATCTGTGTTTCGCAAGCCAATTGTTTTCCAACTTCTCTCTGTAGATAAATAACCTAGTGAACTAGAGGGTCTGCTCAGATTTTCAGGAGCATAAGAATCTGAAGAGTAGCAAACTTGCAGAGCTTGTTAAATAGTATAGTTAAATACTTTAGCTTAAACATGTATAGTTCTTTTGTGTAAGATTAGTTCATGTACATAAATGCATAGTAAACAAACCTTTTGGTATTTTTGTAGAGTCTGTATTATTGTGTTGAATTTTTATTCTGCTTCTAGATCATAGGGATGATTGTTTTATCCGCTGCTTTGTACTTCTACTTTTCAACATTCGGGGTTAGAGGTACTGATCAGCACAATATATTGGCTTATACTTATATCGTTCTGGCTGCTATTGGGGCTCTGAGCTTTGTATTGGGAATATTAGGTTGTTGTGGCTCATATCACTATAGTCGATGTTTGTTGGGCTTTTATTTTGCTCTGTTACTGGTTATTTTCGCCATCGAAATTGCTATTGGCGTAGCTGGGTTCGTCCATAGAGAACAGGTAAGTTTAAATTTGTATTTAAATGTATATACTTTACAAAAAGTTCTAAACATCAATAATGTGGATGTAGCGCACAATGGCTCGGTTATTCGGTTTGCAATTATCAAGTTGTAATCTTAACCTATTATGTACATTTCAGTTCCAGTGCTCTTTCAGTGTTGTTGATTTTACTCAGCACCTTGCGCAAATGTGTTCATAGCATTGTAGTGGTGGTATGCCTAATGATAGAAATGGATTACTTATTTCTCTTGTTAAACCGAATTCGGAGCTTTAGGGGGATGATGTATTAACTTTATTGGTGCACACTACGTCTGATCTTTAACGTTTTACAACCATCTGTTAAGTGGTTGTCTGATAACTTAAGCATTCAGTGTTATTTTGTTTAAAACAATAATTGAGGCACTTG
The DNA here is from genome assembly GCF_000699445.3 of Schistosoma haematobium. Taxonomy (NCBI): domain Eukaryota; kingdom Metazoa; phylum Platyhelminthes; class Trematoda; order Strigeidida; family Schistosomatidae; genus Schistosoma; species Schistosoma haematobium. Next base: position 44,210,199 of record NC_067199.1, read on the forward strand.
ACTTTCAGTAAATGCATCACAGATTCAAGCGCCGTCCTACACACTTTCATTTGGATAGTCGAGTATTTTCACTAATCGTCATAAAGTTAGAAACTAGTGACCAAAGGAATAAAGTGATACACTAATGATAACATGGTCATCTCACAGTTTAACGGATCCGCCCCCAAATGCCCTGATACATCCGAAGGTGGATACGAAATGTGCATCCAGGGGAGTTAAAAAAATACTAGGTTCAAACCAATTGTATACTTGTAGTCCAGTCGCTATCATTCAATAGCAGCACCATTTTGGTAATATGGACGTTCCGGGCTCATTGATGATAACTCAGTTGGTACCAATTTTTAGAAACACCGGATTTGGTGGTTTGGTCATCTGTTACGAATCATATCCCAATGGTTTTCACATCATGCATTATTTGCCGACGCTAGGATTCAGAAGGAAAAGTCAATTTACGACATACGGCCCTTTTCTCGTTTACATCTGTACAGTATTGTTTGTGTGTCGCATGCTTTTTCGATACCCTGTTGTACCGGAACTTGTATATTAAATAACAAAGGGCTTCATCTCACCCCGATTGTGCTCTGTTACGCTAACTGACAGGTGCTAAATGAGTTGAATAACACCACCATTTTCAGCTTCTATTTGTCATTCAAATGACGTCCATATTTCACTGAAATATCCTATTGAGTAATTTAATGATAATACTATTGGTAATAATAGTGGGTCTGTTCAGTGTTATATATTTAGTACAATATGGAATTCTCAGTGCACAATATTCCGACAAGTTCCTATGACTTGTCTTATCACATATATATACAAAAATACGTAAATACAGTGGCATAGAAATCTTTGCAAAAACAGTGAGAATGTAAATAAATGTTTCAAAAGTTTGCTTTTTTGGCTAAGTCAACCCTTACAACTTGTTTGTTGTGTAATATATGTGCTACATGTGGCATTATATATTTTATGTGCTTTTTTGTGTGGATGTATCATATGCGTTTCGTTTTTCTAGAAAATATGCAAGGAGTATGAAGCAAATGAGGTGCAGGTTATGTATCTAATAAAATAAAACTCACCAAGATTTCAACTGTCTATCGACAAACATTTTTAATGACATCAAAAGATTCACAAAATACTATACTAATTGGCTTCAGCACTCCACAACACAGTAAAATATCTGAGAAATCTAGGGAAGGGTAGATTATATACACAGATGATCATGCTATTAATTTATGCAACTAAACTCGTAACATTGTGTGGTATAGTTATTACACAGAAAGTATTTCAAATTTATTCCTTTATGTTGCATTTTTGCTTTGTGCATTTTTATTCAATACCTTACTAGGCACGTGCAATTATCCACGAAACACTTAAAGAAGGTGTTGAAGATTGGAAAAATTCCAACAATGAAGTTCGATGGATGGATGCAATCCATGTTATGGTAAGATATTCTATATTTCTGTTTCCTCTCATAACATTTAAGAATAAATTGCTATGATATTTTAACATATATGGTATTGTTTGTACTTGTAAAAATGTGTTTTGACTCATAATTTCCCAACTAATCTCCATAACTACATGTGTGACTTGGTAGTCATATGTTGTAACGCTGCTTCACCTACTCTATATCCCGAATATTTTTGGATTGTTACTCAACGTGTTCAGAAAACTGCATTTGACGTCGTCTTCACCAATCAGAACTATGTCATTTTTATACACTAAGTCAGTCAGTTAGTCTCAAATAGTATGTTAGTCCCTAAAGTATTATTACTAAAAGTATATCTATGACAAAAAATAAAAGGGGGGGAAGGTTCACTCCAAGTAACAATATATTTCCCCCTATCTTTGAAGTATGTGGAACTCGAGTTGAGTATAAGTTTCTTGGCAATGAAATTAATTTAATATTTTTAATAATCTGTTTAGGCCTTTTTTCACGTTTACATGCTACATAGCTTGAACGAAAAACTATGTTTTTCTACACATCGATCACAAAGACGTGTTTCATTTATTCAGGTGCTGACTACTAAAATATAGATGTCTTAGTGTTTTGAATTGTACTGTTAAGTCGTACTTTTTGTGTTTAGTTTAAATACTTCATCAGCATCGGCCGAAGTACGTTCAAAGCAGATGAATGTGATGAATATAAACGTAGAAATTAGATCTTAATTGACGATTGAACGAAGTAAATCTGAGACGTTCTGCGGTTTACTTGGTATTTTTGCTATCTGAAGGGCAAGTGTAAGGCGCGATTGAGCGATTATTAAAACAACCACGAAGAATTTTAACCCATTGTAAATGAATGGTTTATGGAAAAGAACAACATTAAAAAAAGCTTCATGCAATTAGTAAATCTATTAAAGTCTTCAGGTTTTCTTGTCTGTAAATTAAATTAAATAACATCCAACTTCTCAAGTCTCAAATATAAGGAGATTTTGGGACTCAGGATGTAAGGGAAGATAAAGAGTGAACGCACTTAAGCCATTGCTAATTATTCTAAGATAAAACACTGAGGTACTTAAGTGTGAGGAGTATCCAGTCTGAGGGCCAAAAATACTACCCGGTTGCTCAAATCGAAGTAGACGGTGGGTTTTTTATCTGGGACTCAATGAATGAAAGTTAGACGCCTTAGTCCTTGGTTACGATAATCCCACAGATCCCTACCAGGTGGTCTGGTTAAGTATTTTATATATTTAACACTAATTTTCACTCTGACAACAAAAATAATTTTTCGTTATAAATTTAAAAGTTCTGATCGTCACACAAAAGTATTTCTCCTACTCGTGTTACGCTATATATGGCAGAATTCATTCATTTGTGAAATTTTGCCTAAAACTTAAAGGTTGTATTCCCAATTCTAATTGGTTTGCCCCTTGCACTACCATTTTATCATGTGAAGTTACCAAAGGAAGCGAAAGCACATTTCACATAGTTTGTTACCTTTATAACTAACCAATCCACTTAAGTATGTGACTGCGATTTTTTTTCCAAGAATATGTACTTATCGAGCTGTATATGTTAAAAAATATCAGAATATATATGTATGCTTGAATTTTTCTGTCTAGTTCCAATGTTGCGGTTACAATGGACCTACAGACTATGGTATTGCTAAAGTCCCTTCTTGTTGTTTAAATGATCAATGTGCTATGGATTTCGCTTTGCTCAGTTTTCAGACGGTAAGTAAGCATTAGTTGTCTAGCTCTATAAATTTCAGAATATTTCATTTATTTTTATAAAATCCATACATCTTGTATCTATAAATGTGTGTCAATATGTAGAATGGTTTAACAATATACATCATATGCACGTCTTAAACTGTATTTGTTAAACAGACGACTAGTCTCAGGATATGTATGTTCATATATGCATCCACTTTGGACATGCATTTTATTTTTCCTAACCTGTCGTTGGTTTACTGTAGAAAATCCACTCAGAATTTTCACTTGCCACTATCCGTTTGTTTGTTTTGTGAAATCTTCCAAATATTAGCAACGAATAGTTGACCTATTGATAATGCAACACGTTTATTCTAATCAGTTTTCAGTTATCGTAGATAAAATACACCTCAGATATCGTGTGCCTGCCTGAATAGGAGGTGTATTAAAGTGACCTCAGCCTGCTCGTTGACATTGTTAATAATTAATAGTGTCTAAGAATGGGCAAGTCCCTCATTAAACCCTTGGATTTTTAACCATTCTTTCATCCTTCCCTTTTAAATGGTTTGTGATTGTGTTTGAAGTGGCTTAGCGATTAACGTAGTCGGCTTTCAATTGGTGCACCACAACAGTTGATACTTTGTTTCGAGTACTTGAGTCTGACCAACTGGGTATTTGTATTTGTAGTCCTCACATAAAACCAGTGTATTCCGGAAGTTGAGTATACTTAAACTTGTAATGGACAGATGAATACTTTTTATTATCATGATTATTGATTCAGATTTTATTTACAGCCAAATGATCTGTTCTTTTTGTTTAATCTCTAGGGTTGTAAAGAAAGAATTGACAATATTATGCATAATTTCCTAATCATATGTATCTCGGTTATTACAATAGCCCTCATTGAGGTAAGTTTCATGTAAAATAAAAGCGTGTGTCTGTGCATATGACTGACGTAATAAGCATTATATTAATAAATGTGTTTTTTGTAATATCACAGTGAGTAGAACATTGTATTTCTGACGTTTCGTGACCTTGATGTAAACCTCTTCGTGAGAGTAAATAGTTATTTACCATTGATACCTGCAAACTCATTAATAATCGAATCAAATAAGTGCTCCGCATCAACTGCTGAAAATGTAACTAATGTTTGGTGGACAGTATGGTTTTTAAATTTTAATATAACCTTAACAAATAAATTGGTGAATAGACCGACTAACGATCCGCTAGGCGGACTCCGGTTAGTTGGCAATGGTCGAAAAACTGTACGTCCGAATAAGACGATGGGTGTTAACTCGAAAGGTATTCAACTAACTGCGTACACATATAGGCCACGATGCACAATAGAATAGTGAATACCATAATTAATAAAAATAAGGCATTCAGGGTAAAAGTCAGAATACTGTGCTCATGATTAAATTATAATAGTTTAGGATTAGACGAATAAAGGAAACCCATAATCCAACTGTTTATAATTACAGATAAAAAACTAGGAGTAATAATAAGCAAAGATGGATGGAGGCTAGCAGTGAAATATAGGACACGCGTTTTATCACACTTGGGACTCGTTAGTTAGATGTACCTGTATCCCAGTGTTGACGTTTACTCTATGACTCAAACCGTGTACCATTCGCTTCAAACGCCATCGCAACTTATGGTAATCCTCTTAGGAGGCACATATGCCAATAAGAGATTGATCAATTGCAGTTATAATCATCAATAGGAAGATTCAACACACCAAATACAAAAAGTAATTAAGAGTAATAATATCTTAAAAGTAGGTTATCTAGTTTGTTACATTCCTTTCATTTTCCTAGTTATAACGGTTTGGTTAACTAAATAATTATAACTAACATCCACATCACGCTTGTTTTTTTTCTTTTCAAAATCTCCTTCTAGCTGATTGGTTTGATATTTGCAATGACTCTTTGTTGTGCTGTGAATGGTCGTGATCCAAACGCTTATTATCGTGCAGTACAAACAGCATAAATTGATTTTTTTTTAAAAAAACACTCGACTAACCTAACCAATCTTTAAATAATTGAGAATTTCCAAACATGCAGTTCTCCTATATGTTTCCACGAACCTATTCATTATGATTATATAATTCCAACTTTGTATTGTTCATCTATTTCAGAAATAACAATGAATAATGTAATTTAGTTATGTATGTTTATAATCTACTTGTTCATTTCTACGCATACATATTTACAATAATCATTCAATCATTTCATATGAGTTGTCTTTTTTCTATTGTGTATCTGAGCGAGAGATTTTTCCTCTTTCTCTCTTTCACCTTCGAATGGCCAATTTCATTTTCACACAATCTTTAATTAATCCTGTCATACAACACAGTGGTACTCTGTGTGTGTGTGTGTGTTTACTCATAGTTACACTTCTTTTTTCTCTCATTGTCACCATTATCTTCGTTATTTTTATTCGATACATATAAGGAATACTTCACGAATGACACAAAGAAGTAAAATTGCGAAATTTAACACACACACACAACACCTATGGTTGTATCGTAATAAAAATACATTTGTTATGCTGATTTTTTTATAAAAGAAATCTGCCCAATTTTTACATTCTTCTCTTAGATTCTGTATCAGTTTCTCATGTTCCATGAAAAGTTGTTGGAATTTTTTAAAAATTTTCCTAACGGTCATTGTTTCTTCTTCGAGTACTGTGTATGTGTGTGTGAGAGAGAGAGAATATTCTACTACCGGGTAGACATGTTTATTCTTTTAAGAAATGATTATTACTAATATTCCATCATTGTGTAGATAACCATTTATGTGTAATTCACCGTTGTCTTATACTTCTTCAACCGGTTATTTTGATCATTTCAATAATGTCATGCATCTATCAACAATTTCACCATTGTGGTGTGTGTAGTGTTCTGTCATTTGTCATGTTGCTTTTTTAATATTCGTATGTGTATTTTTGTAATTTATAAAAATGAATTTTGTTCCATTTTTATAAACTTTTCAGTACATAGTAACATCATATTTGTTTTACACACTTGTCTTGATCATTTGTCACATGGACATTAATAATGATCTAATGGGAATATATTTATTCATCTTCTGGAATTTTTTTCGTTTTGAATGATGAATTACATGAATTCGTCGTTGGAATAGATCTAATCATTCTGTGTTTGTTCATTGTTGTATTACTATATAGATATATGTATTTGTTAATTTTGCTTCAATGATGATAATGTTCTCATTCTAGTATTCTGCGTACACATATATTATATGAAGTGGTCTTTTTTTTAAAAAAAAATATTGTTCATCAATTACCATCTCAAAATATATAACAAATTTCATACAGTGTGCACTTGTTTTTTTTAAATGTTTGTTTAGTTGTTTTTTTATTCAATGCTGTGTGATGTGATACAAATCAGAGTGTGTGTATGTGTGTGGCTCTAAGCAAATGGAGTCAGTCAGCTACAACGTAGGACCAATTTCGTGGATTGGTTGATGTTAGACACTATCACCATTGGATACCGGCTCAGTGGCCCAGTAGGTTAAGCATCTGCGCATTACTGAGGAGTCCCACTATAGGACGAAACGGCCGTCCAGTGCTTCCAGGTTTCCAAAGGTGGACTAACGGTTCATGATCTCAATCATAAATTACAACAGATTTTAAATTAAATTGAATTTATATTTCCACTGAAGTCATGGATTCCAACTATCTTTTATAGAATTCAGGAAAAGAATTGTATCTCAGTCTGACGCTACTTGTAGTTTAATGTTATAATTCTCTGAATCCGATAATGTGATTGTCACCCTTATATAAATTACGTACCGATGTGATGTCCAAAACGGCACTGAAATGTATACAATTAGATAACTCTTTAAGATACAATATGACAATCAATTATAAATGAAGTACAACACTGAAAACGTATAAACTTTGAGTGTTATAAAAGGAAAAGGGTGACTAAGAGATTTACTGGTGAGAATCCTGGTAAGCTCATCGATTACGTGGAAAAATAACTATCTGGCACACGATTAGCGACTGTGATCCTAAAACTTTCGTAATCAGAGGTTCAGTCCACAATACTTACGCCTATTATCCCTCATGAAGGAGTATAGTCTACCCAACAGCACTCTCCATTCAATCCTGTCCTGGGCAATCCTTTCCAGTTGCTATTCATCCTTTTCATGTTTGCTTCCATTTCCCAACAAAGTGTGTTCTTCGGCGTTCCTCTTTTCTGTTCCTCTTCACGATTCCGAGTTCGGGATTGCCTCGTGATACAGTTTGGTGATTTCCGTAATGTATGTCCTATCCACTTCCAAACTCTTTTTCTAATTTCCTCTTCAGCTCGAAGCTGATTTATCCTCTCACACACTAGGCTGTTGCTGGTAGTATCTGATCAACGGACATTGAGTATCTTGCGTAGACAACTATTAATAAATACTTGTACCTTCTTGATGATGATTGTAGTAGTTCTCCACGTTTCAGCTCCATACAATGAGACTGTCCTGACGTTCTGACTTTGATATTGGTTGACAAACAGTTGTTTTGAGTTCCATTCGTTTTTGAATTGTAGGAATACGTCTCTTACTTTGCCTTTACTTCTGCATCCGATCCGTCCTGTTCATCGATGATACTTGACAGGTATGTGAAAGATTCCACATCTTCCATAGTTTCCCCATCAAATGTGGTCCGGTTGAGGCCTACTGATGCAGAGGCTGTTGCCATACTAGTTTTCTTCATCTGTATTTGTTCGTTTGTATGGGATAGAAGGGCCAGGTTATCTCCGAAGTCTAAATCTTCTAATTAATCCCTAGCTGTCTACTGTATTCCGTGCTTTCCCTCAGATGTCAAGGTCTTCATAATCCAGTAGACTACCAGGAGAAAGAGGAAGGAGGATAGTAGACAGCCTTGTCTGACAATATATTAAGATCATTTATATCAGCTGTTTAGAATGATAGTCACTCTAGATTTTAAAATCAATTAAGACATATATACATGCCTGTCCTTCATTGTTTAAAGTATCCATTAATTCTGTATTTATCATAGTAATGTTCACCTTAAAATTAGATAAGTTTTAGTGAAGCTGAGCAACATAGAAAAAATATATACATATGTTATGCCTCGATAAGAATAATGAGTGGTAATTTTTGGGATCCATTTGTGGACCAATACTATACGTATATTTTTACCGTATATTTGTTAATTAACTAAACTATTCATGTCTCTCTTATCATAAGCTTTATTTTGACCTATGAACTATTATACGATTTTCTATTCTTGAATTATTCCCTATCTATTAGTCACTGCCTCCCTCATTCACAGTCACATCTGGCTAATTCTTGTACAAATGTTGTTTCATATTTTATTGATACGTTGTGGTCTCTTTGATTAGTGTATAAACTCAGTATGTTTGAAATATAATGATTCATATTGCAGAGGCTGAGATTGGTGTTCTGGACTTAACTGGCTGGGCTAGGCGGAAAGCAGGACTAATCAAGACTCTAGGCTGCTCGCACGTGTTTTACGCATCCTTGTTCCGATCGATAATTCACTGCCCTCTAATCGGCGGTCACAAGTTCTAACAACATATACATAACTAAGCAATAATTAATGTCTGCTTAGTGGTCTAGAGGTTATGCGTTCGCTCGGGAGACCTATAAGTCCTGGGTCCGAGTCCCTCGGGGCAGGGTCATAGACGCACACTACTGAGGAGTCCCACACTGGGACGAAACGGCCGTCCAGTGCTTCCAGGTTTTCCATGGTGGTCTATCTTCAATTGACTTATGAACTCAACTATTAAATTACTATAATATCCACAAAACCCCTTTTTGATACTAACTAGTTATGAGTGGTAAAATAAGTTGATTAATGCTTGTAAATGTTGATATGTTTAGTATGTAATTATAATTACTTGGATTGGGATTATAGGTCGAATACATGAAAATCACAAGAGTAAAAACTGGAATAAATGAACGTCCCTTGGTATCGTTTTTACTTGAATCTTCCCATTGATGATTAGGACTTCAATCGATCAGTCTCTTATTGCCATATGTGCATACTATGCGTATTACCTCGATATTATCGGGCACATTCAACTGACGAGTCCCAAATAGGAAGAAACGCGTCCTGGATTCCACTGCTAGCCAATATCCATCTTTGCTTATAATCCTTGTGAATTACGGCAACATCGAGACAATACGCGCACAGTATGCACATATGCCAATAAGAGACTGATCAATTGTAGTCCTAAACATCAATGGGAAGATTAAAGTAAACAGTCCCAAGTGAATTTAACTTTCACCACACTGCACAAGCAAGTAGCTATCAAGACGCGATGGCGTTTGTGGCGAAAGATATTTGGTTCGAGTCACAGAGTGGACATCAACTCTAAGATGCAGGTACATCCAGCTGACTAGTTCTAAACAGAATCGAACGCACATCCTGTATTTCACTGCTAGACACTATCCATCTTTTCTTGGAATAAATGAAGTTAAGGTAATGTAGAAAAGAAATAATTAAGTCAATTAGTTAATGAGATATTATGTAATGCATTAAATGATGGATTGTTTCAATAATAAACTACTGAAAAGCCTAACAATAAAAAGATTGAACTTTGAATATATATAATGCGAAAAGAGATAACTAAGTTTGAGGTTTCAGTAGAGGGGTTATGGAGTTCGTTGAACTTGTAATATGACAACTACTAAAAATCAGGAAGAATTAAACAGCTGCTTCGTCTTATTATGGGACTATTCAACTGTGTGCATTTTCGACCTCACTAAAGGTTTAATAAAGGACGTTCAGAATTCGCAACAAGCGATCAACCTTCAAATCAGCAGGCTCTGACAGGTTTACCCCTGAGATTTTTAAGGAAGGCGGTCCAGTATTAGCAGTGATATTGACTGAGATCTTACGTAGAATTTGGGAACTGGACGTAATCCTATCTGCCTGGTCTCAATCTCTGATTGTGCCAGTCTATAAGAAAGGACAAAAGTCCTCTTGTAACAGTCACAGAGGAATCAGTTTGACTAATATAGTGTCTAAAATATTAGCTTCAATAATACTTCGACGCCTAACTAAAGCTCACGAAGAGCGGACTAGAGAAAACCAAACCGGTCTCCGACCTGGACGTGGCCGTACCAACCAAATATTCACACTACGTCAGGTCCTAGAACATAGACACAATAGTAATATTTCTCGACCTTAAGGCGGCATTTGACTCTGTTGATCGTGAGGTTCTATGGCAGTGTTTGTCACTGAAAGGAGTACCAAAGAAGTACATTAACCTTATAAAGGCTCTCTACTCGAACACAACTAGCTGAGTGAGAGCTTATGGCGAACTGTCATCAAAATTGATTACCTCAAGTGGTGTTCGTCAGGGCTGTCCACTCTCTCCATTCTTGTGGTTGATGTACTTTAAGAGATATCAATTTCCTCATCTAAGTTTCTATGAGTTGGACTTTTATCGATAAATTGACTTGTTGACTTGGAATATGTCGATGATATATTTCTGTTTGGTGAAGACCCTGACAAAATGCAGTCGTCCCACTGCTATAAGCCACAATGCAAGCATGTTCGTGATGCTATTATCCCCCTCGAAATGCAAAATGTTGCTTCAGGATTGGGTTGCATCGACACCTGAACTAATGATAGAGAGTGAAGTAGTTGACCGATTCACTTATCTTGGGAGTCTCACCAGACCTTGTGGTATGGTGTGTGACGAAATCTCAGCACGGATACAGAAGACTCGAATAGCCTTTGCCAACGTGCGTTATTCATAGCGTAGGCGAGATGTCCGTCTACCAACCAAAAGATGGGTTTACTGCGCAGCAGTTCGTTCCGTCCTACTTCATGGCTGTGAAACATGACCGGTATGAGTAGAAGATATTCGTACGTTATTAGCATTCGATCATAGGTGTCTTCGAAACATTGCTCGTATATTCCAGAACCGCTGAGTAAGTAATTTAGTTGTTAGGAAACGAGTACTAGGTAAGGATGGCAAATCAATTGATGAAGTAGTGAAACTTCATCAGTTGAGATGACCGAGACATGTGTTACGTATGCCCAACCACCGACTGCCCCGACAAGCGATGATTTATGGTGTAGGACCAGGTTGGAAGAAAACTAGGGGCAGCCAGACTAAAACATGGCACAAACCCATGAAGTCACTGGACAAGTGGACTGAGCCGTGTTAGTAGGTGTAGACTACCTGGTTGGGATCCGCGAGGTGATAGCAACCGATGGTTTGAGACCTTGAATGACATGGCACAAAATCGTTTGCAATGGTGCAAGTGCACCCACTCTTTGTGTTCTCCCAAATTCTAATCTTCTGAATTCTTCATGTCCCTTTCATCTCTTCCCAAATTTATTTCACTGGATTATACTCCTTGAGTAACATCTTCAAACCCTAATCTGTCCGATTACTGCTTATACTCTTACTACCTCTACCACTACGGGATTTGAATGGACAAATATATCTCTGTGCTAATGTGGCATGGCAACTTGAACTGATGTACGTATGTATGAAGTTCTACGTCGTTGAATGACTGACTGACTCAGTGAGCTTGAATCCTATGATGTATGTTTTTTAACTCTAATCAATCCTTGATATTATATAATCATTATCCATTTGCTTTTGGTGATATTTGTCTCACACCCTACAGCTATCCAGTTGATAGACTATGCAAATATAGATAAATCATGTAAGTGTGCACACTTATTAGTTAGTTCAAGACCAAATTGTAGGTGAGAAATATTAAACAGAACACTAAATGGAAACCATATATATATATTGTGTAAAGTGTGAATTCATCTTCATTTGTAACTAGTAATGGGATCCAAGATGCATGTTTCATACTACTTAGAATCCTCCAGTTGAATGTATACCAGCATCACAGTTATTATGAATAAACATAATACCTGTTGGACAAGTTGGTAGCTATCTGAAATCATTATTTGAAACTATAGGCACTGAGTTGGAGTCCCAATGTAAATATCAACAATTTGACTCAGGTTTACTCCCATCTGGCAAGTCTCAAATATTACGATACATGTGTTGAATGAAGATTAGTACAGAATAATAAATGGATTCATTTTTATTTCGTTAAGTTCTCATTAGCTGCTTACAACTTAAAATCAATGTTATTACAGATATTGGCATACTTATAGTAACTACGATGGTGATTAGAGATGATTATGTGTGTATCGTGATGTAACGAAGATTTCATTAAAAGATTGTTTGTTTCGGATAAATAAAGTTTGGGAGGGAAAGTTCCAGAACACTGAAATACTGACTAGGAAATATAGAGTTAACAAACATTAGACAATTATGTAATGAATTAACTGAAAATAGATTAATGGTTATAAAGAAAGATGGATTGTAATCAGTCAGTTATGAATTGAAGAAAAATGACAATGATCTATGTAATTTAAACTTCAAGAAGAGTTGAAATAATGGATGACGTAACGAATAAAAAAGATGGATTAATGTTACCAGGGCAAAGAAAGACTTATTATTGTTTCTTTTTAGATACATAGATCTGATTTTAGATGTTTGATCGCTATCGCTTCAACAAATTTCAAAAGGTTAGAGTTTCATTGTTTATTAATCTTCTTGAAATACTTCAGTGTATTGACTTAATGTCCCGTGTCAAGGAGACTGTCTTAGGATGACACTGCTAAATATTTTTAATCCATTTAACCTTAAACTTTTCTGAATATGTTCTTTGAAACGGATGTTCAGTTCTACCAATGTAACTGCTTTGGCAGACACATGTAAATTTATACACACAATTGGTGGTAACATGAAAGGGATACCTGTCGACCTTCGATTATGTCAAAGAACATGTTGTTTTGGACAGGACAATCAATGCAGTTTTTAGTCTCATATTGATTGACCCTGTGACATCATCACCTTTAAAATTAAGTTGAATAAAAGTAGGTTTTTAATTTGCTGTAGTTTCTTTGGGGTTTTTTTTATTTTCACGTTTTCCATGTTTCTCAATAAATTTCAGTGGGTATCCGTTGTTCTTTAAACACTAGTATAGGGGTTGTGGAGATTATTAAGTTTTTTTCATTGAGATCATGAACCGATTGATGTTAGACCACCTTTAGGAACCTGAAAGCACTGGACGGCCATTTCGTCCTATTGTGGGACTCCTCAGCAGTGCACATCCACGATCCCGCTCGTGGGATTCATGACTTCCTCTTCTAGTGTATTGGTAGTACATATTATTTCTGTTCTGTAAAACAGTGTTTTAACAAGTGCCTTTTTGTAAATGATTGGACGAAAATTATTGGAATTGAGATAAATCCCATTCCATGTTTTTTTTCTCGATAAACTGAACGTTGAACTGTCCATCTTTCATTCGTTCTACTGCGATATCAAGAAAATGGAGCTTGTTATCATTTTCATGTTCCATAGTAAACTGGATATTTGAATGGGCTTCGTTGAAAAGTTTCAGAAGATTTGATGCATGTTGTTGATCATTACATACGATGAAAGTGCCATCAACATACCTCGAATAATTCACCATTTCATCAAACGCTCCTATGAGCTTGGTTCTTTCGAGGTTAGCCATGAAAATATCTGCTAGGACAGGACCTAACGGACTTCTTTGTAGTTTTGGAACGAAAAAATCTAATGATTGAATTATAGACTAGAAACTCACAGATAATTAGTAATGAATATCCAATAGTTTTATTGTGTAATGTAATGTAATGACATTACAACTTCCACTTATTAGTAGCTGAGTAAAGGCATGCATAAAGGTCAAACTGACTTAAATCGGTGGATATTTAAGTAGTATGTTATTGGTAGTTCATGCAGTTCTGTGTATTGATTGAACAGAATACAAATTATTAGAAGTATTTCGTTGAAAAAATATTAATTCTATGATATGAACTATTGAATTTCATTGAAGTCGATAATTTGTTCATAGAACTTCAAATGATTTAAAGTCGGAGGAAGAAATCGGCAACACTTCAAGTGATAAATGCCTCTTGCATCTTAATATCATAGCTGTAACCACAATATATAATCTTAATCTTCCACACTAATTCCCAACCCTGTTTTGAACCTAATATATATAGTGGGTGATTCTCAACATCATTTCATAATCGTTCAAAGCTTGTCTATAAATTATAGTTGTACTCAAAATTATGTACGAAAAGTTTTTAAACATTGATTACTTACTTACACCTGTTCATCCTCATGGAAGAGCATAAGTCAACCACCAGCATTCTCCATCCAATTCTATCCTTGAAAATCATTTCTAATTGTTATTCATCCTTTTCATATCTGCTTCCATTTCCCAACAAAGTGTGTTCTTTAGCCTTCCACTTCTACGTTTCACTTCAAGATTCTAAGTTAGCGCTTGCCTTGTGATGCAATTTAATGATTTCCTCAATATGTGTCTTATCTATTTCCAACGTCTTTTCCTAATTTCTTCTTCAACTACAAGTTGATTTGTCCTCTCCTGCTGAGGAGTCCCACAATAGGACGAAACGGCCATCCAATACTTCCAGGTTTTCCATGGTGGTCTAGCTTCAATTGACTCATGATCTCAACTGTTGAAATTACTACAATCTCCACAAAACCCTTTCTCTGATTAGAATAATCACATGCTCACTGGTGAATGGCTTCAAGAGGTATATCCTGAAGTTCTAGTGAGGAGTAGTGACCAATGGATTTCAACCAGGTCTGTTGTGAGGTAGTAACTCACTGATGACAATGGTGGATGTGTTGCTCAATTTCGTGGATTAGTTGAAGTTAGACATTAACACCGTTGGATGCCGGCTCAGTGGTCTAGTTGGTTAAGCGCCTCGCGCGAAACCAGTAGGTCCTGGGTTCGAATCTCGCAGAGGGCAGGATCGTGGATGCGCACCGCCGAGGGGTCCTATACTAGGAAGAAACGGCCGTCCAGTGATTCCAGGTGGTGTAGCTTCAATTGACTCATGATTTCAATCAGTGAAATTTCTAAAATCTCCACAAAGCCCCTTCTGATATAAAAGATTCGTCATAAACGATATATACCAACTAGCTTAATGGATTTTACTCGAATTTCACATTCATTAGTTTCATGAATAAGTTATTAAATTGTTCCTAAAAATATCTATGTACACTAAGCAGCTAACATACATAATTATCTTTAAAAGAAAGTACTTATTACAATATTTGCATAGTTGGAAAATAGATAACCTGGAAGGAGGTTTGTACAGGTCATCAGTCTATGCATTCCTTAATATATTTTTATGACCCTAGATCTAATTCCAATTAGATTGTATAAATGATTTTTATTGAATAATTACTGTCGAAATATATATACATCCTAACTCTTCTTGTATAAAATTATCGACTTCATCCGTATTAGTGAATAACGAAATGAATTAAGCCGAATAACGAGAGTGGATTTACGAATGCGTATATTTTGTACAGTCATTGATCTGGACAGATAATCTCAGAAGGACTAATCGAAGAGAAGAGAGTGAAACCAAGTGAAGTCCAGTAGAAAAGGTGTGTGAGCCAACTCCATTTTAATCAAGCGGTTAATCAATATTTATAGTTAGATGAAAACAAGTTACAGACATGTGTGATGAATATAGGATAAGCAATGCACACACACATACACTCATACGAAAACAATCAAGGTTGATAAGCGGAATACCTAACAAGGTCATAATGTGATTTAAGAAGAATGAATAAATTGGCTTGTCAGGAAGCCAAAATAAGCCATGTGGGCTTAATATAGTAATTGACACTACAATATCATAACTGTTATTTCTCAAAAGATAAATAAATATGTTGAAGATGCCAATGTAAGTTATGAATTACATTAATGATTATTCACTCCTCCTCGCAATATAACCTTGAAATAAAATCAATGGTTGAAAATCTATTTATAGTGGTTAATAGCATTTACCGAATATCATTTAGATGTCCTGTGACTTCGTGAAACCCCCTTTGAGAACTAATTCTGCTTACTAGATTATTCATTCAAAAAAAACTAGTGATAAGATAACAAATAATGGGTTCGAACCCCGCGAGCGGGATCGTAGATGCGCACTGTTGAGAAGAGTCCCATGACAGGACGAAAAGTCCATCCAGTGCTTCCAGATTTTCTATGGTGGTCTAATATCAATCAATTCATGATCTCACTTAAAGAACTTAACAATCTCTACAACCCTATACTGATAATATTTAATGAATTTATCTTTACGAACTATTCAAACAAAATCATCAGACTGAAATAAATCTATCACTCAATTCTCCTGGTTCTCCTGTGAAGCTGGATTGACGAATGTACTGCTCGGGTTATAAAGTTTAAGCATGGTCGGTGTCTGGTTCTCCTGTTAAATGGGATGGAGCTGTACTGTTTAGATTGTCACGTGAAAGTCTGGATGGTGTCTGGTTCTCCTGAAAACCAATGTAGAATTACCCTGGCTCACAAGAGTATGTTATATAACTAACAAAATAACTCTCAGCTTTCTCTTTCTCACACACATACACATACACAAACTATAGGATCTTGTAAATGCAAAACAAGGAAAAGAAAAATACCAACTAATGAATGAATAAATCAATAAATATCCTAATTTTAGCCATTATAAATAAATGGCAAATGTATATTGAGGAATAGATTTAACTACTCGTGCCAAAAATGAACATTAGCTTATGATTGGCCAAATGTCAAGGTTACGTTTCTATATACAATTGTAAACAAAAAATTAGATGGATATATATAAGTCCCTTTCAATTTATTGTAAACAATTTGTTTTCAGATTTTTATGATTATATTTTGTTTATATAGATGAATCTTGTAAATATTTATCATTCCATAAGCAAGTGGCTATCAGAACTCAGTAGCTGAGTGGATAACGCAATGGCGTTTGAAGCGAATGGTATTGCGTTCGAGTCCCAGAGTGAACATCAACTCTGAGATGCAGGTACATCCAGCTGACAAGTCCCAAACAGGACGGAACGGGTGTCCTGGATTCCACTGCTAGCCACTATCCATCATTGCTTACAAAAAGCTCGTGAATTAAGGCAATATCGAGGCATACGCACAGTATGCACATATGCCACTAACAGACTGATCAATTGCAGTCTTGAACCTCAATGGAAAGATACAAGCCAAACAATGCGGGGTCGTGAATGCACACTGCTCAGCAGTCCCACTATAGGACGAAACGGCCATTCAGTACTTCCAGGTTTTCCATAGTGGTCCAGCTTCAATTGAATCATGATCTCAACTATTTAAAATTACTATAATATCCACAAAACCCCTTTTGATAGTGTTAGTTTACTATTAGACAAATGACTTGGTACTATATGTTTTAGAGATAGTTGAGGGAACATTATACTCGATTCGGTTTGACTGTTGGTAGGATGTCATCAGGTGGATGATGTAGATGAAGTTTCGTTCTCTGAGCTGGATGGTTTGGTCGTGGGGCTTTGATTGTTCGTCTGAATAACATCATCACAAACTTCAAGTAGAAATGAAGTGTTTGTAGTTCTCCACATATGACTCTCAGTCTATCCTATCGACATCAATCTTGATTGGTTACTTGTCGTTGTCTACTTCTTTATTTTGATTATATCTCCCATTGATTAAAAGTCAACAATAGCCAATCGAAATCGAGGTCTAAAGGATAAGCTGTGAGTCATATGTGGAGAACTTCGAACGCTTCACTTCTCTTTGAAGTTTGTGATGATGATGATGTTATTCAGACGAATAATGAAAGCTCCCCGACCGAATCATCCAACTCAGACAACAAAACTCCACCTGAATTAACGGCTAAATGATAAGCAGTATAATTCAGACAAAGTTAAATAAATATTTATGCAAATTATTGTGTTTTGCTTATATGACCATAACAATAAATCGAAAAACTCGATCATTCTATTCCTCACGTGATTTATAGCCCATATAAATGCACCAATCAGAACACTCGAGAGCCAACTGACTGATTATAAACTTCATGTTGCCGAGTTATCTAAGTGTATTGTAGCCAGTAATCACGGTTATATTTTCGTTTAATTAGTCATGGAATTTTAGATATTTGTAACAGTTTCTATTATATAATTAAGTGGGGTTATGATTCTTGGTATGTATTAAATTTTCTTCCATCATAACTGACTCACTACGCTTCCGTTAAATGATAGAATGGTATTCCTGTCGTAGAAAACTTGATATTTTTGATGTAGTCCAGCGAGATTGACAGATAACAAAACATGCCCTCCATCATGGACTAAAATAGTGTAAATAATAATTCTTTGTTCATTTTGTTTGGTTGATGGGTGCGAGGCCAGAATTGTGATCAAGACCACGATATGTCATAGACCATAAATTTGAATGGATATGTGTAAGCAAAGTTGAATGATGGACACCAGTGAAATTCAGGACGCGCGTTTCGTCTTATTCAGAAGAAGTCAGCTAATATATACTTGTGTTAGGGAGACCCAGAATACTCCTCAAAAATGTCCGGAGGGGCCCTGAAAACACTGGAAAACATTTTATCTAGTCAGCATTCTCAGAAATATCTAGAAAGTGAAAAGCCATTTGTCACATCTCTGACTGAATGATTACCTGTTCAGACACTATGTTTAATAGGGCTCTAAAAGTCCAAGGTCATCCGAAATGCTACAGATACCCTCGATTTTCTGTACATCAACTAACCTTGGAGTAAAGAGTTATTCCCATATTTCGCGTCTTTTCTCTCATGTTCAAGTTGTCGTGTAGAGTTAGTCCGAATTTATTGGAAGTGCTTAGGAAACCGATTCGAGCGTCCACTCAAAAGATTTATCAAATTGTGTCTCACTGTGATTATAACACAAACATCCTCATCCTGGGCTAAAAATATTCTCCATTATTTCACTAAATACTGTGTGCGAAGTTCAATTTTTCCCGTAATCAGCTACAATAAAATACTTTTATCTTGGGAAAAAGTGATACAAAAAAATCTATGCCACTTCATTTATAGAAAATTAGATAAAATGGTTAGTAAATCTAGAATATTTTACTTTACATAATGGATTGATCTTAATTTCAATAGTTGAGATCATGAGTCAATTGAAGCTTATCTACCATGGAAAACCTGGAAGTACTGGACGGCCGTTTCGACCTAGTATAGGACTCCTCAGTAGTGCGTATCCAAGATCCTGCCTCACGAGGTTCGAACCCAGAACCTATCAGTCTCTCACGCGAGCGCTTGACCACTAGACTACTGAGCCGGCATCGAACACTGTTATTGTCTAACTTCGACTAATATTAGTTGGATAACCACTGAGAACCAAAAAGTAATGAACAAATATTTCATCCTGGTACAGAACTCCTCAGTAGTTTTCATCCACACCTCTACTAAATAAACTGGTGATAAGAAAATGTTCAATCATCTCCACAAACCTATTACACTAAGATGTAAAATTCTATTTCACACCAATACTGCAAGATTGACAGAAATTATTCTAATGCACATTTAGCCGGTTTGTTTTGATTCATAGTTCAGTTTTCAAATAAACTACCAATTAATAGACTCACGACTGATTAATCAATTATATATGATGAGAAATCATTCTAGTCATAACATCAGAAATGTGGACATTGCAGTCAAATTTATTTCTAACAATCTTTCGTCAGGAAACGTCATATTTAGATATATTGTCAGCATAGGGTTGTGGACATTGTTGAGTTCTAATTGAAATCATGAACCGATCAATGTTAGACCATTGAAAACCTGGAGGCATTGTACGGCTATTTCGTCTTATTATGGGATCTTCCAACAGTGCACATCGATGACACCACATGCGGGATTCGAACCCAGGATGTGAGGCAGTTACTCATCGAAGATAATAGAAGATGGTTGCACAATTTCGTGGACTGGTTGAATTTAGACATTAACACCATTTCATACCAGCTTCTTGTTCTAGAGATTAAGCGTTCACGCGCAAGACTGAAGGTCTTGGGTTCGAGCCCTGTGTGTGGGATCATGGATGTGTACTGTTTGGGAGCCTCGTAATAGAACGAAACGGCCGCCCATGACTTCCAACTTTTGGATGATGGTCTGATATTGTTCTATTCATATTAAAATGTATTTGAGACATTTATGTATGTTTCCCTATCTTTATATCTTAACTGGGATAAATATTGATCAAATATATATGAATAGGGAGGCTTTTATATGTGATATAGATATGATAGGAAAGACAACACGTGCTGCATATATATCACTGATTATGATAATCATTTTAACAAAAATAATAAGAAAGATTTTTTTTTCTTTTTTAGGGTTTCATTCAATTTTGTGTGATATCACTTCCCTGATTCGTTTCCTACTTGTTTGTTCTACTGTTTCTATATAACTCTTTTAGGATACCAAACGGTTATCGTTATCACTATGTGTATGTATGTTACTTGTTTTGTTTTTTTCTTGTTCTGTCTCCGTCCCTCTTTTTTTTCAATGATCTTTCCATTTCTAAGACAATTTTACTACGTCATAGTTGTTATCTTTTGTTCTAGTCTATGATTTGGTTTACCAATTTCTATTAAAGCATTTCAGATACTCATTCCATTTGAAGTCGTGAATGGAGTTTTAACGGGAAACGATGATTGGTGAAGTTTAATCATGTCGAGTGTAAGACAAATATCATCAATATTTATGGGTTATTATTTATTTAGTTAGTTAAACACATAAACATTGGTACAAAGAGGAACCAAATAGATATGCGCCACATAAATCTCATTTGATTTATGTGAGGGATGGGATACTGCTCGGGTGCCCAAACAGAAGCAGGTGGTTTTCGTACGTGGCCACACTCGGAGTCTTCGGCCTCAAAGTCTGATCCATAGGGCAATGGAGCAAAGTCAGAAGTTGCAGCCCCATGGTAGCCGGTGATTGACGATTGGTTCATACACCATTTGTTTCCTCAGGATACTGGAACCCATGTGCACCATTGGTTTGGAACGAGGGTTTTCCAACTACCCTACGTGAACTGTCCGTGTTCACCAACTCGCTTTTCTTCCTCTCAATTTCGTAAACAACACTCTTGATGCGAGAAGGCAGTGAGTAGGACTTCTCTGACAGAGGCTATATACGCGTGGTCACGTGAGAGCATTTGGAGAGGAAGAGCGGACTCTCTCCACTCTCGGCTGTATCAAGACATTTCTATGCTTACTTAATATCTCGAATTCTTTAAAAATCATAAATTTAAATAATTGAACTCTGACTCAGTGACTGAAGTTGATGTATTCATTATGAAAGATGAAAATTTTTGTTTCAATCCATGTTACGATAATGGATTCGCACTACTGATAAGTTCCATACTAGAACAAAAGAGTTACCCAGTACATGTTTATTTTTGAATTGCTGTCAAACTATAAACAGTTTATGTCAAGAAAATCCACTTTGTGGATTAGCTTTTCTGTCTTTCATTGTGATGTTAGATTGATTACACTATCACGATAATCATATCAATTCAGGCGATTCATTTCACAGCCACAAAGTCATACATTATTTGCTTGTTATAATATCTAATAATTCCTCTAACTAATATTGTATACCTGATAACGGTAAACAATACATAACGCAAACTATGCAAGATTACAAAAAGATTCAATGTTATATCCGTTCAACTTGTTATGTCAATCAATTCCTAGCAGAACATAAGCTGTTTTATAGAGTGGGAATGATATGTACAACCTATACTGTAGAATAAGAATTAATGACAGCTACAAATATGTTTAATGAATAGCTGGTATTCACAGAAATTTATTGAGAAATCTGGGAGAAGTCAACACAGAACCTCTAAAAAGGCGAAAGTAGATTAAAAAATCTACTTTTGTTCAACTTGAATTCAAAGTTGACAATAGATAGATTATAAACCACATTGACCAAAACGTATCTTGAAGGTAGTATTATTATCTTATACAAAACAATATGTTCTTTACTGAAATCAAAGATCCTTAGGTATCCCTTTCATGTTATCACCAACTGCTTATGTAAGTTTACATGTACCTGCCAAAGTAATTACACTGATCGAACAGAAAGAAAGGTCTACATTCGATTCAAAGAAAATATCCCGAAAATTCTTAGGTCAATTAGTTTAAAGACTTTCAGTAGTGCTACTGTGGTGTGTGCTACTTATCTTGACATAAGTAGTATATGATGTTATTCGTGAACAGAAGGTCTGGCAACAGAGAGGTAAAAGGATCGAACAGTAAAGAATGGGAACAGAATGTAATTTTTATGAAAATGCAAGAACAATGAAGTCTGAGTAATTATGAGACAATTGATGGACATATTGCAAATTACGTATTTACTATTTGATTGTTAGATGTGAGGCGTCAAGATCATCAAACGACAATCAAACTCTAGACTTCTTAAATTTGCTGAAGTTATACCCATTAAATGTCTGAAGCCGGGTTTATGTATCTAAATGGAAACAGTAGCAAATCTTACTGTTACCGTGGTGTCGTTGCCTTTACCTTCTTACATCATTCTTGTAACTTTTATTTTCATTAGGTCACTTCTTTCAACTTCATAATTTTATTTTTACTAACTGACTTCAATTCATGTTCTTCTTAAATACTATTGATTTATATTTAACTAATTCATTACGTAATCAATCGATTTTTTCTGGCTTTGGAATCTCTTGTTACCATGTCTGAAAATCTAGAATCTTCTCTGATATTATATTTATTTATAAAGGTCTTTATATTTCGCCAATGAACGCTACACCGTGATGATACATGTACACATCTAACCAATTTCACTGTTAAATTAATGATAATTTTGATTTTTCGAATTATTATAGGTTGTAGGCAGCTGATGAGGACCTAACGAAATAAGATGGATTCATGTTATTCTTCCCAACTATTTTTTTCTTCTTTTCTCAAAGAACATATGTTGTTGAGAAGCTAGCGATGCCATATAATGCCACAACGGTCTATGGCGACTGAGAAATTCAAGGTTGAATGGTTTTACTGTTGGTGAGTGGATTATTCATCTGACCACGATAACCTTCTACATTTTTTTTTATTGAGATCATCAATCGATTGATGTTAGACCACCATTGAAAACCTGAAAGCACTAGACGGCCGTTTCGTCCTAGCGCTGGACTCCTCAGCAGTGCGCACTTACGATCCCACCTCGCGAGATTCCAACTCAAGACCTATCAGTCTCGCATGCGAACGCTTAAACTCTACACCACCGAGCCGGCCAGCATCCAACAGTGTTAACGTCTAACCTCAACCAATCCACGAAATTGTACGACCATCTTCCATTGCACTGAGGTAGATTGTTTATTTATTTATTTACTTATTTTAACACATAGATATTGGTACACAAAGGCACTAAATACATATGCGCCACACAAATCTCATTTGATTTGTGTGAGGGCTGTGATACTGCCTGGGTGACCAAACCGAAGCATATGGTTTTCTTGGGTGGCCACACCCGGAGCCTTCGGCCTCAAGGTCTGATCCACAAGGCAGTGGAGCATCGTAAGGAGATGCAGTCCCATGGTAGTCAGCCGGTGACCAACGATTGGTTCATACACCATTTGTTCCTTCAAGATACCAAAACCCATGTGCACCATTGGTTTGGAATGAGGGTTTTCCAACTCTCCTAGGTGAACTCCCCGTGTTCACCAACCCTGTTAAAGCGACGGAATTCGCTTTTCGTCCTCTCAATTCCGTAAACAACACTCTTGATGCGAGAAGGCAGTGAGTAGGACTTCTCTGACAGAGGCTATATACGCGTGGTCACGTGAGAGCATCTGGAGCGGGTGAGCGAACTCTCTCCACTTTCGGCCGTACCAGGGCGTTTGGGGGCGTGGTAGATACCTATCTCTACCCGACACGAACTAGCTCCACTGGTCACGGTTTCTCATTCGAACTCTGAGAATTTCCTCACGAATCTAGTCACTAGTGAGCACATGATAATTATCAATAGAGGTTTGTGGAGATTATTAAGTTTTTGTTTGAAATCATTATATTTATTATTATATTTATCCGAACCAATCTAGTTTGGTAGATATATGTGCATATCCATCTAACATTTTTCAATAAAGTTCCCTACTCACCTTTAGTCTTAGCCAGTTAAGCAAGTAGTAGGAAGCGTAGAACATAACATTCATGAATATTGAAAACATTATGCTTAAATCGTTTTTTCAACAGTGATTAACTACCATTCATTCCTATTTGAATGCATTTCCGACAGGTTTTTTTACCCATGACATCATATTTTCACTCCAAAATATATTTGATGATTGAATTACATTGTAATTAACTATTGTTTCTCAAATGGTAAAGAAAACCCACCCTTGTAGTTCCACCTAAATTTTACAGTTATTAACTTTACAATCGATTGTAAATGATAAGACGAACACGACACTACTTAACTGGTTAGATTATAATTTATAGATGACCTATATAGGACTCTAAAGTGACCTTTAGAATTCAAACTTAGGGTTAATAATTAAATTAAGGGTTATCATCACGAACTAATATCAGCTAAAATGTCCAAATTGTTGTGGATAAATAAATTTTGCGCCAAAATCCTAGATATGTTATCTTTAATTTCATTGGTCCTCCTCTAAGTTATAGTTTTCAATGCGTTCCAGCCCCGCTAACTACAAGGAGAAGTCCAGGTCCAGAAGAGAGAAAGTTTATTCTACAAGCATCTAAAAGTATGAATAACAACAAGTACAACTCTAGTGTATATATACAGCATAAAAATGTCCTTGAAAAACGTCACAAAATAACATATTGGAAGTGACAACGAACTATTGAAACTTAGGGTCCCTCCAAATGGGAAATACAATCTGATAGTAAAAATGAATGCATTTGGCAAAAAAAAAACAGGAAATTTAAATTTCCAAGACGTTTTATCAAGTGATTCCTGAGGATCTAGCATCCTCAACACATTATCACTTTAAGTTATTCTATATGAAGTTGTCCTTACATTTTATTTCATGTTTGTGTTAGCGTCTAATTGTTAAAATGTTATATGTTAGCTGTTGTTAACGAGTCTTAAATAATAATTGTTTGTATTAGAGTAGCTGAGTCATTCCTTAATTCCCAAGTATCGGAAACCAAATGGACTTACTTACTTACTTACTTACTTACTCACGCCTATTACTCCTCGTGAAGGAGCATAGGCTGCCCACCAGCACTCTCCATCTAACCCTGTACTGAGCAATCCTTTTCAGCTCCTTCCAGTTGTTATTCTTCCTTTTCATATCTGATTCTAATTCACGACCTAATGTGTTCTTTGGCCTTCATCTTTTCCGCTTCCCTTCAGGATTCTAATTTAGAGCTTACCTCGTGATTCAGTTTGATGATTTACTAAATGTATATCCTATCCACTTCCAACGTCTTTTGCTAATTTCCTCTTCAACTGGAAGCTGGTTTCTTCTCTCCCACAGTAGGCTGTTACTGATGGTATCCGACCAATGGATGTTAAGTATCTTGTATAGACAACTATTTATAAATACTTGTACCTTCTTGATGGTGATTGTAGTAGTTCTCCAAGTTTGAGCTCCGTACAGTAGAACTGTCTTGACATTCGTATTGAAGATTCTCACTCTGATATCGCTAAAAAAACGCTAACCGAAACCAAATGGAACCCCGCTTAAAAAATATAGTCATGATTGTTTTACCGGCACATAGTCGTCTCTGTTACAAAATAACAGTAAGCTTTTTCTTAAAGCATATTGAGTACATTAAACAGTGAACAGATCGAAAAGAAAATTTAATTACAGTATTTACAATATTGTAAAACTAAATGATTAGTGATTTAAACCGATCAACTTTCTATCTGTTAAGCTTGGTAACAACGTAGTATAACATTATACACCATTTAAATCAATTATTACTAACAATCATATGTATGTCCTATGTATTTGTTTATAATATAGATATATTAGACAATCAATAATATTAACAATCAAATTAACATGGTTTTGTTATGTTCGTTAAACTTGGATGCTACTACTGATTCGTCTTACTCGGAACGGAACGAAGAATCAAAGATTCAGAGACTCGATAGGCTATACTGGTCCGTTGTCCCCGACTCAGCTAACTCGATCCAGGAGTCTTGGTAAGGTGTAGAAAGTGTATTCTACAGACAACCAGAAGATACCAGGTCAAACAAGCACACAAATCAAGTGTATTTATACAATATATATATACATATCGATATTACCATGGACGTTTTTAAACATTTAATCGATAAGTTCGTCAATCGACTATGTGCGTGGGTGGTAAGAAATACCCAAGCATACATCTGCATACAAGCTCCACAAAGATAAAATTACAAAATATGAGTTTTGGGGATCTAACGTCCCCAACAGGTTTACTGCACCAAAGCTATTTAACTAAGATATTAATAACTTAACTCCTTAGAAATAGATTTCCTAATCACTTTCCTAACACTTTCAAAGTCTTCCATTCTTGAATACCCATAAGAGAATTTTGTATTGTACCAAAATATATGATATTGAATAAAGCCATCAATACTACTACTGTAGTGCGTGCTACTTATATTGACATAAGTAGCATATAACGTGAGTCAGGAATGTAATGTCTGGCAGCAGAAGATTAGGAAGATCAAGAAAGGAAGGACGGGAATAGAAAGCAATTAGTATAGAAATGCAAGAACAATGGAGTCCGAGACAATTATTGAACATTTTGCAAATTAGGTATTATAGTATGGTTTTTTATTTTACGAAGTAACGCTGTAATGTTGTGTATAGTGTAATTCGGTTGTCGCCACCTGTGCTCTCCTTCACTATACTACTACCACTATTGCTACTACTAATGCTACTACTGCTACTAATAATATGATAATAGTAATGATAATAATAATGTTGGGGACGTTAGATCCCCAGAGCTCACTTTAGAAAGAACCTAATTTTATAATTTCATTTAGAAAATTTGAATTTCTTTATTTTCGCACCAAAGGCGCTCTTGTCACCTTCATGCCGTATTTACTACTGGGAAATATCGTAAATGCTATTGGTCTGTTGCGTCTTTTAGTATGCTATTTGGTAACTTTCCCCCAAAGGACGGTTTCGCACTATATATATACGTTTTGAATTGTGTTTGTTGTTATCGCTTGTTTCTGGATGTTTTGCAGAATATACTTCCCATTCCAAGCTTGGATTTCTCCCTTTAGTTAGCGAGGCTGGGACGCATCAAATAGCTAGCTAACTGGTCTTTGGTCACCGAATCTTGTTTCTCGTTCGCTGATTAAGTGAACTCGTGATAGCTTCAGACCTAGCAAATAATAATAATAATTCAATAAGCCAAATTACAGAGTTATGTCACATTCCAAAAAAAGAGTTATTATGTAATAAAACATGTTTCAATTAATGAAATAGATAAACATTTAATATTGAACTATGATACAACTGTTGTGATTGTTCTTTTTTTTTTCTTGTGTATTTATCATGGTTTTGTTTTAACTAATTAGTTATAATATAAAATACAACATGTCTGACATATTGAATGATCAAATTACTTTGTTAATTGTAAATGATACAAATACCAATTATCACATGTATAATACAAATATGATTTGTAAATTGTTGTGTTGATTTCTAATTTAGATAATTAAGACTAAATTTTAATTATTGTCAACATTGGAGAAACGATAAACTCATTCGAATAATCGTGTGTATGATATTGTACCCTAAATACTCTGGTACGGTTGTGGGTGAAGAGAGTCGGCTCTCCCTATGGCCAAGTGTATACAGCTACTGTCATGGAAGCCCTACTCACGGCCTTCTCGCATCACCGTGGTTGTTCGCGAAATTGAGAGGACGAAAAGCAAATGTCTGGCGCTTTAAAAACGTTGATGGACACGAAGGGTTCACCTAGGAGAGTCGGAAAACCCTCATTCCAAACCAACGGTGCACATGGGTTCCAGTATCCTGAAGGAACAAATGGTGTATGAACCAATCGTTGGTCACCGGCTACCATGGTATTGCATCTCTTGATGTTGCTCCACTGCCTTGTGGATTAGATCTTTAGGCCAAAGGCTCCGAGTATGGCTAACTAAGAAAACCATCTACTTCGGTTCGGGCATCCGAGCAGTATCATAGCCCACACACAAATCATGTGACGTGTGTGGAGAATATGTATTTGGTGCTTCTTTGTATCAATATTTATGTGTCCAAATTAATAATACATACATATATATGAGGAAAATATACATCAATTATTTGTTTGTTCTGAGCAACATATATATCTTGTTTCAATAAGAAACTAAACATCTCATATTTTCGTGGTTGATATTCATTCGCAAGTATGTTTTAAAGGCTGAGCATTAGTGAGAAAACTCAGATAGGATCCGACACTAATATTTATTCACTCAGGGCGGGGTTTTGTGGGACCGGCATTCAATGGTGTTCATGCCTAACTTCAACCAATCCAAGAAATAACGCCGCTGTCCACCATTTTCTTCAGTGATCTAGCGGTTAAGCACTCGCGTGCGGAACTGATAGATCCTAGGTTCGAATCTCGCGAGGCGGGATCATGGATGCACACTGCTAAAGAGTCCTATACTACGACGAAACGAACGTCCAGTGCTTCCAGGTTTTCCATGATGGTCTAGCTTCGATTGCCTCATGAATTCTACCATTAAATTTATCTACTCAATTTAACAGTTTTAATTTTAGTACAATGAGAAAGAATCTTCAGGTTTAAAAATAACAATATTGTTATAACGCTCAGTTTTTCTTGTCTACACGAATGGGACTCGAATTTGCCTTAGATAAATATCTACACTAGATTCCCTCCAAGTGTCTATTCCATAGGACTTCAACACAACTCGGATCAAGAGCATGTGACTAGCCTAACTACAGCGTAATTATATTTTCACGCCAAAAACCGACAACAATCCTAATAATAATAAAGGTAGAATAATATATAACTCATCTAGTACCTGTCGGATTATCTACTAGTCTGACTAAGAAAATAACCAGTCATTATCTTCCTCGTTCATACATCAAATATCGATAAGAGTTGTGAGTTCAGAATAAAGAGCAGTTCCAACTGAAACTATTAAAACGAAAATCTAAATTATCCATCATAGTTCAAGTATTCAGGTAATATGTTTTATTCAACACATTCGATCACTTATCTATTCATTAAGTGGATAGGTGCTGTTTATGATTTTATCATGTACATTGGGCTGGGTTACACTGAAATGATCATATCACAAGTTATGTATATAACATTAGTCACTTAAAATAAGACTATAGTGAGATTTGCGTTCCATGTATGTAACACTCATCAACTAAATAGACTGAAAAGTGGATAGAACACATAATTTGGACATTGATTACGTAATGGATATATTCAGCCTTCCATCCAAGTTGATTACCTACTATCTTCAATCAAAGTTTATAACTATTACAATCAAGAAATTCATTTGTTTTCATACGTCATAAATAAACAATCAACAGAATTTCTTAATCTGACCTCACTTAACCATTTCACAATTTACTCTTGAGTTAACCAGAATTATAGGTCAAGGTAAATGGTAACAGTTCATAGATATTACATACCATAACTATATCAGTCGATAAATGGTCAATTTCACTTGAACAATGTTTCGACATTTCTATTATCAAATGATTGAAGCCGATTAATGTCTTTTACTTTAGTAAACCAAATTTCTCAACCACTTATTATTACAGTATGAACTACCATTTGATAGACGGATAAACATAGATTTATCAGAAGGGGTTTTGTGGAGATTTTAAAAATTTCACTGATTGAAATCATGAGTCAATTGAAGCTAGACCACCATGGAAAACCTGGAAGCACTGGACGGCCGTTTCGTCCTAGTATGAGACTCTTCAGCAGTGCGCATCCCGTGAAATTTCTAAAATCTCCACAAACACCTTATGATAATAATCATCTGTTCACTAGTGACTGACTTCAAGAGATAATCCTGGAGTTCTAGTGAGAAACCGTTACCAGTGGAGTTCAACCAGGTCGGTTGTGAGGTATCAACTCTCTGAAGACAATGGTATGCGGTGGCGCAACTTCATGGATTGGTTGGGTGCCTGCTTAGTGGTCTAGTGGTTAGGTGCTCGTGCGCCAGACCTGCAAGTCCTGGGTTCAAATCTCGCGAGGTGCCGGTTCGTGGATGCACACTGCTGAGGAGTCCCATACTAGGACGAAACGGCCGTCCAGTGCTTCCAGATTTTCCATGGTGGTGTAGCTTCAATTGACTCATGATTTCAACCAGTGAAACATAGATTTAGCAAGTTATTATAAATTGAACAAAGAAAATCCAATAATCTTTAAGTGTATAAAGTGTTATCCTATTGATGTAAATTCTTGATTTAAAGATAAAATTGTAGTGTGTGCTACTAATATCGACAGATATAAGTAGTATGTATCACCAGCCGAAAGTGGAATACCTAGTGGCATAAGGTTGAGAAGACCGAAGAGAAGATAACTAGAACAGAGAATAATTGGTATAGAAATGAAGGAATAATCAAGTCTGAGACAATTGTTTGACATTTTCCAAATGAAGTATTTACTGTCCACAGATTTTACCCAACATATTCTATAATGTTGTGTTGAAATACATTTGGTTTTCCCCATTTGTTTTCTCGTCCACTATAATAGAACTTGTACATTTCGAATAAGAAGGCTTAGCTATGTTGAATATGGAAACTGTAAATCGGATCTTATTAAGCATGTATTAAGATCACGTGGCAAAGTAATTTTCCTTGTGGAAGTTGATAAAAACAATCAAGAATATGTTGTAGTCAAGGTCACCCCCTTCCTTGACAGATAATCTGACTAATTATCAATCTTTTACACATGTTTATCATGAATACGGTGCATAAGTGATCTTCATCAACTAGAAAGTGTCATCAAGCAGACAATCACATGCTTCCCATTTATAATTCACTTAGAGATTGATGAGTAAGTCATGTATAATTAAATGATTACTGATGAAGTATTTTAAGGGCCCACACTAATAACCAGACTATTCTTAAAATCGATCATCTTAAATCGACTCATGATTTAGACTTTACATATAATCAGCAGTATATTTTTTTTATAAGTTTGATGCCTGATGTTTAAAGTTAATCAGTAGGGAACTTTGGTCCTGTTTGTACGAGGTTTATTGTTAGCTGATGTTTATCAGTAAGAAATAGATTCCTGTTTAAGAGAATTGATACTCCGTGTGGAACTCAGATCCATTTTACTCGATAACATTACTGGAAACAATTTCTTTCCATATTTACAGTTTTCAATGGATCATATTAAAGTATAACATTCATTTCGATGTGAGTTTATAGTATTTATTTATGATATTGTGATTGATGCACATGATCAAATTTCATTCGGTAAGTAGGGCGGTTGATTGATTTTTACTTAAATTATTTCTACAGACTGTTTATGTGAACGTTTGTTTGGTTGTTATTCACTGTTTCAATAAAATAACAGGCATGTAAGGATAAGTTTGTCATTTTCGAACTCTCAAGTTATAAGCTAGACTACCATGGAAACCTGGAAGCATCAAAAGTGCGTGCATCAGAAGTGCGCATCCACGATCCCACCTGGTGAGATCCGAACTCAGGACCTATCAGTCTCGCACGCGAGCACTTAACCTCTAGACCACTGAGCCAGCATCCAATGGTATTAATGTCTAACTTCAACTAATCCACGGAATTGTGCAACACATCCGCCATTGTCTTCATTGGGTGACCTTCCTAAAAGAGTTCTATGATTTTACAATGAATAAAATGTATCCACCATATTTGTGATACTTTGTTATGTACAGAATATTTATAAATCCGTGCTATGTTCTACAGTCTGATTTAGTTGAAAATGAACTCTTCCTAAAGGCTCACTAACTGTGTGAGCGAGACAGGGAAGAAAAGAAACTCCATAAGAATCCGATAATAACACTCACAACTTATGAGTTACCAGGTCAGTGTAAATAAGAATATATGGGTCAATGACTTTGATTATAGGTATAATTTACTTACAATGTGCCCGATCATACTTATAACTCTCACCTACCATGTGTCCATGAAGAAAGCATTTGATCCGTGCAGACTAGCTTGAGATATTAATCTCTTAGTTTGGTGATTTTATCACTGAAGTTGTATAGGGCGAGACTATAATTTATGAACGAACCAATCAGATATAACATAACGAGTCACGAATTTTGGCGCGAAATTCATTCATACATTTGGTTAAATAGAGTTTTGGCATTATAGCCGATGTCAGTTTGTAATGAAAACCCTAAATCTAATTCCTAACTCTAACCATCAACTGTAAATCATAATTCTAATGTTTCATACAGTTAATAAATGGACTATTACAAGACACATGTGCTACAAATTCATGAAAACGAAAATAGAATGAATAACACCTGCAATTGATTGATTACTGAGTGGTGATCAAGATCATGTAAGTCAGTTCTTTCTTAGTGCAGATCGAATCCTATCGACTGTGAAGCTGGGTGACACGGGATCAAATTCGTCAGGAAGCATTGGTTCCTTCAAGATTACAGGTACACCTTATTGACGAGTATCAAGTTGCATGAATCCTAGGTCCAGGGTTTCCTATTGACTACCTTCAACCATTATCTTATCTCACATTATCTTTACACATGACTGCCCAGGAAGAAAAAGTAGACAAATTTATCAGAATTTTATCGAAATTCACATATACCAATAAGAGACTGATCAATTACATCAATGGGAGGATACAAGTAAACAATACCAAGTGAATGTAATCATATCTTATATTAAGTATAAAGAAATTGTTTTATATTTTACCCTCGATTCATTATCTGTTTATAAAATGTATAGTAACTAATGTTGAATTGGAGAAAATGAATAAACTAAACATTCTTAAACTAGATCAGTGATGTTAATGAGATAGATTTATTATTATTTATTTATTTGAACACATAAATACTGGTACAAGGGGGCACCAAATACATATGCGCCACATAAATCTCATTCGATATGTGTGAGGGTTGTGATACTGCTCAGGTGCCCAAACCGAAGCAGATGGTTTTCTTAGAGGGCCACAACCGGAGTCTTCGGCATAAAGGTCTGATCCACAAAGTAGTGGAACAACATCAAAAGATGAAATCCCATGGTAGCCGGTGACCAATAATTGGTTCATAAACCATTTGTCTCCCTGGGATCCTGGAGCCCATGTGCACCAGTGGTTTGGAATGAGGGTTTTCCAACTCTCCTAGGTGAACTCCCCGTGTTCACCAACCCTGTTAAAGCGACGGAATTCGCTTTTCGTCCTCTCAATTCCGTAAACAACACCGGTGATGAAAGAAGGCAGTGAGTAGGACTTCCCTGGCAGAGGCTATATACGCGTTGCCATATGAGAGCATTTGGATAGGGAGAGCGGACTCTCCCCACTCTCAGCCATACCAGGGCATTTGGGGGTGATCTGATACACTAATCGTTTTAATTGCCAGTTGCTTAGCTTTTATGTAAACTCACACACTCTTTAAAACTTGAATCCTGGATGAAAAATAGAAGACAAAAGTCATGGAAGAAACTACACTTCTAAATCTAGTTTCATGAAGGGAAACAAAAGTAAACATATGAAAGTTCGATACTGACGGTGATCTTCTTGAAGCTTGGAAGATTATAGAATTGGTAGCAAACTTAACAATTCTTTAATCGGATTTATGAAGTAAGATATGTTGTTTTTTTTAGATGTTTAGTGAAAAGCTTCCCAAGAACTCTGCTTGGTCAAAATATTCTCAGCATTTTTCCGTCTTCTAGAGAGTTCTTCCATGGTCACAATTTATTGATCACTGGGTGGTGGCCGATGTCATGTGTGTCAAGTTCTTATTAGTGCAGATCGAATGCTATGGACCATGACATTTGTCACAACCCAGTGATCAATCAATTGTGATTACATCTCAGTCCTACAGGGGGTTAGTCGCGGCCCGGATAGCTCAATGGTAACGTCTCTGACTGTAAAGCTGGGTGACGCGGGATGGAATCCGTCAGGTAGCATCAGTTCCCTCAAGATCACAAGTACACCTTGCTGACGAGTGCCAATTAGCACGAAACCCGGGCACAGGATTTCTTGTCGACTACCTCCAACCACCACCTAACTCTTCCATGAATTATAGGCGACTTCCAATATCAGATACTAATAAGATTTACTCATATTTCGTTTATTTGAGTAATTTATAGTAAGTTGAAATCATTTCTACTCACAGGTAAGTAACTTTGATAGATTTCACAAAGGCTGTGATTTATAGAGTTGAAGAAGTCATAAATATGATGATAGATATCATATGGTGGATTATCTTCGAGCCTATTCTTAAGGTTTCATACATCAATCGTCCTGGTAATCGTTATAAGTCTCAACAGTGTATAAACTTCAGAAGACAGAACGAAGTGTTAAGTACAGTTTATTATTGTACAACACATCACTAAGCCATGAGCATACAAAGCGAATACGAGCAGAGATGCAAATGCAATTGAACTGAGCAAGTAATTACAGAGGCGAATAAATAGTCAAATAAATTGATAAGATTAAAGCACATATATATTGGAAAGTGAATGAGTCACCGAGCGGTTTAAGCTATTAATGTTCAAGCTATGAACAGAAGTGTGTGTAGGCTGTAACTCGTGGTCAAGCATACACGTTCATAAAGACATGATAATAATACAAAGATGTAGGCAAACTATTGCTGTTCGAATGACACTATCTGCTAAATAAGTTAACTAAATGGTTTGACAAGCAAACTGACTTGAATTCAGAAATTGAATCCTTGTATTGTAACCCAGATACCTAAAAAATACTGTGTACAATGTAGGATCTGATGCCTTGGAACTCAATTTTATGCCAAGTCATCGGTGTACACTAATGAAGATTATCGGACCAAGACTAACCAACGTTAAAAGCATAGTTAGAGACGAGCTTGAGCATTTCTTAAAATGACCACATGATTCAGAATCTCCATTTCAGCCAATGAGCAAACAGAGTATAAATCAAAAGTTACTAATGACAGAAGTAATGAGATCTGTTGGAATCTAAACAGCATTTCAAAGATTTTTAATTTTTTTTTCTATGCTTACCATCAGTTTATTAATCTTAATACTGTCGAAATATCGTTATATAACCTCGCAAATTTATTCGCAGTAAAGATTTCTGTTTGAATCCTATATATAGTTTCCTAAGGAATTCATTATTGCCTATATAATATTTATTAATAAATGTAATAGAGATTAAATTACCAGGAAGCCATCCTTGTTGGCTATGGTTGGGCCATGTGTTACGTATGCTTGAACACTTTACTACGACGCGCAATGCGGACTAGTGTTGGAGGCGATTGAAAGATGGCCAAACCAAAACGTGACATCAGTGCTTGAAGTCACTAACTTCTAGTCTGAGCCATGTTGGTAGATGCAGATTACTTGATTGGGGTCCGCATGACTGTTGTAACCAATGATTGAAGATCCTAGGTGATATGGCTCAGAATCGATCACAATGGCGTAGGTGTATACACTCTCTGTCTTCCCTCAAACCTTGAGATTAAAATCGCTTCATATCTTTTATTCTACTAACTAATTCTTTCTTCCTGTACTATATCTTTTTATACAATCTTTCTTCCATATGTTACTACCATTGAATTAACTACTTCTATGAATTTGGTGTTCATTTTGTTGTGCTAATGAGGTATGGCAACTTAGACGGATGCACATATATGCCTGATCCTACGTTGTATCTGACTGACTGACTTTTGTTGTCTTATCGACATTAAGAAGTGATACGTAGAAATCGTTTTCTATATTTTAACATTCCTATTTCACCAGCCGGGTAAATTGAAAGACAAACTGATTGACTTAAGTGTTATGTATCGCATATTTTTATATAATAAAAGTCATTCAATTTTGAACTAATTTTCTCAAATCTGATTAGCTCGTACTCATAATCTACTTACATCAAACTGACTATTAGAAAGAATCGTTTACTAATTTATTCAATATCCACAGAAATATTACGTTCTAACAAGTATCAATAAACTACGTGATCAGAATTCTCTATCATGGAAATACCAGATGTATCCGGAATATTATCGAGTCATCAACAGTAAGAATCTGTTTGTTATAGAGAGTCTGTTGGAGAATTATACATAAGATGTCAAGAAAAATGTACAGAACTAAGGAAAAAAGTTTAACGGGTCAACTACTCCAAAAAAATTCAAATAAACTATCTCATGATCCTTGGTTGGTGAATACCAGATTCATTCAACAAAACGCAGCCCATGAAGTTATAAAGTACATAAGGTTAGAGGCAATACTCTGGTCATGGAAACGATTAACTCAGAGTTGTCTCATTACTTTGAGATGTGGGAGTAAATTATCACAAAGAGGCTAATCCAATGCTTATGATAGTCATCAGGATATAAGTTGAATGTCATTAGCTTTTGTAGTAATATTCAGATTGTAAAAAATCAGCGAAAAAGTTACTTGGAGGAACCAGAGAGTATTTAGTTTAGGTTGTAAATGTTTTGGTTATTTCTTTTCCCTGAAACAAAAACGACACATCCTTGTGTGATCTGCAGGGTTGGTTTGATTTTCTACATTTTAGCATATAGAACTACTTACAAATAACAAATAGCACGAATTATATTACTAATTCTTTTTAGCGTCATGGACATTACATGTTATCGAATTGTTGCCACGATTGTCTATCAACTACAAGTTCAGAATGGGTTTTGTGGAGATTTTTAGAAATTTCACAGTTTGAAATCATGAGTCAACTAAAGCTAGACCACCATTGAAAACCTGGAAGTACTGGACGGCCGTTTCTTCCTAGTATAGGACCCTCGGCGGTGCGCATCCACGATCCCGCCCTCTGCGAGAATCGAACCCAGGACCTACTGGTTTCGCGCCAGGCGCTTAACCAACTAGACCACTGAGCCGGCATCCAACGGTGTTAATGTCTAACTTCAACCAATCTACGAAGTTGCGCCAACGTACACCATTGTCTTCAGTGAGTTGATATTTCACAACAGACCTGGTTGAACTCCACTGGGAACGGCTTCTCACAAGAAACCCAGGATCGTGGATGCGAACTGCTGAGGAGTCCCATACCAGGAAGAAACGGCCGTTCAGTGCTTCTAGGTTTTCCATGGTGGTCTAACTTCATTTGACTCATGATTTCAACCTGTGAAACTATAATTTCGTTTAAATTAGTTTTATCTTAACTTTCCATTAATGTATGTATATTTCTTTTTCTTGTATAATTGTCCTACAAATTGAACTTGTGAGTCGTATTTTATTCATCCAGTCATGGGATAATACAAGCAAATCATTTCTACTAATCACTGGAGCCCAACAATGAATTCATAAACTGTGGGGTGAAGTACTTGCTTTCGAGTCAAAACTACTTCCTAAGGACTAATTATACCAATTACCTGTATAAACCAAAGTCGGTGAAGTTAGGTTGGAACCCTTTACCTAGTGGCTGTAAATTAACTACTCTAACCATTAAGACCATGCCGTTCGACTTTTTGATAGTAAATTCTGTAAACTAGTTCTTGTCTTTATTCAAAGGCTATTTGTATGATTCGGTTGTACTTTGATAATGTGACTAATACCTTTAAATCACTCAAGATTTTTATTCTTAAAAAACACCTAATTTCCTACAAAGATTTACTTTTAAAAGGTAAAATTCATGAATCAATTAAAGCTAGACTGACATGTAAAACCTAGAAGCACTAGACAGCCGTTTCGTCCTAGTATGAGAATTCTCAGCAGTGTGCATCCACGACCTTGCTCATGGAATTCGAACCCAAGCTCGCATTGAAATGTGTAAAACTAATCAATTTAATAATTAATTATTACAAGGATGGAGATTCATTTTCTCCCAAATTCGAATGTGACTTCGTCTTCACTTATTTTCTCTTATTTAATTAAAATGTACGTGATACAAACTTAGCAATTTTTTCAAATCCGATGGGTTAACATTCAAATCTATGAAATTGAGCTACTCGTATTCAAATTATTCTGCAGATGTAATGACTTAAAATATAAATCAACTTATATTTATGAGATTAGAAATCTTGATGGATGAAATGCTAATATACAGACTATCTGTTTGGAGTCTTTTTGATTATCGTAACGAATAGTTGGTGACATTGTGTGAGTTGAATTAAAATAGAATAGAAGGATTCACTCTGTCTTCTCTTAGATCTTGAATTTTGAAATTATTTCATTCCTTCCCACAAATATATACTTTTTTCTCAAATCATACTGCCTATGCCTAACGTTTCACGCTACCACTGATACTATTATAACTTCTACTACT
Source organism: Schistosoma haematobium (assembly GCF_000699445.3). Classification (NCBI taxonomy): domain Eukaryota; kingdom Metazoa; phylum Platyhelminthes; class Trematoda; order Strigeidida; family Schistosomatidae; genus Schistosoma; species Schistosoma haematobium. Next base: position 44,248,684 of record NC_067199.1, read on the forward strand.
CTTGTATTTGTCTTGATAATTTCATCCCGTTGGGGAAATACGATGTGGTAACTTGAAATTATACATAAATGTACCAAGTCCTACGCTGTTTATGAATAAAAAATTCAATACCTCTTAGAAATTACCTCAATAGGTACAATATACACGATTCATTTGATTTTGTTGATTCAGTTATAAACATAAATGTAACCGTAAAGATATTAACAGGCATTACGTTACACTTTATAGAAATTCACCTAATCGTGACAATATGTTTTCTATGTGACTATATTAAAAACGGTAACCATGGTCTATGTGTTCTGAAACGCTATCTGAAGGAATTACTCTTTTGATACATTTTCAATATGCAATTTATATTTGTTAATCAGTAATATAGACAAACTGATGAAGTAGCGTTGGGTTCGAAATTGGCCCCTTTTCTAGTTAGGGGCGGCCAAACCAAAACGTGGCATCAGTGCTTGAAGACATTAACTTCTAGTTTGAGCCATGTTGGTAGATGCAGACTACTTGGTTGGGGTCCGCATGACTATCGTAACCAATGGTTGCAGACTCTGGGTGACATGGCTCGATCACAATGGCGTCGGTGTATACACTCTCTGTCTTCTTTTAAAGTAAAAGATTAAAATCGCTTCATATCTTTTATTCTACTAACTAATTCTTTCTTCCTGTACTATATCTTTTTATACAATCTTTCTTCCATATGTTACTACCATTGAATTAACTACTTCTATGAATTTGGTGTTCATCTTGCTGTGCTAATGCGGTATGGCAACCTGGACCGATGCATATATGCGCCTGGTCCTACGTTGTAGCTGACTGACTGACTGACCTTTTCTAGTTGATTATTTCATAGTCAATATTGTCGATAAACGACATTGATGAATGATTGTTCTACACACTGCAAATTGATCGAACTTAAAAAATGTTGAAAAACTGTTTGAGTCCCATACCTAACAGTATTGTGTTCATTTTCACTGGCATTAAGGTCCCTAGGATTCAATTTGCGTTGATGGAAAGAGTCTTAGATTAAGACGAAACAATTATCCGATATTCTTTGCTTTTTCAGTTAATATCAATGGTGAAAATCACCTTCCCAACACAATAACACATTGCATATGTCCACAAACACTAAATTGTTAACAAATTTGTATGCGCTACATAACGGCACTATCTGTCTAGGCGTCTCTGCATTGATGCAGATAGAATAATCTTTAAATACTGAGATGGTAGAGAAGATTTGCAGCTCAAGCGAATGATTTTGATCTCTAAACACATCGGTCATTTCCTAGCGAGAAGTTTGATACAATTAATAAATCAGTTAATCAATTATAAACAACGAAAGACTAGGTATAAATGTATATAAATCGAACCCACGTTGTCATATCACGAAATATAATCGAGAACCATACACACATACAAATAGTAGTTAACTACTAAACGAACACTATTCACAAGAGATGGATTATAGAACAAGAGAGAAAGTGTGAGTGAGTGAGTGAGTGAGTGAGTGAGTGAGTGAGTGAGATACAATACCTGCGATCTCCGAGTTGTTCAAAGAAATAATATATTTTCAAGAAAAATTCAAGGGAGCATACAAAAGAAAGGCGGAAGGGAAATAAAAACAAAAATGAGAAAAAATTACTAAATTATCTACTCGAATACATCACAACCTTCTTGTCTCTGTACAAGATTATAATAGTAACCATGATTAGCCATTAATTCTGAATGAGTTCCCTTCTATAAAAAAAAGGACAATAACCACAAAACAATATGAATATGCTTTGCTCCGTTACAACAAATATGAAATAGAAAACGTTAGTAATATCTATATCTACACTCTGTTTAACCATGAATACACGGTATACAACTAACAATAACAGAAGTGATATATTTTATTATTCACTATCAATCAATTGTTTAGCTATTATCAATATAAAACTTAACACTAAATTGTTGCGGGGTCTAATTTGTCACATCTTACATAAATACAAGAGGAACTAGATGAAAGGATCTACTTTTATACTATGTTAATAAATCAATATTTGTGAGTCGGTTTTCGTACTTTGCCACACACTAATCACATCATTTCAGAAGACAAACTGCAATATAATTATGTTTGGTCTTCCGGCATTTAATCACGGAAGTCAATCATTGTATGGTGTCTGATCTACGCATACTTTGCAACTTGTAATGATGGTTGTAGGATTCGTTTAAAAAAAACACTTACCATCAGTTCATCAAATGATCTAAGCTAGGTTGCTAGGTTCGGACTATTCGGTTGAAGCCTACATGATAATTGCATCAGCGGTTGAATATATTGGGTGGCATGGCTCAGAACTGACCACAGTAGTGCATATCACATTCATTCTTGATATTCTTCTGCATATTGAGTTTCTGCACATCCGTACCTCTTCATTCCATCTTCTCTAAATACAATCTCGATGTTTAGTTTTCTTTGCTATCACTAGTACTACTAATTCTAAAGTAATTTTGACCCCTTAGCTATATATCATGTTAATATCATTTCGTTTGTCTAAAGTACATTTTTGCAAGGCTCTACACTGGTTACAGTTTACAGATAGTTGTACGACAATATCTGGTCTATCCAAATACCGACAATAATAAACTGTTAATCAAGTTAATTAAAAGAGTTAATTTCTAAACCAAAATTGTTACAAAATGAATCTAGGGTAAAATTTAAAATAGTTCAGTGGTTACATAACTACGTGAAATTCATCTATATACGTAACCGTTAAGTTTGTCGATGAAGCATAATATTTTTCAAACTATTTACTTTACTATGAGCAGAGATGAATGGTGGCTAGCAGTGGAATCCAGGACGCATGTTTCGTCCTATTTGGGGCTCGTCAGCCGAACGAACTGCATCCCGGAGTTGATATTCACTCCGAGACTCGAACTCAGTACTGTTCGCTTCAAACGCCATCGTGTTATCCACTTCTTCGCCTCGTTGTCATGTAGGCCCCTTGAGAAGATACATTACAATCCATCGAAATTAAGGGTTTTATCAGATTTGTATTGTTTGTGTTGATTACTACCTAATATAATCCAATTAATGTTTAATATTTTAATGGATAGTCCTTCGGTATTGGGTTCGAGTCTCAATGCACGAATACTAACTAATTAGATGTATAGTATTTTAGATTTCTCGGTCAGACACTACTATCTTAGAACATAATAAATTCATAACTACTAATGGTGAATATCAAACTGCATCACGAGGCAAGCCCTAGTTTGGAATCCTGAAGAGAAGCGGAAAAGAGGAAGGCCAAAGAACACATTACGTCGGGAAATAGAAGCAGATATGAAAAGGGTGAAATAACAACTGGAAAGAACCGAAAGCGATTGCCCAGGACAGGGTTGGATGGAGAGTGCTGGTGGGCAGCCTATGCTCCTCTATGAAGAGTAACAGGTGTAAGTAAGTAAGTAACTGATGAATATCGACTCATCTGTTCATGGAGCCTAAATTACAAAAGTGAATGATTTTTTATTCAACCCCGAATATAACTACAACTAGGAAAATTCTAATTTTCAATGATTGATCATAATATTCAGCTTTCGAACCGAAAACCACTCGAATCACTATCCGTTTTTATAGAAACATTAATTGTTTCACTCTTATTTTCTTAACAAAAGACAGTATTAATCATAGGCAAAAACAACAAAGTAAAATTTATGTAACCATGTTTATGATAAGTAACAATTCAAACTTGCCTCCACTATTTGCCCTCTAGACATAACTAGAATTAGATCAGCTTTACGTACTGTACTTAATCGATGAGCAATAATTAGAACTGTACGACCTGTGAAAAAAAGCGAATAAAAATAAAGAAATAACCTTTGTGTATCTAAGTCGTTGTGTGAGCACTGATGGTGTGACTGACGAGATCAATCTACGCATAGTGAAAGTCAGAGCGGCTTATACCAATCTGGGTCACATTTGACGTTGTTGTGATGTTAGCTTGACTGTTAAAAAATGGTTCTACAACGCGTTGGTGAGAGCGATTCTTATCCAGGTTTGCGAAATCTTGCCTCTCTAAGTTTAGGATATTTGGCAGCTCTATATTGTGTCCTGTGCAGTCGGCTCTTGATAACAGGAATGTAGTTGTGTAGTTGTACTCTCAATCTCTAGTTCGATTAGTCGACCTATATTTCCGGTAGGACCGGTAACCATATATTAACCGGTTAACACATTGACCAATAAATAAGACTTTGACGCCTGCCTATTGGTCCTCGAGCTCCTTCCAACCCAGTAATCCAATCCGAATATGAAGATTGAAGCATTAGTTCTCCACTACTTAATTTAGTCATAACTTAAAACTCATACAGTAATATACTTGAAATGTCTGATCACATAATAGCTCAATTAGAAACCTAAAATGTGTACATAACTCAGTCATAAGTCATATAAAATAAGAGTAATAGGGGATTAATCATAGACTAAACAAAAGTCTGCAAATAGAATATCAAAATACAACAGTACAAGCATCTACTAATTATGCAACAAAAATACAAACAATAAACTTTTGTATGTTATATTTGCATTGGTTGTGTTAAGTCTACTGTGGTGTTTGAACGAACTAATGATACTTTTGTACTTGTTGATTGCATGATTTCGAATTCCAAATACAGTACATTCGCTTGTGCTTGTGTCTTACTTCTTAATTCAATTGCGTTATCTCTGGGACTCTTATTTTGTACTATAATTCAAATAATTCGAAACATTATATCTACCCAATGTTGTTTAGGCCTGAAACTGATCAACCTCTTTTGAGCATCTTATGAAGATTGTCTGGATTATGCCATTAAGTCACGAGGATGATAAACCGAGGTGGATAATACCTAGTAGTGGAAATCAGGACGCGCGTGTCTTCCTATTTAAGATACAGGTACATCCAACTAAAGGATCCCAAATAGGATGAAACTCCCATCCTTGATTTCACTGCTAGCCAACATTCATTTTGTATGATAATTACAAAAAATGATGTTTCCATAATAATCGCTACATTCCATCAGAATGTTATTTAGAATAAGATTTGTACAGTTGAAAAAATAATTAGCCCAATAGACTTGATTAATTAATTATTAAATTAACTCAATTGATTAATTGACTAACCTTTCATTGCATTATTTAATGCATTTTGTACTTTGGCTTCAGATTCAGTATCTAAAGCTGATGTAGCTTCATCCATTAATAGAATTGGTGCATTTTTCAATAAGATACGTGCTATTGCAATTCGTTGACGTTGACCACCACTTAAACCAGCTGTTGTACCAGTACCTTGACCAACTGGTGTATCATAACCATATGGTAAATCATTTGAAATGAATTCATGAGCATAAGCTAATTTAGCTGCCTCTTCAACCTTACAATATAAAAGTAAATTTTCCCAAACAACATTAACTATCAGTTATAAATACAATGAAGTGAAATGATTGTAGTAAGATTAAGAAAATTGTTTATTCGTGTATAAACGAACATTATTGAAATGTCAACTTTAAGATTTACAAGAAGAGAAAATAGATTATTCCGCTGGGTTGTACTGGGTCTCATATGGTCGGGAAACAATGATAGGAAAGCAGTTGTATAATCTCTTTCTCTCTATGGTCCGATTATAGACTAATCTACATATATTACCAATATGGCTGGTGATCTTCCGAGTATCAATTGACATACTGATCAGTGAATAATGATTACGATCTCAACGTTTATTGGTTCTCAAGCCCCTTCTGATCCAGCAGTGGTATTTATTTATTTATTTCAACACATACATATTGGTACAAGGAGGCACCAAATACATATGTGCCACACATGTCACTTGATTTGTGTGTGGGCTATGATACTGCCCGGATGCCCAAGCCGAAGCAGATGGTTTTCTTAGGGGGCCACACTCAGAGCCTTTGACCTAAAGGTCTAATCCACAAGGCAATGGAACAACATTAAGAGATGCAATACCACGGTAGCCGGTGACCAATAATTGGTTCGTACACCATTTGTTCCTTCGGGATCCTGGATCCCATGTGCGCCATTGGATTGGAATGAGGGTTTTCTAACTCCCCTAAGTCAATTCTCCGTGTTCACCAACCCGGTTAAAGCGCCGTACATTCGCATTTCGTCCTCTCAATTTCGTAAACAACACCCCCGCCACGAGAAGGCAATGAGTAGGACTTCCCTGGCAGAGGCTATATACGCGTGACCATGTGAGAGCATTTGGGGAATCCGGCAGTGGTCAATCAAATGACCAAAATAGAAAGTATATCAGTTGTCTATTTTACCCAATTCAATGATAACTTAAAACTCAAATAATGATAATAATATATCTGAAATGTCTGATTATACAGCAAAATAATTAGGAAATTATAATATGTGCATAAATGAGGTCAGTCGATGGCAACACTGAGTGACCCTAAAAACAAGCGAGAAGGCAATGTGTAGGACTTCCCTGGAAGAGGCCGTATATGCGTGGTCATGTGAGAACATTTGCATAGGGAGAGCTGACTCTCCCCCACCCTCGGCCGTACTAGGGCATTTGGGGGCCATTATGTAGACAATCATGATCTTCAGTCAAAAGAAAAACACACAAAAATTCAAATCATAATGATGACGATGATGATCATCATGATTATCAATTTTATACCTCTTCATCAGTAGCATCAAAACGACCAAATCGTATATTCTCTCTTATTGATGCATTGAATATTTGAGGTTCTTGACTAATATATCCAATTAATTTACTACGTAAATAATTCACATTGAAATTAGTTAGTTTACAATTATTTAATAAAATTTCGCCAGATATTGGATCATAGAAACGTTCCAGTAAAGAGACAACAGTAGATTTACCTGTGAGAAAGAGAGAGGGGGAGGGACAATACATAGTAACAACTAATCATTCTACTTCATAAATTTAACAGCCAGACAGTATCATACTACTTCAGTTGTTTCCTTGTTTTTGTTGAAACAAGATACTTAAAAATTTTGAGAACTGTAATGCTGTTTGGAAGTGCCGAAATCATCCTAGGTTGGTATATTTCGAAGGACAATTCTTCCGAAGGATTTGACATGAAACTTTTAATTCACAAAGTAATGGATCAATGTTGGGAGATTCAATTTTATAATAATTGCTGACCAGAGAAGGTATTAGTATACCTGTTACTTTTAGGACGTTCAGAGATTCAACCCTCATGTCTTCAAAATGTAGATTTTAACTGATGAATTCATGAGTCAATCTAAGCTATCTGAGGTGGATAACTGTCTCACATCTGACACAGATTGAACCCCACTAGTTACGGCTCCCCAACTGTTAAAATTATTACAATCTCCACAAATCCTTATACTAATCTATGTAGATTGTCAAGAATTGTTCAACATTCACAAAAACTTTGTGAAGATGAAAATGTCAGGAATGATTTTGTGTTGGTTGAGTTAATTCTTAGCTAGACTGCTTCCCACATATCAAAGCGGGTTAACCGAAAATTTATGAACTTAAGGACTTCCATTTTCAGACAGATTATGACTGAACACTGTGGAGTAGTCATAACTTAATGATCTATTAACTAATTGCTTTTCAATTAGGAACTAGCAACGGTAATATAGTAAACAGACTGGACGAAGGTTTTCTATTCACACGATGCATTTGAATTATACAAGAAATCAAATAAAAACGAAGATCTTTTAGAGTACGACACCTGGTGGGGCTCTGTATGTGACGCCTTATAAGATTTCCCCCGATAAGTTCAAACAGCTGTACAGTACTTCCTCAGTGGTTGGTAAGTCGAAGTTAGCCTATGTAATGTAACTCACGATCGAGTAGAGCAAAGATCTCTACAAATCTACTAACACATTATGTTAGACGACAATGACTAGGAGCAGTGGCAGGTGCTAGGAGTGCATATGTAAAAATTGACTATAAGTACTACTACTTACCTGCACCAGACTGACCAACCAGAGCGATCACTTTACCCCCTGGTAAAAACATTGACAATTCATTTAACACAATCGTTTCCGGACGATTCGGATAAACAAAATTGACATCGGAAAACTCTATACTCGGTGCAGAGTATGAAGAAAGATATTGTACTTCACTTATGTTGGTCAAATGTTGCTTATTAACGACTAACGATGAAGATGATGATGTAATACAACCAATTCCGTCAGGCAATGCCAATATCTACAAGAAACAAAATAAAAATATTGACTCGAAATCACAACAGAAACACGCTTACCACTTTAGCAGCCACACAACTGGAGAAATCAAAATTTATAGCCTCCATGATAAATTAAAAACATTGACCCACAAGGCAAAAGCATTTAACTAAACAACCTAGTTATAAACATGAAAAACAAAAGTAAAACACCACAAATAATTAAAGAAAGTATATGTAACGACAACATAAACACTAGAGAAAGGGTGCTGAGTGTGAAAAACGATTAACTTCAAGTTTATTTCATGTACAGAAAATCGGGGGCATTTATAGTATTTTGGTTGGCCTGGAGCTTCTGAAAGTCTCTGGAACCATACTAAATATGGTAGCAGGACACGTAATCATCCTATCAGGAATTTGACATGTGACTCTTTATTTCCCAGATGTTACTGAGATGCTTCTATTCAACGTTGATTGGATAAAATGTTTCCTAGCGTTTTTTGGACCCTTGTGGACATTTTCGAGAAATACTTTGGGTTTCCTCAGCGCCTTTCTTCTTTCGAAAACTAAGACTTCTTCCTTGTGTCCACTTGCTTGCAGCTTGATAACTGTAACTATCTCCGATGGAAGACCAACCTTCTTACCTTCTGCGTTCATTGCCCGTTTTTCTTAGTCGATTTGGCTCATATGTCTAATCCACGTCCCAAACGTCACACGTACTTTGTAAAACAAAGTTCCTTATTCTCCTTTCAATAGCTCCAGGTTCTCACCGATTTTTCTCAAGGTATGACTTGGCGACGATTTTATCCCCCACACTAAATATGCTTTTGGCAAATCCAACTTTGCAAAAAACACCTTTATTCAGCTTGGCAAAGAGATACTCAGGCAAGGGTAAGGGATACCGATGAGTTTCTAGGGCTTCATTTAGCCCGGCTGAGTATCCATCACATAAGCGGACTCTACCGTTGCAGCCAATTCTGAGAAGTTCGCTGGTTCAATAACACCCAATCTATGAAGTCGTTCGACTAGTATATGGTACAGGTCTTTTAGCCCGGAATACTGACTTCGATCACTATTGAAGGGTATGAGTAGCTTTCGATTTAGTGCATCCTCCAAGCCCGTCACTAGATACCATTTTATATCGTTTTAATAATCCATCTACTGAGTTTTTATCGTCCACTTTCGTTGTATTGATGTTGATGCAGATCAAGTTTATGTGGCGACCTGCTAACTTCAATCTCTCTATCCAGTCAATTCCCAATAAGTCAAGTGGTAGACGTTCTGTCAGAAATATTACTCCCTCTATGATGTTTCCTTGACTGTGACTTTTCAGTGTATCTCGCCAGCAATGTTTAACATTCCACCGAATGCAATGTGGGTTGGTTGTTGAGTTGGATATATTTGCGGTCTCCCAATCTTCTCTCATGCTCTTCTGCTTATAAGTGTTATGTCGGAAGCCGTGTCCAGCTGTAAGGGAGATGATATCCATCAAGCTTGAGAGAAACATATTTTCTACGGTTTTATGAGCCGGTCCTGTTCAAGGCTATTGTTACTTTAGTTGTTCGCAGTTTCAATCTCTTAGAATATACTTTCGGTTGTTGACGGTGTTTTCTGGTTTTACAATGACTTTTTATGCCCTTTCCTGAAACATGTAATACAACGATGATTTATAAACGAGCATGGGGATAATTGCTTGCCGCTCTCATTGCGTTAATTTGGCGTTCTTGCACCTTGTACATATTTTTCTCGACTGAGTTGACGTGATAAAACCGGCTAACGTTATCTACCATCGGGTTATCATGTTTCAAATTCACTAATCTTTGGCATTCGCTAGTTACTTCCTGTAGGGTAATTGTGTTTGTATGAACTAATGGTTCTTTTGTACTCAATGTGTGCCTGATTTTGAATTCTAAATACAATAGGTTCGTTTGTGCTCACCTAGTTCTGTTTGGTTTAAATTGCGTTATTCCGGGGATTCCTGGTTCGTATAATAATCCAAATACTTATAATCATCACATTGGCGTCGCGATGGAGCCTGTGATGGAACAGTTGGACATACATTCAAATTTTGATGCTTTTGAAGACTATATGGAGAGGTCCGAAATCTGGACTATAACCAAGGAAGATGTTGAGGATGTTAATATTGTGGTTCATTTCCTTACATTCATCGGAAAAGAAGCCCACAACTTATTAAAAACTTTTGCATTTCCAGAAAAACCCATTTCACTTCCTTATGCGACTCTCAAGGGGCTATTACTAGACCATGTAAAGTGCACAAATTTCGAATGCTGTAAAGGAGGAAAGTTACACAAAATGATTCGCTAGGACATCAAGAATTCCACTACATTACTATGCCATCCAAATCAAATGCGTGCTCAAGGTTATGCAGATAATAATTCATTGAAGAGTTGCGACGCAGGTCACGAAGATGAGCACAAGTTTGGCAAATGTTTGTCCTGTGGTAAATTTCACTCATGTAATTCATGTGTGTTTCGTAATGCTAAATATTTTAAGTATAGTAATGTTGGACACAACAGACAGTTTGTCATTCCGATCCTATTAATTTCAATGTTCCAAATGAATCACACTCGAATCGGATGCATGATATCATTTTATCAGACATTCATTTATTATTAGCTTTACTCAATATTATATTTTTGGTACAACATAGAATTCTCAGCGCAAAGTATTTCAACAAGTTTCTGTTTCTTACTTCTTGATCGATATTGACGATGAATATTGAGTGATCGCCACTTAGATGTTAGCAGTTCAGAAGTCGACATCTGAATAATATTCATTATTTTCAATGAATATTGCCAGACACTATGATATCTCCAATTGTACATTTTTTTTAACTTGTACAGCGAAAGGTCGTAAACTTTTCACAAACGCACCTGAATAGGCTATGCCATTATTTGACATCATGCTCTGTTAAAACAAATAACTTGTTGAAATATCTAGATGGCAGGAACCGGTAGTTCAGATAATCAGGCAGGCTGCGTTGTTCTCATGTTCCAAGTATTTATCATGAAATTATTATTATTACTGTTATTATTGTTATTAAGAAAAATACTTTTTCTTAAAGTTTACGACCTTTCGCTGTACAAGTTAAAAAAAATGTACAATTGGAGATATCATAGTGTCTGGCAATATTCATTGAAAATAATGAATATTATTCAGATGTCGACTTCTGAACTGCTAACATCTAAGTGGTGATCACTCAATATTCATCGTCAATATCGATCAAGAAATAAGAAACAGAAACTTGTTGAAATACTTTGCGCTGAGAATTCTATGTTGTACCAAAATATAATATTGAGTAAAGCTAATAATAAATGAATGTCTGATAAAATGATATCATGCATCCGATTCGAGTGTGATTCATTTGGAACATTGAAATTAATAGGATCGGAATGACAAACTGTCTGTTGTGTCCAACATTACTATACTTAAAATATTTAGCATTACGAAACACACATGAATTACATGAGTGAAATTTACCACAGGACAAACATTTGCCAAACTTGTGCTCATCTTCGTGACCTGCGTCGCAACTCTTCAATGAATTATTATCTGCATAACCTTGAGCACGCATTTGATTTGGATGGCATAGTAATGTAGTGGAATTCTTGATGTCCTAGCGAATCATTTTGTGTAACTTTCCTCCTTTACAGCATTCGAAATTTGTGCACTTTACATGGTCTAGTAATAGCCCCTTGAGAGTCGCATAAGGAAGTGAAATGGGTTTTTCTGGAAATGCAAAAGTTTTTAATAAGTTGTGGGCTTCTTTTCCGATGAATGTAAGGAAATGAACCACAATATTAACATCCTCAACATCTTCCTTGGTTATAGTCCAGATTTCGGACCTCTCCATATAGTCTTCAAAAGCATCAAAATTTGAATGTATGTCCAACTGTTCCATCACAGGCTCCATCGCGACGCCAATGTGATGATTATAAGTATTTGGATTATTATACGAACCAGGAATCCCCGGAATAACGCAATTTAAACCAAACAGAACTAGGTGAGCACAAACGAACCTATTGTATTTAGAATTCAAAATCAGGCACACATTGAGTACAAAAGAACCATTAGTTCATACAAACACAATTACCCTACAGGAAGTAACTAGCGAATGCCAAAGATTAGTGAATTTGAAACATGATAACCCGATGGTAGATAACGTTAGCCGGTTTTATCACGTCAACTCAGTCGAGAAAAATATGTACAAGGTGCAAGAACGCCAAATTAACGCAATGAGAGCGGCAAGCAATTATCCCCATGCTCGTTTATAAATCATCGTTGTATTACATGTTTCAGGAAAGGGCATAAAAAGTCATTGTAAAACCAGAAAACACCGTCAACAACCGAAAGTATATTCTAAGAGATTGAAACTGCGAACAACTAAAGTAACAATAGCCTTGAACAGGACCGGCTCATAAAACCGTAGAAAATATGTTTCTCTCAAGCTTGATGGATATCATCTCCCTTACAGCTGGACACGGCTTCCGACATAACACTTATAAGCAGAAGAGCATGAGAGAAGATTGGGAGACCGCAAATATATCCAACTCAACAACCAACCCACATTGCATTCGGTGGAATGTTAAACATTGCTGGCGAGATACACTGAAAAGTCACAGTCAAGGAAACATCATAGAGGGAGTAATATTTCTGACAGAACGTCTACCACTTGACTTATTGGGAATTGACTGGATAGAGAGATTGAAGTTAGCAGGTCGCCACATAAACTTGATCTGCATCAACATCAATACAACGAAAGTGGACGATAAAAACTCAGTAGATGGATTATTAAAACGATATAAAATGGTATCTAGTGACGGGCTTGGAGGATGCACTAAATCGAAAGCTACTCATACCCTTCAATAGTGATCGAAGTCAGTATTCCGGGCTAAAAGACCTGTACCATATACTAGTCGAACGACTTCATAGATTGGGTGTTATTGAACCAGCGAACTTCTCAGAATTGGCTGCAACGGTAGAGTCCGCTTATGTGATGGATACTCAGCCGGGCTAAATGAAGCCCTAGAAACTCATCGGTATCCCTTACCCTTGCCTGAGTATCTCTTTGCCAAGCTGAATAAAGGTGTTTTTTGCAAAGTTGGATTTGCCAAAAGCATATTTAGTGTGGGGGATAAAATCGTCGCCAAGTCATACCTTGAGAAAAATCGGTGAGAACCTGGAGCTATTGAAAGGAGAATAAGGAACTTTGTTTTACAAAGTACGTGTGACGTTTGGGACGTGGATTAGACATATGAGCCAAATCGACTAAGAAAAACGGGCAATGAACGCAGAAGGTAAGAAGGTTGGTCTTCCATCGGAGATAGTTACAGTTATCAAGCTGCAAGCAAGTGGACACAAGGAAGAAGTCTTAGTTTTCGAAAGAAGAAAGGCGCTGAGGAAACCCAAAGTATTTCTCGAAAATGTCCACAAGGGTCCAAAAAACGCTAGGAAACATTTTATCCAATCAACGTTGAATAGAAGCATCTCAGTAACATCTGGGAAATAAAGAGTCACATGTCAAATTCCTGATAGGATGATTACGTGTCCTGCTACCATATTTAGTATGGTTCCAGAGACTTTCAGAAGCTCCAGGCCAACCAAAATACTATAAATGCCCCCGATTTTCTGTACATGAAATAAACTTGAAGTTAATCGTTTTTCACACTCAGCACCCTTTCTCTAGTGTTTATGTTGTCGTTACACATACTTTCTTTAATTATTTGTGGTGTTTTACTTTTGTTTTTCATGTTTATAACTAGGTTGTTTAGTTAAACGCTTTTGCCTTGTGGGTGAATTTGTTCGACTTGACATTCAGTACCTGACATTGATGACATTGGTCACTACTTAGTGATCAGTGAATTGTAAACTCTAAGGAGGATATTGCTAGTCATATACTTGTGATCTGTGAAAGCGGAAAGGACTAGACTATATGAAATCGGCTACTTACTAATTAACAATTGTAGTATAATATATGTCCTTGGAATGAGAATCGGTTTTCAATCAACAAGATAGAGATCCGCAACTTATTTTCACATTTTTCGATATAGTCAACCTGTTTGTACCGTTTTTAGCTATGGTATGATCAAAGTGTGGCTCCAAGTTGTGAGTGTAAAGTAATACTTGATAAAATAGCTACGCAAAATAAATGGTAATTCGTAGTGAGAACACCGTTTTTGATCGATCGTATTTGATCAGCACTAAGAACTAGATAGACATGACATCATAAGTCATTGCTCAGTGACAAGTCGATTGTAAAATATTATAGTTCTACAATCCTAGTATTTCAGTGGCAACGTTTCAAACTGTGAATCTAGGTGATACGGATTCGAATCCACCGGTGGGCATTAATCCCATCAAGATTGCGGGTATACTTTGGTGACGAGTGCCAACCAGTACCAAAATGTATATCCAAAGTTTCCAACCGATTGCTAAGAAACACCTAACACAAATAACGTTTTTCATCGAAAAAAAGATGATCTTCATACAAAACTAGTGATTGTCGTTACGTATAAAATAAAGAGATTGACTGATTGTTTTAGAAACTGGTGGTGACCAATTCACACTTTGTCAATAATCTTAACGATTATTACTTTAGATATTTTAAAAAGAATCTAATTTAATGCATTTCGGTAACCTAATTACAGGTCGATGAAATCGAACTATAAACAACGTTTCTTTAGTGTGGCAGCTACTTCTACAGCTAAATGAAACCGAGGGATGCAGGGAGAAGATTGTGAACCTAAGACATTATGGTTGGAAGTTAAGTGTTTTATTGAATAATCTGATGATTTTCACTTGTCACAAAGATAGGAAAGAGATGGTTCTTGTAAATTTTATGATCTAACCGAAACCAAAGACTTCAAGTATCGTTGTAGAAAGTTATCTTTATATCTCTGGCAAGCTGACATCCGATGGTTCGCATTTCTAGCCTTAATCAACCAATAATATTATACGATCATAATCTATCTTAATGAATGATAGTCACATATAATGTTGAAACTCAATGTTAACAGGTACTCGTAACAAGGCTTGAAGGTTAAAGTTTCAAGTTCTCTAACATTTAAAAATACACAAAAAATATACACACCAACTGACGGCAATTATCCAACACTTCACTTACATCATGAATACGTTTTAATGCCGTATATCCACGAACTACTTGTCCATATAGTAAGGATAATTGAGTAAGTGAACGTTGTAACGTTTGTGTAGTGGCTAAGAATGACATTAAATGGCCAGCGTCTAATTCACCCCGAGACATTAAATGCCCTCCGACATACAGTACTCCCAGAACAACACCTTTATTCAAGGTAATAAATCATCTGTTATTCTCTAGACTTTCAGCTCAAATAAAAAAATTAATGGACGAAATATGTGTACAACTCGACATGAAATAATTTCAGTCATTGTTTGAACCAAATAAAAGAAATTAACCAAACCCAATAGTCATTAACATCTTAAACACGAAGTTTTGTATTATACCAAGATCTTAAACTTTCATAAGTTTGAATCCGTGACCCGGTGGTTAAAAGTTTATGCATACTGTAGGATAGAATTAAGCTATATTTAAGTTCAATGCTATCCATATTATCGAGAAGAAAAGCGTTGTATGTAAGCAGTCGTCTGAGTCAGTTACTGATATATACATTTCTTGTATACGTGCCCAAACAGCCATTTGAGTGAGGAAATCAAGAGTGAATAGGAAGCTTTTGTAAGCTAACATGAATGAAATATGTATACAAACTCAATGACTAAAATAGATACATATCCTTTAAAGACTCAATTTAAATTTTTAGCCGAAAGCATATCTATCTCACAAGGAAAATCAAGCCAAGTCTCGACCAATAGTGCATGTCCACCACAACACATCACTTGTCATCTAGCCTTGAATTGATATGTCTGATTGGGTCACCTTATCAATAAGCTGCTTTGAGGTTTCCAGATAACCGAAGAGTGAACCGCATAGGTTCTTCACTTGTATAGGTGACGTCAAGTGAATGGCCATATTTGGGTTATGCATTATTTCAGTGACACGGCATTGCATTTATCGATGTCACGAGACCCTAAAGTTTCGCCTGGTAAAGCTTGTTGTCCATTTTAACCTTTCCTTTAGTTTGAGAGAGAGATGTTTATCCATAAAAACGTCTTACTATAGCCGTATACCGGTACTATCGGTGATATGACTCAATCCTCAGGACTTTCCAGTGCTTCCAAGTTTTTAATGGTGGTGTAACATTGACCGGTTCATTATCTCAATGAAATTCCAGATAAATATTCATATACACACAGAATGACATGAAGTATTCAACTAATGACAGTGAAGATTTTCAGCTTGGGTGAATGCTTTTGGTGTTAGTGAATTATCTGAGCTATATTATATGATTGCGGAGCTCTTACTGTTATCCTAGATAACAACATAATTTCATTTATAAATGGGCTAAATGGACGCCCCCTTCACATAAGTATACACAAATACAAATACGATATGTTGCCAACGATATCTATGCACATGATCGACCACCGACATAAATTTGACTAAATAAACGTTTCGAAATCCAGGATCAAAGGAATTCTGATGCCAGATAATTCCTAAACGTATAAAACTCAGGCCCATCTTTAATCAACAGACATATCGATACAGATCCAATCAATCAACTAAGACAAAAATGATCAATGAACAATATAGGCATAGATCAATCAAACAAGACAATCAACTTGAATATAAAGATAAATGAAGATAATGAAACCTACCAAAACAACTGATTATAAACAAACTCACTAGAATAAACTGATTTAACACTTTTAGAATAACTCACTTCTACACAAACTTAATAAAATTACTCAAAAATGACAAATGAGGACTCCACAATTAAAACATTTTTGACCGTGCACGTAAAATTTGCTCAAAGGAATGCCTTGAAGAAAAAATTGCTTTTATCACTAAGTGCCTACGTGAAAATGCATATCCGGCGAAATTCATCCATAAATATGCAAATACCAACCCTCGGATAAAGTATGACAGAGTGGAAAAGAAAACTTGCTTCTTATACTGACGCTTCAAATGAGATGAAATTACTGGAATAATTAATAACAAAATAAATTCCGCGTTGAAAGTGATCTACCCAGAGGCAAAAACGACTGCAGTATGGGAAACGAATTGCTCACTCAAACAAACTAAAATCGACAAGTCCTCTTTTCTCAGTATCTCCAACTGCATTTACCGATTCACATGTACGTGCCAAAGCACATACATTAGAAGTGCCGAGAGAAGAGCACATGTTCGCATTTCTGATCATGTTACAAAGAAATTGAGACTGCAAGGGACTAGGGCTCTCAACAGTGCAATAGCTTGGTATTTACTTGACACCGGGTATACCACTGACATCTCTCATGCTTTTAAAATTATTAACAGACAAAGAAATACTGCTTCTCTTCGTTTTGTTGAAGCGATCACGATAAAACTAAACTCAAACCTGATCTATGTATTCAAAAAGAGACAGTAATAAACTTATTACTACCCTGGTTGTTGGGTCATTAGTTTCATTTTGTTAATGTTTAATTTGTTATATTTCCCTTCCATTATCGAATTCTTAAACCATCCATTCACTCACACATTTCCGCTCACTTGATTTTCTTGAATTATGTGAACTCTTCAAATTCTATTGAATTATTACGTAACCCATCTTATCAGTTTTTGATTCTATGAATCCTTTATTACCTCTAAAATTATCACACAATTTATCTTATCTGTCTCTGAACTCCAATCGACTATTTCATCACTCATCCTTAATGTTTCCTTGATTCTAACAGCTAATAACCTTTGACCTTTTACTGCACACATATATTGATAACCTTTGTCATTCCAATCCTTTACATTCACTTATGTCAATTGCTCCATACTATTTCTTATCTCTATGTAAAATTCTAATACATATTTGGTTGTAAGCAGCTGACGAGAACCTGATGAAATATAATGATCAGTATAGGGGTTGTGGAGATTAGTATCAGAAGGGGTTATGTGGAGATTGTAGTAATTTCAACAGTTGAGATCATGAGTCAATTGAAGTTAGACCATCATGGAAAACCTGGAAGCAGTGTTTGACGGCCGTTTCGTCCTATTGTGGGAATCCTCAGCAGTGCGCATCCATGATCCCTCAACCCAACAGATTCGAACCCAGGACCTATCAGTCTTGCGCCAGGCGCTTAACCAACTAGACCACTAAGCCGGCATCCAACGGTGTTAATGTCTAACTTCAACTAATCCACCAAATTAAGCGACACATCCACCATTGTCATCAGTGAGTTACTACACATCCAGGGTGCACACTGCTGAGGAGTCCCACAATAGGATGAGACGGCCGTCAAACAGTGCTTCCAGGTTTTCAATAGTGGTCTAACATCAAACGGTTCATGATCTCAATCAGAAATATAATGAATTCTGCATCAATGTTTATTCTAGCTTTATTTAAAATATTTTACACCGAGAAAAAAATCATCAACATTAAACTACATCATTTAACCTTTCATTGAACATAAAGACATTGATATATATATATATATATATATATATATATTAAATTATTAATTTACCATTTAATGTTAAATTAGAAAGACCTTGAAATGAACCGATTCCAAACGAAAGTTTTTCATTTAACATTTTGGATTTACTTACATTATAATTTACTTTACTATAGTAGAATAAAAACAAAATGAATAATTTGAAAAACAATAGATGAATGAATGAATGAATAAAGAAGATGAATTTATAGGTAACTTCCAAGAACTATTTAATAAATTGTTATTACATAAAATATTCTTAATGGATAACTATTACGTAACTATATTATATGTATATTCATATTCATTTTATTAGATTTATTTATTTGAACATATAAATACTGGTACAAGGGGGCACCAGATAGATATGCGCTACACACGTCACTTGATTTGTGTGTGGGATGTGATACTGCTCGGGTGGCCAGACCGAAGCAAGTGGTTTTCCTAGGGGGCTACACCCAGAGCCTTCGACCTAAAGGTTTGATCCACAAGACAGTGGAGCAACGTAAGGAGATGAAGTACCATTGTAACCAGCCGGTGACCGACGATTGGTTCATACACCATTTGTTCCCGTAGGATACTGGAACCCATGTGCACCATTGGTTTGAAATCAGGGTTTTCCAACTCCCTTAGGTGGACTCTCCGTGTCCACTAAACTGGTTAAAGAGCCGGACACTCGCATTTCGTCCTTCCAATTTCGTAAACAACATTAATGCCACGAGAAGGCAGTCAGTAGGACTTCCCTGGCAGAGACTATATACGCGTGGTCATGTGAGAGCATTTGGAGAGGGAGAGCGGACTCTCCCCACTCTCGGCCGTACCAGGGCATTTGTGGGCCATTTTATTGTAGAACTCAATGGCTAAGTGGATAACGCGATAGCGTTTGAGGCGAATGGTACTGAGTTCGAGTTCCGGAGTGAACATCAACTCTGGGATGCAGGTACATCCAGGTGACGAGTCCCAAATAGGACGAAATGTGCGTCGTGGATCCCACTGCTAGCATTTTATTATAAGCTTTCGTTTAACCTATTAACTAATATCATATGATTATTTATTAGTTACGTTACCCCATAGTCACAAAAACACTTTTATAGCTTGATTTTTTATAATTGTTATTTTTTTATTTTATGGTATGATGCGGTCTGGTCCGCCTGTATATAAACTACGTATATCTGAGATAAATTTGTTCATATAGTGGAGGCTGAAATTTCTTTCTGAACTCAACGGGGAGGGCTAGGCAAAAAGAATCTATAAGGATTCAGAGTTAGTGTTATTTTGATATGTGTCATTGGTTTCGTACAAGAACAAGATAATATAAGTGTTGAGGACGTTAGATCCCCAGAACTCACTTGGAAAAGGTCCTAATTTTGTAATTTTATCCCGAAAATTTGAATTTTATGTTTTCGCTCCAAGACACGCTTCATTGACCTACAGCTTACACTTCCCACTCGGAAACCCTTGACTGTCATTAGTTGACGGAATTTTTTAGTATGCTATTTTGTAGCTCTCCCAAGGGCGTTTCTATCCTTGCATAAATAAGCTTGATTTGTGCGCTTAGTGACCTCGTATTTTCTGGGTGCTTGTAGAATACATTCTCTAGGCCTCATCAAGACTTCTTGATCTAGTCAGCAGGGCTGCGGACAACGGATTATAATAACCTATCGTGTCACTGTATCTTTGACCTTCGTTCCGGTTACCGAGTAAGGTGAACTCATAATAGCATTGAAGCATATCAATAAGTCAGTATTCGGATTGGTGATTTTATCACATGATAATTAATAGAGCAAAAGTCATAACAATAACACTATTATTATTACCGCCGAAGATGAAAGTGTAGTGAACGAGAACACAGGCGGGACAACAAAATGTAACTGAATACGAAATTACCCAATCTCTTAGTAAAATCCATAAAGTAAATACTTTATTTGCAAAATGTCAATCAATTGTCTCAGACATCATTGTTCCTTCATTTCCATACCAATTATTCTCTGTTCTTGTTCTCTTTTCTTCGATCTTCCCAACATTCTGCCGCCATGCATTCCAATTTCGGTTGGTGATACATGCTACTTATATATGTCGACATCAGTAGCATACACCACAAAAGTACGGAGATACGTAAAATACATACCTCGTCCCGCAGGAATATACACTAGTCAGTCTATTCAAGTGTTTAAGCTAGCTATTTGTTTAATTCAGCCTCTTAAATTTACTTAGATCTGATAGTATTTTTTAACTCACTTTGAAATTTCGATCTTGAAACAATACAGCTTATGTGTAAAAAAACTGACAAGAAACCAACGAAGTAAAGTAACTTTCTGTTCCTACTCTCTTCAAGTTAATCAAAGGAATAACTATCTCATCACTAATGTTTGTGAACTGACTCCCTTCCTCTCTTTCTCTTTCAATGAGTCCAAAATGGACTGAAATAATAAGAGCTTTGATTATAATTCCTTGATGGGCTGAGACTGAGGACCACCGGGAATAAACCAACTTCAATGATATACTTAACAGACTAGATGAGGCTTGTCAAGTCACACGACGTAAGGTGTGAGTAAGTTGTAATAAACACTTAGACTATCTTCTTAGCCGGTTAGCCAAACTACTTATACATATTCACAGAATGTAAGTACGATTTACCCAGTAATTTTAACAACTCATGCAATATATACTTTTTCTGTTTGACTAAGATTATTTAATTAGTTGAGGAATTCATAGACAACAAAGAGATTTGTAAAATAGTCATTAATATTAGCCATCTGCCCAAAACGAAAAGCAGATACAATAGAATTCGAGTCTATGGAACCAGTAATTGAAAGTTCGACACCTTAGACATTAAACCACCGCTCCACTTAACTTCAATGATTAAATGAGAACCGTTTTTTAACCGTGAAACGGTCGCCGACTAATTTATGGTTCCACATAAACCCAACTGTTAGGAGAGTATGCATATAGCTTATTTAAGTCATATATTATATCACAAAAGTAACATCGCTAGCCATTCAATGCATAACAGATACGGCTAAAAGTCTAGCAAACAAATATGCACTTAGCTTATGAATATCAATTATATCTACTTTTATTCATAACTTAGAATAAAAAATAGAATAAACTAGATGTTCGATAATTTGTATGGTTTCTATTTACTACTTTTTTTAATATGTATGAGATGTGTATTATAGCTGTACTACTCATGAGTAACTAGTCTTTCAATTGTAAAATTTATTTATTGTATTCTATTAGTCAATCGTAAAGTGACTAACCTCTTATTGGTCAACAGACTTATTATTTCTCCGGCGATATTGAACCGGTACCTTTTGTGCTTATTTGTTTCTGAATTTACCACACTCAATGTGAGTTTTGACTTAAGCTAGTTATTTTTTATTATAGAACTATTTATTATTGATATATATTTTTATATCTATTTTATTTATTATTTATCTGAACACATATTGGTACAAAGGGGCACCAAATACATATGCGCCACAAGTCACTTGATTTGTGTGTGGGATGTGATACTGCCCGGGTTCTCGCACCGAAGCAGGTAGTTTTCTTAGGGGGCTCCACAAGACAGTGGAGCATCGTAAGGAGATGCAGTCCCATGGTAGCCAGTCGGTGACCAACGATTGGTTCATACGCCATTTGTCCCCTCAGGGTACTGGAGCCCATGTGCACCATTGGTTTGAAATGACGGTTTTCCAACTTCCCTAGGTGAACCCTCCATATCCAAGAAAGTAACACATTCTTCTAATTTTAATCAACCTCAAGTGTGGTATTCCGGTGACTCGGAAAATATACATAGACAATCAAATGAGAATCTCGAAAATAACACATATATTAGAACCCAAGTAAATAAGTAAATAAACGTACTCAATTAAGAAATCTTCCATTGTCAAAGATTTCACTGTTCGTATATGACTAAACACCTCATCAGTTAACGAAGCGAGTAGAGAATTCTAACAGAGAATAGTAAGGTGGATAGAACAAAGAGAGAAAATACAGAAAAATTGATTATCGTCTAGTATGTTAAGAGAATGGGTGATTGGATAAGAATAAAAGAATTCAACGAAGAAAATTTGAAGGAGATACGGCTGCAGAAATTCTTTATACTTGATACTTAGCTACTCTTCTCATTGTCTTCTCAAGCTGAACTGCCATTCATAAATGTGTTAAAGATAAACTTTTGCTTTGGGCCACATTGTTTTGCATCTATAAGTCTACTTGCTCCTGTGGGGCAGATTACAATGGATGCGCAAAGTGAACACTTTCTAAACGCACCGCAGAGCATTACCAGGAATAGATTTTTAAAAAAGGGAATGTAACGCAATCAATAGCTCAATACAGGAGCACTTCATTAACTCTGAGCACGTCGTCTCCGAAAGAAGCGTCCTTCGAAATAATATACACATTCAAACGAATGTTATCAAAGGGAGGTCGAGTCAAAAACTTATGCACTGCGGTGTCGGTAATCTATCAATTAAAGCCTAAGCTCTGCATGGAAAAGTAATTACATAAAAACTTTCATTATTTCATGAACTAATGACTTCTCTATTATGTTTTGTCCTTGCTTTTGGTTTTTATCATGATTTTGTATTTTTTTAAACCGCAATCAGTTATTACTAATCTCTAACAATTGTTCATGATTATTGTTACATTAACAACCTGTGCAGATTATTGAGTCTTATCCGTATGCATCTATTATTATTATTACTTGAACACATAAATATTGGTACAAGAGGGCACCAAATATATATGCGCCACACCATATTTGTGTATGTGTGGGCTGTGATACTGGCCGGGTGCCCAGACCCAAGCAGGTGGTTTTCTTAAGGGGCCACACCTCGAGCCTTTGACCTCAAAGTCTAACCCACAAGGCAGTGGAGCATCGTGAGGAGATGCAGTACCATGGTAACCGGTGATCAACGATTGGTTCATACGCCATTTGTCCCCGCACGATACTGGAGCCCATGTGCACCACTGGTTCGGGATCCGGTTAAAGCGCCGGACATTCGCTTTCCGTCCTCTCATTTTCGTAAACAACACCCCCACCACGAGAAGGAAGTGAATAGGACTTCCCTGGCAGAGGCTGTATACGCGTGGCCATGTGAGAGCATTTCGAGAGGGAGGGCGGGCCCACCCCACTATCGGCCATACCAGGGTATTTGGGGGCATCTACATCCAAGGAGATTGCAGGGTTATCAGACACATTTACATTGATAATTCAAAAGTAAAAAAAACAGACATTTCTTTTTAATAATTTGAAGAGTTCGAATCAGTATTTGTCAATAGAAAAATGAGGAGAATAATAAAAAACAATGTGGTAATCCCTTTTTGTAGATTTGGAACTAACTTCCTGAATTTCCCAAACTAATTAAGAAGTGAAGTCTTAGTGTACATTATGAAAGATTCTCTACAATTTTTCTTTGAATTCATTAACAATTTCAATGGTTAAGATCATGAGTCAGTTGAAGCTAGACCACCCTGAAAACCCTGGAAGCACTGGACGGCCGCCTCGTCCTATTGTGGGACTCCTCAGCAGTGCGCATCCACGACCTCGCCCCCTGCAAGATTCGAACCCAGGACCTACTGGTTTCGCGCGAGCACTTAACCACTAGACCACTGAGCCGGCATCCAACGGTGTTAATATCTAACTTCAACTAATCAACGAAATTGAGCGACACATCCACCGTTGTCTTCAGTGAGTTACTATCTCACAACAGACCTGGTTGAACTCTACTGGTCACTACTTCTCAATAGAACTCCAGGATACACCTCGTGAAGCTAGTCACTAGTGAGCATATGTTGATTAATATCAGATAGGTGTTGTGGATATTATAGTAATTTCAATGGTTAAGATCATGAGTCAGTTGGTCAGGTGGTCTAGCTTCAACTGACTCATGATCTTAACCATTGAAATTACTATAATATCCACAAAACCAATCTGATATTAATTCATTAACAATTTAGAAAATATTATAACAAAGGAATCTTATATTTTTTTACATAGAATATGAAGTCTGTATTGTTACAAGATAGATAAATAGTAAATGAACTTACTTGTGATTGAACTTCACGACTAATATGACGAAGTTCAGTGCCCATTAAACTTCCAATTAAAAAAACACATGGTAAACAACCAAGAAGTGCAGCTGTTAAAGTAGGCGATATGCTTAATAATGCAAATACAGATCCAACAACCTATAGAAAAATTAATTAATTATAAAGATAATGTGTAAATTCAGTTCTATTTATGTACTAAACAGTTCAATCAATCAGTTAGATTTAAAAGCGACCCGAAACCTAGAGCATATGAACTTGTCCACGTTACCACACCATGTCGACATATACAGCATACTATAGTGGTAATGGTTATATTAATGATAGTAAAAATAAGTTTGGGGAACAGGAGTCGATAAGAATGAATTCCCAAAAGAAAAGCTCTAAAACTAAAGATCTATGAGAATACAAAGAGTAAATGCATCTGTGTCATTACGAGTCATGTCACGAGTATCGGGTGAGCCCGAACCAGGTCGTCTGTATCTACACAAGCATAGTTTATTCCAACAGTCGATGAATTGATCAAATAATGCGATGTCTTGTTTTGGTCACTTCTAGCTTTTTTCAACTTGCTCTTACGCCAACCAACACTATGCGTTGAGGCAGGAAGTGATTAGTAACAAGCAATATAAACCCCAACGACCTCAGTTGATCAGGATTTACTACTTCATCAACCGACGTATCGCCTTATCCTAATACTCCGGGTCTGACCTTAGAATTGCTTACTCGGTGGTCCCAATATATGTGAGTAATCCATCGAAGACTGTGAGCCAAGGAAACTATTCATCTAATTAAAGCAGAATAGGTCGAATGAATTTAAACTTGCAACTTGATAGTTAATAGTTGGATGACTACAGTACAATAAACTACAGGTTTAGAACTACCAACAACGACATTTTGAATAATTGATGTTGATTTGGGAATGGGATCACACACACACTTCCACCACATATAGAACCAAAACTTAACACTCAACAATGATGGCAACCTCTGAATGGAAGTTTAATTTACCATAAGCGTTAAAACAACTGACAAATTTGATCATATTCTTGAACTGTTTATACAATATGAGAATGGTGCACGAATTGCGATGATTATGTCCTAAAAGGTATTTATTTATGTGAAGAAAAAGAAACAAATTCAATAAACGGAATTAGTGTAATGATTTAAGTGTATGACTTTAGTCACAGTTAGATACATGACAGATGGATAGGAGAAACACTCATCTAAGGCACCTCCAAAACAGTGAATGACTAATATGGGAACGCTTAACTGAATTTATCAATTGTCTGATCATTAAGCATGATTACCACATATCAGGGTAAATGGTGCGAGTTCCTTTCAGAAAGGACAGTTGATTGTTTTATAGGAGATAAGAAGTTCAAAATAACTGGATGAGCATCAGAATGCATCAATAAAATCAAAATGTTCATAAAGTTTTAAAACTGACCTAGACTCGGATAAAATCAAACTTTTAACATATTACTGTTTAAAAATTCATATTGTAATACAAATATGTACAGCTACAATAGATATTAAAACAATAATTGTACGAAAGGAAAATATAATACATTATGATTATTGGTCTATGTATCAACTGAACTAAATTTTCAGAGACCATCTTCTCTCTTGTAGGTGTAATAATAGTTTTCAATACAGAAAACGATGTCTCTACATCGATGTAACTACAGAATGTAGGTAGCCACTTTGAACCGGTGCTCCCAACGTGGTATGGTCGCCTGCTTCGGTCTGGGCACCCGGGCAGTATCACAGCCCTCACACAAATCGAATGATTTATGAGGCGCATATCTACTTGGTGCCTCTTTGTACCAATGTTTATGTGTTTAAATAAATAAATAAATAAGCCACTATGAAAGGGAAATTTCTCACGTATCTACTAGATGAAGTTCTGTATAGAATTTTTTCAACATGATCATATTGGAATAATCATAACAAAAAATCTACGTTCAAAATGTTATCTAGTAAACAATACTAAATCAATTTATTTTATACTTAGTAAGTATAGTTGTGGTGTATGCTACTTATATTGACAGATATAGGTAGTATGTAGCACCAATCGGAAGCGGAATGCCTATCAGCAAAAGATGGAATTGAAGAAAACGAAAAAAGGGAAACAGAGAGCAACAGAATTGAGAGAATCATGAAGTGCGTACATGAAAAATGAAGGAAGATGCTCAAATAATGTATTTAATGTATGGTTTACATATTTTATCGAAGCAGTCTGTAATTTTGCGTTAAACAATAGACTTGTTATCCACATCAAGTCTTTGTTTACTACAGACTAACATAAAGTCTAAAGATTGTATGAATTTAAAATCCGTGGGAAATCATTTGATATTCTCTTTTGATAACTAAAATCTTTGATTTAAAGAGTGTAAATATTATTGTATTAGGGGGAAATCTCTCATTTCCTATGATTTTCACCATAATGGCAATTTATATTTTTATGTCTAGATCAGTTAGTCAGTAACAACGTAGTACGTCAATGACAAATTTAAACAAGAATGGAGAGAGTGGGCAGCCCTGACGAACACCACTTGAGGTAATTGTTATAACTGTGAGAAATGCTGCAGATTAAGGGGGTAGCGAATTATTGTTCGGACCAAAGACGCACAAACACGTAGAACGGCCTAGGGTTCTGATTGGCCCCGCTTCCCTGTCTAACCCAGCCAGTTGAGTCCAGAACACAGGTCACAGCCTCGGATTTATGAATCATTATATTTCAAACATACTTTGTTTATATACCAGTCAAGCAGACCACAACGTACCATAAAATAGAAAATAACATTGTACAATAATGGCCAGTAGGAAAATGACACGTTAAATAAATATTGACCAATAAGATGATATCATTTCATGTCCAAGGATAGCATTAGGCTTAACAGGATAATTTTTGGGATATTTTCCTGAATATCCCAACAGTAATCAATTCTGATAACAGTTCGTCATAAGCTCTCACTCGACCAGTTGTGTTCGAGTAGAGAGCCTTTACAAGGTCATTATTATATTGTATTATATTATATATTATATTACTGTATGTTTAGGAAAAAGGGATGATGAGATTTTCCTTTTTTTTCTATTTATAAGCGTAACATGCCTGATTATTATCATTACTATTATAGTTAGAAAGAGGATAATAAAGAAGTGGTGGCAAACGATGAAAGCCATTTTTGGGGATATTGTTTAGATTAATTCTAATTCTTTAAAGCATTAACAACTAGTTCTGTGTATGTTTTATTCTATGAACTGAGCTTTTGTTCAATGTATAAATTACCGTCATATTCTCTTCTATTTCGAAATTGATATCGTTTAGGTGCGACCCTTACATTCCATGTTTTGTACTCTAATGTCCTAGTGTGTATACAATTGTATTTTTTTCATTCCCTCTGTGTTGCGGTTTTGCTAGTCATACATTTATTCGTTTACCTTTTTTTGAGTTAGTTGAATTAAGAATAAGTCGGATATGGAGTCACAGATAAGTCGTTTTCTCTCTCCGATCCCCAACCAGTCAGGTCAGTGATAGAGTAATTCTTTTCTCTCTGTCCTCAAGGCCGTTCAATCACAAGTCGAGATCAAGAGTCACATGTCCCAAGGTTGCATTAAGTGATCTAGCAAGTCAAAGCTGTAAACCACTTCAAAATAACTTTCTCTGCTCTGGCATATTAAACACACACTAGTGGACAGATATATCAAGGTTATAACAATTAGTACTAACTTACTTGAATCCCATTACGTAAACCTTGTGAAATACATTGTTTGAATGAACTTTTAAAGTTTTGTACATCTGATCCAATACTACAAAAAAATATATGCAGATAAGTTAATTGATAGGAAACCAATCAACAGATTTAATTATCCCGTTATTTTATCAACTAACAAGTTTGCTTAAACTATTTTAAATCTTAAGTTGATTCAATGTTTATAAATGGTTAAACACACTAATATTTACATCTAAGACTCAATAAATCAAAACAATTGATGACTGATAGTCTTAAGGCACTGTTATATGTAAACCAGGAAATACTGGGTAGGCATTTTGCTTTATTGTAATAGGATGATATCTTACAGAAACAAGCCCAAGGCAGTCGATCGTTAGAACGTTAGGTTTAGAATTTTCTAAATAAAATACAGTGAAATAACTTACATTTCTACTAATTTTCCAGAACTATGTACATCAAAGTAGGCTACATCTTGATAGACTAACTTTCGGAATAACTGAATCCGCATACGTTTAGCCATACGTTCACCGACAGATCCCAATAGTCCAATGTACAAGAATGTGGATAGTGACTAATAAATTAGAGTATAGAAAAGAAAAACTTGAAGTGGATTAGAAAAAAGTCCTGAAGTTGATAAAAGAGTGCAGTCGAATTATGGAAATGACCTTGAGTGATTGTCAAAATCACTCAAACCAATTTCCCATAATTAATTAACCTCTTCATGTTAGTTATTATTTCTTTTGCTTTGAAGTCAAAGATCTGTGAAAGTTACCATTATCTCTTAGTATTACAAGGAGAATTGTTAAGATATGTAAAACAGCAACCCGGAAAAGGAGAGCAGATAAATTCAAAGAAAAATCGAGTGCGTAAATAGTTGATTCCACTAGCCATAATGGGGTTTTTGTATGCAGGATAGCTGTTGCCTGAAAAGGGTATTTTGAGAAAATCCATAATCAGAAGGCTTAGGACACCAATCCTGATGACTCACAAATATATTGTTACAGCTACCATTTGTACTGACGGTTAGCAAACATACGAGCTTCTCTGACGATATTGTTGCAAAAACAAAGCTATTGTATACACACACTTTCCCAACCCAAATACACGAGTTCACACGAATACCACGAAAGCTATGTGGGGTCATTCAAAAAGCTAACTACAGCAATATGAATGTCCCCAAATATATGGATGCTTTAAAGTCATATGAATGCGTTTCTTTGACAAACGCTCCTTGACTTCAAGACAGAAGTAATGACTACCCTGGAACTTATTTATTTAAAGTTGTTTAAATACATAAACACTGGTACAAGGAGGCATCAAATATATATGCACCACACTTTATCATCCGATTTGTGTAAGGACTAGAATAATGTCCGGATGACCGAACCGAAGCAAGTGGTTTTCTTAGGAGGCCACTCCTCAAACCCTCCACCTACAGGTCTAATCCACAAGATATTAGAGCAACGTAAGGAGGTGCAGTCCCTTGATAGCCGGTGACCAACAATACGTCCATACGACATTTATTCCATCAGGATCCTAGAACCCATATACATCAATGGTATGGAATCAGGGTTTTCCAACTTTCCTAGGTGGACTCTTCGTACCCATCAACCCGTGGTTAAAGCACCGAACATTGCTGTCAATTTCGTAAACAACACCCCCGTTACGAAGAAGGCAGTGAGTAGGACTTCCCTGGTGGTGGTTGTATACGCGTAGCTATAGGAGAGCATTTCGAGGAGAGCTGACTCTCTCCACCCTCAATCGTACCAGGGCATTTGAGGGTGACTATTTCGGAAGAATTCAGTAAACTATGTAAAAACAGTATAAACTTTGCATCCTTTCTTACGGTTTTTTATTGGTAAACAAATAGTAACAATTGTTTCATATATATTTAGTAATCACTTGCATTCTTTGCTATAGTTGAACTTTATCATAAATCTTTTTTTCAACTTCAAGAATTTCTCAATGAAATTCCCATAGAGTTGAATTCAAACTTCACTTCGTCATTATTCAGCAGACCCAACAAAATCAAATAATTTCGACTCTTTAAATTCAATAGAATATCTTATAAGTAACTTGAATACTATCCGTTGAATTGTAGTTACGTACCTTACTCAATTATCGAAGTCAATAAATGTTCTTTACTGAATTATCATGTAGAAATAATCAACCATTGACTCATATAGATGGGTTATAACGTATGAATTAACGTATTTTGTCATGACATGTTTTCAAAGATCCAACGACAGTTAAAGAACCTAACTTTCAACCAGACCACATCTGACCTACACTCCACTGGATAGTGTCACTTTCCTTTACACAAAGTAACTCGAGTTTAAGCTTATATCCGGTAAATAAATAACCGTACACACAACTTTGTGCACAAACTTCAAATTCACAGTTGATACCTACAGAGCTTGAGGATGGTGACACAATTCAGTGAAAAAAGTTTCAACATTCCTAGAATATTTCTCGTCATTCAAAACGCACCGTCGAAAACTGGAGAGAAAATGAGCCATGCTTGTTGATACACCTAAAGTAAGGGACAATTTGTGGACTATTTAAGCGCCGTTTCCATAGGACTACTGCTACATGACAAGCTGATATATTCACTGTGTGACGACAAATCAAAGCATATAGTCATAGGAACTAAGGTTGGACATATCATGTATCAGGCACTAGACAGCTGTCAGAACATTAACATTGAACACTTTAAGCTGAAAAATACATACTTTTAGAGTAGCTAATACATTCACTAAACAATTAAATATTTCGTGCTATTTAAAAGTTATAAGAGCACAACAGTTTCATAGTGCGCACTTCAAATGCGAGTTCTTGCTTTTGTCTTGTCACAATTCCAGATTTTGTGGGATTAGAATAATTATGTCAGACTGCCTCAAATTCATAACATAGTTTGTAAATAATAATTTTGGAGACCATATGTATCAATCAAACTTGTGACTTCCTTTCAGATTGTTAATTATCGTTGTGGGTTATACTTCAATACCTTGTTTTGCCAAACAAAACAAGCAAACAACCTCAACAGTTAAAACTTGTAACTTTTTTGGTGTTTAATTTCTTGTGATCTACTGCGGTTTAATCATAGTGTTTTGTTTCGATCATTCACTCTTGAAGAATAAAGTGATAACAGCGTTCAAATACTACAGGAGATGAACCCTTAATACACTTGGGTAAAAAGTACATAACACAAAAAATGAACTACCTGTAGTATATATGAAGAGCACAATCTAAGTGTAGGGACATACACAGCAGAAACGAACCCTTCGTGAGTCATGACGCATCTTGACAGTGAACTAACGAAATCCCCAAGGTAAAGTGGTATGTAAACATTCATAACTGCAGCTACAAATGCACCCTAATTACAATAGGCTGGAATTTCAAACTGATATACCAGAATGGCACCGAATAAATACACACAATCAGGAAGCATCAGTGCTCCAATGTACCGAGGTATTCCTCCGCTTTCTGTAGTCGTGATCTGATCTGTATGATAACTATCAACTTCACATTGCACAACTTGAATCCGGGATTCAGGAGATATCTTTGAATGCAGAGCAATGAAAAGTCCAGTGCCAACAGTAAGCCTGAGTGATGAAATACATTTTAAAGGCTTTATACGAGTTTTGAGTTTATAATGATCACATCTGTATGTACTTCTAAATTGTAACACCTTGGTAGTCAAGAATCCCCTTCTACATAATGATGGGAACATCCGTAAAGCTTAGAAGCAATGCAGGCGGGTATTGTGAAGGTCATCCAGTCTCCGGATTATAACAGACAGTGTTGTAGTAGGGAAAGTATCTGCTGAAGGGTCTTACGTGTATCTTAAAACTTCTATGCGTCAGTAAAAAAGTTTTTAATTGGTCTGGAGCTATACCACGTGTCTTTCTCACAATACCATGTAAGACGACTTACACTGTGTTTTGCGACTGAAGATAAAGTGGACTCCCAGTCATAATTTGAACTTTATAACTAGCCACCAAACAAAGCTGAACAGAGGTTATCATTTGCATTGTTTTTGTGAGAAATAGTGGATGATGTGCCTCGTTCTATTTATTTTGTATCTGTAGTTTTACTGTCGCAGTGATATTCGGTATCTCAGTGTGCCAGAATCTCGTTACTTATGTAACGTTTTATTTTTTGATGGTGGTTTTTCAATTAACTTACGTGTTTCTTTGGTTTCTCACTATCACCCTAAGGTCATCGTGTACTTTTAAGCATGTAGCAAATGTGTTATCATACGCCTACTTGATGTGTTGTAACCCGTGAACAGTGCAGCAGAGATATTTCAGGCATCGTCCATTGACCAGATAATAAAACTAATCAATCTCGATTATGTTATTTTATTACTGGTCTCCGATCACTAGAATTGAACTGTGATTCTATCACTTTATATCATATGATATTAAATCCAAGTTGCAGCATTCAGTGACTTCTTAACTTGACCAACCGTATGCTGGTATCTATGCGATTCCACTTCCTTATTATCCCTGACGAATAAATAAACGCTTTCTGAAAGAATGTTCGAACGGACAGAAGATATTTCTAAGCTTCAGTGTTATTTCACTGATAATACGAATATAAAGATTGTTTGGTATGGGAATATCGACCCATGCTGGTGTTAATTTCACTTAAAATGTGTGCTCAAATGAAGTGCATTAACCTTTCAGAGAACTAGTCGGGAAGGAAACGATAACATTTGGGGAAAGTAGTATATTTGTCTGCATGTTAATGTTGCATTGGCAAACTATTCCCTGAAAATATCGTTTCATAAATACTGAACACAAACGGAGACGAATGTCAAACTGACAGACTCAGTATTAAGTTTATGGAGGAAGTGCGCTAAACGAATTGTACAGCGACTCAATATGAACATCTAGCTATAACTTCAGTTAGGTAAACTTGGTAAAACCAACACGAGCAACGTCATTATTGAAAGTCCGTCACATTAGTGATTCTGGGGAATTTTCCAACACTACAGCAGTTTCTTGTCCACAAATCTCAACCAACGTTGGGCCTCATCTTGCATGATCCTGATTAAATTAAGCCCTGTTATTTACTAGCCTTTCAAATATTTCAATCCGCTTCATTTATACAACCACGGATAATGACTTGGGAAGAATAAATTAACTGGTCTGTCCGAAAGCTAGTACAGCTCATGTAGGCGCGATACAGTACTATTCAATACACACTGAACAGTTAAAGAATTACAATTAGTTACAAGATGAGTTTCTTGGAACCTTTTCGAGCAGACATAACTAGTGAAGTTAATCATGTCACTCATAAATTAAGATGATTGTAGCCCTACATTCCAAATTGACTGAGGTTGAGAACCTTGTGAACCTAGCGAAACTTGCCTTCCATGTGACAGGCTACATATTTGTAGTTCATGTCTATTTTGTTATGCACGTCACCGTAAATGTGGAAAGGTTGGACATACATGAAAGTTTTGTAACAGTTTAAAGTCGTTTAATACTAAAACACCAAAAAATGGTGGATCAAGACCAACTGGTTTTGAGAGAAGGATGGATTCGTTGTCGCCTAATGCCGCCTGAAGCAGTACTTCACATTTAATGCAAAAATTAATTACCAACACAGGCAACTTCCTTTCGTTTATTGTCGATACTAGTAGCATGGGGTTAATTATTTCTAAGAGAAATTTACTGTTTCTTTATGATGATATCAATTTTAAACTGTTAAATAATGGAGATACTTGCATCACTGACCAACAATTACCAATTATTGGTACAGTTGATATTCCATTCAGAAAAAAGGAGGGTGGTTGTGTCAATATTTCTTTTACTGGTTAGTGAGTATGGCCCATCTTTACTTGGGTTAAAGGACTTAAGACTGCTGGATGTACGAATTTCTTTATGAACTAACTCTTCCTACAGTACCTTAATCAAAGGTCTAGTCTTAAAATACTCGAAGGCTGTGGGGGAGTATGTTAATTCACCCAGTACACATAGAAGTAAAGGGGGAGTAAATCTTCCCGAAGCGTAGACAAATCCTACGTGGTTCAAGATAAGGTGTGAAGAATGACCTAGATAAACTGGTTGGAAAAGAGACAATAATCCCAGTTAAGTCGTTCATTTGAGCTACTCTCATAAGGATTCCATTAAAGGGGGATGGAAAAACATCTAGAATTTTCGGTGGTTACCGTCTGTCACTGAATACTCGGCTATTGCAACAGAGTTGCACCACTGAATAAACTGGAGATATTCTACATAAATCACGACATATTTTTTCCTAAAATACACCTGACAGGTGCGTATAGCAAATCACAGTGCATGAAATCTAGAGTGATTAACTACTATTAATGTGCCGTTCGAGCCGTTCGGATGCAATTTCCTACTGCTTTGGTTCAATTTTTCGCCTAGCATATTCCAGAATGTTATACATCAGATTATCATCGGTCTTGGTGTTGACCCGTATCACGATCATATCGTAGGTCATGGTGAAAACATTGAGTTGCGTATTTAACGTTTTTTCAGGTTATTCGGACGCTTCTGTGATACAAATGTGGCCGTAAAGCCATCCAAGTGTCAGTTTCAACTTCATATACTAGAATGTAGATCCTAAGGTTTTTAAACCTGATGTGAATCGCCTAGCTCCAATCATCATCACCTGTGAATATCTCAAATCATGTGTTGGCGTCCCTTACTTTTACTCCAGGTTTCTTCTTAACTCTATAGAAATATAATCTTCACTTCTCGGCATGGTTTCTAGCAAAGCGCTTGTTTGGGGAAAACGGCATGAGGATATATTAGGGACACTCTGCAATATTTGAATGGTAAAGCTTTCCTCTGACTGTTTTCACTGACCGAAAAATCTATCCTTACTACAGATATATCTTCACTGAGCTTAGGTGCTATCCTAAAACAGAATGGGGAACCTCTTATTTTTATTTCGAGAAGATTAAGCAAGAATGAACGACGACGTTTCCGGACCCAAAAGCAGGCTGTAGCTGTGATGTGGGTAGTAAAGAGACTGTATAAATACCCATTTAGTGTAAAGTTGTACACTGTAACTGATCTCCAGGAGCTAAAATCTGTTTATCTCTCAACTAAGTCAGTTCATATGTCATCCGCTGCCATAGTCCAGAAATGGAATCTAAAGTTGAGTGCTTACAATTTCACCATTGGGCACTGAGTGGCTAAAAGCTTTTCACATTCAAACTTTCTATCACGCTCTTCGTGACTCGAAATACCACCTAACGAAAGTGATTGTATGTCGGTATAATAATGACAAGTATTCAAATTAGTATGCTACCTAAGAATTCCTGAAACAGTGTGATTTAAGGCCGGCAGAAGTAGATGAGCACTAATGGACGTATTATATTTGGAATTCGTAATAAGCGGTCACTCAAGTACGAGGAAATCATCAGTTAGTACAAATACCACAGTTGATTCGCCCATTACATTTTTTTACAGCACAATGTGCGAAGAGTGTGCAACAATATTTCATAACTATCATAAATGTGGTGAGAAGAGATTGGAATATTCAGTACAAACATAGGTTTCCTGAGTTTTACAAAAGGAAAAAAGACATATTGTCATATGCTGAATATTTTTTGTGCTTTAATAATAGACTAATCATTCCCCTTACATCTAGATCTTGAGCATTAGACGACCCTTATTTCGTTCATTTGCTCGTTAGACTTGTCGATGGCCTGATATTGATGCTGATTTAAGTCGGAAATAGAAAAACTATTTACAATTGATTGATCATTGGATGGTGACTACTGTCATGTATAGTACAGATCTAATACTATCGACCAAATTGCAATGTGGCCACTGGTCTAGGTGATTCAACATTGCATGTACCATGCTGAGATAAAATGTTGGTTGTAGGTAATCAACAGAAAAACCTAAACCCAAGTTTTGTGCTGTTTGGCATTAGTCAGCAAATTGTAACTGCAATCTTAAGGGAACTAATTCTCCCTGACGGATTCAATCCCATGTCACCCAGCTTCGCAGTCAGAGACGCTACCACTGAGCCTGTAGAATTATGGTCTACTATGATATTAGTACTGCTCAAATAATAGACCTAATTGTTATGTCCAAGTTTTGCTCG
Organism: Schistosoma haematobium; assembly: GCF_000699445.3. NCBI lineage: Eukaryota > Metazoa > Platyhelminthes > Trematoda > Strigeidida > Schistosomatidae > Schistosoma > Schistosoma haematobium. The sequence goes on from NC_067199.1 coordinate 44,285,319, forward strand.
TTCCAGTTATTGAAGTACGGACTATCGATCTACTTGCAAATTACGAACCCAAATTAACAACAAAACCAAGTTCCAATTTAGATACCAAATTTATTCGTAATTTACAAATAGTCAACCAAATGTCGTTCTAACAACAATAATTATAACAATTACAAAACAAACCTTCAAAACCTTCAAACCTACAAAACAAACCTCCTGGAGCAAAACTCCCAAATATCAAACCAAAGACAAAGAGAGCACCAAAATACCAAACCAAAGACAAACCAAAATGTCCGAAATAATGATATGAACAAACAAGTTCAAAAGTTAAGTAAAACAATTACATCCAAAAAACACAGTAAATTATTAATGTACAATAAAAGGTTTTAATCCGTCAAAAGTCTTCAGTTCTCCCGTAACACTAATTCTAAAATTGTAGATTTGTCATTATATAACTGCTTAATCTATAAGATCTTACGTGGAAGTCACACCATCGACTACATCAACTCACTGTATCGCATCAATTACAAATACATGATGTAGAACAAGGTTGAGCTAGAGAAGGAACAATATATTTAATATGAATAGAAGATACAAGGTGACATTCAGAGGGACCACGCCTGCATGGCCGAGCCATGCCATCCGATCAACTCCAATTCATTCAATACATTCTTCCCGCCTTCTACATCGTTAGGTATTTCTCCGCGCTAAATATTGAATATCTATTTTCCGAGTTGTCTCGCATTCAGCTTTGAGGATTGTGTGGTTATGGTCCAATGCCACTACAAGCTATCCAGGTCACGACTGTCCTCCTGTAAGACTGAACTGTATTTAAAATCGATAGATCACTGAGTAGTGATCAATGTCATGTATGTCAGATTCTTTTTAGTGTAGACCAAATCATATCGATCAAGTTGCAACTATTCATTGCTTTCTAGTTTCGAATAATAAATCAATTAAAGTCAATTCATAATGAATTCAATCTTGTGTAGTTACCTACTTTTATCAAGAGAACGCGATTAGTTTAATGAAAGCAATTATTATTATTATAACCAATTGTACCTGTGCTTGTTTTAATGTGCTTTTGTTTAACTGTGCTAAAGACAGTCATACTGCTCCTCCATTATTCTCCATTACTGTTTCGCTGTTCGTGACCCCGTTCGCACGTACTTTCTCCTGCCGATTCCGCATGTACCTTTTCTTGGCACGATCTCGGTATCCATTCGATACCACGAGATCGCCAAAGAAATAAACTTGGTTCTAATCCGCATTCGCCTTTTGATTTATATGGCACGTGTTTCTTTGTAGTGGTGTTCATAGTCAACCGGGACTCGACACCACGCTACACATGTAAAATATCATTACATTGAAAACAAATGATTTATTGATTATTACTTATGAGATTAGAAATATTAGAAACATGAAGAAAACAACAGAATAGAACAATTGATGAATTCTGATTTATCATACGGGTTATAGTATTTACATGAAATATATATATATAAACTTTTCCTTGACACCTTCTCAATGATGACTTAATAACCATTGATTTTCTTCATTGATTCTTTGATCATTTAAATTATATCTGTTTTGTTTAAATAATTTAAATATAATTGAACATAACCATAGAACATTGAATACGATACTACTGATTAAAACAATTTGAATAATCATTGGTAATTGAATAAGTAACATATTTATTTGATGAATGATTGTTTCATTTAAATGTACAGATTCATTGAAATATACTAAAGGTAATAAAACATTTGAAATATTAGATAATTGTTTAATTTTTTTATTATTTCTAATCACAATATTAATTTGTAATTTAATTTGAGCTTTTATAATAAGACCAGTAGTTGGTTCAATATAAATGGTTGTATTATATTCATCATTATTAGATTGTATACCATCAATAGCATTTTGATAAGATTTATCAGCCTATTAAAATAAAAGAAAAAAAAAGAAGACGATAATGATAATGATAGATGAACGATGACAAAATGATCTTGAGAGTAGCTACTTAATTACTAGGGTTAAACGATGGTTATGAAGTAGTTTAGGCGAGACTCTAGTTTATGGACGACCTTTGAACGAATCTTAAGTAACCTTGAGAAATATTGGCCAATCAGCAAATAGTCAGTATATGTTATACAAAACCAAGGAAATGAAGTGGATACACTTCTTTTACATGGTTGAAAAAATTGTCAAGGTTAGTAAGAGGTTCAGACGTTCTAAAATCGTAATGCATGCAGTAGAGGAAATCATCCATACGACTAAAGAATAGTCGGCCTCTGGAGCCATGATAAAGTCTTAAAAACTTTTTCACCCTCGACCACATAGCTTCAATATTGTTTGTGTGCACTCCGGTTGTTGAGTGAAAAAATGCTACTTTTGGACAACGACAAGATGCACATAACCAAGACTATGTAGGAGTCTGTAAGCTCCCCAAACATCTATATATATTTTAGTACCTGGGTGCAGCCAGTGTTACTGGTGCTTTTATTATCCAGTTCGCAATAATTGTCGTAATCTGCCTTAGTTAGGAATTATATATGGGGTTTTCATCACGAACTGACATCAGCTACAATGACAGAAATTTATTTAGCCAAATGCATGGAAAACTGCGTTAAGATCCGAGATCTATTATCTCATACCTGATTGATTCGTCCACAAATTATAGTCCCACCGTTTTATTTGTTATAGCCTCTCAATTATCACGTTTTGTACAAAATTCCCTGTGAACCGATCGTACGTTATCATTAAGCACTGAAGTTGGCGCCGTAACCTTGAAATCTCTAAAACGCTTCTGATTGACTCGTCTATAAATTAGAGTCTCACCGTGGTTTGAAGAATAAGGATTATGACTTACAATTGATGATTAGGGTTAGGAATTCGATTTACGGTCGTGTTTTTTTAATCATGAATTGACACCAGCTAAAATGCCAAGATGATATTCAAACGAATGAATGAGTGAATTTCGCTCCAAAATTCAAGACCTGTTATACTAAATCTGATTGGTTCATTTATAAATTATAGTCTCACCATCAAATATTATTGATCATTGAATATATGTGGTTGAATTAGAATAAATGTCAATTCATTACTATATTGTACAGTTGACCTTCGTTATAGGAATGAATGAATCAGAACTGATAGGATGATTTCAAAGAATTGAAAGAATGACAGACTGTAGATAACGTTATTGACTATGTTAACGAAGACAGTGTCATTAAGTATATATATGAAATAGGTTAGGTTAGCGTTTTTTAGCGAGTTAGTTTTCTACGGGATGGGGTCGCTAACCTCATGCCCAACCCTTTCCTTTATCCGGGCTTGGGACCGGCAGTAGCCCCCGGAGGGACTCCAGGAGGCGTTATATGAAATAGGTATGATTACGTAATTATGCACAGAAAATGATGCATAAAGTATTATGAATTTTACTGCATGAAAGGTATAGAGTTAACCAATACTCTTACTTTATGCGTTAATTAGTGATTACCAATGCAAAGCTCACCCATTTTAAATCCATTGATCATAACACTAGAAAAACCAGTAAAGTATCTAATAATCATTTTTTGACAAATTCTACTAAACGAATACACAAGTGGGGACAGTCGAATGCATTTGAACACAAAATTACAGAATATCTTAGTAAAATCTGAGAACTATACAGTAAATACTTCATTTACAAAATGTTAATCAATCATCTCAAAGTTCACTGTTCCTTCATTTTCACAGCAATCATTCTCTGTTCTTGTTCTCTTTTATTTGACCTTATTAACCTTCTGCTGTCGAGCATTTCACTTTCTATTGATGATACATACTACTTATATCTGTTGACATCAGTAGTACACATCACAATATGAATTCACGTGATTTTATACACAAGATTCAAAACCACAATGGAACGTAACCAATAAATCTCATTATGTACATAATCAGGAGATTTGTGATAAATGGTTGAGTAACATACCTATATTTGATTATCTGATTTCAATCTAATCAATAGTGACCAATGTCACAATAAATTCAATTGGTATTGTTTACTTGAAATTTCCAATTTATGTTTAGGACTGCAATTGATCAGTGTCTTATTGGCATATGTGCATATTATGTGTATTGCCTCGATATTGACTTAATTCACAAGCATTATAAGTAAAGATGGACTCAGTAGCTAAGTGATGGTGTCTGTCACTAATCCCACTGGGTTCGAGTCCCAGATTGATTATCAAATCTGAGATGTAGATACACCCCGATTCCCAAATAGAACAAAACGCGCGTTTTGTATTCCACTGTTAGCCACTATCCAAAGTTGTTTAGAAAGTCACAATAGTTAGTGGATTAATTTATAGCTTACAAATAGAATAACATAAAAAAGTACCATGAACCAAATGCTTAACAGACGCATAAAGACGGTGTACTAACTGATTCCCAAATAAATCGCTTGCACACTTTTTCCAGAGATAAATGTCTCCAAGAAGGAATTTTAAGAGTCCTCAATATGAAGGCTTCGATTATATATATATATATATATATATATATATATATATATATATATATATATATATATATATATATATATATATACTATCAGGAACCTCAGATCATATGTATGATTAGCAAACATACAAGTGACTTTGAAGATATGCTTATAATCACAAAATAATTATGTACACACACCATTTTATCTCTCCAGCTAAAGGAGTTCACATGAATATCCTGAAACCTGAGCGAAGACATTTAAAAAAAACTGTTTACAACAATATGAATATATTTGAATGTATATATTCTCTGAAGTTATACAAACGCGTTTTTCAACTTTTAAGCGGAGAAAAATTGATGATCATCTCAGAAAAAATAAATCATCAATCTTGTAAAAATAATTTTTAACTTTATAACAGTTTTAATTTCATCTCATAAACTTGTTGAGATGATTCAGAACATTCGTTGAAAATCTCATCCAATGAATTCAAAGTAAATCCAACATTTCGCTTTGCAATTTAGTTCGAGATTTTTCAAGGAATTATAATTAAACATCAGAACGTCGAACCAGATTGCCAAGTGAAATGTTGAATTTACTTCAAATTCATTTGCTAAGATTTTACAAATATATTCTTACTCTTTAATGTCTCACATCAACTCAGCGCCTAAATACTGTGAAACTATTTGTTATAACTTGCAGCCTGATTGTCCTGTTAATGGATAAAGTAATGATACCGCCAATTAGGGAATAGTGAATTATCGATCGGACCAATGACACATAAAGCACCTACGAACAGTCTATAGTCTTTATTGGTCCTGCTTCTTGTCTAGCCCAGCCAGTTAAGTCCAGAACACCAATCTCAGCCTCTGCAATATGAATCATGTATTTCAAACATACAGGGTTTATATGCCAATCAAACATATCACAACGTACCATAAAATAGAAAATAACATTTGTACAAAATTTGGCCAAATATGACTGTGAATGTGGGAGGCAGAGGCAAATAGACACGGCATAATTCAAGAATGGTAAAACGTTACGTTTTTGAATGAGATCGTGATTCCATTAATGTAAGACCATCGCTGGAAACCTGGAAGCACTGAACGGCCGTTTTGTCCTAGTATAAGACTCCTCAGCAGTGCAAATCCACGGAGTTCTAGTGAGAGGCTGTGATCAGTGAAGATAATCGATGTCAGATAGAGACACGTATTTACCTCAATACAATGGAAGATGGTCGCTTATTTTCGTGGATTGGTTGAAGTTAGACATTAACAAGGTTGGATACCGGTTCAGTGATCTAGAGATTAACCATTCGCACGCAAGACGAAAGGTCCTGAGTTCAAATGTCGCATGCGGAATCGTGGATGCGCGCTGCTGAAGAAACGGCTATCCAGTGCTTATAGGTTTTAAATGGTGGTCTAACATTCATCGATTCATGATCTCAATGAAAAGTAATTTATTTCACTAATTTCTTGTCTACATAGGTGTGTAAAAAAGAAAAATTCTACATCTCTGTTAAGTTTGTTTTACGTTGTTCCTGCTCATTCCCTTTCCACTCTTTTGTATATTGTTTTATACTACTTATTTACATTCAGTAAGCAGTCGTATTCCTAGCAATTTTCACACTTATGTTGAAACGCAAGTTGTACTGTAATATTCTGAAATGTTCACATATACTTATAACGTTTATTGTACTTATCATTGTATTTATCGTTATAATTACTGTATCTCAATCACTGTAGCCGTTATCCACAGTTTTGTGCATTTGTTTAAACGCAACAGTTTCCGTATTGATTTGCTCTTGGCTCGGGTTTCGGTTGTTCGTAAACTGTTATCAAATTTAGACACAGCTATCAGCTGTCCTTTGTATTGTCGTATGTTATAATTATTCTTTATGTTACTGTTACAGGAAGCCTTTTTATTTTCACACTTGAAGGACGCGTTTATACGCCCCAGACACCTCATAAGTTGAGGTTTGTAACTAAAATTTGTTTATTATTCAATAAAGAACCGCTATTGTAGAAAAATCGTTGTTTTGGAAACTTCGGTTTTGCGCGTATCTCAACCGGGTAACTTGGACGCTTCTATAGAATTAACTATCTCAATAAGACTAATATTAATAAAATAGAATTTAATATGTTCAGAATTTAGAAATAGCATTGAACCTTGATATTTATAAACAAAGATAGATGATATTTAGCAATGGAATCCAGGACATGTATTTCGTCCTATTTGAGACTCGTCAGTTAGATGTAAATGTATCTCAGAGTTGATCATTACTCCTACTATATTTGAAATTATATACATAACCTGTTATAGATTATAAAGTTAATTGTATTTCGTTTGTATATATAAACACATTACATTTGATGACTTGTATGATTTGATGAGAATTAATAAAATGATCAAAGAATAAATCAAGTTATATCCCCCCTCAATTGTTTTGATAATCTGCCATCAATGAATTGAGGCTTGACTTATGAACCATGATGTGCCGGCTCAATGACCTTGGCGTTAAGCATTCGCGAAGTAGACTGGAGTTCCTTTGCTCTATCTCTTGTGGGATCGTGGATAATAAAATGGTTGTTTGGTCCTCTCAGATTTCTAATAACTGTCTACCTTAGACTAATTAATGATCTCAATGTAATTTATTAATCTCCACCTAGTTCACCGCATGTAGTTTAATGCAATTAATCTATCAGTTCGTTCTAATAGATTTAATTATAAATTTCAAGAACATTATTCAATCAACCAAACCAAAAAATGGCACAGAATTCGAGTCCATTTTGGCACAGTCGAAAGCTCAGTTGTTATGTCCCATGATCCGTTAATTATCATGTAACAAAAATAACTAATCAGAATATCGACTTCCTTGACCTTGTCCCTGTTGTAAAGCGATGAAATATTGTGGTGTGTGCTACTTATATTGATATAAGTAGTATATGACGCGAGTTAAAGAACGTAATGTCTGGCAGCAGAAGATGGAGAAAGATCAACAAAGAAAGAGCGGGAACGCAATGTAAGAAAACTCATGAACCATGAAATGTGAGACAATGGATTGATGATTACAGCAGCAACAGTCCGGTTTGATATCATGGAATGATATTTTGCAAATTAACGATTTACTATTTGATATTTCTATTTTGCCAAGTAACTCTCTAATTCCGTGCCATATACATTGGATTGTCCCCACCCGTGCTCTGTTCACTACAATATCAACAAAAACTACCTGTCTTAAGTCAACTCTGAGTTCTTATCGGTCCTCTGTATAGCAACTTCTTGCTTAGCCCAGCCCTTTCTGTCCAGAACACAATATAAACCTCCGCTATGTGAATCGCATACTTCAGACATACGTGGTTAATATACAGCTAGTCTAGACCTCGTCACATCATAAAATGTGAAGCATTAATTATACAAGATCAATCCAAAAGTTCCTTTGAGTATGGGATGCTGTAACTGACATTTTGGAAATAAGTCAAGAATGGTAAATCGCAAAATAATAGCCAATAGGTCAAATGAAAGCTTATGATTAAAGAAATATATGTAAATCCCAAGTTGGGGCTTGCTTCATAATGAAGTTTGTTGATTTCTGGAATGTTTGTCCTAACCACCTCCAGTATCTTTTGTCAATTTCCTATTCAGATGTAAGCTGGTTCGTTCTCTACCACAGTACATTGTTGCTAATGGACATTGAGTATATTGAATAGACAATTGTTTATAAATACTTGTACCGTTTTGATGATAGTTGTAGTAGTTCTACAAGTTTCAGTCCCGTATACCAGAACTGCCTGGATGTAGGTATTGAAGATTCCGACTTTGATGTTGGATGACAATTGTTTTGAGTTCCATACGTCTTTCAATTGTAGGAATGCTACTCTTACTTTATCGATCAGTGCCTTTACGCCTGCACCAGACTCTCCTTGATTATGCTGATACGGGAAAGTTTCCACCACCAATAGAGCTTCTATATGGAGTGTGATTCGTTTGAGGCGATCTGTGTTGTTTTTCAGGATCTTGCATCTCACCAGTGAATGTTGAGGAGTGCTATTGCAGAGTTCGCTGCTGCATTGTCCATCTTCACGTGCATTTATTCCTGTGTATGGATTAGTAGTGATAAATAATCTGCAAAATGAGAATTGTCCAGCTATGTCCAAAGTGTGTATTTTATTCCATACTTTTTCTGAGATGCTAAAGTCTTCACTATTTAGTCAATCAGCAGAAGAAATAAAAACGGTGAGAGTAAAGAGATTTGTTAACTCCACTTGTAGCTCTTCTAAGGTTACTGCCTAGTCCCAAGTTCAGCTAAAGGAAAATGTTTAAGCATTGTCTCAGTAACCTCATCCCATAGAAAACAACCTTGCTATAAAAAAATCAACTATAATATATTTATAGATAGTTCATAAACAATTCCTAGCAGTTACTATTCATTTATTATTCATTCAGATATAACAATAACGTTTAAATGTTAAATATAAATATTAATAAGTGAAAATAATTATCCATTTTTTTAGTAGTATATTACATATCAGAAGGGTTTTTGTGGATATTATAGTAATTTTAATGGTTGAGATCATGAGAAAATTGAATCTAGACCACCATGGAAAATCTGGAAGCACTGGACGGTCGTTTCGTCTTATTGTGGGACTTCTCAACAGTGCACATCCATGATCTTGCCTCGTGAGATTCCAACCCATGATTTATCAGTCTTGTGAGTGAACGCTTAACCATCAGAGCACTGAGCCAATCGGCATCCAACAGTATTAATGTCTAACTTCAACTAATCCACGAAATTGAGTGACACATCCACCATTATCTTCAGTGAGTTACTATGTCACAACAGACCTGGTTGAATTCCACTAGTCCACTGCTTCTCATTAGAACTTCAGGATATACCTCTTGAAGTCAGTCACTAGTGAGCATATGTTGATTCATATCAGAGGAGGGTTTTCGTGAATATTATAATAATTTTAATAGTTGAGATCATGAGTTACATAATAACATTAGACATTAACACCATTGGATGCCGACTCAATGATCTAGTTGGTTAAGCGCTTGGTGCAAGACTGATAGGTCCTGGATTCGAATCTCGCGGGGTGCGGGATCGTGGATGCGCACTGCTGAAGAGTCCCATACTAGGATAAAACGGCCATCCAGTGTTTCCAGGTTTTCCATGGTGGTCTAGCTTCAATTGACTCATGATTTCAATCAAAAACTTAACAATCTCCACAACACCTAAACTGATAACAACTTATTATTTATATTTTCTATTTATCATATATTTATGTACACCATATTAATTATCTCTAAGTGAATTACAAATTAATTCTAATCTAATTCATTAAAACACACATTTACTTTAAAAAAAATCTCATTTCAATTCTATGAATTAATTTCAATGTTCACTATTTATTTTTGAAAAAAAAACAAACTTTTTTCGGTTTTTGAAAATCGAGCCGTAAAGCTGGAACATTGAACGTGTTCAATATTCAATGTTCAATAATATTTTTTTTGAAAAAAAATGTGTTACTATGCTAAATGTAATAATCTTAAATGGATATATTTAAATGGTATCATATAATTTAATTGAAAAAAAAAAGAATTGAGGAATGTTTATGATCATTTAGCATTTATATATATATATATATATATAAACAATAGAGATAAACAAATATGGAAACTTTCTAATATTCAATGTTCATTATGTATTGTCTATATTATATAATTGAATAGATAGTTTATATAATAAATATATGAAACATAGTTAGTATAAAGTATAAAATGTATACAGTTCAACAATGTATATCTATATATTCCGATAGAGGATAGAATGAAAGAACTATAGTTTAGTACAGGAATATTTAACATCAAGATCATTGAGCCAGTACACTATGGGGTTTAGAAGTTAAGCCTTAATTTATACATGATATTTCGTGATTATCTTCTGTAGAGTCTTTTGTGAATCACTTTCTTAAACTTGATACAATTACATTCCATTGGTTATAGATTCTCAATAGAATTTCAGTAATTTCCCTATGATTGTTGGTTAGAATGTTATTAATATTATTAATGGCTTTATTCAATACTATATTTTTTAGCGATACCATAATTTATGAACGATTACAGGTCTCGAATCTTGATGCGAAATTCACTCACCTATTTGGATAATAAGAATTTTGGCATTAAGGCTTATGTATGTTCATGATGAAAACCCTAAATTTAATTCTTAAATTTAAACATCAACCGTGAATCATAATTCTAATTCCTCACATCTGTTTATAACCCTCATTTTGTCCTAGTTATTAAATGGGCACTCTCAAGGTTAGTTTAGAGTCGCTCGAACTTACATATTTACGCCTTTTACTCCTCGTGAAGGAGCATAGGTCACACACCAGAATTCTTCATCCAACCCTGTCCTGCGCAATCCTCTCCAGCTCTCCTCAGTCGTTATTCATCCTTTTCATATCTGATTCTATTTCCCGACGTAATGTGTTATTTGACCTTCGGCTTTTCCACTCCCCTTCAGGATTCCAGTTTGAAACTTGCCTTGTGATCCAGTTTGATGATTTACTAAATGTTTGTCCTATCCACCTCCAACGTCTTTTGCTAATTTCCTCTTCAACTGGAAGCTGGTTTGTTGTCTCCCATAGTAGGCTGTTACTGATGGTATCCGACCAATGGATGTTGAGTATCTTGAGTAGACAATTATTTATAAATACTTGTACCTTCTTGATGATGACTGTAGTAGTTCTCCAAGTTTGAGCTCCATACAGTACAACTGTCTTGACATTCGTATTGAAGATTGGGACTTTGATATTGGTTGATAGACAGTTGTTTTGCGTTCCATATGTTCTTCAATTGTGGGAATGCTGTCCTTGCTTTGCCAATCCTCACCTTTACATCTGCATCTGATCCTCCTTGTTCATCGATGATGCTTCTCAGGTACGTGAAGGATTCTATATCTTCCAGAGCGTCGCTCAAAGGTCGTCCATAAATTATAGTCTCACCTATTTTCGGTATAATATAGAATTTTCAGCACAAAGTATTTCAACAAGTTTTCTTTTTTTTATTTTTTTATCTATCCTGATGATAAATACTGAGTGATCACCAGTTAGATTTTAGCAGTTCAGAAATCAACATTTGAACATTGATCATTCTTTTCAATGCAGAGTAGCATCCAACACAATGCACTCTGAATGTACTTTTTGTAAGTTGTACAGGGAAAGATCGTAAACATTTCATAAACATGTCTAAATCGATTATGCGATTAATAAACATAATAATGTGTTAAGACAAACAAAAGACAGCTAATTTGTTGAGAAATGTTGATGTCAGGTACAAATAAACCAGATATTCAATAAGGCCACTGGGAACATGATAAGAGAAACCGCTTTTTGGTGGAGTTTTGTTCTCTGAGCTGGATGGTCCAGCTCAGAGAACAAAACTCCACCAAAATCATCCACCTGAGCTACAAATCTTCTCCACTATCTCAAGAGAAACCGCACTTGGAATAGAATGATATTCAATATCAGAATGTATGCATACACTCAATGTTGACTATACACTTAGTTATTGAATGTCAAAGAATATTGATAGAGGTGTATAATCAAGTGTAATTTCAATAAACCCTACAAGTAGGTTTAAATACGTATATGATATTGAGTAATTTAGGGTTTTTGAAAACTTTTTGTCGTATAGAGAACCCAGATTAAACGTTTCTTTAATACGTTGAGTTATGAAGATGATTGGATGTCGTACTTTTAAATTACGAACTGGGTCTTGTTACACAATCACTGAAAACAAAGAAATTGTGGACAGTGACTTTGTCTTATTATGAGACTCGTCAGCAAACTGTATCTATCATACTGATAATAATAATCACCTGTGGTTAATTTGGAGAAGTAATTCATGGAGTTTTAATCAGTAGTTGTGCCCAGCAAAGTTCAACCATGTTCACGGTAATGCAGTTATCCATGATGAGTATTAGAAAACGGTTGCACTTAATCATTAACGAACTAAAGTTAGAAATGTTAATCAATACATGCTGACTTAGTGGTCTAAATGTTAGGTGCCCGTTTCGAAACACAAAGGCCATGGATCTGTTTCATGGTGAGGTTCTGTATATACAATGTTGAGTAATTCTGTAATCATATAAAACACGTATCGAAAATCTTCCTCTACATTCTAACATTCATTCTTCTCCCTAGTGTATCTACCTAGTCTGTTGAATAAATATGGGACTTGAAGTTAGAAACACCATAATACTCAGACTACATCAATTTCATCATTATATTCAAAATACTACACCGATGATTATTATTGGCTTTATGCGGTATTATATGTTTGGTACAATATAGAATTCTCAGTAAAATACGACAGTACATTCATGGCAGCACACTCGTCTCATCTTCATCTCCATCTACATTGCCAAAAAAATCCTCACAATAGTATTCGCAAATCAGTATCTTCAACTCATTCAATATAGTTCAATATTTTTGTCAAATTTCAAGGAGTTTGCTATCACAATCAAGTGTGAATAGACAATTTTCTTATATTCATTTGATTGACACTGACTCATGTGAACAATGTATCAGCGGTATTTGAACCCAGGACCCATCGGTCTCGCGCTCGTGCGGGATAGTGAATGCTCACTACTGACGAGTCCCATACTAGGACGAAACGGTCATTCAATGCTTCCAGCATTTCCATGGTGGTCTAACTTTAATGGACTCATGAATTCAACCATTGAACTACAATATTTAACTGATCTAAAAATTCCAGTGTAATGTGATCTGGAATATGAGAAACATATACACATGTGAATACCTCACTCATAATGTAAATTTCACATGTACTCGTAACTAACCATATACGCATAGATACACACAAAATGTATAATGATATATAGTCAGTGTTTATAAACATAACTTATTTTCGGACAATAATCTACGAACATATTTATATCATAAAAAGTCTAGTTATAAAATCAATATTATTGATAGTAGTTTGTTTCTAGATGGTGATTTATTTGTATTATCAAACTTAGCTCATTATCAAAGTAGGTAGTATATAACAAACTCTATCATTGTTGGTTAACTAACTTATATTAGTATTCACTAAGAAAAAGCATTGACCTCATGGTTGAATCCATTCGACTTCTAACCATTATTTACTTATTACTTACACCTGTCATTTTTCGTCGAGGAGCATAGGTCGCACACCAAAATTCTCCATCCAACCCTGTCCTGGGCAATCCTTTCCCGTTTCTATTCATCTTTTTCATATCTGATGCTGTTTCTCGACGTAATGGAAGTAAGTTAACAATGGTAAATCGTATAATCGTAGTCAATAGGTCAAATGAAAGTTTATGATCAAAGGAATACATATATATAGTTTTGAGATAGTGGAGATTTGTAGATCAGGAATAAACAATAACAGGTTAACAGTCAACAATAAACAATCGAGGTCTATAGGTCAAACTGTGAGCCATATGTGAAGAAATTCGAGCACCTCACTTCTACTTGAAGTTTGTGTTGATGATGTCGTTCAGAATGACGGTGAATGTTCTACGACCAAACCATGCAGCTCAGGGAACAAAGCTCCATCAGAAAACTTATTATAAGCCTTAGAAAATTTATGAGGTAAATTAAACCATCCTAAATATATATTTAGGTTCCCATTTTTACATAAAGATTACTGAATTATTGACTATTTATTTACTCACTGATTACTAATGAGAATGAAACAGTCGAGGTCATTATCAAAATGAGTAATACAGACTCGTTGTATTGAACCTGTGAATTTTAATCTCATCAGTCATACTATGGTATGTGTTACTGATGTCCACAGATATAAGTAGTATGTATCGTGAATAGAAAGTGAAATACTTGGAGGCAGAAGATTAAGAAGATAGAAAAAAAGAGAACTAAAACATGGAATGATTGATGTGGAAACGAAGGAACAGTCAAGTATGAGTCAATTTATTGACATTTTTCAAATGAAATATTTTCTGCTACAACTATCATCAGAAATGTACAAGGATATATAAACAGTTGTCTACTCAAGATATTCAATGTTCGTTAATCAGACAACAATCCACTATGGGAGAGGACAAACCAGCTTTCAACTGAAGGGGGAAATGAGAAAAAGACTTTGAAATTAAATAAGACATGTATTTCGTAAATCATCGAACTGCATCACGAGGTAAGCGCTAACTTGGAATTATGAAAGGAAGAAGAAAAGAGGAAAGCCAAAGAACACACTGAGTCGGGAAATGGAAGCAGACATGAAAAGGATAAATATCAACTAGAACAGATACTCTAGGACAGAGTTGGATGGAGATTTCTGATGATCGGACTATACCGCTCCTCCATGAGGGGTAAAGTGAGTAAGTAAGTAATCAAATCTCAGATTCAAATACATTCAGTTGTACTCACTGGTATTCTCATTCACTACCTACTTAATCAATTCAATCAATGAATACTAATAAATATGAGGATTTCAAATGATCAAAACATGTCACTCACACACACACACACACTCATAAACAAACAAAAAAAAACTGAAACATACATTTAAAAAATGTGGTTGTGATATAACAATTGGTGAATTCGGTTGACATGATGACATATCCAATACACCATCTTTAAAACAATTTGACCAATTTAAACAAAATCCTTTATTCTTCTCATAGAATTCACCAGATTTAAATGTATCCTCAGTTAATAAATATTTAAATACATTTAAATGATTCATTTGTTTAATTGAATCTCTTGTTAATTGAATAGAACGACATAAATCATTCAGAAATATATAGGGTTTCTCTTGTTTATTTATATAAGTATGATAGATTGTACCATCAGTACCATTGATCATATTCGCTGTAATTGTTGTCCAATCATTTAATTTAGTCTTATTATTATATTGTATGATTTTGCCCAAATTTTTAGGATTTTTTAAACCATCATGAATGATGATATCATCATTTAATGTATCATTATAATTTAATAATAAACTAATCTTTGTCATTGTTATATTAAATCCATAATTAGATAATAATAATAAGAATTCATCATTATAACCCCATAATAATTGTTGAATTGTTTTAATTTGTATTAATTTATAATGATGATATTTTTCATATAATTCAATCAAATAATTAATTAATCGTGGTAACGAATTCAATTTAGTTGCTATGGCAACAAATCCTAAATTGATATGGGTTATATGATCGGTTTCATGTCCAATTGATAAATTCGAATTGAAATAATATCTTTTATATTGTTGATATTTTATTGTATTATTATTATAATTATGTTGTATATTGAATTTATAATATTTAATATTATATGTATATGGTCCTAATTGTTTTAATTTGGGTTTGGCACCATTTTGAAATTCATATGGATTTGTTAAATTAAAAAAATAAAATTGTATATAAATTGGTATAGA
Organism: Schistosoma haematobium; assembly: GCF_000699445.3. Taxonomy (NCBI): domain Eukaryota; kingdom Metazoa; phylum Platyhelminthes; class Trematoda; order Strigeidida; family Schistosomatidae; genus Schistosoma; species Schistosoma haematobium. The sequence continues at coordinate 44,301,232 of NC_067199.1, forward strand.
TGAATTAAACCAATGATTATATAATGGACTATTCTCTTTTAAACATAATTGATGATTAATGATAAACCATATAGATGGATGAATAGCACATAATAAGATAAATGAAATAATAATAATTGTAATTAATAATCTTATTAACATAATGTTATTCATTAGATTAATAATAATAATAATAATAATAATAAATAAATGTTGACATGGTAACATGACTCTTTTTATTAGATTGTATTGTTTTCAATGAACCAATGAACATTAAGATGAGTAATAAATATGAACCAATCAAATCGAGATTATATTTTTTTATAAATGAACCAATCAGATATAAGCAATGATGGATGGTGGCTAGCATTGGAATCCAGGACGCGCGTTTCGTCCTATTTGGGACTGGTCAGCTGGATGTGAATTAAGGTAATATCGAGGCATATGCACAGTATGCACATATACCAATAACAGACTAATCAATTGCAGTCTTAAACCTCAATGAGAAGATACAAGCCAAAAACAATAGCAATAATGAATAAAAGTTCACATGGTAACATGACTCTTTTTATTATATTGTGTTGTTTTCAATGAAACAGTGAACATTGAGATGAGTAATAAATATGAACCAATCAAATCGAGGTTATAATTTTACAAATGAACCAATCAGATATAAGATAATAGGTCATGAATTTTTTGGCGCCTAATTCACCCGTATTTAAGGATGGATTTATACGCAACGTTTCCATGTAAATTTAATGTATTATCCAGTGTGTAATAACGGTCATCTCTATGTTCATGTAATCATAGAATTTTTCATGTTATAATGTATGTTTTTTTATTAACTAATCAATTAATTAATTTATTTATATTAATTATCATTGATGAACATGGTGCGTCTGATGCAGATGTGAAGACGTGGATCGGCAAAGCAAGAGCAACATATTTACAATTGAAGAACATCTGGAAATCAAAACAACTGTTAACCAACACCAAGGTCAGGATTTTCAATACAAATGTCAAGACAGTTTTACTGTATGGGGCGGAAACCTGGAGAACAACGAGAACATCCAGAAGATACAAGTGTTTATTAACAGCTGTCTATGCAAAATACTTCGGATCCGTTGGCCAGACACTATCAGCAACAATCTACTGTGGGAGAGAACAAACCAGATCCCAGTCGAGGAAGAAATCAGGAAGAAGCGCCGGAAGTGGATAGGACACACATTGAGGAAACCACCCAACTGAGTTACAGGGCAAGCCCTCACATGGAGTCCTCACGTCCAAGTAAAAGAGAAGAGGAAGACCAAAGAACACATTACGCCGAGAAATGGAAATAGACATGAGAAAAATGAACAGGGATTAGACAGAACTAGAGAGGAAGGCCTAGGACAGAGTGGGTTGGACAATGCTGGTCGGTGGCCTATGCTCCATTAGGAGTAACAGGCGTAAGTAAGTAATGTATGTTTTTTATCTATTAAATAACTAGATTATGATATGAATTTTGATCTGGTTTTAATTTTTTATTCTCCAAGTCGTACTGTGTTACACCGTACGTTCATTGCATGCTGGAATGATATCCCAAATCATAGTAATTTTAATCATATCGTTGATTATTTTTTCAAATAGATCGTCAGTGAATAATTTTACTGGAGAAAAGTTTGTTGTGCTGTAAACTATATTTTTATGAGCAAGTGAATGTAGCATTATAGCTAATGTTAGTTTGTGATGAAAAACTTAAATCTAATTTCTTAAAACCCTACTTATCAATTGTAAGTGAGATTTCTAACTGATTCATAACCCTCACTTAGTTGTAATGAGTAGGTTTCCATTCTTAAAGTCACTTTAGCGTCGCTTAAAGGTCGTTTATGGATTATAATCTCATCCCAATAAGAAATATTAATAATCTTGATATTTGAAAATAAACTATTCGACGACATTATTATTTATAAGTGAGCCAATCAGAAATGTTTAACGGATTTCAAGGTCACAGCGCTAATTTTAATACCTGATACTCTCAAGTACGATTGATTCATAGAGGATTTTTTCAAAGAAAACTTGATAATTGATTGGCTACAACAAATGGGACTATTAAGAAGTTTTCTCTTATTTGTGATTATGGTAATCAAATGATTTATGGAGCCTGTGTAGACTACCTTGGTGTTGTTTTACTTTCGATGTAATATGTGTTGAAGGAAGAAGTCTGTTAGAATAAGATTTTTTTAACTTGATCTAGATTGAGACAAAGGCGAATTGCGAACTGGATAATAAGAACATTGGCTACACCCGGGTACTAAAAATGTATACGACTTATTGGAGAGCGTACAGATTCCTGCACAGACTTATGTGCGTCGTGTCATTGCTCATAAGCAACATTTTGTGGACTCAATGACCGGAGTACATACAAACAACGTCGAAGCTGTTTGGTCGAGGTTGAAAGAGTTTTTGCGACTTTATCATAGCTCAAGAGGCCTACTATTATGAAGTTATATGGATAACTTCTTCTACCGTATGCATTACGATTTTAGAACCTCTGAATCTCTTACTAACCTTGACAATTTTTTCAACCATGTAAAAGAAGTGTATCCACTTTAATTCTTTGGTTTTGTATGACGTATTTTTACTTCATACAAACTGTTTTCCGACTGGCTAATATTCATCAAGGTCACTTAAAATTTATTCAAGGGTCGTTCATAAATTATAGTCTCGCCAACAATTCAATTAGATATGTGCATTTTATGTAAGGAAAGAAAATTAATTGCAGAACTATTGATTACAGATAAACAAATTAGAGTTTAAGCGTTCAAGCGCGAGACTGAAGATTCCGAATTCGAGTCCCGTGTGCGTGATTATGGATGTGTACTGATGAGGAATCCTATACTACAAAGAAACGGTCATCAACTCATCAATTAAACTATTAGAAACTAAAAAAATTTGACTGATATTTTAAAACAAGTGAAACTGTGCAGAGAGAAGAAATTTGGTATTTGGACGTGATAAATTATCAATGGTTATTTGTGTTTCATATTATTTACCGACTGTAGCTAGACAATCAGTGAAAAACAGAGAGTATTTATCAATGATCTTATTTTGCTAGCATAGGGGTTGCGGAGATTATTAAGTTTTTGATTGAGATCATGAACGGATTGATGTTAGATCACCTTTGGAAACCTGGAAGCACTGGACCGAAGGCCCTGGGTTTGAATCTCGTGAGCGGTATCGTGGATGTGCACTGCTGGGGAGTTCCACAACAGGACGAAACGGCCGTCCAGTGCTTCCAGGTTTACAAAGGTGGTCTAACATCAATCGGTTCATGATCTCGATCTTATTTTGATCACTGCACATTTATGCCAGTGAAATGGATTGAATTGAGAATATTTTTGATTATACAGTGACCAAGTTATCAGTACAATCAATTCGCGATACTTTACGTATTCATCAGCCGATTAAGGTAACACTTATCACATAATTTATTCAGTAATATAAGTTTCACTACAGTAAGTGTCAGTGTTGAGTATAAAATAGTGATGTAGTTAATCTAATAAATTTACATGATGAATGAATGACCAATGAAATTATCCATTTCTGTTAAGTGGTCTGAGGTAATTCTTTAGCAAGTCTTAGGTCATACTTTTGTTCTAGTTGGCTATCATCAATAAGGTGTACCTAGAATTTTGGGGGACATGATTTTCCCATTCAAACACGATCTAATGTTACTTAAGTAGATAGTTTGTGACTTTAACATTGTACTATTCCTGTCCGAATCCCATTGGAACTAGTAGTTCTTTCAAGACTCCAGATACGTCTGGTTGATTAGCGCTAATTAGCATGAAACTAAGGTCAAGCATAGCTTCCCACCGACTGACTCCAACTAATGAACATCCATACATATATCATATTGGACCTTGAACCTAATCTCTTCACTTTAAATGTCTAATTCGTTATCCACTTAGTTATTGAGTCCAGATAATTACTGTCTTGTACACAGATATACTTATATATTCGTTACTAGTAGTTAAGTAATTTACATGATTATTATCGTTAAGGTACAGAAAATAGCAATCTTCGGTATAGTGTAAAAACTTAGTATATGTTAGACTTCATAACAAAGTTTCTAGAGGCATTGATAGTTAAAAACCAGTAGTCAAGATATTTGACTAATTACTTGCTAATGATTTAAACAATATGACAATAAATTTATGTGGATTGATTGGAATAAGACATTAATACCATTGAATGACAGGTTAGTGGTCTAGAAGTTGGGCGTTCGCGCGTAAGACCGAAGATTCTGGGTACGAGTGGCGCGTGCGGGATCGTGGATGCTCACTGCTGAGCAGTCCCAGATACGACGAGACGGAGTCCAGTGTTTCCAGGTTTTCTATGGTGGTCTAGCTTCAGCTGACCCATTAATTCGACTGTTAGAATACTATAATATCCACAGAACTCCTTTCTGATTATAATTATAATTTGAATGCATGTTAAAGATAAATTAATTACAATATTGTACAACTAATTCTGTGAATAAGTTATCATAACATTTTACCGTAATGGACAATTTTTTTATTTTTTCAGTAGTCATCATACTACTAACTAATAAATGAGTAGAACAATTTAAATTACGAATATTTTCAGCTGTTGATATATTCCACGTGAAAATAACTTTTTTCTCTTATTATACGCACATAACTGTTGTATTAAAAGAAACCTACTGAAAATAGGAAAACATTCTTTTTTAATGAAAATACAGTCAAGACTTAAGTTTGGTTATGGAACATGAGATCATAAACTATGTAAAATGCAATAAAGATTTCTCAGCATGAAATAGTTCAACAAGGTTCATATATTTTTACTCTACATCATATAAATCATCAAACTTATATAAAATTGAGCCGAAATTTAACGATAAACAACAATCGTTACAACAGTAAATAAAATATTTACAATTTTTATAGGCAGTGATGGATAGTGGCTAGCAGTGGAATCCAGGATGCGCGTTACGTCCTATTTGGGACTCGTCAGCAGGATGTACCTGCATCTCAGAGTTGATGTTCACTTTGGGACTCGAACCCAATATAGTTTGCTTCAAACACCATCGCGTTATCCACTCAGCTACTGAGTCCTGATAGCCACTTGCTTGTGCGATGGGGAGATACAAGCCAAACAGTACCAAGTGAATATTAGTACAAGTTCATGACCATAGGTTTTAGTGTTTAGGTTCATTTCCATTCTTCTTAGCCCTCTTCCTTTTGTATATTACTTTATACTACTTAATAATACTGAGTAACTCGTTTCATTTCTAATAACTTTTGAGCATCTGGTGAGTTGTGCATTGTAGTTGTGTCATATTCTTGAGTATTGACATAATTTGATAAAATTCAATTTATTCATTGTTATAATCGCATCTTCCTAATTTTTATAACGAGTGTATATGTTAAGTCTTCTTTACTGACTGTAACAGTTTCCATATTTTAGTGGCCCTCCTCAATACAATTTCGACACATATTAACCGCACATTGTTATAAATAACCCCATATATCCATTTTATGAAGTGTTCTCCTTTGATTGTATATGAATTTAGCCAATACTGTCGATGCCTCTCGAGTTAAGGTTTGTATCTTACTTCATATAACTTTGCTATTATAGTTTAGTGGACGAGAACACAAGTGGGGATAACCAAATGTATTTGAACACAAATTACACAATATCTTAGTAGAATCTGATAACTATACAGTATATACTTTAGTTGTGAAATGTTAATCAACTGTTCCAAACTACATTGTTTCTTTGTTTCCATGCTGATCATTCTCTGTTTTCGTTCTCGCTCTCTTGTTAAATTTTTGCCATCAGACATTTTACTTTCAATTGATGATACATACTACTTATATCTGTCGACATCAGTAGTATACACCACAATATTACCGTACATCTTGTCTAATCTGATCGGAATTTCTTTAGGTTAACAACGGTAACAACCATAATCTGATCATATTATCTTTATTTAATAAAAGAAATCTTCCACAATACTTTTTCACCAGAAATCAATACAAACAACTATAATAATAGTGATCAAACTCTTAAAAATAAGGAAAGGAAATATGAAAATACAAAATCAAGTACTGAGATCTAAATTATATCAACAATAATTGTAGCCAAACAGATAAAAGAATAGGATACTTGCAAACTATTCACCTTCCTTTGTTTTCTGTCCCTCTCTCTCTCACTCTTTGTCTCCCAGTCTGTTTCCCTTTAATTTACTTAGTCTCACCGACTTTCGACCATTTTATTTATCTATCTATCTATTTATCAGGAGAATCTTGTTCACTGAAACAGATTAGTTAAGGTTCACCTTATTCAGAACTCCGCCTGGAGTCCCTCCAGGGGCTTCTGCCGGTCCTAAGCCCTGATCAAGGAGGAGGGTTGGGCATAGGGTTAGCCACCTCATCCCGTAGAAAACTAACTCACTAAAAAAAACGCTAACCAGAAAAAGTCACCTTATTCAATAAGTAAAAGACCATGTATCCTTTCAGAAACAGTTAAGATCGTCATCAAAATAGTACTACTAATCATTTGTTTTTAGAATATTTTATTTTGTTTTCTAAAAAAAAAGTATATTTGTGGTCAAATCTAAAAAACGTCAGTAAATTACAATTATTTATAATAATAATAATAAACCTAAGTAACTAATAGTGATCAAGATATTTTAGTCGGGATTATCACCGTGACAACCACAAAAGTACAAGTCGTAGTTCTTTCTTTTTTTCCCCTTCAAGAATGATTTTTTTTCAAAGAATTTCCCTCCTATTATCTGAGAGAAAAGAAAGGAATCATTCATATTGAAAGTAATAGATAAGTTGGAGATTTGAAAGCAGGAAACCTATTAATATGCTCCCTTAACACACACACACACGCACATACACACACGTGCACAAGGGGTGTTTACACTAACTATTCATCTCTTTCTTTTACAAACAATCCTCCCTTATATGATAATGCGATTTTTAAAGACAATATAGTTTTATACCTAACAGACTATTATATCTCATATTCATAGTTATGTTTATTGTTGGATTGTTTGATTTGTGTGTGTGTGTGTCTGTTTAGGTTTGGATTTGCTTCGATATATCCCCCGAAATATTCAATGTAATCCAAGTAAAAAAAATATGTGTAAACATAACTAGAAATTATAATAGATATTTATACAAAGTACAATCCTTACTACTATTCACACCACTACTACTAATACTACTATTAGTATTAGTAGTATGAATAGAATTATACATAGAAATGTTCTTTATATCCAATTATTCTAAATTGTCAAAACTGATGTGTTAACCGGAACAAAGACAATAGTGAAATTATTCTCAAGAAAAATCTTTTTTTCTTTTTTTTTCATTTTTCTTTCTTTTTTTCTCGTCTTTTAACAATTTCTAATTATGTAATAACCATTATATTGAACTTTATATATAATGTTTGTATGTATGTTTATGATACACAATTGTATTCATGTCACTCTCCTCCTCCCTCCCTCCCTCTGGGTGTGTGTGTATGCATTTTTCTTCGTTCTTCTCTCTTTTTTTTCCAACACAAAGGAAGTAATCATAACCAAATAATGTGAGAACATGGAAAAGGAAAATCGTTTGTTCATTATGGTTTTATTTTTAAGGGGCGGGGGGAAATTGAGGTTGCGCAAATTACAAATCAAAATGTTACAGAATAGTCGTAATGATAAAAAAACAAAAAAAAAATTTTTTTTAATTTTTGATAAGATAGTTGATAAGAGAATGTATCATTCCAATGTAGTTTATTCTAATAAAATTAAGTTTAATACGAATTTTAGATTGGTAATAAGTTTATATTCAGAATGTAAATGATTTATTCAATGATACAGAATTATTTGTCAATGGAGGATAATAATGGCTAGTAGTAGTAGAATTCCGGAAGTTCGTTTCGTTCTATTTGAGATTCGTCAGCTGGATATATCTATATCTCACAGTTGATATTTACTCCAAGACTCGAATCTAATAGCGTTTACTTTAAATACTGTCGTTTTATTCATTCAGCTACAGAGTCCTCATAGCAACTAGCTTGTGCAATGTGATCAAGTTTAAATTCATTTTGTATTGTTTTTTACTTGAATCTTCTAATTCATGTTTAAGACTGCAGTTGATCAATCTGTTATTGGTAATATGTGCATACTGTGCGTATAGCCTCGATATTGCCTTAATTCACAAGCATTATAAGCAAAGATGGACAGTGGCTGGGAGTGAAATCCAGGATGCGTGTTTCGTCCTATTTGTGACTCGTGAGTTGGATGCACCTGTATCTTAGTGTTAATGTTCACTGCAAGACTCGAACCGAGTACCTTTCGCTTCAAACACCACCACGTTATACACCCAGCTACTGAGTCCAGATATTATAGTCTCATTAGTTAACATCTTATAAGCATATACCATCTTACCATGTAGATAGAAAGTACGGATTTAAACTGATTATATGAAAAGTTGTGTACATCTTTAGATATGTAAAATAAATAAGAAAGATTATTTTAACCAAAATTGCGGCGAGACTATAATTTATGGATGAATCAATCAGAATAATAATAACAGGTCTTTGATTTCCGCGTGAAATTCACTCATTCATTCATCCAAATAGCGTCTTCGCATTTTAGCTGATATCAATTCGTGATAAAAACCATAAATCTAGTTTCTAACCCTAACCATCAACTATAAGTCATTGTCTTTATTCTTCAAACTGCTTTATAATCTTCATTTAGCTCTATCAAGGAGGTAGACACTCTCATGGTCACTTTAGCGTCTCTCAAAGGTCATCCATAAATTATATTCTCATCAAAATTAGGTTTCTGTCAAGAATATTTTAGTTAGTTTCTACTAAGATTGACAACTGTACAAATTTCTCATTATTTGCTCCGAATAGATGGTGGTTGGAGGTAATCAACAGGAAACCCTATTAGCCCGGGTTTTGTGCTACTTGGCATTCGTCAGCAAGGTGTGCCTGTAAACTTGAGTGAACTGGTGCTCCCTGACGGATTCAATTCCGTGTCATCCAGCTTCGCAGTCAGAGACGTTACCAATAAGCTATCCGAGCCGTGACTGACATCCTATAGAACTGAGATGTAATCACAATTGATTGATCACTGGGTGGCGATCAATGTCATGCGTGTCTAGTCCTTATTAGTCCAGATCGAATGCTATCGATCATGTTGAAATGTGGCCAACATTCTAGGTGACTCGACACTGCGTGCACTATATACTGAGATTAGATGGTGGTTGGAGGTTCAGGGTTTCCTGTCGACTACCTCCAACCACCATCTAACATCAACCTTCTTCTGATAAAGAGTCCTTGTTAAAACCTTTTCTCTTATATACATTGATAACTATTCATAGAAGAAATATTCACATGTTTACAACATACCAAACCTCATGATTATTCGTGTTGTTATTTTATTTTTTAATAGTTAAATTGAGAATGATCTCTATCTATAGATAGTTTATTTACTTCAGTTATTCAAGTAACCATGGTTACATGTCAACATTTCAATTCATTGGTAACATATTTTGTTATCTTATATAGTTAGCTAGTTAGTTAGTTACTTATTTACACTTCACTTCATACTTGTTACATCAAGTGAAAAAGAAGCATATTCCATCTGTCCAACACTTCAAAAGTCAATAGTCACACACACACACGCAGACGCACAAAGACACACATACACACACGCATACACGCTCATTGACTCGAATATATACATAAGTAATAGTTAAATAAAAACAGTTGAAATAGTTTCTCACATTCAAAAAAACAAAAACGAAAAAAAACAACTCCGTTTATCGATACTACTAATAATTATATTAGTAATACTATTCAGAATATAACAAATCACCATTATGATTATTATCATCGAAAGACTGCATATTTACATTTTTATTCATGTTTTCTTTTTGTTTTTCTCTATTTTTTTTTAAATACATTGAATTGAACGCTTTTTTTTGAAAAAAAGATAAACAAACATAGATGAATATCAATTGAACATTGAACATTGAATGAATATGTGAATAGAATAAATGATCACATGTTTATTATGTCTAAAAAAATTTGTACTTGTGTATGTTACATAATACTTATACACCTACATACATATATATATATATATTGACGTGTGTGTGTGTGTGTGTGTAAATTTATCCCAAACTGTATTTATTTTGGAGCTAATCTCACTAAGAGATAATGGATAATTGAAATTCTAGTGAAATGTGGTAATGGTAAACAAGATTTAAGTAGAAGAGGGTAATCACAAGTTATATGAGTTAATAACACCTCGTTATTATTATGATTTCAAGCATTTACGTTATCACTATTAGTATCATTATTATTATTATTAGTAGTAGTAGTACTATTGTTATTATTACAATGTATAGTGTTATGGGTATGTCAGTATTGATGGTAGTAACAATACTACTACTACTACTACTACTACTACTACTAATAATAATAATAATAATAATAATAATAATAATAGTAAAATCTATGATTGTCTTAAATAGGCATGATGTTGTAAGTTTGAAAAAGTGAATTGTACACACCCAATATGAGAATTTCCCATTCAAGATCCAATATATATATATATATATATATATATATATATATATATATATATATATATATATATATATATAATAACTAAAAGATTTCAAATAAAGATGAATACAGGATGTTTATTGTTACGAAATAACTATCATAGTAGACAGATATAATCAATTTTATTATGATACAATTGAAATAGAAATAATCAGTAATTGATAGTTGGAATATCGGTTTGCTTGTTTTGTTTTTTGTTGTTGTTTTTTGATGAAAAGAGTGAAAAGAACACACAGATACATGAAACTTTTCAAGTCTGTTGGAACATTATTTATAATGAATTTGAATGAGATTTATAAGTGTCAAGTTTAGTCACCTTTTAATTTAGGATTTGTTGGTTCGAAGCATGATCTACATTACTTACTTACTTACTTACTTACTTACTTACTTACTACTTACTTACTTACTTACTTGCCTTACTTACTTACTTGCTTGCACTCTCACTCACTCTCACTTGCACTCCTCCGCTTCACTTCTCACTTGCTCACCACCTTCACTCACTTCTTGCCCTACCTTCACCACTTACTCCACTTGCCCTTGCACTCCCTTGCACTTGCCCTACTCACTCACTACTACTTACTACTTACTTACTTACTACTACTTACTTACTTACTACTTACTTACTTACTTACTTACTTACTTACGTCTGTTACCCCTCGTGGAAGAATATAGGCGGCTGATTAGCATTCTTCGTCCGAAACTGTCCTAGACAATTTCTTCCAATTGCTATTCATCCTACTTATGTCTGTTTCCAATTCCTGACGCAGTGTGTTCTTCAACCTTCCTCTTTTCCGTTTCCCTTCATGATTCAAAGTTAGCGCTTGCCTGGTGATACAGTTTGACAAATACGACATATATGTCTTATCCACTTCCAACGATTTTTCCTGATGTCCTCTTCATCTGAAAGCTAGTTTGTTCTCTTCAACATTAGGCTGTTGCTGATGGTATCCGGTCAACGAACATGGAATACCTTGTGTAGAAGTTTAAATTCACTTGATATTGTATCCATGAATCTTTCCATTGATGATTAGGACTGCAATTAATCAGTCTCTTATTGGCATATGGGGATCCTGTGTGGATTGCCCTGATATTACCTTAATCATAAGCATCATAAGCAAAGATGGATGCATATATGCCGAAAAGAGACTGATCAATGGCAGTCCTAAACATCAATAGGATGATTGAAACAAACAATACTGAATGAATTAAAACTTTATCCTATTGCATAAGCTAACGGCTATCTGGACTCAATAACTGAGTGGATAATGCGATGGCGTTTGAAGAGAACGGTACTGAGTTCGAGTCTCGGAGTGAACATCAACTGTGGGATGCATGTACATTCAGCTGAGGAGTCCCAAATAGGACGAAACGCGCATCCTGGATTTCACTGTTAGTCACCATTCATCTTTTCTCATAGAGGTGAAATTGTTTCAAAATACAAAATTAGGGGTTGTATCAGTATATGCCATGTTAAAGATAAATCTAATAAAAATACATCTGTCATTAATAAAATGTAAATTTATAATAACGTGAACATACGTGTCATAAAAATGTCATAAATCGACCACCATATATTTTTGCAGACGGTTGATGCCATATGTTTACCATGAAATGAATATGGAATAGCATCAATGCAACTCCTTGTGTATATGGAGCATTTTCTTCTTCATGGTCGGAGTATAACAGCAGCTCCCTTGAAGCTAGCCTTTGTTGTTCAGCCTCCAGGTTGTATCCTTTCATTTCTGTAGCAATTTAGATGACTCTGCTGGCTTCCCACAATGTACGAGCACTCCGTGTACCGAAATTAATGGTTGCTCTTTTTGTTAGAAGGGGCATCAGCCACGTGGATTTTAAAGAAACTCGGCTTTCACCATGAGACTTCATAGCTCTTCTAAATGAAGACTTTCTAACTCCCAGGGCAGAGTTTAAATGGTTTGAATTATTTTTTCTGTTCAGCGTTTTTCCCACCGAGTTAGTTTTTCACGGGATAAAGTCATCCATCCTTCCTCTTTTATCCGGGCTTGGGACCGGAAGTAGCCCAAGAAGGGCTCCAGTTGGAATTTGATGTGAAACAGTCTAAAGCTTATTCGTATCACTTACCACCACTGTCGACCCTTGGAACTATAATGAATTAAAAGACTGTATAATTCATTTTCAAAATCATCATTCACAGTGGAGGTAAGTTTAGTTACCGAGATCTGATGATTTAGTGTAAACACGTAGCAGTTCAGTCAATATAAAACAGCCGCCATTTATTCGCTAGTTTTCAGTGGTAATGTGGTGTATACTACTTATGTCGACAGATATTAGTAGAATGTAACACCAATCGGAAAGGGAATGCCTGCCAACAGAAGGTTGTTATTTATCATGAAATGACAGCTGAAGGCCATTAGAAATCAAGGAGAAGTGTCTAGTGGTTTCTCTTGAGTTTGGACCTAATTAATATTTATTTCCTATCCTCGTAATGATGTATATCAATTTGTTGTAAATACATATAAACACGAGAAGACCTTCAAATACACTATGAATATGCCACTGAGGTAATGCCTTTTGTTATTATGAACGATAAAGATTTACTAACCAAGCAAAAAGAGTGAATAACCAATTTTTTGTGAAAGTGGGGCGAACTTCTACGAAATTTGTGAAACGCTGATAGCTGAAGAAAACCTCTCTTTTTAAGTAGGTCAAACACGTCAGTAAGGGCGATGAACACTGTAATAGTGGTCCAAAGCCAGGAGGGTCGTTGACCCCCTGTGCGTCGATGAAAAATTTGAAAAAAATGGAGTTTCCTGTATTTCTCTGTTTGATATTTACCTTCAAGATGACAGTTGATTCACTGAAAATCGTCTGAAAACCCGATTCCGTCAAATCCTTTTGGAGAAAAGTTCAAGATAGACAAAGTAATTGAACAGCCTGACTTTCGGAAACTTCCAAAGATTTACTGAATAATGTAAAATAGAGATTGGACAAGTGTATTGTTGTGAACCGAAAAGTATTTTTTTAAGAAGTGGTTAGATTGATGCAGTCTAAATTCTGTAAGATTATGTTTTACTTTATTTGTTTAATTATAAATTTATTCATTTGAACACATAAATGTTGGTAAAAAAGGGGCACCAGATACACATGAGTTACATAAGTCACTTGATTTGTATGTGGATTGTGATACTAACCGGGTGCCCGAACCGAAGTAGATGGTTTTCTTAGGAAGTCGCACCCGGAGCCTTCAACTTAATAGTCTAATCCACAAGGTAGAGGAGCAACTTGAGGAGATGAACGCTCATGGTAGTCGGTGACCAACAAATGGTTCATACTCCATCTGTTCCTTCAGGATCCTGGAGCCCATGTGCACCATCGGTTGGGAATGTGGGATTTCCAACTCACCTAGTTGGATCCTCCATATCCACCAACCCAGTTAAAGCTCCGGACATTCACTTTTTATCCTCGTAATTTCGTAAACAACACCCGTGATGCGAGAAGTCAGTGCATAATACTTGCCTGGCATTGGTTGTGAACTTGTGGCCATGTGAGAGCATTTGGATAGGGAGGTCTAACTCTCACCACCTTCAGCCGTACCAGGACATTTACGGGCATTATGTTTTACAATCTCAGTTCGTTTGTTTGTTAGAAAGTTTAAGGTATAACCAACCATTAAAATTTATCAACGATAATATTGCTTATGGAAAAGATATCTGAGCAAGTATTAGAAGTAATTTAATTGCTTAATTAAAGATCTTGATTTGTTTTTTCAATGTGACCGTAAATGTAATTAATAACCAATGATATTGTTAATGAAGGTAGTAGAAATAATCAGTAAGCAGTTTTTTGAAAAGTTTGAAGTTCCCTTACTCCTTACTTGCACTCACAATGATCAGTCAGTTAGATAATGTAACTAATTAGTTATATAATCGCTATTTCTTTAACTATACTCACCAGCTAAGTAGATTTGTAACCTCATGTAGAATCGAACCCACGTTGTTTTAAACCATTCATCAAGGGTTTGAAAAGCATGTAACATTCTTGAAGGAGAATTCAGTTTTGAGATAGTTGAATCTCATCTACATTATGTAATTTATTACAAGTGCGTCTAGCCAGATGAAAACTTCTTTACAATCAATCCATTTGTCTAAAACCTTAACTTAATATTCCATTTATTAATCATGTTTAAACAGATATCTCATTAACAGAGATCTTCAACAACATTGATTTTGTATATATTATGATAGTGTTATTACCTTCCCTTCAGTTTTAGGTTCTTTCGTTTAGATATTCTGAGGCTAATGCCCACAAAATGAGTATATACGAGTTTGATTTTCTCAGAGTTTATCGATTCCCTTAAGATAAAAGATATAACAATCAGACGAATATCAACCAGAAAGATATGTTGGTCAAGTAAGAATTCCCGGGGACTACTTTCAGCTATATAACGCTAAAAATATAGGGTACTGTGACTTGCATCTGCGCTGAAGCTCGATCTACAAAATTCGACTACCATTTAGGCCAAAACAATACGATACGGGTTAGCACTCAGTAATCGATCAGCATTATCACCTCATGTCGATCAGATGGTTAATTGAAACCTGAATACCTCAGTCCTAACACAATTAACTAGGATACTGAGGGATTCAGATTCAAATCTCATACGATTCACCTGTTTCCTTAGACTTAAGTAACGATTAGCCAAAATCGATGCCTTCTTACCAGTTGCCTATAACTACTAAACAACTAGAGAATGTTTAGCATATGTACCGTTGGTAATACACTACAGGTTTATAATCATCAAGAGGGATATCCTCTCCTAAATTTAAAAATATAGAAGAAAAATACTCGTCCTTATAAAATTACCTACGTTCTGTCAAATAATAAACATTGAATTTCATTTGTGTACTACTAAATACATTTCAGTAGTTGAAAATGTATTCTTAAATAATTGTGTCTGCATAAATATTTCGAGAAGGCTTGGAAACCAAAAAGTACTGCAAAATAATTTTATTCTAGTTTGAGACTTTACAACAGAAGTCACCGATAATTCGATACGAAGTTCAAAATAGAATCTCCAGTTAGGGTATCATCTAAAACCAAGAAGAACTGAGCAGTCGTCTCAATTTAGCTTTCGACTCCTCAAGACTCAAATTCTTTGTCACTGTAGGGATCGAAATCAGAAAATTCAGGTTTCGAATCGTGCGATTAACCATTAAGACCACTAAATAAAATCCTAAAGGTTAGTTCTTGACGCAATATTATCATCATCCAACCCTATTTGCAATAACTGTTTCTCTTTCAGCATGCCTGTCTTGATGTTCGCATCGAAGATTCTGACGTTGATATCGGTTGACAGTTTTTTTGAATTCCATGTGCCCTTACTTTGCCAATCCTTGACTTTACGTATGCATCGGATCCTCCTTGTTCATCGATGATGCTTTCCAGATACGTGAACGTTTCCACCTGTTCCAGAGTTTCTCTATCAGGTGTGATTGGGTTGATGTTCTTTGTGTTGTATTTGAGGATCCTACTTTTCACTAGTGCATGTTGAGGCCTAATCCAGCAGAGGCTGCTGCCTCACTAGCATTCTTCGCCTGCATTTGTTGGTATGTATTGGACAGAAGAGCTAGGTTACCTGTAAAGTCCAAATCATCTGGTTGCATCAAATGTGTTCATTGTATTCCATGCTTCCCCTCAAATGTCGAGGTCTTCATAATCCAGTCGACCACCAGAAGAAAAAGAAAGGGTTAGAGTAAGCAGCCTTGTCAGGATGCCTTGATGACTCTGGACCAATGAGATTTCCATCCTATGGGTGATTTACGTGTTTCTTTAGACAGCATCAGTGCAACTCCTTGCGTGTGTGGAGCATTTTCTTCTTCGAGACCAGAGTACAACAGTATCTCTCCCCAATCTATCCTTTTCTGTCCAGCTTGGATCCAATGAGTTTCATTGATTCCGACCACCACCAAGTTGTATCTTTTCAATTCCACAACTATTTGACTGGTCCTCCAGGTCTCCCACATTATCCTAGCATTTCATGCACCTATATGAATTGTTAACTCCACCTGGAGGCCCTCTATTGTTACTGCCGGTCCCAAGCCCGGATAAAAAAAGGAGGGTTAGGCATGGGCTTAGCGACGCCATCCCGTAAAAAACTAACTCGCTAAAAAAACGCTATCCAGAAAAATAATTCAAACCATATAAATTGTTCGTCTGGTTATTAGAAGGGGTATCAACTTTACAACTTTAGAAAAATCTCAGATTTCACCATGAAACATCATAATTCTTCTAAATAAAGATCATTCAACTGAGAGGATAGAGTTTAAAAAGTTTAAATTGTTTGTTCCTATTTAGCATTTTTATAGCAATTTTGTTTTCTACAGGATATGGTTGTTTACCCATTACTAACCCTCTTTTTTTTTACCCAATCTTGAAACCGGCGGTAACCCTAGAAGAGCTACTGGTGAAGTTGCACTCATTGTAAAACTCCATAATCATAGATTTTAATCCCCATCTAGATCATGGATAAACTAATTTAAACTTTGTAACTACATCCAAATGAAAAACAACACATTCTAACTTAACTTAAATATGACCTTCATAAAAGTTTAGAAACTAACTACTAGTTGTAGTGATGGCAATAGAATCATCATCCTCCCCACCCCTCAAGAAAAATAAAACACACCTAGATTTCATTCTAAATATATATGACTCATCAATAGGGTGAAAGAAAACCCCCATTCTTTATTGTTTATCATGTGATTTCACATTTCATTGAATGAATAATATCTGTATGTATTAAAATTAGAATAAGTCTGTTAGAAGAGTCTCTAAAATGGTTAATTGGGAAAATAAAAAAGAAATAGGACTCTTGATGAGAATCACTATGTGAACAAGAAAGTTTAGATATTGACAAGAAAGAAAAAACTTCGGCAAGACTATGAATGAACCAATCAGATAATAGGTCATGGATTTTGGCGCGAAATTCATTCATCCATTTAGCATTATAGCTGATGTCAGTTCATGATGAGAAATCATGAATCTAATTCCTAACCCTTATGATCAACTGTAAATCATAATTCTTCTTCTTCTTTAAGCAACTTTATAACCCTTATTTATCACAATTGATTGATCATTGGGTGGCGATCAATGTCATGCATGTCTAGTCCTTATTAGTGCAGATCGAATGCTATCGATTATGTTGCAATGTGGCCACCAGTCTAGGTAAAACTGACACTGCGTGCACTATATATTGAGATTAGATAGTGGTTGGAGGTAGTCGACAGGAAACCCTGGACCCTGGTCTTGTGCTATTTGGCACGAGATCGAATCCGCCAGGGAGCACCAGTTCCCTCAACATTACAGGTACACCTTGCTGACGAGTGCCAAGTAGCACGAAACCCGGGTCCAGGGTTTCTTGTCGACTACCTCCAACCACTAATCTCAACCCTTACTTAACATTAGTAAGTAGATAGACATTCTCAAGGTCACCTTTAGAGTCGTTCAATGGTTGTTCATAAATTATAGTCACATCAAAACTTCTATATGATTTTAAGAGTGAGTAATCAAAATGAAATCAGTTATTGCTTTGTTGTACTTTTTAATTGGTACTAATTTAACGATTGATGGGACTATGATTGATTCTTTCATGAAGAAACTATTTCATTTGTAACAGTTGTGTTGTTCATATTTAATCACTAACCTATCTAGACAAATAGTAGTGGCTAATATAGGAGGACCAAGGGGGTAGCAACATCAATTCATAGAGACATCAGCTAATGGTGTACGTCTTGTCGAAAGGTAAACACGCTGTGTGATGATGGCGTGAAATTGATGGCAATAATGTATTCGCTTTATTCCATTATCCTCCCTTATCTTTTAAGTTAAATGTCACTTCTAACCGTTCATTTATTGCTTGTTTACTATATTTCTCATATATTGATTTTGACTGCTGCTCAAAAGTACGATAATTTTAACTGATACATGTTTGCACCAGATCGCACATTGATGTAGACAGACTAACTGGAGTGGGAATAATAAATAACATTTATATAACTGAGAATTTAAACCACTTATCTTCAGTATGGAGTTGCGGAGAATGTTGGATTCTATTCGGATCACAAAACAATCTAAGTTAGATAATAACTGAGAACCAAGAAGCACTGGAAAGGAGCATTACTTGATTATATTCCATTGTTTTCGGAGGGTACTTTTATCACACCTGACATGGTTCAACTCTTCTGGTCACTACTTTCTCTAAAAATTTCCTCTCAGGGTTAGTCACCAGTGTCCACATATAATTAACGGTATGGTATTGTTAGATTTATTAAAGTCCAGCTTGTATAACATTGAATCACGTGTCAGTGGTCTAGAGGTTAAGCATTAGCGCGAGAGACCTAAATTCCTGAGTTCGGATACCGGATACGGGATAATCGACTTTCACTTCTAGGGAGTCTCACACTAGAACGAAACAGCCATTTAGTTCTTCCGATTGGCTAATGGTTTTCCAATTTAATAGAGTTCTTGACCCACATGGAACATCAATTCTGACAAGATCATAGATACACCTTGTTAACAAGTGCCTACTAGGATGAGAAATGTATGTATACTAACCAGCTACCCAATAATATTACACTATTTACTATACTCTAGATTTCATTTCATATATGTGTACTGAACGAAGTGGATAGGACATGCATTTCGCAAATCTCCAAGCTGCATAACGAGACAAGCCCTAATTTAGAATCCTGAAGGGAAGCGGAAAAGACGAAGATCGAAGAACACACTACGTTTGGAATTGGAAGCAGATATGAAAAAGATGTATAGCAACTGGAGAGAACTGAAAACGACCTCGCCCGCAGGATTCAAACCCAGGGCCTACCGTCTCGTGCTCGAACACTTGACCTCTAGACCATTGAGCTGACCTGCATCCGACGGTATTATATCTAACCTCAACCAATCCACGAAATTTGTCACAAAAGCATAGATTCATCCACTCTTTGTTATGTCTTAGATCCAAGGTCCCAGAACTAATGTATACTTTCTATGCGACAAATTAATTGTTTCTTCTCGATTCATATTATCATTATAAGATTATTTAGTTAGTTATTTTCAACGCATTGTGCATTATTTTGTTGATATCAAGGAGATGGAAACAATGTGACAGCAATGAATCATCTGTTGGATAAATAAAAATTGTATTCATGGATAATCGATACAATATCTTGGGTGACAACAATTTGAGTAAAATATTGTACATCTGAGTTATAAAACCATAATGAAACTTAGTTAAACGTATGAACATAGTGGTGATTCAGCTTTAATAGATCTATGAATTCAACTATTAAATTTACTACAATCTCTACAAACTCTCATTCTCACATAGACAGATATATAAATGTATATGTATATAAATATGAACTCCGCCTGGAGTCCCTCCGGGGGCTACTGCCTGTCTCAAGCCCGGATAAAGGAGGAGGGTTGGGCATGGGGTTAGCGTCCCCATCCCGTAGAAAACTAACTCGCTAAAAAAACGCTAACCAGAAAAAAATTATTCAAACCTTTTAAACTCTGCCCTGGGAGTCAGAAGGTCTTCACTTAAAAAAGTTATCACGCTTCATGATGAAAGCCGAGTTCCTTCGGAAGTCACGAGGCCGATGCCCCTTCTGACAACCAGAGCAACCATTTATTTAGGTACATGGAATGCTCGTACAATGTGGGAGACCGGGAGAGTCTTCCAATCGCTGCTACCTGTAAAACCATTTATGTTTGTTCATATCTACTTTGAAACTATTTTAGCGTGCAGCCAAAATAATACTGATATTATAGGTAAAGATGGATAGTGTCTAGCAGTGTAATCCAGGACATGCGTTTCATCCTGTTTGGGACTCGTCAACCGGATGTACTTACATCCCATAGTTGATATTCATTCTGGGACTCGAACCCTGGGTTTTACTACTAGCCACTATCGATCTTTGCTTATAATAATGTTTGTGAGTTAAGACAATACTGGTATTCGTTAGAAGATAGTCAACAGAAAGTCTTGAAATTTGAATACCTTGTATAATTAGAACTCACTAATATAGTGAACATTTTCATTAACTAAATAGAATTAATACCATTACTAGGACTAGACTAAACTAGACTAGACTAACTGATATTCCTTGTAGTTAATCCATTTATTTTGTCTTTATCTAGTCTATCCAATGTAAACTATAGATGTCAAGTAAATTCAATCTTTACACATACTTTACATACATACAGGACATGTTCATTCATCTTTCCACTTCATTCCACATCATAACTATACAAAGTAGTTTATAAAGATGTACAATACAACACAATACCACAGGTTAAATTAAAACGTGTACAATTCTGTCAAAGACTTAATGACTCATAAACCCCATATTCATTGTACATTAATAATTATATTGTTATTATTACAATTGTAATTAAGAAGACTTTCGACTTTCTAGTATAGGGGTTGTGGAGATTATTGGGTTTTTGAGTGAGATCATGAACCGATTGATGTTAGACCACCTTTGGAAACCTGGAAGCACTGGAAGGCCGTGTCGTCCTATTGTGGGACTCCTCAGCAGTGCGCATCCACGATCCCGCTCGCGGGATTAGAACCCAGGGCCTTCGGTCTCGCGCGCGAACGCTTAACCTACTGGACCACTGAGTCGGCATCCAATGGTGTTAATATCTAGCCTCAACCAACCCACGAAATTGTGCGACCATCTTCCATTGTACTGAGGTAGATACCAGTCTCTACCCGACGCGGATTAGCTCCACTGGTCATGGCTTCGCACTAGAATCCCGAGAATTCCCTCACGAAGCTAGTCACTAGTTCATGATCTCAATCAAAAACCTAATAATCTCCACAACCCCTATACTTGTAATCAACATGTGCTCACTAGTGACGAGCTTCGTGAGGAAACTCTCGGAGTTCTAGTGAGAAGACGTGATCAGTGGAGGTAATCCATATCAGGTAGAGACAGGTATCTACCTCAGTACAATGGAAGCTAGAATAAACATTGATGCAGAATTCATTATATTTCTGACTGAGATCATGAACCGTTTGATGTTAGACCACCATTGAAAACCTGGAAGCACTGGACAGCCGTTTCATCCCATTGTGGGACTCGTCAGCAGTGTGCACCCTGGATGTGTAGTAACTCACTGATGACAATGGTGGATGTGTCGCTCAATTTCGTGGATTGGTTTATGTTAGACACTATCACCATTGGATGCCGACTCAGTGGTCCAGTAGGTTAAGCGTTCACGCGGGAGACCGAAGACCCTGGGTTCGAATCCCTCAAGTGGGATCGTGGATGCGCACTACTGAGGAGTCCCACGATAGGACGAAACGGCCGTCCAGTGCTTCCAGTTTTTCAATAGTTATCTAATATCAATCAGTTCATGATCTCAATGAAAAAAAAGACTTAATAATATCTACAACCCTATACTGATAATAACAAATGGTTTATACATACAAAAACTGATTATAGCCATTAAGAATACTACTACCACTACTACTACTACCACTACTGCTACGATAGTTTCGTTTAACTAACCCATACTACTTACTACGTTTTTAATCGTTTTTGTTGTATCGTTTTGATGTATTCATATTCATAACTTGAACAATTCACATGATAACAAGGCATTGAAATTTTTAAACAAAGCATCAATAAACCAATCACCATTTAAGTACAAACTTCATATAGGTCAGAGAATAAAAAGAGAGAGAGAGTGAGTGAAACATGGTTGAATCAGATCACTGGGCTGATGATTAAGTTGTATGGTTAATAATACATATTTACCTCCGTCACACACATAGATATACAGAATTATACACAAAGCAAACAAACATACGAACACAACACTTGATATTCTTTTCTATATATATATATATCAGTAAAGTTAACCTTTCTCTCTATATCATTATTGTACATTTTCATTTTGTACATTCATTTGTTCATTCAATTGTTCGTGTTCTTTGCCTCTTTGACCTCAAAAATCTCATCATATAAGAAGAGATTTGTCGATCAGATTTTTCAGTATTCCTCTCTCTCTCTCTTTATCTCACTATGTGTCATATTTCTAAATTGAAAATGTTTGACAAAGGAGTCCTCGTGTCTTGTTTATGATTATTTACTTCAAATCATTTGAAAAATGAATCATACCTATACAATGATTAACTAAAATTTGTAAGTGTAATGGAGTGTGTATTAGAGATTAGAGAATGGGGTAAGAAGGAAGTTAAAATCTATCCAAAAAGAATGTGATAAACTGAAGGGTATTCAATAAGAGATATAATGAAAGAATAACAAACTTGTTTAAACAAAGAATTAGATTCCCTGTTGAATTGATACATTTGATAATAGGATGAAACAGCTAATCAATCCGGAAAAAGGAGTGTAAATAATTCATTTTAGGTAATTTGAGGTAACTGGGAGGAAATTCTGTTTGATTTAGGCTTTGTATTCGTTTTTACTGATCAGTGGTGTATTAAGGGGAAATAATGTCACTAGCGCGGTTTGAACAGTATGAGAATCCGCCTCCTAGTATGAATGAAGATCACACTAACTGACTGCTGGGTAATAATAGTTCTTAGTACTGATTGAATCCTGCTGATCAAGTAATGACATCAGTGCAACTTGAGTGCTTCACCATTGTAAGCATCATACTCTATATTGGATGAAAGTTTTTAGTTAACATCACTGGCCGGAATGGGTTGGACACCTTAAACAAGGAATTACTAGACAGCTATTTCGTCTTGAATTAGGACTAGCGATATTGTGTGTCACTAGTGAGTAGCTACCTCATAGCTACCTATATGTTTGATCTCCACTGATGAAATCTCACTGGAAATCTGGAGAGATGATTGTGGGATATCGTAAGTTTTATCAAGTTAAAAATGCAGACTGTTGGATACTGACTAGATGGTCTGAAGTTTAAACATTATCTCAGAGGACTGAAGGTCATGTGTTCAAGCCCTGCTATGATCGTGGGTTTACATTGTTGAGAGATTTCATACTTACTTACTTACTTACACCTGTTACTCCTCGTGAAGGAGCATAGGTCGCTCACCAGCATTCTCCATCCAACCCTGTCCTGGGCAATCCTTTCCAACTCCTTCCAGTTGTAATTCATCCTTTTCATATCTGCTTCTATTATCCGACGTAATGTGTTCTTTGGCCTTCCTCTTTTTCGCTTCCCTTCAGGATTCCAAGTTAGCGCTTGCCTCGTGATGCAGCTTGACGATTTGCGTAATGTATGTCCTATCCATTTCCATCGTCTTTTCCTAATTTCTTCTTCAGCTGGTAGTTGATTTGTTCTCTCCCACAGAAGGCTATTGCTGATGGTATCCGGCCAATGGATGTTGAGTATCTTGCGTAGACAGCTATTTATAAATACTTGTACTTTCTTGATTGTGGTTGTTGTAGTTCTCCAAGTTTCAGCTCCATACAGTAGAACTGCCTTGACGTTCGTATTGAAGATTCTTACTTTGATATTGGTTGAAAGTTGTCTTGAGTTCCATATGTTCTTCAATTGTAGGAATGCGACCCTTGCTTTGCCAATCCTCGCCTTTACGTCTGCATCTGAACCTCCATGTCTATCGACGATGCTTCCCAGATATGTGAAGGATTCTACATCTTCCAGAGTTTCGCCATCAAGGGTGATTGGATTGCTGTTCTCCGCTTTGAATTTGAGGACCTTGGTTTTCCCTTTGTGTATGCTGAGGCCTACTGATGCAGAGACTGCTGCTACATTGGCTGTCTTTATCTGAATCTGTTCACGTGTACGTGATAGGAGGGCTAGGTCATCTGCGAAGTCCAGATCGTCTAATTGGTTCTGAGCTGTCCATTGTATTCCGTGTTTTCCTTCAGATGTCGAGGTCTTCATAATCCAGTCGACCACCAGAAGAAAGAGGAATGGAGAGAGTAAACAGCCTTGTCTGACTCCGGTCCTTACTTGGAATGCATCTGTCAGCTGTCCTCCATGCACTACTTTGCACTGTAGTCCGTCGTATGAGTTCCGGATAATATTGACAATCTTCTCAGGAACTCCGTAGTGTCGAAGAAGTTTCCATAATGTCCTCCTATCTACACTGTCGAATGCCTTTTCATAATCAATGAAGTTGATGTATAGTGACGAGTTCCACTCAACTGATTGTTCGACGATGATCCGTAGTGTTGCAATTTGGTCTGTGCACGACCGATCCTTTCGGAATCCAGCTTGTTGATCTCGAAGTTGGGCATCTACTGCATCCTTCATCCGGTTCAGCAACACCCTGTTGAAGACTTTCCCTGGTATTGACAGTAGTGTAATGCCTCTGTAGTTTTCACATTTGCTCAGATCTCCTTTCTTTGGAATCTTGATGAGGTGTCCTTCTTTCCAGTCCATTGGCACTTGTTCCTCCTCCCAAATCTTTTTGAATAGAGGGTAAAGCATGCTTGTGGTTACTTCGACGTCTGATTTCAGTGCTTCAGCTGGTATGTTGTCGGGTCCTGCTGCTTTCCCGTTCTTGATTTGTCTGACGGCCATTCTAATTTCTTCCGTCGTTGGTGGGTTGACATCTATAGGAAGATCTGTGTGTGCTGCTTCGATGTTCGGTGGATTCATTGGAGCCGGCCTATTCAGGAGTTCCTCGAAGTATTCTACCCATCTGTTTCGCTGTTGTTGAATTTCAGTGATTGGCTTGCCTTCTTTGTCTTTGACCGGCCTCTCTGGTTTACTGTATTTCCCTGATAGTTTCTTCGTTGTATCGTAGAGCTGTTTCATATTTCCTTCTCTAGCAGCTTTTTCTGCCGTCGTTGCTAATTCTTCCACATATTTCTTCCTGTCGGCTCTAATGCTCCTCTTCACTTGCTTGTTTGCTTCTATGTATTCAGCTTGTGCTTGGACTTTCTCTGCTCGTGTTCGGCTGTTGTTAATTGCTGTCTTCTTGTTCTTCCTTTCTTTGATCTTGTCCAGTGTTTCTATAGAGATCCATTCCTTATGATGGTGTTTCTTTAGGCCCAGAACCTCTTGACACGTTGAAGTCAATGTTTCTTTGATGCCTTTCCAGTTGTCCTCCATGGTAGTTTCTTCTTCCTTCAGTAGATCTTGAAAGGCTTGGAATCTGTTGTTGAGAGCTATCTTGAATTCATTGAGTTTGTCAGTATCTCGAAGGAAGGCTGTATTGAACCTTTGTATTGCTGTTTGTCCACTTGTCCAGTTCTTTTTTAGCTTCAGTTTTAAATTGGCTACAACTAGGTGGTGATCTGAAGCTACGTCAGCTCCTCTCCTGGTTCTCACATCTTCCATTGTCCTTCGGAATTTTTTTGATGCAAATATGGTCTATCTGGTTCTCTGTAGTGTGGTCCGGTGAGATCCATGTAGCCTTGTGTATACGTTTGTGTGGAAATATTGTGCCTCCTATGACTAATTTGTTGAATGCACACAAATTTGCAAATCTTTCTCCATTTTCGTTCCTCTCTCCCAGTCCATGTCGTCCCATAATATCTTCATATCCAGTGTTGTCTATTCCGACCTTGGCATTTAGATCTCCCATCAGAATGGTGAGGTCCTTTCTTGAGCATTTCTCTATGATTGACTGCAGCCGCTCGTAGAATTGATCTTTAATGTCGTCGTTGCTATCATTGGTGGGTGCATAACATTGGATAATATTCATTAAGATCCCCTCCTTCTTTGTTTTGAATGATGCTTTGATGATTCTGGATCCGTGGGATTCCCATCCTACAAGTGCATTTCGTGCTACTTTGGACAGCATAAGAGCAACTCCCTGTGTGTGTGGAGCATTTTCCTCTTCGTGACCGGAGTATAGCAGCATCTCTCCCGTAGCTAGCCTTTTCTGTCCAGCTTGGGTCCAGTGGGTTTCGCTGATTCCCAGTACTGCCAAGTTGTATCTCCTCATTTCCGTTGCTATTTGGCTGGTCTTCCCGGTTTCCCACATTGTTCTAACGTTCCATGTACCTATAAAAATTTTTGCTCTGGTTGTTAGAAGGGGCATCGGCCTCGTGGCTTCCGAAGGAATTCGGCTTTCACCATGAAGCGTCATAATTCTTCTAAATGAAGACCTTCTAACTCTCAGGGCAGAGTTAAAATGGTTTGAATTATTTTTTCTGGTAAGCGTTTTTTTAGCGAGTTAGTTTTCTACGGGATGGGGACGCTAACCCCATGCCCAACCCTCCTCCTTTACCCGGGCTTGGGACCGGCAGTAACTCTAGAAGAGCTACAGGCGGAGTTGAGAGATTTCTTACTAAGACAAATTTGATATCCACTCCTCCCAGGATTTTAAGTATCTATTATGCATATGTAATGAGAATTCCATGTTGTACTAAATTTATGATATTGAATAAAACCGCTGGCAATGATGAAAATATAAAGAGTTTCATAAAAATAAGGAATCGATCTTAACTAAGTAACGATTTTAAGCGTGGTAGTACTGTACAAAAGCTTTGTCATACTATGGGCTCCTGACCAGTACGCATCCACGATCCGCAAAAAGCATTTGAACTCAGGAACTTTGTTCTAGCGCACAAACGCTCAATTTTTAGACCACTGAGCTAGGATCCGATGGTGTGCAATTCTAACTTCAATCAATCCACCATCTTCCATTTTTCTCTATGGGTATTTCCTCCACACACAACACGGCTGAATTCCATTAATCACGACTTTTCACCAGAGCTCCAGAAAATTTCTCTTGAAGTTACTCACTAATGACCACATGAGACTTACTCATGAACTAATTACCATTACCAGTTAGATTGAAGGGTCTCCATCCAGAAAAGTTATGACGTCTCATGGTGAACACCTACATTTCAGGGAAGTCACAAGGCTGATATCCCTTCGAACAACCAGACCACCAAATAATAAAATAACATGGAATGTCCCCACAAAAGTGGGTGACCGGGATGAAACGTTGCAGAGGACAATTGGAAAGAGACTACAGTAGCATCAAATTCTTCATGTAAGGAGGTTCTGGGTCGCAAGAAGCACCATAATAAAGAATGGGTCTATCAAAACCCTGGACAAGATTCGGAAAAGAAAGAAAAAGAAGTCAGCAATTAATAACAGCTGATCAAGAGAAGAGAAAGCCAAGGCGCAGGCCAAATATACAGAACCAACCAATGATTGGACAGCATTGGAACTGAAAGTCGGAAATATGCAGAACACTGAGCAATGACAGCAGAAAAGACGACGAGAGAATGAAGTATAAGACAGCTATATGATACAACGAAGAAACTGGTAGGGAAATATAATAAACCAGAGGGACGGGTTAAAAACAAATATAGCAAACCAATCATCTAGGTTTTAGAGCAGTGGGACAAGCGAGTAGAGCATTAAGAACAGTTCTCAAATGGTCTTGCACCACTAAATCCACAAGATATCAAAGCAGCACACGCAGACTACATCAACAGTCGGAGAAATCACCAGAGTCACTAGAGAAATAAAAACTGGGAAGACAGCAGGACCAGACAACATACCAGCTGGACCACTGAAGTTAAATGTAGAAGTAAATGCAAACATGCTACACATTTTATTCAGGAAGATTTGGGAGGAAGGACAAGTACCGACGGATTAAAAACAGAAATACCTCGTCAATATTCCAAAGAAAGGATATCTCAGCAAGTGTGAGAACCACAGACACGTCATATTGCTATCAGTGTTAGGAAAGGTTTTCAACAAAGTATTGCTGAACCGGATCAAGGATTCATTAGACGCCCAACTTCGAGATCAACAAACTGTACTTCGTAGGGACAAATCATTTACTGACGAAATTTCGACACTTGGGATCATTTTTGAACAATCAGTTGGATGTAACTCGTTGCTTTACTTCGATTTCCCTTACTATGAGGAAGCATTTGACAGTCGGGATAAGAGAATCCTATGGAAGCTTCTTCTACATTCTGGTATATCAGAAGAAATCACCGCCGTCATACGGAACTCCTACGAGGGATTGGACCGGAAAGTCCTGCCTGAATGCCAGCTGACAGATGCATTGCAACTGAAAACCGATATCAGACAAAAGTATCTATACTCTCCTTCCCTCTTTCTTCTGATTGTTGACTAGATCATGATGACTTCAACACATCAGAAGAAGCATGGAATACAATAAATACTTTGGATATAGTTGGACAACTCCCATTTTGCAGATCACCTATCCCTACTAATCCATACACAGAAACAAATACACGTGAAGACAGACAGTGTAGCAACAAACCCTGCAGAAGTATTTCTCAACATTCACTGGTGAGAAGCAAGATCCTGAAATACAACACAGATAGCCTCAAACAAATCACACTCGATATAGAAGCTCTATTGATGGTGGAAACTTTCCCGTATCAGCATAACTAAGGAGAGTCTGGTGCAGGCGTAAAGGCACTGATCGATAAAGTAAGAGTAGCATTCCTACAATTGAAAGACGTATGGAACTCAAATCAATTGTCATCCAACATCAAAGTCGGGACCTTCAATACCTACATTAAGGCAGTTCTGTCATACGGGACTGAAACTTGTAGAACTACTACAACTATCATCAAAACGGTACAAGTATTTATAAACAATTGTCTACTCAATATACTCCATGTCCATTAGCAACAACGTACTGTGGTAGAGAACAAAGCAGCTTACACCTGATGGGGAAATTAGGGAAATATACTTGAGGTGGATAAGACATTCCTTGTGCGAATCACACAGCGGACCCTAACTAGGACAAAGGAAAAGAGACATATAAAAGAATACACGGCGCCGAGAACCAGAGACAAACGTTAAAAGGATGAACAGCACTCTGCGAAAAATAGAAATAGAAACCCAAGGTACAACTGATTGGATTTTCCTGGTTGGAGGCCTATGCCTTTTCATGAAGTTTCGTTGGAATTAGCTGGGTCAGTAGTATAGTACACAGCCCTAGTTCCTTACCGGATTACGTCTTGCGTTTGGTTTCTAGACGCGGCGTCACTGATGCACACTCCTGACGAGCCTTATAGCAGGACGGAATGGTTGACCAAAAGGATCTAGGTTTCCACCGGTGGTTTAACTAAGAACTATGGGTGGTTCAGGCCATGAGAATGCAATGACATATCGGAAGCTTTTAAAATTTTTTTCAATTTGGGGTTGTGAAGGAAGCGCTGTACGGCCTTTTTGTCCTAGTGTGGAACCTCACATCAGTGCACATTTCCGACCCCACATGCGGTGCTCGATCGCAGGACCTTCAGTCTTGCGCGAACGCTAAGCGTCTAGGCCAGAGGTTTTGATGTCTAACTTCACCAAATCCACAACATTGGTCGACCATCTTCCATTGCTTTAGATGCGTAACTGC
Source organism: Schistosoma haematobium (assembly GCF_000699445.3). NCBI lineage: Eukaryota > Metazoa > Platyhelminthes > Trematoda > Strigeidida > Schistosomatidae > Schistosoma > Schistosoma haematobium. The sequence continues at coordinate 44,331,179 of NC_067199.1, forward strand.
CTCACATTCTACGCGGTTAAACTCCACTGACCATGGTATCGCACTAGAACTTCGAGAATTACCTCTCGAATCTGATTCCTAGTTAGCATATGATAATTTACAGTTTGGGGTTGTAGACGTTATTGGATTTCATTGAAATTAAAAACCGGTCAATGTTATACCGCCATTTTGAGTTTCAACTGTATCCGATAAAAAGATCAAAGTAATATACATGATAAAAGTGTTACATCATAAATTGTATTGTTGTCTTGTTTCATCAATGGAATGAAACTAAACGAATTTGAAATGTGTTTAGACGAAAAGCGGATAATTTATATTTACTATAGTTATGGTAATAACTATAATTAGTCGACTGATTAAAAAGAAAGAGGGAAGGATGAAGAAGCAATCAGAATAGTGAACTCATGATGATGATGATGATGATGATGATGATGATGATGATGATGATGATGATGATGATGATGATGATGATGATGATGATGATGATGATGATGATGATGATGATGATGATGATGATGATGATGATGATGATGATGATGATGATGATGATGATGATGATGATGATGATGATGATGATGATGATGATGATGATGATGATGATGATGATGATGATGATGATGATGATGATGATGATGATGATGATGATGATGATGATGATGATGATGATGATGATGATGATGATGATGATGATGATGATGATGATGATGATGATGATGATGATGATGATGATGATGATGATGATGATGATGATGATGATGATGATGATGATGATGATGATGATGATGATGATGATGATGATGATGATGATGATGATGATGATGATGATGATGATGATGATGATGATGATGATGATGATGATGATGATGATGATGATGATGATGATGATGATGATGATGATGATGATGATGATGATGATGATGATGATGATAATGATGATGATGATGATGATGATGATGATGATATTTCATTTATTCTCCTATTTTTTTTTAATCATGGTAATATGAACTGAGCAAACATGAGTTGTAGTTTCATATACTATTGATCTTTAATTCTTTTTTCTTTCGTATTTTCACCGTTCGTCATTGTCATGATATGAGTACCCACTTATACCCAATCATATATACATAGATATCTTATTCTATCTTAATGAAAAAGAGACCCGTTAATGTATGCAAGACCTAGGAGGTATACAGATATATATACATATAGATATGTATATTCACTTTATTGTTATTATTATTATTTTCTTTTTAGAATCATTATTACTTATGAGACAATTAGACGGATACATCCGTTCATTAAATAGACACTAAGAATAAGTAATCTTTCACGTGAATATATATAGATGTATGAAATAGAGGTAAATAAAACTATGTCTTACGACAGAATATTCTAACAAAAAGAAAGTACATTATTACAGTTGATCTAGTTTTACTGTAAAAAAAACACAGCCAAAATAGATAGAAGAGTTAGAGAGGAAAACTCTATACGTCTATGTATGTATGTATGTGTGTGTCTACGACAGTGAGAAAGAGGGAATATGCGCCTCAAAATATTCAAGACAATAATAATAATCATACTGATGGTAATACGATGTTTATTATTATTGTTATTGTTATTATTATTATTATTATTCCATTCGTGATTTTTCTCTCTTCTAGGTTAGTTTTCTCCCCTGGTTACCATGGCAACGGGGGAAACATATATATATATATACATATCCTTACTAGACAATTTTGAAATTATGAGTTAATAGGTAGGAGAAAAATAAAGACGGATATACAAAGAGTGAAAATATAAAGGAAGGGAGAAATTGTAATATTATTTCATTAACCGGAAGGGTGAGGGGACAACAACAATATTATTATTATTAATAACAGTTTTCAAGTTGATATATAAAACCTGATAAATATACTAATCGTTATAGAATTGATAGAAACTATTTATTGTATTCTATAAGAAAATGAAACATAGTTGTATAATCATTTGTTTCTATTCTAGTTTTAATCAGTTTGCTTATCTTTCTTTCTAGTTATCATCGTATTATTATTTGATAAAACTGTATAATGATAATGATGATAATATTTTTATATTTACCCCCACACACACACACACACTCCATCTATATCTAATATTATACAAGATATTGTTGATTGGATATTGTTATCTATTTGGATGTAATCAATAGAAATTTTAATGGTGACCCATGATATATTCTACTCATTGAAATACATCAGGAATTTGTGTTTCTATACTAATGATATTATATTTTAAAATGAATGGTATAAAGTTTGAACCCCAGTGGGAACATTAACTATGAGGTGTAGGTACATCCATCTGATGAGTCTCAACTAGGACGAAACACGTGTTCTGAATTCCACTGCTAGTCACTATACATCTTTGATTATAATGCTTGTGAATTAAGATTATACACACAGTATGCACATATAACAATCAGACACTGATCAATTGCAATCCTAAACATCAATGAGAAGATTCAAACAAACAATATCAAGTGAATTTAAACTTCATGCTATTGCACAAGCAAGTGGATATCAGGACTCAGTAGATATGTGGATAACGTGATGGCGTTTGAGGCGAATGGTACTGGGTTCGAGACCCAGAGTGAACATCAAATATGGGATGAAAGCACATCCAGCTGATGAGTTCGAAGTAGGACGAAACGCGTGTCCTGGATTCTACTGCTAGGCGAAATCTATCTGTCCTCATAATGCTTATGAATTAAAGTTATATCGAGTCAATACACATAGTATACACATATGACAATAACAGACTGACAAATTGCAATCCTAAACATCAATGGAAAGATTCAAGTAAAACAATACCAAACGAACTTAATGATCTTATTCTCAGAATAAGGGATTTGTGAAGATTGTAATGATTTTAATAGTTGAATTCATGAATTATTCTAAGTTAGATCATACATTGAAAACATGGATGAATTGGACGATTGTTTCTCATCTCTTATATCTTCAGAGTATATATGTCTATAATTTGATGATAAATATTGAATTAAGTTACCCTTTCTATTTAATGGATCTCATCTATGATAATTTAGTATATTGAATATATCAAGTTGTATTTTAATAGATTGAAACATCAAGGAAGTAGAATTCCAAACTCAATTCTGTTCCTAATGTAAATTTAATTGATTGATGACAAATATTGAACTTAAACCAGAATTACATTGTGGTCCATATATGTATTTATGTATGCCTTCTGTGAATAGTTTACCATAGAGCATCACTACTTGTTAGATGAAGAATTAAATAGTATGAAAGTTTATGCTAATGATGATGAAAGTCTCACGATCAAAACTTCGCCCAAATCATCCACCTGAGCTGAAAATCTTCCTTATTATCTCAAAGTGAAAGTTAGGGATTGAAATGAAAGCCTCAATGAAAATCGTACACTTACATGTTATAACTTGTAGATTAGTGCTCTACTAATATATAACGTAATGATACCACCAATTAGAGAACAGTGATTTATCGACCGGACCAACGACGTATAAAACAAGTACGAAGAGTCTAGAGTCTTTATCAGTGTTTCTTCCTGACTAGCCTTGCCTGATTGAGTCCAGAACACAAACTTCAATCTCTACAATATGAATCATGTATTTCAGACATACTGGGTTTATGTACTAATCAAACAAACCAGATCGTACCATAAAATAGAAAACAACATTTGTACAAGATTTAGTCAAAAGTGGCTGTGAATATGGAAGACTGTAATGAATAGACCGAGCAGAACCCAATAACGATGAATCGTATAATAATAGTCTATGAGCCAAAATAATGCATGCGCACTACTGAAGAGTCCCACACTAGGACGAAACGACCATCCAGTATTTCCAGGTTTTCAGTGGTAGCCTAATATCAATCTATTCATAGTCTCAATCATTACAATCATTACAGATATCTGTATAAGATAATTATCAATATCAAAGCATACATTTCTTTCATCAAGTCAATACATGTATTCATTATAGTTCATGAAAAGAATTCTATGTATTTTCTACATTTGTTTCGTATTTTAACTAAAAAGAAGGAATGTTTTACAACATTTTTTTTGATGGTTAATTAAACTTCCTACTGCTCATTCATAAACAATTTACAAGTTGAAACAAGATTTGACATTATAGACGAGTACCATATTAGTGTAAACATAAAATCAAAGACTTGTTCAATATAATATGACTTTATTAAAGATTAGAAATAAAGCTCAGTACAGTAGAACTGTTTTGACATTTGTATTGAAGTATCTGACTTTGATATTGGTTAACAGTTTCTTATTGTGCCTTACTCTTCTAGATTTCTTCAAGTTCTCCTTGAGCACATAACATACTTGAAAACGTAGCGTGAACCGCTACATATTCTCATTTCAACAGAAGATTTACTTCTAGGGAGATTTTGATATCTACATTTTTGTCAATATTAGTCCATTATACACTACAATCCATAAATTCCTATACAATATTCATGAACGAGTATTGGAGTAAACTATTGTTTTTGATGAGTTCTCCATCAGGCTGATCAAGCAATTATCGTTAACAGTCGTTCACTCTAATATTCATTATGTATTAGAAGCATAGATTGAAATATGGTCATAGAGATGGTAGACGACATATTAAGATTAACATTATTCCAATTTAAGGCTCGATCCACAGTGCTCGATCAGAACTAAGAAGGCCCCCAGGTGCCCTGGTATAGCCCCCAAATGCCCTGGTATGGCCGAGAGTGGGGTGGGCCCGCCCTCCCACTCGAAATGCTCTCACACGGCCATGCGTATACAGCCTCTGCCAGGGAAGTCCTACTCATTGCCTTCTCGTGGCGGGGGTGTTGTTTACGAAATTGAGAGGACGAAAAGCAAAGGTCTGGCGCTTTAACCGGATTCCAAACCAATGGTGCACATGGGGTCCAGTATCGTGCGGGAACAAATGGCGTATGAGCCAACCGGCTACTATGGGACTGCATCTCCTCACGATGCTCCACTGCCTTGTGGGTCAGACCTTAAGGTCAAAGGCTCGAGGAGTGGTCCCCTAAGAAAACCACCTGCTTTGGTTTGGGCACCCGAGCAGTATCCCAGACCTCACACAAATCAAATGAGATTTGTGTGGCACATATGTATTTGGTGTCTCCTTGGACCAATGTTTATGTGTTTAAATAAATAAGAAGGACTTGATATCCATGACATTGGTCACCACTCAGTTATCAATCAACTGTCTTACAAAACATTACTCGCATTCCCGATTTTTCAGTAGTACCGAATATTGTTGTGAAACTGGATGACATATGATCGAATTCACTAGGAAGAATTGGTAGTCTCTTGAGACTGAAGTTACATCTTACCAAACAGCACGAAACCTAAGTCTACTACTAATAAGTAGTCTTATACTAGTACAAAATAACCGTTCAATATATATCCTAGTTTTCAGTCAAAAACTAAGCTAAAAAATACCGTTGAAACTGTTATCTTATCATAAACTTAGTCATTTTTTTTGCTTAACATTGAGAAATATTCTAATGTACTTACACTTTGTTCTACACAAATGATAAACGAGAGTGAAAATTACAACCAATTCAAATTACTTAGGGCGGCCTGCTTGATCATCTGGGCTACCTGTTCCTGCCATCTAGATATTTCAACAAGTTATCTATTTTTGTTTGTTTTAATATATCACTATGTTTATTAATCGCATAACCTATTCTGCTGCGTTTCTGAAAAGTGTACAACCTTTCGTTGTCAAAGTTACAAAAAACTCAATAAGAGACAATGTGGTTGCTGGCAATATACAACGGAAAGAATGCACATCATTCAGATGTTCATTTAGTGAACTGCTAACATCTAACTGGCTATCACTCAATATTTATCGCCAGGACCGACCAAGAAGAAGAAACGGAAACTTGTTGAAATACTTTACACTGAGAATTCTATATTGTACCAAAAATATAATACTGAATAAAGCTGATAATAATAATAATAACTTTAACTTATTCAATAAAATAACTTAGTAATTGTTTGAATGATTTCGAAGTGCTTAACACAATCATATCCATAATCAAGAATTCTCATAGTTTAGGATAACTTGTCCCAAAGACCCTGGTACAACCGTGGATGGGAAGAGTCAACGTTCCCTCTCCAAATGCTCTCACATGGCCACGTGTATACAACCACTATCAGGGAATTCCTACTCACTGCCTTCTCGCATCACGGGTGTTGTCTACGAAATTGACAGGAATGTTCGTTGCTATGACCACGGGTTGATGGACACAGAAATTCCACCTAGGGGAGTCGGAAAACCCACATTCCAAACCAATGGTGTACGAATCAATTGTTGGTCACCGGCTACCATGAGCGTGCATCTCCTGATGTTGTTCCACTGCCTTGTGAATGATATCTTTAATTTGAAGGTTCAGGGTGTGGCCCCCTAAGAGAACCATGTGTTTCGGTTTGGGCACCCGAGCAGTATCACAACCCAAACAAAAATCAAGTGACTTGTGTCGTGCATATGTATTTGGTGCCCCTTTTTACCAATATTTGTGTTCAAATAAATAAATAAATAAATTTGGATAACTTAGTTTAGTCTTATCTCCACTCTTTAAGAGAGAATAAAATCCAACAACTAGTAGGAAATATTTTATACACATAAATTGATTTGTTTACTCAGTTGCATAACTGTGATAAACGATTCATCAGGATAATGTCAGCATGGAATTTATTAAAATCTATGTCGATAAGTCTGAAGGTTAATATTCTCAACCAAAAAAGAGATCTAAATAATTAATACGTGTGCATCGAAATACTCTCCTTTGCACAAGTCGACGCACGTTTAAACTCAGTAGCCAAGTGGACAATGCTAGGTCCGAGTCCTAGTACAGGTACATCCAGCTGACGAATCACAAACAGGACAAAACACACATCCTAGATTCCCCTGTTAATCACAATTCTTAAATGCTAAAAATGGTTGCGACTGAATTGCAATATCGAATCAATCTATACACGATGCACATATACCAAAAGAGACCGATCATCTACGGTCATAAACATCAATAAGAAGACCCAAATAACCAATATAAATGAAAAAAGTACTACCTATATATAGCTAATATTTAAACAGATTTCTAATTCCATTAAAGTTTAAGAATATCAGCAAAGATGACCATAAGAAATCCCTGATCATATTAAACCAATCGACTTGATTCTAAACTGAACCCTGACCAGAGATTTAATTCTAACAAGTTTAGTGATGAAATATCATTCAATCTGGTTTAAGTTTTGATTCATTCACAATCATTTTATTCACGCATTTGTAAATGAGTGTTGTTCTCATTAATTAGATGTTTTACAAGTAATTCATAAAGTTTTTTCTTATTCGAACTAATCACCGTATGGTAAGCAAAGATGAATAATGGCTAGTAGTGGAATCCAGGACACGCGTTTCGTCCTATTTGAAACTCGTCAGCTGGATTTACTTGCATCTCAGAGGTGATGTTCACTGTGGGACTCCAACCCAATACAGCTCGATTCAAACGCAAAAACGCTATTCACTTAGCTACTGAGCCCTGGTAGTCACTTGCTTGTGCAAGTCGGTGAAGTTTTAATCCACTTGGTATTGTTTACTTGATTATTCACATTGATGTTTAGGATTGCAATTGATCAGTGTCTGATTGTCATATGTGCATACTGTGTGTATTACCTCGATATAACATTAATTCACAAGCAATATAATCAAGTTATAGTGTGGCCACCAGCCTAAGTAACTCGAATTTATTTGAACCATATTGATATTTTAAGTGGTTGGAGGTAGCCGGAAAGAAACCCTGATTGACCTAGCCTTTGCGCTATATAATACTCGTTCACAGTAAGATTTGCCTAAAGTTTTAAGGAATTGTCACTCCTTATGGAATTCGAGTCTACGTTATCCAAATCACCAACCAAAGGTTAATGTCTTAGATCGAACGACTCCATGATAACTTCTCAGAGTGTGGAGTTAAGTGATGAACGTTCGAATCCCACATAGAACCAGATTTCCATCAAGATTACACATACACCTTACTGACAATTAACAATAAGTACAGAGCTTAAATCATTCAGATTATCCTTCAGGTTACTTCCAACTATCTAACACTTCAATCGTAATTACTACTTACAATTAAAATACAACTTTTCTTGCTTTATATCAGTCATATTAACAAGCTACTGTTTTAACTTTAAGTCTTTTTAAATAACTTTTTTTTCTTTTTTTCACTCCAAAAGTCTCAAGGTTAATCTTATTCACTAGAATACTCTATCAGTCAGTTTCTTTCTATCAGTAGTGAAGATCACTGACAGTAGTCTTGTCTGGTCAACTATTATAAATGTACATATACAGAGAGAGAGAGAGAGAGGGGGGAAAGAGAGAAGAACAATTACTAAATTGAGTGACATACATGGTTTCAATGGGGAATGATAAAAATAACAGGATTTTTGTCTGATGACCTTTAGTTAGATGTTTCAGTTAAGAAGTAATGAGAGATGATTTTTTTTCTTTTTTTTAGAAAAAGGAAAGCAACTACACTTTCTTTTAATGTTTACTTACAAATATAATAATTTTGAAATAACTTCTAGAGATTATGTTTTTGATTGAGATCATGAACCGATTGATGTTAGACCACCTTTGGAAACCTGGAAGCACTGGGTGGCCGTTTCGTCACATCGTGGGACTACTCAGCAGTGCGCATACACGATCCCGCTCGAGGGCTTCGAACCCTGGGCCTTCGGTTCCGCGCGCGAACGCTTAACCTACTGGTGATAGTGTCTAGCATCAACCAATCCACGAGATTGCGCGACCAACTTCCATAGAGATTAAGCGTTCGTGCACGAGACCCAAGGTTCTGGGTTTGAATCCCACGTATGGGATCATGGATGCGCACTATTGAGGAGTTCAACGGCCATCCAGTACTTTCAGGTTTTCAATGGTGATTTATTATCAATCGATTCATGATCTCTATCAAAAACATAGCAATCTCCACAATCCCATACTGATAATAATTTTAAAATGAGATAGAATACATGTTCGTGAATTTGTAGTACATTCGTTTTACACTGTTCAATATGTATACGTTATCAAGAGTTTTCGGATAAGCTTTCGTTCATTTAATCAATGAGCATTGTATATAAATGTATGATGTTCATTGAGGATTTCACTTCAGGCAATAACTTTCACTCTATTTGAGTTTTCATTCAACAAGTTGGGATGTGTTACAATGTTATGATCATAGAAACATATGTAGATGATTGAAATGAAGTGAATGTGATGAAACTCATGATCTGATATGTGGTATTCACTCACTGACTGATTAAATGAATGTGAAACTGCTTGGAAATTGTTAGATATTGAACATCGAAAAAGGATGGATAACTTCACATGTTAAAATATATTTGGTCTATGTACATTGAAAGTAAAGAATTGTCTGTGTTGATTCAAAGCATTCCAGTAAACATGATTCATTCTTTACAAGTGATTGATAATTGAGTAATAGTCAAAGTTATGTGTTTAAAGTCCTTCTTAGTGCTGATAGAATCAATTTACAATTTGGCTACTAATCTCAATTACTCAATATCACATGAAATATTTTGAGGTGTAAAGTGGTTGAAGGTAGTCGAAAGGATACCCTAGACTCACGTTTCATGCTATTTGGCCATTAGTAGTAGATATATCGTCATTACTGATTGATATCAAACGATACCTGAGTAGCAAAGTGGTAAGGTATTTGACTATTAAGCTTTGTGACACTGGGTCAAATTCACTAGGGATCATGGATTCTCCCATAACTAGAGCTATAACTTACTGACAAGTGCTAAAAAACACGAAACCCAAGGTTGGAGATTTTTTGTCGAATACCTTTAACAACCAGCTTATATGCTTCATTACATTTAGAAATTTGTTTCTTAATGTTGATGTTTGTCGATAATCTGTACACAGGTTTTTAGAGATTGTAGTATTTTTATAGTTGAATTCATGAGTCGGTCTAAGCTAGACCACCACTGAAAACCTGGAAGCATCGGACGGCCGTTTAGTCCTAGCATGATATACCTCAGCTGTGCGCAAGCACGATCCGTCACATGGGACTCGAACCCAAGACCTTCGGTCTCGCGTGCGAACGTTTAACTTCTAAGCTACTAAGCCAGCAGTCAATGGTGTTGATGTTTAACTTCAATCAATCCATAATCTTGCTCAACCCTTCATCTACTGTCTGATCGATTTTGAGCCATGTCGCCCAGAGTCCCGAACCATCGGTTATGATAATCACACGGATCCCAACCAAGTATTTTGAATCTACCAACGGTTAAAATAAAAGTAAACATAGATCTTCAGTTCAAATTAATAACGATCAATAAGAAAGTGAAGATTTATGGAACAAAATGATTCTGAGATGGTGGAGAAGATTTGTAGCTCAGGTACAAAATGATTCGTTTAATGTTAATCTTCACGATTAGTTGGAACGATATCGAAATGCGGGGAACAGTCTACTTATGATCAGTTTTTCTTTGATTGGTTCTCTTCAACAGTGTTTGTGCATAACTTAAGTTTTGTGCAAATTAAAACACATCAAAAGAATATTACTGAACTATTAAGAGAAAAAAATGTTTTCTCACGGAGTCGAATTTCAATCATTTAATGTCATAATTGTCGGGGATGTTACCGTAAAGGAATCTGAGTACTACTGTTTAAAAGTCCCAAACTTAAAAGAACCAATAGTTCTAATATGCTAGACATATTACATACTGTTTTAAGATCCCATAGTAAGTGAAGAACAAATGTAGATGAATTATTAAGAGTATATGAATGAAAGTCAAGACTATTGTCATCATGAGTTATAATTCTGGTCTCAGTATTAAAACCTATCACACAATCTCAATCTTTCTTTGAAAAGCTAGTTGACCAAATGTTAAGAGCATAATAATAACTAAACTCCGCCTGGAGTCCCTCCGGGGGCTACTGCCGGTCCCAAGTCCGGATAAAGGAGGAGGGTTGAGCATGGGGTTAGAGACCCCATCCCGTAGAAAACCAACTCGCTAAAAAAACACTAACCGGAAAAAAATATTATGTACATTCAATCTATAATAATAGCTTCTTATTACTTACTTACTTACGCCTGTTACTCCTAATAGAGCATAGGCCGCCGACCATCATTATCCAATCCACTCTGACCTCGACCTTCCTTTCTAGTTCTATCCAATCCTTGTTCATTTTTCTCATGTCTGTCTCCATTTCTCGAAGTAATGTGTTCTTTGGTCTTCCTCTTTTCCTTTGACCTTGAGGAATCCATATGAGGGCTTGTCCTGTGACGCAGTTGGGTGCTTTCCTCAATGTGTGTCCTATCCACTTCCAGCGCTTCTTCCTGATTTCTTCCTCTGCTGGGATCTGGTTTGTTCTCTCCTACAGTAGGCTGTTGCTGATAGTGTTTGGCCAACAGATCCGAAGTATTTTGCACAGAAAACTGTTAATAAACACTTGTATCTTTTGGATGATGGCTTTTGTAGTCCTCCAGGTTTCCGCCACGTACAGTAAAACTTTTTCGACATTTGTATTGAAAGTTCTGACCTTGGTGTCGGTTGACAGTTGTTTTGAGTTCCAGATGTTCTTCAGTTGTAGATATATGCTGCTCTTGCTTTGCCGATCCACGTCTTCACATCTGCATCAGATCCACCTTGTTCATTAATGATGCTGCCCATATATTTAAAGGTTTTTACATCTTCCAGAGTTTCTCTATCAAGTGTGATTGGATTGGTGCATACTGTGTTGTATCGGAGAATCTTGCTTTTCCCTTTGTGTACATTGAGATCTACTGCTGCTGAGGCTGCTGCTACGCTGGTTGTCTTCTTCTGCATTTGTTGTTTCGTGTGCGAAATAGATTCTTATATCTAAAGTACTGACAATGTTACCTTAAGTTTCTCTTAGCAAATAAAACTTTCTTGTTAATTAAATTTGTTACATATCATTGTTCGTATTCAACTAGATGTTAATAGTTCTTTCAAGTAATTAGTCGACAAGCTGACATCTACATTGTATGAATTAATCTATAGTCATAGATATAACATAGTTTCTGTATACGGTACCATGGTGAATATAGAACTAACAGTAAGGGAGAATATCAGTTTTCTCATAATACTAACACACTTAATGCTATCAATAAATTGTACTATACAGTTGTGTTTCTGACATGTTTATTTATTTATTTGAACACATAAATAGTAGTACAAGGGGGCACCAGATACATATGCGCCACACAAGTCTAATTTGATTTGTGTGAGGGCTGTGATACTGCTCGGGTGCCCAAACCGAAACAGGTGGTTTTCTTGGGAGGCCACAACCGAAGCTTTCGACCTAAAGGTCTGATCCACAAGACAGTGGAACAACGTCAGGAGATGCAGTCCTATGGTCCTATTGGTTCATATGCCATTTGTTCCCTCAGGATACTGGAGCCCATGTGTACCATTGGTTTTAAATCAGGGTTTTCCAACTACCCTAGGTGGACTCTCTGTGTCTACTAACCCGGTTAAAGCTCCGGACACTCGCTTTTCGTTCTCTTAATTTCTTAAACAACATCCCAGCCACGAGAAGGCGATGAGTAGGACTTCCTTGGCAGAGGCTATATACGCGTGACCATGTGAGAGGTTTTGGAGAGAGAGAGCTGACTCTCCCTACCTTTGGCCGTACCAGGGCATTTGAAGGCTTCTGATATGTATGAATGATCAATCTCCGTAAAGCTTTTGTAAAGAAAACAAACAAGAAAGATCAACTAAACAACATTTATAGTTGAATGTAATTAAATCTATTAGGATGATTCAGCTTTTGAATGAAGAATGATCTACTTTGACAAATTTAACTTGAACACAGACATAGTAGTGTTGTACATTAAAATATAGTTGTTTAAATATAATAAAAGTAATAAACTAACTGATTAATGAGCGAAAGTCCATTATTCCAACTGGAATAAATAGACATTTATTTTTGATTGAGATCATGAACAGATTGATGTTAGATAATCTCCACAACCTATACTGATAATTACCATGTGTTCACTAGTGACTAGAATCGTGAGGGAATTCTCGGGATTCTAGTGCGAAGCCATGACCAGTGGAGCTAATCCGCGTCGGGTACAGACTGGTATCTACCTCAGTACAATGGAAGATGGTCGTACAATTTCGTGGGTTGGTTGAGGCTAGATATTAACACCGTTGGATGCCGACTCAGTGGTCTAGTTGTTAAACGTTCGTGCTCAAAACCGAAGGTCCTGGGTTCAAATCCCTCGAGAGGGATCGTGTATGCGCAGTACTGAGGAGTACGACAATAGGATGGAACGGCAGTACAGTGCTTCCAGGTTTTCAATAGTGGTCTAACATCAATCGGTTCATGATCTTAATCAGAAAACTTAATAATCTCCAATAGCCCTATACTGATACATTCATTTCATGGACCTTCTATAAACCACACAGTATATTCTGCTACTTTGAATAATAGGTACGTGAGCGTTGTCGATAGAAAGCTCAGTTTGACCTGAATTTCGCCATTCATTTTCAAGGTGTATCTCAGATAATGAGGAATATGACACGATTCTGAGAATTAGGACTCGCATCACTCATTGTACCATCTTAGTGTTATGACTATCATTCTGTAAGAGTGAGGCATCCAAATTGATTAAGTAGTAAATAATATTTGTCCCCACAAGAAACTAAGTTTCAAAGGTCCTGGGTTCGAATCCTGTACACGGGATTCGAGGATGCACATAGTAGGACGAAACGTCCGTTCAGTGATTCCAAGTTTTGAATGGTGGTCTAACACTGATCGATTCATGATCGTAATTAAAAATACTAGATACGTGTTGGAATTGAATACAAAAACGATTCCTGTCACAAATTAATATCAATTCATAAATCATTCATGATTTGAGAGGGTTGGAAAATACTTACTCAAAGCATATTTAATTTATTTAGTGTTTCAAAAGAAGAATTTCCTTATGATTTCCGTTTATCTAACATACATCAAATGAAAAATCACGTCACATAATACAGATCCAATTTAGTAATCAATTCAGAAATGAACTTTCTGTACAACGGATAAAACCACAAAACAATGTAGATGAAAATAAAGGGATTAAAGTTTGAAATGATGATATAATAGTTGAAAGTCATATACTTCAACTGATATGTAACTCATTTAACAACCAAAGAATCATGTAATCATCATTGAGCAACATCTTGGATGTAAATTCATCAGAGGAATGCATTTAGTGATACTATCCAGTTTTCCAGATCAAAATGAGCTGAAGTTCGAATTCATAATGTGATGAATAGTTAGTTCGCTGCTCAATGCAGTAAAACATGTTAAAGATGAGATTCATGTGTTGATTGAACTTGCTCCTGTCTTTCTGAGCTGATATTGTAGTAATTTCAATGGTTGAGATCATGAGTCTATTGAAGCTAGACCACCATAGAAAACCTAGAAGCAATAGATGGCCATTTCGTCCTACTAATCATTACATGCTCACTAGTGACTGACTTCAAAATGCATTTCCTGGAGCTCTAGTGAGAAGCCGTAACCAGTGGAGTTCAACCAGGTCTGTTGTGAGATACGAGCTCACTGAAGACAATAGTGTACAGTGGCGCAATTTCGTGGATTGGTTAAAGTTAGACATTAACACCATTGGATGCAAGCCAGCTCAGTGGTATAGAGACTGACAGATCCTGGGTCGGAATCTCGCGGGGGGCGGGATCATGGATGTGCACCGCTGAGGAGTCCCATACTAGGACGAAACAACAGTCCAATGCTTCCAGGTATTCCATGATGGTCTAGCTTCGATTCACTCATGATTTCAACTATTGATATATGTATTACTCAAAGATGCATAAGACTTAGGGAAAATCTAACCTGGTCCATTTTCATCAAATCTTTTACATAACTTATTCAATATAAGTCTATTCATTTATAAGACACTATTGTCTCATTGAACATAATCAAGGTAATATTAATAAAAGATTATTCCATCTTAATGTATACATTAAAGAGTTTACTGATTCAAAAAAACAAACAAAAATTTTTCTTCTTTCCGTCTGACTACATTAAAAGTTATTTTAAGTGATCATTGAAAAGAGAGAAAAAAAAATGGTATTTTAACTCTAATTTCTAGGCTGTTGCCACTAATGAAAAAACAAAAAAACGAAAAATAAAAAAATAACATTATTCAGTAATTCACTTGGTATTATTTGACTTGTATCTTCCCATTGAGGTTTCGGACTTCAGTTGGTCAGGACTCAGTAGCTAAATGACTGACGCGATGGCGTTTGAAGCGAATGGTACTGGTTTCGAGTCCCAGCGTGAACATCAACTCTGAGATGCAGGTACATCCAGCTGACGAGTCCCAAATAGGACGAAACACGCGTCAAACTGGATTCCACTGCTAGCCACTATCCATCTTTGCTTACAAAAATTATTGAGTAATTTTTGAAATTAATTTTATTATGGAAATTTTGTTTGGAGTGAATCATACTGAGTTCGAGTCCCAAAGTGAATATCAAATCTGGAATGCGAATAGAGGAAGAGTTCCAAATGCGGTGAAACACGTGTCCTGGATTCTACTGCTAGCCACTATACATCTTTGATTATAATGCTTGTGAATTAAGGTTATATCGTGGCAATACACACAATATGCACATATGACAGTCAGACACTGATCAATTGCAATCCTAAACATCAATCAGAAGATTCAAACAAACAACGTCAAGTGGATTTAAACTTCACCGACTTGCACAAGCAAGTGGATATCAGGACTCAGTAGATATGTGGATAACGCGACGGCGTTTGAAGCGAACTATACTGGGTTCGAGACCTAGAGTGAACATCAAATATGGGATGAAAGCACATCCAGCTGATGAGTCCCAAATAGGACGAAATGCGCATCCTCGATTCTACTGCTAGCCGCAATCAATCTTTCCTTATATTATTTGTGAATTGAGGTAATATCAATTCAATACTTACAGTATGCATATATGCCAATAAGAGATTGATCAGTTGCATTGATAAACACGAACGAGGCGATTCAAGTAAACAACACCAAGTGATTTTAATTCACTTTTGTTTCTAACTTCGTATTATCGTCTACCCATGACCATAGTTTAAATTTCTTTAGTCAGAATTTAATCATTGAGAGAAAATGGTATGATCTTTATCTTTTACAAACAGTCACTAAGATCCTCAATTACTGATAATATGAGAATACCATTAGATATGACTCCTTATTAGAATTTTTGAATTCAATCAATTATATTATTATGATTTTTATTAAGTTAGAAGATTTATTACGGCTAGCTTACATCATGGAGTCAACGAAACATTAAAAGATAGAGGAGAGACTGAAATACTAACAATATAATACTCAAGGCTGAACAGTGTAACGAAGCCAAGTTATACTGGTTATGATATGAGCATTACAGTATTATTGGACAAGTGAATCGTTATCAAATGATTTTATAATGTCACCGACTAGACAATTAACGATCTTAATTGTTGAATCAATGAGTCGATCCAAGCTAGACCACCATTGAAATCCTGGAAGCACTGGATGGCCGTTTCGTTGCAGTACACGACTCCCCATCAGTGCGCATCCACAACTCCTCATGGCGGACTCGAATCCACGGCCTTCGATCTCGCGCATGAACTCCTAACCATTAGATTGTGATCAGTGGATTCTAATCCATGTCGACAGGTATCTACCTCAGAGGTTAAGTATGAGTGCGCGATACCGAATCTCATGGGTCCGAGTCCCTCGTGAAGGATTATGGATGCGCACTACTGAGGAATCCCATACTGGGACGAAACGGTCGTCCAGTACTTCCAGTTTTTCAATGGTGGTCCAGCTTACGAATTCAACTATCAAAATTACCGCAATCTTCACAAACCCACATTCTGATAATAATTAACAATTTGACATAATATTTGGTGTAAAAATGACCAGTTATCATGAATGTATTTTATATCGAAGATTTTGTGTAATCAGAGAGTATTTACACTTGAAGGGTAATAATCACACTGTCATGAGAACTATTATGATAGAAAAACAATCGTAAATATGTAACTTATAAGTAATTACTATAATGCATTGCTTTTTCTTTTCTCCATAAGTCTACGTTATAATTACTGGGTTCAGATATAATCCACTGATTATGCATAGCCCATATTTATGGGAAATGAGTATATATATACGACAGTTATCGTTTATCGATAACCATTACCGGAGAATTCTTTATTGAATCGCTTAATTGAATCATTAGCCTTAACAAGATTGGCATCATAGATTGACTACACCTGGTGGGAAAAACAACAAACATTCAAGAAGAATCAGGTAGTTGTTTTGTTCTAATATATGATTACTGAATAATGGCCACCAACGGCCTGATCAGGGATCGGAGTGAAAAAAATTCAATATTGACCGTAAGCCTGTGACCTTTAGTCACCTGGTTCACGGTCTTTAGTTCACATTTCCAGCTCCTATCAATTCATTATGACAACAAATGATAGTCAAGTCATGTCGTTAATTAGTGGAAATCGAAGATTCGAATTATTGGCTGGTAACTCAATGGCGCGAATTCAATGCTATCATCACGCGATTTGAAGTTTCGGTCCTTGATGTGGACTTGGGTAAACATTGTTGAAGAGTCTCAAAAATGGACGAAGCTGGTTTCCAGTGTTTCTTCATCCTCAGTAGTTGATTCAGAAGGCCGAATAATAACTACAAGCTTCTCACTTAAATAAAAATGTCTTCTAATAGGCCTAATTAAAGAAATAATTGAAACACATGGAATTTTAGAATATATTTTACAGATGATATCAGGATTCAAACTGTGATAGTAGTTTTATTGTTACATGAATGTCAAGTAGAACGGTTCTATCCAAGATATTGTACAATAGCAAAATGAAGCAATGTAGTTGTAAAGTGGTTGGAAGTGGTCGACAGGAAATTCCAGACCTAGGTTTCGTAGTATTTGGCACTAGTCAGCAAAGCATGCCTTTCGGTATCGCACTCGAATGCTTCACCTTTAAACCACTGAGCTGGCATCCAACGGTGGTCTAGCTTATACCGACTAATAAATTCAACTATAACAAAGTCAGTCAAGAAACAAAAGGTCTTTATAAGTCTATCTGATATAAAAATTTAGATTGAACAGTCCATTAGCTAATAGTGAACAATTTTAACTAACACCTTGATAACAATCACACGGTAGGGATGGAAACACCTTAAGTTAACTATGACCAAAAACACAATATATATTATAGTATCTAACTAAATGGTCAGTGCTGTTTCGGTCATTTTGTTGTTAGTTTATAAATCACAAGCTGAAGATAACCAATCAGAAATTAGATTATTTAGGTGAAAGGTCAAACAGTTGAATTAATGATCAGCTATTTCAATCGATTGAAATTGACCAATCCCCTCTAATGTTATTAGGGTAAAATAGTTATGTCAGTTGACGATATGTTATGGTCTAAAAGTTCATGTGCTTAATTCCTCCTTACTAGAACGAAAAAAATCTTCGTGTTAAGTAATTAAAGTGATCATATAGATTTAATAGTTGAATTCATGAGTCGATTAAAGCTAAATCACGATGAAAAACCTGGAAGCACTGGACGACCGTCTCGTCCTAATATGGAACTCATCAGCAGTACGCATCCATGATTCCTAACGAGGGGCTCGAACCCAGGACATCCGGTCCCATACGCGAACATAGCCTCTAGACCACTGACTCGGCATCCAACGGTATTAATATCTAACTTCGACTAGTCCACGGAAGTGAGAGACACATCCATCATTGTCTTCCGTGAGTAACTGCTTCACAACAGACACTGTTGAACTCCATTGCTGAGGAATTCTATACCAGGACGAAACAGCTGTCCAGTGCTTCTAGGTTTTCTATGGTGATTCAGCTTTAATAGATCTATGAATTCAACTATTAAATTTACTACAATCTCTACAAACCCTCATTCTCACACAGATATATATATAAATATATATGTATATAAATATGAACTCCGCCTGGAGTCCCTTCGGGGGCTACTGCCGGTCCCAAGCCCGAATAAGGGAGGAGGGTTGGGCATGGGGTTGGCGACCCCATCCCGTAGAAAACTAACTCGCTAAGAAAACGCTAACCAAAAAATGCTGGTCGGCGGCCTATGCTTCATTAGGAGTAACAGGCGTAAGTAAGTAATATAAGTATGATCATTGAAGAATATACTTTAGCTATTCATTCTCATAGTGAAATATCATCTGAATAGAGAACTGACGCCAAACATTGAAGTTTAAGTGAAAATTCAGAAAGAAATCAATGTAATTTAATTGATCTGAAACCAAATGACACACTAATATGTCTCTATCCAGTTACTTACTTACTTACTTACTTACACCTGTTACTCCTAATGGAGCATAGGTCGTCGACCAGCATTCTCCAACACCAGAGGGACTCCAGGCGGAGTTTCTCTATCCAGTTGCTAAACTGAAATAATGAAAAATGGGCAAATGTTCTCCGGTCGTTCACTTTGATCATATCTAACTTTATATATATAAATCAATGTACAGGTATCTCGA
Source organism: Schistosoma haematobium (assembly GCF_000699445.3). Taxonomy (NCBI): domain Eukaryota; kingdom Metazoa; phylum Platyhelminthes; class Trematoda; order Strigeidida; family Schistosomatidae; genus Schistosoma; species Schistosoma haematobium. The sequence goes on from NC_067199.1 coordinate 44,350,825, forward strand.
GAACTGGGCAAATGGATTCTTATTCACTTCGTTAATCAGACTTAGATATAATCTCTTTTACGTCATCTATCAACACCTGTTGAACTGTCAATACAATTTGGATATTTGCATTTTTATTTAGCCAAAAACCATCAACAAATTGTGACTTAATTTATGTATCTAGAGGGATATTGTTGTTAATCTTATCTCTACCTAGTGACTTTGATTTACAAAGGGTAGATTTATAACCTCTTTGTTTATGGCTTCAATTGAATATATTTCTTTTCTGTATCAAGCCTCTTATTGTTGAATTGACGTTACCTATTAAGTTATTTTACCATTTCTAGAAACCTTCTATATTCATCAGGCATTCAATTCCCTCTTATAGAATATTCATATAACTTAACTGTATATAATTAAAGCTATGATGGATTTTCATGAAATTTGTCTACGTCTATTGTTTTTTTTTTCTTTTCTTAGAGATTGATAGTTCAATGCAAACGTGATATAAGGAGTTTATATCCCCTTTCTCAAATAATTGATAATGATGGTCTTTTTAAGATTCAAGTAGATGAATGAGAATTCACTTCTTTTATGACTATTAAATCTAAATTACATATAAATTCATTTGGTATTGTTTACTTGAATCGCCTCGTTCGTGTTTATCAATGCAACTGATCAATCTCTTATTGGCATATATGCATACTGTAAGTATTGAATTGATATTACCTCAATTCACAAATAATATAAGGAAAGATTGATTGCGGCTAGCAGTAGAATCGAGGATGCGCATTTCGTCCTATTTGGGACTCATCAGCTGGATGAACTTTCATCTCAGATTTAACGTTCACTCTGGGTCTCGAACCCAGTATAGTTCGCTCCAAACGCCATCGCGTTAAGGAGTCTCATAATATGATGAAATAACTAACCAGGTTCTTGCTTTTCAATGATTATCTAACCAAAGTTAATCAGTGATGCGGAACTCGAAACTTAACTATTTTCAGTATATTTTAATGACCTAATAGTGGTTTAATTATGATTGGTATAATGAAATTCCATTGAAACCATGTACTGATCAAGGTTAGATAACCACTGAAAACCTGGAAGCGCTGGAGGCCCGTTTCACCCTAGTGAACAGCTCCACCGCAGTGTGCACCCACGACTCTACAGGCGAGAGTCAAACCCAGAACATTCGGGTACAAAATTACTAAAATTAATTACTTACTTACACCTTCTATTTCTAGTTGAGCTAGTTTGTTGACCAGAGACCTCCAACTAGCTCTATCTTGTGCACTTCTTTCCAGACATTGTCAAGTTTTATTCAGTCTTTCGATGTTTGCCTCCAATCCCTTCTCCATATGTTTTTTGATCTGCCTCTCCTCATTTTGCTTTGAGGATTCCATGTCAGTGTTTGCTTTGTGATGCGGCTTAATGATTTCCGCTGCATGTCCAATTCATCTTCAATGTTTTTCTTAAATTTCTCATGAACTAGAAGCCAGTTTGTTCTCTGACACAGTAGGTTGTTGCTGATGGTGTCAAGCCAATGGATCTGGAGTACTTTGCACAGACAGCCGTTCATAAATACCCGTCCCATTTTATGCTAGTTATGGTAGTTCTCTGAGTTTCAGCTCCGTACGACAGAAAATTCTTGATGTGTGTATTGAAAATTGTAACTTTGATGTTGGATGAGAGTTGTTTTGAGTTTAAGACGTTTTTCAATTGTAGGAATGCTGCTCTTACTTTGTCAATCCGTGTCTTCACACCTGCATCAAACCCTCCTTCTTTATCAATGATGTTGACCTGATACATGGAAGTTTCCATCTCTTTCAGAGTTTCTCCATCAAGTGTGCATGGGTTAATGTCCTTTGAATTGTATTTTAAGTTCTTTAAATACTTTAAATGATGTTTTTTTCGACAGGGTTGTCTTCTACTGAATGGATTGCTTACTCATGCCCAACCCTTTACTTTATCCGGGTTTTGGACCGACAGTAAACCTAGAAGGGTTCCAGGTGGGGTTAATTTGAAACCGAAGGTACATAATACGATCATCACATAAAAATGTTAGAGATAACTTTGAAAAGATATTGTAAAAATATAACATCTATCAAAACTGTAGTGAGTTTTGATTATTTCTTCAACTTTTATTATTCTTCTACGTTAAATGGGAATTTTCATTTTATTATTCTGTCTGGGCTAAAGATTTATGACAACTGATTCACTGAACACATGACATTACTAGACAATGATAATGCTGTTTATTGAGGTGCTTAAAAGTGGAAATATTAACCATAGTCTCCACAACCCCCATAATAGTAATCAACATGTGCTCACTAATGACTAGCTTCGTGAGGGAATTCTCTGAATTCCAGTGAGAAGCCGTGATCAGTGGAGGTAATCCATGTCGGGTAGAGACAGGTATCTACCTCAGTACAATGGGAGATGGTCGCGCAATTTCGTGGATTGGTTGATGTTAGACACTATCACCATTGGATGCCGACTTAGTGGTCCAGTAGGTTAAGCATTCGCGCGCGAGACCGGAGGCCCTGGGTTCGAATCCCTCGAGTGGGATCGTGGACGCGCACTGCTGAGGAGTCCCACGATAGGACGAAACAGCCGTCCAGTCCTCCCAGGTCTCTAAAGGTGGTCTAACATCAGTCAGTTCATGATCTCAATCAAAAACATAATGATCTCCACAACCCCTATACTATTAACCATTCAATTGTTAATTAGTAGACTAAAAGGAATCTACCACATATTATATGATTTGATGGTAGTGTATTTGATCTATGGGAGGATAGATGAGAAGTTCAATGTTGAAAAGAATTAAGTGTTTAATACTCTTCAAGTTTTAGTAGTTTTTCTACCCCGGTTAATCTCAGTCAGTGATGAAAATGAACTTTACAATAGGATTTGATTTGTAATGTCAGGTATAGAAAAAATATTTTGTTTTGAGAGAAATAGCTTTTATAAGGACATTCATCGATTAATAGGAACTATATTTGATGATCATAATTATTCAATTTAGGTACCTCTAAAGTAATATTATATGGAATCCTCATATTACACAAATCATCTGAAGGTATTATGCCGTTCACTAGACAAGAAGATTAAAATTCCAACATTGTTTATAATCGGTTGAGCACATTTCTGTGGAGTCCAGATATGATCAATCACTCATACTCTATACAGAACGTGCTATATATATGAATTGGTTCTAGTTTACGCATTATACTAGTGCTGCAATTTACATTAGTAAACGTGGAGGATATACTTTGAAAAGAAGGGATAACATAAGGAAATGAAAATATTGCAAATGTGTTCGATTTTTAATCATGTCACTTAACATCTAACACTGGTCATGATTATTGCACGGACCTCAATTAAGTATATATGCTAAATCTACCAACTCATCTCAAATCAAGTGTCACTGATTTCATATTGGTTTGGACACTCTTCGAATCCTACACCAGCCAAAAGTGCAGATCAAGGGATGGATTGTATTTCCTTTGTTTATTCGATTTACTTAGATGAGTTCTTAGATTACATTGAACAATCATTTGATTTGAGTGATATTACATTAAATCTTTCTAAATGTAAAGTGTATGTTATTGTCCAAGATATGAAAAGAACCTAGAAACCCTACTGGGATTACATAACTTTGTACTATATGAGTTTATGTCAAATATAACTTATCTTAGTGGGAGTTTCACTTTCGGTCACTTTTAATCTTCTCATGCTTTTCTACTAACAAATTTTTGTGTTCGAACTATCTTATTAATTGTTTTCAGATTATAACATCACCTGATACATTTATATGTTGTAAGTTCTTGTTCATTACGTATTATCCAATAAATTCTCTATTATTATATCCTGAACTGTACAGAATATTGAAGAGTATTAGTATGGTAAATGATGAATCTTTTGGTATTATTATGAATCTGATTAAGTCGATAAAGATTCATTTTTCCATCAACCGACTTGTCATCCATATCCATGACTCTTAATCTAACTTCAGTGTTAGCTATTCGCTGTAGTAAAATTTTATCAAATTTGTAACATTATAGTTGAATTCATAATTCAATTAAAGCTAGACCACCATGGAAAACCTGGAAGCACTGGACTGCTGTTTCGTTCTAGTATGGGACTCCTCAGTAGTGTACATCCATGGTCCCGAGATCGATAGGTCCTGGGTTTGAATCCCGCGAGCGGGATAATATTTAATTTTCTTATTTCTCATTATGATAATTCTTCACATTTAAAAGGGACTATTCAAAGGTTCAAGTACTTATTAACCAGTTCTTCAACTGAATATATTATCAGGATAGGGGTTGTGGAGATTGTTAAGTTTTTGATTGAGATCATGAACCGATTGATGTTAGATCACCATTGAAAACACGGAACCACTGGTCGGCCGTTTCGTCCTATTGTGGGACTCTATTAATGATCGAAAAACCATAGCCCTGTTAATCAGTTCATCTTTTTGAAAAAAAAAGATTATTATCATCTAAAATATCTTCTCCATGTTCACGGCCAATAAAAGAATTCGAGTTGACTGATTCATATCCAAAAATATGACATAATTATAGAAAAAGTCAGATTCACTGAATGTATTGATGAACAGATGGATTAAAATATACATGACTTAATCTACAAATTAATAACCCTAAGTAATATGAACGATTTGACCAAGTTAGGGTATAGTTAGGAAAAATAAAGTAAATTTACGAATTAAAACTAAATATTTTCAAAATGACAAATTTATCTATCATCTTTCTTCTGTTAAATGCAGGACCACACCCGTATCGTAGGTTACTAGTATTTGATCATAGGTGTCTTCGAAACATTGCTCGTATATCCTGGGACCATCGAGTAAGTAACGCAGTTGTTAGGAAACGGGTACTAGGCAAGGATGGCAAATCAATTGATGAAGTAGTGAAACTTTATCAGTTGAGATGGCTAGGATATAAGTTACGTATGCCCGACCATCGACTGCCTCAACGAGAGATGCTCAATGGTATAGGAGTAGATTGGAAGAAAGCTAGGGGCAGCCAGACCAAAACATGGCACAAGTCCATGAAGTCACTAACAAGTAGAATGAGCCATGTTGGTAGGTGTAGACTACCTGGTTGGGGTCCACGAGATGATAGCCACCGATGATTAGAGACCTTGAATGACATGGTTCAAAATCGTTTGCAATGGCGCAGGTACGCCTACTCTTTGTGTTCTCCCAAATTCTAATCTCGTGAATCCTCCTTGTCTCTTTTTTTCTCTTTCCAAATTTATTTCACTGGGCTATACTCCTTGAATAACATCTTCAAACCCTTATCTTTCCGATTACTGCTTATACTCTCACTACCTATTCCACTACGGGATTTGAATGGACAACTGCATCTCTGTGCTAATGTGGTATGGCAACTCGAACTGATGTATGTACGTACGAAGTTCTACGCTGTTACTGAATGACTGACATCAGTATTCGTCGTGAAACTTAATTACTTACACCTGTTATCTCTCATCGAGGAGTATAAGTAGTCCACCAGTATTCTCCATCGAACTCTATCACAGTTGTTATTTATCTTTTTGATGAATTAAAGGATATTTTTTTCCAGAAGAATGATGACGCCTCATAACGAAAGGCGTTATTCTTTGGAAATCGCAAGGCTGATACCCTTTCGAACAATCAGAGCAACAATTAATATCCATTATTTTGTATAGAGTCTATATATATGGTGATGATGATGAATTGTAATACATTCAGGATAATCTAACTTTAATTAAGAATTTTTAATTTAAATCTGGATAAGATAAAAAGTTGACTTTTTCTCTTCTATATTGATTGTCATTAGTTAGCTGCGCCCTGATTTAATAATACAATTATTTGGTCAATTTATTAAAATGGGTTGGTCAAATAAGTATACATTGATTGAATAAAGTGTTATCTTAGGTAGTGACGTCATTCATAATAGTAGTATATGTTTTCTTCATGTAAATTTGTTGTTGTTGAGAGGATATGCTTCACTTGATCATAAAATGATCAATATTAGAAGGGGTTTTGTGGATATTATGGTAATTTCAATGGTTGAGATTATGAGTCAGTTGAAGCTAAACCACCATTGAAAACCTGGAAGCACTAGATGGCCGTTCCGTCAAATTGTGGGACTCCTCAGCAGTGCGCATCCACGACCCCACCTCGCGAGATTCCAACCCTAAATCTATCAGTCTCACACGTGAGCGCTTAACTTCTACATATCTGAGTCAACATCCAATGGTGTTAATGTCTAATTTCAACCAATCCACGAAATTGAGCGACACATCCACCATTATCAACAGTGAGTTACTATCTCACAATGTAATGTGCTTTAATGTTCACGAAGTTTATTGTACTCAGAACAATTTAATTATTTCGCCGTTTATTTTGTAAATGAATTAGTGTAAGTTCCTTTCAAGAATTGCTTTCAAGATTAACTTCTATGTTTATGTTTTTTATTCGGCATGTTGAATTACACTGTACTGATCATGTTCATAATAGACATTTATGAATTACATTTTATGTTTGAAATGAAATTTTAATGTAAACTACACTCTGCCATGTAACAATCACTCAACAAAAAGATAGATAAGCGAAGGAAACTGTCTGCTACGGTAAACTTGGTGAGTAATGGATACATTGTGTCTAATCTTGTTCCTCGCAGAACAAAACAGCACATTTCCCGTAGGTGGACCCTCCATATCTACCAACCCGGCTAAAGCGCCGAACGTTCGCTTTTCGTTCTCTCAATTTCGTAAACAGCACCCCCTCCGGGAGAAAGCAGTGAGTAGGATTTCTGTGGCAGTGGCTGTATACTTTTGGCCATATAAGAGCATTTGAAGAGGGAGAGGTGACTTTCCCCACCCTCGGTTTTACCTGGGCATTTGGGGCTCATCTACCATGAAACAATGGTATTTATTTTATTGCTTTTTCTTCTTACCTTTAACTGATATTGTGTAGATTCCTTAGGTACTTTTAAGATTAATACAAGAATTATATCTTTCTGTCATTTAAGAAGTCTTTTATGATCTAGGTGTAGATCCTTCAAGGAATAATCATTTCATCATTTTTACGCAGCAAGATTTAAAGTTATAACAGATATAAAATTATTTAAACATTATCTTCAAGAGTATTTCCTAACAATGAAACAATAATATTGTTGTAAAAATTTCTGTTTATTGAGTAGATTGTGAAGATACCTTTAATTCACGACCTGGCCTATGATGAAGAATTAGCAATCTGAAGCTATTGTGCTTACTACAAAATTTGAAGGCATCGAATCCAAAGAAGTGTATATGCATACGTGTATGTACTGAGAAATGTTGAATTAGGACAAAAATTTGATCCAGTCTTCTTGAGTTAGAAAACTCCATATGTTTATTCATTCAAAGCAGTTAGGTTGATTTGACCTTATGTCAAGTATAAATCCAGAGAACTGGATATCTGATGTTTGCAATTATTTTATTTAGTGAAATTCGCTGGATCATGGAAGATACTAATAAATGGTGTGAGTTATGATCATGATGGATTGCCTTTCTACCTAAACTTTAAGATGAACTGTGTACGGATTCAGAAAGTTCGTTTGGATTTCGCCAACTTACGTCACCTATGGCGAAGGCGAGATATCCGCCTATCAATTAAGGGACGAGTATACTGCTCCGCAGTTTGTTATGTTCTACTTTATGGCTGCGAAACGTGGCCAGTAAGAGTAGAAGATATTCGTAAGCTACTAGTATATGATCACAGATCACTTAGAAATATTGCTTGCATCTGCTGGGATCGCCAGGTAAGTAATAGTAAGGTTAGACGCAGGATATTAGGAAATGAAGGTAAATCAGTTGATGAGGTTTTGAATCTTCATAGACTGAGATGGTCGAGCCACGTTTTACGTATGCCTGAACACCGATTACCATGACGCGCAATGCTGACTAGTGTAGGAGATGGTTGGAAGAAAGTTGGGGGCTACCAAACCAAAACGTGGCATCAATGCTTGAAGTCACTAACTTCTGGTCTGAGCCATCTTGATAGATGAAGACTACTTGGTTGGGGTCCGCGTGACAATTGTAACCACTGGTTCTAAACTCTGAGTGACATGGCTCAGAATCGATCACAATGACGTAGGTGTATACACTCTCTGTCTTCCCTTAAACTGTGGGATTAAGATTGCTTCATATCTTTCTTTCTACGAACTAAATCTTTATTCCTATATTATATCCTTATACACAATCTTTTATATATTACCACTATTGAAGTAACTACTTCTGTGAATTTGGTGATCTTGGCTTGCTCATGAGATATGGCAACTTTGACCGATGCACATATGTGCCTAGTCCTACTTTGCAGCTGACTGACTGTCTAAGATGAATTAAAAATAGTTGAACGATTACTCTGATGGTATAATGAAAGGATACAGCCAATCAGAAAATCTTTATACGTGAATGTATCCTTGTAATGAATATTTCGAACAATATGATCATACATTTTTACATGATTTTGTATAAAAACGAAGAAAGGTCTCCACGATACATGAAGGTTCTGGGTTAGACACCTGATCAGGCCACGTGTGTATGTCAGTGAAGTTTCAAACTACAACGAAACATGTGTCGACTTTTGCTTAGTTTTGTAGCTAATACCATTGCTTGATGAGTACTTTCAAGGTTAACGATCACAGAGAGAAAATCAATAAATGGTGAGTATTAGGAATACAAGATAGAGAATGCAGAGTATGGGATGAATGAACGTTTAACATATCACTCTTGAAAATAAAATTGTCAGGGTATGTTCAAGGTGTATATATTCTACTACGCTAAACTATATAGCTCGTTTACTCCATTTCGATGCATCTATCTAGATAATTGTGAACTGGAAATAATTAATTACTTAATAATGAAACCAGTATGGAATCATGTTCGTTGCCTTTCGAATAATAAAAAATCTAACCGCATGGTGTGTCTTCGAAATATCTGTTTTCATGTTCCTTTCACAGATTATACTACTTGACTCTCCACAATATGTTAATGTTTAGACGTGTTTTCAGGGCGGAATAATGATGAATTACAAGTGCTTCCAATTATTTAATCAAAAGATACCGTTCTGTATCCGAGAGGTAAGTCACGAAGCATATGATTTATAAGGAAAAGAATGAAGTTGATAAGTCCTAACTTGTACATGATAACTGATAAAACGAAAAAAAGCAAAACATAACGATGAACATTCGGCATCTTTTATCATATCTCAATTTGTTTATTAGTAGGTAAGAATCATGGTAATCAATTCTGACGACAGTTCGCCATAAGCTCTCACTCGACCAGTTGTGTTCGAGTAGATAGCCTTCATAAGGTTAATGTACTTATTTGGTACCCCTTTCAGTGACGAACACTGCCACAGAACCTCACGATCAACAGAGTCAAATGCCACCTTAAGGTCGAGAAATGCTACGATTGTTGGGCGCTTGAATGTGTGTCTATGTTCTAGGACCTGACGTAGTGTGAATATCTGGTCCATACAACCATGTCCAGGTCGAAAACCAGCCTGATTTTCTCTAGTCTGCTCTTTACGAGCTTTGGTTAGGCGTCGAAGTATTATTGAAGCTAATATTTTAGACACTATATTAGTCAAACTGATTCCTCTGTGATTGTCACAAGAGGACTTTTGTCCTTTCTTATAGACTGGCACAATCAGTGATTGAGACCAGTCAGATGGGATTACGTACAGTTCTCAGATTCTACGTAAGACCTCAGTTAATCTCGCTGCTAATACAGGACGGCCATCCTTAAAAATCTCAGGGCCTGCTGCTCTCTCACACTTCAGATTTCCTATGGCTTTTTCAACCTCGTAAAGAAATAGAGTACTAGGCAATCATTGCAGAAAGCTTGCAAATCTTCACCGACTGAAGTTCTTTGAATAATGTTACCTATGTTTGACTACTGTCCCCCTCGAGGGCGATATTTGCTAATGGAGTATGGTGGCATACAAAGCAGAACGTGGCACCAGTCCACGAAGTCACTGATCGTTGGGAGATCCAAACCCTTTGATCGATGTCCGCGTAATATCTGTAACGAGCAGTTGGGTGACTTATAATCCCACGGATATCCGTCTCCGGCGGTGAGGTCTCAGCAAGTACGGAGCTAACACAAAAATTACTCATAAAAAGGTCGTGTGTGACCGACCTCAAGCAGTTGTCCCTTGGGCACTGCGGTCACGCTCCCAGGTGACTAAGACCACCTCTAATCCAATTTCCTTTTCAGGTACCTCCAGAATCGTTTGCACTAACCCAAATCCATTCCTTCTTTATATTCCTCTCGATGGTGAATCCCAATATTTCTACATACCTTCTCATTCAGTCCGTCTAAACTATACTCTCACGGTTTGATCTTATTTTGATCTCTTGCAATTAATTTTGTTGTAATATGGTATGGAAAATTGGACTAAAGCAGCAAACAGGCATGGTATTGATTACCGTTCACAGTAAAATATTTTCTTACCAAAGATCAGACATATCCCGAAAAGTTTTCTGCCTAAAGGTTATATAAATACTACAGTAACAAGTGATTCTTTATGACTGCCTAACATAAGAAATACTCTAAGATATTTCCGAACATGCGGACGCATCAATCAAACTTTTAAGATAATTATGGGTTCAATCAGAAATTTAATAAATTAAAACTCGAGAGATACGCTCTGGTACTCTTCGAACTGGGAACAATCTGCAATGAATTACAGTTGAGTGTCAAGATTTCTTTAAGGTTATTAACAGTCTTCAAAAAGATACATGATTACACGGTTATATGACGGTTGATATATGTTTTTTATTGAGAAACAAACCTCTTAAATACTTCAGACCAAGTATTGAGCAATAAAAGCTGATCACCAATACACATTTAACATACTGGATGAGCGATTTGAAGTACCAACGAACCATATGTTTTAAATGGTAACATTTTGGTTCGTTATTTGCGTTTTTTTAATATCAGTTCACCGATGGAGTTGAGCTGATAACTTGATCTCAAATGCAAATATTACTTGGACATATCAAATAACTTGCGTTGTTTATCGATTAGTATTGTTTACTATTTTAAAAGCCTCCCTACATCACGGCACTATACACAAGCTCAGTAATATTGATGGACAAAACAAGGATCGGAAGTGCCTTTGAGGCACAATAATTATGTAAGGGTTTGAAGAGCCTGTAATAGTGCAGTGGGTTTCATCACTGATCAGAATGGAAAAAGATATACTAAACTACTATCTAAATGAACAAAGAAAGCATATCCATACATTAAATGTAGCTTTAGCCATTAGACAAAACTGAAAGTAATCCATCAAGATTCACAAAATCCATTAGTCTATTAATCAGTTGGTTTAAGTAGATTCCCTAAAACACTTAAATAAATATCATAGAACGGATAACTCAAACCTCGTGGTAACTATGTCGCCATAATCGAAATGAACCTATTAACTACTGCTAGACAATTGTAGCGCAAGACTACCTAGAGAACGAGCTAAATTTTATAAGAATTTTGAATTTCTAAATAAACGATACGAGTTGCATACTTCTGAAGTTCAGTGTCGGCGCAACAGATATGTGAATACACTAAGATCGCCTACTATTATATTCTTGTTTAATGAGTTTATACAAAAGCCTACTAGATACAATGATCTCAGATACAAATAGTTGGCTATGGATTACTATTAGCTATACTTAACAGTATTTTATGGTCTACGCTGACCATGTTTGGAACTTTGCAACATGCTCCAGACAAAAGAAGTTACATTCAACTGATCTACACTTGTGATCAGTACGAATATTAAAAAATTAACTATCCAGACATCAAATAATTACAAATAGTTGGCCAAAAGCCTTTATTTATAATGGTTGGACGAATAAATACTTGATCACTTAATTTCAGTAAAGCTTCATTCAATAAGTCGTTCTCTCATAGAGTAGTTCTTACAGTCTAGCGACGCAGTTCTTAATTGAAAAGTTGAGTACGACTGGAACTAGTCTCTAAAGGATCACCAGTATCATGGAAAACACACGTTATGTCGACAATCAGGAACGAAAAGACAAGGATCTGTAGCTTTGACTGCCCAATCATCATGATTTTTGTTCAGATTAAGGGCTTAGTCAATTAAAATCCGGTCAACACTGACAAGCGGAAAAATATTTATAAGTTTACTTCGACGATAGCTACTTATTACTTTGTTTATTAGTGAGGCTTATTGTGACTGGTAAAGGTTTTGAGTTACACTTCAGTGAAACTACCCGGTTTCTTAAACTACAGGTGGTCTTGAGCGACGTTGTGTGTATGAAAGACCTTTGAAAGATTGGGTTTGGATGATCTTGACAATCTAGGATCAAGACCGCAGAGCAAAGTGAAAAGATTCAAGGTCGATCACACTTGTGTAGCTTTGAAACCTTACCCCTGTCAATCGAAATATGTGGGTCATTATATTATTTAGGGTCGATCTTTTCTAACATTTTCTTTTGGTTAAGGGAGGTCAGTAACGCTGAAGACTATTTATCCGAGGAAAACATCTTACTGCCATCTCAACCCCTGTATAGTCAGCAGTACGGTTTTGCTATCGGACCTCAAATTACTAATTTCACGTTTACCACTCTCTAACTAACTGGCTAAGATGATACCATTTAAAGGAATAAATGTTGCAGAAAATATAGCTTGATTGGCTCGTTAAAGCAGTCACGAAGATGGAGACTGATTCGAATCCCCAAAACTTGAATGATTGAAAATTGATTTCCTTTAATAATTGCCTCATCCTGGATACATTGATCAATCCACAACCCATTTTAACTTAGAAAAATAAAGAGTTTACAGAAATTACACTAATTATGTGTGAATGCAATAGAAATTATGTACATGGCAAAAATAAAAATAATTCATTTAAAATTCATATTAATAGTAAGTTGTACAACTAGTTACGATTAGTACTACTACTGCTGCTACTAGTACTACTGATACCACTGATATTAACAACAGCAAACATTCATGTGGAAAAGCGCACAAAAAAATTACAATTATATAATATACATATGTATGTACGATAAACAAAAAAGAAACCCCCGTGTACAACATATTCACCTACACCTGCCACTTTTAAAACAGATCTGAAAACAAAAGGAATATAAGAAATGCAAACAGCCAAGATATATGGAATAGGTATAATATATAAAAAAAGACACATATATATATACTAACATAACAGGAAAATATCAGAGTGAAATACATCGATGGTGAGAAAAAAATAGTCACTTCACTTGAATTAAAGGGTGATTGTTTTCTTTTTGTGATACATTAAAAGAAAAAAAGAAAAGACGAGATTTTGCGATTTTTGTAATGATCAGGGAAAATAAAAGAAGAGATTGTTCAACTTTTGTTATTGTAACGTGTAGAACAACAACAACAACAACAACAACATGGCATTCCAATTAACCAAATACATACTAGCTGATTGAACTCTGTCTAATTAGATGAATCCAATTATTCTGATAAATAGACTACTATAGTTCATCATTTAGATTTTGCTTAATAAAAAAAAACTCATGTTTTTGTAAAAATATATTTGTCTGTTGTATAAGTGTTATGGTACTAAGGGATTAATTCAATGAAGGCTATCTTTATCTTTCTATGAATGAAGTCTTCCTTTAAATAAAAAACAACAACAACAACAACTCGATGGAATAATGAGAATTGTGAAAAATAAGATCAAAAATGTTTTTTTTGTCAAAAAAGTAGTCGAGTTTAGAACGAGAGAAAAAAAATAGCGACAATAGATCTCCTTATTGCTAAACGATGATGACGGGGTGGTGGGGATGAGGGTAAGGACTAAAAGCATGTCAAAAAAATAGAGCATCCTGTGTGCAATCATAAACTAGGACAGTCTACCACAATATAGTAGAGTATTAAAAATAATTTTTTTTCTTCTTCTTCAAAATGGAACGTATTTGAGTGAATTTGTTTATAGAAATGAATAAAGAAATACTGAAAATACAATAATGATAACAATATTGATGTTTATAACAAAAGTAAGGTAATAACCGAGAATGTATTGAAGCCAAATATGCTTCTTTTAAAAGTAAAAAGCAAAAAAAAAAACTACAAGGCGGAAATATTCGAAGGTAAACAGGTTTCATTTTTAGGAAAGAAAAAAATGCACACATCAAGAGAGAGAGAGATACATGTTCATCTACATATATAAATGATAAAGAAGTTCGTCCATACAATGAATCATAATTGAAGTGATGATTTTTGCATATAAATAAAGAAAGAGAAAAACAGATTCAATTTTGGTATGCATATATTCATTGTGTCGAAGAATTTTCATAGATAAACAAACACCGGATTAGAGTTGTTAGATATGCTGCAGAGTTAATACAATAATAATAATAATACAAAAAAAAACCCTTAAAGTTTTATCATTTAATGTCCCCATGTAGGCAACAACTAATCATCACTACACTTAAGGTGTAGATGAGAAAAAGAAATTCAATGATAAATGACAAGATTTCTATTCTCTACTCAAAAAAAAAAGTTTACAAAACACAAAAAAATGAGATCTAAGATAATCCCATTGATTTGTAGAAGAAAAACAAAGTCATGAAGAACAGTTAATATGATAATAAATAGTAGTATATATTGACTGTAATAGTAGTAGTAGTCGTAGTAGTAACAAAATGTAAACTAGATTTTACCAGTTAAATATACGTGTATATATGTATGGGTATAGATATCAAAAATATTATTGTTTTGAAACAACATACATATACTTCAACAGGGGGATTGGTTGGTTATGGAACAAATGAAGTGCAAGGTTGACAAGTGTTAAAATGTTGTTGTTTATTTTTATTAATGATAGATGACACTTAATACATACAAAAACAAAACATTATTGTCTACCTATCAAAAAAAAATTGAATAAGACAAGTGTAACATTCTTAAAAAGAATAATATAGAAATAATAATTGTAGAAAAAAAGAACTATTGAAACCACAGCCATACTTTTAGATTTGTTTACAAAAAAGAAAAACAAACTCGAAAGTTTCTTTTTTTTTAAACCAGTCGGTTACTGACAAAAGAAAAGCTGAGAATAATATTTTAGAAAAGTACACACAAAAACAACCACACTTAATAGAGCTGCTGCTTTTTTGAATAGGGAAGATGGATTCATATATATATATATATATATATATATATATATATATATATATATATATATATATATATATATATATATAAACAACCCTTAACATATGGATTAGTCGGACAGATCTAATGTAATATGGAAATAGAAATACATTCGAAATTATGAAACTTCATGAGTGAACAGATTAATGACTCGAATGACAACGATGATGAGGACGAGGAGGAACAGGACGAGAATAATAATGTAGACGACATTTTCTTTTTTTTTTAATATTGATGATTCAAGATGATTATTTTCATATAAAAAAGCCCGGCGCTGTTCAAAATTAATTAATAAATGCTCCATAATAATATGAAATGTTTTACTTTTCGGCGTGCGTGTGCGAGCGCGTGTAGAAAACACCTCACAACATACAAATAAAATGCATTACGTAAAAAATTGTAAAAGAACCGGTGGAAAAAAATGGTTGTATCTTTGTAGAAAATTAAAAAAAAAGGAAAACACAATTAACAAAATGAGATATCCTATGATACACAATTCACTGCTCCTCTCTACTTATTAGTAAAGTGGCAGTAATATTCAATGTTACTACATTGCCAGAGAAAAATAGGTAAAAACAAAACAATGGAATTTGTGTGATTAGAATACACATCGAGATTTTTAAATAGAGAGAAAGAGAAGAAGGAAACATAGAATCCACAAACACTCGATGATGTGGAAGTAGTAACAGTAATCTACCGTTGATTTTACACAAAATGCTTTCTACATATTGTTTTGCCCTAAATAAACACTGCGAACACAATCGTCACAGGTCGACAAGAAAATTTCCTTCTTAACATATAAAAGTTTACAACAACAAGAAATGGTTTTTAGTTATAAAAAAAACTGGAATTTACCGGTTTGATTTCTCATTTTTACATATAATATATCCATAGACATCAGTATTACTCTATTGATTCATCGGACCTTGTTGATAGTTGTTTCTTTTACGAGATACACAAAAACAATTAAATCCCATATAAATATTCCACCGTCGGTTTTATAATTACTCACTAAACACGATGCGTAGCATCTGAATTTTTATGAGTAAGACTCATGGATGTATTTGTTCCGACTGCCGATACACATCCAGAGGTGGTACCGCCGCCCCCACCTTGCATAATTTCTAATAGTTGATCTAATGTGGCACGTCTACGTAGACCAGCTGCCCTTAATTCGTCAGCTAAATGTGTAACCATATCGGTCAAGCGTAAATGAATAGTCTCTTCATTGAGTAAACGCTGGACAACACCAGCCAACTCACTACCAGGCGGTAATCGATCGGATATAGAAGTGTATGACTGTTGTTGTGGCTGGTATTGATGATGAGGATGACTAGTATTATTATAATTATTAAGATGACTAGTCGTATTACCATTCAGTAAACCTGCTTCAGATGCCAATAAATTCAGATATTGTGATGTATCCATGCCGTTTAAACCATTCAACAAATTAGAAGCTAAATTGGCAACATGCAATGAATTATTAGCGTTGTTGTTGTTATTGTCTGTATTAAAATCATTACCATTTGTGATTATACTCTTATTGGCATTATTAATACCATTATTATTTGTATTAGTAGTATGCTGTGTAAGTGCAGCATTACCACCATTTGTGGTATTTGGACTATTAGTAGAGTGCAAAGCATTTTTTAGAGAGGCAGTAAGAGCAAAGAATTGTTCACGTTGTTGTATACTATCCAAAGGTATAGAATCATCTTGTAATTGTGTTTGTTGTTGACGTAGTAAATCGTTGAATAGCTGTGACTGAACTAGAAGAGCAGCTGCTGCGGGATTAAAAATAAATGGAAATCCAGAATTAGCATGTTGTGAAATTGTTGTATTGTTGTCATGAGTTGTTGAATTAGGCGTAGATGATACATGGTGTTTTTTATCATTGTCTGAACAACGTGAATTACTGGTGAACAATGCAGTACCAGGTACAGAAGTAGTGGGAGTATTAGTTGTTGTATCATAATTGGACTGTTCAGTTTTATATTTTGTACCATTTAATGAATGAAAATTCGGTGTTAAGGAATGTGGTGTACGCGTTCTAGATAGGCCAAAGTATAATGGTGAATCTGGAGCGTGTAATGATGAGGATAATGTAAGTCTGGCTGATGACAAACTACCAGGACCACCTGGTGTATTCGGTGTAGATTTACTTGTACTGATACGATCACCGGTTACTTGCATAGTTGTAGCATCAATATTTGGATAGATTACTAAAATTAAACGAGCCACACGTCGTAGAATATCGGCGTTACGAACAGCTTTTTGTGGATTATTCACCAATAAACGAACATCACGACGTAAATTCTTCCATTTATTGTAACAATGTTCCATGGTAAAACCTAATGATTCCATTTCTGTGCCAATAATTTGCCAAACTTGTTTATGCTTTTTTTGTATATTAAATTCATCCAAATGTTTTTCTACACAATCTAACAATGTTTGAACATTTTGATTTGACCAATGTACTTTCTTTTCAGTTGAATCAGTTGGATGACGTGGGCTATCAACATTTAACATGAATCCACGAGTTGTTCCACCGATATCGTCGTCTTCATCCTCCGGTGGTAACATTGTCACATCGAGTTGTTCGTCAACATCATCATCACAATGGTTGATTGTATTATTATTGCGATTATTTTCACTATTAATGTTGCTATTGTTGTTTACATGTTGACGAAGAGAAGAATATTTTAATGGCTCCAAATCCATTGGATCTTCATCATCATCTTCTACATCCTCTGGAAAACTCGGACTGGACTTCTCAGGACTTTTTGAGGTATAATTCATCACATGATCCATCATCTATAATGTGTCAATTAAACAGTAGTTATTAAGGTGCATGGTATTTTGAAATAGAATCAATAATGTATATTCTGGCGTATTGTATAATGATAAAGTTACTTGACTTCACAATCATCAGACTTTGGAGAGGTTAGAACACACAGACGATATAGTCCTGTATGATGACTGACAAAACAGTTCTCCAAACACCTTGAGTAGCAACACAAACATAGTGAATATGTATTTCATTCTCCTTGAATGGAAAATGTTGCCTTAGAACCAGTCTGTATCAACGTCTAGGATGACCCTAAGGGTAAGGTAATTGAGCACGTTAGTCATTTTATATATCATTTAAGTTTTATCAGCTATGGTAGGCTGGGATTAATGACTGATAAGGTCTTATAATGGATCCAAGAAAATTATTTGGTTTTAGCTAACTTGCATTACTTGTGGCGACGGTCAAATGCCTGTCTACAAACCAGGGAGTAAGGATGCTATCCAACAGATTGCTGTGGCTGTGAAACATGGCTTATGAAAATAAGAAACATAAAGACTGGAAGTAGGTATCTCTGAAGTGCTACTCGCGTACTATGGAACAGCAGAGTGAGCACTGTTGAAGTTAGGGATAGAGTAATAGGCAGGTCAGTTGATGAGGTCGCAAATGTTTATCGACTAAGGTAGTTAGGACGAGTGTTAGATATGCTCAACCCCCGTGTACGTTAATGCATAGTGGTGGGTTAAAAAGTCATGCATTACAAAACTAGGTGTGGCCGAAACGAGATGTGGCATAAGTTTAAAAAGTTAACTATGGTCGGAGATATGACTTAAAATCTATTACAGTGGTGCAGTTTGTTCAAACTATATTTCCCAAAATGTTGAGCTCTTTTATCACTGCATACTTCATATTGTTCCGGTTCGTTGTTTTCCATTCAGGTGCGTTTGTGAAAAGTTTACGACCTCTCTCGGTACAATCGGAGACATCGTGATTGCTCGTAATATGGATTGAAAAGAATGGACATCATTCAGATGTCGGTTTCTGAAATGCTAACATCTAAGTGGCGACCACTCAATGTTTACCGTCAATATCGACCAAGAAATAATAAACGAAAACTCGCTGAAATACTTTGTGCTGAGAATTCTATATTGCAGCAAAAATATAATATAGAATAAAAGCAATAATAATAAGCAAGACTCAATGTCCAAGTACATATCTGAATGGTAATATTTAGGCCACACATACTGAGTAGATATTTAAGATACTATCCGATTAGCTACACCGAATCAGATGTAATGGCTATGAACTCATGGGCCAATAGTTGGCTACCAGGTACCGAAACCGTCAAGCCTGAAACATATATCGAGTTTCCATTTGACAGGTAGCCGTCTTTCTAAGAGTCAACAGATTTAGCTTATGTTTAGATATAATAAAGTTGACAATATTTTTAGTAAATCCCTGTTATCCAATCTTTGAACTTGCAAGACATGGTAACGAGTAAAATTAAATCAGTGCTGCACAGGTTTCGAAAAAATGTTTTAGAGCAGTTTATACGTTTCTTTTACTAACTGCACAAGCTCGGGACAATGAGAATCTATGACCTTGGAGGATGTCTTAGGTGTTAGGGTCTTGAAGTTAAATTACTTGATTATTTATATTTATTCGGAATGTTAAACACTAGAACTAATTCCTAAAACAGATAAACCATAGAATTCAAGTGTTGAAGTGCGTAGCAACTAAAGATCATTAACATGATTCAGGCATTTATATCGGTGGTTAATAAATCCGACTGAGTTTTTATTCTAACGAGTGATTACGCTAAGATTTATCATTATAACAGATCATTAATTCCACTCCTTTAACTTGGGCATGAGCATTATTTTCAAGAATTAATTGAAAGTAGAGACCGTGCAACTGTCAAGTATACTAGATCATAATATTAGACAAACCTTTGGTAACCGTGTCGGTGTTGTTGGCAAAACATTCAGTAGAAATGATACGGTACCTTACATGTACATATAACTAAACGCAACTTTCTATTCTCGAAATAGGTGTCTGGGACTCTTCTTGAAGAACCATCTTTAATTTAGACGATGTAAAACACATGCAGAACTTCTTAATACTTGTGTTTACGTATCATTGCATCATTTTCGAGTCTTGTATTACCTTAAACTCCAGTTTCTGCCACAATAACGAGGCCAAGCAACCAACCGTGCATGACACATGAAAGTTTACGAATTGTTTCATTCTCACATCAGCACGAGCGCTTTAATGCTAAATAGCACATGTCTATGTTTTGGGTGAAATAAATAATCCCAACTTTACATGTTTCGGTCTTGCTTACATTCGAGGTGTTCCTGACAAGAAACAACGGTATAGTTATGGAACTTAAGGGGTATTGCCGAACTAAACAACACTGTAAGGCAAATGTGGACTTTTCACAGCTGGAATGTCAGCTACATACTCTGGGATTCAAGCAGCTACTATTTACAAAGGACTGTTTATTCATTTAAAACGAAGTCGTTATGATGAATGACATGGACGAACAGGTATTTGGCCAAGGACTTACCTGGAGAAATGACAGAATTAGTAGCTATACATAGAGCAAAAACTAAAGAAAGAAACGGATGTCCCACAACCGTTCTCCAGTCTATTTGGAGGCACTCCATCTGAGAAAGAGATGAAAAGCCTCGAAAGGACATGAACAGCTAGTTACACTGCAAACACTACAAACTACTTGAATAATGAAATCTAAAAACTGCAATGGTCCTTTTTAATAAAAATGACGAATGTAGCAAGATCAATAAAGAATATCACGGCAAACCAATAATAACTTGACCTGTACTTACAATGAAGACAAGAGTCACGAGTGCAAACAGTGCGCGCTCACTGCCGCGAAAAACAAAGGCACATCGGATTCAGATTCAGATGGTACAGAACAACCAATTTTTCAATATCCAATCTCGTAAATAATGTAGTAGCAGAAGATATTGACAACTTTTAGGAATCTGAATAAAACATCGTATTTTTTCCACGATCACGCATATGAAATTGTTCTTGTATTCACCGTTTTATAAATTAGTAGGCTTATATGTTCGTACACATCGTGACTTCTCTGTCTTCTGCCTCTTTTTGAGATATCCATGATATAGGTCGTATAATTAAATCAATTCTCTACTTCGTGTTATTTCTGAACGACGTATATTTAAATGCCGTCTGGCGACAAATAGTCGGTAGCAGTTCCATCGCTATGTTTTTTCGAAGAGGCGACACTCCATGTGATCATGTTTCATACTAAACTATTATTGCTATGTCTTTCATATATAAATTCTTACTTTTTGTAACCAAGACCCTGTTGAGCGTGTGACTATGTGCACTTATGTATGAGCTTTCAGATCCTTTCCCTTATTTGAGCAGCTAAGAAACCCTGCAAGATGAAATGAGCAACCCGAACAACTTCAGTTGATAAGGGCAAGAGACCGAATGGATTTTGTTGGTCTCATCGGTACTAGGTTTCCCGTGCCACTCACCCGTTTCGTGTTATATCTGTTGGCATGATATGCCTATATATTAGATCAAAGCATGTTCCTTGGAGGATCGTCTTTGAGTACTCTGATTGGTCAATTTCTAGTCAATCAGCGCCTTCAGATGGTTGAAAAATGCTTTAAAATCTCCAATAAATAATGGATGTGCTGAAGTTCTTCATGTTTTGGTTCTTACTTCCATCCAACCTTTTTTATTTGGAATTTATTTGCGTTCTTATCCAGCCGTGTTCTTTTTTGGGGACTATTTGAATAAAGTGACCGAAGAATACTAGTCATTAAATGTAGTTATTTACTAATAAGATAGATTATAATAATATCTCTGCAGGAGAAACAAGTGACGCATGTTTAGCTAAAGAGTTTCGATTGTCAGTTCTTAATTATGGAACTTGATGGTCAATAAGTAAGTTGTTTGTGATCTTTGAACATTCTGTCTTCCTTCGTGTGCTTCTCTGAAGTGCATAGAAATAAGAGTGTTCCACGTTCACCGTAATGATGAAGGGAATGGGTAGCTAGATGAAAAGATACACCTGATTCACATGTGAGAATAAAAAAACAACTGAATTTCCGTATTCCCGTTTGTGTGTATTAAAAATTTCTCATTTAATTTTCAGGACCTAAAACATTTATTGATTAAAATACGCGTGCTGTTGCTTTATTATAATGTTTCGAATTATTTGAATTATAGTACGAACTAAGAGTCCCGGAAATAACGCAATTGAATTAAGAAGTAAGACAAAAGCACAAACGCATGTACTGTATTTGGAATTCGAAATCGAGCATTCAACAAGTACAAAAGAATCATTAGTTAATTCAAACACCACATTTATGTATTATTCGACCACAACACGAATATGAAGGTTCAATCTCTTAGCCTTCGTTTTAACATAATTAAAAAAACATGTTGAAGGTCTAAAGATAGAGAACCGAGAATCAGGCACTACTGCAGATAATATCTATTTAAAGAAAGTCAATTCGGATACGATTATTGATGGTCATTGAAATAACATTGAACGTCGGCCAAATTATCGTTGAAGTCGAACGCGCTGATACTTCGCACACTGATCACTAGGTTTTGAAATGCTTCCTGAGTTTCGTCAATGTCAAGGATAGCCAGCATGGATTGAAATGTATCCCATGGACCTGCCCAAGCGATAGTGTGAACATTATCTGAAGCTCATTATTAATTTTGACAGTAGCTGCTAAAATTAATTTTTTTGACCTGGACATATAAAATAATTCAGCACAATCAGGTTGTATTCAATGAAAACAAATTACTGCGTCCCTCTTCAAAGGGTACGAATCTTCTGTGAGCTACTCACAATCAAAGACTATATGAAAACACAGATTTTGTACATAATTTATTCGGTGCCAAGCTGCCTGCTTATTACACAGTTGAAAGCCTATCTGGTACAACATAAAGCACTATACAACAAAAAAGGTCACTAAACAAAATTTTCAAGTACTCGAGAATCAGCCAGAGTACTTCCAACACAATGAAATCAAACGTTACCCGAAACTATCAAGTCAAGCGACAAACATTGGTAATACTGTCAAAGAGAAAAAACAGGCAATCAGTCCGTGATGTGACTTTTTGACCAAGCAATCAAGACCTTATTACCAGCGGGGCGGCATCATACAAGAAAAAAATGAAATGATGAAGCCAACTCTTAATCATTGAAATTTCCAGTTGTGTTCATCTGGCTCTACTGTATTGGCATTAGACCCTAAACACATGACCTCTGAAATCGGACTGGACCAATTTGTATTCAACAACTGACATGAAGAGAAGGTTAACAATTCTGAACGCGGGAAGGAGTAGTTCAATAAATCCGATGGAATGGCTCAGCCTAACTGACGCGGTCATTTTGTATAACTTTTCTTTACTCGAATTAAATATATTATTCTATCTTCAGCCTACATTCGTTCTTTACATTATATTGTTAATTGTGTATATAATGATGTGGCTTCCACGCAAGATCTTATAGATTAGGTAGTCACATCATGAAAAATCTACAATTTTAGGATCAGATCTATTATTAGAGCAGTACTGATTGTTGGGGTGATCCAGAAAACTTGTCGCAAAAGACAAGCAAGGATCAGGAAAACACTAAGAAGCATTTTGCTCAATCAGCGTTCACTTGGAGTTTAGCCAGAAATATTAAGAAAGTGAAAAGTCACATGTAGAGTCTCTGATTGGATGATTACTATACTGCTACTATGTTCAGTAGCACTTCAGAATCTTCGGGAAACCCAAGGACAGCTAAAATGTTATAAAAGCCTTATATTTTCTGTACTAGAATGAACCTTTGGAGTAAAGTGCTTCTCGCATATTTTGCACCTTTTCTCTCTTTTTCAGGTCGCTGTGTAGTTCTAGCTTGGGGGTTACGAGAATAGCTTAGGAACTGAATATAACATTCAATTAGCAAGACTTATAAGTAATAACGAATTTGACCATAATTCTACACTATCTACCTTTTATCGCACTATTTCGAGAATTATTAGATAGCATATAAATTCCAACACTTCTATTTATTACATTGGCGCCCCTATGGAGCTTGTGTTTGAACAGTTGGATAAACATTGAAATTCTGTACCTTTCGAAGATTACATGGAAGGGTCTCAACTGTGAAGTACGACCAAAAACAATGTTTAGGATGATAAACTCGTGGCTCATTTCCCCACATTCATCAGGAAAAGCACCTACAACGTAATTAAAGATTAGTTATTTCCAGATAAGCCCATTTCTGTTCTTACTTAACTTTCAAAGAACTGCTACTAAATCATGTAAAGTGTACAGCTTTTGAATTCCATGAAAGGGCGAAATTTTATGTAATGATTCGTCAGAACAACCAGAATGTTATAGAGTTTGTCCTCGAATTGAGGAAGGGAGCTGTCAAGTATAATTTCGGTGACCAACTTTTTATGCAGCTGCGTGATCGATTAGCTGCACATAATAAATCTTGAATAGAGCTTATATGAATGCGGAAGTGGTCCTTATAAGATAGTAGAAGTGCATGTGTTAATTACCTGGTTCCTGTTCTTTTGCATAAGTTGATTAGAGAACATGGGGATAGCTAAGAAAATATCATGCTGAGTTAGGACTACTGTCGAAGTTCTGGGATAAAATCCGTGTATCAAACGAACCAGTCAGTCAAGTGAATTTCCTCAAACAACTGTATACTAGGATAGGTTCCAAAGACTTAGCGTTAGACAGATACTAACATTTGTGTTCATTTTACAGAATATACAGATTTTAGCTAACGAGGTCAAATGATGAACGTGTGACAAAATACCTACAACAGATCATCTTTTTAAAAAGAGAAATAGACACTTCGGACCAAACCTCGTGCATAGATTTTTACAGTTTTAGTTTCACGTTTTGCTTTTGGGATTTCAAACTACAAGATTCACACAACCTTGTGGAATGTAAATTGTACTAATGGCAAAATAGGAAAACACTCGTAGTCCAAACGAACTTCCAACTCATTTCTTAAGTACCTGTAGTCTTAAATTCCCTTCAAAGTGTTATGTTATGGGACACTGGTAATCTTTATTGAGCTTTTACCCCATTTTCTTGTAAATGTTAATTATATCTCTGACTTTCAACTTAAGCGCTACCATCTAGTATTTCAGGTTACCGGCCAAACATTTATACTATAAATGTTAGACTGGACGATTTCCTAGAATCCAGATGATGAGGATATTGTCGTAGATCAAAACTACCTTTGTGGTCCTCCGAATATCTTAATAATAAAGGTTAACCAGGTGTTATTGTCTAATTGGATTTAGAGCTAATTTTTCTCAATATAATACCCGTGTTGTTTATTAAGGAGATCGTGTTCTATTTTAGAAAGCTTGAAAATATAGGTCAACGGAATGATATCAAAATAGTTAGGGTGAAATTACTGTCTAGATATACCAACCCATTGGAAAGGTTACTTTCGAGTTGGTAAAACTGCCAAGATAAGTGTTTTTATACCGAATTTCTGCACGAAAATGTGATCGCTTTTCGGTAATAATGGAAGAAAGTGAACTTCAGTCATTTCGTTTTAACAAGCTACTGTAATAAAATTGAAACATTGAGGTCATTGCATAGCGCAAGCGCACTGAAAGGTTAGGGGAGTTCGCTATGAGTGGTTTGTTCGAACTACTCGTTTGTCTTTAATATTCCTATAGATGAGGTTGGGGCACTAGTTTTTGACTTTGGATCATATTCTCTTCGAGGGGGTTTTGCTGGCGAAGATAACCCTAAGGTTGGTATTTGTGACTTATAATTATCAGTTAAGATTGATATTCCATCTACTCTTGGGATTATTGGAAATGAAGAAGGTCTACCAGCGAAAAGAGTCGTTGGGCAAAATATCTTGATCCCCCGTAAAGGAACTGACCTCCAATCATTTCTTAAAGATGGATTAAGTAAGATTCTACTTAACTTACTTTCGTACAGTTGATGACTGGGATGCTTTTGAGGATGTAATGAGTCACATGCTACGGTACCTTACACCTGAAGAGGCTAGTCATCACCCGATACTTTTTTCAGAACCTTCATGGAATACAAAGTCAAAACGAGAGAAAATTGCTGAAATTTTGTTCGAAAAGTTTAAAGTGTGTTTACTTCGTTTCAAATGAATTATTATCTAGGTTCCAGCGTTTTATATAGCCAAAAACGCTGCTTTAACTTGTTTTGCGAACGGCAGACATACTGGTTTGGTTCTGGATTGTGGTGCTATTCACACATCAGCCGTCCCCGTGTACGATGGTTTAGTTCTAACTCAAGAGGTTATACGCTCCCCTTTGGCTGGCGATTTTATTGTTCAGCAGGCACAAAGGTTAATTATGGATGAGCTTAAAATAGAAGTTGTTCCCTATTATCGTGTCGCATCTAAGGTATGCTAGCATTTATATTCATGCTATGGGTAATTTTATAGTTTAGTGTACACCTTAGATTTTGTGATAATTCCGAATTCTTGGAATCAGCATGTACAGTATGTTTCTACGTTTGAATAGGTGGCTTAATTGCCATAGACTGACGATACATATCAAGTAAATGTGTGCTGGTTCAGGTTCATAATTTCCGTTTAAAGTGAAATATAATGTATATTTATTTTCTAAGCATTCTGAAGTCACTTTTTTTTCTATAAAAAATCAGTCATTCGAAACCTGATAGAGGTATTGTTTCTGACTTACGAATTTTATTACCCTATTCATTCAGCTGACCAGATAGTATTCGATAGAACATATTTAAAATGTAGTCATTTTCATCCTATAGTGTGGTCAAATCATTCTTTACAGTTAAATAGAATATCTCCTTAGGTTTATCACGCTAAGCCAAGAATCTTGGGACTTGTATATATTAGTTATGTGAATTATCTCTGGATTCCAATGTATATTCATTTCGAATTGTATCCGCACTATCTTATGGACGTTCAATTAGACTACTGCTGCTATTATTTATTCAAATCAAGGTGCTGCATTCTCCACTCTGTCAGGATTCAGTCAGTCGTATTTTTTAGTTCATTGTGTTATGATTTCGAAGTTGGAGTGGGAATTGAGGATTTATGTCTGGTTGATTTTGCAATTGTTGTCAGTGATGTCGAATGTGCATGGCAGCACTTTTCTGAATAAGTAAACTTTTGAGTCTGTTTTATCAAGGGGTTTGATTCGGTATCATATGTTGTAGGATAGTTGTGATATTATTATTGTCTATCTTCAAAAAGCTGGTTCATAATAATGCTATCTATTCAGACCAAAGGTAACCTCTTATTTCCGACACAACCAAATTATGTAGCATACCAGTGGAATGCATGTTTTAGGAAATATTTGGATATTTAAATGTGAGTTGTGAGTTTAATTCACCAATAGTTGTTAAAAATGAATGATTTAGAGTCGCAGATACTCACTGTTACTCGTTTATCTGTATTCAACCACATATTTTTCGCAAGATCTTTGTTTTTCGTCTGTGAGATGTAACTCGGAGGTTCTATGTATTTATTTGTTCTCTCATTCAAATAGTCTATTAGTCATAAACAATATGGAGTACGTCACATACATTCATCGGTCCAGATTGGCAAACACTTCTAGCACTTATTTTACATCTATTAGTTCTCAGGTTCAAATTACGCTCCACTTCGTTATAAGTAAATACTTGTAATCTCAAGGTATGATACAAGCCTAACTCGATGTCGAAGACTCATACTTTTACTTGTATACCCAGTTTCATTTACATTTTTGATACTCATACCGAGTAAGGTTCAACGTGTATAAGCTATTCGTTCTCCAGCGATATTCATGTAGCAAACATTTAAGTTTGAATCAGTCAGTCATGAATAACTTAGAACCCGGTACAAATGTTCATCGATCAGTTACTCCGCTTTATGTTTATGTAGCGAAGGGAAATTAACAAGGTAAGCGACAAAATCAATCAAGACATTAATATTAGTGATGATAAAATCTGAACATAAAAAATGTAGTCTAAAAAGACGGACATGATTAGTTAATGAAAAGCATGTGATAATGTTAAATTCAGGATTTAGAAGGAGATAGTGAATGCGTACATCAGTGCTACTCAAACCGTTTTTTTTGATTATATCATCAAAGTCCTGCGACTATACACGGAGTCCGCGACACAGAGTCCACCTAGGGGAGTTGGAAAACCCTCATTCTAAACCAATGGTGCACATGGGCTCCAGTATTCTGAAGGAACAAATGGTGTATGAATCTATTGTTGGTCACCGGCTACCATGAGCATGCATCTCCTCACGTTGTTCCACTGTCTTGTGGATCAGATCTTTAGGTCGAAGGCTCCGGGTGTGGCCCCTTAGAAAATCACCTGTTTCGGTTTGGACACCCTGGCGATATCCCAGCCCTCACACAAATCGAATGCTTTATGTGGCGCATATCTGTTTGGCGCCTACTTGTACCAATGTTTGTGTTTAAATAAATAATAATAAATAAAATAAATTTAACCTTGGCAGGAAATATTCGCCTCCGGAGATGGTTAATCCAATAGTCAACAGTTTTATAGGTTCATGCAACATTTAATCCTTATCATTTTCCAATTCACAAGATTTTAGTTGGGGGTAGGTGATGGTTACTCAGATGTAAAACTTGTCCCGACAACATCAGTCAACTTAATCAACTGGTTTACATCTGCCTAGTACGTTAACTGACTTCGAAATTACTCACTTTGTAGTTCCGCTAAACACGAAACCACTAATTATTAAATAATCGAGTCCGTTTATCTCAACCATACTTTCAGTTTACTGTCCATATATTTTCATGTACAAAACGAAGTATCTATGTACGTTTCATTTATAAGTTATGATTATAAAAAATATGACTACCGGTTAATGAAATTTCATCGTTGTTACATAAGAGATTTGTTTCTTGAAATAATGTTTGGAGTGACTATAGCATAGCTTGCTGGCAACGATATCAATGAAACTCTAAGCGTTATGCGATAGATTGGGAAAATAACAAAATAGCAGATAGGTAGATACGATTTAAAACTAATTACATCTAAATCATTGTCTAGTTACCGATAGTTTGTCACTATATGTCCTGTCTTTTTGAACAGTCGATTAGTTGTTAAATCACTGCGATTTTAACTCTCGAGTTTATGGTCCGAACCCTGTTCGTTATGGGCAACTGGTTAGTGTCACTAGCCCTCATACAGTGCTACCCAACTCTGAATATGTGTGTAATTTGGTAACTGAGTTTCACTTATATTAACCAAAAGATCATGATTCTACATTTTACTGTAGTTCCTAAGTTTTACAATGTTGTTCGGTTTATTTCCAACAAGACTGAATTATGACACGACTCACTGATTATATATATTCTTCTCCACTATATTTAGTTGTTGTCGATTTGTGAAGTTTGTTGATAACGAATTAGGTCAGTAGTAACTACCATCAAGCTTAATTTTTCTTACACACTTTGTTTTACTTTGATCTTTGAATAATCTTAAATTAAAACAATTGTACTTTCATGTAAAATCCAAAGTTGTTGTACAAAGCATTTACACTAGTATCTTTATACAGATCTAGTCACTCTGTGAGGGATAATAATACTACCTTGTTTCCCAAGAAAAAATAAGCGGAAAAGGGGGCTGCAAACTCGGAACTTAGTGGCTGAAAAGTTGGACAGGCTATACAGGAAGCGGTCTTAGTTGCTCGTTGAAGATTTGACTGAGTAATTTGCATAAATTTGATGCTTAACAGTTGGAAACTTTGTTTCCACTTTAGTTAACGTACAAATGGTTTCATCAAACCTTACAACATGGTGTAACTCACTTCAACGAAGTACACATTTATTTACTCAGCTTTGAGTTGTGCATTTTATCTATCTTTAGGCTAGTAATACTACTAGGTTACACAAACTTTAATGTATATGAAGTGAGGTGTGAATGCGTGGTCTAATAGTTGAAGATCTTATGGTTCTGATCATTAGGTTACTCCGTTCCATATTTCAATGACATAAAAGCGAATCCAAACTTTTATACAAATAACTATGACTTGTCAAGCTGCATTATTATTATTATCATTGTTCAACAGGAAATGATTCACAGAATTTAGTGGGATTGATGTAAATATTTTTATAATTGATTAACATTATTTAGGAGCCTGTAAATGAACGTGAACCTGCAAAATGGAAAGAACGGACAAATCTACCACCTGTTTCCACATCATATGAGAATTATATGTTGAAAGTAAGTAGCCCGTCTATATGACAAAATTGAACTTTTTCCATGTATTTATAACTCGGCTTATAACATAAATGATCATCAGTTTTTTTTGAAGATGTGACCCATTAGTTTATACACTCAATAATCAACCGATGGACCACAGATTCAGACACCACTCTGGCAAAGTTCACTTTGGATTGCATATTCTCACACAAGTTGTGGAGATCATCATAGTCCAATAGACAATCGCGTTCATTACTGTTAATTTACATGTACTTTGAGTCATACTTTGTTTTTAAAGGTTCGTTTTGTTAATTGTCTATAAGTCAAAGAAGTCTAGGCCACATTGAAAGTCAAATGTAATTCAATAAACTAATGTTCACAAATTATGATCAATGTCAACATATAACTTTATTTTAACGACTTAATTGGGCTTACGATTATGATAGCCTGTTCTACCCAGTTCGCTTTATACAGTTGAGGAGTATCACTTGTCTGCACATTGAATTTGTGATATGAAATCGAGTATAAAAGTGTATGTACTCGGTTACTGACCTCGCAAAAATAACATTTAAATAAATTAGTTGTGAGATAAGGGGTGATTGGTTTAATCGTGGAGATTATTTCTACTACGAATTAAAATCAAATAGAGGAAATATTGAAAACTGTGGAGGATAGGTGACTGACTTTAAGTACCAAAGAAATCAAATGATGAAGCATAATTGATTAGAGGATACATGAATTTCATAGATCACTCTGAAGTACCGATGAAATAGTGATCCAACCGTTAGACTTAATTCCTACCTTGTCGTCTAACAATTCATCTCAAAGCTAGTCGAGTACAAAGCACACAGTTTCACTATGTGTGCAATAATGATGTTGAGTAATTACCTAAACACAGTAGTTTTTTAACGAAAATGTGATTAAAAATTATATCCTTTATCACATTTTAACAGTGCAAACTGATTGTTAATGACTTGCTACCAAATATATAATATATTAGTTTGCAAGAATTAATCTACAGTTTTCCTGTCGTAACTTTTCCTTAAAAATCAACAATCATATTCATTTATGAATCATTTCTTTCCTTTTGCTAACATTTTCAGTGCCAAATACAAGATTTTGTGGCGTCAGTTTTACAAGTTTCTGAAGATCGTTATGATCAAAGGTTAGTGGTTATGACATGAATAATAATTGAGTTGTATATTCTTGGTTTAAGAACTTTCCAAGATTAGAAAGAGGCTCTGCAGTTCTGAAATCGCAAACATTGATCTATTACAAATCATGTGTAATTCTTACAGTTAGCTAGATCACTAAAGAATAGCTTGAAGCACTAAACGGCTGTTTCTTCTACGAAACTGAAGATTCAGGGTTGGATTCTCTGATGTGACGTGGTAGATGCGCACTGTTGAGGTGTCCCATACTAGGGCGAAGTAGCCGTCTTATGCTTTTTGATTTTTAGTATTGGTTTATGATTTAGATCATGAAGATTTTACAATTTTCACAAATCTCCTTACACTCATATGTAGTTATTTGTATTTGTAACGCTACACTATACAAGTTTTGCCTGTTTTTTAAAAAAAATACTTGTCTTTCAGCCAAACGGACACTTTTCCAATGGTTGGTTATGAGTTTCCAAATGGATTCAATTTTGAATTGGGTCATGAACGTTTTCAAATCCCTGAAGCTTTATTTGATCCATCTATATTGTTAGTAAGTTTATGGATATTTTCTTTGAGTTTATAAAATTTTATGTTATTAAGAAAATAAAATTTTTATGAACATTATTTGTAGCAGTGTTATCTAAAGTGTTTGTATTGTCCTGTTATTGGTATTCACCATTTCCTTATCATCAATCTGTTTTAGCATATAGTTTCTGACAAGTCTGCTGCTGTAACGCTTTTTAACCCTAGACTACTTCTACACATCGACTCAAACAATAGAGAGAAGGAAAAAAATATGTGTAACGGCTTTCGTTCAGGGCTAGCTTATGTGCAGGAAATCAAGTGTTAAGTTGTAAAAACTATCGGGGGATAAGTTTACTTCCAACTGCGTCCAAGCTATTGGCTTCCGTCATACTTCGTAGGTTGTTCAAAACCCGAGAAAGATTGACTCGCGAGGAGCAGGCCGGGTTTCGTTCTGGTCGAGAATGTATTGATCATATCTTCACCCTCCGCCAAATGTTAGAACACCGTCATACTTATCAAAGGCCAACAATCGTAGTGTTTCTTGACATTAGGGCTGCCTTCGATTCGTTGGACAGGACTGTTCTCTGGGATTGTTTATTGAAGAAGGTTGTGCCTGAGAAGTTTATTAACATCCTAAAAGCCCTATATACAAACACCTCAAGCAGAGTGAGGGCATACAACCACCTCTCTCCATTGTTCCATTCGAGCAGTGGGATTAGACAGGGTTGCCCAATCTCACCATTCCTCTTCAACTTTGCCATCGATGACATTCTGGAAACAGCTCTTATGGATGTAAGTAATGGTGGTGTGGATCTGTTGCCTGGAGAAAGACTTCTCGACCTTGAGTATGCAGATGATATTGTCTTACTGTGCGATAATGCCCAAGGCATGCAATCCGCACTTAATCAGTTGGCAATCAGTGTCCGTAAGTATGGTATGTGCTTTGCACCTTCGAAGTGCAAAGTACTTCTACAAGACTGGCAGAATTCTAATCCTGTACTCACCCTGGATGGTGAGCAGATAGAAGTAGTCGAGAAGTTCGTGCATCGAGGTAGCTGCATAAGTGCTGGTGGGGTGTGAGTGATGAGATCAATGCACTTATAGTGAAAGCCAGAGCGGCTTATGCCAACCTGGGCCATCTTTGGCGCCTTCGTGATGTTAGTCTGGCCGTAAAGGTCGGATCTACAACGCGTCAGTGAGAGCAGTTTTGCTCTATGCTTGCGAAACCTGGCCTCTCCGAGTTGAGGACGTTAGACGACTCTCTGTGTTCGATCATCGTTGTCTCCGAAGGATTGCTGACATCCAGTGACAACACGATGTTAGTAATGCGGAAGTTCGGCACGGGCGCAGGGACGATAATCCAATTGGTGTCACCATCTTGAAACACCGACTTCGGTGGCTTGGACATGTTGTACGAATGTCGTCCCAGAGAATTCCACGTCGTGCATTATTTGCCGACTCGGGGACTGGTTGGAAAAAGCGGAGATGTGTTCAGTGCATGACATGGTGTCGTGGCATGAAAGAAAGCTGCAAAGGACTGGCTTGTGTCGGTCCTTCACGACTCCCTGGTTGGGGTCCGAGAGATGGTGCTACACAGTGGCTAGAGACGTTATCAGATGTGGCTCAGAATAGAAGCCAGTGGGGATCCTGCTGTAACCTTCTTTTACTTTCTTCGTAAAAAGTGGTTGCTTCTTCCTTAACTGAAAGATTTCTTCTGATTGTACCTTTCCATTCCCTCATTATTACTATTATTATTACCACACTACCTTACACCAATCTCTTCGTTATGCTCTTTTTTACGCTCCTTACCTTTTTTTCTCTTCGAATTCTCATTGTTTTGTGTGGCGCATATATATTGGCGCTCTCTTGTACCAATATTTATGTGTTCAAATAAATAAATAATAAATAAATACGGAACGTAAGTCGTGCTTGATGTGTCCGTGCGTTGAACCACATTTTCTTTCATTAATGAGTTATGTCCAATGAAATCTAAGGGTGTGTTCATTCAACTGGATGCTTTTAATTGCGAAGAACAGCTGAGATAATGCACAGAACTAAAAATGAGAATTCGAAGAGAAAAAAAGGTAAGGAGCGTAAAAAAGAGCATAACGAAGAGATTGGTGTAAGGTAGTGTGGTAATAATAATAGTAATAATGAGGGAATGGAAAGGTACAATCAGAAGAAATCTTTCAGTTAAGGAAGAAGCAACCACTTTTTACGAAGAAAGTAAAAGAAGGTTACAGCAGGATCCCCACTGGCTTCTATTCTGAGCCACATCTGATAACGTCTCTAGCCACTGTGTAGCACCATCTCTCGGACCCCAACCAGGAGTCGTGAAGGACCGACACAAGCCAGTCCTTTGCAGCTTTCTTTCATGCCACGACACCATGTCATGCACTGAACACATCTCCGCTTTTTCCAACCAGTCCCCGAGTCGGCAAATAATGCACGACGTGGAATTCTCTGGGACGACATTCGTACAACATGTCCAAGCCACCGAAGTCGGTGTTTCAAGATGGTGACACCAATTGATTATCGTCCCTGCGCCCGAACACACAATGCCGAACTTCCGCATTACTAACATCGTGTTGTCACTGGATGTCAGCAATCCTTCGGAGACAACGATGATCGAACACAGAGAGTCGTCTAACGTCCTCAACTCGGAGAGGCCAGGTTTCGCAAGCATAGAGCAAAACTGCTCTCACTGACGCGTTGTAGATCCGACCTTTACGGCCAGACTAACATCACGAAGGCGCCAAAGATGGCCCAGGTTGGCATAAGCCGCTCTGGCTTTCACTATAAGTGCATTGATCTCATCACTCACACCCCCACCAGCACTTATGCAGCTACCTCGATGCACGAACTTCTCGACTACTTCTATCTGCTCACCATCCAGGGTGAGTACAGGATTAGAATTCTGCCAGTCTTGTAGAAGTACTTTGCACTTCGAAGGTGCAAAGCACATACCATACTTACGGACACTGATTGCCAACTGATTAAGTGCGGATTGCATGCCTTGGGCATTATCGCACAGTAAGACAATATCATCTGCATACTCAAGGTCGAGAAGTCTTTCTCCAGGCAACAGATCCACACCACCATTACTTACATCCATAAGAGCTGTTTCCAGAATGTCATCGATGGCAAAGTTGAAGAGGAATGGTGAGATTGGGCAACCCTGTCTAATCCCACTGCTCGAATGGAACAATGGAGAGAGGTGGTTGTATGCCCTCACTCTGCTTGAGGTGTTTGTATATAGGGCTTTTAGGATGTTAATAAACTTCTCAGGCACAACCTTCTTCAATAAACAATCCCAGAGAACAGTCCTGTCCAACGAATCGAAGGCAGCCCTAATGTCAAGAAACACTACGATTGTTGGCCTTTGATAAGTATGACGGTGTTCTAACATTTGGCGGAGGGTGAAGATATGATCAATACATTCTCGACCAGAACGAAACCCGGCCTGCTCCTCGCGAGTCAATCTTTCTCGGGTTTTGAACAACCTACGAAGTATGACGGAAGCCAATAGCTTGGACGCAGTTGGAAGTAAACTTATCCCCCGATAGTTTTTACAGAAACGACGTGAACTCTTTTTAAAGATAGGGACAACTATCGACTCATTCCGTGTCGTGGGTACACTCTCTAGCTCCCGCATCTTTGTAAACAACGCTGACAATCCCTTAGTCAAAACGTAACCACCATTTTTAAAAAGAGCCGGAGGTAAGTCATCTGGGCCAGGTGATTTGTAGCGCTTGAAGAGTTGGAGTTCCTTGCGGACTTCCGCCTCATTTGGTGGACCAGTCGTCACCGGTCATGGAGGGCAGGACGGTCTGACCGATGTTGCCGGAGCAGTAGGCCAGTTGAACTGCTCTTCAAGAAGTTCTGCCCATCGTCCAATATGTCGATGGATGTTAGTGATTGGCATCCCGTCATCCTCACAGATTGTTTCGCTCACACCAGACTTCTTTTTGCCAGTGGCTCGGATGAGTTGGAAGAGCTTCCGGTAATTACCAGATGCAGCCGCTGCTTCCAGCTCATTAGCACGCTCCGACCACCAGGCTTCTCGGTCCTTACGCAAGCTTTGCCCAATTTCACTACGTAACAACCTTCGTTTATGGTCAAACTCACGGTCACCCGGAATAGACCGACGAACTTCAATGAGTTGCAAGGAACCTTAAGAAACCCAGTGCTTAAAAGCCGGACGTTTCGCGAACCCACAACTGACTGTACCCGCCATTTTCATGGCGTTATGCAATTTCAACCAACGCTCATCTATACTTTTCGGTGGAATGGTAGCTAGCCTAGAAACTAGTTCGGTTCGATACTTACTAGCAACAGAAGTTGCAACCAGCTTGCTAACATCAATCCATTAGTGGCGGTCACTTCGTTGTCCACTGAAAAGTAAGGTAAGATTGGCGCAGACCAAGGCATGGTCAGAGTCCAGATAGGTACTCTAAAAGGAGCGGCAGTCTTGTACACAACCACGCCAGCGGTAGCTGATCGTGATGTGATCAATCTGAGTCCAGGCTTGAGATGCAGAGGGAGGACGCCAGGTGGCACATCGGCGATGACTGTGCCGAAAGTTAGTGCTAGCCAGAAACAGGTTGTGGTCTGTGCACCGGCTATACCTTCATTTCAGTGTTATCAGTGTTGATTATTTGGACTAGAACCTATTAGATATCATTCTTACTAAGCTTCTAAGTCAGCATGGCCAATACACTGTCTAACACGTATGGTATTCATTATTAATAATACTATTAACCTTAATGCAAAACTATATATATTATATATATTCAAAGGGGCCTGTTGGTATACTAAAAGCGTCTATTAAGATTTAATCTTGAATATCAACTACAAGAAAACCGAAACCTCTGACTACAACAAATATTAGTACTAGGTAATATCTGCTTAAAGCAATAGATACTGTATTTGAACATTAGTGTGTTGGACACTGCAATACAGGTAGGTACATCCTAATTGAAGTGAAACACATACTTTACCTTTCATTTCTAAGCATAATCTGTTCTTTTTTTGTTTCACTCATGTAATTTTCTTTATTTTAAATATTATAGGAAGCTGGCGGGAGTTCAATGTTATCAATGAGTCACATAGTGGCTAGTAGCATTAGTATGTGTGATATTGACATTCGACCTGTAAGTGTAATTTATTTTAAGTATTTTTTTTACTGTTTTATTTTAATTAATGTATTAATTGACCAGTCAACATTAACGTATGGTTCAAGATAGTTCAATTCACTTCCTCAATACAAGGAGATGGAATTAGTCGGACTATTTGTGATTAATCAAATAGAATAAACATAGAGTATTTGGTTTTAAAAGAACTAATGAATCTATGGAAGCTAAGAGAAGATGAATAATTAATATATTTAGTCTCAGATTGACCCGACCGTTTTTGTTACCTTGACGTGGTGGTCGAGCTTGCCTATCGTGATGAAGCAACCGAGTTATACTGGCTGGAACAACCGTTCCTCAAGGTCCTACCATGTCAGACAGGTCGGTTGAAGAGCGGTAAGACTAAAGGCAACAAACCCAAGGTCCGAAGGCGAAGTCGTACTGCTGACTGTACAGAGGTATGACAGCAGTAAGGAGTTTCCTTCAGACAACCAGCATGACAGCGATGCTGCCTTCCCACAAGGAGGGGTAAGGTTAGAAAAGGTCGACGCTAAAAATGCACACCTTGCCTTATCCCACGGATATCCGTCTCTGGCGGTAAGGTCCCAAATAGTACGGAGCTAACACAAAAATTACTCATAAAAAGGTCATGTGTGACCGACCTCAAGCAGTTGTCCCTTGGGCATTGCGGTCACGCTCCCAGGTGACTAAGACCACCTTTAATCCAATTTCCTTTTCAGGTACCTCCAGAAGAACCCTTCCACGGTGTAGGCAGTCGGGAAGTGATAATCGCCCTCATACCTCTAACAGCACTCACGACCACTGTATTCATACCTCTATACCTCAAGTCTCAGATTGAAACTAATTTTGAGGCAATTTCGATTCGGATTCATTTATTAACTTTGAATACATAGTTTATAAATCGTTGTTTAATGAGGACACCGACAAAATCCAGAGTCTTCTAATTTTGTGTAGAAACATTACAAGCATGTTTGGGATGGATTTCTTTCAATCAAAACACGAGATGTTTCCATAAGACCGATCTATGTCAACGTCTAAACTAATAACTTGGAATGAAGTAGTTGAAGGCGCAGACCATTTCACTTATCTCGGAAGTCTCATAAATCTTGGTGTACTACTGATGTTAGATGAAACTTTGGCAGTTCGACAAGCTTGGTTGATTTTTACTGATTTAAATGTCGTAGTCAGGATTTACGTCTGCCAACTAATGGGAGTGTGTACTTCTGAAAAGCAATTCACTCTGTGCTATTTTGTGGCTTCGAAGCATGGACTTCGATAGTAGAAGACTTGGGTAGGCCCCATTACTTGTTCACTAATTTCTTCGGAGTATCTGTCACCCACTCTTCATGGAATAACTAAGTGGTAGAGCAGAGTGGACTGGAAGAAAGCTAGGGGAGAGGGGGGAAAACCAAGATATTATATTAGTTCATAAAACCACTGACTGTTAGAAATTGAGCATGTTGATAGGTAGAGACCACGTGGTTGGGATCTTCGCGATAACCTTGACCAATAGTCGGAGACGTTGAGTGACATGATTCGGAATCGATCATCCACTCATCATACACTGAGTCAAATATCAATTTTATCACTACCTAGAGGGAGAAATATTTGACACATCACTTAATTTATGTATCCATACACACTACTTACTAATAGTCAGTAGTCTGAGTTACATGGCTATATTTCTACTTTTCGTATGCTGCAATAGGGTAATATACCTTTTTTCAACAGACCAATCATATTTCGATTAGTTCTCCTACTTCTGATGGTACTTATTATGTATTTATTCTCACTATTCATGCTACTCTTTTAAATTTAATTTATACTAAAAGAATTGTATAACTGAAATGTAATGCCTAATTCCTGTTTTTATTGGTCTCATTCTCACCTCGACATGCTCGTGTACTGTTTTCTGATTTACATTGTATTCTGCGGTGGACCAATACAAATATGAAACTATCTTAATTCAGTCAATACTCCGAAACGTATAAAAAGAATGAGTTAATCGAACACAAAAACAAATATATACAGAAACATATACGTTACTTGTTATTATTAGAAGGATGCATGTTCACAGATCCAAATAGATATCTATAATTATAATAATGTAGGTAAAGTAATTCAAGATAATGTCAGATATAGATTCAAGGTGTTCATGTGTAATTGACAGGGAATATGCTGTATGAAGTGAACCAAAACGTGTGCAACAGGCTTGTTAGTAAACAGTTACAAAATGGCAGCCAACAAAGTCAATGTATATGTGAACACGTGTGTTTGGCAAACGGTAATCCTTAAGATATGTGAGGAAAATGAACAGAAATAAAGGAAATTGTTGGAGAGACCCAGAAAATTCCTCGAAAAAGGTCAAAAGCGGGCCTGAAAACACTGAGCAACATCTTATCCAGTTAGCATTCAATAGAAGTTTCTCAGAAACATCTATTAAGTTAAAAGTCACATATCACCTTTCTGACTGGATAATTACCTATCCTGCTACTATGTTAAAAAAGGGTTCCAGAACTTTCCAGAGGCCCAAGGCCATCTGAAATACTATAAATACCCTAGACTTTCTGTACATGAACGAACCTTGGTGTAAAATGTTCTCTCTATATTTAGCGCCTTTTCTTTTATGTTCAAGTTGTCATGTAGATTTGACCTGGGAGTTACTAGAAGAGCTTAGGAAACTGAATCAAGCGTTCAATGAGGAAATTTGTCATAACCAAATGTTGTTTCCTCGTTGGCTAGAAAGTAATTCAACGTCATTCAGATACTTTGCTTCCACCGATCTACCATCATATCATTAACCCTATAAGTTAAAATGAGAATTATTTTTAAAAGTATGATATCGAATAGCAAGCTATCCGTAATCTCGTTTTAAAAATCATGCATGAACTCAACAATCTTTATCTTCATTCCGACTGATTGATTTCATTTGCTTCAACGCTGTCAGTAGAGTTTAATTTTATCATGATTATTTATTTATTTTAACACATAAACAATGGTACAAAGAGGCACCAAACAGATATGTGCCACACAAATGATTAGATTTATGTAAGGGCTGGGATACTGTCCGGGTGCTGGAACCGAAGCAAGTGGTTTTCTTAGGGGCCACACCCGGAGCCTTCGACCTAATCCACCATGCAGTGGAGCAACTTCAGGAGATGTAGTCCCATGGTAGCCGGTGGCCAACAATGGATTCATACACCATTTGTTTCCTTAGGATCCTGGAGCCCATGTTCACCATTTGTTTGGAATGAGAGTTTACTGCTCACCGTGCCACTTCCTTTGCCGCAGTTTGTGCCATCCCCATCGAAATGTCGAGTCCGCTGGCGCGCTGACCTTGGTAACTCTGTCGAATTGCCGAGTCATCTACATCCGATATTCGCCTAGCGATCAGAGATCCCACCCTTGCTCCCCATGGACTGCGACTGCTGCAACCAATTCCGCTCCTCCGGAACACTACACTCAACGTCACCTTCCTGCACCAGACTGCCACAACTAGCGCCTCCTCTCACGGCCTGGCAATGGCGTTCGCAGAACTTCATCCTCTCCGCCTCTTTGGCAGTGACACCAAATGTAGTGAACGAAGACTTGGTGTAGATAACCGATTTATTGTTTAATGCAAAATTACAGTGTCTTCGTAAAGTATGAAAACCATACGTTACATACATCATTTGCACATCTTCCAGCTCCGATTGGAAGTGGAAAGGTCATCAACATAAGATTTAGAAGACTGAAGTGGAGAGAGGAGGAAAGAACACTGAAAGCAATCAAGATTACAACAGGAATGAATAAACAATGTAGTTCGTAAGAAACAATTCAAAGATGTGCAAATGATGTACCTAGTTTATGATTTTCACATTTTACTTAACCACCATGTGATTTTGCATTAAATAATAAGTTGGTTATCCCCACCAAGTCTTCATTCACTGCACTATTACTAACATCATTTGAAAATAAACCGGCGAGACTATAATTTATGGACGAACCAATCTCGTATAAGATAACAGGTCTCGGATTTCGGCGCGAAATTCACCCATTCATTTGAATAAATAGAGTTTTGGCATTATAGCTGATGTCGGTTCGTGATGAAAACCCTAAATCTTATTCCTAATCTTAATCATCAACTGTAAATCATAATTCTAATCCCACACACAGGTTTATAGCCCTCATTTGGTCCTGGTTATTAGGTGTACACTCTCAAGGCCAGTCTGGCGTTACTCAAAGGTCGTCCATAAATTATAGTCTCACCAACAAACCATAAGAAACACAGAGGGCGAGCGACAATTGAACAGTTGTTTTGTGCCAATCATCAATTCAACATGTATTCAGTTTTGAGTCACTTGTTTTGTGTATCATAGAACTGATGATATTGCACAGTTTCTCATGTTGAATTACATTGAGCAGTTGAATTTTAAACCTGTGAAATGATAAATAAAGACATGATTGTTTGTTTTTGCAATTTATATCCCTTTCATTGATTACTATCTTGTACTATTGAAGAAATATTCAATGAACTTATTCTCTTGATTTGGTAAATTCTGTCTCTTTGATTGTAATAACCGTCGACTCAATACCTTTTTATATTTACAGAATTTTATTTTATAGTAATATTAGGGGCGGCCAAACCAAAACGTGGCATTAGTCCATAAAGTCACTTGTCTTCTGAGTCATGCTGGTAGATGCAGACTACTTGGTTGGAGTTTACATGACCACTGTAACCAGTGGTTGGAGACACTCTTTGTATACCCTTAAACCAAGTTGTTTTATACCTTTCTCTCCACGAACTAATTCTTTCTTCCTGAATCATATCCTTACATGCAATCTTTCTTTTATATATCACTACCATTGAAGTAACTACTTCTGATACGGTATTGATTACATAATGAATAAACATTGATAAGAATATAGTGAGTAGAGTTTAGTTGAAAGATTATTAATTTGAAAGATAGTTGAAAAACTAAAATAAAGTCAATGATGTAATAAATACAAAAGAAAAAAGGAAAAAAAATTTAAGGTGCAGCGAAAGAGTATTTGTCACCAAAGCAAGGAAAGATTAACAAACGTCGCCTTTTGAATACATAGGTCAGGATTTTGACGCCTGATGGCAACGGCTTCAGTAAACTTCAAAAGACTGGAGTTTGTCTAATCACCCTAAAGGATTATAAGGTATTTACCTTATGTCCTATATCAAGGAGATGTTTAGTGATGGCACTATTCAGAGTCTTTCTTTCCCTTGTTCTAAGACTTTTTGGAACATGTTCAAAAAATCTAAGATATGCTCTCCTTTCAGTTCGGCCGATGTAGCTGCTTTGGCAGGTACAACTGTATTTATAAATACATCGTACATCGTACCATAAAATAG
This sequence comes from Schistosoma haematobium, assembly GCF_000699445.3. Taxonomy (NCBI): domain Eukaryota; kingdom Metazoa; phylum Platyhelminthes; class Trematoda; order Strigeidida; family Schistosomatidae; genus Schistosoma; species Schistosoma haematobium. Next base: position 44,393,257 of record NC_067199.1, read on the forward strand.
AAAACAACATTTGTACAAGATCTAACCAAAAGAGGCTGTGAATGTGGAAGATAGTAATTGATAGACTGGGTATAATTCAAGAATGTTAAATCGTATAATAATAGTCTATGGGTCAAAATAAAGCTTTTAATAAGAGGAACATGAATATGAATAGTTTAGCTACTTAATAATTATACGATGAAAATATACGTTTAGTTTTAGTCCAGAAATAGATCCCAATAGTTACTATTCATTATTCTCATCGGGATATAACAGTACCCATCTGTATTCACTATATATAAGTTATATTGATGAATCGTTTTTTCTTTCTTTCCTTATATTATCATTTTTAGAGTTTGTACAGTAATATCATAGTTGTTGGTGGTAACAGCTTAATCACTGGATTTACTGATAGATTACAACGAGATTTAAATATTAAAACACCACCGGTATGTTTGTATTTATTTATAGAATAATAATATTATTATTATTACATAATTTAGAGTATGAGGTTAAAAGTTAACTTTCCTAGTACAACAGCTGAACGTCGTTATTCCAGTTGGATTGGTGGTTCTATTCTAGGATCTTTAGTAAGTAAAATGACATGTATATTCTATTAGATTTATATCTTTTATGTATAGCATTTTATTCTGACTGAATTGTATTATATGTCTATTATAAGCATCATCAGTATTGTTAGTTCTTATTTTAAATGCTGTTAAATAGTGAATGGATTTCAAAGTTGTTTGATGTAGAGATTTATGGATGGATAACTTAATTATCAGAGGGGATTTGTGGAGATTATAGAAATTTCACAGATTGAAATCATGAGTTAATTGAAGTTTGGATTGGTTGAAGTTAGACATTAACACCGTCGGACGCCGGCTCAGTGGTCTAGTTGGTTAAGCGCCTGGCGCGAGACTGGTAGGTCCTGGGTTTGAGTCTTGCGGGGTGCTGGGTCGTGAGTGTTCACTGCTGATGAGTCCGTCCAGTGCTCCCAGGTTTTCCATGGTGGTCTAGCTTCAATTGAATCATGATTTCAATCTGTTAACTTGATTATCATTAAAAAGTCATGGGTTAATTATGAATTCTAGCTAGTGTATACTTGTGATATGCACCTCACATTGAATCCAGGACATTTTAGGCTTCTCGATGAACTATTCATCTTTAGATCACTTAGTTGAGAACCAATTGGGTCCATATTCCAATTTAAATCAATTCGAATTTAGTTGAGTTTAACTGTATAGAAAATTTGGCAGTAGTTATACACCAATCAGACAGGATGGTTGTCGGACTGTCACTAATTAACTCAAATCGGAAATATGAATTCATTAAACTAGTGATTTTGCGCCAATTCGGTGTTCCTTACTAAGGTGACCTTCAATAACCCCTTGATTACATGACAAAAAACTATAGAAAATTTCGTCCTCATGTTTTTTCTGTTTGTGATACTTCTTATCACACTAAAGTCAGTCAGTTATACGCAACGTAGAACCTGACACATATGTACATTGGTTCCAGTTTCTATATCTCATTAGCACAGAGTGGTGAAATTATCAAGTAAAAAAATCCCAGAACAGTAGAGGTACTAACAGTATTGGTGCTAAGAGAAAAGATTCGGGGTCGAAAATGCCATTTGAGGAAATATAAATTAGTGAAATAGTAGAAAAAGTTATGAGAAATGTAAGAACTTTGAATATAAAGGAATAAAAGGAGTGAATGCACCTGCTTCATTGTGAACAATTCTGAACTATGTGACCCAAAGTCTCTAACCATTGGTTACGATATTCATACAAACTGCAACGACGTAATCTGCACAGACCCATCTATATGGCTGAGTCCAATAGTTAGTACCTTCATGAAATGGTGTCATATCTTGATTTGTCATCCTCTAACATTCTTCCAACCTACTTCTACACCAGATAACGTCGTGTGTCGATGTAGGTGATCGATTGATTGGCACATGTAATACATGTCCCAACCATTTCAGTCGATAAATATTCACTACTTCTTCAATCGACTTACCATATTTATCTAGTACTGTGGGTCTAATTTCAGGACTGTTAACTCGATGGTCCCAAAATATACGAATAATTGTTTGAGAGCATCTATGATTGAATACTAATAACTTCCAAATATTCTCTATTTTTAAAAGCCACGTTTCACAGCCGTTAAATGAATATTTGTTTTTTCGATTTTACAGGGTACCTTCCAACAAATGTGGATATCTAGTCAAGAATATAATGAATTAGGCAAAGGATGTGTGGATAAAAAATGTGCTTAGGAAGAGCATATATTTATTAATAAAATTCATTTTTTTACCCATCCTACATGTATTTTACTTACTCGCTTTCACTCCCACGCACTGTGTGTGTGTGTGTGGTGGGGTCTATTAACATGTATAATACAAGTGTAATCTGCATTTCTTTGTAATATATGTTTACATATTATCTACCTTTTCTGTGTTTACCTCTTCAACGGAGTTTAGTTCGATTTATCACGAGTAGTCGTACTTTAAGTGTATTCTTTGCATTTTGTTAGTAAAATTATAGACTTACCTATGTTATGGCAACTTAGATCTGTCCCAGGCTCTGTATTGATAATGATTGATACAGTTGTGCTTCAGTATGAAAACAGCAATCTACTTTAACATTCTACGTTACAGGTTCAAATTGCTATCTCCATCTACTTAGTTTAGGTCAGATAAGTAGTATTTCTATAAATGTGATTTAAACTCGCGTATGTTATTTATCTGTGTTCGAATACTGATAAGCAGAGATGGATGATGGCTAGTAGTGGATTTCAGGGCATGCGTTTTGTCCTATTTGGGACCCGTCAGATGGGTATACATGCATCCCAGAGTTTACTCCGGAACTGGAACTCATTACAAATGAATTCGAGTAGAGTTGTGTCAAAATTTAAGCTAATCATCTTTTCCGAACAGGCTTGACGTTTCTTTTGTCACCGATTTACATACTTAAGCAACTGAAGATATCATACAGAACGTAAGCCGTGCTTGATGTGTCTGTGCATTTAACCACATCTTCTTTCATTAATGAGTTATGTCCAATAAAATCCAAGGGTATGTATTCATTCAGCTGGATGCTTTTAATTGCGAAAATTCATTTTTAGTTCTGTGCATTATCTCAGCTGTTCTACTTCGTGTGTAAAAGTGAAGAATTAAGATCACTTCTACGTAAATTAGGTGCTCATAAGATTTTTTCCAGAGCGTCAATAAACGATCTGCGATTAAACGGTTTAGCTCAGAGAACATATCAACAGTAAAAGTATCTATCTGTGCTGCGAATTCTTCGTCATTATTGTATGCCTTCAGTTACACCTAAAACATTCATTTTCAAAGCCGTACATTCGTATATATATGTATTTCTTAAATTGAAAGTCTCTTATAAGTCTTATGTTTAAAGTAGATATTATTAGTAATGCACTTAAAGTGATCTTGAAAGGTCGATTAGAAAGACTTTCTACGCACCAAATCGTCGTGTAACTTACCATAGTTTCCTTTTTATGCACCTCTAGATGAAAAATCAGTTATATCAACCGATCAATTTTGTATGTATAAGCTAGGTCATCTTCTTTGAGGCTAAATACTTAGATTGTTCGTCCTAACTGCTTTACTGCGTAGAATGTTATCTTTCACCATGAACTGACAAAGAATAGCGTATAATGATTGTGTCACTTAATCTACAATAGCCTTAGATCCATCTTTTTATATGTCGAGATTCAGTCAGATATGTTGAGGGATTCACCACTAAATTTACTTTTGCGTTGCAGAAGCTTTAGTGATACAGATCTTATATATTGTAACAAACATGGAGCATGTGGATGATAATTGTCACATTAACTTCGTTTGATATAACACTACTGAAAACCAAAGAGTACTGGGAATTGTTTCGTCATAATGTGTTATTCCATAGAAATGCTTCTTTACAAACTCAAGGACCACACCTCAAACTTTGAAATTTTATTGTAGTTAGCATGTAACCTTCTTGGAAACTGAGTTTACAATCTAAATTCAATTCATTTATGATTTAGAATGACTAATGTCTAACACTAATAACTAATACTATCTCACTTCCAACATGGTTGAACTCTTAGGTTCAATCCTAGATGCAATCCCATAGAGAGTCCTATGATAAAATAAAATTGATCAAATTACTCTTAAGTATCAATGTGATGTGCTTTTTCTTTTCCTGTTTCTAGGGGTAGAGTGTACTCTTGGAAGTTTTTTTTTTGTTTGTTTGTTTCAAAATCTAGTTGTTTATTCTTTTATCTATTTTGTTTTCGTATATACACACAAGAAGCAGAAAGAAAAAAAAAGAGAAAACAATATTTCTCAAAAAGATTATCATTTCAAAATGATACTGATTTATTTGTTGTTGTTGTTGTTGTTGTTGAATTTAAACAAAGTTAAGGGTAAAGAAATGAAAGAAGGTAAGTATCCCATTTTGTTCTACTATAAAGTAAAAAAATGTTTTTGATTGAATAATGTAAACAAGTTTAATATTGAAACATTGAATGATTAATTAAATGCATAATAAAGATTTATTCATTAGTGAATGTTAAAGTATATCACTCAGACAGACAGTCAGTCAGCTACAACTTAGGACCAGGCATATATATATGCATTGGTTCAAGTTGTTATACTTCATTAGTACAGTACAATATAACTATGAATTAGTAGATAAAAGAATAGGATAGTATTACTACTACTACTACTACTGTTACTACTTCTTCTTTGTTAATCTCATTTTCTTTTCTTTAAGGACAATGAATGAATGATTCGAGAAGAGAGAGAAAGAGAGAGAAAGGTGCTAAGTTGAGAAATTGAATGATAAATTATTATATATTATAAAAAATAGGTGGGGTGGGTAGAGGAGGTGGGTGTGTGTGTGGGGGGGCGATACATTGTTTTTTTATGTATATAGGGAAGGATACAAATCAAAATAGGCAGATAAGTAGGACTGAATAACAAAAGTCCATATGGTTATTATTATTATTCAAAAGACAATTGATTGATTATTTAGGATCTTTCTTCATTGTTTACTATTAAGATCTAATAGTTACTATGTATGTACAAATTGTCTAGGCAATAGATGATGATGATCTTGTATATATGTATATATTGTTAAGATGATATTGTTTCATCATCTAATGGTACAGTTGTAGTATTACATGTTTCAAGGGTTTCAATTATTCCTGTGAATGTATCCGACATTTGATTTACATAAGACTAGTTGATTTCCATTTTATATATATTGATAATATAAAAAAAATTAAAAAAAGAAGAAAATCGATTAATATTTTGTTATTTTTTAAAGTTTAAATATTACTATGAAAAATATTTAAGCGTTCGCGCGCGAGACCGGAGGCCCTGGGTTCGAATCCCGCGAGTGGGATAGTGGATGCGCACTGTTGAGGAGTTTCACAATAGGACGAAACGGCCGTCCAGTACTTTCAGGTTTTCAATGGTGGTCTAACATCAATCGGTTCATGATCTCAATCGAAATTTAACAATAAAGTTGTATCTATAGTGTTAGTTACTATGTTAAGTTGATTCTAACCTTTAGACAAGCTAATTGATTCATGCTACTTGAGTTATGTTTTAACCCTTCTAATTATTCTCAGAAGGGGTTTTTGTGGATATTATAGTCAGTTTAATGGTTGAGATCATGAGTCAATTGAAGCTAGATCATTATGGGAAACCTGGAAACATTGGACGGCCGTTTTATTTTATTGTGGGACTCCTCAATAGTGCGCATCCACGATACTGCCTTGTTAATTATTCACTTATCAACCTTGACTGTTTTTATGTGAGTGTATGTGTATGTGTATACCCTTCTTATCCTATTCATTACATGTCTGTAACTTGTTTTCTTATGACTATAAATATTGATTAACCGCTTGATTAAATGGGGTTGGCTCATACACCTTCTCCACTGGATGTTATTTTCACTTCGCTCTCTTCTCTTCAATTCGTCCCTCTGATTATCTGTTCAGATCAATGAGTGTACAAAATATGCGTATTCAAAACCTACATTCTCGTATTTGACTTATTTGATTCTGTTATTTACTAACGCGAGTTAAGTCGATAATTTTATGCGAGGATTGGCAACTTGTAGTGTCGGTTACCTTGACGAATATCATTAAACGCGCGGCCATTTTTGTATTTTTTAATTGATTATTTTTCTTCTTATTTTCCAATATTTTTCTTTCCGTTTCGTTCAATTAAATTCGTTATCATTAGTTGTTTATTTCTTAAAATTTATATAAAATGTCAATACTTATCGACAGAGCACCTTTTTCTTCAAATTGTGGATGATAGTAACGTACAACGTACAAGCTCTACGGTTTCTCATGTTGTCACAGAAATAGTTAACGTATTCTTGAATTACATTGTATCTGGTAGCATTCCAACCAATTGAAGCGTTAAAGAGCATCATCAGAACTGATGAAAGAGCTACGTACTGCCATTATGCTATGAGAGATTTTCATTTCCATCGTGATCAGAAGCCGTATATAAAATTTGTATGTTGGAGAAATGGCCGTAGAATACCTAGCGATTCCTCACAGCCGATTAGACGAAGGAGGTAATTTGACTAGTCTTATTATATTTTTTCATAAAGGACTTCAATGAAAACTCAATGTTCGGTATTCACTTTTTGTAGGTTTATTGAAGGTTATTGAACTGTTGTTCGTGAGAATGTGAATCAAAATCAGGCGTGCAATTCCCTGAGGTACGATAGTAATTATTGGATGCGCAAGTTAACGAAGGGTGTCTTTGAGATAGTGTGACCACTTCTGATTCCTTGGACAGTAGCATTCAATATTCTGCACTTCGCTTACCAATCTTAGGGAAAGCGCCTGAATGTTTTTAATATGCACCACAAAGTGTTCTCACAGGCCAACCTTCCTGGTGAACAATGTGCCTATTTATATTAGGTTAGGTGATTACGCTAAATTGAAAGCTTACATAATGTCGCTTGGTGGGCTTTGTGATTACCAATTATCTTTTGTACTTCTTCTTCACAAACTGCTGATCAAATGAATTTGTCAAGTCGTTTTTTTGATGTTGTCGTCTTTCTGATTGTTTGTTCCGATCAACGATTGTACAAAAGATACGTATTCGAAATTCATTCTCTTATTTGACTTATTTTAATTCCGTTATACTGTAACGCGATCTAAGTCGATAATTCTATACGAGGATTGGCAACATGTATATATCGATAACTATCAGAAACGATCAAACTGGAGTAATTAGAATCAGATAACGTGCCACAAAAGTATATTTCGTTCGATATATTACTGGATTATATAAATGATTAATTTTTACAATCAGATTCATGAGTTGATCTAAACTAGACCACCATTGAAAACCTGGAAGCATTTTCATCAACTAAAGTTAAACATTAACACAGTTGGATACCGACTTAGTGGTCATATTAGTCAAGAGTTCACACTCTAGATTGAAAGTTCTAGGTTCGAGTCTCATGTGGATGTGTACTACCTAGGAGTCCATTCATACTAGGAAGAAACAGCTGTCCAGTACTTCCAAAATTTCACTGATGGTCTAGCTGAATTCGATTCATGAATCCAACCGTGAAAATACTACAATATTCACAAAACCCAATATTGAATACGATTAATTCATTTAAAAAGAATAAAAATGTTTCAGTGAAGAATTTTATCGATCAAATTGCAATGTAACTACTAGTCTGTGACTTTACATCCCATTGACTATGTTGTGATGTGAGGTGAAGGTAATCTACAGGAAGCTCCTTACCTGTTCCGGGCTATTACACTCGTCAGTAAGGTGTACTGGGGTCAACCTAAACAAACTGACGGTCGCTGAGGGACTTGATTCCGTGTTACTTAGCTTCACAGTGAGAAACGTTACCACTGAACTATTCATGCAGGGATTGACGTCACCATAGGACTGATATGTGTTTACAATTAACTGATTACTGAGATGGCCTTAGATAACCACTAAAAACCAGCATACACTGGATATGGGTCTTATTCTAGCGATATGGCAAACCAATCAGCAGTAGCTTAATGAGAAGCCCAAGCGATGGCAATCAAAAGTGACCTAAGAGACAAGTGAATTTCAATTTGGCAGTTGACGAAGACATGGATTATTTTCCTAAGGGGTAGAGTGGTATATATATATATATATATATATGAGTATTTGTGCTTTTTATTCGGTAGCCCAATATAATCTCTTTTTCATTCCTGTGTTCTCGCTCATGTGGTCTGTTGGGGGGTTAGTGTGTAGCACATCGTGTATCAGTATCAAATTTCAGACACTGCCCGTCACAGCATCTACTATGAGAATCTTTAAGAGTACACACTCACGAGCCCACTGGGGACCGAACTCAGGATTTTCAGTTTTTGTGACAAGTGTTTAACCTCCAAACTGATGAATTGGTTTAGTTGTTATTTGGAACTTTTATATTATTTCGAATTCTTAATTCAACATATTCTTGATGTCACCACATCTACTAGATTGGTAGATTTCTGAGTTTCAATAGAAAAGTTTAAAAGAAAACAAGTGAAAACTGATGTAACAGAACGAAGACTGAACGAATGGTAACTCTTGAAACTATCATTATGTATATTCTTATTGTCTAAATGTTAAACAACTGGACAACTGTTTTTATATTACATTTATTGTATTCTTCTAGTTGATACACTGACGATTACTATTCACCTTAATAATCCTAATTTATTACGATTCAGTTAGTTACAGCTTATCCAATTCCATTGCCACTTTTCGCCCGTTTTTGTATAACGATGATTCTCTATTTTATGGTGTGATATGGTCCAGTATGCTTATACATCAACACATGTATATTTGAGATGATAATATATATAAAAGTTTGACTACTGTCTTCTCCTTACGAACTCAAGGCTGGGGATATGAGAAAGGTTTATGTATCGGCAGGCTATCTTAGGCTGAGCTTATGTTAGCTAGAGGTTAAACATGTCAGTTGAATCATATCATTGGTCAACACTAAGGATGCTGTACCATAAACGTAATACCATACAAGGCGTAGAAAAATTATGATCGGAATTCAGATTCGCAAATCAAAGAGTGATATCGATTAACGTTAGACAGCAAAGATCAGTAGTTTAAAAGGTTTTAAAGGATCTGTTGTGTCATACGATCAATTGATTAATATAGAGAATTGTTGGATGGTATATTCTAATTGTCATAGTAACGTGTTTCTCATGAAAAATCACTTTCTCTTATTCAATAAAAACATGTAGTCTCATGAAGATAGTCAATCTTCATCAGTGTTTTGAGTTTCATGTGGCATCATATTTAGATAACTGTCAAGGTTGTCTAATGAGGTATGAACTGTGTTTTGAATGCTCAAGTATATTTTATAATTATCAGAATGTTTTGTGGAGATTTTTAGAAATTTCACTGGTTGAAATCATGAGTCAATTGAAGCTAAACCACTATGGAAAACTCGGAAGCACTGAACGGCTGTTTTCGTCCTAGTATGGGACTCCTCAGCAGTGCGCATCCACGATTCCGCACCTCGTGAGACTCGAACCCAGAACCTATCAGTCTCGCGCCAGGCGCTTAACCAACTAGACCACTGAGCCGGCATCCAACAGTGTTAATATCTAACTTCAACCAATCCACGAAGTTACGCCACCGTACACCATTGTCTTCAGTGAGTTCCTATCTCACAACAGACCTGGTTGAACTCCACTGGTAAGGACTTCTTTTTTATAAATAAACTTTGACTTTTAACATGTGATACGTTATAGTTTAAGTTCATTGACTGGCTTTACTTAGATGACCATTGAAAACCAGCAAGTACCAGACAGTTATTTTGTTCCTGTATAAGGTTCATCATCCATGACCTGGTCAAAGCTTTCAGATATTTATATTAATAAACACGATTGTTGAATACACTATTTTCATTTTTAGAAAGGGGGTTTTGTGGTATTAATTTAATAGTTGAATTCATAAGTCCATTAAAGCTAGACCACTTTGGAAAACCCGAATGCGCTGAACGGCTGTTTTTGTCCTAGTACAGGACTCTTCGACAGTGCGTATCCACGATCCCGCTCGCGGAATTCGAACCCAGGACCTATCGGTCTCGCGCACGAACGCTTCACCTTTAAAACACTGAGTCGGTATCCAATGGTGTTAATGTCGATTCGATCAATCAATCAGAACATGATTTAATTTTACATGGTGCTTTGATTGGTTTACAGGAATTGAGTATTTACAGCTTGTTACAACCAATAAAAACGCTGAATTCATCATGTACAAATCCTATTGAAGTTTAATGCATTGAGAGTAATAATTTTATAATCATACATTGAACATTAGAGTCTAAATATTATTGATAAATCTTCTTAATTCCGTATTATTAATATCTGTTTAATGAGAAGAGAAATTGAGAATTTTGAATATTATCAGGACACGGTAGATAAGTGGATAACGCGATGGTGTCTAAAGCGAACAGTATTGGGTTCGAGTCCAGGAGTGAATATCAACTCTGGGATGCAGCTACGTCCAGCTGACGAGTCCCAAATAGGACGAAACGTACGTTTTGAATTCCACTACTAGCCACCATCGATTTTTACTTGTAAAGCTTGTGACTTAAGGCACTATCGAGGCAATTCGTACAGGATGCACATATGCCAACAAGAGACTGATCAATTGCATTCCTAAACATCAGTAGGAGAATACAAGCAAAACAATATCAAGTGAATTATTAATGTTTACCTGAATTGATGTCATGCACTTTTCAACGCCAACCAAACGTTGAACAAAAATTGTTTGATCAGCTCGAATATGATTTACAGTTTCGTATATGCTAGTTTGTAGCTAGAAAAGTTATTAAAGAAACAATAACAACAAAACAATTGGATAGCGAATAACATAGATGAAAACTATGAAAAGTAGAAAACAAAGTATTTTATTTTGACAGTTGAATTTTCGAGTCGATCTAAGCTAGATTACCTATGAAAACCGATCCCGTACGTGAGACTCGAACCCAGAACCTTCACTTTCGCATCAACGCTTGACCTCTATGACCACTGAGCCGTCTTTCAACGGTGTTAATGTCTAACTTCAATCGATCCATGATCTTGAGTAACTATCCATCCATTGTCTTAGGTGGATATTTATCTCCACCATACACGGATTGGACTCCACTGGTCACGGTTTCTCACAAGAACTCCAGGAATTCCATCTTTGAACTAGTCATTAGTGAACGAAACGGCCATCCATCGCTTTCAGGTTTTCAGTGGTGAACTCATGAATTCAACTATTAAAATCACTATAATCTATACAAATACCCATTTTGATAATGTATTTTCTGTTTGCTACCGTTCATAACATACATAGATATGGGTGATTGAAAATTTTTCTGCTGATCACGTTTCTTCACTATTGATGAAACTTTACTTTGTTCTAACGGTACAATTGATTTCATTAAAATTACTGCGACAATTCAAGTGATTGAACTGATACTTTTCTTCTGGAACCAACTTCTCGCATCTCAAATGATTAGAAATCAGACGATACTAGTACTATAAATCAACGGATAGATTGTATAATTGAAAGAATTGGAACATCTATTTCTGTTGTGATAGTTTATTAATTAATGGATGAAATAATTAAAACACTTATGTTAAGTTCAATGCAGTTATTGTATAAGTTGCAATTTAGCTTACTAGTTAGAATAAATCCATATCATATGGAATATGATTTGGCGCTAGGTGGTTGGAAGTAGTCAATAGAAAAGCCTGGAGACTCAGGTTCTTAACTAGTCGTTACTCACTAATAAGGGGTATATATAATGCTGCAACTAAGACATTCTAGCCTCTACTAACCCCCTGTAAGGCTGCTTTGTAAACAGTGCCTATATAATGTAGTTTATGTTGAAATGTATTATCAGATTTGTAAAAATGTTTCAAATCAAGCTTATGTGTATGGACAACAAATTGAAAATAAATGAATAACAAACAATCATAGTGAGACTATAATTTATAAACGAACCAATCAGGTATAAGATAACAGGATTCGGATTTTGGCGCGAAATTCACTTATCCATTTGGCTAAATAGCGTTTTAGCATTATGGCTGATATCAGTTCGTGATGAAAACCCCAAATCTTATTCCTAACCCTAACCATCAACTGTAAATCATAATCCTAATTTTTCAAACTGCTTTATGACCTTTACCTAGCCTACCTAACCTACCTACCTAAGTAGATAGACACTCCCAAGGTCACTTTAGAGTCGCTCAAAGGTCATCCATAAATATTATAATCTCACCACAATTGATGATCATCATAAGTGAACATTTGCTTACTTTAGCTAAATCCACCATAGAATTAGCATCTTCTTTCAGTTTACGTTGATTATCCTTTGCTTTTCTTAATCTATTTAAATAAATTATAAAGTTTACAGTAAATGTATTTGATAAACAATAATGTGAAATAAATAGTCCAATAGCTAGTCAAGACATGAAGTTGAACATGTTTATAATAATGTATAAAACTATGACTGAAAAAGTAAGGTTAAGGCTATGCTATCATCTGGTTAGCGTTTTTTTAGCGAGTTACTTTTCTACGGGATGGGGTCGCTAACCTCACCCAACCCTCCTCCTTTATCTGGTTTGGGACTGGCAGTAGCCCTACAGGAGCTGCAGGCTCCAGCATGCACCAATCAAATCACACTTGACGGAGAAGATTTGGAAGATGTAAAAACGTTTACATGTCTGGGCAGCATCACTGATGAACACGGTGGATCTGATACAGATGTGAAAGCGCGAATCGGCAAAGCAAGAGCAGCATATCTACAACTGAAGAACGTCTGGAAACCAAAACAACTGTCAACCGACACCAAAGTCACGATTTTCAATAAAAATGTCAAGACAGTTCTACTGTATGGAGTGGAAACTTGAAGAACTACGAAAGCCATCATCCAAAAGGTACAAGTGCTTATTAATAGCTGTCTACACAAAATACTTTGGATCCATTGGTCAGACACTACCAGCCACAACCTACTGTGAGAGAGAACAAACCAGATCCGAGCGGAGGAAGAAATTCGGAAAAAGCTCTGGAAGTGGATATGACATACATTGGGGAAAGCATTCAGCTGTGCCACAAAGCAAGCTCCTCATTGAAATCCTCAAGGCCAAACGAAAAAGGATGATCAAAGAACACATTACTTCATGAAGTGGAGAATAAACAAGAATTGGATAGAACTAGAACGGAGGGTCCAGAACAGAGTGGGTTGGATTATAACAGGTTGAGTTATAACTAAACAGATACAAAGTACAAGAGATTTTTTAATCAGGATTGAAGCTTAACGGTTGTCTTAAACGTTTATGATCTTTGTGGTTTTCATGAATGTCTCTAAAATGTTTGATACATTTGAAAGTAACAGTTTTCTTCAATGAGTTGTCTCCATAATGAGCCTTCAGTATTGAATGAATTTCTTGTTAGTTTAGTTGTTATATCCGTAGGTTAAGTTATGGGTAACTTCATGGAACTATTTATAGACTGTTATTACATATAAATATTCTTATTGGATAACTATTGCGTAACTATATTATATGTATATTCATATTCCTTGTATTATAAGCTTCCATTTGACCTGTTAACTATTATTATACGATTTGCTATTCTTAAGTTATTCCCAACGCATTAGTTACAGCCTCCTATACTCACAGCCGCTTTTGGCTTGATCTAGTATAATTGTTTTACTGTTTCATGGTGTGTTGGGTCTGGTTTGCTTGTATATGGTATAAACCGTGTATGTCTGAAATACAGTGGAGGTTGGGATTGCTTTCTGAACTCAACAAACAAGTCTATACGAGGACTAATAAGAACTGGGAGTTGATTCCGGATTGCTCGTACTAGTTAAAGCGTCATTGGTTTGGTACAGTGCCAGGGTCTTATAAGTCGGTGATCTGATTGACAATCTTGTCATGTAATAATTAACAGGGCAAAAGTCATAATATTAGTTGTGTTCATAACTAACAATTTAAATGACTAAGCTTCTGATGTAAAAAAATAGAGTTATTCTTAAACACTACTTTTCTTTCAGTTAGTACTTGGTAGTTGGTTGGAGAATGACGAGTCCATCACGTGGTTGACATTGTTTGATTGAATTAAAATACAATCTTATAGTTAACGCTACCTGTCAGCCAAATGGACAGAGAGTTGTAGATTGTGTAGATAGGTCCCCGGTTTAAGTTTTATTGTAACCAATAATACTAGGATATAGGTATATATAACTGACGAGACCTATGTAAGACGAAATACGAGGATCTGGATTCCACTGCTAGCTATATTTCAAAAATGTAATCAAACTTGTAACTGTAGACAGTCTTTAGACATTCATTCAAGATGCACATATATATCAACAGAACATAACTGAAACGTAATCTCAAATATCATAACAAGTGGAAATTATACAAAACGTTATTAATTGTGATCATGAATTGATTAAACTATCATGTTTGAAATTCATTGTACTTCATAAAAGTAACTAATCTATGAACAGGTTGTTAGGTCCCGATAAGCATAATGAATGGTAACTTTGGGATCCATTTATGGACCAATAATAAACGTATATTTTTATTGTATAATTGTGAAACAACTAAACTATTCATATTCCTCTTATTATAAACTTTATTTTGACCTATGAACCATTATAATACGTTTTACCATTCTTGAATTATGCCTTGTCTGTTAGTCACTGCCTCCCATATTCATAGCCACATTTGGCCAAATTTTGTACAAATGTTATTTTCCATTTTATGCTACTTTGTGGTCTGTTTGATTGGTGTATAAACTCAGTATGTCTGAAATATAATGATTCGTTTTGCAGATGCTGAGACTGGTGTTCTGGACTTAACTGACTGGGCTAGGCGGAAAACAGGATCAATCAGGACTCTAGGCTACTCGCACGTGTTTTATGCGCCTTTGGTCCGATCGATAATTCACTGCTCCCGAATCGGCGGTCACAAGTTATAACACAGGTCTAATCTTATGGGATGATTAGCCAACAGAGTTTATCTTCCACATAATTTTTAACATGATTCCGAGTAATTGTTTTATGTCAAAGAACAAGAACGCAATTTGAGGGCAACCAAATGTATTTGAACCCAACCTTACAGAACAACTTAGTAAAATCTGAGAATCATACGGTAAATACTTCAATTGTAAAACGTCAATCAATCATATCAGATTTCATTGTTTTTTTTGTTTCCACACTAATCATTCACTGTTCTCATTCTCTTTTCTTTGATCTTCACCTTCTATCATTAGACGTTTACACTTTCGATTAATGATATATACTACTTATATCAGTCGATATCAGTAGTATATATCACAACATTTTAAGATAATCAATAGATAAACCGTTTATTGGTTGTTTTTTTCCTAGTTTTCAATAACTTACCTACTTATTGCTGTTAAAAATTTTCTTTGATGCCTTCTTACTCGACCTGGTTTAACACGTTTGACAAGTCTTGTATATTTGTAAAATAGCCAAGTTTCACGTAAAACATTAGCAGCTGAATGTCGAAGCTAATTAAATAATTAATATCGGTTTAGGGGTTGTGAAGATTGTTAAGTTTTTGATTGAAATCATGAGTTAAATGAAGGTAGACCATCATGGAAAACCTGGATGGCCGTCCAGTGCTTCTAGGTTTTCCATGGTGGTCTAGCTTCAATTGACTTATGGTTTCAGTCATAAATAATTAATAATTGTAATAAATAATAAAACAAAGGGGGTAGATATTAGGGGAAAGAAATAGGAAAGTTTTGAAAATATTCACTTATTCTTTTGAAAAAAGATTGTGGATTCATGAAGGAATCTTTTTAGTTTTGCATCATCTGATCGCTATATAGTAACCAATCTATATACTTACTTACTTACTTTTACCCCTCGTCCAGGCTCATAGGCTGACCATAAGTATCCTCCATCCAACACTGCCTTGGGCAATCCTTTCTGGTTACTACTTATTCTTTTCATGTCCGCTTTCAATTCTCAACGCAGTGTGTTCTTCAGCTTTCATTTTTTCCATTTCCCTTCTGGATTCCAAATTAGCGCTTGCCTCGTGATGCAGTTTGGTGATTTCCGAAATGTATGTTCTATCCACTTCCAAATTCTTTTCCTAATTTCTCCTTCAGCTGGAAGCTCGTTTGTCCTCTACCACAGTAGGTTGTCGCTGATGGTATTTGACCAATGAACATTGAGTATCTTGCGTAGAAAATTGTTTATAAATACTTGTACATGTTTGATGATGATTGTGGTAGTTCTTCGCGTTTCAACTCCTTACAGTAAAACTGTCTTGACTTTCGTATTGGAAGTTCCGACTTTGATACTGGTTGACAGTTGTTTTGAGTTTCATATGTTCTTCAATTGTAGGAAGGTGGCCCTAGCTTTGTCAATCCTTGCCTTCACATCTGCATCAGACCCTCCTTATTCGTCGATTATTCCGTCCAGATGCATAAAAGTTTCTAGATCTTCCAAAGTTTTTCCATCAACTGTGATTGGATTGGTGTGTATGGGATAGAAGAGCTAGGTCATCCGTGAAGTTCAATCCTAGTAATTCATATCTATATGTTACTAATATTTTGAAACCTCCTAACTTAAGCATTCATACTTAGTGATCACTGAGTTGTAAGAAAATCCGTTACTAATTGATCTCAGTTGGAATACCTTTAAAAACTAATGAGAAATCGATAGCTATTTTGTTATAGGTCTTTTTTTCGCCAATCACGATCTTACTAGGGATTACACTTTGATACAATGGGTTCATATTTAAAACACATCTGAGAATCTCCATACTAGGATGACACAATTATATAAATAATATCCATTTAATGATGTAAGCAATTGTAGTGGCTGTGCTTCGTTAACCAATCACCCTCGTAACTGTTATCACATAATCCTCAACGGTGTTTGAAATCAGAAGGCAAAGAGAAGCAGCGACTACAGTTCTATTAGCAGATAACTCAGTCCATAAAGCAGTGAGGCAAATGAGTGAGTCAGCGACTCGAAAGAGTAGAATGTAGGTTTAAATGTACATATATATACAACGGGGAATGAAGAGATCATCGAATCAATTAGGCAGTTAATAATAAAGCTAGCAGAATGAATATATGCGTAGGCGGTATGCAATGTTCAAGCATACATATTTCATACAAGCACAATAATAATAGAGGCACAACAAGTTGTTATAGTACGGATGACTCTATCCGCTAAATAAGCTAACAAAAGGGCTTAACCGAATCAGATGAGAACAAAGTCAATTGCACGTGAGATACTATGCAATCAATTTCAACATTTGTCTACATAAATAGTCAAAGAAAAGAGTTAATCTATGATTGTGGAAGAAAGTGTTACTATGGCTGAGTAGTTAATTCATTTCACTTTCAATTCGTTTATCTAATACTTTAACATCGTTAACACATACTACTATCTGGCTGACAGAGTAGTATCATTCATCGTTATATACAACACATTTAAACTTGAAGCGGAATACATAAACTGTAGAAATAATGATATAAACAATGAATCCAACTATGTATACATCTACTTATGAACGTACATTTTTGTAGAATTTATTATCTTGCATAAAATTGTGTACATGTTTCTCAGCTCTTGTTAATTCTAGCTTACGTGCAACCACTGCAACAACCAATGCTGTACATGCAGATCCCTGTAGAGATATCAAGACAAAAAAGAGAGGAAAACCAAGGATCACATTACATCGGGAATTGGAAGCAAATATTTAAAGAATGAATAGAATAATGGTAACAACTTGAAACGATTTCTCATAACATAGTTCGATGGAGAATCTTAATGGGTGGTCTATGTTTCTCGATGAGAGATAACAGGCGTAAGGAATAGTAAGATTCATAGCACTCTTTATCCTGAACTTTTACACACGTAACACATAACAAGTAGATTAGATTGATTTTATTTGGTTGAAGATAAGTTATTTTTTTATCGGTTAATTTATTGTCTTGATAATGTTCAGTTAACTAGTGAGTAATTTTTTGATTAAGCTCACAAACCGATTGATGTTAGGCCACCACTGAAAACTGGATAGCATTGAACGGCCGTTTTGTCCCAACATGTGACTCCTCAATAGTGCGCATCCACTATTCCACACACGGGACTCGAACTCAGGACCTCCAGGCTCGCGCATCGATGCTTAACCTCTGGACCACTGAGTCAGCACCCAACAGTGTTAATGTCCATACTGGTGACCAGTGAATAAACACAGATATGTATATGATAAAGCATACAAATAATATTTCTTGTGGTCGGTATAAACGTATTTCACACACACACACGTCCTCTCTCTCTTTATGTCAATATTGTCTTGGTTGGACAATTGTAAATTGTAGTCACACTATACACATAGAGGCTTCTCAGTAACTTTACAAATCGTAAAAGGAAATTTATCAACTAGACTAATTCACAGAATATGGTGGTGTATCTGACAAATTCTTATTGGATTATTGACTATATATCAGGAGGGAGTTTTGTGGAGATTTTAGTAACTTAATAGTTGAATTCATGAATCAATTAAAGCTAGATCACCATGGAAAACCTAGAAGCACTGGATGACCACTCCGTCTTAGTATGGAACTTCTCAGCAATGGTCTTAAGGTTAAGCGTTCGTGTGCGAGACCGATAGGACCTGGGTCTGAATCCCGCGTGCGGGACCGTGGATGCGCAAAACCGATTTGAATTCTGTTTAATTGAGATGTTGTCTCAGTTCAGTCTTGGAATTCTTCAATACTGGACACACACACATACACCGAAATTCACAAGAATCCTAGTTAAGTATGGAAAATATGATGTCATTACGCAATCGAAATTGTCCCAAAATCAGGTTTGTTCTTTACAAAGCATCGACATATATTGTTACCTTATTCTCATTAATAATTTGGTTTTAGAATAGATCTCTAAGACTTCTGATATGAAAGTATAATAAGTACAGTTCAGTCATGTCAACAGTGAGATATATATTATCAATCAAATGCTGAATTGTAATTACATGGTTTCATGAATTGATCAAGTTAAAAATGCGAACTTATGAGTTCTCAATATAATGATCATATCAGAGTATATAAAATGATGTAAATCCTAGAGGTTTTGGGTTAGACCGTTTCTAAATTGGTCGTTGTGGATGGATAAAGAGTACTAATCCAAGATAAAACTATTACTCATCATTATCTCATTTTCTATAACTTTTCAGCTAATGTTAATCTAAAACTTAAAACTATCGTCAAACTAAACTGTTTTCATTGCATTACATAATTTATTATACATTTGTTTATTTCCCCTACAATAGAAAATCTCTACAGGTTAAAAAATTTCTCTAATCTAGTATTCGTGGATTGGTTAAGGTTAGACATTAACTTCGTTGGATGCCGGCTTAATGGTTTAGAGGTCAAGCGTTCCCTTACGAGACTGATAGATCTTGCGTTCGAGACTCGTGAATGAGCACCGCTGAGGAGTCCCATGCTAGAACGAAACAGTTGTCTAGTGCCTCCAGGTTTTTCATGGTGATCTATCTTCAACTGACTCATGAATTCAATTATTATCTTTTAGATAGTATAATATTTATTTATATTTTTTGCTCAAATCGTATCTTTGATTCCTAATCTTTTCTGTTACAATTAACACTATTATTATCATTGCTACTATGAGATTTACCCGAAAAGTTTCGTCTTACTGTTCCAAGCCAGTATGGAAACTTGGATAGATGTAAACATGTGCAAGGTTCTACATTGTGCTCAACCAATTGAATGACTGACTGATTATCCTGTTGGAAATCTACATCATTATTTATGTTATAATGGTGTTTTAGTCAAATAATAATAATAAGAACTTACCATAACACCAGCTAATACAGATATTGCTCTGCCACAATTTGTATTTGGTACCATATCACCATAGCCAATACTTAAAAATGTAACAGCAATTAACCACATTGAATTTAAAAGTTTCTCATATTCTTTATTTTGTTCTCTGTTATAAAAGAATAATGAAAAGTTCAAAGGTAGAATCGATTTGAATGGATCATTACAAAGTAGAAGTATAAATAAACTGTGATTTTGAGTTGTAGATTGATGTTTTTCAGATACTTTATGATAGAATTTATTGCCAGAATGATGGTTTATGGAGATCGTTGTAACACTTTAATAGTTGAAATTATGAGTTGATTTGAGCTTGACTAGTATTGAAAACCTCGAAGCATTGGACAATCGTTTCGTCCTCGTATAACACTCCTCAACAGTGCGCATAAATGACCCTCTGTCAGTTGCATGGCAGCCACTCTCTGAAGACAGTATTGTTATAACTTGTGACCGCCGATTAGAGAGCAGTGACTTATCGATCGAAACAATAACGCGTAAACCCGTATGAGCAGCTTAGAGTTCTGATTGGTCCTGCTTTCCGCCTAGCTCAGCCAGTTAAGTCCAGAACACAAGTCTCAGCCTCTGCGATAGGAATCATTATATATACCAATCAAGCAGACCACATCGCATCATACAATAGAAAATCACATTTGTACAATATTTGGCCAACAGAAAAATGACACGTGAAGTAAATATTGACCAGTAGGGAAACGACACGTGAAATAAGTATTGACCAATAGGAAAATGATACCATTTCAAGTCCAAGGATAGCATTAGACTTAACAGGATAATTTTTGGGATATTTTTCTGAATATCCCAACAAGTATAAGACGGTCGCGCAATATCGTGGGTTGATTGAAGTTAGACACTAACACCGCTGGATGTCGGCTCACTGGTCTAGAGGTTAAGTGTCCGCTTGCGAGATCGAAGGTCCTGAGTTCAAGTCCCTTAGATGCAGGATTGTGAATGCGCACTACTGACGAGTCCTATATTAGGATGAAACATTTGTCTAATACAACTAGATGTTTAATACTTCACATCATACTTTTAATGCACAAAACTATTACATTTAGTACAGGAATAGGAAATAATCATCGTAATTCAGAAAAAAATCAAATCGAGTACATATATACTTGATCACGTATACAGAACCTTCAGTTTTGAACACACATATGGCCGTCTAACGCTTTCAGATTTTCAATGGTGACCTACTTTAGATCGACTCATGAATTCAACTATTGAAATTTATCAGTTTAGTGGTTGTGGAGATGGTTAAAATTTTGATTGAAATCATGAACCGATTGATGTTAGACCACCATTGAAAACCTGGAATCACTGGACGGCCGTTTCGTCTTATTGTGGGACTTCTTAGCAGTGCGCATCCACGGTCCCGCACGCGGGATTCGAACCGAGAGCCTTCAATCTCGCGCGCGAAATTTATATAATTTTATTTCTAAGCATTAAAAATACTCCAAATTTACAGTCAGCAAGAAACAAAATAGTTCAATAAAAATCAAAAATTTCATTCCTGTTCATTCCATTATATCAATTAACAGAATACTAAGCATTCGAAAACAATTGAATCTCACTATGTTTGAAATAAATATTTCTCAAAATAAACAGCCTACTCATGAGTAGTTCAAGTAAACACTTAAAGATTAAGTTAAAAACGACCATAAATAAATGACTTTTGCTCGGGAGCATAACTAACGTTTTACAAGCATAAAACTATCTTTATTTTAACCAAATGTATCATGTAATTAAGCTTGAATTCTGCTAAACCTTAGTTACAGTTTCGAATCTATCCATGAATTTTGAGCACAGATATTAAGTTTATCGATCAAGGTTTTTTTTATTTTTGTTAAGAATATCCAATTTTTAACCATTTTATAAAGTTAAAGCAATAATCTAAATAACAACAAACTGGAAGATTAAAGTAGACTTGGATTTATCGGAGAAGACGTGGTAATTGAGCGGCTACAATAAGTTGGACTACTAAGAAGTTTCTTTATTTGTGATTGTGGTAATCAAATGATATGTGGACCTTAGGCAGACTACCGTGATGTTATCTTTCGATGTATTATGTGTTGGAGGAAAAGGTTTTCTAGAACAGGAACTTTTTTTCATTCGACCGTATTGAGAATAAGGCAAATTGTGACAGTTGTTGCAAACTGGATAATAAAAGCACTAGTAACACTGGCTGCAGCCAGGTACTGCAATATATACGGATGATTAAAGAGCGTACAGATGTCAACACAAACTTTTTTATGTGAATCATGTCATTATACACAAGCGCAATTTTGTGGACCCTACAACCGGAGTGCGTACAAACAATATTAAAGGTAACTAGTCGAGGTTGAAAGAGTTTCTGAGACCTTACCATGGCTCCAGAGGCTATTTATTATGGAGCTATATTGATGATTTATTCTGCCTTATGCATTACGATTTTAGAATCTCTAAACCTCTTTCTAACATTGACAAGTTTTCGAACCATATAAAACAGGTGTATCCACTTTAATTATTTGGTTTTATATCATATATTTTTATTCCATACCAACTGTTTTCTGATTGACTAATACATTTCAAGGTCATCTAAGATTCTCAGAAGGGGTTTTGTGGAAATTTAAGAGATTTCACTGATTGAAATCATGAGTCAATTGAAGCTAGACCACCGTGGAAAACATGGAAGCACTGGACGGCCGTATCGTCCTATTGTGGGACTCCTCAGCAGTGCGCATCCACCCCGCGAGATTCGAATCCAGGACCTATAAGTCACGCGCCAGGTGCTTAACCAACTATATTACTGAGCCGGATTGGTTGATATTAGACATTAACACCGTTGGATGCCGACCGGCTCAGTGGTCTAGTTGGTTAAGCGCTCACGTGTTAGACTAATGGGTCCTGGGTTGGGATCTCTCGAGGCGGGATCGTGGATGTGCACTACTGAGGAGTATAGTACTAGGACGAAACGGCCGTCCATTGCTTCCAGGTTTTCCATGGTGGTCTAACTTCAATTGACTCATGATTTCAATCATTTAGTATTCTAAGGTCTCCATATCCAGTTTGCTGGTTTGATATTTTGTTGTTATAACATTAACTACTTATAAGTAGTCAAATTTATAAATTGAAAGAAATTGACATTTTTTAAATATTAACAACTTACCTTTCACATACACGCATAATCCAACTTGTTACAATCCACATAGATAATATAAATATTAATAACATAGTACCGGGACATACTGTAGCTAATGTTTTTAATACAAATCTAACATTGATTTTCACACGATTCAATGCACCAATACTACGTGAACCAGCATCAGTAAACATTGTTGAATGTAATAATAATACACGAAATATTAAATATAATCTTAAAAACATTGGAATTGAAAAAGTCAATTCTAAAATAATCATAGGTACAGGTTTATCATCATAATGAATATCATTATGATGATCATTTATAAATGGTACACTTGGAAATGGTAAATAATCATTTAATCTTTGTGTATGATTATCTAATATGGAATCATAGATTGATGTAGTTATTGGTCTATTATAATATGAATTCATTGGAATACTGGATGATAATGATGATGAGGATGAGGATGATAAGGGTTCTTGATCATTCAGAACATCATCAAATTGTTTAAAACTTTTTAATGTTGATGCAGTATAATATGAATTTCTATATGAATATATATTGTAATTAGATAGAATTGGTGGAGGATGTACAAGACATATAAATACTTCAATTATTGTTAATGAAATTTTTCTACAATTCATTGCTATACGCCAATCTTCAATACAATTATTAATACAAAATAACTACAATAAGAGAGAAGAAAGAGAAAAATGGAATACTTTAAAGATAAATTAAGAAGAAAAAAGGTTAAATGATTGTATACAGGGAGGTTGATTATGATTACAGTGGTCTTGAGTGCTTTTAGAGGTATGAGGGCGGTTTTCAATTCCCGGTTGCCCACACCGTGGAAGGGTTCTTATGGAGGTACCTGAAAAGGAAATGGGATTAGAGGTGGTCTTAGTGGCCTATGAGCGTGACATCAGTGACCAGGGGACAACTGCTTGAGGCCGGTCATACACGACCTTTATATGAGTAATTTTTGTGTTAGCTCCGTACTTGTTGAGACCTTACCACCGGAGACGGATATCCGTGGGATAAGGCGAGGTGTGCATTTTTAGGATCGACCTTTTCTAACCTCACCCCTCCTCGTGGGAAGGCAGCATCGCTGTCATGCTGGTTGTCTGAAAGAAACACCTTACTGCTGTCACACCTCTGTACAGTCAGCAGTACAACTTCGCCTTCGGACCTTGGGTTTGTTGCTTTTAGTCTTACCGCTCATCAACCGACCTGTCTGACATGGTAGGACCTTGAGGAACAGTTGTTCCAGTCAGTATAGCTCGGTTGCTTCATCACGATAGGCAAGCTCGACCACTACGTCGAAGTAGCAACAACGGTATATTAGAATACGATATATTCATTAGTTCATCAGTAATAGTGAGGTGTGATCTGTTTATATCTGCATAAGTAGTATATTTCGATGATCAGGAATAGAATGTATTTTAGTAGAAGATCGAGAAGGAAACAACAGGAACGGAAAGCAATTGGTATGCCAGTGTATGAACAATGAAATGTGAGATAATGGATTGATATTTTGCAAATTAACTATTTACTTTATGGTTCTCAGATCTTCATTAGAATTTTTGTAATTTCGTGTTCGAATACATTCCATCACCCCATTCTTGTTCCTATTCAGTACAATAGCAGTGAATGTATTGTTCAACGATTTATTCTGAATAATTTTAACCATATAAAATGTAATTTCTGAAGGTTGAAGACATGTTTAAGTGACAAGCATTTAGTTGTGGAAGCCTTTGAAGTGACTCTAGTATATAGTAGAACCATCAAGGGAGATCGTAGTAACCAGTCTATTAAATCTCCACCCTTAAGTCAATTTCTGGAGGAATAATAATAGTTAACATACACATTAGTTGATTAGAAGACTGAGAGGAACTATTCGACTAGGTTGTATCGAAAGATACAGATTTCTTAGTTTGGATTTATAAGATAGTTATAATTTTCAGTTGAATACCTCATGTGATGTAACTCACATTAGATAAAGTGAATATATTCAGTCTTTATTTTTACCAAAAAAAATTGGATCATTGTAGTTACTGAGATGTGCTTGTTCGTATTGAAGTTCCGTTGTTTGACGCTCTCAATTGGATTGTAGTTGTATCAGAAGACTAGAGGGGTGGCTGGAGGAGTATAACAATTAGAACTACCAATTCTTAATCATTGCAAATAATTATAACTTTTAATGGTTAGTAATAAAATCATTCATTCATTTTTAATCTCAATGACTATTAGAATGGTTATATGGATAATGTTATAAGTTCCGATTATTGATCTTCATTATATCAACCGTAATTCATCTACATCTACATCCTACTCAGTACTATTCATTACCTTTAAAACTCCGCCTGAAGCCCTTCTGGCGCTACTGCCGATCCCAAGTCCGGATGAAGGAGGAGGAGGAGGAGGAGGAGGAGCATCGGTAGCTCACTAGCAGGTTTAATTATTATTATTAATAAAGAATTACAACAAATTTCATGTTCCAAGTTCTCATTCTGTTTATAATTAACCGATTAACGTTTAGTAACTTAATGGTTTAGAATAACTGACTCATAGACAATTAATATAATCCACTAAATACTTAGGTTACAGTGTAGTGAACGAGAACACAAGTGAGGGACAATCGAATGTAATAAAATCTGAGAATCATACAGTAATTCCTTTATTTGCAAAATGTCAATCAATCGTTTCAGACTTCACTATTCTTTCATTTTCGTATCAATCATTCTTTGTTCTCGTTCTCCTTTTTTTATATTCTTAACTTTCTCAATTCGGGCATTTTACTTTCTATTGATTTTACATACTACTTATATCTGTCGATATCAGTAGCACGCACAATAAAAGGTTACCTAACTGATTTCTAAACTTTCGTAAATGTACAATTTTTGAATAAATTTCATAAGTGAAAATAGCTCATTCACAGAAAGTAAAGCATATTAACACTAGGGATTTTGAAGTTCCAGGAGCTTTGATACTACTCAACACTGTATCATAATTAGCAGTGTACATCCTTACAGTTGTTATTGTTGATAGATTTCAAATTATTACTTAGTTTTTGATTGAGATCATGAACCGATTGATATTAGACCACTATTGAAAACCTGGAAGCACTGGACAGCCATTTCGTCTTATTGTGGGACTCCTCAGCAGTGTGCATTTACGATCCCGCTGAATGTGAACAAGTTCAATTAAGTAAAATTAAAATATTAGCACAAGTATCATATAGGGATGAGTATTAACCTATTATTACTGAACTAGCAAAAAACAGTTATTGTGTGGTGTGTGCTAATTATGTCGACCCAACTGCGTCAAAAGACAAGCCCTCACATGGAATCTTCATGGCCAAAGGAAAAGAGGAAGACCAAAGAACACATTACGCCGGGAAATGGAGATAGACATGAGAAAAATGAACAAGGATTGGATGGAATTAGAAAGAAAGGCCCAGGACAGAGTGGGTTGGAGAATGCTGGTCGACAGCCTATGCTTCATTAGGAGTAACAGGTGTAAGTAAGTAAGTAAGTAAGTAGCATATAACACTAGTCAGGAATAAAATGTCTGTTCACAGAAGGTTGGGACAATCGAGGAGGAAAGAACGTGAAGTGAACTCAATTGGTATAAAAATCTAGAAACAATCAAGTGTAAGACAATTGATTGACATTTTACAGATAAAGAAATCACTGTATAGTTCTCAGATTTTACTAAGAGATTCTGTAATTTTGATGTTTATATACATTTGATTGTCCCCACTTGTGTTTTCGTCCCAAAAATAGTGAGATTTAGTTGTTAAACTGGATACCATAAACAGCAATATATATATTTCGATACAAAAAAGCACACAATGAGAAAGGATAAACGTTCAAAAAACAAACAAACAAAAATCAACTTCAGCTACCTTAACAGTAATGATATAAAAAGAAATGGCCTACAGATGAATACACAAGTCTGTACTAGATGAATGTTTGACTAGTGTAGGGGATGGTTGGAAGAAAGTTAGAGACGGCCAAATCAAAACATATAATCAGTCCTTGAACTCACTAATTTCTAGTCTGAGCCATGTTGGTAGATGCAGACTACTTGGTCGCGGTTCGTAAGACTATCGTAACCAATGGTTGGAGACTCTGTGTAACATGGCTCAGAATCGATTACAATGGCGTCACTTTATACCTTTCTTTTTACGAACTAATTCTTTCTTCCTGTACTATATTCTTGTACGCAATCTTTCTTTTATATATTACCACCATTGAACTAACTACTTCTATGTAGTCGGTGTTCATCTTGTTGTGTTAATGAGGTATGGTAACTTGGACCGATGCACATATGCGCCTGGTTCTACGTTGTAGCTCGCTGACTAGATGAATGATGAGTACACACAATGTTCATACATATATATTTTAGTGTCGGTCGTTATGTTAAGTCCACACAGCTTATTCTGGCTTCCGGATAAGTCAACTTATCCATTCACTTCAAGCGACATTTTAACCTTGTTAATTATTCACTTATCAACATCAACTGTTTTTATGTAAGCGTATGTGTGCACATTGCATTTCCTATTCACCACACGTTTGTAACTTATTTTCGTTCGACTATAAATGTCTATTAACGCTTGGTTAAATTTAGTTATGTCGCTCACCTTCACCATTGTGTATCGTTTTTTTACGCTTCGCTTTCTGATCAATGATAATACGAAGTATACATATTTAAAAATCCATTATCGTATGTGACCTACCTAATTCTGTTATTAGATGGTGGTTGGAGGTAGTCGACAGGAAACCCTGAACTCGGGTTTCGTGCTTCGATCGGGATCGAACCCGCCAGGGAGCACTAGTTCTCTCAAGATTACAGGTACACCTTGCTGACGAGTACCAAGTAGCATGAAACCCGAGTCCAGGGTTTCCTGTCGACTACCTCCAACCACCATCTAAATCTCAATACATAGTGCCCGCAGTGTCGAGTCACCTAGACTGGTGACCACATTGCAACATGATCGATAGCATTCGATCTGCACTAATAAGGAATAGACACACATGACATTGATCACCACCCAGTGATCAATCAATTGTGATAATTCCGTTATTCACTAACGCGATCTAAGTCGATGATAATATACGAGGATTAGCAGAATGTATGTTTCAATAATAATCAATCATACGATCTAATTGGAGTTAGATCTTGAGCCGCCAATATATACATATGTATTTATAAGAGTATGAAATTCAATACAAAATGAAAATCTACCTACTTGTACATCAACAGCATGATAGACTAGTGTAAGACCAACTAGAATAAGTGTTGATGCACTGATCAATGATTTTACCAATATGGAATAGATTGATGTCTATAGATGAAAGAAAAGTAAAACAGAATAAATAAGAATATAAATCAATATTTTTTTTATAATGTAAGTTTCTATTACAACTCCGCCTGGAGTCCCTTTGGGGGCTACTGCCGGTCCCAAGCCCGGATAAAGGAGGAGGGTTGGGCATGGGGTTAGCGACCCCATCCCGTAGAAAACTAACTCGCTAAAAAAAGCGCTAACCAGAAACAGTTTCTATTACGTAATCTATTCAATGTTTATGCTATATCCTAGTGAAGATTAAACCACAAGTAACTTCTGAGACCTATTAATGAACTAATATTATATATATATATTCTTATGGTATAACTAAACAGTAATTAGATTGTGTGTATCTATATTTCCCTTCTTATAAACTTTATTTTGACCTATAGATTATTGTTGTAACGGGTGGACTGCAGGTTAGATGCGCAGCGTATTTATCGATCAACTCAATGACACGTAAAACACGTAAGGACGACCTAGAGTCCCGACTGGTCCCGCCTCCCTGTCTAGCCCGGCCAATCGAGTCCAGAACGCAAGTCCCAGCCTCTGAGTTATGAATCGTTATATTTCAAACACACTCTGTTTATATACCAACCAAACAGACCACATCGTACCATAAAAATAGAAAACAACATCTGTACAATATTTAACGAGTGAAATAAATAATGGCCAATAGGGAATGCCCATTTAACGTCCAAGGACATCATTAGACTTAACATGATAATGATTGGTATATTCCTCTGCATCCCTAACAATTATTATTGTACAATTTACTGTTCTTAAGTTGTATCCAGTGTATTGATTACAGTCTCCCACGCACATAGCCACATTTTGGCTTTATTATGTATGATTTTATTTCCTATTTTATGGTGTGATGGGTCTGTTTGGCTGGTATATAAACCAAGTATTTTTAAAATATATGAATCTCATAATAGAAGCTGGTATTGATGTTCTGGACTCAACTGGACGGGTTAGGCGAACAAAAGGTTAATAAGTACACTAGGCTGATCATACCGGTCGAACACCATTGGTCATTTTTAGAATAATAAATTAGTAGGTGATTAATACATTGATTAATTAATTCATGGCAAAGCAAAGGTCGCATTTCTACAATTGAAAATCATATGGAACTCAAAATAACTGTCTTTTAACCAATATCAAAGTCAGAATCTTCAATATGAACGTCAAAAAAGGTCTACTATACTGAGCTGAAACTTGGAGAACTACTACAACCGTCATCAAGAAGGTACAAATATTTATAAACAATTGTCTACGCATAATACTCAATATCTATTGACCGGATACCATTAACAACAGCCTTCTGTGGGAGAGAACAAAACAGCTTTCAAGTGAAGAGGAAATGAGGAAAAGACGTTGGAAGTGGATACGACATATATTGAGGAAACCATTAAACTGTTTCACGAGACAAGCCTTAACTTGGAATCCTAAGAAGAAATGGAAAAGAGAAAGGCTGAAGAACACACTGCTTTGGGGGATAGAAGTAGATATGAAAAGGATGAATGACAATTGGAAGAGACTAGAAAGGATTCTCCAGGACAGCGTTGGATGGAGAATACTGATGGGCGGCCTATGCTTCTCCACGAGTGGTAACAGGTGTAAGTGAAGTAAGTACGTATTTAATTCATATCAGTGTGTGGTACAAAGAACAAATTGAACGGATTTACAGACTAATGACTATTTCAAGTCAGTACTTTTAAGGTGAAACTATGATGTTGTAGTGACCTACTTTTGTCGAGAGAACGCGATTGGTGTAATGGAAACTATTACTATAACCAATCGTACCAGGGATATATTCCACACTTTATTCGAGAAATTTCCCCAATTAACTATTCATCTCACTGACCCGGCTGCTTTGTATGGAACGCATACGCACTACCGCCTACCACCCAGCTTCAAATGGTTAAGTTGAACGGTTTTATCGCCAACTTAAAAGTGCTCTTCGAGCGCACGAAAACAACAAATTGTACGAAACCTTACCGCTCGTCCTCTTAAGTATCAGAACGAGCTTAAAGGCAGATATTCAATGTTTTGCAGCTGAAGTTGTATACGGCACGACATTGCGTCTGCCTGGGGAATTTTTCACACCACAGAACAGTAACTATTTTGGTAAATCAAACTATGTCCAACAACTGTCTGAATTTATGCGAACTCTGTCTCCGGTGTCAACTTGGATACAACATCAACAGGTAGCTCTCCCTCGAGAGTTATCTACCTGCCCTACCTGATAAGTTGGTACTCAATGCTAGACCCAAAAAACCTTCTAGCGGGATCTCTACATTTACCTCGGATCTTCTGCTAGATACATCAGAGACTTCATTGTCACGTCCCGGTCAACAGCAGATGTCATCTGCGCCATCTTCAGACGAGACTTCCGTCTCACGTCCAGATCAGTAGAACACGTCGCCCGTGACTTTGGACGAGGTTGCAGGATCACGAAGTACGAACGAGACTACCGTCTCACGTTCCGGTCGCCGAGTACGCCTACCCGTACGCTTTCGCGACTAACCGCACAACCAACAACGGATACGGTGTAGGACTGTTCCTATACTACATGCATGCTACACCTTTTCTCCTTTTCTTTGATTTTTTTGTACCTTGAGATCACGCCTCCAACCATCGCCCGTTTGATACTGTCGACTTCAGTCAACTTTGGCGAAAGCTGGCCTGATCACCCACGCTCTTGTCAACGCACTCAGTCGATATTTTGGTTCCGAATATATCTGGCATATATTTGGTCTTGCGCTTGGTTGTTATGATCGCTTCTGGTTTCTTGGCTCAACGTGGTTTCGTCCTATGTCTGCAGCGTTTTCTGGTCCGGACTCCTACGAATACAATCTTCAGATCCTGGATACAGACCACTCTGGTGTGGTACGCTAGATCAAGCAACAGGTACGGCATGTTTCCTTTGGTACCGTTCTGCGTTAAAGACCTTTGGTGGCGACTCAAGGATCAACGATCACTTCCTGTTCTGCCAACCCTTTCTTCCTGCAATCGCACGTTTGCCAATCAGTCCCACGAACTAAACCGCTTCGTATCGAAAGTGTAAACCCTTTCTAACGAGGGGCTCCTGTAGTAACCTACTTTTATCAAGAGAACGCGATTGATGTAATGGAAACAATCATTATTATAACCAATTTTACCAGGGATTGTTTTACTGTACTTGTTCGTTTAACTGTACCAAAACACATACTTTCTTCCGTTGATTGTGACCTTGTACGAATTCGGTTACGCTCAGTAACCACACTTGTAACCTGACGCGATCTCGGTATTCTTTCGATACCGCGAGATCGCCAACAAATACATCTCGACTACAGCCATCAAATGACTTCTGATATTTGGCTTATCGGTTAACTGGCACGTAGTCTTCCTGTAGTGGTGATCATAGTCAATCGCGACTCGACGCCGCACTACATTGTAATACATTAAATTAATTAAAGTATCAAATTTATTGAAATGCATATTATAACTTATAATTAAAATCTAGCTGTCAGTCATTTCGGATAATAACTATCTGGATAAGATGCTGATAGGAGTGGTTTAGTTCACAATAGTATAAACTTGATTTCCAATCAGACTATCTTACTATACTATCCATTAAATGTTAGCAGTAACTATGTAGTGTATGAACAAAGATGGATGGGATACATGACGTGCGCTTCGTTCAACTTGGGACCTATTAGCTGGATGTACGTGGATCGCAGAGTTGATATTCACACAGAAACTTGAATTCAGTAACGTTCTCTTCAAAAGCCCTTGCGTTATCCACTTAGCTACTGAGTTTTAATACGCACCCACGTGTAAACGGGTATGAATTTTAATTTACTTTGTAATGGTTTATATTACCTCGTCGTTGATATTTTAACTGAAATTAAAACATTTTTAGTTTCATTCTACGTAAGAGTTGGCAAATGCGCGTATATTAGTATTCAGCGAGATAAGTACTGCAATCAACTCCAAGTGTAGACAACGAGAACAACATTAGGGTACAGCTACATTCAGTTGACAAATCCTAAGTAAGATGGAACGTGTATATTTGATTTAAAAGCTAATCACTATCTCCCTGGTTGAAATCATTAGTCAATTGAAGCTAGACCACCATTGGATACCTGGAAGCACTGGACGGCTGTTTCGTCCTAGTATGGGACTCCTCAGCAGTGTGCGCCCACGATCCCGCCCCCGGCGAGATTCGAACCCAGGAAGTATCAGTCTCTAGACCACTGAGTCGGCATCTAACGGTGTTAATGTCGGACTTCAACCAATCCACAAAGTTGCTCCCAGGTTTGCCATGGTGGTCTAGCTTCGATTAACTCATGATTTCAACCAGTGAAATTTCTAAAAAAATCCCCACAAAACCTCTTCTGATAATCATTATCTGTCTGGATAGTGTATTAATCTAATGAAAATTAATCTGTTTGTTAAGATGTCTATTCTACCGTTTACATCACTGGGTGGCTATAACTATAGAACAATTCAAAACCAGGAGAGACTGAAAAGTTGTTTTGTCTTAGTGAGGTATCCTTGGCAATGCTTATCCACAACTAACAGAGACAAACAAAAGCCAGGATCTCCAAGTTTCACAATAAATGATTTACCATCAGAACATTGAGTTATAATATAAATATCTGAATTTCTAATTTGAATCCTGTAGTGGAATTCTAAAACTATCAATGGCTTCCCAGTGGCGAGACTCTAATTTATGGACGACTTTTGAATGAATCTTTAGTGACCTTGAGGAATATTAGCCAACCAGCAAACAGTCAGTGTATAGTAAAAATATATTATACAAAACCAAGGAAATAAAGTGGATACACTTCTTATACGTGGTTCAAAACCTTGTCAAGATTAGAAAGAGGTTCAGAGGTTGTGAAATCGTAATGCATGCAGTAGAGGAAATCATCCATACGGCTACAGAATAGTCAGCCTCTGGAGCCATGATAAAGTCTCAAAAACCCCTTCAGCCTCGAATACATAGTCCCAATATTGTCTATGTGCACTCCGGTTGTTGAGTGCACAAAATGCTACTTGTGGATAACGACACGTTGCACATAACCAAGACTATGCAGGAGTCTGTACGCTCTCCAAACATCCGTATATATTGTAGTACCTGGCTGCAGCCAGTGCTACTGGTGCTTTTATTATCCAGTTCGCGATAACTGTCGTAATTTGCCTTAGGAATTATATATGGGGGTTTCATCACGAACTGACATCAGCTATAATGCAAGAAATCTATTTAGCCAGATGGATGAAAGGCTTTCGCGTTAAAATCCGAGATCTATCATCTTATATCTGATTGATAGTCTCGCCGTTTTATTTGTTATAGACGCTCAATTATCACGTTTTGTACAAAATTCGTTGTGAACCGATTGTACGTTAGCACTAAGCACTGAAGTTGGCACCGTAACCTTGAAATCACTAAAACGCTTCCGATTGGCTTGTCCATAAATTAGAGTCTCGCCGCTCTAAACTAATAAAAAATATGTCTATTTGACTAATTTTATAAGCTTAGTGAAAAGATTCAGTACCTTAATTTATTCTTATAATATAATAATACATACCCTTAAATATACTTTAGCCATAATCATTTCTAATTCAAATACCATTAATAGAATACCCATTACAGCAAAAAATAATGAATAATCAGCTAATTTTCTACGTCTTTCATTAAATATTTTACGCCAATGTAAACGCCAACCAATTCCACGATTTGATGTTTTATAATTCATTGTTGGTTGAACTGAACCAAGTGGACCACTAGTACCATATAATGAACGTAAATCTTCTGCATTACGACGTATTTTAGCACGTATACCAATTGGTCTATTTGTTTCATCATTATTATTATTATTCGTTTCAAATATATCATTGATATCATGTAATTGTTCAGATTGTAATGAAGATTTTTGACTATGAATCATTCGTTGTGATTCATTATCGATTAGTTTACGTAATTCTTCACTTTGCTGTAGTTGTTGCTGTTGCTGTTGTTGACGATCATATGATGATTGTTCAATAGAATGTGATTCATGTAGATGATCATCTTTTCTATTGAATTGTTCTAATTGATCTAATTCACAGATTGGATCTATTGAATTATATGAATGATTATCATTCTCTTCATTTGTATTCAATATTGGTGAGATAGCAATTTTTGCTGTATTTCTAATAATTGCTTGTTTAATACTATGAGGTATTAAATGATGATCAGTTTTGTTACTATTACTACTACTATTATTATTTTGAGTAGTAGTGATAGTAGTAGTAGTAGTAGTAGTAGTAGTAGTAGTAGTAGTAGTAGTAGTAGTAGTAGTAGTAGTAGTAGTAGTAGTAGTAGTAGTAGTAGTAGTAGTATTAGCGATAGTAGGAATATTACTTCCATCATGATTAGGTCGATAAGTATTATTACTGTGAACAAGATTATCACTTTCATGAATTGAATAATGGGCTTTCTGTCGATGAGTAACGTTTTGATGATGGGTAAAACTGGTTACTAAAACAAAACAAAAACAAACACACACACACACAACAAAAACAAAGCAAATAGGAATGATTTAAATCGCTAGCAAATAATAAAAGAAAGAAAATTCGGCAAAAATTATATCGATCTAACTTGAACCAATCGAATTACACTTGACGGAGAAGATTTGGAAGATGTAAAAACCTTCGCATATCTGAGCAGCATCATTGATGATGTGAAGGCGCAAATCAGTAAAGCATGAGCAGCATATCTACAATTGAAGAACATCTGGAAATCAAAACAACTGTCAACCAACACCAAAGTGACAATTTTCAATACAAATGTGAAGAAAGTTCTACTGTATGAAGCGGAAACCTGAAGAACCACGAAAGCCATCATCCAAAAGATACAAGTGTTTATTAATAGTTGTCTATGCAAAATACTTCGGATACGTTGGCCAGACACTATCAGTAATAACCTACTATGGGAGAGAACAAACCAGATTCCAGGAGAGGAAGAAATCAGGAGGAAGTGCTGGAAGTGAATAGAACACACATTGAGGAAAGCACCAGACTGCGTCACAAGACAAGCCCTCACATGGAATCCTCAAGGCCAAAGGAGAAGAGGAAGACCACGTTACGTTGAGAAATGGAGACAGACATGAGGAGAATAAACAACAATTGGAAAGGACTAGGAAAGAAGACCCAGGACAGAGTGTGTTGGAGAATGGTGGTTGGCTCAATTGGCAGTAACCGGCCTAAGTATGTAAGTTTCATTCTGGTTTTTGTTGCTGTTTTAATCGGTCACTGTTAGGTTATCTAGTTCTAGGTTTAAGAACAATGAATATGTTCACACAAATTATATTGATCAATTAATTTAGTAATTTCGCTGATTGAAATTATGAGTCAATTGAAGCTAGATCACCATGGAAAACCTGGAAGCACTGGACGGCCGTTTCGTTTTAGTATGGGACTCGTATCAACGATCCCTCACACCACGAGATTCAAACCCAGGATCTATCAGTCTCGCTGCAGGTGTTTAACCAACCAGACCACTGAACCGGCATCCGATGGTGTTAATGTCCACAAAATCCCTTCTGATAATTAATTTATTGTAATTTTATTATCGAGCAAATCAATCAGAATCAAGTTAGAGATTTAGTTTTTTCGTGGCGAAAATTTAAAACCAGCGCTATCTAGGGCGAGAATATAATTTATGAGCGAACCAATCAGATTTACGATAACAAGTCTTGAATTTTGGCGCGAAACTAATTCATACAATTAGTTAAAGAGTTTTGGCATTATAGCTTATTTCAGTTCGTAATTCCTAACCTTCAATAAGCTATTGATTTCATGACTATTTATTTTGGAGTAACAAATGGTCATCAAGACTTTCAGGGCCATTTCCAGACTTCCTTAATACAAATCCATTGTTTATAATTTCATAGTTCTTTTAATGAATTCTTTTAGGACAACAAATGATAGATCAAGTAAAGTTGAGATCATTTATTTTCTACTCTAATCGAAGGTTCTGAATCTGAGTTTCACGTACAGGATCTTGAATACACACTGTTGGGGAGTCCCATACTAGAACTAAATGGCCGTTCAGTGATTACAGATTTTCATTGGTAGTCTAACATTGATCCATTTATGATATATCAACAAATGAATATCATGAGGGAAATAATTGAGTATTTTATTTCTATTGAAGTTAATTATCGTCATAAATTATTATCAACCTGGATTAAACATTCGTTCAGTTCTCTTTGATTTCGAATATTTACCTAATCGGTGCTTATATATTTTATTTATTTATGTATTTAAACACATAAACATTGGTACAACAAGGAACCAAATAGATATGCGCCACATAAACCATTCGATTTCTGTGAGGAGTGGGATACTGCACGAGTGCCCAAACTGAAGCAGGGAGCCACATTCGGAGCCTTTGACCTAGAGGTCTAGTCCACAAGGCAATCCCATGCTAGCCTGTGACCAACAATTGGTTCATACACCATTTGTTTTGTCAAGATCCTGGAGCCCATGTACACCATTGGTTTGGAATGAGGGTTTTCCAAATCTCCTGGGTGAACTCTCCGTGTCCACCAACACTGTTTAGATTCCGAACATTCACTTTTCGTCCCCTTAGTTTTGTATACAACACTCGTGTTGCGAGAAGTCAGTGAGTACGGCTTCCCTGATAGTGGTTGTATGCACGTAGTCATGTGAGAGCATTTGTAGAGGAAGAGCTGATTCTCCTCACTCTTGGCCGTATCAGGGCATTTGAGAGCTGGTGGAAGTACCGGGTTATGTATTTATAGACATATTATTAATCAACAGCTTCATACTACTAGTAGTTATTAGGAAAATAGTAGTATATATATGTATATATATAAACAGTATCTTGTTAAACTTACTCAAATTCCTTTTTGATGGAGTAAAAATTGATGTACTAAGCTCACGTAATGTAGATAATGTCATTCTATTCTTTTTACTACTATTAGTAGTATAATCATTGAATTTAAAATTTTCAGGATTCTTTATAGGTGATTTACTATGATTATTATTATTAGTAGTATGATTATATTGTCGTAATTTCACTTGTACTCTATCCGATGTTTCTCTACTTAATGTATGTTTATCATATGGAGATTTTTTTGGTTTATGCGTACCTGATGCCCATGCTAATGCTAATGCACCAATATGAGCTTCACGTTCTAATAAATTATCGGATTTCATTTCATCTTCTTTTTCAAATGATGATTTTAAATTATCACTTAATCTATATTCATTTAAATGAGTATCATATTCATAGAGATTACTAGTACTATTACCATTACCAGTAATATTACTATTACTATTAACAAGTATAGAATTCTTATCATTCTTATCTACATAGTCTATAGTATGAGAATTGAATTGTTCATCTTGTCTCATTGTATCACTGTAATGTCTTGGATATACACAATGAATAGTTGATTTACGACGTATAATTATAGTATTATCTGGAATAATACTATTCTCATTTGAATGATGTTGTTGTTGATGATGTTGATGATGATGATGATGATGATGATGATGATGGTGATGCATTAAAGAGGATTCCATTCGATCATGATATTTATAACGATTAGTAATATGCTCTGTAGCAGTTCGTTTTAACTTGTATAAAGAGTTACGCATCATCTCTGTTGTGTCATTATGATTACTAATACTACTATTACCATTATTATTATTATTATTATTATTATTATTATTATTATTATTATTATTATTAGTAGTAGTAGTAGTAGTAGTAGTAGCAGTAGTAGCAGTAGTAGCAGTAGTAGTCGTAGTGGTATTCGGGTCAGTATATTTCTGTTTAAGAAATTTTGTTCGTCTAAATTGATTATTTGATAAAATTGATGATCTTGATTGTTTTCTTACTTCAAATCTACGTATTTCATGATCTAATAAATCAGTTTTATGCATTATTACATGATGATGATTATTATTATCTAGTTGTAAATGACAATGTTGTTCATTAGGATCATTGATACTAGAACTATTATCGACTAATGTATTGTTTATTGATTTGAATGAACAATCAAATTGTTCTTTGGATGCTTGTAAATCATCAATTTGAATTCGCTGATTAGATGGAACATTCATTGTAGTACTAGTAGCAGTACTAGACGTCGTCGTAGAAGAAGAAGAGTTTGGTTGTGCCTCAATAGGCTTCAATGAATGTGGATATACTTCAATGATTTGATGATAATGATTATTATTATTATTACTAAAGTTATTATGATTGGTGCCAATATCTTCAAAACTTGAAATAACCGATTTCCAACTTCCACTTGTGGAATGTTTAAAATCATCTAAATTTTCTAGAAATTTTGTAGAACCAACTGATTGAAACATTTCAAAACTATCGGTTTCTGTACTTGGTTGATGATGTAATAAATATGAATAACGTTTAAATCCTCTT
Organism: Schistosoma haematobium; assembly: GCF_000699445.3. Lineage (NCBI taxonomy): Eukaryota > Metazoa > Platyhelminthes > Trematoda > Strigeidida > Schistosomatidae > Schistosoma > Schistosoma haematobium. The sequence continues at coordinate 44,432,120 of NC_067199.1, forward strand.
AAATCATAATCATCAAGTATATTATGTTGAGTTTTATAAATTGAATTGGAACATTCCGGATTAAATTTCATTGATTGTTCTATTCTTTGTTCTTTTTCTTTTTCGTCTTTTTCTTTCTCTTCTTCTTCTTCGTCGCCGTCGTCTTCGGGTTCTTTCATTTTTTCATCCATTTTAAATGATTATAAAATTGAATATGGATTAGTTCTTGAAAGAAGAGAATCATTTGTAAGTTTATAATACGATCAATTGGTTGATTCTAAAGGATTGAAGAAAGAAATACATGAATTTACAAAGTATAGATGTATTAGATAGTGGAATGTAGTTAATAACCCTACCATCACCCCCTCCTTGAATTTGTATTACATGATTGTGATATCCGAGCGAAGATTAAATCACGAGTAACTTCTGAGATTTATTAATGGACTAATATCATCTATATATTCTTATGATATGACATTTCAATAATTAGATTATGTATATCTATATTCCGCTTGTTATAAGCTTCATTTTGACTTATAATTTATTATTGTACGATTCATTGTTCTTAAGCTATGTTCAGTTTATTGACTACTGCCTCCCACGTTCACAGACACTTTTTGGGCTTATTTGTGTTATTTTCTATTTTATGGTGCGTTGTGGTCTGTTTGGTTGCTATAAAAACTCAGTATGTCTGAAATAAATGATTCGATTCGATTCCCATAGTGGGAGCTGGTATTGGTGTTCTGGACTCAAATGGACGGGCTAGGCGGACATAGGACCAATAAGGACGCTAGGCTACTCATACCGGTCGAACGTCATTGGTTTGGCGGCACAGTGCTAAGATTGTATAAGTCGTATTTGATTGGTGGATAAATCACCTGATAACTAGCCGGACATAAAGTCACAACAATGATAGTTGATACTTCGTAGGTAAACTCATTTATAATCCGTAAGGTATTGATTTCTCCCTTGGAATTCTTCTTTGTGTCATCTAATACTATTGTGAAGTATTTGAGCCAGAATTGATTTCATGTGAAACTTTAATATTCACCATAAATCAATACCAGTTGATTATAAGTTAGTGATTAGTTAATTTACAACATGTGACTTTTTCATAGGGAGATCCATCAATTTAACAGTAAAAAAAAACTGTCATCAATGCTTCTGAATAATAGTTATGGTAATATCATATTCTGAATGAAATCATACTGTTTGACTTCAACTTCATAGTTTCAACAGTTAAAAATTCTCCACAAGATCTAGAAACTTTGGGTTTGATTACCAATGAACTAGCTTACTATTGAGGAGTTTCATTCTAGTATGAAATAGTTGTCAAGTATTCATTGATTCTTAATGGTTGCTACACCGACTAACATAGATGCGTTATGAATATCACTTATTACAAAAATTCTTTACGAATTACTTGTTATTACATCTATGTGTATACACGAGTGATTTCATCCGTTTTCGAACTGTACGTGAAACATTTCTGTTCTGACAAAAAGATGAATCGTCTAAGATGTTAACAATAGTATGATCTTGAATTTGCCCTATGTTAATATGTAGGATCAATTTTTGATCAGTTCTTGTTGACAGACATACATTCTGTGTGAATTATATTGATAGAGGTACATCCTTCTCATAAGTTTCAAATAAAAAGAAATGATCGTTTTGGATTCCAATTCTAGCTAAGGTTCATCTATTCTAAGTCTTTTGAAATAATTTGGATTATATATTGAGTTAAATTGAGAGTTGTGGAAATTTTGTTTTGTACTCATGATTCCTTCTAGTTTCACAGAGTACATGTTACTTTTAAGCTATTGACTTAGAATTTAATGCCCTATATTTCTAACTTCAAGCATTAAAAACTAACCAGTGTCATACAAAACTATCTCACATTAATCAATTGATGTTAGACCACCGTTGGAAACCTGGAAGCACTGGACGGCCGTTTCGTCCTAGTATGGGACTCCTCAGCAGTGCGCATCCACGATCCACGAAATTGCGCGATTGATGTTAGACACTAACACCATTGGATGCCGGCTCAGTGGTCAAATGGTTAAGTGCTAAGGCGCGAAGCCAGTAGGTCCTGGGTCCGAATCCCGCGGGGTGCGGGGTCGTGGATGCGCACTGCTGGTATCTCACATCATTCTGATCATATATATTATATAACAGAACACAAAAGGTATTTAAGTTCAGATGCACTAAATTCATTAATATCTGTCTGTTATTTGTGTAAGAATGAAGATTGCTTTTAACTGATAAACTAATCTGAATGAATACATGTTGTTTATGATTGAGATCATGAACCGATCGATATTAGACCACCATGAAAAGTCTAGAAGCACTGGACGGCCGTTTCGTCCTACTGTGGGACTCCTAAATAGCAGTGCGCATCCATGATTCCGCTGGCGGGATTCGAACTCAGAACTTTCGGTCTCACGCAAAAACTTTTAACCTCTAGACTACTGAGTCTATTGTGAGATAGTAACTCACGGATGACAATGGTGACGCTTGTTTTCGTGGATTAGTTGAATGTAGACATTAACACCGTTGGATGCTGGCCAGATCAGTGGTCTAGTGGTTAATTTCTCACTCGCGTGACGGATTGATCCTGTGTTAGAATCTTGTGAGGCGGGATCGTAAATGTGCACTGCTGAAGAGTCCCACAATAGGTCGAAACAGTCATGCAATGCTTCCAGGTTTTCCATGGTGATCTAGCTTCAATTGACTCATGATCTCAACTATTGAAATTATTGTAATATCCACAACCCCCCTTTCTAATACTAATAATTAATTATTTCCCTAATACACTAACATACTAAATCATCATACTTTTCTTGTAAAGAAGCAGGCAAACAAACAAACAAACAAACTTGTATATTCACTTCATTCTTTTTTAAAGTTTTACAATGAAAAGTATGTAATTCAATGAGAAAAACATGACAACTTTTCTTTTCTTTTCTTCTCTTCTTTTATTATTTCTTTCCATTTTCTTTTACATTTGTACTATGAAATGATTTGATGTCTTAGTTACAAAAATGTATATTATGTCATAAATGTTCTTATAATTCAATAGTGAACTAAACTAAATCAAGGTCATTTTGAAACTATGACTATAATTACATAATGAAATTTTACATTTGACATAGTTAACAAGCAAAAAAATCAAACAAGGTAAACAACATCAGCAACAACAACAGTAGTAATCATAAACCGAGTCAACATCCTCAAGGTGAATTGAACACTTACAGTAAAGGAGAGAGAGAGAGTGAGATACACATACACACACACACATACACACACAGGGAGAGGGGTGGGAGGGGGAGAAAGAGGAAATAAACCAACAACAACAAAAAAAAAATAGAAAAAATAATAAAGAATCTATGTAACTAAATAAAGTGAAATGATATTTTTCAACAAAAAAACGGAGTTTTTTTTTTACTTAAGACTATTTAAAATAGAATAAACCTTTAGTTCATGTTAAATGTTAAGATTCATTGTCTGTGAATCAAAAACAAAAAGAGAGAAGAATCTAGATATTTTGTTACTATCCTAGATACAAAAGAAAATATCATGAAAACACTCCTTGTTGTTCTTTTTTTTCTTTTTTTTTTGAAGGAAAACTAATGATAGTTCTTATTTAATCTTGGTAAAGTACAGTACAATTTTTAAGGAAAAAATATAGCGAGACTATAGTTTATGAATAAATTTATCAGGTATAAGATAACAGGTCTAGGATTTTTGGCGCGAAATTTATTCATCTACTTGGTTAAATACAGTTTTGGCATTATAACTGATGTCATTTTATGATGAAAACCCTAAATCTAATTCTGAAACCTTAACTGGAGTATAACAGAAGCTCCCCTGAAGCTAGTCGTTGTTGTTCAACTTGCATCCAATATGTTTCACTGATCCCAAGCACCTCTAGGTTGTATCTCCTCATTTCTGTAGCAATTTGGAAGACTCTCCCGGTCTCACACATTGTACGAGTATTCCATGTACCTAAATAAATGGTTGCTCTGGTTGTCAGAAGGGGTATCGGCCTCGTGACTTCCGAAGGAACTCGGCTTTCATCATGTGACGTCATAACTCTTCTAAATGAAGATCTTCTGACTCCCAGGGCAGAGTTTAAAAGGTTTGAATAATTTTTTCTGGTTAACGTTTTTCTGGCAAGTTAGTTTTCTACAGGATGGGGTCGCTAACCCCATGCCCAACCCTCCTCTTTTATCCGGGCTTGGGACAAGCAGTAGCCCCCGGAGGGACTCAAGGCGGAGTTGAACCCTTGACCATCAACTGTAAATCATAATTCTAATTCATCACAGGTTTATAACCCTCATTTGGTCTTAGTTATTAGGTGGACACTCTCAAGGTCAGTCTAGCGTCACGCGAAAATCGTCCATAAATTATAGTCTCACTAGAAAAATTTGTGTATACTGGGAATAATGAAATCGTGTTGATTAGTTCAATGTTTATTTTTAATCTTATTGGCTTAATAAATATGTCAACGATACACCAGTTTAGATGGTGGTTGGAGGTAGTCAACAGGAAACCCTGGACCCTATCTACAACAACCATCTAATTTCAACATAGTGCATGCAATGTCAAGTCACTTAGACTAGTGTCCACAATGCAACCTGATCGATAGCATTCGATCTGCACTAGGAGGGACTTGACACACATGATATTGATCATCACCTAGTGATCGATCAATTGTGATACATCAGTTTAAAATAACTAAATATATATAGGGATTATTATTATTATTGTGGAGATCAGTTTAGCATAAAAGTGATATTCATTAGTAATTAACCTTGTGGTTTGTACTACTTATATTTATATAAGTAGAATATAACGATAGTCAGGAGTAGAATGTCCGGCAGCAGAAGATCGAGAAGGAAAGAGTGAGAACAGAAAGCAATTGGCATGTAAATGAAGGGACAGTGAAGTTTGAGACGAATGATTGACATTTTACAAATGAAGTACTTACTGTATGATTCTCAGCTTTTACTAAGAGATTCTGTAATTCTGGCGTTCACACTCATTCGATTGTCCCCGCTTGTGTTCTTGTTCACTACAACCTTACTTACGGTACTGAAGTGAACGAGAACAAAAATGGGGGCAATCAAATGTATTTGAACACGAAATTATTGAATATTTTAGTAAAATCTGAGAACCATACATTAAATACTTCGTTATTCAAATGTTAATTAATTGTCTCACACTTTGTTGTTTCTTCGTTTCTACATCAATAACACTCTGTTCTCGTTTTCTTTTTTTCGATCTTCTTAACCTTCTTCCGCCAGGTATTTTACGTTCTATTGATGATACATATCATTTATATGTGTCGACATCAGTAGCAGACACTACAGTACTATTTGAAAACAGGGAGCACTGGATAGCTGTTTTGTTCTAATATGGGACTCTATGTAATTGACTCTTTGCAAGTTTTAGAGATTTTCATGGGCGAATTCAGTAGCAAATAACTGAATGATCATTTGTCCAGGTGTGAATTTTAGGTGTTGTATGTTTGAATCCTACAGGGAACATCAGTTCCTTCGTTGATGCAAATATGCCTGTGGTGTAAACAACTTATGTGGACATGCATAAGTAGTATATAACACCAATCGGAAGTGAAAAGCTTGACAGCAGAAGACTAAGAAGATCGAGTTGAAGAGGATCGAAAGAAAAATAGAAAAGAATCGTGCACTCGAAGAACATTACAGAATGTGATGGACAATCAATGAAAATCAAAGATGGATGGTGGCTAGCAGTGGAATTCAAGACGCGTCTTTCGTCCTATTCGGGACTCGTCAGCTTATAACACATGTAACATAAAGCAATATCAAGGGGATCAGCACAGGACCCACATATGCTATTAAAAAACCGATCAATTACAATCGTAAACAACAATGGAAAAATCCAAGCAAACAATACAAAGTGAATTCAAAGTTTACCCAATTGCACAGGATACTGGCTATCAGGACTCAATATCTGAATGGATAATGCAATGAGGTTTCAAGCGAATGGTACTGGGTTCGAGTCCCAGACTGTACATCAACTCTGGGAGGCCAGCACATCCAGCCACCGAGGCTTGAATAGGACGAAACGCGTGTCCTGGATTCCACTGCTAGCCACTACCCATCTGTGATGATATATTCACAGTTTTTTAAAAGTTTATCCGGAAATATGCGTATGGAAAATAGATTGTGATTTTAAATTCAGTGTTATACTTTTTGAATGTATCCATATCATTCATTGGTCATGATATATCTAAGGAGATTGTTTTCAAGATGAAACATCTAAGTTAACCTAAGAATTATTGATTCATAATATATTTTCATCAAAGAATAATTTATTGATTTGTACAAAACTCATTATAAGCTACTTTTCTAAATTTTCTTGTATACAGTTGTATCCAACTGATGAGTTCCGAATAGGACGAAACCTGTATCCTAAATTTCACTGCTAGCCAACATATACCTTTGCTTATAAGTCTGCTAAGCATAGTTTGATGATGTTCAGCAATTATCACCATTCGACAATGTTGATGATAGGATCTAAATTGAATTCAAAATTTTATCTTTGTGATATTTTGCTTAAATAAAGACCAAATTGATCTTTACAACGATCGATAAACAGTAAATCCACCTGAAACTGACAGTACACGAAATTCCAGAGTTAGAATACTTCTGAGTAGAAAGAGAAATTTAATTCATTTTCTGTTTTCAAAAGACAGACGAATAGTGTACAGAGAACACAATTGATGATGAGGTAAGTAGAACTTGATGAACATTTCATTGATAGTAGCCTAAAACCGAAATGTCAAACTGAAAGTACTCCAACAGTTCTGAAGAATTTTTAATTTAAGGAAGATACCACTGTGGATATACTAAAGAATAGACTGTCTAGATCTCTGAGGAACACGTTTTATTTACTGAAGCTTCTGATTATTTTCTCCAGTAAAAAATGTATTCGAAAGATCAGTAGGGATAAACTTCTGCTTTGGCCCACCCCAATGTGTATTTATCGGCTTACATATTGTTTTGGAGCAAGTTATATTGGTTGTACAAAGTGGTCACTTAGTAAGCTAATATCCGAGAACTGTCCTGTTTGACTATCTAAAGCAGAATACGAATTGATAGACAGTTTAATCCTTGAACATGTGGTTAACTCTGGTCACAGATCACCACAAGAATTGACCTTTAATATTACCGACAAAGTTAAATGAATTGATTGGTCTTACCACTCATCCTACTTTCATAAATTATTATTTCTTACTATTTCTCAAACTAATACATAATAAGCTACGTATAAGCTAGATCACCATTACAAATCTGAAAACACTGGACAGCCATTACGTCCTACTATGGAACTTGTCAACAGTACGCATCCACGATCCCTCACATGGAATTCAAACTTAGGACCTTCTGTCTTGGCGTTTAACTTTCAGACCACTGAACCAGTATCCAATGGTTTTAATGTCACACACTATAACGAAACAGTCATTCAGTGATTCCAGGTTTCCAATGGTGGTTCAACTTAGAATGAGTCATGAATTCAACTTTGAATCATTAGTTATTTTGCTTAATGATACAACACCTATTTCATTCTCATGGATTTCTACATTAAATCTCTGATAATCAAGTAACACTAATCTATTTCATGATAGATTATTACATATGAGATGATTGTATGAACTTAATGTAATGATAGTCAAAAAGAGACGTCTTTATGCGTTTTATCAAATCGATGGCCTTCTTAAAATTCTAAGAGAACTCATTTCCTACACGTGCCTGCTTACAATATGATGTGATATTGAACACACCACCTTCTGATGATTCAGTAAGCATGTTACTTTGACGGTATGTATCAAGTAACTGATGTACCGAGACTATAATTTATGAACGAATCAATCACATGTAAGATAATAGGTCTCGGGTATTGTCGGGAAATCTACTCATCCATTTGATCAAGTAGCGTCTTGACATTTTAGCTGATATCAGCTCATGATGAAAACCCTACATCTAATCTCTATCCCTAACCATCAAGTGTAATGCCTCACACTGGTTTCAAATCTTCGTTTGCTCCCAATTATCAGATGAACACTCTCAAGATCACTATAGCGTCTCTCAAAGGTCGTCCATAAATTATAGTCTCACTGCTAAATTATGATTGAAATCAAAATATAAACATTTATTTTTGAACTATTCTCATTCTCCATTCATCTGCTGTGTAACTATTATTAAGTGTCGTTAAACACATTTATTCAGCTAATACACCGTAGTTTTTCAATCTATCAAAACTAAATAAGACATAACTTGGCTAATGTAGATAGATTAAGTCAGCTATTCAAATAAGAGTTTCGAGTGTTCTCATTCGCAACAGAAGGAATTAAATCAATTTTTAAAAAGAAACGAAAATTATATTGTGAGACATGACAGAGAGAACGTGATTTACAAATGATTGATTACTGTATGGTGATCATTGTCATGTATGTCAGGTCCTTTTTAGTTCAGATTGAATCCTATCGACTAAGTTGCACTGTGTCCACCAGTCTAAGTGATTCGACATTGTGTGCACTATGTAAAGATAAAGTGGTGGTTAGAGGTAGTCGACAGGAAACCCTGGAACTAGGTTTCGTGCTATTTGGCATTTGTCAGAAAGATGTACCAGTAATCTTGCAAGAACTGATAATCCCTGACGGATTCCATTCCGTGTCACAGAACGTGACCATTGGTACCTTAAGTTCACAGAATAAGAAATTTCATCGAAAAAATAAACAAAACAAACCTATTTGATATTTATAATTTGCTTTGTTCAAATCTTATAAATGCCTTTCACATGAATTTCATATTTACCTCATAATCTAAATGAGATACAAATGAACTGAATTGTTGATTTATGCATAAATCTAGTGATTTACATTCAATAAATATCTATATCAGAAGAGGTTTTATGGAGATCTTAGTTATTTTAATAGTTGAGATCATCAGTCAATTGAAGCTAGACTACCATGGAAGACCTGGAAGCATTGAACGGCCGTTTCGTCGTAGTATGAGACTACTCAGCAGTGCGCACCCACGACCCCCCCGCGAGACTCGAGTCCAGGACCTATCAGTCTCGCGCGTATGACATATCAGCTCAGTGAAGACAATGGTGTACGGTGGCGCGATTTCGTGGATTGATTGAAGCTAGACATTAACACTGTTGGATGCCGGCCGGCCCAGTGGTCTAATGATTAAGCGCTCGCGCGCGAGGGCGATAGGTCCTAGGTCCAAACCTCACAGGGGAAGGAATCGTGGATGCACACTGCTGAGGAGTCCCATACTAAGACAAGACGTCCGTCCAGTGTTTTCAGGTTTTCCATGATAGTTTAGCATCAATTGACTCATGATTTCAACTTTTGAAATATCTATATACTTATTGATGTATTTCCTATTCAACCTTTTGTTTCTGCGTAATTCTCAAATATTTAAATTAGAACAATAGAAACTGATGATTACATAAGAATAATAGATACCAATGCATCGTTCCTTATCAGATCTTGATAACTAAGGTCAGTCAAATCAAGCGAAAAATTAAATATATGTCATTAGTATCCATGATAATTGTCTTAGTCTTACACTAATACATCTCTATATTCTGAAATCATTGAACTACGATAATTGAATTCATTAATTTGATACTATCTTTGAAAGGAAAAATGAAATCAGTAAAACTGGCTTTTATTAACAAACAACCAACCAAACAAACAAATAAACAGACAGAGAAACGATTCAGTACCGTATATATATACGTGAGAGAAAGGAAGTTATCGCATACATAAACAGTGTCCTGATTGATTATTTCCCACGTATGTTATACTTCTAAGTGAACTGTTCAACATTTGGATTGATAATAATCATGTCTTATTCATGCAGGAACATGCACACAGATATTATAAATTGTAGTGTGTTCTACTGATGTCGATAAATATAAGTAGTATATCACAAATCAAAAGTGGAATGCATGGTGGCAGAATTAGATGGTGGTTGGAGGTAGTCGACAGAAAACCGCCAGGAAGCACCAGTTCCCTCAAGATTACAGGTACACCTTGCTGACGAGTGCCAAGTAGCACGAAACCCAGGTCCAGAGTTTCCTATTGACTACCTCCAACCACTATCGAATCTCAATATATAGTACCCGCAGTGTCGAGTCACCTAGACTGGTGACCACATTGCAACATGATTGATAGCATTCGATCTGCACTAATAAGGAATAGACACGCATGACATTGATCGCCACCCAGTGATCAGTCAATTGTGATGGTGGCAGAATGTTAAGAAGATCGAAGAGAAGAGAACGAGAACAAAGCGTGATTGGTGTAGAAACGAAGAAATAATAAAGTCTGAGACAATTGATTGATATTTTACAAATGAAGTATTTACTGTATGGTTCTCAGAATTTAATAAGAGACTATGTAATTTTGTATTCAAGTACATTTGGTTGTCCCCACTGGTATTCTCATTCACTACACAATGACAATGGATGATGGTTGCATAGCTAGTTAGAGCAAAACTTAATAATCTAATGGTAATTTGACAATAGTGTTCCTTGTGTGTTACTGTGATCAATCTATGACAGAGTGATGAATGTACACTGCTAGGAAAAAGGTAGATTTTCAATGATCATTTAACTAACGGCATGTATGTGAATAATCCCAATATTTCGTCCGATTAACTGATTTGAGCTTCTACAAAGATTTTAAAAGATTTACAATTAAAACTATGCCAAAACTTTACTCACTCAAGATTAAACGTTGATTTCATTTCCAGTAATATAATAAGCTTTTGAATGTTAAATGTTTGCATCATGTTGCTAATTCAGAATGCTAACAGTTAAATTCATGGGTCGATCTAAGCTAGATCACCATTAGAAATCTGGAAACATTGGATGACCATTACGTTCTAGTATGAAACTCCTTGACAGTGCGCATCCATGATGTCGCATACGGGACTTGAAACTAGGAACTTCAGTCTCTCGCACGAACGATTACCTCTAGACTACTGAACCGATATTCAACGTCGTTAACTTAGAATGACTCACGAATTCAACTGTTTAAATTACTACAATCTCTACAAAATCCCCATTTTGAATCCAGCTACGGGGTAGTATGAATGAGATGAAAGACAAGGTTCAAATGTTTATTTGTAACTAGCTATGCTCTATCTATTCTACTAAAATTATTCTGATTTGAACATGTATTCATAGTTTTAACTATCAGTCTTTTTTATGAGTAACAAAACCTTTGTGAAGAATTTCGACTTGATTAAAGTTGTCCTACTGTGGTGTATGCTACTTATTTTTGCATATATAAGTAGTATGTAACACCAGTCCAAAATGGAATGGCTGAGAGCAAGGGGTTGAGTAGATTGAAATGAAGAGAACGAAACTGAAAGCAATCAAAATAAAAACAGGGATAAAGAAACAATCAAGTTTATAAGAGACTATTTGGTGGGACTATAATTCATGGACGATCTTTGAGCGGCGCTAAAGTGACTTTGAGAGTGTTAACTTAATAATTAGGACCAAATGAGGTTTATAAACCAGCATAAGGAATTAGAGTTATGATTTACAGTTTATGATTAAGGTTAGGAATTAGATTTAGGTTTTTCATCACGAACTGATATCAGGCATAATGCCAAATCTTTATTTAGCAATATGGGAGAGACCTGTTATCTTATACCTGATTGATTCGTCCATAAACTATAGTCACGCCGACTATTCAAAGATGATGTGCAAATGATGTATTTGATGTATAATCTTCCAAATTTAGTAAATTACTGTGTAATAGTGCCCTAAACAATAAATTGGTATTGCCCGCCTAAGTTCTCATTCACTACTCCATCACTTGATGAATTTTCATACAAATTTTTACACAAATTACCTTGAAATTAGTATCATCTCTTATTAATATACATTTAAACATACAAAATTAATAAGTCAGTTAATTAGTTCATACATAACGAATTGAATATGTTATTTTGATGGAGTTTCGTTCTTTGAGATGGATGATTTAGTCATGGAGCATTCATCATTCTTCTGAACAACATCAGTACAAACTTCAGATAGAAGTGTGGTGTTCAAAGTTTCTTCACATATGGCTTACAGCTCAGAGAATCAAACTCCATCAAACTAAAATGGAGTTTTGTACTTCGAGCTGGATGATTTAGTCATGGAGCATTCATCATTCTTCTGAACAACATCATCAGTACAAACTTCAGATAGAAGTGTAGTGTTACAAATCTTCTCTATCATTTGAGTATCTTATCATTAACTCTAATTGGAAACTCCGCCTGGAGTCCCTCCTGGGGCTACTGCCGGTAAGCCCGGATAAAGGAGGAGGGTTGAGCATGGGGTTAGCGACTCCAGAACAGAGTGAATTGGAGAGTGCTGATCAGCGGCCTATGCTCCATTAGGAGTAACAGGCGTAAGTAAGTAAGGAGTAAGTAAGTAAGTAACTCTAATTGGAAATTGTCTTAATTCGTTCACAGTTTCTTTTGATTTTGTTAATTAATTTTAATACTTCCATTTGTCTTATGTAAACAGAAACTGTAGAAATGTCTTTTTATGTCTCAAAAATAGAAATAGTATAATAATATAAAATGCTTTACATGGATAACAAAAAAATAAATGGAAACAGAAAGGAGATAAAAACCAAAGAACACATATTGGGAAATAAAAGACGATATGAAAAGGATGAATGACAACTGAAAATGATTGTCCTCATGATAAGGTTGGATGGAGAGTATTAGTGGACGGCCTATACTAAGTAGGTGGGGAAGAAAGAAAAAAAGAAAAAAAAAAAAAAGGAAAAGAAAAAAGGAAAGAAAGAAGAAAGGAAAAAAGGAAAAAGAAAAAAGAAAGAAAAGAAAGAAAAAAGGAAGAAAGAAAAAAGAAAGGGGAAGAAAGAAAGGGAAGGAAAGAAAAAAAAAAAAGGAAAAAAAAAAAAAAAAAAGAAAAAAAAAAGAAAGAAAGAAAGAAGGTAAAAAAGTAAGTAAGTAAGTAAGTAAGTAAGTAAGTAAGTAAGTAAGTAAGTATATATGAATGTATGTATGTATGTATGTATGTATGTATGTATGTATGTATGTATGTATGTATGTATGTATGTATGTATGTATGTATGTATGTATGTGAAGTAACAGCAAAAATAAATGAACAAAGTGTATGAAGAATACTAATATATAAAATTGTTTTTAAAATTAAATCAAACAGAGAGGAGATAATGGTGTGATCAATGTTTTAATGAATTCAAAGATTTGGATTGTTCACTTGAATCCCTAAAACTTCTTTCATATTTAAGCAATAAGATTCAACTCTATAAGAGAAAGTAGTAGGCAATGGACAAACTACTCGAAACTATCTTTTTTCTGTCTACTAACTGAAAACTATCGACCGTGTGTGATAGAAAGGTTATACTCTTTCCTAAACACGAAGAGAGGTGTTCATTAATTTATTGATTCAGTTGTTTGGTTGTACTCCGAACTCGTAGATACACATGGATGTGATAAATTCTGATAATGTATCCATAAATTGATGAATCACCAAAAATTGGCTAGAAATTGATGGATAAATTAGTTGAAAAAGACCTTCTACGAAGTTCGATATCGTCTCTTACATGTAACATAAGCTATAGGTAGTCCAGTCAACAACCCAACTCTAAATATTCACAAAGGAATTTGTAAAACCCTTATCTCTTTTTTGGTCAAATTAGGTTTAACAAACAATTTCACTTGTTATTATCTTCCATATCCTTTGTTCATTCAATTTTCGGTGAAACTATAACTTATGGACGACTTTTGAGCGGCGCTAAAGGGATTTCGAGAGTGTCTACCTACTTGGTAGGGCTAAGTGAAAGTTATAAAGCAGTTCAAAGAATAAGGATTATGATTTACAGTTGATGGTTAAGGTTAAGAATTAGATTTAGGGTTGTTATCACGAACTGACATCAGCTATAATGTCAAAACTCTATTTAGCCATATGGATGTGTGAATTTCGCGCTAAAATCTAAGACCTGTTATTCTCAATTTGATTGGTTCGTCTATAAATTATACTGTTGCCAAATTTTATTATTCACATTTATTCGAACAATTCAAATTGTGTAAATTATATAACTTATAATGAATATCATTACAATATTTATATTAATCAGTATAGGCGGCCTGCTTGAATATCTGGGCTACCTGTTCCTCCGATCTAGATATTTCATCAAGTTATCTGTTTTGTTGTTTGTTTTAGCACATCATTATGTCTATTGTGCACACAATCTATTCAGGCGCGTTTATGAAAAGTTTACAACCTTTCGTTATACGGGATACAGAAAGGTACAATCAGCGACATCATGATGGCCGGCAATATGCATTGAAACGAATGAACAGTAATCAAATGTGGATTGCCGAACTCCTAACATCTAACTGGTCATCATTCAAAATTTATCGTCACAATCGATCGAGGTATAAGAAAAGGAAACTTGTTGAAATACTTTATGCTGAGAATTCTATGTGGTACCAAAAATATAATATTGAGTAAAGCTTCTAATAATTAAAAAAATAATAATAAAAAATAGTGTTATTAAGTTTTCGATTAAGATCATGAACCGATTGATGTTAGACCAACATCGATAAAATGGAAGCACTGGGTGGCCGTCTCGTCACATCGTGGGACTTCTAAGCAGTGCGCATCCACGATCCCGCTCGAGGGATTCGAGCCCAGGGTCATCGGTCTCGCGCGCGAACGCTTAACCTACTGGACCACTGAGCCGGCATCCAACGGTGTTAAAGTCTAACCTTGACCAATCCACAAAAATTGTGCGACCATCTTCCGTTGTATTGAGGTAGATACCTGTTTCTACCCGACACAAATTCGCTCCACTGATCACGGATTCTCACTAGAACTCAATTAGTTTGCCTATTTTCTGTTATGAAAGATTGATCTAAGCATTTATTATTTTTGGTCAATGTGAATACATCATACTATCAATTTGTACTTTATATTTATGATGTTGAGTTTTACAATTTATTTAGTTGTTATCACTGATTAATAAATTACCTTGATTGGCTGAATATTTTTAGTGTATGCATATAAATAGTACTGTATATTAGTGTAAAGGCTAATGAAAATCTGATTTACAATATGGGGATATTGAATAGGTTATGAATATACTACATTCTAAATTATCAGAAGGAGGATCATGGATCGATTGAAGTTAGACATTAACCCCATTGGATTGCCGGTTCAATGGTCTAGAGGTTAAGTGTTTACACACGAGACAGAAGGTTCTAAATTCGAATCTCACTTGCAGGATCTTGGATGCGTACTGTTGAGGAGTCTTATACTCATAAAAGAATTTGATATCACAGATTAACATCTTATCAATTCATTTTGTGAGGTTAGACTCACGGTATTAGAGAATGATGGTAAATCAGTTGATGAGGTTATGAATCTTCATAGACTGATATAGTTGGACCACGTGTTGAGTATGCCTGAGCACAGATTACCACGACACGCAATGTTGACTAGTGTTGGGAACGGTTATAAGAAAGTTAGTGACGGTCAAACCAAAACGTGACATCAGTCCTTAAAGTTACTAACCTCTAGTCTGATATTGTTCAAAATAACGATGAAAGCTCCACAAATAAACCATCCAGCTCAGAGAATAAAACTCTATCATAATCATCCACTTGAGCTACAAATCTCAACCATTTCGTCATCATTATCAATTACAATGCGAAAAAATGTACTAGTTTCTTTTCAGTTGAAGAAAAGATTAAAAAGCAATATGACAACAGAATGTTAATCATAGTGAATATTAAAATTTATTTAAAACGATAAAATGATAATAATCATCATATGTTCACTAGTGACTGAATTCAAGAGGTATTTCCTAGAGTTCTAGTGAGAAGCAGTGACCAGTGGATTTCAACCCAGTCTGTTGTGAGATAGTAACTCACTGATGATAATGGTATGTGTGTCGCTCAATTTTTGTGGGTTGATTGTAGTTAAACAATAATACCCTTGGATGCGTTGCTCAGTGATCTGGAGGTTAAGCAATCGTACACGAAACCGATAGGTCCAACGCGGGATTGTGAATACACACTACTAAGGAGTCACATACTAGCATGAAACGGCCGTCCAGTACTTCCAAGTTCTTCATGGTGGTCTAGAACTAATCAACTAATGAATTTATATCCACAAAATCTCTTTCTGATAATATAATTCCCTACCTCTTATTTCACTCTCTCTCTCTCTCTCTCTCTCTCTTTCACACACAAACACACCCACATACACAATCATACATCTTTATAGATGGAACAAGAGAACTATTTGTGTTTTTGGTTGATCAAATATGTCGTGTTTCTTTTTTGTTGTTTTGTTTTTGTAAAGGGTACTTTATTTTCATGATTAGATTACTGATGAAAATGAAAATATTTACATTAAAAGAAAGAAAGAAAAAAGAACATGATGGTTACTGTTGATTTATTATGAAGTAATTAAGGGATTAAGACATACTTTTAGTTGAATGTAATTAGGTTTAATTTATGATGATTTTTGTTTGGTAAAAAGAAAATCTGTTGGTTAAGCGCCTGGAGCAAGACTAATAGGTCTTGGGTTTGAATCTCGCGTGGTGCGGGATCGTGGATGCGCACTGCTGAGGAGTCCCGTACTAGGACGAAACGGCCGTCCAGTGCTCCCGCGTTTTCCATGATGATATAACTTCAATTGACTCATAATTTCAATCAGTGAAAGAGAAGATAGTCTTATTGAGATGATGAGATAACAAACTTTCATTTCTTATAAAATAGGATATATATATTCTGTATATCTGTAGTGTGTGCTACTTATATCGATATAAGTAGTATATAACACTAGCGAGAAATAGAATGTCAGGTAGAAAAAGGACGAGAATGAAAGAATGAAAACAGAAAGTAATTGGGTTTGTAAATGAAGGAACAGTGAAGTTTGAGACGATTGATTGACATTTTGTAAATGAAGTATTTACTGTATGATTCTCAGATTTTACTAAGAGATTCTGTAATTTTAGTGTTCAGGTACATTCAATTGTCCCTTCTTGTGTTCTCACTCATTATACATCAACTATTTAACCTAACAACTAACATTACATGATAACAGTCCTTGTGGTCTGGTGCGTGACGAAATCAGCACGGATACTGAAGGCTCGACTAGCTTTTGCCAACTTGCGTCATTTATGGCGTAGGCGAGATATCCGTCTACCAACCAAAGGACGGGTTTACTGAACAGCAGTTCGTTCCGTCCTACTTTATGGAAGTGAATCATGGCCGGTAAGAGAAAAGGATATTCGTAGGGTACTAGTATTTTGTTGTAACGGGTGGATTGCACGGTTAGATGCGCAGCGTATTTATCGACCGATTCAGTGACACGGAAAACAAGTACGGACGGCTTAGAGTCTCAATTGGTCCCGCTTCCCTGTGTAGCCCAGCCAGTTGAGTCTAGGACGCGAGTCACAGCCTCTGAGATATGAATCATTATATCTCAGACATACTCTATTTACATACCAAACAAACAAACCACATAGTACAATAAAATAGAAAACAACATTTACACAATATTTAACAAGTGAAACAAATATCGACCAATAGGGAGTGTACATTTAAAGTCCAAGGCCACCATTAGACTTAACACGATAATTATTGGTATATTCCTCTGCATACCTAACATATTTGATCAGAGGTGTCTTCGAAACATTGCTCGTATATCATGGGAACACCGAGTAAGTAACACAGTTGTCAGAAAACGGGTACTAGGTAAGAATGGCAAATCAATTGATGAGGTAGTGAAACTTCATCAGTTGAGGTGGCTGAGATATGTGTTACGTATGCCTAAACACCGACTGCCTTGACGTGCGATGTTCAATGGTATAGGAATAGATTGGAAGAAAGATAGGGGCGGCCGGACCAAAACATGGCACAAATCCATGAAGTCATTGACAAGTGGACTGAGCCATGTTGGTGGGTGTAGACTACCTGGTTGGGGACCGCGAGTTGGTAGCAACCGATGGTTAGAGACCTTGAATGACATGGCTCAAAATCGTTTGCAATGGCGCAGGTGCATCTACTCTTTGTATTCTCCCAAATTCTAATCTTCTGAATTCTTCATGTCCCTTTCCTTTTTCTCCTTCCAAATTTATTTCACTGTATTATACTACTTGAATAACATTAAGCCCTAATGTTTCCGATTACTGCTTTTCCTTGTACTACTTCTACCAATACGGGATTTGAGTCGACAACTGCATCTCTATGCTAATGTAGTGTGGCAACTCGAACTGATGTACGTACGTACGAAGTTCTACGTTGTTACTGACTGACTGACTGACATGATAACAGAGTGTATTGGAAATGAGTTAGAAGTGTCAAACTTATCAAATATCTGGATAGGATCTATTGGTTAATTAATAACTATGCTCTTAATGTTTTGGAAAAAAAACTAAATTTGTTAATGTGGTAGCTTGAACTAAATATTGATTACTGCCTCTAATACAACTGTTTACTGTAACTGAGAAATATTACTATCTGATACTTATTCCAATGGAATGTGAATACGTTTTTCGATTGAAGAAAGGAAACAGACCGGTAAAAGCAGGCCGATTTATTCATCGACTACTTATTAATCGATATCCGTAATAATCATAAATTAGTTATCAGTATAAGGTTGTGAAGATTGTTTATTTGAGTTTGATATCATGAAAAGCTGAATAGACTAAACAACCATTTTGTCCTAGTATGAGACTCCTGAGAAGTGCACATCCATCAACCTTGGAGAATCTCACACTAGAACGAAATGGCCATTCATTGCTTCTTAGTTTTCAATAATGATCTAACATTGATCCATTCATAATATCAATAAATGATTTATTCTTTTCAATATCTAATCAATCAATCAATTGAAATGAATTAAACTAATAACAAATCAATAATCTAACATTTATAAAATCAATAATAAATCAATAAACTCGTTTATCATATATAAATCATTATTGAATTATAAATTTTCTTTCCCTTAAATTTTTATTTCTATTCATTATTATTGAGATTAATTATACAGTCTATTACCGATTATTGTATCCTAGTGAAGATCGAGTTACTAATCCATTGGGGTTTCCCCGCGTGGGTTCGAATCCCATCCCCGTCGCCACTGATAAGTCGTGTAGGTTGAACGCTATATACGAATCCTAAGCTATTCCCGTAACCCGCAGACTAGAACTACACAGCGACTTGAACTCCAGAAAGAAGATACAAGTATGAGAGAAAACACTTTATCCCAAGGTTCGTTTTAGTACAGAAAATCAAGGGTATTTATAGATGTTGGCGTCTGTTAAATCAACATCATATTTCAGCCAATCCGTTAACGTCATATTATGCTACCGACCAATCGTAGCACGCCACGCTGGAATTCTCGAACGTTCCATCATAATCTGATTGGCTAGGGCCCTTCGGCTCCTTTTTGGGCCTCTGGAGGCTCCGTTGAAGTTCTCCGGAAGCCGACCCAACAGGTGTAACTTCTGAGAACTATTTATGGATTAATATTACATATATATATATACACCCCTACTGCATAACTATTCAGTAACTAGATTATGTATACCTATATTCCTCTTATTATAAGATTGATTTTGAACTATAGACTATCATTATACGATTTACTGTTGCTAAGTTGTGCTCAGTTTATTGATTACCGTCTCCCACAATCACAGCCATTCTCATGGTATAGTGTAATGTGGTCCGTTTAGTTACTTACTTACGCATGTTACTCCAAATAGAGCATAGGCCACCGACCAGCATTTTCCAACTCACTCTGTAATGGACCTTCATTTCTAGTTCTATCCATTCCTTGTTCATTCTTCTCGTATGTCTCGATTTTTCGGAGTAATGTGTTCTTTGCTCATACTCTTCGCCTTTGGCCTTGAGGAGTATAAGTGAGGGTTTACCTTGTGACACAGTTGAGTGCTTTCCTCAATGTATGTCCTATCCCATCTCACAGAAAACTAACTCGCTAACCAGAAAAAATTATTCAAAGCATATGGTCCGTTTGGCTTTTATACAAACTAGATATGTTTGAAATGAATGATTCGTATAGTGGAAGCTGGTATTGGTGTTGTGGACACAACTTGCAAGGCTAGGCAAACAAAGGACTAATAAAGATGCTGACTGCTCACATCATTCAATATGTCATTGATTCGGCACAGTGCTAAGATTGCATAAGTCACGTTTTGATTGGTGAGTAAATTATGTGATATTTAACCGTACTAAAAGTCACTTTGATGTATTAATGTCAGAAGTAAAAATATGGATAGATGAACACCCTTGATAGATTCTATGTTATTAATGAGTGAATAACTCCTTCAGAACCATTACAAACTAAAATCAACTAAAATAGTCTTGAACTTAGACGAAACAACTATCTATTTTGTTTGGTTTGCAATAATTCTTTAACCGAAAGTATTCTATCCTACTACTTAACTAAACAAAGCTATCATTTGTTATTATAATAAAAAAATATTAATCTCAATAGTTGAGATCATAAGTCGATTGGAGCTAGATCAGCATGGAAAGCCTGAAAGCATTGGGCAGCCGTTTCGTCCTAGTACGAGATTCCTCAGCAGTGCGCAGCCACAATCCCGTTCACGGGACTCGAACCCATGACATATCAGTCTCGCACGCGAGCGCTTAACCTCCAGATCACTGAGTCGGCCGGCATCCAATGCTGTTAATGTTTAAACTCAACTAATTCACTAAATTGAGCGACACATCCACTATTGTCATCAGTGAGTTACTATCTCACAACTGACCCGGTTGAACTCCACTGATCACTGCTTCTCACTAGAACTTCAGGAAATACCTCTTGAATTCAGTCACTATTGAGCATATGTTGATTGGTATCAGAATTAATAATCTACCGAAAATGATCGATTCACGTTTTAGGTTTCACTTATTTACGTACTTACGCCTGTCACTCCTCGTGAAGGAGCATAGGCCGCTCACTAGCATTTTCCATCCAACCCTGTCCTGGGCAATCCTTTCCAGCTCCTTCCAGTTGTTATTTATCTTTTTCATATCTGCTTCTGTTATCCGACGTAATGTGTACTTTGGCCTTCCTCTTTTCCGTTTCCCTTAGGGATTCCAAGTTAGGGCTTTTCTCGTGATGTAGTTTGATGGTTTGCGTAATGTATGTCCTATCCATTTCCAACGTCTTTTCCTAATTTCTTCTTTAGCTGTAAGCTGGTTTGTTCTCTCCCACAGAAGGCTGTTTTTAATGGTATCCGGTCAATAGATATTGAGTATTATGCATAGACAATCGTTTATAAATACTTGTACCTTCTTGATGATGGGTGTAGTAGTTCTCCAAGTTTCAGCTCAAAATAGTAGAACTGTTTTGACGTTCGTATTGAAGATTGTGACTTTGATATTGGTTGACAGACAGTTGTTTTGAGTTCCATATATTGTTCAATTGAAGGAATGCGGCCCTTGTTTTGCTAATCCTCGCCTTTACGTCTGCATCTGAACCTCTTTGCTCATCGATGATGCTTCCTAGGTAAGTTGCTTAAAAAGGTATAATGACTTTTTTTGCATTTTTTTTCACTGAGACCTTAACTCGTTTAATATCTCTATGACATTAATATCCATGTCATTATGATTGAAATCAACTAAAGTGTCATTAAATAAATGAATATTTAATAATTTTATGATTGAATTCATGAGTTATTTAAAGCTAGACTACTATAGAATCATAGGTTGAAAATTTACAATCAAGACTGAAAATCTTGAGCTAGATCTTCTATGATAAAGTCATTGATTCAAACTGTTAAGGAGTCCCGTATTAGGATAAAACAGCTGTCCAGTTTTTCAAGGTTTTTATTGGCTGTCTAACTTAGGTCAATTCATGATCTCAATAAAATTCTACAACCTACACACAAATCCCCTATACTAACCCATATGGAATCATCTGTTTGTATTCATTTCAAAATGTGTGTTGTGTATATGTCTAGATAATTGAAAGACATAGTCTTCAAAAGATAATGATTTAACTGAAAAACAGAAAGAATAAACGATGTTAAAAACTGACGAAATCGTAAATTATAAAAGGTAATTGAAATGTACAATAGATGTAAATTATCAAATATGATGTCATTCATTAGTGTATGTTACTATCCTTTCTTACTAAGGTAAAATGATTATAATATACTACAGATTAACGAGTGGAGTCCAATCTGTGTCGGCAGCTACTGACCACAAATAGTGGATGAAAGTTTGAGCGAGATCATGGGTCGATTTAAGATAATAACACCATTGAATGCCAGTTCAGTGGTATAGAGAATTAACATCCGCGCACGAGACCGAAGGTCCTGGGTTCGAGTCTCACGTGCGAGATCGTGTGTGCGCACTGCTGAGGATTCCTACACTAGTACAGGATTTCGATGGTAGTCTATTTCAGCTCGACTCATGAATTCAACTATTAAGACTGACGAGTCTTGAAATTATGAACTGTTGTAATATAACTTAATGTTACGAAGGTATCATCTTCACTACAACAATCAAGTCTGTTATTAGCCATTGATTTGTATCAGTGTATTGGAAGATTTTCAGTGAAACGATAGTGTTGACTGAAAACAGCTTAATGATCTCAGTTTTTTCAGCTTATTCAGATTAAATGAGGGAATCATATAACTATTTATTTTAATGTCTAATTTCTTAAACTACACCAGATGTTATGCTTAACCAACTGTGCTACTAATATCGACAGATATAAGTAGTATGTATCGCCAATAGAAAGTGAAATACCCGGACGCAGAAGATTTAGAAGATAAAAAAAGAGAAGGAGAACAAAGAATGATCTGTGTGGAAAAGAAGAAATAGTCAAGTTTGCGACGATTGATTGACGTTGTGCAAATGAAGCATTTACTGCATTGCAACTCAGATTTCACTCAGATGTTCTGTAATTTTGTGTTTAAATACATTCGATTCTCCTAACGGGTGTTCATGTTTACTAAACTACCTCGAAATGATCTTCAGTTACGTGTTTTGGTAAATTCTGATTGTTACTAGTTGTAGGAATCAGTTTCGTCCTAATTCGAACTTGTTTGTTGGATGTATCTTTAATCCATTATTGGTATTTTCACTGAGACTCGAACTCAGTACCTATTACTACAAACAAAGTATGGTAAAAGAACGTTGAAAAAGGTTATTGTTTAAGTAAGATCCCATCATGTCGGTCTGACGAAATTGAAATCTACTCAGTATCATTAATCAGACCACATTCTTATGTATTCAATGTTTGACCGAATTTGATGAAACACTTCGTCGTTTCTTATGATATTATGACCCACTGTATTTGATATTCAATTATTGGGTAAGCAGGCAATAGGTGTAAAGTTAAATTCATTGTAAATCGGTGTTCACTGACTAAAGTTGGAAATGGGAACTACCGAACAGTAACACAATAGTCAAATATTGTCTATTTTTCCGAGAGGTCTAAAAGTCCTGCGTTTAATCCCTGGTTAGATCATAAATGGAAACTGTTGAGTAGCACCATAAATAAAATAAAAAGCCATTCAACCTTCCTCTGTATTCACTGTTTATCTTATTAATGTCAGTTTAGCGCGTACACCATTAATCCCCAGTAACCTCTCAGCACGGATTGAAATAGCTCGTTTGGCTTTTACCAATTGACGTCACCTATGGCGAAGGTGAGATATATGCCTATCAATTAAGGGACGAGTATACTGCTCTGCAGTTTGTTATGTTCTACTTTATGGCTGCGAAACATGACCATTAAGAGTAGAATATATTCGTAAGCTACTAATATTTGACCACAGATGTCTTAAAAATATTCCTCACATCTGCTGAGATCATCGGGTAAGTAATAGTAAGGTTAGACTCAGGATAATAGAGAATGACGGTAAATCAGTTGGTGAGGTTAAGAATAATCATAGACTGAGATGGTTGAGCCACTTGTTAAGTATACCTGAGCATCGATTACCACGACACGCAATGTTGACTAGTTTTGGAAACGGTTGGAAGAAAGTTAGTGGCGGTGAAAACAAAACGTGGCATCAGTCCTTAAAGTCACTAACCTCTAGTCTGAGCCGTGTTGATAGATGCAGACTACTTGGTTGGGGTACGCGCAACTATCATAACCATTGATTGGAGACTGTGTGTGACATGGCTCGGAATCGATCACAATGGTGTGGGTGTATACACTGTCTATCTTCCCTCAAACTGTGAGATTAAAATCGCTTCATATCTTTCTTTCTATGAACTAATTCTTTCTTCATATACTATGTCCTTATACACAATCTTTTTTGTATATATTACCACAACTGAAGTAACTACTTCTATGAATTCGGTGATCATGTTATTGTGCTAATGAGGTGTGGCAACTTGTACCGATGCATATGTTTGCCTGGTTCTATGTTGTAACTGACTGACTAACTAACTGTATACTACCTAATTAAGTTTCATCAATTCTCTCTCAAAATATCAAATTGTACCAAAGTTAATAAAATAGAATTTTCGTAAAGAAAAAAGAAAAGACAAGGTAAATCACCCATATATATTTATATATATTCGTTCTGATCTTAGCCAACTATTCACATAAATCACCATACAGAAATGTCTATTGTAAATTCCATTGAATTCTTTTTTTATTTTTATAAAATCGATATGGTATTTCCTCGAAGATATCTTAGATCGATTTATCACCTATACATGATTCGTTTAGTTTATGAACATGGTAATCATTGATAACCTTTCATATACATATATATGTATAAACATTCATCTGACTTTGACCACAATTTCTTAAATGGCAAATAATAACTTTAATAATAAAGAATTCAGACTAAATGATACTGTATTTCTTTTTTCATAGAAACAAAAACAAAAAAACTAATCAACCAACCAACCTAGAAACCAGTCACTATAAAGATGTAGTCAGTTTAGAATAGAATAAAATAGAATAGGTAGATCAACATATTAAATAGTAACTAAACTAATAATTATGATATTAGTCTTGGTTACGCAATTGATCGATCATAATTTATAAACTGTAATCGATATTAGAAAGGATTTAATATATATAAAGTGCATGAAAATAATGACGATGAAATAGTTGAGGGGTGGGAGAGAATACAAATTATTGGGGGATGGGATTTTTTTTTTAAAAAAAAAACATAAGATGAACTGTGAAAAGAAATTCAGAAATAGTAAACTGTTCTAATTATCACCAAGGTAACAGAAGATATCGCTTAATGTAGATATTCTTAAAGAAATGTCATTTTGAAATAGTTAATCAGTAGTAAAACCTTCTAGATCTTATTATATCGATATATAGTGACAAACAGAAATGTTACAGTATGAGATGTACCAGTAAGGAATAAGTTTCAATGAAATAGATGAAACTATGCCTAAGGTTAGATTTAGAAGAAGATAGAAAATGACAATGATTTTGCATTGTTTTTACCTTAGTCCCTTTGATCATAAAGTGAACTAACATTGGAGATCCAGTCAAGATACCTTCAAAGATCGTTATATGATTCTAATATTAACTACAAATCTATTTATAGACTGATATTATGTTTTTAGTCCTTATAATTTTACAATCTAGATCTATCATAGTCTAAAGTACAAGTTGAAATAAAAGGTGACTAGATAAGATAAATAATATATTTCATTGAAAAGTATTACATTAAAGTACTACTACTAATCCTACCATTAGTACTATTATTGTATACTACAAATGACATGTAACCAGAATGTATGACAGTTCTAGGCTGATGAAAGTAAAGAAGTGAAAATGTCTGTTAAATGTCATTAGTCTACAGTATATATACATATACATATACATATGTATGTATATGAAATATGAATCCTTACATCTTCACCTTATTGAAATACATATTGTATTGTCAAAAATACTGAGAAGTTAAACAACTGACCATGTTAATCTTATTACGTAAATGAAAGTTGAAATTGTTGCTGATGAAAAAAAAAAGAAAAAAGAAAAGAAAGAAGAAAAGAAGAACAACACACTTTATATACGTAAGTATATACGGGAATAGAATAACTATGTATATATACATGTATCCATGCATAAGTAGGTACACATTTCTAGCTTGAAATGGAATTGTACTTTTACACGTTATTATTTGATAAGTAAAAGAAATAACAAACTACAAACCATAGAATTATTACATAACTGTTTTTTTATTTATTTAGAAAATATGTACTCCAATTGAAGTGTAATTTAACTATTGTATAAAAGATAAACTAAGGTCATTTAAATATAATTGTAGATAATATCATAGATGCGCATTGCTACTGAGGAGTCCCATACTAGGACGAAACAGCCGTCCAATACTTTCAGGTTTTCCATGGTGATCTAGTTTCAACTGATTCATGATTTCAACTAATGTTTTAAAAATGTTTAAGGGAATTCAATTCATTTATTTTATGAAAGATATTTCTTATTGTTCGGAATAATTTTAGAAGTTAGAAGGTATTAGGTTGATAAGTGAATAGACAATTGAAAATTAAGAGAAACTGGTTGGGGACCACGAGATGATAGCAACCGATGGTTAGAGACCCTGAATGACATGGCTCAAAATCATTTGCAATGGCGCAGGTGCATCCACTCTTTGTGTTCTCCCAAATTCTAATCTTCTGAATTCTTCATGTCCCTTTCTTTTTTCTCTTTCCAAATTTATTTCACTGGATTATACTCTTTAAATAACATCTCCAAACCCTAATCTTCCCGATTACTGCTTATACTCTTGCTACCTCTACCACTACGGGATTTGAATCGACAACTGCATCTCTGTGCTAATGTGGTGTGGCAACTCGAACTGATGTACGTACGTACGAAGTTCTACGTTGTTACTGACTGACTGACTGAAGAGAAACTGGAAATATACAATGTTCTTGATCCTGGATCGTAATTATGCATATTTTATACAAGTTGTTTTCTTAGATATGTTGTCACTATAGACATTTCATGAATTACTTAAAACGTTTTCTTAGGTTTTATTGAAGATTTGATGAGTGGATATCACAGGGAAGGATAGTTATGTTATACTATGAATCAACTAAAGCTGAAGATTATAATTATTCGATTTTGGCTTATTGATCTCCGGATAACTTATTCGTTGGCTTAAAAACTCTGAGATTTATTCTTTGTAGGATAATCGGGTAGCATCATTGATGAACACGGTGGATCTGATGCAGATGTGAAAGCGTGGATCTGCAAAGCAAGAACAGCATATCTACAACTGAACAACATCTGGAATTCAAAAAAACTGTCAACCAATACCAAGGTCAAAATTTTCGGTACAAATGTCAAGAAAGGTCTACTGTATGGGGTGGAAACTTCAAAAACTATTAAAGCCACCATCCAGAGGATACAAGGGTTTATTAACAGTTGTCTATGCAAAATACTTCGGATCTGTTGGCCAGACACTATCAGTAACAACCTGCCATGGGAGAGAACAAACCAGATTCCAGGAGAGGAAGAAATCAGTAGGAAGTGCTGGAAGTGGATAGAACACACATTGAGGAAAGCACCAAACTGCGTCACAAGACAAGCCCTCACATGGAGTCCTCAAGGCCAAAGGAAAAGAGGAAGACCAAAGAACACATTACTCTGAGAAATGGAAACAGATATGAGGAGAATAAACAACAATTGGATAGAACTAGAAAAGAAGGCCGAGGACAGAGTCGGTTGGAGAATGCTGGTCGGCGGCCTATGCTTCATTTAGTGTAACAGGCCTAAGGAAGTAAGCATTTACGGATAATCGGGGTTCGAGCACCACTAATCAATTCTAAACTTGAGTTGTAATTCGAGTTCAACAAGTATATCGTGATGATTTCTTAAAATCATGTGTTCAGTGGCAACATTAGCAAAAGAAATTAAGATACTTAAGTAAAACACATACCATGTTTTAATCCATATCATATTCTTGCAAATTGGACACAGGTCAGTGTTTTTTTACTTTTCAAAATAAGAATTTGACTGGATGAGTTAAAAATCGTCAAAGCATATCTCGCAGACAAATCCTAAATAACATGAAACTTAAGTAAAGTGTTTTATGTTGACTATCCCTAACCAACAACCTATATCTACGTTTACAACCAGTAGTATTGGGTTCGAGTCCCGGGGTGAACATCAAATCTGTGATACATGTACATTCGAGTGATGAGTCCAAAATAGGACGAACTATAAGTCCTGGTTTTCACTACTTGTCACCATTCATCATCTTTGTTCATAGCGATTTATCTTCTGTTGTTTAAAGTGCGAACTCTACTTCGTGGAGTAAGCGATAAGTCGGAATTATACATTATTCATCTTAAAGCAGATTATTATTGCAATCAAGGTGTTAGCGTTGAATTAGCCAATTTTTTAAGATTAACTGAATGCAAAAATGATTTCAGTCATTAATTGACATCAATCGTTGAAAATAAAAGTCAGGAATAGAAACCTGTAGAGGTACAGAATGCCAAACCAAATGTTTGGTCAAAAATGGTTAGTCAGTTTGTTGAGAAATTCTAAATAATTGGACGAAACAACAAAACATTACTCTCTAGTTATATTGTAGTTCATAAGAACACGTGCGGGGACAATCGAATATATTTGAATACGAAATTACAGAACATGTCACTAAAATCTGAGAACAATACAGTAATTACTTAATTTGCAAAATATCAATCCATTGTCTCAAACTTGACTATTTCTTTTACAGATCTCAGTAAATCGTTTCAAATTTCACTGTTCGTGTATTGTCATACTAATTGCTTTCCGTTCCTATTGTTTTCTTCTGGATCTTCTACTGAAATACATTATATTCTTGGTCGTCATTATATACTACTTATGTGGATATAAGTAACTCACACCACACCATGACTCTAGTTATTTTCAATCCATGACTTATGATTATTGTGAATTTCATTTTTCACTGATTAAAATCATGAGTCAATTGAAGCTAGATCACCCCGCGAGATCCGAACCCAGGACCTACCAGCCTCGCGCCAGGCGCCTAACCAGCTAGTACACTGAGCCGGCCAGCATTCAACAGTATTAATGTCTAACTTCAACCAATCCACGAAGTTGTGCCACCGTACACCATTGGCTTCAATGAGTTCCTATCTCACAACAGATCTGGTTGAACTCCACTGGTAACGGCTTCTCACTAAAACTCCAGGAGTACTTCTTGAAGTCAGTCACTAGTGAGCAGATGATTATTATGAGAATGGATTTTGTGGAGATTTCGGTAATTTCAATAGTTGAGATGATGAGTCTATTGAAGCTAGACCACCATAGAAAACCTGGAAACACTGGACGGGTGCGGGATCGTGGATGCGCACTGATGAAGAAGTCCCATACTAGGACGAAACGGCCACCCAGTGCTTTCAGGTTTTTCATGGTAGTCTACCTTCAATTGACTCGTGATTTCAATCAGTGAAATTTCTAAAATCTCCGCAAAACCTCTTCGAATTTCATTTTTCTCAGTTATAAATAAAAAATAAATGAACATATTTAGTTAGAATAATTGATGAAGCAAAGAATTAGGAAAAGCTATTCTTAGGAATCAAGTAGTCCTGAACCTACCATTAGATCAGTTCCTTACAAAGTGTAGTCATTATCGGTTGATTGACTTTTATCACTAAATGTTTATAAGTTACACTTTTAACAAACGAATGACTTCTTTAAGTATAGCTAATGGTTGACTTTTATAGCTTATATTACAAACCACCATAAGTTAGAAAGACAGTGAAAATAAGGGAGCTATGGACCGTTGATTTATCATAGTATAAGATCATTCAGTGGTGTGTATACTTAGACCTACTATGAATCTTCAAAACCTCACAAAGAACACTAAATCTTTGCATGAAAATGATTTTCAACTTTGGGCGGTCGAACTTATTTAAAATCAATACAAATTATTGTTAATTGTTAAACTAAGGCATTCACATTTTCAGAAAACATTTTTATTCATATTCAATTAGTCAGAATGTTGACTGGTTTAATCGTAAAGTTTTACTTTATCTTCCTCAGTCGACATAATGATAATTAATTTTAAAATTAAGTATCATCAATAATTTAG
Organism: Schistosoma haematobium; assembly: GCF_000699445.3. Taxonomy (NCBI): domain Eukaryota; kingdom Metazoa; phylum Platyhelminthes; class Trematoda; order Strigeidida; family Schistosomatidae; genus Schistosoma; species Schistosoma haematobium. Next base: position 44,462,268 of record NC_067199.1, read on the forward strand.
ACATTCTTCTCATGCGGCGGCCTGCTTGAATATCTGGGCTACCTGTTCCTCCGATCTAGATATTTCATCAAGTTATCTGTTTTGTTGTTTGTTTTAGCACATCACTATGTCTATTGTGCACACAATCTATTCAGGCGCGTTTATGAAAAGTTTACAACCTTTCGTTATACGGGATACAGAAAGGTACAATCAGCGACATCATGATGGCCGGCAATATGCATTGAAACGAATGAACATTAATCAAATGTGGATTACCGAACTTCTAACATCTAACTGGTCATCATTCAAAATTTATCGTCACAATCGATCAAGGTATAAGAAAAGGAAACTTGTTGAAATACTTTATGCTGAGAATTCTATGTTGTACCAAAAATATAATGTTGAATAAAGCTTCTAATAATAATAATAATAATTCAATGTCACAAAAATCTTCAATGAAAACTACTAGTTATTTCCATCATCTTTCTTCCAGCTGTAACATTTCTAGAATGAAAAAGTGTATTTCATGAGAATATTTCATGGTTTCAACCTAACTTACAAATTCTCCCACACACGCAAACACATAACAACAAACACACTTTAATTATAACAGTTGAATTCATGAATTGATCTAAAATAGACCACCACTGAAAACCTGAAAGTATTGAACGGCCGTTTCGTCCCGGTATTGGACGTGCATATCCATGACACCGCACATGGGACTCAAACCCAAGGCATTCGGTCTTGCGCACGAACGCTTAAACTGTAGATCAGTGAGCCGGCATTCAAGAGTGTTAATGTTTAGCTAGCTTCAACGAATCCATGATATTGCGCAACCGTTCATCATTGTTTTCAGTCAGTAACTGCCTTACAACAGACATGGTTAAACTTCAGGAAATCCATTCATTGGTGAAAACATGATTATTATTATTATTATGATCAGAATGGGGGTCTGTGACAAAAACTGCACGCCCAAGGACATCCGAATGAGGTTCATCACAAGTTTCAACCCACTGAGGTTCAATGGTGAGCCTTCAACCGCAGTCAAAGCACTAATGATCACCCTGAACCTGACGTCAGATAAGTTTAATTAATTTTACATTTATATTGATTAACCTAAAAAGGATTTTTTTTCTCAGTATTAAAAACTGCTTCCCGATTTTCCATGGAGGTCTAGCTTCATTTGACTCATGGTCTTAACTATTAAAATTACTATAATATCCACTAAAGCTCTTCGAATACTAATCAACATATGCTCAATAGTGACTGGCTTCAAGAGGTATTTCCTAGAGTTCTAGTGAGAAACAGTGGTCAGTGGAGTTCGACCGGGTCAGTTGTGGGATAGCAACTGACTGAAGACATTGGTGAATGTGTCGCTCAATTTCGTAGATTAATGGAAGTTAAACATTAACACCGTTAGATGCCGGACAGCTCGATGGTCTAGAAGCTAAGCGTTCGCCTGCGAGACTAATTGGTCCCGTGTTCGAATCTTACGAGGCGAGATCGCGGATACACGCTTTTGAACAGTCTCACAACATGTTTTCAACAGTGATCTAGCTTTAATTGACTCATGATTTCAACTATTAAAATTAGTAATAATATCCACAGGCTCCCTACTGAAGAAAACGTTATAAAGGTAATTAGTAATAAGATATGTATTGGGAAAATTTATTACAACATTATGAAATCAATACAAGATTGGGATATACTTGTTGTCAACCTATACTTAATAATAATAATAATAATAATAATAATAATAATGATAATAATAATAAAGTAATGATAATAATAATGGGAAGAAATTTATATTTCACAGGTTGAAACCATGAGTCAATTGAAGCTAGACTACCATGGAGAACCTGAAAGCACTGGACGACCGTTTCGTCCGGGACGAAACGGCCGTCTAGTGCTTCCATGTTTCACATGGCGATCTAGCTTCGATTGACTCATGATTTCAATATGTGAAATTTCTAAAATCTCCACAAACCCCTTCTGATAGAAATTCATGTTCTCATTGTCATTAAATCGATTATTCTTTTCGGCTAATTACCATATTATTATTATTATTATTATTATTATTATTATCATTCGTATTATTGACCTTTGTCTACTTAAGCTTAAGGGTAAAATCAATAAATGCAAAAACATTTGCCCAAAAGGATCATAATTTGAATTAACCAATCATGATCAAGATGTTATGTTCAATGATGAATGGTGTGATATTTATGATCTGTATGAAATGATCTTAAATAGAATTATGTATTTATATATATATATATATATATATATATCCATAAATTAACCCATATTTCATAAGATCTTGTAACTAAGATACGCACACTTCATTAATGAGATCATAAATTCAGATCAGTATGTTTAAACCTAATTTCTGACTAAGTGATAAATGTAGTAAATTTTTCGTGTTTGAGATTTATTTTCTTGTATTCATTTTGTACTTTCCCCCTTCCTCTTTCTTTTGGTCAGTGACTGAATTATGAAGACCTCCACATGTGAAAGAAAGCACAAAATATAATGAACAGTTCAGAATCAATTAGATAAGTTGGACATCGCAAATGATCTGGTCCTCCTATCCCATACACACGAACAAATGTAGATGAAGAAAAATTGTGTAGCAACAGTCTCTGTATCAGTAGGCCTCAATATACACTAAGGAAAAAGTAAAATCCTGAAATATAACATGGAGAACACTAAACCAATCATAGTTGATGGCGAAACTACGGAAGAGATGGAATCTTTCACGTATCTGGGAAGCATCACTGACGAATAAGGAGGATCTGATGTAGATGTGAAGACAAGGATGGACAAAGCAAGGGCCGCCTCCCTACAGTTGAAGAATACATGAAACTCAGAACAACTGTTAACCAGTATCAAAGTCGAAATCTTCAATGCAAACGTCAAGACAATTCAACTGTGCAGAGCTGAAATGTAGAGAACTACCACAACCATCATCAAGAAGGTACAAGTATTTATAAACAATTTTCTACAGAAGATACTCAATGTCCGTTGGTCGGATAACATCAGTAACAGATTTTTGTGGGAGATGACGAACCAGATTCCAGCTGAAATGGAAATTAGGAAAAGACGTTGGAAGTGGATAGGACATACATTAAGGAAATCACCAAACTGCATCACGAGGCAAGGCTTAACTTGGAATTATGAAGAGAAGCGGAAAAGAAGAAAGCTGAAGAACATACTACGTCAGGAAATGGAAGTATATATGAAAAGGATGAATAGCAACTGGAAACATGTGGAAGAGATCACCCAGGAAAGGGTTAGATGTAGAGTGGTGGTGGACGGCCTATGTTCGTGGACGAGGGGTAACATGCGTAAGTAAGTGAGAAATTCAAAGACAGATATTTCTCGAATTAGGTGATTGCTTTAAAACTCATTCATCCAATATGTCGTACAATGAAATAAATATATTCTACTAGTAAAACTGGTGTTTTAATTCTCTGTATTATCACATAAACTGTATCTCCAAGATGGACTGGACAAATATGACATTGGTCACGTTTAAGTGATAGAATATGATCATGGAAATTTCTCTCCAGTATTATGCATCTACAAAAAGTATTTGGCTAATTTAAAAATGGATTTTTTGAGCAGACAATTAAAACTTACCAATCATTATATTTTTCACAATTGATAAGTCAATTTAGCAAGTGAAGTTAAGGCTTGTCTAGTCTATTAAGCCTTGATTATATTCTACTAATCAATTTACACTGTTGCCAATATTTAAAGTGACTAGACATCATGTGAACTATATTTTGATGTTGGATAGCTAAAGGTAGTCTACAGGTAACTCTCTTTGACTTGGTTTTCATGCAAGTTCACAACATTCAGAAAGCATCATATACAAAGATGGATAGTGGCTAGTAGTGAAATCCAGGACGTGCGTTCCGTCCTATTTGAGACTCGTCGGCCGGGTTCACTTGCATCTCGAAGCCGATGTTCACTCCGGGACTCGAACCCAGTGCCGTCCGCTTAGAACGCCAACGCGTTATCCATTTAGCTACTGAGACCTGACAACCAATTGCTTGCAAGATGGGGTAAACTTTAAGTTCACTTGGCACTGTCTACTTGAATCTTTCCATTGATGTTTAGCACTGCAATTGATCAGTCTGTTATAAGCATATGTACATGCTGTGCGTATTGCCTTGATATAGCCTTAATTCACAAGCATTATATGCAAAGATCGATAGTGGCTAGCAGTGGAATCCAGCACGCCAAAATATAGAATGAAAATCAATATCAAGTTTATCGGTTGCTAAGTCTGTTAAATCAAGCAAGATATGATTGAGACATGGTCACTATGTTTAAATGAATTGCTTCCTCATGCGTAAATAATACACTTATACAGACCAGTATTGAAGTACTGGCCCCGAAACGCCCTGGTACGGTCGAGGGTGAGGAGAGTCAGCTCTCACTCTCCAAATGCTCTCACATGGACACAAGTATACAGCCACTGCCACAGAAGTCCTACTCACTGCCTCCTCGCATCACGAATGTTGTTTACGAAATCGAGAGGACGAAAAGCGAATGTCCGGTGCTTTAAGCTGGTTAGTGGATATGGAGGATCCACCTGGGGGAGTTGGAAAACCCTCATTCCAAATTAATGGTGCACATGGGCTCCAGGATTTTGAGGGAGAAAATAGCGTATGAACCAATTATTGGTCATCGGCTACCATGGGACTGCATCTCTAGACGTTACTACACTGCTTCATGGATAAGACCTTTAGGTCAAAGACTCCCGGTATGGCCCTCTAAGAAAACCACCTACTTCGGTCTGAGAGCGCGAGCAGTATCACAGCCCATACACACATCAAATGACTTGTGTGGTGCATATGTATTTGATGCTCCTTTTTACCAATACTTATGTGTTCAATTCAAATAAGTTTAAAAAGTTCACCAGTGATTACCCTACATTTTATTTCTTAGAAGATAGTTACATGTAAATGGTTTCGTAACAGTTGTCAAGATGATGTAATAGAAAGGTTAAAAATAAAACTGATAATTTCCTAGGAATTCAAACGCACGTCATATAGTGTTGCAACTAAAGTTATGAAAGGATGAATTAACTATTCAGAATTCGAAACACTTTCTTTAATGTAAATAATAATTACAATGCAAGACAATAATTCTTTAACTATAATAAAAAATTGAATAGTTAAATATTTCAATTGTCAGGTCCTGAATTTAACCTCATTTAGATGAGTCCCTAAATTTAGACAATGCTATTAATTGATAAAAATGATCTTTAATAGTTATACTATCATATATGCTACTAATGTCAAGAGATATAAGTAGTATATGAAATACCTGGTGACGGAAGATTAAGATGCTAGGTTTGAAGCTATCACGAGTCCACTTAATCTGCGAACGAGAAACAAGACTCGGTGACCAAAGACCAGTTAGCTAGCTATTGATGCATCCCAGCCCCGCTAACAAGAGGGAGAAGTCCAATCTTGTAATGGGAATTATGTTCTGCAAAACAGCCAGAAACGAGCGGTAACAACAAACACAATTCAATACGTATATATACAGTTCAAAACCGTCCTTGGGGAGAGTTGCCGAATAGCATAGTAAAAGACGCAACGGACCAATAGCATCTAAGATATTTCCCAGTGGGAAATACGACATGAAGGTGACAAGAGCACCATTGGCGCGGAAACAAATAAATTCAAATTTTCTAAGTAAAATTACAAACTAAGGTACTTTCCCAAGTGAGTTCTGAGGATATAACTTCTCCAACACACCTCCCCTTTTTCATAGCGTACCTTCCTGGGGTCGACTTGCATCTTGACTGTTTTTCACCGCTGTCAGATAGGCCACCTTCTGGAACGGGATCAGCTTGTTTTTGAGCTTCTTCTTGTGATGAGGCTGCTGGTAAGTTGAAGATGTCAAGGAAGATGTCAAAGGGAATATTTGCTTTGGTTGATGAGCAGTCTAGGGCTAGCCGTTTGCGTAACTGATTCCGATGGCGTTGCCACCTGTCGCTGCCTACCTCAACTTCGTACATGACTCGGCCAACTCTTCTGACCCCAACATAAGAAGATCAAAGAAAACAGAACAACAAAGTCCCAGACGATTGACTGATATTTTTCAAATGAAATATTGATTGTATGGATCTTAGATTTTACCAAGAGATTCTGTAATTTTGTGTGTTCAAGCATATTTGATTGTCCCTCTCTTATGTTACATTGAGTAATGAACATGATAACCTGTCTTTTTAAATTAAGCAAAGCTAATCAACTAAATTCATCAGTTTGACCTCAATTTTCTTTTTTTGCAGTTAAATTCATAAATATAATTAAAAGTTAATTTAATGTATATTTACAGAATAAACTTCTATTACCGAAAATCAAATAAAACAATTTCAATGAAACTGAATGAAGTATAATGATAAGTACATGTGAAATGATGTAAATAGATTTGGGCATAAATAGAATTAAAGTATAGAAGTAAATCATCGCAAATAAGCAGATAGATAGATAGATAGATAGATAGATAGATAGATAGATAGATAGATAGATAGATAGATAGATAGATAGATAGATAGATAGATAGATAGATAGATAGATAGGTAGATAGATAATAGATAGATAGATAGATAGATAGATAGATAGATAGATAGATAGATGTGTGGATAGATAGATAGATAGATAGATGTGTGGATAGATAGATAGATAGATGTGTGGATAGATAGATAGATAGATAGATAGATGTGTGATAGATAGATAGATAGATAGATGTGTGGATAGATAGATAGATAGATGTGTGGATAGATGGATAGATAGATAGATAGATAGATAGATAGATAGATAGATAGATAGATAGGTAGATAGATAGATAGATAGATAGATGTTGATGGTGGCTCAGTTTAGTGAATTGGTTGAAGTTAGGCATACTTCCAGATCACTGATCTAGAGGTTGAAATTACTAAAATCTCTACAAAATCCCTTATTTTAATGATATGAATTTTTATAGATTAGTTCAATTAGAAGATGGAAACCCTATAGTACTTATTAGTTGCCTTATTCTAATTCAATACTCATAACCTGTCAGTATCTATCAATGAGGAACCATAAATCTTCGATCTTGTTCCTTTGGATACACATTTTCCAACTTTTATCAATTATCTAATGAATAATATAAAAATATATCTCGTTTAGGTTGATGATGAAAACATTTCAGTTGAATACCTATTCAAATGGACAAAATATCATTTTGTAATAATTCCAATCTTCCCATTAATGTTGACGACTTAAACTGATCAGTCTCATTTTAGTATACGTGTATTTTGAGTGGAATTTCTCGATATTGTCATTAAGCAGTAGGATTTTAAGTCAATTTGATAGAGGCTAACATTGGAATTCAAGGCGTTCACTTCATTCTATTCAGGATTTGTAATTTAGATGTACCTACATTTCAAAGTTGATGTTCACATCGAGACTTAATCAAGATGGCCTTCTATCCATCCAAAGAACGCGTTATCAACCTAACTACCGAATCCAGACAACCACTAAATTAAGTAACGAGAATGCATTGAATATTTAATGGCATGAATCTTCCCGTTGATATTAAGTGCGGGAATTAATAAGTATCATTTAGGTATATGTGCATTAAGTAGGTTTCATTAATGTTGCCAGTGGATATCACAACTATTTATAGGTCAATGAAAAATCTGTTAGAAGTTCGAGTCCTGACATGAGATTCAACACAGATGTAATTACATCGAGCTGACGTATCCTATATTAAACGAAACATGCTTCATGGATCCCATTCCTTGCCAGAATCCAAGTTTACTTACAAAAAAATTAATATTCAAACATTTGTTGCCATAATTTCCTTAATGAAAGGAAGAATAACTAAAAATCACACTATAATTTCCATAAACAATCAACTACTTATTTTTACATCATTCCGAAATCTCAGCACGGATACAGAAGGCTCGACTAGCTCTTGCCAACTTGCGTCATTTATGGTGTAGACGAGATATCCATCTATCAACCAAAGAAAGGGTTTAATGCACAGCAGTTCATTCTGTCCTGCTTCATGGAAGTGAATCATGGCCGGTAAGAGTAGAGGATATTCGAGGTTACTAGTATTCGATCATAGATGTCTTCGAAACATTGCTCGTATATCATGGGACCACTGAGTAAGTAATGCAGTTGTTAAGAAACAGGTACTAGGTAAGGATGGCAAATCAATTGATGAGGTAGTGAAACTTCATCAGTTGAGGTGGCTGAGATATGTGTTACGTATGCCTAAACACCGACTGCCTTGACGTGCGATGTTCAATGGTATAGGAATAGATTGGAAGAAAGATAGGGGCGGCCGGACCAAAACATGGCACAAATCCATGAAGTCATTGACAAGTGGACTGAGCCATGTTGGTGGGTGTAGACTACCTGGTTGGGGACCGCGAGTTGGTAGCAACCGATGGTTAGAGACCTTGAATGACATGGCTCAAAATCGTTTGCAATGGCGCAGGTGCATCTACTCTTTGTATTGTCCCAAATTCTAATCTTCTGAATTCTTCATGTCCCTTTCCTTTTTCTCCTTCCAAATTTATTTCACTGTATTATACTACTTGAATAACATTAAGCCCTAATGTTTCCGATTACTGCTTTTACTTGTACTACTTCTACCAATACGGGATTTGAGTCGACAATCGTATTCGTGTACTAATGTGGTATGACAACTCGAAATGATGTACGCATGTATGAAGTTCTATGTTGTTGACTGACTAACTGACTGACATCGTTCCTATTGTAATAGTTAAAGTATTTTTTGTTGGTTGCTTATTCCTTTAAAATTGTTAAAACGTACTTACTATTTGTTTGAACTAATAGAAAAAATACAACACTGTATAGTTTGTAAATTCACAAACACATATGTGCAACTACACAGATTTTCATTATTTTTTTATTTATTTAAACACATAAATATTGGTACAATAAGGCGCCAAATAGATATGCGCCATATAGATCATTCGATTTTTGTGAGAACTGGGATACAGCCCGGGTGCCCAAACCAAACAAGGTAGTTTTCTTAGGAGGTCACACTTGAAGCCTTCCATATAAAGGTCTAATCCACAAGGCAGTATTGAAGCAACATAAGGAGATGCAGTTCCATGATTGCTGGTGACCAACAATAAGTTCGTACAACATTTGTTTCCAACAGGATCCTAGAGCCTATGTGCATCATTAGTTTGGAATGAGGGTTTTCTAACTCCCCTAGATGAACTTTTCGTACCCACTAAGATCTTCATATAAAACTATAAAGGCATTTTAAACAATCCCTTACTATGTACTAAACTATCTACACTATATTGAATTAGTTAGTAATATCATATTAAAATATCTTTCCATATAATAAATGAAAAATCAATAACCTTTTAATATTCAAACTGTTGACATTGTTGAACTTTTTTAAAAAAAAAACCTTACCCGCCATCATCTATCCGTCAGATAATTTACCATGGTAACACTTAAATTATTATTTTATATTAACCAATAGGAATGAAGTTAATATTAGTTACCTACACACAAATAAATGGATCCAATAATTCTGACCAATCAAATTGAAGTTCTTTAAGGTTCATTAGTATATATATATATATATATATATATATATATATATATATATATATATATATATATACATGTTGTCAAATTTGTTTCGAACATAATAATGAACCATTTTATTGCATAATAATAGACTACTCTATAAATTCTGTTTACTATTTTTTTAAATGTATGTAAGAATACAATATTCTGTAAACTAAAGGTAACAGTAGTCACGTTTTGTGACACGGGATGGAATTCATCAGAGAGCATCAGTCCCCATAAGATTACAGGTACACTTTTCTGACAAGTGCCAAGTAGGACGAAACCTAAGTTTAGGGTTTCCTGTTGACTACCTTCAACCAACATCTTATCTCAACAAGTTTTGATTGTATGATAATACTATAACATGTGATATATGTCTAGTCTTTGATGTTCTATAAAATATAATCGAACAATTTGAAATAAAGTCAATAGATTAAATGTGTTTTTGATGTGCTTTTTTGTTAGGTGAAGGCTAGGTTTAGTCCTAGTTCACATTTGTACACAAGGTGTATTTATTGTTTTGATCGATAAGATTAAAACCCATATCACTAAGTATTTCAGTAGGATACGTTACCAGTGTGTCATTCGGATTAAAAATGACTGATTTATTGTAAGACTGAAATGTTAAACTAACTGTAGTTAAGTCACTTAGATTGATTATAACACTCTAACTTGGTCGATAAGATTCGTTTAGAACTGCTTCCTACTAACTATCTGATTAGTTCTAATGTTTGAATTCTTTTAGAGGATAATCACTTTCTGAACAACATGGTAAATAGATTCTGTCCATATTGACAACAACGACGTAAATTGTGACGATGTCGCGCGATTTCAAAAAGCTTAATATACATCATTTTAAAACTATTCAAAGTAATCCTTTTATTTAGGTCAATACTTGAGTCTCATCTCTTGTCCACAATTGTTCGAAATATCCTTGGAACCCCTCAAAGATAAGGGTTTTGTAGCTCCCTCGTTCTTATTTTATGCTTTTGTAGAATCGTACTTTCTGAATACAATTCACCATCAAGCACCCAGATAAAAAATCGGCTTTTGGTTGACACAAAAAGATGAAATAAATTTTTATGTTACCATGTTTGAATTTCCCACACTTATCATAATAATAAAGAACATAGTGAAGAACAACATTTAAAAATCTCCATCCTTTTTATTTGGTCTAAAAATAACTTATCCGATGGATTCACTATGATTCTTGATTTGTATTTCCTACCTATGAAAGTCACTCAAATAAAATAACTATTAATCGTTAGGATCTCGATAATTGTCTTGTATAATGATGGTATAGTAGAATGTTTAATCATTATAAGCTTTAAATTGTCTGTCAGTCTGAAAATATTATCAGCTTAACTATTTGGACTAAACGAGGGAGACGGCGATGACAATGGTGATGATGATGATGATGCTTCGGATGATGATGATGATGATGATGATGCTTCGGATGATGATGATGATGATGATGATGATGATGATGCTTCGGATGATGATGATGATGATGATGATGATGATGATGATGATGATGATGATGATGATGATGATGATGATGATGATGATGATGATGATGATGATGATGATGATGATGATGATGATGATGATGATGATGATGATGATGATGATGATGATGATGATGATGATGATGATGATGATGATGATGATGATGATGATGATGATGATGATGATGATGATGATGATGATGATGATGATGATGATGATGATGATGATGATGATGATGATGATGATGATGATGATGATGATGATGATGATGATGATGATGATGATGATGATGATGATGATGATGATGATGATGATGATGATGATGATAGGAGTACAAATAATATGCTGAGGTGTAGCATTTCTATAAACACTTTATAATTAACAATCTTTAAAAGTTCATTTTGTATACTTATTAAACAATTCAATGAACCAATATAGTAATAAATACTCTAAAGTATAAGGAGAAGTGGCAATCACATTACACTTCAAAATGTCACAAATTACAAAATGTCCCGTTCTAATAAAAGAAGTAAAAAGTTGAAGCTTTTCTAAACAATCCTATTATGTCATATAAGGTCATTTCCATTAGAATACATCATTGAACATTGTTTTATTCATTGACAATGTTGAACATTACTTGATAACTAAAAAAACGAAACAATACACACCAACAATGGATCATCATTGACACTAATAACCTACTAATTCTTGAATTCATTGAACTAATTGTTTCTAAATTCACCTAAATTCTACTAAACATATAGACATGAATACATTTACAGACATATACAAACAAAAGCTGTCAAGTATAACCTTTAACATGAATGAAAAATAAGTTATGTAACATATATATATATATATATATATATATATATATATATATAAGTGGGGGGAGATTTGTTGCTAGTTAGAACGATGGTAAATTCTTTTGTAAAAACACTATGAAATCAACTAATAACAAATATCAGTTTAGGGGTTGTGGAGATTGTTGGGTTTTTTTGAGATCATGAAACGACTGTTGTTAGACCACCATTGAAAACCTGGAAGCACTGAACGGCCATTGGATGGCGGCCCAGTGGTCCAGTAGGTTACGCGTTCGCGCGAGACTGAAGGCCCTGGGTTCAAATCCTGCGAGCGGGATCGTGGATGCATACTGCTGAAGAGTCCCACAACAGGACGAAACAACCGTCCAGTGCTTCTAGATTTTCAATGGTGGTCTAACATCAATCGTTTGATGATCTCAATAAAAAATAATAATAACAAGTATTTATTCATATTATATTAAACAATGACTATTATAAAGTATAAATAAAGAAAACTTATTCAATACGAAATTGTAGTCAAAATAGGATACTTAGCAACGATTATTGAATCAAATCGACAACATAAGTAGTTATAATAACATACATAAAGAAGCTTTCAACTAATAATTGATTTCAATATTGTACAATCATGTTGTATGAAATACAATTAATCAATACATGTATCATTTTCAATTTGTTTTAATTCGAGTTCATGAATCGATCAATGTTAGACCATCATTGAAAGCCTGGAAGCACTGGATGGCTGTTTCATCCTAGTGTGTGACTCTTCGGCAGTGCGTACCTACGACCCTACAAACAGGATTCGAATTTGGAGTTAGACATTGACATAGTTGGATAGAAGCTAAGCGTTGGTGCACCAGACAACAGGCTGGGGTTTCGAGTCCCGTGCGTAGCATCGTGAATGCCCACTGTTGAGATGTTCAATATTAGAACGAAACAGCTATCCAGTACTTCTAGGTTTTCAATAGTGCTCTGAAGTTGGTTTATTCATGATCTTGATCAAAATTCAATAATCTCCACAACGATACACTGATTGTTTTAAATCATTAGGAGTCTATGTGTAGTATGTATAAATTTCTCAGTTATATATTAACTATAGAAATATATTTATTCATTCACTGTTGAACATACATTTTATTCCTATCTATTTCAATTTACTAAATTAACAAGTAAAGATGGGTGGAGACTAACAGTGGAATCCAGAATGCATATTTCGTCCTATTTGAGACTCGGGGAAGCGAACCCAGTGCTGTTCGCTTCAAATTCCACCAAAATATCAACTTAGCTACTAAGTCCAGATAACCACTCGCTTGTGCAATCAAGTGAAGTTTAAATCCACTTGGTGTTGTTTTACTAGAATCTTTCCATTTATGTTTAGAACCGCAATTGACGAAACACGTGTCCTGAATTCCACTGCTAACCACTATCCATCTTTACCTAGAATGCTTGTGAATTAAGGCAATATCGAGACAATCCGCACAGGATGCACATATGCCATTAAAAGACCGATACTAAACATCAATGTGAAAATTCTCGGGATTCGAACCCAGGGCCTTCAATCTCACAGATGAACTCTTAACCTACTGGACAACTTACCCGGCGTCTATTGATGTTAGTGTCTAACATCAACCAGTCGGTGACAATTCTTCTCCCTTCTTCAAGTGATAAATTTTCATGTATTTTTCTACAAAAGTTTGTTTTGCGTTGTTTTTCTTTTGGTTAAGAAATGCGACAAAACTCTTAGATACCAATTTAATCAGTTAACTAAACATGAATCTAAAAATTACCAGGTTGGTGTTTATTTTTTTTTGTCGCTATGAGTAAACAATAAAACCATTTTATTATTTTTTTTTATAAAAATAAAACTGAAAACAATTAAGGATTTTTAAAAAAAAGAGAAGAAAAGAAAAAGAAAAAAAGAAGAGGGTTAGGAATAAACTATCCCTATTTGTCCGTAGGTGTATATGTATATACGTGTGTGTGTGTGAGAGAGAGAGTGTGCGTGTGCGTGTGTATGCACTTGTGTTTCTATAATGGTAACATGTGTATCTTAGATCCTATATTAGAATAAATGATAAGGAATTGCATGTTTTCATCATTTCTAGTTCAATCCCGTTCTTCTTTTTTTTTGTTTGAAAAATTTATCCCATATCAAAACAACACCACCACCACCACCGCTAACAACAACAACAACAACAACAAAATCATTTAAGTGATCATATGTATTAATGAATGAATGAATGAATAGAAAATTGATTAATCGGTGAAAAAAATGTTTTTCAATCAGAGAATTTTCACTGATTTCACAAATTGATATAAAGTTTAAATGGAGTGTAAAGAATAGAAGGGGAAAAAAAGGAGAAAGGATTCATATAATTAAAGTCTTTTAATGATTTTCAAACAGATGATATATAATTTCATATTGAATGATACTATAAATAGTATATTACTATCAGAAGAGGTTTTTGTGTGGAGATGATAGTAATTTTAATAGTTGAAATCATGAGTCAATTAAAGCTAGATCATCATGGAAAAGCTGGAAGAATTAGATGGCTGTTTGGTCATAGAATGGGACTACTCAACAATGTTCATTCATGATCACGACTCAGGGGATTCGAACTCAGGATTTGTCGGTTTCTCGATCGAACGCCTAAAGTCTAAACCAGTAAGCCGGCATCTAACGGTGTTAATGTTTAACATCAATTAATTCGCAAAATTGAGTGACACATTCACCATTATCTTCAAGGAGTTACTATCTCACAACAAACACTGTTGAACACCACTGGTCACTGCTTCTCACTAGAATTCCAAGAAATACCTCTTGAAGCCAGTCACTATTGAGTATATATTCATTGGTATTAGAAGGTGTTTCATGGATATTATGGTAATTTTATAGTTGAGATTATGAGTCAGTTGAAGCTAGATCACCATGGAATACCTGGAAGAACTGGGACTCCTTTGCAGTGAGTATCTATGATCTCGCCCTGCGATATTCGAATCCAGGATCGTCCAGTGCTTCCAGGTTTTCTATGGTGGTCTAACTTCAATTAACTCATGATCTCAACTACCAATATTGGTATATTAATTGTTTGATTTGTTTTATTTTTGTGACTTTGTAAAGGTATAAAATTTAAATATTCAAGTTTTGTTGATCAATACGTTGTGTGTTCGATTTTCAAAGGATCCAATGAACATTGATGGATTATTTGAAGAAGTAAAGTGATTTAAGCGTTATGCTTAAATAACTCACTAAAAATAGAACGATCTTGAAAATTCTCTTGGACTATAGAGTTCAAAAGTTGTTTCAAGAAAGAAACAGTAAACATTAGGCTTGAAGAGAAGAATTACGTACAACAATACGAAGGTATGCTCTCTCCAATCAATGTGGAAACCAATGCCATTAACATTTGCTCTGAAGCATTTCGAGTTTATTTATTTTATACTCTTTCATAATATTCATGAAATGTTGAACATTTTCCACAAAGAGAAACAGTTGTGAAAATGTTCATTACTTGAGCATATCGAACCGCTGATTCATCATAGTTTAAGATGTCTCCCGTCTTACGAAGTCCCTGTATAAAATAGAACTTTTATTGTTCCAGTCTTGTAACGTTCATCATATCTATGAATCATAATGAACAAATAAAACCGGCGAAATTCTAATTTCTGGATGAACCAATCAGATTTAAGATAACAGGTCTAGGATTTTGTCGTGAAATTCATTCATCCATTCGACGAAATATAATTTTAGCATTATACCTAATGTCAGTTCATGATGTAAACCTCAAAATTGAATTCCTAACTCTAATCATCAACTGTAAATCCTAATTCGAATTCATCACACAGGTTTATAAACTTCATTTGATCCTAGTTCTTAGATGAACACCCTCAAGGTCACTTTAGCGTCGATCAAAGGTCGTTCATAAATTATAGATCTCATCAGAAAAACAAACTTTTTTTATTTTAACAAACTAAAACATTTAATTAACTACAATTCATTGTTTGATCTAACCTTTTCATAAATTTAATCAAAAACTGTCATTCAATTGTTTCTATTATGTTAGTTAATGAAAAAAAGTTTGATTGTTATGATGAATTAAAATTTCCATTAAAAATCAGTAAATCAAAGAATAATGAGTAGTATCATAAATGTATAGTTTTTATTATTTAATTGATTTTAAGTTAGTTAGTTAGTTATGAAAAAAACTGGAGAATATTGGAGCACATATGTGGATTGGTTCAAGTTGCCCGACCGTTGTTGCTACCTTGACGTGGTGGTCGAGCTTGTCTATCGTGATGAAGCAACTGAGCTATACTGGCTGGAACAATCGTACCTCGAGATCTTATCATGCCAGTCAGGCAGGTCGATTGAAGAGCGGTAAGATGAAAAGTAACAAACTCCAAGGTCTGAGGGCAAAGTCGTACTGTTGACTGTACAGAGGTATGATGGCAGTAAGGTGTTTCCTTCAGACATCTAGCAGAACAGCGATGCTGCCTTTTCATAAGTAAGGGTGGGGTTAGAAAAGGTCGAGCCTAAAAATGCACACCTCACCTTATCCAATAGATATACGCCTCCGGCGGTAAGGTTTCAACAAGTATGGAGCTAACACGAAAATTACTCACAAAAAGGTCGTGTGTGACCGACTCCCTTGGGCACTACGGTCACGCTATCAGATCATTAAGACCACTTCTAATCCAATTTCCTTTTCAGATACCTCTAGAAGAACCCTTGTACGGTGTGAGCGACCCAGAACTGATAACCGCCCTCATACCTCTAACAGCATTCGAGACCACTAGCGGTTGTACATGGCATACATTAACATTTAGAAGGCTAGTTAGACATGACATATGTTATTACACAGTGATAAGCAAAGTTTTACACAAGATCGTTTGAGGCTTTGATAGGTCATTGATAATATCTCACTTTTGAAAGCTGGCTGACGTGGGTTCGAACCCCACCGGGAGTATCAGTTCCCTCCTGATTACATGTATACCTTACTGAACAGAGTTTACTGCCAGCTACTTTCAATCATTCAACACCAAAACATATAGCGGATCACGATTTCATGTCGCTCATTAGTGTGTGAAAGAAATCATCCATCATATCAGTTGTTAGAATTAAATATGCATCTCATGACTTCTGCAAATTCGTTATTGTTACGTAATTGAAGGTCGTCTGTAGGATACCCTACTTATCTAGACTTTGTCCTAACTGATATCAGTAAATAAGGTTTAGTTCAAGTTCTAATTTCAGAGTCTTATACGTTATCGGTGAGCTAGCTAGGCAACTATTAGCCTTTTATATATGAGTCTATATCGATTTGATAAATACAAAATCTTGCATAAAATGTTATACATTTCCAAAATAAGCATGGCCAGTAGTAAATTGGATTTCAAAGTGACAAGGAAACAGGTTGCAATTAATCCTATAAATTCATTCAATCATACTTAGATAATTCATGAAAGCTAATGTCTGTTTAAAATTAACCTTTCGTAAGACTACTTAATTCAATACATAACTTCATACCTTTTGAGATGAAACATACTGGGCTAAAGTTTCAGTATAAACATTAACACTAATAAACTTGAATAGATTCAGTTGAAAAATTCGAAATAACATGATTCTACTACTAACCATATACTAAGTACACTTGCAAAAAAAGATTTATATTTTAAAGTTTATATTTTAACAAAAGGGGTTTTGTAGAGATTTTTAGTAATTTCAATAGTTGGAATCATGAGTCAACTGAAACTAGATCCGCAGCAGCGCGCTTAGTAGTCTAATGGTTGAGCGCTCGCGCGTGAGACTGATAGGTCCCGGGTTCAAATCTTACGGGGGGCGGGATCGTGGATGCGCACTGTTGAGGGGTTCCATATTAGGACGAAACGGCCATCTAGTGCTTCCAGGTTTTCCATGGTGGTCTAGCTTCAACTCACTCATGATTCTAACTATTGATAATATTTCAAACAAATTGACATGTTAGATTCACTTGGTTTTGTTTTACTTTTATCTTCCCATTTATATTTTAGGACTACAATTGAACAGTCTCTTGTTGGCGTATGTGAATCCTGTGTGGATTGTCTCACTCGATATAGTCTTAAGTCATAAGCTTTTTAAGCACACATGGATAGTGGCGAGCAGTGGAATCCAGGATGCAAGTTTAATCTGGACTCAGTTATTAAATAGACAAAGTGGTGGCATTTGAAGCGAACGGTACTAGGTACGGAACGTTACTGCTAGCCACTATCCTTGTTTGCTTAAATTGACATGTTATTTACCATAAGTTAAATGAATGAAGAAAATATATTTCCCCCAAATAGTTTATACATATATACATAGATATATATACTATAAGATGACCATCGATGAACCATTCCTTCAATATTTACATAAATCATAACTAAGTGCCATCCATCCACTTTAAGTATTATTGTTAACGAAAGATATTCATTCATATAAGAGGAGTAGTTTGTGTATATTTCAATGGTGTAATGTCACTTAATGTGTTCTCTTGCAATTTTCCTGATAGTTGTTACATATATATATTTCTAATGACTCCTACTGACAAGGATAATTCACGGACTTTATGGTAGATTTCGTTTAATAGTTGATAAATCTCTTAAGTTTTCATATTTTCCCTAAATTCCCAATCAATAAATACTGAAAATGATTTGTATATGAGTTGTGTGGACGACCAAAGTTTTAGTGAGATCGAAAACCGATCAAAGTTAAGAAACTGTTGAAAATCTAGAAGCACTAGACAGCTATTTCGGGTTCGATCTCTGGTGGGAGGTTCGTGGGTGTGCACTTCTAAGACACCTCACAGTTGGACCTTATGTAGTAAATGAGAACCCAATCGGGGAAAACTAATTTATTGTTTAGTGCTAAATTACATACATTAAATACATGATTTGCATATCTTCCTTCAATTGTCGTTTACATGTTTCATGATTCTTCATGTTCTGTTATTCTTACAATTGCTCACTGTTTTCTCTCCTGTTATTTTCAATTTATTTTTCTTCTTGGAGGCGTTACACTTCTGATTGATGTTACATACTACTTATATCTGTCAACAGAAGTAGCATACTTAACAGTAGCAACTGTCCAGTGCTTCTGAGTTTTCGATGGCGGTCTAACTTAGATTGACTAGTGAATCCAACTATTGAAATACTATAATCTCCACAAATCTCCATACTGATAGTTTAGTAATACTGTACTACGTAACATATATAAATACCAAATATTCAACTAAGAATATGGACTCATGTTGTTGATGAGTCTCACAATCGGAGAAACATATGTCCAATGTTTCAGAGTTTTCACTTATCTAAATAATCAATATTAATCAAATTATCACCATAGAAAACTTGGAAGCACTAGATGGCTGTTTCGTCCTGGTATGGGACTCCTCAGCAGTGCGCATCCGCGATCCCGCTTCCCGCAAGATCCGAACCCAGGACCTATCAGTCTCGTGCGCGAGCGCTCAACCATTGGACCACTGAGCCAGCATCCAACGGTGTTACGTGATAGTTAATTATTGATTTTTGGAAACAATAATGATCTTTAGTGTAAGAATGAAAGTTGTATTCTGTACACCACCTATGAAATTGTAAATGTACACTGGTGACTAGTCTGGAATCATCAATAAATAGGCTTTATTTAGCTTTAAACAGATTTGGGCCTAAAATGGAGTTATGAGTGTAATCTATCATATAAAGTTAAAACAGCTATACTTTATTGTACTCTTTTAGTAGTATATCAATCAATGATAAGACGTTCTATTCAGCTTGACACTGATTATTATCAGTTGATCTATCTGGTTTAGTCATTTGCTTAACAGTAGAGGCGTTTATTTGTCATCAGTTTTTGATGGAAACACTTGATTTTATTGTAGGAAGAGATGGATGACGACCAACAGTTATGTCTATGGCACACGTTTCGTCCTACATGGAACTCATCAGCTAAATGTACTTACATACCAGAGGTAGTGGTGTTTACTGTGGATGTCAAATCCAGCATCATTAACTCCAAACGCCATCATGTTATTCACGTGTACGGATCGCCTCGATATTGTCTTAATTCATAAGCATTTTATACAGAGATAGATAGTGTTTAATAGTGAAAGAGAAACTGATCGATTACAATCATAAAACCATTAATGAGAAGATTCAAACTACTAATACAAAAAACTTCATGTTGTTACTAGAGCAACAAAACTAAAAGATATCTGATTAATGAAAAAAGACTTCAACAGTTGAGATCATGAGTTAATTGAGGCTAGACCACCATGGAAAACCTGGAAGCACTGAACGGCCGTTTCTTTCTATTGTGGGACTCCTCAACAGTCCGCATCCGCGACCCTGCCCCGCGGGATTCGAACCCAAACAAGTTTGAAATATGTTTTTTTTTAATGTTTATTATTATTTATAAAAACCAATAAATGAAAAATTTGTATTTGTATATATTCCTTGTATTAATATTAAACTCCCATGCTTTTCTATTAAACTATGTCTTTGAAAGTTTATCTTGTCACTATGATGAAACAGATAAACTGTAATTAGTTGAAAACAATTACGTATGCACACACACGCATACACATACACACTGTATTGGTTATTACGTTGAACAAATAAGGTCAAACTTGTTCGTCTATTGTAAATTACATCTCTTTGTCACTAGATAAACTGACTTTCTCCTCTGTAATTGTAATAATAACAGTAGTAGTAGTAGTAGTAGTAGTAGTAGTAGTAGTAGTAGTAGTAGTAATAGTAGTAGTAGTAGTAGGAGGAGGAGGAGGAGGAGGAGGAGGAGGAGGAGTAATAGTAATGAGTTAAGTATGTTTTTTTATTAATAAAGAATGTAACTGTATACATTAATGATATTGCTTTTGGCAACATTCAATCTATGAGGTGTTTGTCTCTGTGTGTGCGTGTGTGTGTGTGTTAGTTTGTATATACGTTGTGGTTAGGTAACTAGATTTATTGAATTGATGAACACTATGAGTCGTTGTATTGTCAACTAAATATGTCGAATTGTTGGTCAAGTAAATTAGGGTAATATCTTTTAAAACAAAGTTACTATTTGAATTGAAGTATTAAATATTTATGTGATTATTTTTTATTTAGTTAAACTATGAATAACTATTTCTGTATAGCTTAGTTCAATGGTATGATTGAAAAATCCTTGATTCAATGTTATTCTAAATTCTATGATGAAACATAAATAGGTCATTGGATTGATTTGGATTCTGACTTTACATTGATTGTTAGTATCTTTGATAATGTTGATAGATATTGTTCTTGTTTCCAGGGTAGATATCAATTTTCCTACATTAGTAACTATAATTCAAACACATAATCGATAGAATTCCATTAAGACATGAAAGACTAGATAATATTGTAGTGAACAGAACACGGATGGGGACAATCGAATGTATTTGACACAAAACTACAGGACTTGTTAATAAAATCTAACAATTAAATAGTAAATATGTAATTATCAGAATGGGTTTTGTGGAGATTTTTAGAAATTTCACTGGTTGAAATCATGAGTCAATTGAAGTGAAATTTCTAAAAATCTCCACAAAACCCATTCTGATAATAGTAATCACCTGCTCACTAGTGTCTGACTTCAAGAGATACTCCTACAGTTCTAGTGAGAAGTCGTTAGCAGTGGAGTTCAACCAGGTTTGTTGTGAGATATCAACTCACTGAAGACAATGGTGTACGGTGGCACAAGTGTTTGAAGTTAGACATTAACACCGTCGGATACCGGCTCAGTGGTCTAGTTGGTTAAGCGCCTGGCGCGAGAGTGGTAGGTCCTGGGTTCGAATCTCGCAGGGTGCGGGATCGTGGGTGCGCACTGTTGAGGAGTCCCATACTAGGGCGAAACGGCCATCCAGTACTCCCAGGTTTTCGATGATGATCTAGCTTCAATTAACTCATGATTCCAACCAGTGAAATACATAATTTGCAAAATGTCCATGAATTGTCTCAAACTGACTCAGACTTCATTGTTCTTGCATTTTCATACAAATTACATTCTGTTCCCATTCTTTACTGTTCGATCCTCTTATCTCTCTGCTGCCAGACATTCTGTTCCTGACTAACATCTTATACTAATTATGTCAATATAAATAGCACACACCACAATATGATAGCCAAGTGCTTCCAAACGTTTCCACGATGATCTAGCTTCAATTGACTGATGATCTCAACTATTAAAAATTGCTATAATATTCACAAAAACTTCTGATAATAGCATATATCTTGTAAATGAAATTAGATACTATGAAAATAATTGAAATAAGATAGTCAAGGAAAGAATCAAAATGATGCTCAGTTGTTTAGTTGAACAAGTTGAAAACTTTATTAGAATAGAAGTTTGTCTTAAAAACTACAGATTGAGACGATCTTATTCTGATACTTATATTTAGAAAATACATTTTATAGGTTCAAGGGGGAAGGGATTCTATTAGTTAAATTTACATAGAAACAAAATGTAAATTACTTTTACTTATGATAAAAGACAAATATATTATTACATTATTACATTGTGATATCAACACAAAAACATGTCTCAATATTAGCTAATTGATATCGTAAGTGAAACAGTAAATTAGCCACTGGAAATAGAAGTATCAGTGTGAGGATTTGTGGATTTTATAATATTTTAATAGTTGAATTCACGAGTCAGTCAATTAAAGTTAGACATTAACATTGTTGAATACCGACCTAATAGTCTAGAAATTAAGAGTTCACGCACGGACCAAACGGTGTTGAGTTTAAATCCCATATGTGGGATCGTGGAGTCCCATGTTATAACGAAACGACTGTCCGTTACATACAGATCTAATCTCGATAGAAGGATAATAATTTCATATTTTAAAATGTGTCATTTTTCATATGTCTGCTGGTACTATTCACATTTCCATTGAATTATCATTATTATGGAATACATTATAAGAGTTATCCTAGAACATTATGGAAAACATCTGAATGAATCTTTTCAAAGATCATTCATGATGCAACAAGTACAAACTAATATATATTTAGAAATAAACTTGGAAATTTTAAGTTTTCACACGTTTTTTTAAAACAGTTAAATTCAACTAATGAAAGATTCATTCAAGCATAAATCTAGTTCAACCAAAGTGTGAGGTACTATCAAAGTAGAAATTGTGTTTGTGTAGGCGTTCAAACTAACTAAACCATTCCATTTCATTAAAAAAACTAACTTGTTTCATTCATAAATAACAATAAAGATGTAGTTACTAAGATCTAACAATAAATTACATCACAAGGAGGTTTTTTTTCGACATTATAGTAATTTTAATAGTTAAGATCATAAACTTTCAAACACTGAATGGCCGTTTCGTTCTATTATGGGACTCCCCCAGCAGTGCGCACACATGATCCCACCTCGTGGGATTCGAACCCAGAACCTATCGGTCTCGCACACGAACGCTTATCCGCTAGACCACTGAGCCAGCATCCAACGGTGTCAATTTTATAATCTATTTTCAATTATTAACACTTTTTAAATAGATTAACTCAAATTGTATGAGAAGAAAAACAGAACACTTACTTAACTGTTGTTACCACATTGATTCTCTTTCTCAATAAGTTGAACTATCCAATTTGTTGGTTTCTTTTGTTTGTTTGTTTTTTCTACAAGCTGATATCAAAACAAGTTGAAAAAAAATCTTTTTTTGTTTATTTGTTTTTACAGTTTTACTATTACCTTCGTCTCTGTTTCTTCGTTTGTTTGTTTGTCTGTTTGTTTTTTGTTCCCAGGACAGATTCAAAATAAACAAACTTCAAGATGGCACTCATATATTCCACAACATGATATAATATTCTTTTTGTTTTATAATTTTAAATGTTTATTTCCTCTTTTGTGTAATTTGTTCTGACGTTTATTGATTGTCTTATTTTTTTTCTATCCGAGAGTAAAGAAATTGTGTGATTGTGTTATTGTTGTTGTTGTTGTTGTTATGGTGGTGGTTGTTGTCTATGATGTTTTTTTTCTCTTCTTTCAATTGTAACTAAGCTAAAAAGGAATAATATGTAGTAACTATCAATAGCATATGTTTTCTTAGTTGTTTTTAATAAAAAAAATTATTTTATTTCAAATCTTTAAGTTGACAAATGGATAATCAAGATAGTAATAATAAATTTTAATGGATAATGTAATACCTGGTATATATTTGAGGTATCATTACTTGTGTGTGTATGTGTGTGTGTGTGTGTGAATGTGTCACAATCACTTCAATCTATTTGTATTGATTGTATATTACCAACATGTATGTAATGTCATATTGTAATAATCATAGAATGACGGGTAAGGCGGTTAGTTCTTTATTCATTTAATCCTCTATTGTTTTTATTATTATTATTATTATTATTACTTCCTATTCATTCAATGAATAATGATCCATTTGATTGAATATTAAATAAATATGATTCATAAATTGTCTCATAATTATCCCCTAACCATATTATGAAGGGATATAATACGGATTTAACGTGATTGTGTATTTATATCTATATATATGGAGTGCGTGCATATGCGTGTGTGTGAGTGTGTATTTGAACTTTTAACAAGCTATTATTTGATTGGTCAATTCAAATAATCCTATTTTTAGATAATAAATATAAACTGTTTGTTCGATATTCAATGTCATTTGAAAACTATTCTATGCTGGTACAATATTTAAAGATTATTTATATAGAATTTTTTTCGAGAAAGAAAAAACCCAACAAAACAAAACAAATATGTTTTGTTGCGATGGTATTCTTCATTCTATAATTTCCACGGATTTTAATTAAGAAATAACTAAGGCAAGACTATAATTTATAGACGAACCAATCAGATGTAAGATAACAAGTCTAGGATTTTGGCGCGAAATTTATTCATCCATTTGGTTAAATAAAGTTTAGACATCATAGTTGATGTTAGATCATGATGAAGAACCCGAAATCCAATCCTTAAGTATAACAATCAACTTAAAATCTTAATCTTAATTCTTAACACTGGTCTATAACCTGCATTTGGTCCTAGTTTAGTAGGTAGATACTTTCAAGTTTATCATGGATTCTCTCAAAGTTCGTCCATAAATGATAGTCTCACCAGTAAAATTTGTGTATATTGGGACTAATCAAATCATGTTGATTAATAAATGTGTAAACGATACACCAGTTTAGATGGTGATTGGAGGTATTTAACAGGAAACCCTGGACCCTATCTACAACCACCATCTAATTACAACATAGTGCACGCAATGTCGAGTCACTTAGACTAGTGGCCACATTGCAACTTGGTCGATAGTATTCGATCTGCACTAAGAAGGACTTGACACACATGATATTGATCATCACCTAGTGATCGATCAATTGTGATACACCAGTTTAAAATAACTAAGTATATATAGGGATTATTATTATTATTGTGGAGATCAGTTTAGCATAAAAGTGATATTCATTATTAATTAACCCTGTGGTTTATACTACTTATATCGGCATAGGTCGTATATAACGCCAGTTAGGAACAGAATGGCTGGCAGCAGAAGATCGAGAAGGAAAGAATGAGAACAGAAAGCAATTGGTTTAGAAATGAATGAACAATGAAGTTTGAGACGATTGATTGACATTTTGTAAATGAAGTATTTACTGTATGATTCTCAGATTTTACTAAGAGATTTTGTAATTTTGGTGTCCAGGTACATTCAATTGTCCCCGCTTGTGTTCTTGTTCACTACAACCTTACCTACGGTGCTGAAGTGAACGAGAACAAAAGTGGGGACAATCAAATGTATTTGAAAACGAAATTACTGAATTTTGGCGAGACTATAATTTATAGACAAACCAATCAGATATAAGATACCAGGTGTCAAGTTTTGGCGCAAAATTCATTCATCCATTTGGGTAAATGGAGTTTAAGCAATAAAGTTGATACTAGATCATGATGAAGAATCCGAAATCTAATCCCTAAGTACAACCATCAACTTTAAATCTTAATTCTTAGCACTAGTTTATAACGTTCATTTAGTCCCAGCTTAGTAGTTGAACACTCAACATTATCATGGAGTCTCTCAAAGTTCGTCCATATACTATGGTCTCGTCATTTTTGGGTAACTTGTAAGACACAATAGAATAGTCAGTTTTAATACTAACTTGTATAATTAAAAAGAACGAATATCCTAATTAATCTACTTAATTTGTCAATTATTTGTAAGTACTATACCTTGTCATTGATATACATATTATGAAATTCAATGACAAGACTTTACGTAAACTACTTTTGACCAGAAGGTGGAAACTATACTGAGTTATTTAATGTCTTAACTATATTTAACAACTAAACAGAATAATTACTTGATATATGTTGTAGATTGGGCAGTTTTAAAATATTTACTATGATAATTAATGCTTAACTCCGCCTGGAGTCCCTCCGGGGGCTACTGTCGGTCCCAAGCCCGGATAAAGGAGGGGGGTTGGGCATAGGGTTAACGACCCCATCCCGTAGAAAACTAACTCGCTAAAAAAACGCTAACCAGAAAAACATAATTCAAACCTTTAAGTAATTAATAGTTACTAGAAAGGTTTATGCCTTAAATTATAAAAGTTTTTAATTGATTATTTATATTAGTTTATTACTATTGAAAAAGGATTTGTGTAGATTAAATGACTTTATAATTGCTATTCGTTATACAAAAACGTCAGTGATATCCAAGCAATAGTAGATAGTTGTTTCATATCGCTATAGGAATTTTCAGTAGTATGCATTCAGGACCTAATATTGCATCGCACCGCCTGTTACTCCTAATGGATCATAGGCCGCCGACCAGCATTCTCCAACACACTCTGTCCTGGGCTTTCTTTTCTAATTCCATCCAATTCTTGTTCATTTTTCTCATGTCTATCTCCATTTCCCGGCGTAATGTGTTTTTTGATCTTCTTCTCTTCCTTTGGCCTTGAGGATTCCATGTGAGGGGTTGCCTTGTGACGCAGTTTTCTGCTCTCCTCAATGTTTGTTCTATCCTCTTCCAGTGCTTCTTCTTGATTTCTGACTCCACTCAGATCTGGTTTGTTTTCTCCCATAGTAGGTTGTTGCTAATAGTGTCTGGTCAACGGATCTGAGGTATTTAGCGTAGACAACTGTTAATAAACACTTGTATCTTCTGGATGGTGACTTTCGTAATTTTCAAAGTTTCCACCTCATACAGTAGAACTGTCTTGATATTTGCGTTGGAAATTCTGACCTTGGTGTTGGTTGGCAGTTGTTTTGAGTTCCAGATGTTCTTCAGTTGTAAATATACTACTCTTGCTTTACCGATCCACGCTTTCACATCTGCATTAGATCCACCATATTTATCAATGATGCTGTCCAAATATGTAAAGGTTTTTACATTTTCCAAATCTTCGTCACTTTTGATTGGATTTGTGCATTCCGTGCTGTATCGGAGAATCTTACTTTTCCCTTTGTGTATATTGAGACCTACTGCTGCTGAGGTTGCTGCTACACTGGTCGTCTTAGGACCTAATATGAGATTATATTTTAGAGAATTCGTAAGTAATGAATAGGTGTTCAATAAAACACTGCGTGTAGAATTGTTATTAACTAAACAACAACTGAGATTCATTGACTGGTCATTTTTCCCTCTTTTTTTCTTTGTTCTCATTCGTGTTACTCTCAATTTTCATAAAAAAAGATCTTTTTGAACTTAAGATGATTGAATAACATTGAAAGAAAGTCGTGAAACTTTGTTGAATGTTTCCATCTTTCGAAGAATATTCTGTTCATGGATAATTGTAGGTACAACATATTAGTGAGTGATAAACAGAATGAAAACTTTATTTATCATATTCCTATAGATTACCATTAGCCATTTATTGTGGTAATTATACGTCATATACGGTCAATAGAATTTGATCTATACCTTAAAATGGACAGTCTGATATTAGCTACTTAGAATTGACAATCAGGTGTAGACATCAATTAGTGTTTTGATTGAATAGTCATCGTGTCTTCTGATAGAGGTTAATTTGAGGAAATCCATGATTTAATAATCCAGAACTCGGGAGATGTCGTTACAATCAGTTACATTCAGCATTTGTAATCCAGCAATCGATTACATATGTATAACCATAAAGCATTACTGGTGTTATAGAAAGTAGTGATTAGGGTTGGTAGTTTATACTTAGCTGACTGCAATCAATGAGTTGAAGTCAGTCCAACGATTCGAACAGGAGTGATTCATTAAAACGGTGTAGGATATGTGTCCATGAATTTGTAACGCATCTGTTCTTAAATATTTAATATGTGGGCAATATTTAGTTTTTTTTCTCTCGTTTATTTAGTGAATGAATGCTACATAGATTAGTATAAATTTCACCGAGAATTACATTTCTAGCTCTAACTTCCAATCTCTTTGTTTTTTAGTCGGATATTTTGGGATGTCATGTTAATCGAAGACATATGTAGACAGTTTTAGATATTTAAAATCAAGTCCCCAGTGAACTATACACCCTTATATACAGAATAGGCACACTGAAAGAACGGAAAAACGATTGAAAATGATCAATATGTTACAGTCTTATTGAACACTGATAAAGGATGATGATCATCATACATTAATGCGTCTCACAGAGTCCAACACTAGAACGAAACGACCGTCTATTTCTTCCAGGTTTTCCATGGTGATCTAGCTTCAGCTGATTCCTGTATTCAACTAATAAATTAATACAATATCCACAAAACCCTTCTCTGATTATAATCATTTTTATTTCGCATACTGTCGATATCATACCAAAGAAAAGAATATTCCTGTACTGAGTCATTCAGTTATTAGCAGACGAATGCTCAGTTGAAACGAACATACAATCTGGTACAATAAAGATATAATGTCTTAATTTATGAAAGTCATGTAAGTAAAATCCATATCAAAGTTCCTTGTTGTAAAAACATGTGGTCAAAATTATTAATAACTATTAATATGTGATTATAGTTTCGATCTTCTCGTGATGGAAGTGTCTCTTTTAGTATGGTAAAGTTAATCGGTGAGGAATTACACTGATCCTCATGTTTTGTAGCTCAGTATAAACTAAGCCTGTAATGGCTAAAAAAATGTCTAGTGAAGAAAGTGAACATCTCCATTTAGCGCAAACTGGTCATAAACCAGTATAAGCCATTCTTTCTCATTTATTTTTCGAGTCCATAGTTTTCTGTCAGTTTGTCAGACTCAAAGTTATCCAAATGGTAGAAGCAATTGTCATTCGGATTAAAAAACCGGAGGTATATGTGTAGAAGAAATATCTTCAACTGCTTCTCTTATCTTGGTCAACCTCAGAGTCAATTTTTCATTAGGAATCATAACTATTGAATGTCCTAATTTAGCTAATGTACTTACAACCTATTTTAGACAAATATTACTATCTTTGTTATCATGATTCCCATATCTTTGTATTATTATTATTATTATTATTATCAGAATGAGAGTTTATGGAGATTGTAGTAATTTTAATAGTTAAATTCGTAAGTCGATATAGGCTAGACCATCATGGAAAACGTGGAAGCAGTGAAAGGCCGTTTCGTCCTCAGTATTGCGCACCTGTGATCCCGCCCGCGGGATTCGAGCTCAGTACTCATCTGTCTCGTACGCGAACGCCTATTCTATAGACCGCTGAGCCAGCATCCAATGGTGTTAATGTCTAACTTCAACTAATCCACCATTATCTTCAGTGGGTTACTATCTCATGACCGATCCGGTCGAACTCCACTGATCACTGCTTCTAACTAGAACTCCAAGAAACACCTCTTGAAGTGAGCATATGATGATTATAATCAGAGAAAGGGTTTTGTGGATATTATAGTAATTTTAATAGGTGGGATCATGAGCCAATTGAAGCTAGATCATCATGAGAAACCTGGAAGAACTGGACTACTGTTTCGCCCTAGTATGGGACTCCTCAGCAGTGTGCATTCACAATCTCGCCCCGCGAGATTCGAACCCAGGACCTATTGCAAATGCTTAACCTAATAAAAAATTTTGTTTGACAAACACAGATATATAGATCATATAAAAATAACCAAATGTATGATCTACCAGGTCCTTTCTATCATATATGTCAGTAAATAAGTCATTAATCTAACTTAATCAACTCAACCATTCAATACAATGACATGATCTAATTACTGATAGATATATCAGAATGAATAAAATAGAATCATAGTTTAATAAGAAGTGTCAAAAATACTACGTGTTTCTCCCTCTCTCTCTCTCACACACACACAGACACACATTTACATTAAATAAGCTCAGTGATACCACATCAAATGATAGTGATGATCATAACATATAGAACTAATGAATACTACTGTTGTCAGTACCACATTTTTAAGGGAATAGGGATAGGGAGTAATAAAGGCAATAACAATAATGTGAGTAAATTTGTTTGTATAATACTTTATAGATGTACAATAGTAAACAATAAACAAATCAACAACATAACGGATTAATAACCATCATTATTCAATTCAAAATTGTGTATTCACATCAAGATTATAAGTTAAAAATTGTAATATTTACCAAACTAGATATAAAATGGAAAACAAAACATCATCATGAGCAACAACAACCATCATTCTTGAAAACAGCTATCGGCTTAAGTTAAAAATTGGAAGTATTCAACAACTATTTCGTCTTAGTATGAAATTCTTTAACGTTGTTAGCAGATAATCTTAAAAGAGATACAAACAAAAATACCATCGGTGTCAAAATCAACGCTCAACTTATATGATCAATGAATTAGAATCGAATGACTGTACAAGCCTAACATCAATGGGATTTGATACTTTTGGGTTATGATTTTGACATTCAGTACCGGCGCACCCAACAGTTTGGTCAGGCTGACGCCTTTTCGCGAACAACATACGGCCGGCGAAGATGCAGTTATTGCCTCCCTAATGACAGAGGACCTCGCGCAGTGTTACTTGACAACCGCTATTCGTGCTTTGCTAGACTCAGCAGCTGAAATACAATCTGCATTCAAGAACGACTCCATCTTAAAGAGAGCGATGAAATACGTTACCAATTGCAGGACCGCCAACTGGACTCGATGGTGACTTGAAGCAACTTTACCACCGTCGGGACTTATTATGTGTCGTAAATGAATGCTTAATGTTTGGAGATAGAGTAGTGGTGCCAGAGCCTCTAAGATCAAGGGTGCTAAAGCGATTCCACACTGGTCATCCTGGTATAAAACGAATGAAATCCATCGCCAGAAGCTATGCTTATTGGCCTCTCATGGACCAACACATCGTAGATTTAGTAAGCAACTGTACGTAGTGTCAGCAAGCGGACAAGTGTAACGCGAAAGTACTGCTGGTTTCATGGTCACAGTTTGAGTATCCCTGGTCTCCAACAAGATTGAATCTGTCAGGGAGCATCAAATTACCTCAAAATTACAGGTACATCTTTCTGAAAAATGCTAAGTAGCAAAAAATCTATATCAAGGGTTACTTGTTGACTACCTTCAACCACCATCTTATCTCAACATAGTGTACACAATGTGACCACATTGCAACTTAGTCGATAGGATTTGATCTGAACTAAGAAGGACCTGATATACATGACATTGGTCACCCACCACTCAGTGATCAATTAATTATAGAAAGAACTATTGTTATTATTAAGGACTCTTATTACATGTTTCATTCATTCATTGATTCATTCATTCTTTCCATTTTAGTTTGTATTTAATTTATCAAATAAGTTTTGGGCGTTGTCTTCAATATATAAGAACGACTGATTTTCTTTAATATCTTACCTTACAGAAAATGTAGGTGAGAATATTATAAACAGTGTTGTCTTTTGAAATAAGAATAATAAAGTAAATGAATAAGGATTAGAATGTAGGCGAACTGGTGAGTAGGATGTTCTATTCCCTTTTCTTCTCTTTTCTTTACTTTTGTTTGTAATCCAAGGTAGTAGTAGTTATGTGTATTTCATAATTAAGGTGGATTTATGTTTATGTATATTGATCTAATTGAAGAGTTGCTAACTCGAATGTTATCAATTGAGTTAGAATTTATAAATTGAGGTATCACCTCAACAGATTACATTAAGTAGTATTTAGTGAAGTTACAGTTAAGTACCTGGTTGCTAAGTGCTCACTTTAGTCCAAGATTAACTAAATTAAATAGTTGAGAGATATTCTTTACAAATAATAGTTTCTAGATAAGATTAAAGAAAGGAAGAACAAGAAGATAGCAATTAACAACAGATGAACAAGAGAAGAGAAAGTCAAGGCATAAATTGAATACACAGAAGCAAACAAGCAAGTGAAGAAGATCATTAGAGGCGACAAGTAGTAATATGTGAGAGACATAGTAACGACAGCGAAAAAAGCTATAAGAGAAGGGAATATGAAGCAACCATATGACACAACGAATAAACTAGCAAGGAAATATAGTAAACCTAAGAGATCGGTCGAGGACAAAGAAGGCAAGGCAATCACCGAGATTCAAGAACAGAGGAACAAATGTATGGAACACTTCGAGGAACTTTTAAACAGACCAGCTCTATTAAATCCACTAGACATCGAAGCAGTACCTAAAAACTTTCTTATAAATGTTACTCCACCAACAATCGAAGAAATCAGGAAGGTTATCATACAAATAAAGAGTGAGAAAGCAGCAGAACCTGACAATATACCAGCCGAAGCACTAAAGTCAGACATAGAAGTGATAGTAAACATATTCCACGTTCTATTCAGAAAGATTTGGGAGGAAGAATAAATGCTGATGGACTGGAAAGAATTATACATCATCAAGATACCAAAGAAAGGAAATCTGCGCAAGTGTAAGAATTCAGCTACGCTTATCATCTGATGTTTTGCATATCGATTTACTCATGGTTTTTTGTGTATTATAATTCATATTTTGTTGTGTTCGAGCTGAAACGTGAAGAACTACCACAACCATCATAAAAAATGTACAAGTATTAACAAATAATTATCCGCGCATGATATTCAATGTCCATTGACCGGGTATCATCAGCAACAGCCTACTGTGAGAGAGAACAAACCAGCTTTCAACTAAATAGGAAATTAGGGAAAGGCTTTGGAAGTGGATAGGAAGTGAGTTACGAAAATCATCAAACTGAGTCACGAGACAAGCTCTAACTTGAAATTGTGAAGGGAGACGGAAAAGATAGAGACCAAAGAACACACTACGTCGAGAATCAGAAGCGGACATCTAAAGGATGAATAACAACTGAAAAAGGACTAGAAACGATTTTCCAGGACAGTGTTCGATACTGCTGTACGAGGGTTAACACGCGTAAGTTAGTTGGTGGTATTTTTTCGTTGTCTAAATAAAATTACAACTAAATGAGAAGATCAAGGCAATCAGCTGAGACTGTGACTATCCTAAAAGGGATTAACAGTCTTTAATATCAACTACGGAAGCATACAAATATATGCAAGTAAAACGTTAAGGGAATCACCTATAAAAATGTATAACGTTAAATATGACACTGGGTTCGAGTTCCGGAATGAACATAAACTCTGAGATGCAGTTACATTCGGCTGATGAGTCTCAAACAGGACGAGGTGTGCGGCCTGGATTTCACTACTAGCCACTATCTATCATTGCTTAATAAATAAATAAACATTTATCGACTCATGATCTTAATCTAAACGTAATAATATTTATCCATTTACTTCCATCATAATTTAACTCAAATCTACTGAGAATAACATTATTGTGGGTTTGTGAAGATTTCAGTGTAAAATTGTATCGTTCTGATTGTTTAATTTGTAATTGATTTCTTTGTAGGTTTAGTCACTCTCAGTTTTTCTTGCTTCCATGACGACTACTTTTCATTTTATCTATGAACATGTGATTAATTGATCTCTCACTTATAGGTTTATAAATTAAATCTATGTCTATCTGACTATTAACTGAGTATTGACATTATTCCAGAAATTCTATAAGATACCTCTATCCACAATTGCATTCACATCTATAGTTCTCCACATAGACTGATATCCCAGATCACATGTCAGATCACTCTACTATCATTCTACTTTCATGTATGTTTAATTGAAGGAAGAGTTCGCTTTGTTTATTGTAACGCTTCTCTCCCTAAACGTAGATTATTCGTTATATAATATTGTATTCGTTCTTCTTTTTGTTGTGCTTTTGGCTATGTGGAATCGCAAACAAACAAATATTAGTGAAAAAGCTATGAAAGATGACATTGAAATGAACTAAGCGTTGATGATAGCATCCGAAATGACAATGAAAGCTTCACATTTAAACCACCTAGTTTATAGAACACGTTGTCAAAGAGCTGCAAATCTCTTCTCATCATTTCCTACTTTTTTTTCCAAATAACAATCTTTATTATCTTGAAAATTTGTGATCTGTTAAACTAACCAAGTTGAGAGAAAAGGTGTATTGAACGCTAAATTTATTGTATTATAATCCTAACTTAGTGGCCTTATGAAATTTTGCTGTCTTAGGTCTCAACATGTCTAGGGATTGGTCTCATACGAAGGTCATCTGAAGAGACTTGAGATAGGGTTAATTAGTTATACAGTAATCTGCAGTTTTTCATCTAAACTGAAATTCAAGCATTAACGAACACTGATTTTTGTAGTTTACATTAGGGAATACTATTCATTATCCATCTACTAAGAAAAAGGAAGGACTAGATGGTTGTTTTGTTCTATTATGGGACTACTCAGCAGTCCTCATCTATGATCCGAGTAGAGATCAAATCCATTTCTTTCTGATCTCATAATGAATGTTCAACTCTTAGACACTAAATTCTCATTTCCAACTTCAGACAATTCGTGATATTGCATATTTATCTTGTAATGCCATTGATGAGTGTTTAGCTCACACTCTATGTGTTCGAACACACACACACTTATGAGGAGTCTCATACTAGAACGAAATAACTGTATTGTGAATACTGGTTTTTGGTGGTTGGTTTACTAAGGTCAGTTTGTGATGAAAAATCCAACAATCTCCACAATTCTCTCTTTCATATACAACGAAGCCAAATGTTCCAGTCATATGAAAACAAGATAAGAAGAAAAGATCTATGGTCAGTTCTTTTTAACTTTTATGTGTAAGGGGACTTGATAAATCTTGATTAAATGAGTATAGATTGTAACAACAGATTAACTCACTTAAAATCTATGAGTTAGACATTTGCATGTCATTTTCATGACATTTTCATTTCTCCGAGACCTTAGCCCTAGTTGTTTTCACACGAGGTCAGTCTTTTTGTTAGTTGAATTTGTAATAATAGCGCTATATATTTGAAAGTCTTATCATCGTTAAAAGAAGTTCGTGAAGTGAGAGAAGGCAGTATTTGTTTCAAAACTGATCTTTTGTAAGCCCTGTGGTTACTGAATATCTATGGGAAACAGGCTACTGCTGTTACACATCGATTTCACTGAACTAAATACTTCACCCTTAGATGCAAGACTTTCTATTTTTAGACTTGTAGCCAACCAAGTGACCAGTACGACATGGTGGGACTTCAAATAATATGTCTCTCAGTAAATACATTTCTGTTACTGATCTCACGAACCGACCTAATTTTTATATTCATTGAAAACTTGGAAGAATTGCACCGCTTTGTCGTCCCAGTATAAGGTTCCCTATCGATGAGCATCACAATTGTCGGGTGATAAACTAAAGATTCCGGCTTATCTATCTGGAGGTTGAGAGTTCACCGTGAGATCGAAGGTTTCAAGGCTTTGTCTTCGGTATGGTCGCAGGTAGGCACTCCGAAGTAGTTTGATACTAGGGCAAAATATCTGTTTAGTGCTTTCAAGTTTCCAATGAATGTAAAACTTAGGTCATTTTGCAATATTGATAACAGTCAATGGTCTCAAGAAACGTCTTCACTCATAGTTATTAGTAAAAACGAAATCATCATTATAGTCCTCCGATCCTCATACAGGAAGTTATTAACATTTGTCCAATAGGGAAGCTACACGTAAGGATTCTGAAATATTTTTCCAATAGATGATTAGATAGAATATCTCCCGTTTTTTCTGAGATTCAGAGATCTCTCTCGAATTCACTTATAGACCGTCTTCACCAGAATATTTTATCATTAGTTCACAAAGACTTAAAACAGTTTAATCTAATCAAATTTATTCATTCTTATTGTCTGTAAATGACAATTCACAGTATAGGGGTTGTGGAGGTTATTAAGTTTTTGACTAAGATCATGAATTGATTGATGTTAGACCACCGTTGGAAACCTGGAAGCACTGGATGGCCGTTTCGTCCTGTCGTGAGTCTCTTCAGCATCGCGCATCTACGATCCCTTTCGCAAAATTCGAATCCAGGACATTCAGTCTCACGTGCAAACGCTTAATCTCTAGACCACTGAGCCGGCATCCAACGGTTTTAAAGTCTAACCTCAACTATTCCACGAAATTGCGTGACCATCCTCCATTGTGCTGAGGTAGATACCTGTCTCTACCCGACACGGATTAACTCCACTGATCACGGCTTCTCACTAGAACTCTGAGAACTCCCTTATGAAGCTAGTCACTAGTGAGCATCTGTTAATTATCAGTATAGGGGTTATAGATAATTTTAAGTTTTTGATTGAGATCATGAACCGATTGATGATAATTCAGCTTAACAACTATGTAGATCCCTAACGTTCAATTCATACAATAATCAATTTGAGGGGATTTCTATTTTGAAAAAAAAACCAAAACCAAAAATGAAAGTCAGATTTATCTATAAAAAATTCATATTATCTGATTATTGAAATTAAATCAGTAATCGGAAACGAAAATCATTCCATTATATAGAGCTTAATGTTACTTAGATTATGCATAGTTGATCAAGGTTATAAAAGATAAACTTTAGATGAGCGGGAGGGTAAGAGGCAGAAAGATTAATGTCTACTATGTTCTGATATTATCTAAAGTATAATATGGTTTGGAAAGAAAGAAAGAACACAAAAAGAAACTATAAAACGTTTACTGCAAACTGTAATAGTATTATTGTAACTAACTAATCAACTGTTTATCTGTTCATCATTATTATGAACATTACCTTATATATATCTTTGATCACTTTCACCAGAACCATCTATTATGACCTAGAATGTTACATTTTTCTATAGTTATTTCTACATGGAATAATATGAATTTATCGTTTTGTTTTCTTGTACACACATTCACCACCACCCACCCACCCTCACACGCACGTGTTGTCAGTTACACTCTCCTGTTGTTTCTTGGGGTTACAGAGGTTCTGAAATATTAAAAAAAACTCCGAAAATGTTTGTACTTCATCTTCAGGAAGTCAGTTTTTGGTTTCTTTCTTTTTTTGTTTTAAAAACCTCATTACTTACTGTATGATACGATTTGTCTTTATGTTATATACAATGACTTTCTAGATTCGATTTTTGGATAGATAGATAGATTTTAGCCTTAGGTGATTAGAAAAAAATGAGGATAAATCTTATTTTAAAGATTTATTAGAAGAGATCATTTATATTGTCTTAAACAATTGTTCAATGATCTAATGGGTATAGGTCAATATTGACTTTGATGTATGTTTCAAGTGGGAGAAGAGTAGTAATTTAGAATGATGGTTGGAGATAGTGAACAAGAAACCCTGGATTCGGGTTTCGTACTATTTGGCACTCGTTAGCAAGATGTACCTGTAATCTTGAGGGAAATGATACTTTTTGATGGATTCTATCCCGTGCACTAAGAAGGACCTAATATACATGACATTGATCACTTACCACCCAGTGATCAATCAATTGTAAATACATCTCAGTCATACAGGAGGTTGGTCGAGGCCCGGATAACTCAATGGTAACGTCCCTGACTGTGAAGCTGGGTGATACGGAATCCAGCCCGTCAGGGAACATCAGCTCCTTCAAGATTACAGGTACACTTTGCTGACGAGTGTCAAACAGCACGAAACCTGAGTCCAGAATTTCCTCTTGACTACCTCAAACCAACATCTTATCTTAACATAGTGCACGCAATGTTGAGTTACCTAGACTGATGGCTACATTGCAATTCGGTCGACAGGATTCGATCTGCACTAAGGAGGATCTGACACACATGACATTGATCACCACTCAGTGATCAATCAATTGTGAGTAGTCATTTACACTTACCAGTTATATAGATAAAGTAAATAGTGATTGAGTAAATGAGATTTAACCATGGGATTAAAATTTAATCAACAACTTTGGAATTAGTTCTTATATATTTTATGACTGATAAGGTAGTTTCAATGAATAATCATTATAGACTGTCATCAAAAGAAATGTGTATTATATCATTCGACATAATAATTGATCAAATTAATAGATTTACCGAAATGAGATGAGATAACCATTCTGATAGTTTTCCAATGGAACTAATCCATAAATGTCACAAGGGTTTTTGTGAATATTATAGTAATTTCAATGGTTGAGGTCATGAATCAATTGAAGCTAGACCACCATAGAAAACCTGGAAGCACTGGAGTTTTAGTGAGAAGCAGCGATCAGTGGAGTTCAACCTAGTCTGTTGTGAGATAGTAACTCACTGATGACAATAGTGGATGTCACGTTCAATTTCGTGGATTAGTTGAAGTTAAACATTAATACCGTTGGATGCCTTGCCCAGTGGTCTAGTGGTTAAGCGTTCGAATCCATCAAGGCAGGATCGTGAATATGCACCGCTGAGGAGTTCCATACTAGAACGAAATATCCATGGTGGTCTAGCTTCAACTGACTCATATTCTACAAATGTTTATATGAGTATTCCTTGTCAAACCAAAAATGAATAATCAAAGTCTAAAGGTTAATCAACCTTTATTGTCCATTTATAGTAACTTCTCTTAGAGAAATCGATATTATTTGCGTTAATTAATGTGAACAGAGAAACAAAGAAACTATGACAAACAACGGAAGCTATTTTTTTTGGGGGGGGGAGGGACGTTGGTTCATTTAATTCAAAGCTTCTAAAACACTAATATTTATTTTTGTTGCCAGTTTATTTTATAAACCATAAGCTTTTGTTTGATGTATGATTCATTGTCATATCCTTTTCCGTTCCAAAGCTATGGTAATCTAAATATAACCCTTAGTACTCGATTTTTCTATTCTAATACCCTAAGTTTTGGACATCATTGTAGTTTTCTAATTGTTTGCGCATAATATAGTCATGTTAGTCATCTATTTATTCATGGATCTTTATTGTACTAATCTGAATCGGAACTAAATCGGTGTATGAATCGGAATTGGGAATAAATCGAATAGTGTTACCGTCTTCTCATCTTCTCTATCGCACGCATTTCAACCAATCAGCAATCTGTGTCTCTTTATTCAAAGCAATTAGTCTCACTTTGAACTCACACGATTCTGGCTTCAAGATTAAACTAATTAGCCTATTATGTCAAGGCCTTGACCTAGATTGTGACAAGTTATCTTCTATACATTAGTGATGAGTAGACAGACCTAGGACGTAACATTGATGTATGATAGCTTAGTTATGTAACTCTTATGAGTTACGATGAAGAACATCACACGAAACCGGAGATGAATACATGCTTTTATAATAAAGATAATTTCAAACAGTTAATCAATGTAATTCCATACAATTTTCCCCTTTGAAACCATAGTGAACTAACTGAAAAACAAGTAAAAGATAATGTATAATAATAACAAGTAAGTTTGAATAGTGAGTAAAGAGAACGATTTCAGTATACTAAACAGTTACGAAGAGAGTGATTTAACTAATACTAAACACTCTATTGTTTAGATCTACAATGAAAATTTCTCACTTTACTATTGCAGTAACATAAATTATTTCAAGATTGCAGATAGAATTTAATGACTAGTGTCATCTAAGACAAAAAAGACTAGTCACTATTTCTTGTAACCTGGTTGGCTTCAATCATCTAACATGGTATACATGATATCTAGTCACTTGGATTAGTCATCACATACTATAGTTTGATCGATAAAATTCCATCAACATCACCGGCACTACATGAACATAATTTTGCTTACTACTCAACGATCACTAATCACTGGAAACCATGTCATAGGGTATAGAAATAATGTTGAATAAAATATACAATATTTCACTTGATTTCATCAAACTACTTAATTAATCAATCATTGAATAATAATCAGTAGTATGCTAATGCTATTTGTAAATGTTTGTTAGATTCATTACCATTTTATTCAGTAAGTTAGACTTCGAATAAAGTGTATAGTTGATTGATAACAGTACTGGAAAAACTGATTTCCATGGTTTAATGATACACGACTAACTGACTGTTGTTTTCCTGATGTTCGGTGGAATTCATGCATCACTGAAAATATTTAAGACATGCATCATTGAATTTAGTTTCCTTAAGAATACAAATAAACTTTGCTGATGAGTGCCAAATAGCACAAAACTTAATTCTAAAGTTGACTGTTGATTATCTTCAACCAATATCGAGATGTGAAGTCACCGGAATTAATGGTCACATTATAATTTAATCGATTGAATTCGATCTGCACTGAGAAACACCTGAAATATATAATATTGGTCACTACCAAGTGATCAATCAATCGTCAATAGTAATAATTATTATCAGAAGGGGGGGTTTTATGGAGATTTTAGTAATTTCAATTGTTGAGATGATGAGTCAATCGTGGATGTGCACTGCTGAGGAGTCCCACAATAGAACGAAACGGTGGTCCATTGCTTCCAGGTTTTCCATGGTGGTCTAGTTTCAATTGACGCATGATCTCAATAACTGAAATAGTGATAATGTTAATCATGTTTGATTTCATGTAACTTAATGCTTTGTTAAACGGACAGTGATAAATTAAATCAGAAATAAGTAGTTCTTTTTAGTTAATGAACTACGTCAACACATTTACTAAGTCAGGTTCGATGCTCATAATGAAAAGTCAAAATGCTTCTAATTAAGCCACTGAAATGTATTATATATGACAAGATCTGATACAATACTCAATAATGATGATTTTGAAAAGTTAATAGTAGCTGAAACTAAAGGAGAAAAACAATGAACGAAAGCACGGCACAACGTATTCAAAAATTAATGAATATTTATCTGTATGTGGCCGTAGAGATTGTTAAGTTTTTGATTGAGATCATGAATTGATTGATGTTAGACCACCACTGAAAACCTGAAAGCACTAGACGACAGTTTCGTCCTACTATGGAACTCCTCAGTAGTGAGTATCCACGATCCCACACTCTGGATTACAAACCCAGGACCTTCAGTCTCGCGCACGAACGCTTAACCTCTAGATCACTGATCTGGAAGGTATGTTTAACTTCAAACAATTCACGAAATTGAGCCACCATCCACCATTGTTTTTAGTCAGTTACTATATCATAACAGACCCACTTGAACTCCAATGGTCACTGCTTCTCACTAGAACTCCAAGAAATACCTCTTGACGTCAGTCACTAGTGAGCATGTGATGATTATTACCAGAAGGGTTTTGTGTGAATATTATAGTAGTTTTAATACTTGAATTCATGAGTCAATTGAAGCTTGGAAGCAATAGACGAACGTTACGTCCTATTGTGGAACTCCTCAGCAGTGCTCATCCACCATAATATATTAGATAATTCACTTATTGAAAATTATTCAATAGTCAATTAGTAAGCACAATTAATCGGTATAATTGAAATTTTCATTTCTAACTATATTACAACCATTATAAGTAGTATATTTACATATTGCTAAAATTTATTGTCAATCTTATCTAGTAATTAAGCTTCGAACATCATGTAACTTATACTATCAGAAGGTACTTAGTAGCGCTGTTCGTCATGTTCATGTCCAGTGAAAAGTATACTGTTATGCAGAATACTGACATATTGGATGAACAGAGAACTGCATGAATTGTGTGATTCCATAAACATATTGAGCACTGAAAGAAAGATTGCTAATCTTACATGAGAATATCGTTTAAAATGCAGGCAATGACAGAACGGTACACTTTTACAATAAATTTTCTTTTAAAGTTGAGTCAAGTATAATTACTTACTTACTTACTTACGCTTGTCACCCCTCGTGGAGAAATCTAGCTCATCCACCAGCAATCTCCATCCAACTTTTCCCTGATCAATCCTTTCCAGCTGTTTCCAGTCACTATTCATCTTTAACATGTATGTTTCCAATTCTCAATGCAGTGTGTTCTTTAATCTTCCTCTTTTCCGTTTCCCTTTACAATTTCAAGTTAGCGCTTGTCTCGTGATGTAATTTGGTGATTACCGTAATGTATGTCCTATCCACTTCCAACGCCATTTATTAATTCCCTCTTTACCTGTAAGCTGGTTTGTTCTCTCTCACACTAGGTTGTTATTGATGGTATCCGGACAACGGATATTGAGTATCTTATGTGGACAGCTATTTATAGATACTTGTACCTTTCTGATGATGTTTGTAGTAGTTCTCCACGTTTCATTTGTGTCTAATGTCTATCAGAAAAACAACTCAGAATATAAATGTTGGATTGAAGAATAAATAATAAAATAATGTTCTCAACCCACTTCGATTATTATTCTTACCTGTTCTATTTGACTTCCAATTTTGATCCAAGTAATACCATTATATGCTGATGATTTCAACACTGGTAAAATACTAATAAGACAGTTGTTTAGTTACTTTTTGCCAAACTATAGGATTACTTTTTAGCTAAAGAGGAAGTTAGGGGAAGATGTTGAAGGTGGATAGGAAATACCTTGAGGAAATCATCAAACTTCATTACGAGACAAGCGTCAACTTAGAATCCTGAAGGGAAACGGAAAACAGAAAAACCAAAAAACAAACTGCGTCGAGAATTGGAAGCGGACACTGAAAGGGATAAATAACAACTGAGAAGAACTGGAAAGCATTGGTTGGAAAATGCTGGTGGACGGCCTATGCTAGTCGAAGACGGGTGATAGGCGTAAGTAAGTAAGTAAGTAAGTATAGAATTATACTGACTAATAAATTTACACTGGATCCGATTGTGAAAAATAGAGTACCATAACAATTACAAGTTATTTGAGTGGTACACATATCCCAAATAATATCAACTCATATTGTTAAATGAAACAGCTGTTCTCTTATGTCTGTCCGAGGCTAAACTAATCAGTAATCCTGAATGGATTACAAAATTAAAGAAATGTTTATAATTATCAGAATGGGGGGGCTCGTGAGTCTATTAAAGCTAGACCACCATGGAAAACCTGGAAGCACTAAACG
Source organism: Schistosoma haematobium (assembly GCF_000699445.3). Classification (NCBI taxonomy): domain Eukaryota; kingdom Metazoa; phylum Platyhelminthes; class Trematoda; order Strigeidida; family Schistosomatidae; genus Schistosoma; species Schistosoma haematobium. The sequence goes on from NC_067199.1 coordinate 44,505,500, forward strand.
ACCGTTTCGTTGTGTAGAATGTTAAATGTCAGTAAGGTCACGAAACGGTCAAAGCTTGGAAACTGTCGAAAACAAGGAAGCACTGGATGCCTATGTCACACTTGGAAATGTTTATTCACGACCCTACGTCCTGAAATGGAACCCAAGACCTTTGATTTATCACATGAACATTTATCCTCTAGACCAATGAGCTGGGATGTGGTGGTGTACAAGTCCAACTTCAGTCAATCCACTATACTGCGTGATCATCTTCCATTGTCTTCGATGGGTACCTTCATTACACCCAGTACAGTTGGACACCACTGGCCACGGCTTCTCATTAGAACAACAATTGTTTTCTCTCGAGGCCACTCACTAATGATTACATGATAATTATCAGTACAGAGTTGTGGATAATTTGGTGGTCATAGTATTGTGTCACATTTCATTGAAAAACACTTAAGCAAACTTAATCTAATGAAATCTTGTTACCTACATCGGAAGCTTTCACGCTATATGATAGATTTATAGTAGTTGAAAATGTGTACCACTGGCAACCTAAAAGTGCACATAACTGAAACCTGAAGACCTTAATTTCAATTATTGGAGAGGTTGTTGTTGCACAATACTACTGAGCCTTAAACGCTAATCAAGTAGATGTCTAGAGATTTCTGTTTTTCAGTAGCATCCCAACCAAGATCAACTTGTGAAAAATATCATTCATCAAATAAGTATTTATAAACACTTATGTACAAAGATGTAAGACAGATCAAATAATTTTCATAAGGTATAGTCGCTAAGGCCATTCAGTTATATTTGTTTGCCAATAGATCATATATATTCCTATGAGAAAAGTACGATTATTTCATTTGCATGATATCTCAATAGTCTAGAGGTTAAGTGTTCGCGAACGAGACCTATACCTCCTGGGTTCGAATCTCACGAGGCGGGATCGTGGATGCCAACTGCTGAGGAATTCTAAACTAGGACGAAACGGTCTTCCAGTGCTTTTACGATTATTTCATTCATAATGGATTAACCCATACAACCCAGTCGAAATTTTCTGGCCATTTTTTGATATGAGTACCAACTTATGTTTCTATGTTACTATTAATCAGGATTTATAGCAATGGAATTCAAGAAATGAGTTCTAGTCTAATGACGACTCATCTACAGAATGTACTTGAATGTTTTCATTAAGATTTCAATCCATTATCAATATTAACTCATTCGTTGTTAAAGCTATAAACTTCATGGAACTACTATTCTGTTCTATAGTTCAGTAAAAATCTCTTTACCATTTCAAATAATGAACATTCAATCGGAATATCAATATAAATACCAATAATAATAAGATGCAGATAAATGTAACTGACCACCAGTATGAAAAACAAAATGTTAAACCAGTGTCCTTGATTTATTTCTTAATCAATATTCTTTAAAATAGAACAAATCACCTACTGATTTACATTGTTGCTTAAATTGGTTAGTAGTATATACCAAGCTATATATATACACTATTCACGTTTCTACAAAAAAAAAACATTACGGAATGTACATAAATATATACCTGTCCACTTTGTACTGACACTAAGAACTGAACAATAGTTCATATACATGTATACACTACTAAAGGACATAATATAAGTAGTATAACATTGTTATGCATAGAAACAAGTCGTTTAATCATTTATATAAGTTCACTTTTAAATGTAAATGAAATCAATCAATCCTTAAACAAACAAACAAAGAAAAAAACATTGATTTCTTTAAGCAGTGCAATCCAGAACGTGCGTTTCGTCCTATTCGTGACTCTTCAGCTGGATGTACCTGCATCCTAGAGTTGATGTTCGCTACGGGACTCGAACTCAGTACGGTTCGTTTCAAACGTCATCGAATTATCCATTTGGCTACTGAGTCCTGATAGCCACTTGCTTGTACAATGAGGTGAAGTTTAAACTCACTTGGTGTTGTTTTACAATGGAAAGATATAAATAAAACAACACCAAGTGAATTTATATTGATTTCTTGTTAAAAGTCCTCTATATTTTACTCTCAAACTAAATTGTTGGAATAATCATCTTAAACATTGAAGTTAAGATGAATTAGACAATATATCATTATTGATTATTCTCAGCTATATATATAGTAATATAAATTTCTTAATTAAACAAGAGATCAACTACTAATCCAATATTTCAGTAGTGATCTCATTCACCTTATCACTAAATAAGTTCGAATCTTGTACTGAACATAATATTCCTACAAGATATGCATTGGTATCGATTCCCAGATAGTAAGGAATCTACATTCAAAGCTACTTGCTGAGAACGGAAACGTGACGAATCACTGGCTAAATTATAATTCATAGACGAACCAATCATGTATGAGATAACTGGTTTCGGATTTTGGCGCGAAATCCAAGCATTCACTTGGCTAATTAGAGTTTTGGCATTATAGTTTATGTCAGTTCGTGATGAAAATCCTAAATCTAATTCCTAACCTTAACCATCAATTACAAATCATAATTCGAGTTCCTCACACTGGTTTATAACTCTCATTTGGTCTTAGTTGTTAGGTGGACACTCTTAAGGTCAATCTAGCGTCGCTTGAAGGTCGTCCATAAATTATAGTCCCACCATATTGACTGCGATTTAATAAAGTGTGTGTCACTTCAGTTTTTAACAGTAGGTTATTTTTAGTCATAAATACCTCAAAGATAACTTTGGTGATTATGTAGTAACAATGATGTTGTGGGGGTAGAATAAGTTGAACAGAACAAAGTTAATCATGAATGAGGATATGTCTTACTGAAATATTTTAGTTAGCATAAAAATTGAATTCAAATGATTTGTACTAACCATATAGAATGGCTTAATATCATTGTTGTAAGCTATCTATTGAATAAACAAATGAAATGAGGTCAGAAAAATAATGGTTAAACTACTATTTAATTGTGATATTACATATTCACATCATAGTTTTATTGTTTATAACATCTCCGGCAATCCTTAGAAGTCATCTACGTTTTAAAGAAAGTCAACATTTATGTCATTCAACGTTATTTTTATTTAAATCTATGGTGAACATCTAAGGAATTAACATTAGTTTACTACAAATGTTCGTAGTTGATAGACCTATTTATTTGCTGAATAGAGTATAGAAAGTAAGATAAAACAATACTGTTATTTTGCAAGCAAAGATGGATAGTGGCCAGATGTGGAATCCAGGATGTTTGTTTCGTCCTATTTGGGAATCGTCAAATGGGTGTACCCTCATCCATGAGTTGATGTTCACTTGGATAGTTGAACCCTGTACCGTTCGCTTCAAATGCTATCGCTACCATGTTATCTACTTAGCTATTGAGTTCAGATGAAACTTGCATCCTGGATTTCACTGCTAACCACTATCTATTTTTACTTATAATACTTGTGACTTAAGGTAATATCGAGGCAATCCGTACACCATGCACATATACCAAAAAGAGATTAATCAATTGCGATCCTAAACATCAATGGGGAGATTCAAACAAACAATACAAAAATGAATTAATATGGTTGTTTCTTTCTCAGTAAATTGATCCAGGACTTTTAATTCTTCATATTATAAGCTCCTTCTTTCTTTAGATGCTATAACTAATCTCATAACGGTTGTTATTAGTGAATCAATTTAAATTTTATGTTAAAATATGGTACTTCTTTACATTATTAAATTTCATAGCTAACATCACAGAATGAATTTAAACAGTTGTTGAAAGCCAGGAACAACACCAGATACTTGTTTCGTCCTAATATGTTGATCTACAGTAGTACATATGGATGATTCTGCAAGAGATCGGATTCCAGATCAACAAGGTTTGTAGCGAGGATCTAACTAAGATCAACCTGTCATTGTAAACTATAGAATTTTCATTAATCCCTCAAATTGGTAATAAAAATATCAAAATAATTCACAAAGGGTTTTCTAAGTATAACGTAAGGCGAGTAACCAAAGCGTTTCATATAATGTTAAATCCTTCCGCCCTCAATAGAAAGGAATGCCTGACTATTCATCACACATGGACTGTTTATCCAAATAGCTAAGAACTAATTGACATTGACATATTCAGACCCATTATGATTTTGATTGTACGAAAAGTATTCTGCATTGTTTCCTTTATACTATTTAAACTTATGTTAATTATATTTTGTTCATTTATCTACTCTGAAGAAGCGGCTTACATTAAGTTACGAAACGTCAGAAATACAACATTCCATTTATTAGGATATCATAAAAATCTAATTGTTATTTCATCAATCTCATTCTTATTACGATGATGCTATGTTATTTTATTCAAACACATAAAACAATTACACTATTCCATTCATACTGAACCAAATTATTCCTACCTTTCGTAATCCAAGACTTTACAAGGGTCTATTATTCATATTCTTATCATAAGTAGAGATGAATGGTAAGTAGCAGCGGAATCCAATATACGTATTTCGTCTCAAATGGGACTCGTCAGCCGGACGTACCTCTATCCCAGAGTTGATGTTCACCCCGGTACTCGAACACAGTACTGTCCGCCTCAAACATCATCACGTTATTTGCTTAGCTACTGAATTACTGCTTACCGTAGTTTTGAAATGATTATAGTTACCTAATTTTCATGCTAGTAACATGATTATTCTTTGATTACACAATAAATGTAACCAATTATTATAATCACAGCTAACTGATATAGGTAAAGAATAATATACAAGAAACAAGTGCATTGTTTTAGAATTCTCCTGTATACATTTGAAATGGTCAATGGGTTCGTCTACTGTTTGAGACAGAATACAATTTTATATGGATATAATATTCATCTGTAATTTGATGTCCATTCATAAAATGAGATAGATTTAATAGTTGAATTTATGAGTCTATTATATCTAAACCACCATGGAAAACCTGGAAGCACTGAATGGATGTTTCATGGTAGTATGGGATTCCTCAGCAGTGAACATCGACGACCCTCTTGTGGGATTCGAACTCGGAACCTCCGGTCTCACGCACGAACGCTTATCCTCCAGACCGCTGAGTCGGCATCCAACAGTGTTAATGTCTAACCAATTCACGAAATTGCGCAACCGTCTACCATTGTCTTCAGTGGGTTACTATCTCACAACTGATCCGGTTGAACTCCACTGGTCACTGCTTCTCACTAGAACTCCAGGAAATGCCTTTTGATTTATCAAAATATATGTGTAAGAAAATTGGATCTTGGAAATGATTGAAAAAAAAGCTCACTAACAGCGTCGGTATAGGAAAAATATCGATCAATTTCGATTATATTAATCAGTTGATAATTAGTCACTTTCCGTTTGTGTAAATTATTTGGTTTGTCAGGTCGAAATAACTGGTTGTAAGCACAGAGATGTTGAACAGATTATTGAATTTTATAGCATTACTTCATGGATTGACCAAAGCTAAATGGGCATCAAAAATTAAAGAGCATTATGTAGCCATTTAGTCCTAGCATGGGACTTCTCAACACAGTGCATTCATGACTTCACTTTGGAACAAAATTAAGCTCTTTAGAGATCTTGAGAAGCTCGTAGATCAAAATTTTACCATTTGGACGCTTACTACGAGGACTAAAGTCTTGAATTAAGTTTCAGGCTAAATTCATATAGTTGGAGAGTTCTATACTACCATAAGTTATTTGTCCATTAGTTTGCCCTTTCTATTTTGACTGATGTCAATCAGTGAATAAAATCACCTACAAATCAAACTATTCTCCACAGATCCTTTCAACTAGTATAAGTTAACTGTTAATGTGAAGCGAACAACGAACAGTATGTATGAGTATAGGGGTTATGAAAACTGTGTTAAATCATATAAATTACAAAAGTTTATATGCAAACTTGTATACGTAACTCTCATAGTATGTACGCGATTTGTGTTACTTTGTACTTTGTTTACCATTCAGATATCGGTATTGGGCCAGATTACTTGAATCCTATCATCTAAAGTGTTGTGTATTGATTTATTTATGGTTGTTATTTATTATCATTCCTATTTTGTTATATATGAGCTTAAATGCGAACTACCACAACCATTATCTATATGATACAAGTATTCATAAACAGCTGTCTACGCAAGATATTCAATGTCCATTGGTCGGATACCGTTAGCAACAGTCCACCGGGGGAGAGAACAAAACAGTTTCCAGTTGAAGAGGAAATTAGGAAATGGAGTTGGAAGTGGACACGTCATACATTACGGAAATCACCAAACTGCATCACGATGCAAGCCACAACTGTGAATCGTGAATGAAATCAGAAAAGAGGAAGAACTGAAAACACACATACATTCAGCTGACGAGTTCCAAATAGGACGAAACGTGCGTCCTGAATTCCACTACTAGCCACTATCTATCTTTGCTTATAATAATTGTGAATTAGGGCAATATCGAGGCAATCCACACAGGATGCACATGTACATCTATTCTTTTCTTTCATTGTTTATATAATTAGCTGATATTATTACCATGTTTGTTCAGTACTGTTAATGTTATCTACTAACCTGATTGGTGGTTACATTTAGAGAACAATACATAGAAGAAGGAAGATTCATTGGATTAGTAATGTTTACCACTACTGTAACTTGTAAGCTAATTGTGTATGAATCAAAAATATTCAATTAAGTTTCTAACATATATTATTGAGATCACAAACTAGTTTAAGGTAGATAACCACCAGAAATCTGAAGCTATTTGACGGATATCTCGTCCTTGTGTATGACTCCTCAGGTGTACACATCCATGATACCACAATAGGATGTTTAGTCTCGCACTCAAATGCTTAACATTCACACTAATACTTTGGAGTTTTACACTAGAGTGAAATAGCTGTTCAGGACTTTCAAGTTTTTAATGGTTGTTTAACTTCATTCGTTTGAATTATTTCTCCTGGTTAGCGTTGTTTAGCAAGTTAGTTTTCCATGGAATGGAGTAGCTAACCTCGTGCTCAACCCTCCTCCTTCTTCCTGGCTTCGGACCAACAGTAGCCCCATAGGGGCTCCAAGAGGAAACTTGAAGAACTACAAAAGTCATGATCCAGGAGATACAAATGTTTATTAACAATTATCTACGCAAAATACCTCACATTTGTTGGTCAGACACTATCAGCAACAACTTACTGTGGAAGAGAACAAACCAGATCTTAGAGGAGGAACAATTCAGGAAGAAGCGCTGGAAGTGAATAGGATACACATAGACGAAAGCACCCAACTGCGTCACAAAACAAGACTTTACTTCAAATCCTCAAGGTCAACGAAGAAGGAGAGGAACGACAAAGAACAAATTACTTCGAGAAACAAAGACAGATATGAGAAGAATAAACAACAATTGGATAGAACTAGAAAGGATGGCCCAGGACAGAGTGCGTTGGAGAATGCTAGTCGGTAGCCTAGACTTCATCGAGAGTAACAGGAGTAAGTAAGTAACTTCATTCGTTTAATATTCTGAATACCATTCAACAGTTTTCACAATCCAATCTTAATAAAGAATAATAAATGTTAAACGAAATCATTAATGTTTATTTTTCTATTATCATTATTAGTTATAATAAATAGACTTAAAGATTGGAATGATAATGTTGAATATGACGTATATGAATACACATCTATTTAAACAATATTATATTTATATATACAATTTATTAATTTATTTGAATGTATACATTGAAACAATGAACATATGTTACATCATCATAAATAGTAACAACGATTACTCCTCCATGAGGGGTAACAAGCATAAGTAATAGTAGTGGTAGTAGTAATAGTCGTAGTCGTAGTAGTAGTCGTAGTAGTAGTAGTAGTAGTAGTAGTAGTAGTAGTAGTAGTAGTAGGAGGAGGAGGAGGAGGAGGAGGAGGAGGATTAGAAGTAATAGGAGTAGGAGTAGTAGTAATTAGTAGTATTGAGTAGTATTGCTATTATCATGAATAATACTATCAACAAACTATACTTATCTAATAGATTATTGAACAGATTGAAAAGTTAATTTATTAAAAAAATCTAATCCTTCATTTGAATTGTTTTCAATTTATTATTATCTTTTTTTGTTTAAATGATTAACAGATGGATTTTTTGTTGTTGGCATCAAATTTGATTCTCTTATTATGACCTCCATTTTTCTTTTGATTGTTTATTGACAGATGGTGTTAAATAGATCACTACTCTTCAAATGATAACTTATTATTATTATTATTATTATCAGAAAGGGGTTTTTGTTAAGTTCACCACTTGATTAACACAGAATACAGTTTAAGATTATGGTACTCGAACGTTGGAACTTCACCGTGGCAAATCAGAAGACAGAAGAAAAGTTAGAGAAGTATCGATTTGATAGGTATAGAAATTGACGGGTATTTATTAAATCAACATTATAATTCGGCCAATCCCCAAAGAAGCATGTTATTCTACTGTCATATAGTAGCATACCACAGTGATATTCTAGAAATCTCCATCATGTTCTGATTGGATGGAAACTCTTCGACTCATTTAGGGCCTCTGAAGGAAGTTGACTCAACAGTTTTTTTGTGAATATTTTAATAATTTTAATAGTTGAAATCATGAGTCAATTGAAGTTAGACCTTCATGTTGAAGAGTCCTACAATAGGACGAAACGGCTATTCAGTACTTCCTGGTTTTTCATGGTGGTCTAGCTTCAATTGACTCATGATCTCAACTATAACTTATTGTATTGAATAAAACTAAAAAATTCATACCATTCAACGTATGAATATATAAGGTGGCCTGCTTAAATATCTGGGTTATTTGTTCCTGCTATCTAGACATTTCAACAAGTTATTTGTCCTCTTGTGTTTTTGTGAAAAGTTTACGACTTTTCTCGGTATTAGTTACAAAATTGTCCAATCAGAGACATCGTGACTGCTGAAAATATGGATTGAAGTGAATGAACATTAGAAGGTGGTTGGAGGTAGTCAACAGGAAACCCTTGATATAGGTTTTGTGCTACTTGGCACTTGTCAGAAAGGTGTACTTTTAATCTTGAGGGAACTGATGCTCTCTGACGGATTCGATCCTGTATCACTCAGTTTCATTGTCAGAGACTTTACCACTGAATTATCCGGTCCGCGACTGACCTCCTGTATGACTGAAATGTATTTATAACTGACTGATCTCTGAATGGTGGTCAATACCATGTGTATCAGGGTTTCCTGTTGACTACTTCCAACCACCATTTTATCTCAACATAGTGCACTCAATGTCGAGTTACCTAGACTAGTGGCCATATTGCCATTTGGTCGATAGGATTCGATTCGCATTAAGAAGGACCTGACATACATGAGATTGATCACTACCCAATGATTAATCAATTGTAGAATGTACATTATTCAGATGTCGATTCCTGAACTGTTAACATCTAACTGGTGATCACATATGTATAGACTAAGAAAATTCAACAGACAAGGAAGTTGAACATCATAACTTGTGAAAATTTCCGTGAATGTTATGAATAGTAGTAACGAAGGATGGAACAAGTCTATTATCAAAAAAGAGAGTACATTGAACTGAATAGAATAACTTTACTGGGTTTGACTCACGGAATGAACATCAATTCTGAGATGCAGGTACATTCAGCTGACGAGTCCCAAATAGGAAGAAGCGCGCATCCTTTATTCCACTGCTGGCCACTATCCATCTTTCTTTCATAAAAGAAGAAATAATTGAAAAACTAATTGAAGATAAATATTTCTTCGCTTATCCTATATCTATGGAGTCATATTTGTTCAATCCTTAGCACTAACAGATTGCTGTTTATCATGTTTCAATGTGAACATTAGTTAAAGTGTACCGATATCATGTGCACTATGTTGACATATTAGGTGATTGGTGATACTTGACAAAAATTCCTGGAATTAGGTTTAATGTTAGCTGATTTCTTTTCAAATGATCAGTCAATGTAAATATCACAGTTCTATTGGAAGTCAACCGTAGTCTGAATAGCCTGGTAGTAACGTTTCTGCTAGAGGATAACCCCAGACTGCCCATCAATAGGACTGAATCTTCCCCTTGACATCCTGCTTGATACCTTCAACTTACCGGCACTCCCTGCACAAGGAGAAGCTCAACAACAAGCTGATCTCCGTTTCAGAAGGTGGACTTCTCTATCCAGTTAGCGGGGCTGGGACGCATCAATAGCTAGCTTACTGGTCTTTGGTCACCGAGTCTTTGTTCTCGTTCACAGATCAAGTGAACTCGCGATAGCTTCAAACCAAGCAGTTTCAAACTAAAAAAAAAACTAGCTTACAGATTCAGATTCATCGGAGAATAACAGTTCCTTTAATAGTTCAGGTACATCTTTCTGATAATTGAAACTAGCACAAAATCTAACTCAAATAGGTTTCAATATAGACTGTCTCCAAATACCATACATAAAGTCACTCAACTTCACTCTGCACATTTTCACATTGTTACAGTAATGTTGATATAATAGTATACTACGAAACGACAATAAGTCATACATTGATATAAACAAAACATTTGAATCCATAACTTCAACCTATAAACACTTGGGATTTCAGATAAATATAGATTCTTTAAAGTGTTCATCTTTCTTAATCTTCAGTTAGTGCTCTCTCTCTCTCTCTCGCACACACACCCTCTCTCACACTCTCCCTCCCTGCTCCCTTCTGCTTCATAGTCTAGAAGAACAATCGATTTATTTATTAAGGATAAACACTATTTCAATATTTTTAGACTTTATCATAGAAACATGAAGCAAAAAATACGCACGCATACACGCACGCACTCACGCATTCACACACACATATATATAGATATAGATTTTGACTTGGTTAAATTTCTAGGGTAAGTTAATGAATATTTTTTTGAAAGAAAAAAAACTGTTCTACCGTTTAAACGTTGTAAACAGATTAACTGACTGATTTATGATTAGAAAGTACATTTTTCCTTCATTTTACTTTACTCTCCCACCTCCACCGTACCCCCCACCACCAAAAAAAGAAACAATAAATAAAAAATGACAATAATTTTTTTCACTTCTGTTATCTAACTGATTTGGTTTTGTCATTAATTCATCTGTTGTAAGATAGTAACTCATTGATGACAATGGTGGACGGATGGCGCAACTTTGTGCATTGGTTGAAGTTACACATTAATACCGTTGGATGCCGGCTCAGTGATCTAATGGTTAAGCGCTCGAGCGCGAGACTGATAGGTCCTGTGTTTGTGTGACTCCAGGTGCGGAAGTGTGGATGCTTACTGCTGAGGAGTCCAATGCTAGAACGAAACATCCGTTCAGTGCTTCCAGGTTTTCCATGGTGGGGTAGGTTCAATAAGCCAATGAATTCAACTATTAAAATGATTATTGATAAACTAGACATGATTAAAGGGTTGTTTTGTTCGAGTTTATAATGGTGAGAAGCCGTGACCAGTGGAGCTAATCCATGTCGGGTAGAAACAGGTGTCTACCTCAGTACAATGAAAGATGGTCGCGCAATTTCGTGGAATCGTTAAGGTTAGACATTAACACCATTGGATGCCGGCTCGGTGGTTCAGTAGGCTAGGCGTTCGCGCGTGAGACTGAAGGCCCTGGGTTCGAACCCCGCGAGCGGGGTCGTGGATGCGCACTACTGAGGAGTACTACAGTAGAACGAAACGGTCGTCCAGTGCCTCCAGGTTTCCAATGGTGGTCTAACATCAATCGATTCATGATCTCAACCAAAAACATAACAATCTTCACAACCACTATACTTATCATTAATTATAGTTGGATGTATGAGCTTACTAATGACTGAAATCAGTAGTTTCAATTCACAACAGTAAATGCATTACATTTCGAGTTGTTATCCTAAGTCTAATCTGCTATCATCAGTGTTATTTACTTTCACCAGGCTTATCTAGCTGACATTAATTCACAATGGAAACAATTTTTGAAATGAATGACTATTCTACCAGGATCATAAGACTAAATCTTGTCAAAATTGATTGATGGAAGTTGTCGATTTTTTAATCCCCAACTATATGGGTTATTTACTTAGTCATAATGAGTGATGATATATTCACTAGAAAGATTTCTTTCATTGTCGTTTGGTTCAACTCAATGATCATTCGAATTTCATAATTACCACGCTCAATTTGGCTATTCTCTCATTGGTTACTTTTTCTTTTAATTTGTATTAACATGGTGTTTTCCAAGGTCAGAGAGTTGTATCTGATCCTCTCCAAACTTAGTGAAGTATTGAAGCGAATAATGTTGAAACTATATGGTCACTTAATAATAGCAAATAAATTTTATCCTCCTACACCTTAGACAAACATATTGTGATATATTACTTAATCGATATTCCATGAAATGTAGTTGACAAGGTGTATTCCATGGAAATCAAACTTCATCTCAGCTAAGTATATCAAGCGTGAACAAGTTAAGCACATTATGTTAGACTAAGAAAAGTTTTATTCAGAGGCAATCATAAATGCCATTCATCATCCGTTTTTACAGTCACTAGGACTATAGTGAACGACAACATTGATTGGGAAAATCAATTTATTGTTCAATGCTAAATTATATATCCCTTTCGTAAAATATGGAAATCAAACATTAAATACATGATTTGTATATCTTCCTTCACTTGTCCTTTTGATACATCATGTTTCTTCCAATTCTGTTTCTAATACAATTGATCATTGTTTCCCTTCCTATTCTCTTCAGATCAATCTTCTTCTGGGAGGCTTTCCACTTCTGATTGCTATTGCACACTACTTATATCTGTCAACATAAGTAGCATTCACTATAGAAGAAGTAACCTGTCAAATACAGATTATTCTATTCTATTTGACTTCCAATTCACTGGATTTTATTCAACTTAATGAATTATGTTTCAGTTTTCTATTGAACACTATTTCTGCATAACAATCAACGTCACACTATAAAATGGTTTCCAGTGATTAGTGGTAACTGAATAGTAAGGAACATTATGTTGGTGTAGTACCAATGGTGTTAATGGAATTCTATCGACCAAACTATAGAACATGGCAACTAATCAAAGTGACTGTACCAAATGAATTTCAATTCACCCCACTGCACAAGCAAGTGGCTATTAGGACTCAGTAGCTGAGTGGATAACGCGATAGCGTTTGAAGCGAATGATCCTGAGTTCAAATCCCGTAGTGAACATCAACTCGTGGATGACGGTACATCCAGCTGATGAGTCCCAAATAGGACAAACGCGCGTCAAGCTGGATTCCACTGCTAGCCCCTATCCATCTTTACTTATAGTACGACAGTTAACTATGTATTATTATCAACATAGGCACACTATACATTCTCTTTAATTTATATTCATACATACTTAGACATAAGCCAATATACAATCCAATGTCATATCAGTTAACTAAGTTATTACGTAATCTATGTATAATTGGTATATGTCATCTATCCAAATCGATTTAATAATATTCTAGGTATCTGGGGTATATTAGTAAAAAGAGGTAGAGAGAGAGAGAGAGGTGGGTGTGTGGTTGGGTGGGGGAAATCATATAGATTACGAATAGATAAAAGATAGACAACTTATAGAAAGAGAAATAGACATGAAATCAGTATTTGTTGATTGAATTCTAATATCTATCCTATTCATCTACGTCATATAGAAATGTATGAAAAGGAATATCATGTCTAGTAATCTTAGTACGGTGTTCGTTTGTTTGTTCAGATAAAGGTTGAAATGTTTGATCGATTGAAACGATTCTATAAATAGATTCTGTGCTAAATGCTTTAATTGAATTGAATGATAAGAATGGAGGGGGGGGAAAAGAATGACACTCGTTTAGTTATATCTTGGTTCTTAATTACACTTTAGTAATTGTTGTTCTATTTATAAAAGCAAATATGATCTTTATAAACTTCTATAGATTCATGAAGGTAGTAATAGAATGATATTATTAAAAATAATATGAAAAGATGTTTTTAACAGATTGAAATCATGAGTCGATTGAAGTTAGATCACCCTGGAAAACCTGGAGGCACTGAATAGCCGTTTCGTCCTAGTACGGAACTCCTCAGCAGTGCGCATCCACGATCCCGCTCCCTGCGAGATTCGAACCAAGGACTTATCAGTCTTGCGCCAGGAGCTTAACGAACTAGACCACTGAGCCGAAATCCAGTGGTGTTAATGTCTAACTTCAACCAATCCACGAAGTTGAGCCACCATACACCATTGTCATCAGTGAGTTGATATCTCACAACATACCTGGTTGAACTCCACTGGTAACGGCTTCTCACTAGAACTCCGGGAGTATCTTTTGAAGTCAATCACTAGTGAGCAGATGATTATTACCAGAAGGGGTTTGTAGAGATTGAAATCATTGAAGCTAGACCACCATGGAAAACCTCGAAGCACTGGTCTAGAGCCTTCAGATGTTTTTAAGACATTGTAATAATTTGTATAAAACTGATGGGAGTTTAGTAATAAGATACTTGTTGATAAGACATGGATACTGGTGAATAGTTACTAGGGTCAATAGAGAAATTTATTTGTTTATTTATTTTGAAGTGAATGGTATTGGGTTCGAGTCCCAGACTGATCATCAACTTTGAGGTGCAGGGACAACCAGTTGATCAATCCCGAATAGGACCTAAAGCACATCTAGGATTCCACTACTAGCCGTTAACCATCTTTGCTTAAAATGCTTGTAAATGAAGGCAATATCGAGGCAATCCGCACAGGATGCACATATACCAATAAGAGACTGATCAAATGCAAACCTAAACATCGATTGGAAGATTCATGTAAAACAATACCGAGTGAATTATTTATTTATTCATTTATTTGAGCACATAAATATTGGTAAAAAGGGGCACCAAATACATATGCACCACATAAGTTAGTTAATTTGCGTGAGAGGTGCGATATTGCTCGGGTGCACAGATCGAAGCCGGTGGTCTTCTTAGGGGACCATCTCCAGAGCCTTCGAACTAAAGGTCTGATCTACAAGGTAGTGGAGCAACGTCAGGAGATGTAGTCTCATGGTAGCTGGCGACCAATAATTGATTCATACTCCATTTGTTCCTTCAGGATACTGGAGCCCATGTGCTCCATTGGTTTGGAATCAGGGTTATCCAACTCTCATAGGTGGATCCTCCATATCCACCAACCCGCTTAAAGTGCCGGACATTCACTTTCCTTCCTCTCAATTTCGTAAAGAACACCCATGATGCGAGGAGGCAGTGAGTAGGACTTCTATGGCAGTGGCTGTATACTTGTGGTCATATGAGAGCATTTGGAAAGGGAGAACTGACTCTCCCCACCCTCGACCGTACCAGGGCATTTCCGTGCAATAGCGAAATATTTAATAATTACCCTATGTACTAGCTATTTAAATGCTATCTGTTTAAGATGAAATATTTACTGGATAAACAAGCCTTTTAGTATTTCACGATCTGATATTCATTTAATAATTCATTGGAAATCGGTGTTCACTGATTTCCAATAAATTTAACTTCACACCTATTACCTACTTACCCAATAATTGAATATCAAATACAGTGGGTCATAATATCATAAGAATCGACGAAGTGTTTCATCAAATTTGGTCAAACATTGAATACATAAGAATGTGGTCTGATTAATGATTGAATGGTAGAGTGAATTTCACCAAATGGATATTTCGTAATTAGATATTTCAATCATATTGTCTATCATTTGAGTTTCAGACAGACAGACTATGTCTACTTTCAACATATTTACACTATATTCTACAGCAGATACTGAGTAGATTTCAATTTAGTCAGACTGACACGATGGGATCTTACTTTGTTTATAGTCATAGGTACTGAGTTCGAGTTCCAGTGAAAATATTAATAGTGAAAAAGTGATATATATATATATATAACAAACAAGTTCGAATCAGAACGAAACTGATTCATACAACTAATAACAAACAGAATTTACCAAAACACGTAACTGAAGATCATTTCAAGTTAGTGTACTGAACATGAACACCCTTTAGGACAATCGAATGTATTTAAACACAAAATTACAGAACATCATAGGCAAATCTGAGAATCATACATTAAATATTTCACTTGCAAAATGTCAATAAATCTACTCAGACTTCATTGTTCTTTCGTTTCCACACCAATCATTCTCTGTTCTCGTTCTCTATTCTTCAATTTTCCTAACCTTCTGCCTCCAGGTATTTCACTTTCTATTGATGATACATAATACCTATATCTGTTGACATTAGTAGCAAACACTACAACGTCTTTGATATTAATGTGAGACATTATCGACAATGTAACCTAGGCTTTCGAATCTTTATTTTCCATCTCAGTCATCTTTGCCCTTGATTCAATTATAAGAATGTATTATAAATTGAATGAACCAAGAAACCACAAGTAGGTGGAGTATGGAGTCAGTACACGATAACATATGTAGTTGTAAGAATTTATTATCAACTACAAACAGATTTTACCATGGCTTCATATATTTATATGTAAATGAAAGGGATAGTAGTTTAGGCGGCCTGCTTGAACATCTAGGCTATCTGTTCCTGCCATCTACATATTTCAAAAAGTTATCTAATTTTGTTCATTTCTGAAAAGTGTACAACCTTTCGTTGTACATGTTACAAAAGACCATATCAGAGATATTGTGGTTGCTGACAATAAACATAAAAAATAATATACATTATTTAGATGTCGATTGACTGGCAATCACCGAATATTTATCGTCAGGATTGACCAAGAAATAAGAAATGGAAACTTGTTGAAATATCTTGTTTCAATAGCTGAGATCATGAGTCAATTGAAGCTAGACCACTATGAAAAAGCTGGAAGCATTGGACGGCCGTTTTGTCCTATTGTAGGACTCTTCAACAGTGGGCATTCACGATCCCGCCTCGTGACATTCGAACCCAGGACCTATCCTTCTCGCACGCGAGCACTTAACCACTGGACCACTGAGCAGGCATCCAACAGTGTTAATGTCTAACTTCAACTAATCCACGAAATTGAGCGACACATCCACCATTGTCTTCAGTGAGTTACTATCTCACAACGAATCCGGTTGAACTTCACTGATCACTGCTTCTCACTAGAATCCTAGGAAACACCTCTTGAAGCCAGTCACTATTGAGTATATGTTGATTCATATCAGAAGGGTGTTTTTGTAGAGTAATTTCAATAGTTGAGATCATGAGTCAATTGAAGCTAGACCATCATGGAAAACTTGAAAGGATTGGACAGCTGTTTCGTCCCATTGTGGAACTCCTCAACAATGCCTTTAATCTAAAATACTGAATCAAGTCATTAATAATAATAATAATATAAATTACAGTGAAAACATTTAACTTTTAGTTAATGGTTTAAAGTTCGAACCCTCTTCCATTTACTTCAGTTTAAACAACTGACTATAAATATCTTCAATTATCATATATCCTATAGTATAGAATATAATGAATATTACCACATAAAGAAAAGAAAAAAAGATTTAAAAATACATTTTAGAAAGAAAGAAAAACCCATTCAACATTGAGTTATTTTTTACTTTTATTACACTTTTATAATAAAGTAAAACTTTGTTAAGTAAAAAAAGAAAAAAAGAAAAAAGAGAAAAAGAGAAAAAAAGAGAGAAAAAGAAAGAAACAAACTGAAATGGTATAACGTTTACTGTTTTTAGACTTAAATGATTCTTTTTTTTCTCCTTTTTTTCCTCTTTTTTTAACCAAGATGAATGAAAGTATTAAAGTTCATTAATGAAAACTGGATGAGAGAGATAGAGTGAGAGTGAGAGAGAGAGAGAGAAGGAGAGAGAAAGAGGAAAAACACACAAAAAAGATCAATATTTAAGAACTTTTGTCAAAAATTTGATCGATATAGTTTTACAGTATTTTAAGTGTCAATTTCATGTAAAATCATCAAAGAAGAAGAAGAAGAAGAAGTAGAACAAGAACAAGAAGTAGAAGAAGAATCTATTTATAAAATTTTTGTGAATGAATTTGGAATTTAGCACTTTATTTAGTAGGAAGAAAATTTAGACAAGATTATCAGATAAAACGTTAGATTTTAGGATGATAACATTGAAGATTTATAAATTAGATGGATAGTTTCGAAAGAGTTTTGTTCTTTCATCTAGACGGTTTCATCATCTCATCATCATCATCATCATCATCATCATCATCATCATCATCATCATCATCATCATCATCATCATCATCATCATCATCATCATCATCATCATCATCATCATCATCATCATCATCATCATCATCATCATCATCATCATCATCATCATCATCATCATCATCATCATCATCATCATCATCATCATCATCATCATCATCATCATCATCATCATCATCATCATCATCATCATCATCATCATCATCATCATCATCATCATCATCATCATCATCATCATCATCATCATCATCATCATCATCATCATCATCATCATCATCATCATCATCATCATCATCATCATCATCATCATCATCATCATCATCATCATCATCATCATCATCATCATCATCATCATCATCATCATCATCATCATCATCATCATCGGCAGCAATCAGTACCAGCCGAACAAGTGCAGAAAAATTCAAGGCACATTCTGAATACACAGGAATAAACAAGCAAGTGAAGAGGAGAACCAGTACTAAAAAACACATAAATATGTGGAAGATTTAGCAACGACGGCGGAAATGGCTGCAAGAGAAGGAAACATGAGACAATTGTATGACACGACAAAGAAACTCTCTGGAAATCACCGTAAACCGCAGCAACCAGTGAAAAGCAAGGAAGGCATGGTAATCACCAACACTGAAGAACAACGTAACAGGCGGTAGAACACTTCAAAGAAATTTTGAATCGACCAGCATCACTGAACCCACCCAATATCGAAGCAGCACCAACGGACCTCCCAATCAGTGTTGGCCCACCAACAATTGAAAAAAATCTGCATGGCCATCACACAAATCAAATCTAGACTTCGCAGACGATCTGGCCCTCCTATCGCAATCGCAACAACAAATGCAGGAGAAAACGACCAGTGTAGCAGCAACCTCAGCAGCAGTAGGTCTCAATATACACAAAGGGAAAAGCAAGATTCTCCGACACAACACAGCATGCACCAATCCAATCACAATTGACGGAGAAGCTTTGCAGGATGTAAAAACTTGTACATATTTGAGCAGCATCATTGATGAATATGGTGGGTCTGATGCAGATGTCAAAGCGCGGATCGGTAAAGCAAGAGGGGCATATTTACAACTGAAGAACATCTGGAACTCAAAACAAATGTCAACCAACACCAAGGTCAGAATTTTCAATACAAATGTCAAGACAGTTCTACTGTATGGGGCGGAAACCTGGAAAACTACGAAAGCCATCATCCAAAAGATACAAGTGTTTATGAACAGTTGTCTACGCAAAATACTTCGGATCCGTTGGCCAGATACTATCAGCAACAACCTACTATAGGAGAGAACAAACCAGGTCTGAGTGGAGGAAGAAATCAGGAAGAAGAGATGGAGGTGGATAGAACACAAATTGAGGAAAGCACCAAACTGCGTCACAAGACAAGCCCTCACATGGAATCCTCAAGGCCAAAGGAGAATAGGAAGACCAAAGAACACATTACGCTGAGAAATGGAGAGAGACATGATGATAATAAACAACAATTGGATAGAACTAGAAAGGAAGACCCAAGACAGAGTGTGTTGGAGAATGGTGGTCGGCGGCCTATGCTCCATTAGGAGTAACAGGCGTAAGTAAGTAAGTATTACTACTACTGTTCGTAATAATAGTGATATCAACAGTGGTAATAATGAATAATTACGAAAGAAATTCTATTCATTCATTAATGTCTCTGAATCGTTATAACCTTAAGGCGGCATTCGACTCTGTTGATCGTGAGGTTCTATGGCAGTGTTTGTCACTGAAAGGAGTACCAAAGAAGTACATTAACCTTATAAAGGCTCTCTACTCGAACACAACTGGTCGAGTGAGAGCTTATGGCGAACTGTCATCAGAATTGATTACCTCAAATGGTGTTCGTCAGGGCTGTCCACTCTCCCCATTCTTGTTCAACTTTGTGGTCGACGTACTTTTAGAGATAACACTCTCCTCATCTAAATTTCCAGGGGTTGAACTTGTATCGGGAGGTTCACTTGTTGACTTAGAATATGCTGATGACATAGTTTTATTTGGTGAAGACGCTGACAAAATGCAGCGTCTTCTGACCACTCTAAGCAACAATGCAAGCATGTTCGGGATGCGATTCTCTCCCTCGAAATGCAAAATGTTGCTTCAGGATTGGGTTACATGAACACCCGAACTAGTGATAGGGAGTGAAGTAGTTGAGTGTGTCGACCGCTTCACTTATCTTGGAAGTCTCATCAGCCCTTGTGGTTTAGTGTGTGACGAAATCTCAGCACGGATACAGAAGGCTCGACTAACTTTTGCCAACTTGCGTCATTTATGGCGTAGGCGAGATATCCGTCTATCAACCAAAGGACGTTTTTACTGCGCAGCAGTTCGTTCCGTCCTACTTTATGGCAGTGAAACATGGCCGGTAAGAGTAGAGGATATCCGTAGGCTACTAGTATTGATCATAGGTGTCTTCGAAACATTGCTCGTATATCATGGGACCATCGAGTAAGTAACACAGTTGTTAGGAAACGGGTACTAGATAAGGATGGCAAATCAATTGATGAAGTAGTGAAACTTCATCAGTTGAGATGGCTGGGACACGTGTTACGTATGCCCAACGACCGACTGCCTCGACGTGCTATGTTCAGTGGTATAGGAGTAGGTTGGAAGAAAGCTAGGGGCGGCCAAACCAAAACATGGCACAAGTCCATAAAGTCACTGACAAGTGAACTGAGTCATGTTGGTAGGTGTAGACTACCTGGTTGGGGACCGCGAGATGATAGCAACCGATGGTTAGAGACCCTGAATGACATGGTTCAAAATCGTATGCAATGGCGTAGGTGCATCCACTCTCTATGTTCTCTCAAATTCTAATCTTCTGAATTCTTCATGTCCCTTTTTTCCTCTTTCCAAATTTATTTCACTGGATTATACTCTTTAAATAACATCTCCAAACCCTAATCTTCCCGATTACTGCTTATACTCTTATTACCTCTACCACTACGGGATTTGAATGGACAACTGCATCTCTGTGCTAATGTGGTGTGGCAACTCGAACTGATGTACGTACGTACGAAGTTCTACGTTGTTACTGACTGACTGACTTATTTACGCCTGTTACATAAGCCGATCACTAGCATTCTCCTTCCAACTCTGTTTTGCAGAATCCTTTCCAGTCGCTTCCAGTTTCCATTCATCTTTTTGATGTCTGTTTTAATTTCCCGACTCAGTGCATTCCTTAGTCTTCCTCTTTTCCGTTTATCTTTAGGATTCCGAGTTAGCACAGTATGATGATTTTTGTAATGTATGTCCTATTCACTCCCAGTATCTTTTTCTGAATTCCTCTTCAATTGGAATCTGGTTTGTTCTCTCCCACAGTGGACTGTTGCTGATGGTATCCGACCAACGAATACTGAATATCTTGTGTAGACAATGGTTCATAAATACTTGTACGTTTTTGCTGATGGTTGTAGTAGTTCTCCAAGTTTCAGCTCAGTACATTTGGACTCTCTCGACGTTTGTATTAAAGATTCTCACTTTGATATATATTGACATAGGTTTTGAGTTCCATAAGTTCATCAGCTCTAGGAACTCTGGCCTAATCGTTATAATAAACTGAAATATAATTAAATGTAAAATGTGTATTGCTCAATAGCGTTTGACTATATTCAATTACAGAACAAAATAGTCATCTATTAAGTGATATTCATGTTCAGTATCACAAATAATAGTGATGTTATCAAAAAGGCAGTCATTTGGAGATTGTAGTAGTTCAATAATTGAATTCATGAGCCGATTAAAGACCACAATGAAAAACCTGGAAGCACTGGACAACTGTTTCATCATGACATGAGGCTCCTCAGCAATGTGCATCCACAAATCCCGCTCGCTTGAGACAGCTATGAGGCAACGACTCACTGAAGACAATGGTGGATGGTGGCGAAATTTCGTGGCCATGAACACCGTTGGTTGTTGGCCCACTGGTCTAGAAACCATGCGTTTACACGCAATACCGACAGGTCCTGAGTTCGAATCTCGCTAGCGGAATCCTGTATGCGCACTGATGAAAAGTCTTATAATAGGACGAAGCAGCTATCCATTGCTTCCAGGTTTTTAATGGCGATCTAACTTAGATCGACTCATGAATTCAACTATTAATATTGATGTACTATTTCATAATTACATCCATGTTTAATTCCTAACTTGTTTCTATTGAATATACGTCGATTGATTAAATCTAAACAAAAGAAGCTCTTTTTAAGTAATTAATCATCATTCCGACTAAACTTGGCTATACTAACTATACTCATGAACTGTATACACTATAGGTTGCTATAGAGTAATATATAATCGAACGAAACATAGTACTTATATTCTTATTCAATAGTATACTATAATTTCATAGGTTGATATGTTCAGATTATATTGTATTCTTTAATATAATGAATTTCCTTTTTACTTAAGAGTTTGGATTGAGTATATAGAACAACTGGAAAGAAGTAATAAGAATTCATGTCATTATTTTTGTTAATTCTCAATTTAACCGCTTACTACTGAAATATATTTTGTAAGTAATATTCTACTTTATCATTTGTGTATTATATAAACCTTGTGTTTATTCAATTCAGTTTACTTGTTTATTCAATCAAATAGTATGACTTACTTTAGATTGATTAGCGTAGAAACTCAATGTTCTACTTCTTTTGTGATACGTACTACTGATGTTAATAGATATAAGTAGTATGTATGTAGTTATGTTTGTAATTATTCACACTGTTATATAATATACACTTGTGGGTCAGAGTAATTTTATATTGGTTTTCAGGAGAACCGAAAACCATCCAGACTTTCACTTGACAACCCAAACAGTACAGGTCGATTGCGCAGTGGAACCAAGCACCCGTGTTCCGTCCTATATGCCAACTAGGAACTGACCGATTGCAGTCCTAAATAACATTAAGAAGCTAAAAGTAAACAACGTTAAGTGAATTTAAAACTTCACCTCATTGCACAAACAGGTGGCTATCAAGACTCAGTAGCCAAGTAAATAACGCGATGGTGTTAGGAGCGAATGGTGCTGGGTTCGAGTTCCGGAGTGAATATCAACTATGAGATGCAGGTCCATCCAGTTGATGAGCCCCAAATAGGCGAAACGCGCGTCAAACTGGATTCCACTACTAACCACTATCCATATAAAAAGGGCCACCTTTTTGTTATATATTCAAACTACTGTTTTAATCAATAAGTAGGTACTTGAATAATGTAAAAATGTTTCGCTTGTATCAGGATAAGTACATCGGTCTCGTGTGTAGATTAGTGTTTTTTCAAAAAGATAAGCATTTGAAAAGGAAAGTGCAAACTCATACCATATGTCTTTCTCCGTCCTTCGAAATTACTATTTCAATATAATGTAAAAGGATAAAACTATTTGTTTATAGATTCTATGTAATATGTAACAGAAATGAGATGATGAAGTTCTTCTTCAAAACTATATACATTCGCTCCATACATATCAAACAATCTGGTCACACAATTTCAAGTCACCATTAAGAAGATTGAAATGGATCCGAAGAAAACCAATCACGATCAAAATGAAGTCTAATGACAAGTTTCATCAATGTTTCTTCTTGAAAAGGGAGGTATCGTAAGAAATGATTTAACTGTGAAGTAAAAACTTTTGAAGCATGGATTTTATTGTTATATATTGATTGCATCTTATTGAACGTTTTGGTTTCATTATCTTCTTATAGTCATAGCTCTAAGCTTTTATTTGAACCGTGATTTGTTGCTATAGTGTCTTTCATTCAATTATTTGTGTACCCAGTATTCCATCTTCCCATCATCACTGTTGTTGTTTCGTGTTAATACTGTTAACTAATCTGATTATTATTCTGGTCTTGTTTGTATATAAGTAAACGTCTGAAATAATAATAAGGATCCTGGACTGGTGAACATTGGTCTTGCGTCCTTCCTCTTCGCTCGAGTAAATATTTGGTTAATCGTCAGGCATAGAGTATTAGTCTTTCAAGTTCTTTCTGTGTACTAGTTGCTTAAGGTTGTCTATGCGTATTGGTTGTCTGTAGAACTTAACAAATACCATCATGGAGTCAGTCAAAAGGTGGATTTCAGTTATATCTTTTAGTTTTATTTCTTCTATCGTTTGTCTCATCAGTTTCACTGAAAGTACTATGGCTTGGAGTTCAAGACGAGGAACGCGAACAAATTTTAGGGGATGTATTCTAGATTTGTCAAGGATGGATCTACATCTCGTTTCCTTATATCATACTCCAATATCATATAAGATACAGCTTCATAATCGCTTTCCGAAGCACATGGAAACAACTGTAATGACATCCTTTTTTACTACATGGGTCAGTATTCAAAACATCGTAGAATCCTTGACGCTTTGGCACTTGTAATTTCCTACAACCGAATTTCGCAGTACAAGCGTAAATCTCTATCAATCATCTCATCTCATCCGCGGTTTTTAGGACACAGCTTTTGCAGAATCTGTTTAAACGTAAGTGATAGTGGTGCTAGGAACCCAAGTAAATCATACAATGATGCTGAATATGATAGGATACCCCTCTTAGTAGTTGGACGGTCGGGGAAGTTTACATCAAATAGAAAAGTCGGACTGAGTGAAACAACCATGTCCTAAAGTTATTTGTATACTTCCTCCCGAATCTCTTATATAAAACAAGATTATCTGATCTATCATTCACAAGAACCTCGTTCGGCACATCGTCATTAATAATAACCCATCTATGTAGACGGAAACCCCTGAAATCTACAAGACGCATCAAGTTATGTGCTAACTTGGAAGCCTCAGAAACTTTCTCCACTGAAACGAAACAATCGTCCACATAAAACGTTTCCCCTACCCCTACCGTACATCTTAAAGCATAGGTTAGATCTGTGTTCGTCACTTAGCGACCAATGGCAATTATGTGAATTAGGTCCTTGGTTCGAAACTCAGCTCAGAAATCCTTCCTTCGTTTTTAACCTTGTTAAAAGGTGTCCGTTTAAGTTCTAATAGCCGTTTATGAAGCTGAAGCTGAAACCGTTCAATCTCTAACTCAATCATTTGTTTCTACTTCTATTTCTTTAAGAACTGCCTCTAAATCTTCTAAATTACATTCTTCATTTACATAGATTTCGAACAAGAGACAACTAACTCTGGGGTTAAGACTTACATTATTAAAAACACGATTTAAAGAAGTAGGTGAGTTCACCCTAGAACCCAGAGAAACAATATTTTCAATTGTTGAATCGTTTATTTCTTCTGAACTGTCTGTATTGTACATCATTTTTCTGGTCCTCGTCATTGTCAGGTCACGATAACAAAAGTCTAATTTTAGACCAGAGTCGGGTACCGTAAGGATTCAGATCAAATTTAAACCAGAGTTGAGAACTTGTAAATTCATTTAAGAGTGTAATTACACGATTGAGATACACACGAAACCGTGGTTCAAAAGATAGCGGTTTGTCAAAAAGAGGACCAAAAGCAAACAAATTTAGAAATTGCTGTGTTTGAACATGAACAAAAAATGTTGGATAATGTCTGATCATTAGATTCTTTTATGGCAGATATTAAATCTTAAGAAGACTCATGCTGAATATAATCCAACCATACTTTTATAAAGTAATTGACCAACTTGAATAGACATTTGAATTCCGTAGTACCCGAGAGGACTGTCTTGATCAATCATAGTAAGTAGGACCATTCAGATAGCCTATTGTTGATAAGAAAACAGAGTCTAATCTTCAAAAGATCTTATAGCGTGCTTATAAATTCCCTTAGGAATCGATTATAAATGAAATGGAATCCTATCACCAATGAAAGTCATAATCACCGCTGACACAACTCATCCTTTTTTGTGTGTAATAACTACACTACTTACTAATAATCAGTAACTTATATCGTTTCCGATCATTTTTCGGCATGTGGCTTCACATTACGTTTTCATGAATCTGTGACGTTTAGCACATTTATAGAGGTAATTGTATTCTGCTGAAATTTGTATCAGTTATTGTTATTTCTTATATGTTCTTTAAACGCTTGTTTATTGGTAACAGTTTTCATTATCTTGTGTACGTAATGTTCGTTTCGATTTGTTATGTAGCGTGGAGTCGAGTCGCGATTGACTATGAACACCAATACAAGAAGACAACGTCCCAGTTAACCGATAAAATCCCCCCTAAGCCAAATATCAGAAGGCAGTTGATGGCTGTGGTCGAGATGTATTTGTTGGCGATCTTGTGGTATTGAAAGAATACCGAGATCGTGCCAAAGAAGTACAAGTGTGGTTACCAAGCGTAACCGAACCAGTGCAAGGTCACAATCGGAAGATAAAGGAGCGGTAATATGGCTGTCTTTAGCACAGTTAAAAACGACCACAGTAAAACGATCACTGGTACAATTGGTTATAATAATGATTGTTTCCACTAAATCAATCACGTTCTCTTGATAAAAGTAGGTCACTACAGTTACATGCCATTGTTGAATTTAACACAACTACTAAGTGTTACTTAATTTATAGTGCTTTTGGTAAGCAGTTCTTGTATGACTATTGTAAGATACACTTTTCTGATTATTCTTTGACCTATTTAGTCGTCTTAGGTCACTCAGAAATCGTGATTTGTAAAATATATCACTTATGTAATCATGAGTAGTAGTACCGTTTTAAAGATGAATTCTCTTGGCATTTTCGCATAATTCATTCGTTCAATTTCAATTCTCGAGCACATTTTTGACGATCATTGCGTTCTATTAACATTAAACTATCATAAAGTTTAGTGTACAAAGTAACTAATTTATCAAATACACATTTGTGTACTTGAAGTTGCGCAACACTTTTTTAAGTATTAATGATACTTTTCAAGTGACAAGATGTGATATCGGTGAAGCTAAACGAAGATGGAAGTAGGATACCACCGAATGATTGTAGTACAGTAGTTAGAATTGACTGATTTTAGAAATACAGCTATTAGATACGGGCTGTGGTTAAAAATTGACGGACACGCACAAAGCCTGGTACCGTTGATGGGGTTTTGTCAGAGAACTATTGAGAAGTTTGTTATTTGGATTAATAAGCGGTTCGATACTCATTAACCTTCAACGACACCCAAACCGACTGCGATATATGACAGGAATGAACTAACACCTAAGGCCAAATCACCTATTGAAACGCCTTTGTTTGTAACAGATAATTTACGACTCATGGATCTAAGTTTTCATCAGGATTCTAGACCATATTATGGACCGATTGTGACTGGCTGCTAACTTCTCACTGGTCTTTCCAGAAAACGAGTATCTCAATGTTTCTGTCGTGAACTTATTATTTCGTTTTAAGAGGAGAGTTCCTATGATTAATTACCGTTAATTAATAGTATAAAATTTCTACGATGGCAGTATTTATTTGTTTGGACACATAAATATTGGTACAAAGAGGCACCAAATACATGTGTGTCACTATATTTGTGTGTGGGCTGTGATACTCTGCTCGGATGCCCAGACCGAACAAGGCGGCTTTATTTGGAGAGCCACACTCGGAGCCTTCGGCCTATAGGTCTGATCCACAAGGCAGTGGAGCAACGTCAGAAGATGTAATCCTATGGTAGCTGGTAGCCAACTATTGGTTCATACGACATTCGTCCCCTCAAAATCCTGGAGCCCATGTACATCATTGGTTTGGAATCAGAGCTGTTCTACTCTCTTAGGTGGATCCTCTATATCCACCAACCCGCTTAAAGCGCCGGATATTCACTTTTCGTCCTCTCAATTTCGTAAACAACACCCATGATGCGAGAAAGCAGTGAGTAGTACTCCTCTCTCAGTGGTTGTATGCACGTGGTCATGTGAGAGCATCTCGAGAGAGGGAGCTAACTCTCCCCACCCTCAGCCGTACCAAGGTATTTGGGGGCCAATTTTATGGGAATAGGTTTCAGGTATGAATAGTTGCCCCACCCTAAACGCGTCAATAAGTAAAAAGTATACTCACATAGCAATGATAAATCATAAGAAACCGTCAACTGGTGTAGCTATATGTGTACACATATTCTCTTCTTATTTAGCTAATTAGACTGCACTATGAGTTTTAACAGTCAGAAGGATACTGGGTCACAACATGCTATTCATTAATTTGCACACATAACAGAATCTACTCTGATACAAAAGCATATCAAGAATGGTTGACCTAAATAAGGCAATAATTTGTGGAAAACATGAAGGAACGGCATTAGACATGATAAATATATGAACAGAGGTAGTATTTAATGAGTGATAATGTCTTGTTAGATATACAGACAAATCTCTTATGTACAATGCTTACATGTTATAGTGAATCACTGTGTCCATGTATTTTAAACTAATTTGGATGAACTCCCTTCTTCCACCATGAAATCTCCATCTCTACTTATTTACAATTGACTACGCGTCCTGTCCAGGAGCATCACCTCACACAACTTATGTATAAAGACTGAAATTCATTCATATAAGCTTGAATTAACTAGATTGTGTCTTCATCGAATACAAGTTCATTAGGATATCTAGGAGTTAAATTTTTACTTTGCTGGACAACTGCAAGCCCTAATACCGTTGACAGTGACTTCCAAGTATTTATTCAGAAACTAGTTTAGACAGCAACAATCCGTTGACATTGAATATTCTCTTGTCTGCAACCCTTCCCCTTCAAGGCCAATAGGTTTTTTTTAGATAAAATCCCAAGTTGGTAGAAACCTAGTCAAATATAATACGATACTTGGGGTGCAGACTGAATGATCAACTTTGCATTTCTACACTGTATAACTGACATCTCTTTATGAAACTACTTATTGGTCCTAGTAACGTAACACCCAATCATATATATTCAACGAGAAAGCCTGGACTCAATATGAAGGGACACCACTGACTCTACTGATAAAACATTCAAGAAGCTGGTTCAAAAACAATCCTGGCTACAATGACGAATATCACCATTTCATATAGTTTATGTAGTAAGTGTTTGAGTCCATTCAAACAAGCTTAGATGGTTTTTTCATTGTTGTTTAATTTTAGGAATTGTCAGTTAGTGTAGTACACTAGCAGACCGGCTTGCAAGCAGTTATCACACAGTCGTATTGCATTACCAAAATATAATATTGAATAAAGCCATTAATAATAATAATTAACCGACTAGTATTTTACTACTCGTTGTTTTTAACTTAAGTCACATTTAAAACAATCAAAACCAATAATAACAATATCAATCGTATTTGTATTAGTGATACTACTGAAGGGGACACGAAACCCTTAGCTGAAACATTAATGAATAACAGTTATTCATGGAGATTTATAAACCGTTGGAAAGGTAGCAATACAATGAGATCTGTGACATTTTTGGAACCTAAAAATCGAGCCTATATTATCTTGCCATTTAGAGGTAACCCAAATAGTCTCATGTTCAAACGAAGACCTAAATTAGCTACTAATAGGACATTTTGTGCAGTCCAGCACATGATTATCAAAAGCTCAAGGTCCGTGCTTCACCGAAGACTCAAACAGCATGTAAGTGATTGTGTAACATCCCATTGTCTATCAATTTACATGTATGCGTAGAAGTATGTACATAGGAAGGAACAGTCGTAAGCCGCAAGTAAGGGTGGCAGAACACATACCTAAGTTTCCACAAACACAAAAGAATCCCAATGATCAAATAAGATCACAGGATAGACAAATATCTTCCCCCACTGAGAAACACTTGGTTGAGACAGGTAATAAAGTTGATATCAAGTTAATCTTTGTAGTTTTGTACACTAAGTTTTGTTGAAGCCTTGGTTATACGTAAATTAAACCCCCCTTTATGTGTCTAAAAACAATTTGTTTTTATCCTTAACCTACCCTGGTAATACTGACTTACTACACAGCGTGGTTTTCGCATTGTTCTCGTGTACTTAATTATTATCATCTTTCTCTCCTCACCGTTTAATTTGTCTAGTTGATCTTATATTTCTCATACATGATGTCTTAACAAGTATATGTGTGATCAGATTATTAGAAACACATTGCACAAATGTATCACGTAATTCTGATAACCTTCGTCTTTTCATAGCATTATCCAAATTCATAGAATACATGTACCTCAATGACCTAGTTGAGATCCCTTCGATAGTGCGGGTTAAACTGGTTATAAAAGTCATTATATAACGGATCAACTTTTTGATACAATTTTTTAACCGGAAATTTAGTGATTAAAGGTTAATTGTCTAAAGTGCAGAACAGTAATTTGCATTGAGGGTCATTATAAAAGTGGGACGATCAATTAGCCTCCACTATAAGCTCATGAGCAAATGTACGTTCTAAATATATAGTCAGAAGTCGGACAGGCTAACAATTCATAATTTTATGTAACATATTCTTATCACTCACATTTGGTACAATTAGTGAATTATTAGACAAGTTATCATTTTTCATGACCAGTGTGCATCTACACGAATACGTGGAGAATCGAGTTAAATAAAGGTACGGTGAGGCTGAGGATACCTACCAACTAAAATCGATACACGACATTTAGAACATGAAAATCCACAGTCACAAAATATCCCTCGAAAGAGACAGCTTGAAGTGTACTTTAATAAAATATCCAACTAAAATTAGCACTAGGTTGGCCCCTAAAAACGCGACGAATATGATGGATTAGGAGAAAACAGAGCTGTTGTTCCGTGGCCCAGAAACTAGTTTCCAACTAAAGTCACAAGTAAGAAGTTTACCACGACTACCACAGATTAGCGTTTCACAGTAAGCTCTGCATCACAAAAGGAAACGTATATACTTCCTGAGTACCAAACTGTAAAGAAAACCAATAAATACAAGTAATTGAAATGGAGCTGTGAAAATTTGTGACAACCACCGTATTGTTAGGTAAATATCAACGACAAGAACATATCTATAGGAGATAAAACTCAGATTTTATAAATAATCTAGTTTACAACAAATTAAAAAGGAGCAAAAATTAATTTTTACAGCTTATATGTACATATTTACACAAGTTCCGCGGTTAAAGAAACACGATTGGGAAGTATTTACTTAAATGACTGTATAGTATATGGGCTGGCAATAGGTTGGAAATAATCAGAAGGACAACGACACACTAGTTTACAACAACGCAGATCCCTCAGTACATCTTCTTCCATACCTATAAAACTAAGAAGTAAGAAAAAACCAAATAACCTATTATATAATCTGATGGTCGAAATTCTTCATCCCTGCAACCCGAAGTTGGGATCAACCAAGTTAAGAAGCAGCAACTATCACCAACCAAATCAGTGGCCAGTCCTGATACTTACATCAATAAAGACTTATTACCTCTTATTTGGGCATAGAAAACTTCACCATCAACATCCAATAGCGAAACTATATCGCCCACATGATACCAAACATTCTAGAAATAAGACATTACTAAGATTAAAGCAACCTCATGGTAGACACAATTGCGAAGGCTAATAAGAGCTGGAGGGTTTCCCAATTTTTGCGTCTGGTGGACACTAAGAAATCAATATACAAATTACCTCTCTTTTAAGTACATGACGTCGGGAACGTGATTTTTGTGCGGTTCCTTTACCATTGTAGTTACCATACAATCCTCTACTTCTGTTTGATAAAACTCTAGATCTCATAGATTTCCTTGTTTGAGATGCTGGTTTTATTTTCGGCAGACCAGAAACAAGACTGGATTCACTTCCAAGCTTTTTACATCGAGTCCTTGTTAGTGTTCGAACAGACGTCTGGGAAGTTCCATCGGAATTAGACGCCTCTGATATATCTGGAACACCTACTAGGTAAACTAGAGTATAGTAAGTACTTCGAGCTTCCATATCGGCATCAGCAGCAACCTTCTGGCTATCAAGACACTGGAGCATAATAAAAATATAGTACCGCAGTTGTTGAAAAATCACGATCCAAATGGTTCAAATGGTTCAAATGGTTGTGGACGGAATAGAAGAAGCTTTCGCTTAACAGGCTTCCGTGTCTAGTAGCAGGGGATCACCAAATCCTCCAGGCAGGAACCTAGGTATGTTAACAATAAAAGAGGAAAAGAAATTGGTAAATCATAGTGCGATGCTGTCCTTGGTCCTTAAGAATAGGTCAAGTTGCCTCTTGAAGGACTCCTGAGAAGTCGCCTGGACTAGCTCGGCCGGCAGCGAATTCCAGCTTTTGACAACTCTTAAGGAGTAGAAGTTGTGTCTACATTCCGTCTTGCTATGTTGTGTTTCCAGTTTCTGGGTGTTACCCCTTAGGTTATTGTTCGAACTAAGCTTAAGTAGGTGTTTAAGAGGATGTCCAGAAGTGTTAAGAATACTATAAGCCATTAATAAATCACCTCTAAGACGCCTATATTCTAGTGGGTAAAGGTCTAGTGAACGGAGGCGTTCTTCGTAAGGCTTAGATTTGAGTCCTCGAACTGATTTCGTGGCTCGCCGTTGGATACGCTCCAAAGTGACCTTATCCTTTTGGAGTGAGGGGGGGAGTACTATGTTTCCGTACTCTAAATGGGGACGGATGAAACTATTGAAGATTGTGTGGAAAGTTCTTCCGTCAAACTGACCAAAAATGCGCCTCAACGTTACCAGTGCAAGGTTTGCTCGGAAGGCATTTTTGTCACAGTTAGCGTAAGACTTTAAGTCATGGGGCACCAGGACTCCTAAATCTTTTCGACTTGGGATACTACTAGAGAGGAGTTTCCTAAGTTGTAACTGTAGTTTGCAACATGTCGCAGATGGACTACTTTACACTTAGAAGTGTTAAAGGTAAGTCCGTTATCGTCTGCCCAACTATGAAGTCGAGTCAGATCCTCTTGAAGAGCCTGTATATCGTCTTGGTTGCGTATCTCTCTCCAAAGTTTCACGTCGTCGGCAAAAAGTAATAAGTCTGACGTTACCTGTTGAGGAAGATCATTTATGTAAATCAAGAAGAGAAGAGGCCCTAGTACTGAGCCCTGGGGGACCCCACTAGAACATTCCATAGCTTGAGATAAAGTGAAATTAACCCTAACCTTAAAGTGTCGATTTTTAGGTATGAAGTAAGCCAGTCGATTAGAGGTGGTTTGATACCTAGTCGTTTGAGCTTGTTGATAAGACACAAGTGGTTAACCTTATCAAAAGCTTTTGAGAAATCAAGGTAAATGACATCAACCTTTCCCTTGCGATCGAGGATGCTTGTCCATCTGTCCACCGCAGTCAGCAGGTTGGTTATACAAGAGTAACCCTTCCTGAAACCATGCTGTTGGGGTGAGAAGAAATTTAAGGACAGTAGGTAGTCATTTAAACCGTCGCATATCAGGGACTCCATGAGTTTTGAAGGTAACGACAGAAGAGCTACCGGCCGGTAACTTGAAGGTTCATTGCGTCGACCACCTTTGAAAATTGGTGTGATGTGAGCCAACTTCCAATTTTCCGGTAGTTTGCCTCGGCTAAGCGAGTGTGAAAACATCACGCTAAGCGGCGTTGCCAGGATTGAGGCTGCCTCCCTCAGTATGGCAGGATGAACCATATCCGGGCCAGGAGAAGTGTCAAGTCGTAAGTGCTGCAGTTTCCGGAACACCAAGTCAGCGCTTAGGTCCACTTCAGAAAGTCCTGTGGAATTGCAGATGAAACTGTCGTCAATAAAGTTGATATCAGCCGGTTGAAATGTTTGAGAGTAATGGGCCGCCAGAAGGTTAGCGGCGTCGCCATCGTTGTTGGTCGGGCCGTTAGGACCTAGCAGTTGAGAAACTCCTGTTTTGGCTTGACGAAGAGAGGCTGCATAACGGAATAGGCTTCTAGGGTTAGAGGCGAATTTGTCCATAAGCTTTGTTTGGTACTGAAGCCTGTCTTCTCTTATAGCCTTCGTGCATGTGTTCCTGATATGTTTGTATTGCCTATACGCTCCATCGTTATTAGTTCGTTTGTATTCCGCCCAACAGTGCCGTTTGCGGCTTAGGAGGCGGAGGGTACGGTTCTTGATTACTGTAGGTGGCTTGAAGCTTTTGGGAACCGTTTGAGGAACTGAATGGTTTGTAGCACGTAAGAGCGTGTGCAGCAAGAAGTCCCAATGACCATCCACATCGATTTGAGGGTGAACATCCCAAGCCACCTGTTGTAGATGGTCATGTAGAGCTCGCACATTCAGCCGTTTAAAATTCCATCGCAAATTATTGTTGGGATACCTTAGCTTAGTTTTGATGACAAAACTGAAGGCTATGACGGCATGATCGCTTTTTCCCAGAGGAGCCAGGATTGAGAGGTTGTCGACTAGGAATTCTTCGTTAGTGAATACACAGTCTAAGCGCGATGGTGTCTGACTGTTTCTCCAACGAGTTGCCGACCTCACATTTTCATATAAGCCCAAGTTATCGATGAGGTTGAAGAACCGAGCTTCAGTTGAGTTGTCGCCTCCAGTGTACGTGTGTTCCGCGAAGTTGACTCTAGGGAGATTAAAGTCCCCTAGAATCAGGATGTGTGTGAAACCGAGACGGATAGAGCGGGATAGTCCTTCCAGCATACGACTATCGTACTCGGTGTCGGCAGTTGGCTTCCTGTAAATGACTCCGACTAGACACCTGGAAGTACTAGACAACCTTACAGAGCACCATATGGATTCCTCAAGATTGTTAAACTCGAGGTTGTGAACCTGGTGCACCTCCAAGCAAGAGCTTATGTATATGGCTACTCCGCCCCCAATTCCTATTTTTCTGTCGTTGCGGAACAAAGTCATCCCAGGCAATGCTAACTCTTGATCCGAGAACTGAGAAGATGTCCAGGTTTCAGATATTCCTATCAGATGGGCCTTGTTAGCGTCGCTAAGTTCACGTAGTTCATCCAGTTTGTTTGGTAAACTCGCGGCGTTCGTATATAAGCAGTTTATGCTTTCAATTTGGAACGCATGAGCTTCGTCCTGTTTTTCTGTATGAACCTTATGTGAATGGACAGGTAGCCCACCTATATGAGGTTTGCCGAGGTGGTAGGCCCTGTCCTTTACACGTTTTTTTATCGTTTAGACAGTCCACAAGTGGAATGGTCAGCTCCAGCTTGCCTTTGTTCTTGGTCCTGACTTCGTATGGCCTATCCGGGTGCATGTGGATTCCAGGTGGCAATCGACGTCTGTTGGCACGAAATGCTTCCAGAACTGCAGCCGCCATGTGAGAAGATGGGAAGGTTATCTTCATCAGACGAGGTCTAGGATCACCGTCCTTCTTGGCTAGTCTCGTCACATGCTGAGTCAGTATGTGTTTGAGCCTCAAGGACTGTTTGATGAATTTCCATTCCCTGATGTCAGAATTTGATTGAGTAGGGTCTGCATTTTCCGGTATACCTTGGACAATTATGTTTCTTCCGCGGAAGAACTTCTCGCGAGATTCTTTAGGGACGTTTCGTATGATATTGCGCTCAGAGTACGGTATGTCGGGCAATATTCTTACGTTACCATCTGATTTCAGTAAGTGACTTGCTAGCAAGACGTCCTCTACGTCGGTAGCATTCTTAAGTGTTACTCGGAGAAGCCTCGGGTGATTTAGATGCTTAGAATCCTTTCCTCGAGTGAGCCGGGTGACCGTCAAAGGCTCTATTCTAGGAAGTTCGAGCTTTTTGTTCAATTCACCCCACAGCATCCTGTCGTTTTTATCCTGCAGACTGAGAGGAAGGTCAGGATTGTCGACGAGGTTCATGATAATGAGAGAATCGTCACGAACTGTTGTTAATTTACCAGGTTTCACGATGGGTTCAGGTTTAATAACTTGTTTTTGGAGGTCAGTGTGCGTTTATGAATCTTGGGCTCTTTATTGACCGGACGAACAGTCTTGGGGGTAGACTGTGCGACTAAATCACCAGTTATTTTCCGTGCAGCAACACTTGGGTTGCTCGGCTTAGGCGGTGATGCCTGGTTCTTTTGGGCTCTCTTAACGCGGGTCGAATCGCCTGCAGGGTTTTGGGAACCACTGTTGTGTTCAGCGACCCTGAGCTGGGAGACCCGAGTTTGCCTAGGGAGTCTAGTACCGTCGACGTAATGATGGTACTGAGCCTCGACACGTCGTCGTTAGTGTTGATGGATGCTCCATCGATGACATACCTATCGACATCCCTATTTTTGAGTCCGTTGCGCGCTCTTGTTTGTATATCGGTTTTTTTACTGTCGTATTCCAAGTTAACTGACAGCTTGTTTCGAAGACCTGTCAGTAGGACAATGATGTTACTCAGCAAGACTACTGCGTCCGTGTTGCACGTGACACATACCCACTTTTGGTCTGACTTGCTGAGTTTGTTGTAAGCAGTTGCTGTCAGATTTGTGCATGCTTCGTGAAACCAACCTTTGCAGTTGTCACACTGCATGCCAGTTGTGACAGCAAAACGGCATCCCGGACGTTTGCATGAGTTTTTCATGACGGTGTTGAAGCAAACTATGTTATAGATGCTGGCAAAGCTTAAGACCTTTTTAAAAAAAAACACTAAAATGCACACTGAAAACGGACAAAAACGGACAAAACGAGTGATGTAAACTGAAACTAGTCTATACGTGAAAAACAAAAAAAACCGAATAGTAAGCTGAGGCAAAACCACAGGTAACTATTAAATATAGTGAAACTCAAAAAAAAGTAATCTACCGAACGTATAGCTCAGGATAGATTTTTTAGAACTGAAATAGTACTTTTGTTGCGTAAGAACACAGCAAAAGTTTGATATATGCAAATCACGTTAGGACTAAACTTCCCGTTCGAAAATCGTCAATTTTCAGTCTTTGGAAGAGACACTACGAAACTCAATTACATTTTGGAGGAACTAAAATACATTGAAAAAAATTAAATGTCTTCATTACGATCGAGCGTAAATCAACGAATTTTTTCACTCACGAGTCTTGATGTTGAAGAACACTGAAAGTCATAACAGATCAGGTGAAATTAAGTTTGTTCACAATTAATTCAATCAAGTCATTTTATTAATGGAATAACGAACTGAGTCATCCGAACAACAACTTATCTATATCATTGTATCTTCAGTACTATTGTGAATGTATGAACATATAGTGACTTACTTTTATCACGAGAACACGATTGGTTTAATGAAAACAATTATTATTACCAGTGACTGTTTTAATGTGCTCTTTGTTTAACCGTGCTGAAAACATCCATTATACTTACTTCGATTGTGACCTCGCGCGAATCGGGTTATGCTCAGTAACCAAGCTTGTATCCTGGCACGATCTCGGTATCCTTTCGATACCACGAGATCACCAGCAAATATATCTCGACTTGGTCCATTAACTGCCTTCTGATATTTGGCTTCCAGGGGATTTTGTCGATATCCTGGCACGCGTTCCTTTGTAGTGGTATTCCTAGTCAATCTCGACTCGACTCCACGCTACAACTGGTGAGTCGAATTCTGGAACACGCCGTAACCTCTGGTCCAATCGCCCAAAGAAGTCAATTTGGTGAGTCTATTGTTAATCTACTCACGTCTGTCGTATATTTTCATATTATTTTTCAATATATAATATACTCGACATGATGGATAACGATAAGAATAGTATTGATATAATAGACTCCCATGTATGTGTACCGAATCCTTGGCACTTTCTATTCGCGTGACGACAATTTCCACGCTTTAGTCGAGAAAGTTTCCCCTAATAACTATTCTCCTCACTGACCCGGCTGCTTGGTGCGGAACGCATACTCATACGCATTACCGTCTACCACCCAGCACCAAATGGTTAAGTTGAACGGTTTCATTGCCAACTTAAAAGTGCTCTACGAGCACACGAAAACGACAACTGGTAAGAAACCTTACCGCTCGTCCTCTTAGGCATCAGAACGAGCTTGAAGGCAGATATACAATATTCCGCCGCTGAACTTGTATACGGCACGACATTGCGTCTGCCTGGGGAATTTTTCACACCACGGAGCAGACCTAATTTCGGTAAATCAGACCACGTCCATCGACTGTCTGCATTTATGCGAACGCTATCTCCGGTGTCAACTCGAATACAACATTGACAGGTCGCTCTCCCTCGAGAGTTATCTACCTGTTCACATGTTTTCATACTAGTAGGTTCGGCACACAAAACCATGCAACAACCTTGCGAAGGCCGTTTTCACGTGATCGCTCGTCATGAAAAGACCTTCAAGGTTGATCGACATGGCTGCGTCGAGATCGTCAGCACTGATCGTCCCAAACGAGCACACGTCGATGACAGTGCCCTATCTGATAACTTGAGACTTAATACTAGACCTATCAAACCTACTAGCGGGATCCTTAAATCTTCTTCAGGTCCAGCGCTAGATACATCCGAGACCTCATTCTCACGTCCCGGTCAACAGCACGCGTCATCTGCACCATTTACGGGCGAGACTTCAGTCTCACGTCCAGATCAGAAGGCCACGCCGCCTTTGACTTCGGATGAGATTGCAGGCTCACGAAATACGATTGGGACTACCGTCTCACGTTCCGGTCGCCAAGTGAGGTTACCCACACGTTTCCGCGACTAGCCGCACAGTCAACAACGGATACGGTGTAGGACTATTCCTATACTGCATGCATGCTACACTCTTTTTTCTTTTTGATTTTTTTCTGTATCCTGAGCCCACGCCTCCGACCATCCCCATTTGGTACCATTGACTTCAGTCAATTTTGGCGAAAGCTGGACTGGCCACCCACGCTCTTGTCAACGCACTCAGTCGATATTTTGGTTTCAAATGTTTGGCATCCGTTTGGTCTCGAACTTGATCGTTGTGGTCGCTTCTGGCTTCTCGGCTCAACGTGGTTTCTTCTTAATGCCCTTTTTGTAATATCGTTGCTTGTGTTGTACGATCATAAGAGTGGCCATGGTGCCTGGATAAAAGAATACAGTGATCCACATTACATACGTATTAACCGCATGCTGTGACTTTGATATAAGCTAAGATATTACGCTTCATACCAAACATGAGTAAGCTGCCAATCATCGATGTAGACCGCCTACGTTGGTAATCTACATCCACCGAGTCCGTATATGTCCAGGACTACTATCTTTTCTGAATTTCAATATGGCTTTTTATCCTGTAGAATATTAAATGCTAACCTGAAATAGTTACGCACTATCACTCAAAACAGAAAGCCTGTTCTTAAATTCCTGCTAAACTTTTCCCAGACATCCTATACAATAAATCGTAAACTACCATAATTAAAACTAAAGTATAAGGGTGCTGGTGAGTGTTTGCTTATTTGGTCACATGGTTATCAATTTCACCAAGAGGCTGCAATTGAGCGGAGTTGTTTCCTTTTTGCAAAGTATCTGTCATTAAAATGGGGTCCCATGAAATCCTATAC
Organism: Schistosoma haematobium; assembly: GCF_000699445.3. NCBI lineage: Eukaryota > Metazoa > Platyhelminthes > Trematoda > Strigeidida > Schistosomatidae > Schistosoma > Schistosoma haematobium. The sequence goes on from NC_067199.1 coordinate 44,544,961, forward strand.
ACAGTCAACATTTATTTGACCAGTCTTCTAACTTCTTGAACTACTTGAACTTCTAGGTATTTGTTCTGCATGAATTATTTTAATATTTTTCAGGTGGTACGTGGTCCAGCGCCATTCAGAGAAATTTAAACATGAAGAGGAAACTAAAATCGTATTTGTGTAATATATTAGTAAATGCTTAATCCTATGAATGGATAATTATGGCACACCGAGCTCATATTTTAGGTGTGGTACAATATTCACACGTATTTGAATTATCGTATAAACTAGGAATCCAGAATTCACGCAACTGAATGAAGAAGTAAGACACAAGCACAAACGAATGTATTGTATTTGGAATTTGAAATCAAGCATTCAACAAGTACAAAGGTATCATTAGTTCGTTGAAACACCACATCCGCCACAGCTTAAATTGGAGTCCAGGTGTTTGTAATCAATCGTACGCCTTCTTCTCAAATTCATCCTGAGTTTGTCTGACATTGTATTGGATAAGGATTCTGCATTATCTAGAATGTGCTCATCAGCATTAGAATTAACAACCGAAATCGGAACTAACTCACCTGGTTCCTGAAATTGTATTTGATCTACATGTCGACTGTGTGTACTTAATTCATTGATGTCTAAAATTCGCACCATCGATTTGCCGACGTTCTTCAGAACAACACCCGTAGATGGTCGAAGATCATTTCCTCGATAGTATGTAACTTCTGCAGACTCCAAACATCTCATATTCGACTGAAGAATTCTTCCTTTCAATAGCTTCGCTGGAGTCTCCTTCGTCACCGAATGTCTGGCATTTCTATATTGCAATAGAAAGGTATCTACTCCCCTCTCCAGCTCATTAAATGTTGAGGGGGCTATAGAATCAATACCAGTCTTTAATGTCCTAACAAAATTCTCTGCCTGACCATTAGAACATGGATGTCTGGGAGCAGTAAATAGATGTTTGCACCCTATACCGTTCAACCAGGTAGTGACTGCATCTGCAGCGAAATGAGAGCCATTATCAGTCACTAACACCATAGGAACCCCTTCTCGACTAGACACCTTTCTTAATGCTTGGATTGTAGAATCAGAATTTGGTGAGGTTGTGAAAAAACGTCTGGTCACTTTGAAAAAGAATCAATAACTACCAGAGCATAGTATTTGCCTAGAAACGGACCACAGTAGTCAGCATGAATTCTCTCCCAGGCCTCGGAAGATGCTGGCCATGGAGTCCACTTCGAAGGATGATTTTTTAATTGATGACATTTCTCATAATTGTTAGCCGTACGGCATATATCTGCATTTATCTATGGCCACCAACATGTTAGCCTTACCAAGGTCTTCATTTTCTCAACACCTAAATGTCCACTATGGAGATCTTCAAGAACAGGTTTACGCAATGAAGGAGGAATGACAACACGATCATTTAAACACAGAATACCATCAGGAGTAGTAGATAGTTCATCCCGCTTTGAAAAATAGATAGAAAATCTACGTTTCAAATTACCATTCCAGCTTTTCCGTATAGCACTGAGTATACATCCAAAATATCTGCGAGTTTCTCTAATGAAATCTGAACGTCTCACTGGTAAAGGTTGCACTACCAAACAGTCCGAAGTATTAATAGGTCTATCTTGTAATGACTATCGAGAAATGTAGTCAACATGTTGAATTTGTTTGACACTTCTGTGCTGAACCGTATAGTCATATGCACTCAAAGCAATACTCCATCGCTGAACCATAGCTGCTGAGGAACGTGCTAAGGATTTTTCGGGATGATAAATAAACTTTAAAGCTTCATGATCAGTAACAATAGTGAATTTCTTTCCGAATAAATATTTATGAAGTCTTTTAACAGCCCAAAACACAGCTAATGCTTCCCGCTGAGTCTGTGAATATCCTTGTTCAGTAACAGTAAATTTGCGTGAAACACAAATAACTGGACTACCTTCCTGTTCCAAAACTGCACCAATTCCCACAGGTGATGCATCAGTAATAAGCACAGAATGTACATTAGGGGAGTACGTTCGAAGAACAGCATCACTTTGAAGAAACTTCAGTAGACTTCGTAAGCATGACTCTTGTTCCTCACTCCATTTGAATGAATTGGATGTTAAAATATTAAATAAACAATTTGCACGACAAGAAAAATTAGGAATAAAACGGGAATAGTATTGAAGAGCACCCACTAGTGAACGTAATTCCGTAAGATTTTTTGGAGATGGTTCACTTGTCAGTGAAGCTGGTCGTTTCATATCTGGTCTAAAACCATTACCATCAACTAGGTATCCAAGGCATTCAAAACTAGATACACAAAATGAACACTTATTTGGATTCACTGTAATATTCTTCTCAATTAAACGACGCAATAAAGCAATAAGTCTCTGGTCATGAACTACCTTATTGGAACCATGGACAATGAGATCATCTTGTTAAACTTCAACACCTTCAAGATCACTAACTACTTTATTCATAACTTCCTGAAATATGGCTGGAGAACAACTTAGACCAAATGGAAGGAAATTGTACTTGAACAGACCAAAAGGAGTGTTAATTGTCGTCAAAATAGATGAAGATTGATCTAAAGGAATTTGATGATAAGCATCTTTTAGGTCAACTTTCGAGAACAATTTAGAACCATGAAGTCGATCTAGAATATCTTCAGCCTCTACCGTCGTGCGCGTTTGCTTCAACAAATGGGAGTTAATCTATAGTCACCGTCCGACTTCAGTGACGTAACGGTAGGAGTGCCCTATGCTGAAGATTGAGTTGGTTCAATTATGCCTTTCGCACACAAATCGTTTAATGTCTTATGTAATGCTTCTCGAAAACCATAAGGAATTATTAGTCTTTCAAGAAAGACTGGATCACCCTGTACTTGAAGTTTTATCGGCTGAATTTTCATACCTCCACTGCACTTAGCACACATAGCTATCAAATCTTTGAGTAAAGTATCAGAATTTATTTAGAAACTAGGAAAGACAACTCCACCTTAAGCCTTTTCAAATTCTTTAAACCTAGTATTGACAGTCCTGTTTCAGTAACTAAAAATTCACAAGGCATGTATGAAGAATTATTATCTCTTATTAGCAATTCACAGCATCCTCGTATGGGCAGTCTGTTTCCAGTAATCGCCAATATTGATACTTCAGCGGGTCATACCACAACGTTAGGATCTAAAGATTTGAAGTTCTTGAATGAAATAATGAACTCTATATTGCCTGTGTCCACAATAAAGTCATGAAATGAACCAAGCGATGTATATAGTCGCTTTTGAATATGAGCATTAACTTTCGAAATGTTAGACAAAGATAAATGATCACTAGAAACATCCGAATTATTGAGATTTAAATTACAAGATTTAGTACAACTTGAAGCAAAATGGACAGTAGCTTTGCATACTGAATGAATGTGTCCTATCTTACCACATTTAAAACATTTAGCATTACGGAATCCACATGAATTACGAGAATGAAACTTTCCACATGATAAACATTTACCAAACTTCATCTCACCTTTGTGATTTGCTTTGTAATCCCTTGTTGAAATACCTTTCATATTTACACGAGAATAGGAATCACTGTTAAACGAACGCAAGTTTGATTGACCCTGAGATTGTAGTTCATCATGACGACTAAGCAAAGTATTACAAATCTTCATCGACTGGATATCAAGTTCATTCACTGCCTCGCAGTTAATACACGCAGTGCTGGCATCTTGAAAGAAACAGTTTGACATTCTTAACAGTTCTCTTTCCAAACCCGGTATGTTAATTCCTGCAATTAACCGATCTCTCAGTTGCACATGAAGTTGACCACCGAAATTACACTTGGCAGCTTGTTTCTGCAATTCAAGGATGTGTAGCGTGTTCCAAACTTTAGGATCACCAATTGTAGTGTGGCGTCGAGTTGGGATTAACTATGAACACCGCTACAAAGAAACACGTGCCAATTAGATCAGAAGGCGTAAGAAGCTCGTTCCAAATGACTCCATAAAATCCCCGAGAAGCCGAATACCAGAAGGCAATTAATGGACCAAGTCGATGTTTATTTGCTGGCGATCTCGTGGCATCGAGAGGATACCGAGATCGTTCCAGGATACAAGCTTGGTTACAGAACGTAACCGAATTCGCGCGAAGTTACAATCAAAGTGTGTGTATAAGAATGGAAGCACAAAATAGCTGTCATTAGCACAGTCAAACAAAAGCACATTAAAATAAACACTGGTACAGTTGGTTATAATAATAATTGTTTTTATTAAACCAGTCGTGTTCTCGTGATAAATGTGAGTCACTACAGATGAATCCCCGAACTTTTTGGTCATTTTGACGAACCATCCTGATAAATTTCGCCCTTTCACGGCATTCAAAACTTGTTCACTTTACATGATTTAGTAATAGCTCCTTAAGACTTGCATGAGGAAGTGAGATAGGTTTTTCTGGATTTTCGAAAGTTCTTAATAAGCTGTACGCTTCTCTCCCAATGAATGTCAGGAAATGTGACACAGTTTTATCACCTTTAACATCTTTCTTAGTCATGCTCCAGATTTCAAACCTTTCCAAATAATCCTCAAAAGCTTCCGAATTGTGATGAATATCTAACTTTTCCATCGCAGGCTCCATTCGTACGTATTTGAATTATCGTATAAACTAGGAATCCAGAATTCACGCAACTGAATGAAGAAGTAAGACACAAGCACAAACGAATGTATTGTATTTGGAATTTGAAATCAAGCAATCCACAAGTATCAAGGCATAATTAGTGCGTTCAAACACCACACGTGGTTCTGAAGATTAGGGTCCATACTTAATACTTAACTCTCGCTTATACTACTGGATTGAAAGCTTCAGTTTGCCTAATCTTATCTTCAAAGTACATTCTTGAATTGCACTTTAATCGTGATGATGAGCTTAAAAGCAATTTTGAACGATTATAACACATACCGAACTGTTAACATTACCCTCTACAGTTAGATATATAATCCACTAAATCATTATATTACAGGAAATAAATCAGACTTATGTGCGGAAGGTAAGTTTATGTGAAGTTTTCGCCAGAGACTAAGCAAACATAGAGTTACTACATCCTGTGCGGAGTTTCAGTTTTTAGGTCACCGACATTTTTACAAAGATATTTAATAGGAGAGATAAGAACTATCAAAAGGTGATTCAGTGAAATCATTGAAATGTATGATTTCTTAATTAGAATAACCAAGTTCACTGACATCAGAAAAAAATGGAATAAGACTGATCATCAAAGACAGGTCGCAATTGTTTGAGATAATTTAAATTCAATCAATGTAACTGCATTATCATTGGAATTTGCGAGATTCTACAATCAAATATCAGTTTTATGAACACCGGCTTCTTTGTGATGCAAGGAGTCACAAAGTACAGAATGGTCACGGAAACAAGAATTGTATACATGAAAATACTATAGTGTCGGTTGACATGTTAAGCCCATGTATCTTATTCTAGCTTTCGAACAGGCCAATCTACTCATCCTAGTTGAGTAATGTTATGACCTTGTTAATTATTCGTTTATCAACGTTGACTGTTTTTATATGGGCGTATGCATATGTACACTTCTTATCCTCTTCATCACATGTCTGTAGCCTATTTTGGTGTGACTATAAATATTGACTAACACTTGACTAAATGGAGTTGGCCTACCCGCCACATCCACAGCGCGTCGTTTCTCTTCGCTTCTCCAGTATTTCGTCTGGACCAAAGATTGCATGAAATATGTGTTCGAAATTCATTCTCGTATTTGACTTATGTAATCCCGTTATTGACCAACGCGATTTAAGTCGATGATTGTATACGAGGATAGGCGACATATACATTTCGACAACAATCATTCACACGATCTACTTGGAGTCAGATTCTGGACCACTAAAATACATCTGTCCAGTTTAATGTAAATGTTCATTGTACTAATTTACTAAGCGTTTATTTATCTTTTCAGCAGACTCTCGAGAATTTCATGGAGTTGGTTCTTTTTATTAATCAATCAAAAACAAGTGTCATGTCTGCACAAAACGTGGTTAGATATCCATAGTCGGCGCACTAAACAGGATGTCTGTATTCATCTTGGTGTAAATAATTATCAATACAATGTGATAAAATTTACATCTATTCTAGTAGTTTTTTGCGTAACTAAGGGATGGGATGTTCAGCGGTGGGACTACTTGCGAAAATTCACATACATACTGTAACATGAGTGTCTCATGATCACTATTGTTCAGTAAAGAAACAGATGGCATATATTTTTTATGTGTTTTAATGATCATAGGCATAAATAATAAATGTCTGAGTCCTACCAGCTTTTTAGCGAGGAAGAATTATTCCAAACTGGTTACATCAAGAAAGAGCTGTTAGTTTGAGAATAGCGAACTACTTAGAGGGGATAATAGATAGAGCCTCTGGTCTTTGACAAAAGATTAAAGTAGAAATTGTGAATCAGTGCCTTTTACAATAATAAAGCTAACTGATGTCAAACACCCAGGCTTACTCGCGTATCGCGAAACAAAAGCTTAACAAAGTCAGCCTTGTGACGATAAGAATTAACTGCTGTGTGATTTCTAAACAGAACAATAGTACGGAATTTGACTTGGTAGTTTAATACACCAAGTTCAGTATGCAGTATTCATATGCGGTCTAGATGACTAATCGCAGGTGCGCCAACCTGTTAATCGTTACACATCAACGCAAACCAAGATCCCTATGTTTCACAACCACACAAGACTGCTAAGTGCACACCCTCTGCCGTAAGGCTGTGAGAGCAATGGATTCTGACAATGTGGCTTCCTAATTGCCACCGACTGAACTCATAGGTTGTTTGCATATATCTTCCGATGCTTTGAGGTATGAACGGATATATTTACTGACCGGAGGTTCATTATGAACATGGATTGTATGGTAGTTATTAGTGAACTTCTCAAGCAGATACTCACTCTCTGTGGAACTTGACATGTCGCCTAACACACGAAAAACCACTACCATTATGTAGTTCCTTGTCCTCCGGCTGCTATATCGAAATAAATCTATGATGCTTATAGAAACAGAAAAAACACAATTACCTTCACGAATTAGATCTTTAGAAATAGTGGCCTTGGAACCTGAAAATAAAGGGACGTTTAAATGCATTTCTTACTTCAAGCTTTGGAAAACGTTGAAGATCCTTTATAGCGTCATATGGACGTAAAAGTACGTCAATGTCTGTCTTACTCCAGATTTTCCAGAACGTCAACAGAAGAAAATCACCTTTTCTGAGACATTTTTTAAGTGTTTGTGAGCACTTTACACAGTATTGTGTTGTTGCTCAGGCTAATTTACTGAGCCTACCTCGCGGACGAAAAAACGTGACTAAATGTTCAAGGTCCTAAATGGTATCGGCGGGAAGCAGATCTTGACTACTTTACTGCACAAATCAATGTGGGAGAAACAAGTCCCAATCCTGAGACCCACTAATTGAAACCCGGATATTTCTTTTACCACTAATCTATGATTCCTATAAGTCTGTTTAATATAAACGTATTGCAACAGTTTTCGGAAAACCGCACCATTGGGGTGAAATAGAAGTGATCTAGAGATTAAAAATGGCAGCACAATCTATTCAACGATTGATAACCCTCGTCCCTAAAAGTGTTTACGATCGGTAAATTAATTGAACAGCATGAGATGATCTTGAAAATAAATCAACAAATCTGACCAAGTTCGTTTAAATTTTAATATGGATAATTCTACTACGATTATTGTTATTGCGTTCTGTTCATGTCAGAGATAAAGTCAAGCGTGTGTTGTATTGTATCGACAATAGTTATGACATTCCGACATTTTCCACTTTGTATTTATTTATTATTGTAAACACATGAATATAGGTAAAAAAAGGCACCAAATAGATCTGCGCCACATAAATCATTCGATTTATGTGAGGGTTGGGATGCCCAAACTGAAGCAGGTGGTTTTCTTAAGGGGCCACACCCTGAGCGTTTGACCTAAACGTCTAATCCATAAGGCAGGGGAGCACCGTCAGGAGATGTAGTCCAATGGTGGCCGGTGACCAACAATTGGTTCATATGCCATTATTTCCTTCAGGATCCTGGAGCTCATGTGCACGATCGGTTTGAAATCAGAGTTATCCAACTCCCCTAGGTGGATCCTCTATATTCACCAATCTGCTTAAAGCGCCGGATATTCACTTTTCGTCCTCGCAATTTCGTAAAAAACACCCGTGATGCGAGGAGGCAGTGAGTTGGACTTCCCTATCAGTGGTTGTATGCACATCGTCATGTGAGAGCATTTGGAGAGAGATAGCTAACTCTCACCACTCTCGGCCGTATCAGGGCATTCGGGGGCTTTCCATCTGGTAAGTAGGCCATTCCTAATATAGAAATATGTTGTTAACATTGTATCGTAGAAAACACTGTATCACAAACAGTCATCATAAAGTAATAGTACCAATCAATGACAGAAAAAGGTTATCCCATGTTTATCAACAAATAGTATGTCCATATCTATTGTTAGTTATATGAAGTAAGAAAATAAATTGTACAAAGTATATAATTATAGTTACCCAAATAATAAGATAATTGAGCAATGAATAACATGACATTACATTAGATTTACCTTTGACATTTCTCAAATGCTTTTATATATCCATATAAGAACTTATATTACAAACATAATGATACTGTTAATAATAATGACAAGACGTTTCTCAAAAAGAAAAGGCAGGAAATGACTCTTTAGAAAAGCAACATTTAGAAATATCACAGTTCTTTTGGATTAATTAAATTTTGTAATACAAATACACATTATTAGTTCCGTTTGTTTTGCCTCCAGTAGGAGAGAACAAAACTAGCTTCCAGTTGAAGAAGAACTTAAGAAAAGGGCATTGGAAATCATCAAACTATATTACGAGGTAAGTACTAACTTGGAATCTTGAAGAGAAATGAAAAAAGAACGAAGGTCGAAGAACCCATAACGTTGTGAATTAGAAGCGGACGTCGTAATGATGAATAACAACTGGAAAGAACTAAAAAAGATTTTCCAGGACAGATTTAGATAGAGAATATTATTGAGCGGCCTGTTTTCCTCCACAATGGGTAACAGACATAAGTAAGTAAGTTTTATTATTGTATAGATTTTTACAAAGTGTAGTTAGTTATACAATGAAATTACAATCATCTTTGAAATGAAATCAAAAAACAAAAACAACCTCTGGACAAATAAACCAATAAAATAAAGATCATAAAATCAATGATTTGAACAGATCTTTCTTTCTAGAACAAAAGTTCACCTGTCTACCATTAAATGTTGTAGTTGGAAGACAAAACTACGTGCCAATTCTAGTAGTGTAACACAGTCATGTTGTTCGGTTAATTCTGAAATGAATGGTGAGAAAAAAGCAACGTCATTATCATTAGTCTGTAGGTCATCGTCGAAACAATCTGGTATAAATCTTCATTAGTATCAGGAGTTTTGTGGATAGTATAGTAATTTTATTAGTTGTTATCATGAGTCAATTGAAGCTAGATCACTATGGAAAATCTGGAAGTACTGGACTGCCTTTTTGTCTTATTGTGGGACTCCTCAGCAGTGCGCATCCATGATCTCACTTCGCGAGATTCCAACCCTAGATCTATCAGTCTCGCAAACGAGCGCTTAACCTCTAGACCACTGAGCCAACATCCAATGGTGTTAATTTCTAACTTCAACTAATCCACGAAATTGAGCAACATATCCACCATTGTCTTCACTGGGTTACTATCTCACAACAGACACGGTTGAACTCCACTGGTCACTGCTTCTCACTAGAACTCCAGAAATGCCTCTTGAAGCCAGTCACTATCGAGCATATGCTGATTATAATCAGAGAAGAGGTTTCGTGGATATTATAGTAATTTTAATAGATGAGATCATGAATGTACGTACATTAACCAAAGTTGCCATATCATATCAGAAGGAGGAAATAAATCTAGCAAGATAAATGTCAAAGGAATGTAGTAGCAAAGGTAATGAAAAAGACTGAAAATTGAAACTTTGGTTAGAGTAGGAGGAATGAAAAGATCTACAATACTGTGACATATTCTCAACCATTTTACCCATGTACTCCAATCACCGATAAAGGTTATCACATGAATCCCAACCAAGTAGTTTGGGTCCACCAACTTGGTTCAGAATAGTGATCATCGAATTAACGGAGTGATGTTATATCTTAGTTTGACTGCCCTAGCTTTTTTCTGAATTACCATACTAGCTCACATCGTCTGTCAAGGTAGTCAGTCGTTTATCATAGGTAATACAAATTCCAATCACTTCAGTCGATGAGGATTTACAACTTTATCAACTAACGGCGATACTATAATTTGTGGACGAACCAATCAAACTCAGGATGACAGGTCTCGGATTTTAGGGCGAAATTCACTCATCCAATTGTCTAAATAGCGTCCTGGCTTTTTAGTTGATGTCAGTTCGTGATGAAAACCATAAATCTAATTCCTAACCTTAACTATCAACTGTAAATCATAATCCTTACTCTTCATACTGCTTTATAACCATCATTTGGCTCTAGCAAGTAGGTGGATATTCCCAAGGTCACTTCAGCGTCGCTCAAAGGTCATCCATAAATAGTAGTCTCACCCAACTAACTTGTCATCTTTGCCTGTTGCCCTATGCTTAATCTTAGTTTATTCCCCTGGCTACTTTTTGTGTCTCTCATTGCACTACTAGATAATAGTCAGTAGTTTGAGTATGTTCAATCATTTAAACAGTGCCAACTTAGCTATTTTCAGTATTCGTTGATATTTTTCGTCGTTTTCTGACATTCTATCTATTTGACTGTATTATGACAAAATAACTGGAGTTTAGAAGCCTTACAGTTCAAAGTTTCGAAAGTATAAGTGTTGATTTTTGTTCCATCTTATAGTTCCATACATATAGAGAGATGAGAATTTTCAAAAATCTTGTCTCTGCATCAGTAACACATGTGTTTGACGGTGGATAATCAAAAGCCTTCTCCATTATAAGTTATAGTTATATAATATACCCTTGTGGGCCAGGGTAATTCCAAATTTGTTTTCAGGAGAACCAGACACCATCCAGAATTTCACGTGACAACCCAAACAGTACAACTCAATCCCGTTTAACTGGAGAGCCAGACATCGCTCAGGCTTAAATTTTATAACCAGAGCAGTACAGCTCAATCCCGCTTCCCAGGAGAACCAGACACTGTATAGGCTTTAACGCTACAATCTGAATAGTACAGCTCAATCCTGTGGCGCAACTACACAGGTACCAAGCTCCCTGGTGGACCATTCGCACCATTCATATACACGTTCACAGCACGTGTATAATTATTCTGACGAATGATCGCGTGAATCAATTATGCACAGCACGAACAGGCCAAAGTTGACCTATTCCGCTTACACGACAGTCAAACTCATTATTGTTAGCAATGGCGACATGCCTTACAATGTCCCAATGACGATGGCCCTTGAGAACACTTTCAAACCACCACCAGTATGAATGAAATCGGTTAACCAGCAAACCAATTTTGTGCATGAACAGTCAGCAAAACTTGCCAAAGCAATGCCGAACCATCTATAAAGTCAATGGTGAACCTTCAGTCTCATATGAGACCTTGAGCTCTACATAGCGATAGAGCATATACTGCATACAACACATATGTAGGGTAGTAAACGAAATAGCCCAGCCTGAAGCGTTAGGGCTTAAATAACGCTTAAAACCCATTTTCTAGTGTCGGAATACTATTACTAGACCACCAAGATTATTTTTATCGCATTTGCGAAATTTTCATTCTTCCAACTTTTCAGACTATGGGTTAGGGGTAGTATCCCTTCCATTATAAGTAAGTCGATTTCATTAAAGTATCATTTTCAAAAGTAATTTGTGCTATAATACGTTAGTAATAACGAATTCTCTATACTAAATGTATGAGGTAGTGACTTTCTGAACGATTTCTAAGCTTCCACAGTCTTTGACGTTTAGAGTGAGAAAGCGGAAACTGTAATCTACCAGAACCAAGCCTGGATAAAGTAGGAGGTTGGGCATGGGGTTAGCGACCCCATCCCGTAGAAAACTAACTCGCTAAAAAGTACTAACCAGAAAAAAAATATTCAAGCCATTCAAACTCTGCCCTGGTAGTTAGAAGGTCTTCATTTAGATGAGTTATGATGCCTCATAGTGAAAGCCGAGTTCCTTCAGAATTCACAAGGTTGGTGCCCTTCTAACAACCAAAGCAACCATTAATTTAGATCATGGAATGCTCGTACAATATGGAAAACCGGGAGAGTCTTCCAAATTGCTGCAGAAATGAGGAGATACAACCTGGAGGTGCTTGGAATCATTGAAATACATTGGACGTAGGTGTGAGTAAGTAATCGTTGATACATATACTACTTATATATCTGTCAATATCAGTAGCATACACTATCTAATATCATTAAAATGAATTGATTCATTCAATGAAAATTGTGAACTTACCATTATAAAATCGAATAATTTCTGTTATATCCATATTATAATAAATTAAAATATCACGATAATATTCAAGTAATGCCAATGCAAAAAATATACCAAAATCATATGTTACTATACGACGTGATGCCCATATTGTTTCCCATACAGGGAAGATATCATCATATTGTAATTCTAATAATAATAACAATAATACAAAAAGACAATAAGCAAATAAAGATGATCAGAAGGGGTTTTGTGGAGATTTTTAGTCATTTCAATAGTTGAAATCATGAGTCAATTGATGTTAGATCACTATGGAAAACCTGGAAGCACTGAATGTATGGGACTTCTCAGAAGTGCACATCAATGATCCCACCCCCGCCCCGCTAGTTTCGAACGCAGGACCTATCAATCCCGCGCGCGAGCGCTTAACCATTAAACCACCGAGCCGGCATCCAACGGTGTTAATGTCTAATTTCAGCTCTGTGAATGTACACTAATAGACAAAACTGACTGTGATTTAAGAAACAGAAAGCATATAGATATATACGTAAATACAGACAAATATCAAGTATTCATTATCTTCAGTACGTACTGTTATAAATTATGGCCTGAGTGCCCTGTTAATGTATAACATAATGATATCGCCAATTAGAGAGCATTGAATTAACGATCGGACCAATGCCGCATAAAACAAGTACGAGCAGTCTAGAGTCTTTATTGGTCCTACTTTCCGCCTAGCTCAGTCACTTAAGTCCAGAACACCAATCACAGCTTCTACGATATGAATAATGTATATCAGACATACTGGGTTTATATACTAACCAAACAGACCACATCGTACCAATAAAATGGGAAGTAGCATTTAGCCAAATGTGGCTGTGAATGTGGGAGATTGTAATTAATAGACAGGGCATAGTTCAAGAATGGTAAATCGTATAATAATAGTTCATAAATCAAAATAAAGCTCATGAGAAGAGGGACATGAATATGAATAGTTTAGTTATTCAACAATTATGGGATAAAAATATACGTATAATAATGATCCATAAATGGATCCTAAAAGTTACCGTTCATTATGTTTATTGTGACATAACACCTACCTCGTTTAAAGTCTAATAATAGCCAACGATATGAAAACAATAACTGTCCTTCTGGTACTTTTTGAGCTAAATGATTATTCATTTCTGGATCAAAGATCTAAAAATAAAGTGAACAATACAATTCATTAGTAAAAAGAACAAAGTCAATGTATAATTAATGAAAGTAAATATAACTCACTGGAATAGTTGATCAGTTTTATCTATCAATTCCTATTTTATGGCCAATTACATTCACATTTCACTGTCAACTAGTAGACTCAAATATATCAGGATATAGAATATTCAGAGATGAGAGATTGTTGTCTTTAACTAGTGATAGAGAGATTAGTCAATCAGTCAGTTAGTCAGTAACAACGTAGAACTTCGTACGTACGTACGTCAGTTCGAGTTGTCATACCACATTAGCACACAAATACGATTGTCTATTCAAATCCCATAGTGGTAGAGGTAGTAAAAGTATAAACATTAATCGGAAAGATTAGGCTTTGAAGATATTATTCATGGAGTATAATACAGTGAAATAAATTTGGGAAGAGAAAAGGGATATGGAGAATTCAGAAGATTAGAATTTGGGAGAACACAAAAATTGGATGCACTTGCGTCATTGTAAACGATTTTGAGCCACATCATGCAATGTCTCTAACCATCGGTTGCTATCATCTCGCGGATCCCAACCAGGTAGTCTACACCTACCAACATGGCTCAGTTCACTTGTCAGTGACTTCATGGATTTGTACCATGTTTTGGTCTGGCCGCCCCTAGTTTTCTTCCTACACCAGAAAACATTCGATGGTTAGGCATACGTAACACGTGTCCCAGCCATCTCAACTGATGAAGTTTCACTACTTCATCAATTGATTTGCCATCCTTATCTAGTACCCGTTTCCTAACAACTGTGTTACTTACTCGATGGTCCCATGATATACGAGCAATGTTTCGAAGACACCTATGATCAATACTAGTAGCCTACGGATATCCTCTACTCTTACCGGCCATGTTTCACTGCCATAAAGTAGGACGAAACGAACTACTGCGCAGTAAACCCGTTCTTTGGTCGGTAGACGGATATCTCGCTTACACTATAAATGACGCACGTTAGCAAAAGCTAGTCGAACCTTCAGTATCCGTGTTGAGATTAGAGAGATTAATAGAGCATATTCTAATCACTTTATTGGATATAATTGTATTTTAATGAAGGCCTGAGTGAAATATCCTTATAAAATTATTACACTTATTTCCTTCTTTAACAACGATTGAGATCATTTCTAATAGCTTTCTAACTATTTTTACAGTAATACAACCTAAAAATACACTTTTTAAAAACTTTAATGGAACTGATAATAATGAAGGACAAAATGATATCCCATCGAATCCTCTTAATGCATTCTTCAACATTTCCAGCTATGAACTCCGCCTGGAGTCCCTCCGGGGGCTCCTGATGGTCCCAAGCCCGGATAAATAAGCAGGGTTGGGCATGGTTTTAGCGACCCCATCCTGTAGAAAACTAACTCGCTGAAAAAGCGCTAACCAGAAAATTATGAAAAAGCTACTAGAAGCAAAATATTCAGAAATAAATCCTCTATGAGAGTAATAACATTCGAATTTCAATGCATAGTTATATTCACATAATTACTAGAGTTCATTATTATCATTATGTTGATAATAGCACAAATTATTGATTTTTGTGTGAATATTAAATCAATAATAACCAGTAAGATCTTTTTTTTTTAGAACTATTGATACCACGTTTGAAGAATAGAAAGGGAAAAGGTGTGGAAAATCCTCATCAGTGTGGGGATGAGTGAGAATAGTTAATTTAAATTACAGTTACTTTAATATTCAATCAGTCCGTCAGCTAAAATGTTGAACCAAGAACACATATGTATCAGTCCAAGTTGCTATACCTCATTAGCACAACAAGATGAACACCGAATTCATAGAACTAGTCACTTCAATGGTAGTAATATATAAAAGAAAAATTGTGTATTATTAGATATAATACAGGAAGAAAGAATTAGTTAATAGAAGGGATGATATAAAGCAATTTTTGATGTTATAGTTTAAAGGAAGACAAACAGTGTATACACCGACATCATTATAATCGATTCTCAGCCATATCACCCAGAGTCTTCAACAATGATAACTGGTTATATAGCTTTTAAATTGATTAATATGACTAGGTGACAGGTTTAAAGAATATGAAATTCAATCGATGTAGTATAGACTTTAGTTACAAATTTGTGGATATATCGATTTATGGGTAACATATTGATGTTTGAAATGATAAACACTGGGTTCAATCTGGATAAGAGTTTTTAAGTAATTCACCTTGGGATCATTTCCATTGAAGCAAAAGTACTCACTTCTAAAAACTTATTCATAATACTGAAGTTTTTCATTCTCTTTATAATTAGTTTATGAACACAGTTGATATTATTATAATTATGAAGCATGAAAACTTAGATTATAATATACACATTTGAGTCAAATTCTAAGCTACGGAGAGACTATAATTTGTGAACGAACCAATCAGAAGCGTTTGAAGGCTTTCAATGTCATGGCATCAATTTCAATATCTGATGTTAATGTACGAATGGTTTGCAACGGATTTTATACAGAACATGATAATTGAGCGGATATAACAAATAAAACGGCGGGACTATAATTTATGGACGAACCAATCAAGTATAAGATAGCAGACCTCGGATTTTAACGCGAATGCCTTTCATCCATTTGGCTAAATAAATTTCTGGCATTATAGCTGATGTCAGTTCATGATGAAAACCCTATATATAATTCCTAACTAAGACAAATTATGACAATTATTGCGAACTGGAGAATAAAAGCACCAGTAACACTGGCTGCACCCAGGTACTACAATATATTCGGATGATTGGAGAGCGTGCAGATTCCTACATAGTCTTGGTTATGTGCATCGTATTGTTATCCACGAGTGGCATTTTGTGTACTCAACAACCGGAGTACACACAAATAATATTGAAGCTATGTGGTCCAGGTTGAAAGAGTTTTGCGACCTTATCATGGCTCCAGTGGCTTACTATTATGCAGCTATATGGATAATTTCCTGTACTCCATGCATTACGATTTTAGAAGCTCTGAACTTCTTTCTAACCTTGATAAGTTTTTGAACCACGTATAAGAAGTGTATCCACTTTATTTCCTTGGTTTTGTATAATATATAGTTTACTCTATACTGACTGTTTGCCGATTAGCTAATATTTCTCAAGTCCACTTAACATTCGTTCAAAGGTCGTCCAAAAATTATAGTCTCTCCGATTTATAATTTTTATGACGAACTGACATCCACAATAATATCAAAGTGCTATTTAGTCAAATGGATGGATGAATTTCGCGCTAAAATCCAAGATCTATCATCTTTAATCTGATTGGTTTGTCCATAAATTATGATCTAACCATTTTATTGAGTCATTGAGAGTTTTTTCTAAATTTAATGATAATAATACCTGCTTTATTCAGTTTAGTAGGTTCAATTACAGTAAACATTGCTTAGCATAAAATATCCTAATAATCCCATCTAATAAGTATTAACCCGTGAATAAGAAACCATTCATATTCATCCGTATATGCGTTATGATCAGGCCCCTAAATGCCCCGGTATGGCCGAGAGTGGTGAGAGTCTGCTCTCTTTCTCGAAATACTCTCACATGGCCACGCGTATATAGCCTCTGCCAGGGAAGTCCTACTCACTGCCTTCAAGTGGCGGAGGTATTGGTTACGAAATTGAGAGGACGAAAAGCGAACGTCCAGCTCTTTAACCGGGTTGGTGGATATGGAGAGTCCACCTAAGGGAGTTGGAAAACCCTTGGCTCCAGCATCCTGAGGGAACAAATGGCGTACGAACCAATCGTTGGTCACCGACTACCATGGGACTGCATCTCCTCACGATGCTCCACTGCCTTGTGGATCAAACCCTAAGGTCGAAGGCTTCGGGTGTCGCCCCCTAATGAAACCACCTGCCTCGGTTTGGGCACCCGGGCAGTATCACAGTCCTCACACATATCAAGTGAGATTTGTGTGGCGCATATGTATTTGGTTCCTCCTAGTACTAATATCTATGTGTTAAAATAAATAAATAAATAAATACGATCAGTCTTGTACGAATGGCATATGCTTCCAATGCCAAATATATTTGGATGCTTGTATGACTCCCATGGTAATCGCTAGTCGTTTCTTCAAAGAAAAGGCGAGAAGAAGAATATATGCGAAATACCGTGATGACATTTTTTTAAAAAAGTATCTCAGTAATTAGATTCGCAATAAGTTGTAAACATTTTATAAAAGCGCTTAACTGTATGAAGCTAGCAGACAGAATTAGTTGATTAAAACCAACTCAAAATTCATGGTAATAGATTGATATTTGAAACATTGACGGCAAATATATTCCAGCAGGATACTAATCAATTATACATATGTCGGTATAGGTTTACGTAGATTGTTGAACTTTGTTCAAATCATAAACTGATCAAAATTAGACAAATATCGAAAAAACTTGAAGCATTGAACCACCTTTATATTCTAATATAGGATTCCATAGAGGTCTATATCAATGATCTCACCACAAAAGGAAACGGAACCCAGGACTTTCAGTCTCCATCCAACGACTCTGAACTATTAAATTATTAAGAGACTATTGAATGGTGTATAAGTTTTCACTATTGCATAACCATTTGTTAAGTCTATCGAAGCGTCCAAATCACCCGATTGAGATACGTGCAAAACCGAAGTTTCCAAAACAATAGCGGTTCTTTATTAAATAATACACAAAATTTAGTTACTAACCTCAACTTGTGAGGTGTCTAGGGCGTTTAAACCTGTCCTTCAAGTATGAAATAAAAAGGCTTCCTGTAAGAGTAACATAAAGGGTGATTATAACATACGATAGTACAAAGGACAGCTAATAGCTGTGTCTAAATTTGATAACACTTTATGAACAATCGAAACCCGAACCAAGAGCAAAACAATATGGAAACTGTTGCGTTTAAACAAATGCACAAAACCATGTGAAACCACTACAGCGATTAAGGTACAGTGATTATAATGATAAATACAATGATGATAAATACAATAAACGTTATAAGTATATGTGGACATTTCAGAATATTACACTATAACTTGCGTTACAACATAAGTTTGAAAATTGTTGTGAATACAACTGCTTACTGAATGAAAATAAGTAGTATAAAACAATATACAAAAGAGTGGAAAGGGAGCGAGTAGGAACAATGTAAGACAAACTTAACACCTTCTTTGATTATCTTCGATGGGTGTCCTTCAGGAGATTACTCTTGAAGCTAATCATTAGCAAGGCCTACAAATTTAATTATTGTTACCGCTTAGAAAGTTGAAGATATACAGTAGGACGTAAAAAGGCTATTCAGTATGAAAATATTATAAATTTATAAAACAATAAAAACAAACGTTTTTTATAATTTATTATACTCACTTCTATTAATGATTGAAGAAAAGAAAATCTTATATCCATACATGGTACTGATAATTCAGAAGAGTTCAATAATAGTTTATCATATGGTGAAATGATTATATTTGTATTTTGATGATGATATGATTGTTCAATTGTTTTATCAGTGATTCTCTCTAACGATGTCGAAGATGATGATGATGATGCTGCCGACGATGTTGTGGATGATAATGATGGTGTTTCTTTGAGTTTATTTGTACAACGCAATGTATTATTATCATAATGAAGTTGTTTTGAGTGATTATTATTACTACTAGTAATACTATCTATAGTATTATCTTTACTATACATTGTTGTAGTACGACGACGAGCTGCTTTTACAGCCATTTGTAATAAAGTTGTACGTGTAATTGTACAATCATTATTATCATTATTATTGATTGTTTTCTCTATATGATTAGTCGACATTGATGATGACGTCGACTTCGACGACGACGATGATGATGATGATGGCGTTAGTAACAAATGAGTTTCAGATGGTGATAATTTAATTGAATTAGATGATTGAGATAAAGAATTTTTTATAAGTGGAAAGTTAGGTAACATCCATTTCATTAAACAATTAAAACATGCAAATGTTTTAATTTCATCTTCAATAATAATTAAAATGGGCGCTAATAAATCACACATTCCTTGTATATAACCAATATCAAGATGTAACCAAACCCATGTTGATATAATATTACGTAATTTAATTAAATTAGAACTTAATTCAGTTATGTTAGGATGTGAAGATTTGGAACCTTTTTCTTAAAAAAAACAAAAAAAAGAAGAGAAGTTCCGTTGAAAGGATCCAGAAAACTCTTCGACAAAAAAAGCCAAAAAGGGCTTTGAAAATACTGACAAGCATCTTATCTAATCAGCATTCAATAGAAGTTTTATCAGAATGGGTTTTGTGGAGATTTTAGAAATTTCACAGATTGAAATCATGAGTCAGTTGAAGCTAGACCACCATTGAAAACCTGGAAGCACTGGACGGCCGTTTCGTCCTAGTATGGGACTCCTCAACACCGTTGGATGCCGGCTCAGTGGTCTGGTGGTTAAGTACTCGCGCACGAAGCCAGTAGGTCCTGGGTTCGAGCCCCGCGTGGTGCGGGATCGTGGATGCGCACTGCTGAGGAGTCCCATGCTAGACGAAACGGCCATCCAGTGCTTAGAGGTTTTCAATGGTGGTCTAGCTTCAACTGACTCATGATTTCAATCTGTGAAATAGAAGTTTTGCCAGAAACGTCTCGAAGGTGAAAAGTCACATGTTGAGTTTCTGATTGAATGATTATCTGTACTGCTATTATCTTTAGTAGCGTTTCAGAATGTTCCGGAAACCCAAAGACATCTAAAATACTATAAAAACCCTAGATTTTCTGTACATAAACAAACCTTTGGAGTAAAACGTTTTCTCTCATATATATCGCGTTTTTTATCTTGTGTTCAATTTGCTGTATAGATTAAGCCTGGGGGTTACTAGAAGAACTTAGGAACTAAATCTAGTTTTTAATTAGCAAGACTTATCAAGTTCGGAAGAAAGAGTGGGAAAGAAGAAAACATATGACGGTGGTTTTGGAAAATCAAGCGCCTTTTTAATCATCGAATTGGGTGATATCAAATTACTAGTATAGGGGTTGTGGTGATTATTAAGTTTTTGATTGAGATTATGAACCGATATTTTTGGGCTCCTCAGCAGCGCTCATCCACGACCCGCTCGCGGGATTTGAATCCAGAGCCTTTGGTCTCGCGCGCGGACGCTTAACCTACTGGACCACTGAGCCGGCATCCGACAGTGATAGTGTTCAACATCAACCAATCCACGGAATCGCGCGACCATCTTCCGTTGTACTGAGGCAGATACCTGTCTCTACCCGACATGGATTAGCCCCCACAATAGGACGAAACGGCCGTCCAGTGCTTCCAGGTTTCCAAAGGTGGTCTAACATCAATCGGTCAATGATATCAAATTATTAGAACCTGAAAAGAATTGGTACATGGTTGTTGAATAAGCTTAAAATAGACGTTGATGATGTACAAGACAGTTTTATTGTATGGAGCTGAAAATTGGAGAACTACCACAAACACCATCAAAAAGGTATAAGTATTTATAAACAATTGTCTACACAAGATACTCAATGTTCACTGAACGGATATCATCAGCTACAGCCTACTGCTGGGAAGAACAAACCAGATTCCGGTTGAAGAGGGAATTAAGAAAAGATGTTGGAAGTGAATAGGATATACATTACGGAAATTACCAAAGAACATAACGAGGGAACCTCTAACTTGGAATCCTTAAGGGGGACAGAAAAGAGAGAGACCAAAGAAAACACTGCATCGAGAATTGGAAGCGGACATCGAAAGGATGAATAACAAGTGGAAAGAACTGGAAAGGATTGTTCATCACAAAGTTTGATGAAAAATGCTGGTAGGCGGCTTATGCTCCTCCTCTAGGGGTAAAAGGCCTATGTAAGTAAATAAGTAAGTTGATGATGTAGTTTAAGAAAAAAACAGATGTTTCATGCTTAAGCCAACGAGCTCCATCCAAACAACACAACAAAACCAAAAGCTTCCCACTTGAATTATCCATCTTCGCTATCAGTTCACATTATACTTGAATATGTGATAAAGTATCAGGTATAATGTTTGATTTATATGTGATTGATAGTGACAATTTTTTGGAATTATGAACTAGAAACCGTCAAGTGTTAATGTTATCCTTGAATAAAGTGTCCAAATAAACCACTGATGTAAATAATCACCACTCAAGGATAGTTTTAGAGAGATCTTAAATCATTAGAGATCAAAATCAGTTATGTAACAACAGGAAATATTCAACACAACGAACAATACGTTTCTTTTAAAAGAATTTTATCGTAACGAATAGTATGAGACCAAAATAATGAAAGCTCCCAAATGCCCTGGTACAGCCTAGGGTGGGCAGAGTCAGCTCTCGCTCTCCATATGCTCTCACATGGCCACAAGTGTACAGCCACTAACAGGGAAGTTCTACTCACTATCTTCTCGTGACATTAATGTTGGTTACGCAATTCAGAGGAAAAAAGTGAATGTCCGGCGCTTTAACCGGGTTGGTGGATATGGATGATCTACCTAGGAGAGTTGGGAAACCCTGATTTTAAGCCAATGGTACACATGGGCTGCAGTATCCTGAAGGAACAAATGGCATATGAACCAATTATTGGTCACCGACTACCATGGGACTGCAACTTCTGACGTCGATCCACTGCCTTGTGGATCAGACCTTTAGGTCGATGACTCCGGGTGTGGCCACCTAAAAAAACCATCTGTTTCGGTTTGGGCACCCAGGCAGTATTACAGCCCACACATAAATCAAGTGACTTGTATGGCTCATATGTATTCGGTACCTCCTTGTAGATTCATTTCTTTTGAGTTATGACAACTAAAACACGCATCGAGTTAACATGAATAGTTTATAGATGTTGTTTAAGTTTTGTTCTGAATATCATGAATCAACTTTAAATTAGACATTTATTCAAAATCACGACCCATTCCACAGGTACTTAATCTTACTTCGGGAATATTTATAAATATGCGCTAAAATCCCTGTTAGAAATCGAACTCACGACCTTAAAGTATCGAGGTGAATGTTTTACCTTCAAACAGCTGAGTTAGCAGCCGACAGTTTACTTTTCTAACTTAAGACAATTTGTATATTAGTAGCAAACGACTACTTTTGAGCAAGATGAACCTGACAATGTTCTATGAACGGAAGAAAAACAGAAATTAAAATCAATAATCGACTATGATGGTTTATTTTTAGCCAATCTGTTTTGTAATAAGTTTCGTGAAAACATAGAAGGAGTCTAATACAAAGAAATTTTACTAGAAACGAATAATTCAGATCGTTAGCCAACGACATATTTATTTTTCCTGCTTCAAATTTTGACTCATGCTGCTACGTCAATCAACCAATTATAAGCCATTTCAGACCTGTCATATATGTGCATTGGTTCAAGTTGTGCGAATACCTCAACACAGAGAGATAACAAAGTAGTAGAAGTAGTGATTGTATTCATGGTAGTGTAAAAGATTAAGGATTCCGGAAGAAAATGTTGGTCAAAATAGCTTTACTGAACAATCTATTCTACCAGTAAACTAATTGGTAAGAATCATCAAGTCTTTTTTTGTTTGTAAAAATTTTGATCGAATTGATAGCGTAATTTTGTAAGATGGTAGTTGAAGGTTATCAATACGAAACTCAATGCCCAGGTTTCGTGCTATTTTACACTCGTCAGCAAGGTGTACCTGTAATCTTGAGAGAACTGATGCTTCCTGACGGATTCGAACGTGTGTCAACCAGCTTTACAGTCAGAGATATTACCACTGAGATTACAGGTACACATTGCTGATGAGTGTCAAATAGCACGAAACATGGGTTCAGGGTTTCTTGTCAACTACCTCTAACCACTATCTTATTATAACATAGTGTACGCACTGTCGAGTTACCTGAACTACTGGTCATATTGCAACCTGGTTGGTAGGATTCAATCTGCACTAAAAAGGGCCTGACACACATGACATTGATATGTACCAACTATGACAAGTTATTTATAGTACATTTTGGTCATGTAATCATTGTATGTAAGTGTTATAATTTCTCTTATTATGTATGACCCAGCTATTCTCATTGCTTAGTATTGTTCAACACTATTTCACTAGATAAGTCCCCAAATTAGAATACGGTTGAACAGGAACAAAATTATATTCCAAGGGTAGATGAAAGCAAGAAACACAATCGGAAAAACGTTAGTGTATTTATAGTTTTTACATGAGAAGATTCTAGAGTACTCTTCAAGTATCGGCTAACGCTGATTGGATAAGAAATAGCCAATCAGTGCGCAGCAACGCAATCGTGCAAAGAACTTGTTTTAATCCAATCTATATCCCGATAACAGTAAGTTTATAAATTTTTAAACCTTAGTGATAAACAGTTTATCAGATTGCTGTCCTCTACTGATTAGGTATTCAGGATAGAATGAAGTGTATTGTACCGAATAAGAAACTGGATTTCTAGTCACTATGGGAGTTCATTTGTGTTACTAGTTTCGAAGATGATACTTTGGTTTGAATAGTATCAATAACGTCATAGTTAATGAACTCTATAAATAGGCAACATAAAAGATTGAAAAAAAACATATAAAATGCTAGACATAATTTATCAGAAGGGATTTTGTGGAGATTTTAGAAATTTCATTGATTGAAATCATGAGTCAATTGAAGCTAGACCACTATGGAAAAACTGGAAGCACTTGACGACCGTCCCTTCTGATAATAATCATCTGCTCACTAGTGACTGACTTCAAGAGATACTCCTGGAGTTCTAGTGAGAAGCCGTGACCAGTGGAGTTCAACCAGGTCAGTTGTGAAATATCAGCTCACTGAAGACAATGGTGTACGGTGGCGCAACTTGGTGGATTGGTTGAAGTTAGACATTGACACCGTTGGATGTTGGCCGGCTCAATGGTCTGATGGTTAAGCGCCTAGCGCGAAACTGGTAGGTCCTGTGTTTGAATTTTGAGGGGAGCGGGATCATGGGTGCGCACCGCTGAGGAGTCCCATACTAGAACGAAACGGCCGTCCAGTGCTTCCAGGTTCTCCATGGTGGCCTGGCTTCAAATGACTCATGATTTCAGTCAGTGGAACATAATTTACACAAACCTACTTATTTTTGATTACAGAATGGCAAAAAAAACAATGTTAAAGATAGATGTAAATAAATCTTACTTGGTGTCATAAAGAATGTATGATTTCGATCACATCTTGTAACATCTTTATCAATTCTATATAAATTATCAGCAAATATTTCTAATGTATTTGGCTAAAATAGTATAAAGAAGGTAACAATTAGGTGGAGAGTGAAGAGAGGAGGGGGCGATAAAGGCAACAAAATATTCATAAATATAGCATTATTACTAAATAAGATCATCTAGTTATGTGACGACGGACCACAGGTGAACTAAAGGAAGCTGTAAGAGGCTCAGAAGGAGCCGAAGATGTTCCATCCAATCACCTTTCGGAAGAATATTCTAGATTTCCTACGTCTAGCTTCCCGATTGGACAATGCTAATAACCTCCTGTATGAGGATTGGAAGACTGTAATGATGATTTCGTTCTTACGAAAAACTATAAATACCTGACAATTTTGTACTATAATTGACACTGTCTGGGAATAGTATTCTTTTCATTAGTCTTCTGTCTTCTTATTGCGACTTGGAAGGGTTTTGGTATTCTGGTGCTCTGTTATACGCGGTGTATCAAGAAATCAACATTCAAGATATAACAAGTTACAATAGAATAGGAACTCAACGACTGAATCACACTTGTAAACATACATTAGATATAAGTCTTATTAAATGAGTACTTACAAAATACAATTATCTCTGTACTCTGTTAACCTCTTCTGTATAATTCAACATCAGACAGATCACAGATTATACTAACTATTAAGTAATTGATCAGTCTCTTAATGGCATATGTGAATCTTGTGCGGATCGCCTTGATATTGCCTTAGTTCACAAGCTTTATAAACAAAGATGGACAGTGGCTAACAGTGGGATCCAGGACGCACGTTTCGTTCTATTCAGGACTAGTCAGCTGGATGTACCTAGATTCAAAAGTTGACATTTACTTCGGAACTTGAACCCAGTACCGTTCGCTTCAAACGCGATCGCATTATTCACTTAGTTACTGAGTAAGATGTTTAAAGTTATGCTAAGCGATATCTTACTGTGACATGTAATTTTCACTATACTATATTACACTTCATTGTAAATTAATTTTGTTATACGTCATAGTTTTTCCTCAGGAAGGTTAGCAAATTCCTGTTTTATAGTTGTATCATAATATACATTCTAATTTTGAGATGGTGGAGAAAATTTGTAGCTCATGTGGGTGATTTTGATGGAGGTTTGTTCTCTAAGCTGGATGGTTTGTTCGTGGAGCTTTCATCGTTTAGAAGAACGATGAAAGCTCCACGAACAAACCATCCAGCTTAGAGAACAAAACTCCATTATAAATCCTAATGTTTGGATGCCAAAAGTTCGATGCGAACCGAAAGTTCACATTTTCCTCAATGACATTTACAGTTCCTTCACTGAACACTACTTTTCAATGGTATTATGCTTGCCAAAGTCACGGATAAACTATTCATACACATTCAGTCAGAGTGCTGTTAGAGGTATTTATACATTTTAGTTGTATAAAATTCCACTATTCCAGAGAGATAGTTTTCCTCTTTCTCTTAGTGCGTGCGTTGGGAGGAAATACGACTAAACTGTTGTGGTTGTGTGGCAGTAGTATAGACCAGGCAACCTATATCGACAGACATAAGTAGTATGTAACATCAGTCAGAAGTGGATTACGTGACCGTAGAAGGTTGAGTAGATCGAATTCAAGAAAACAGAGAGTGATTATAGTAATAACAGGAATGAAGGATCAATGTAGTTTGTAAGAGACAACTGATGGAAGACGTGCAAATGAAGTATTAAATGTATGGATTTCGTATTTTGCGAAGACGTTCTATAATTTTGTAATCACTAATAAATTGATCTTCCCCACTTGTATGAGATGGATCGGCAATATCACTGTTAGAAAACACTGGATGCCAACCCAGTGTTTTTAAAGCTTTGGCATTCACTGAATGACTTGTATGTCCTAGATTCAATCCCTAATGAAGTGTGCACTGCTGAAGAATCACACATATCAACACGAAACAGTCAAAACTACTTAGACCGAAGTCGATCTGTGGTGAATACAACCTTCATATTAAATCAATCTCTACAAAGACCGTTTCAACCAAACTTTTAATACAATTAAACTAACCGAAAATTCACATTGATCTTGAAGTGTATTGTTGATAAACAATTGTGAATCAGTCGAAAGATTTGATAATTTAGAAGTAGATATTTCATTAGGAAGTGTTGCTGTTGAAGAACGATTATCTGAGGAATAGAAAGAAGTGGGAAAGATACTTAATGAATATAATTAAATAACATAATGAAGATAAAGTACATCCATGGTTTTAAAAATGTTTGTACGTCTAAGCTCTAGACCACTGAGATGGCATCCAGTGCTGTTAATGTCTAACTTTAATCGATCCATGATCTTGCACAACCATTGACCTATTATTTGAGGTGGATAACTGTCCCACACTCGACATAGACTGGACTCAATTGATTACGGTTTCTCACAAGAACTCCAGGCAATCCATCATAAAGGCAGTCACTAGTGAGCGCATTATTATTATTATTATTAAAATAGGATTTTGTGAAAATCTTAGTGATTCTATTAGTTGAATTCATAAGTCGATGTAAGCTAAACCACAATTGGTAACCTGGAAGCATTGGACAGCCGAGACCGAAGGTCCTGGGTTCGAGTCCCGCGTGCAGAAGATTGATTGTAGTGAATTTGTCGGTTTGTTCGCAACACCTATTCCAAAGAATTTCAGCAATCTCGTTATGGTTTCTGATATGCATTTATATTTCTGAGATGTCTCTATTCAAAGTTGATTGAGTTAAGCATTTGCTAGCGTTTTCTGGGCTTCTAGAGACCTTAAAGGAGGATATTTTCTGGACTCCGACAAAAAAAACGATTTAAGATGCCGATCGATATCAAGTATTGAATTCACCAGTTATAATTTTGTCAGTTCCAGGTCTACTATACTCTGTTTATAGCATATCGTTTTGGCCTACACTGTTAATCTTAAGCCAAAGTAAATTAATCACACTCCTATTAATTTATTATTTACAAACAAACATATTGGATCATATCACATAGTAAATAAAGATACACAGTTATACATAAACAAGCCAAAATTGACTGTGAACTGTTGGGACGGCTTTCGAGAAATACAATGAAGCTTCCAGATGCTCTAAATGAGCCAACGAGTCTCCATCCAATTAGAACCTGATGAATCTTTCTAGAATATCAACGTGGCATTCTATGATTGAATGATAGTATAACAATCCCTCCTTAAGGATTGGCTAAATTATTATGATGTTATAACTAATGTTACTATCTATAAATAACCATGTTTTTCTGAACATTATTGATTCTTACTCAATAATCACCTCTCTTACTTCTTTTGTTTTCTGATTTGTAACTATGAGGTCCGAGTACCATTAGTTGTATATCGTATTCAGACGTAATCGAATAGGGGACATACCATGAATAGAGCAAGTTGTAAATATTTGCTTAATTGTATTGATAACTAGAATCAATAAGGACAAGTCCCCTATTTGTTTTATGCATCTTTTTATATCCAGATAAGAAATGGTAACGTTTGGGATCTAGTTCTGAGGTAATACTATACATATATTATTATCGTAACTAAACTATTCATATTCATGTCCCTCTTATTATGAGTTTTATTTTCACCTATGAACTGTTATTATACGATTTACCATTCTTGAATTATGTCCAGTGTATTAATTACAGCTTCCCATACTCACGGCTTCTTTTGGATAGATCTTGTACAAATGTTGTTTTTCTATTTTATGGTATGATGTGGTCTGTTTGGTTGGTATATAAACTCAGTATGTTCGAAATACATGATTCATATCGTAAAGGCTGAGATTAGTGCTCTGGACTCAACAGGCAGGTAGGGTTAGACAGGAAACTGAACCGATAAGGACTCTAGACTGCTCATATGGGTTTTATGTGTCATTGGTCTGGTCGATAAATCACTGTCCTTTAATTGGCGGTATCATTACGTTATACATTTGCAGTTTACAGGGCAAAAGTTCTAACACATCTTAAGTAAATAATTCATGTTCAAAATATTTAAATATAACTATGAAAATTCCAATGGTTAAGATCATGAATCAGTTGAAGCTAGATCACCATGGAAAACCTGAAAACACTGGACGACCGCTTCGTCCTAGTATGGGACTCTTCAGCAGTGTACAACCACGATCCCGCCTCGAGGGATTCGAACCCAGGATCTGCTGGTTTCGCGCTCGAGAACTTAACCACTAGACCTCTGAGCCGACACCTAACGGTGTTAATGTCTAACTTCAACTAATCCACGAAATTGAGCCACATATCCAGCATTGTCATCAGTGAGTTATTATCTCACAACAGACCCGGTTGAACTCCAATGGTCACTACCTCTCACTAGAACTCCAGGATATACCTGTTGAAGCCAGTCACTAGTGAGCATATGCTGATTAATATCAGATACGTTTTGTGGATATTATAGTATATTATATTATAATAACTATGAAAACATTAACTTTTGTACAAATGAATACCTACCATGTAAACCATTATCATCATTTACATTATTCTCTAGTTCTACATTGTTTATATCATTTGGTTGTTTTGTTGAGTTCTAAAATATAAAGAAAAATGAAGTAGAATAATATTGACTTATTCAAACAAACATGTTATACAAAGTGATATACCCCGATGAGAATGCTTAACTGCGGTGATTAGACAAGAACTGGTGTTTTCAACGTGATATGGTCGCCGACGAGAATTATGGATGGTAACTATTAGAATCTATTTCTGGACTAATACTATATATATGCATGCCGGTTGAGTGGTCTGAATAACAACATAAGCAGAAACTTCAATTAGAAGTGAGATAGATTGAATTATATCAATGTATGTGGATAATTGTAGATACATATTAAACTGGAATGATGTTGTGATTTTGGTTAGAGGGAATGTGAAGAAAGTTAGAGCAGTTTTAGAAGTTTGGGATTCCAGTCAATCAATAATCAATAGAAATCGACTCAATTTACCAACCAATCAAAATAGTCACGGGTAATATAGGATCAAGAATCAGGTTAAGGAGGGGAGCAATCAAAATAAATATCCAGGTAACAATAGGTCATCAATAAACAGTTAAGACCAAAGTCTACAGGATAAGCTATCTGTCATATGTGGAGATGAGAAAAAAACCCATTAAGATTATTCCGTCTGAGCTACAAATCTTCTTTAACCGAATGAATTTCCATGGTTTTATTAAAGGCTTAGAACGTATTATAATGTTAAACGGTAAGAAATTCAAACGGAAACATAGCAACTGTTTACATTTTTTTCATAGTGGGGCAACGTAAGGAGATGTAGTCCCATGGTAGGCGGTGACCAATAATTGGTTCATACCACACTTGTTCTCTTAGGATCCTGGAGCCCATGTACACCATTGGTTTGGAATAAGGGTTTTCCAACTCCCGTCTGTGGAACTGCCGTATCCACCATTCCGGTTAAAGCTCCGGACATGCGCTTTTCCTCCTCTTAATTTCGTAAACAATAGTAATGCCACGAGAAGGCAGTAAGTAAGACTTCCCTGTCAGGGGTTGTATGCAAGTGGCCACTTGAGAGCATTTTGAGAGGGATAAATGACTGTATCCACTCTCGGCCGTACCAAGGCATTTTGGGGCAGGTACTAACTATTGACAACTATGTACATAATTACAATTTACATGTATGTGAAATAGAAATTTATCACATTATTGAATATTTGGTGGTGGTGATTGCTTTTTGGAAACAAAATGTATGATGTTTTTTAGTAGAATCCAGGACGCGCATTTCGTCCTATTTAGAGGCTCATCAGTTGAATGTAAAGTAATGAGAAGATTCAAACAACTGATACATGTGAATTGAAATTTATAATATGAAATAAATGTATTACTATTATGTTTACACAGTATTCTACGTTTAACGTCGACATTATTCACCCCATTGTTTCATCATATGAGAAGAGTACATCAAACACAAGTGTCACTGATGTCTTTAAACGATTTGTTGAGCTATATCACGAATAACTTGAAGTTTAAGCATGATCAAGAGGACTTTAGCACAATGGTCTAAATATCATATCTCCACCATGAGATTTCGAAATCTTTGAAATTTGTGAGGATTATAGAGTAGATGATTTGGAGTTTACTACTCTAGTTGTAAAGAAATCCCACTAAGAAATCTATTTCCCCATTTAACTAATAAAATGATATACGAATAGTAATAGTGGTTTTTTTATTTTTTGTAAATAATAAAAACTAATGATCATCTAGAAGAACATTTGGAACTCAAAACAACTGTCTATCAAACAATATCAAAGTCAGAATCTTCAGTAAGAACGTCAAGACAGTTCTACTGTATGGAGCTGAAATTTCGAGAACTACCACAATCTTCATCAAAGGTGTACAAGTATTACACAAGATACTCAATATTTGCTGAACGGATACCATAAACAACAGCCCACAATGTGGGAGACAACAGACAAGCTCCTAGTTGAAGAGGAAATTACGAAAAGATGTTGGAAGTGGATATGACATACATTTAAAAAATCTTCAAACTACATCACGAAGCAAACGCTAACTTGAAATCCTAAAGGGAAACAGAGAAGAGGGAGACCAAGGAACACACTGTGTCGAGAATTGGAAGCGAATATCGAAAGGATGAATAACAACTGGAAAGAATTCGAAACGATTGTTCATGACACAGTTGGACAGAGAGAATGCTGAAGGGCAGCCTGTGCTCCTCCATAAGGGATAACAGGTATAAAGAAGTAAGTAATAAACACTTACCATTGATAATTCATTATCAGCAAGTGATTTTGAATGATCTAAACACTCCTTAAATTCAGTTGAATCATTATTAGGTGGAACAATCGCTACGAAATTAGCATATCGAACATCCTGTTTTAAATACTGTACAACACGATTCCATGTATTTAAAGCATTTGTATAAATCTCTTTTTGTTGTATATTGACTGCATTCAGTTGTTCACTAGTTGAGTTCCATGTATATAAACCCAATAAATATGGCCATACCTATACATGAAAAGATTAAAGGAAAAAACATTGTATACGAATAAGCTTCTTCATTGATGAATATGAAATTGATGGTTATGGAATGACTTGAAGTTCCTGAGATTGATGAACATGCATGTGATGAACAATAGAACTCCTTTGGGAGAAGAATAACAGTGTCCACATAACATATGAAAACTATATAAATTAACTACTTTATTTTCACATTTCCAATCAGTTGTCTTTCACAAACTTTATTCCTAGTTCCCTTGATATTGTTTGGCTTGTATCTTCCCATTGAGGTTTAAGACTTCAATTGATCAGTCTGTTATCGGCATATGTGCATACTGTGCGTATGCCTCGATACTACCTTAATTCACAAGCTATTTGTAAGCAATGATGGATAGTGGCTAGCAGTGGAATCTGGGATGCGCATTTCGTCCTATTTGGGACTCGTCAGTCGGATGTACCTGCATCTCAGAGTTGATGTTCACTCTGGGACTCGAACCCAGTATCATTCACTTCAAACGCCATCACGTTATCCACTCAGCTACTGAGTCTTAGTTGTTATTACAATTACTTTCTGTTTACATTCCTGTTTACTTCGATTCAATCTTCTTAATCTTCTGTTACTAGGCAATCCAATTCTGATTGATGTTACATACTATTTATGTCAACAGATATCAGTAACATACACTACACTCATACTGTTATAAAGTCATAATTAGAATCAATTACTGGTCTATTACCATTTCCTTTTCCATATTATTTCGGATGATTTCAATCCATAGTGATTATACATGTATTGAACTGGGAAATCTTAAATATCACTAGAGTATAAATATGATATAATATATGATTCGTATTGAGGAGGCTGAGATTAGCGTTCTGGACTCAAATGTCATATGAGGATAACCAGAGGTCTAATCCTCTTTAACTGACCATTTACTGAATAAATGAATGGGAAAACCCTAGACATTGCACATACCCATCGAACATTGAGAAGCAAATGCATTACAAATTGATAGATACATGCTCTCTCCATAAAACGTTCTGGGTGAATCTCTAAATAGTCTTCATTAACCTATAATTTCTTCATGAACTCCTGATTTTAATTATTTGAACTGAGTCAATAGAAGAAGAGTGCAAAATAAGTTTCTATTTAAAACAAAGAATATGATAAGAATATAAATTTATTTGGTTGAGACCATGAATCGATTGATTTTAGACCTCGATCGAAAACCTGGAGCCACTAGACGGCTAATTTGACCTACTGTGCGACTCCTCAGTAGTGAGCACCCACGATCCCACCCGTGGGATTTGAATCCAAGACCTTCAGTGTCGCGCGTGAACGCTTAACCTCTAGACCACTAATTCGACATCCAACGGTGTTATTATTTAACCTCAACCAATCCAGCTAATTCATGTCGCGTAGAGACAGGTATCTACCGCAGTTAAGCATTCGTGAGCGAGACCACAATTCCAGGTTCGAATCCTGCTAGCGGGGTCGTGGGTACGCACTACTGAGGAATCCAACAATAGAACGAAACGGCTGTTCAGTGCTTCCAGTGTTTCAATGGTGATCTAACATCAATCGATTAGTGATCTCATATAAAAACTTAACGATCTTCACAACTTCATATTGATAATTAGTAGTATAATTATGATTTACCTCATTTCTAATTGTTGGATCACAATTACCAAAATAAATATAACGACAAAGTTCACTGAATGGGATTTGCTGTATATATAAAGAATAGAACAATATAATATGCACAATATGTGTGAATGTGACTTTTTAAACAAAAAATTATAATTTAATTCATTTTTATATTGATTGTTTAACTTATCCCATTGATGTTTAGGACTGAATTGGATCAGTGTCATATTGACATAAATGCATCGTGTGTGGATTGCTTCAATATTACCAGTAAGCTACAAGCATTATAAACAATGAATAATGATGGATAGTAGTGGAAACAAGTACACGCATTTCGTCCTATTTGTGACTTGTCGACTGCATGTATCTACATTCCAGAGTTCATATTCACTTCAAGACACGAACCCAGCACTCTTTGCTTCAAACCGTTCAGTCTTATACATCAGAGAAAGAGTACATTTTTTTATTTATTTATTTGAACACATAAATATTGGGACAAGAATGCGCTAAATATATATGCGCCACACAAAACAATGATAATTTAAGGGCATGGAAAAAAAGAGAGAATAATAACGAAGAGATTGATGTAAGGTAGTGTGGTAATAATAATAGTAATAATGAGGGAACGGAAAGGTACAATCACAACAAATCTTTCAGTTAAGGAAGATACAACCACTTTTTACGAAGAAAGTAAAAGAAGGTTACAGCAGGATCGCCACTGGCTTCTATTCTGGGCCATATCTGATAACGTCTCTAGCCACTGTATTGCACCATCACTCAGACCACAACCAGGGAGTCGTGAAGGACCAACAGAAGCCAGTCCTTTGCAGCTTTCTTTCATATCACGACACCATGTCATGCACTGAACACATCTCCGCTTTTTCCAACCAGTCCCCGAGTCGGCAAATAATGCACGACGTGGAATTCTCTGGGACGACATTCGTAGAACATATCCAAGCCACCGAAGTCGGTGTTTCAAGACGGTGACACCAATAGCATTATCGTCTCTGTGCCCGAACACACGATACCGAACCTCTGCATTACTAACATGGTGTCGCCACTGGATGTCAGCAATCCTTCGGAGACAACGATGATCGAACACAGAGAGTCGTCTAACGTCCTCAACTCGGAGAGGCCAGGTTTCACAAGCATAGAGCAAAACTGCTCTCACTGACGCGTTGTAGATCCGACCTTTTACAGCCAGACTAACATCACGAAGGCGCCAAAGATGGCCCAGGTTGGCATAAGCCGCTCTGGCTTTCACTATACGTGCATTGATCTCATCACTCATACCCCCACCAGCACTTATGCAGCTACCTCGATTCACGAACTTCTCGACTACTTCTATCTGCTCACCATCCAGGGTAAGTACAGGATTAGAATCCTGCCAGTCGGTGTTCTAACACTTGGCGGGGGGTGAAGATATGATCAATACATCCTCGACCAGAATGAAAACCAGCCTGCTCCTCGCGAGTCAATCATTCTCGGGTTTTGAACAACCTACGAAGTATGACGGAAGCCAATAGCTTGGACGCAGTTGGAAGTAAACTTATCCACCGATAGTTGTTACAGGAACGACGTGAACCCTTTTTAAAGATAGGGACAACTATCGACTCATTCCATGACGTTGGTACACTCTCTAGTTCCCAAACCCTTGTAAACAACGTCGTCAGTTCCCTAGTCAGAAAGCCACTACCATCTTTAAAAAGAGCCGGAGGTAAATCATCTGGGCCAGGTGATTTGTAGCGCTTCAAGAGTTGGAGTTCCTTGCGGACTTCCGCCTCATTTGGTGGATCAGTCGTCACCGGCCTTGGAGGGCAGGACAGTCTGACCGATGTTGCTGGAGCAGCAGGCCAGTTGAACTGCCCTTCGAAGAATTCTGCCCATCGTCCATGATTGGCATCCCATCATCCTCGTAGATTGTTTCGCTCACACCAGACTTCTTATTGCCAGTGGCTCGGACGAGTTGGAAGAGCTTACGGCAATTACCAGATGCAGCTGCTGCTTACAGCTCATTAGCACGCTCCAACCACCAAACTTCTCGGTCCTTACGCAAGCTTTGCCCAATTTCACTACGTAACATCCTTCGTTTGTGGTCAAAATCAAGGTCACCCGGAGTAGACCGACGGGCTTCAATGAGTTGTAAGGAGCCTGAAGAAACCCAGTGCTTATAAGCGGGACGTTTAGCGAACCCACAACTGACTGTACCCGGCATTTTCATGGCGTCATGCGATTGCAACCAATGCTCATCTATAATTTTCGGTGGAATGCTAGTTAGTCTAGAAGCTACCTCGGTTCAATACTTACTAGCAACAGAAGTTGCAACCAGCTTGCTAACATCAATCCGTTGGTGGCGGTCACTTCGTTGGCCACTGAAAAGGTAAGATTGGCGCAGACCAAGGCATGGTCAGAGTCCAGATAGGTACTCCAAAAGGAGCGGCAGTCTTGTACACAACCACGCCAGCGGTAGCTGATCGCGATGTGATCAATCTGAGTCCAGGCTTGAGATGCAGAGGGAGGACGCAAGTTGGCACATCGGTGATGACTGTGCCGAAAGTCAGTGCTAACCAGAAACAGGTTGTGGTCTGTGCATAGTTGTAGTAGACGGTCCCCGTTATCTGTCCTGCAACCAACAAGTCCCCATCAGCCACCTAAACGACTCTCATCTGTGCCTAGACGCCCGACCTGAGCATTCAAGTCTCCGGCTAGTACTACAATATCTGTCGAACGAACTTTCTGGAGAAGAACAGATAACTGGTGGTAAAACTCATCCTTAATTGCATCCGGGCTGCAATCTGTCGGGGCATAGGCGGAGATGACGAAAAGACATCGTTTCTCACGCCGATTTCTTCTCACTCTGATGGAACTTTCTAATCTAACAGCACATAACCGACTGTTAATAGGGATCCAATCGATTAGTGCTGCCTCAGCTCGAGCGCTTAGTGCGACACCAACGCCAGCAAAACCAGACGAAGATGCCACAGGGTCCCCGGATAAGCGCACGTAAAACAAGCTTTTTGAAGCGACAGATGGAGAGCGAATTTGCAGTACTTCACCAGAGTCTTGAATACGGGTCTCGGACAGACAGCAAACATAGATATTAGGACTTTCTAAAGACATAGCCAGCCCTATCTGTTGTCCAATCTGCATAAGTATGCGAACGTTGAAGGCAGCCAGTTTGAATGGTGCACGTGGTTTCAGATAAACTGCTTCAGTACTCATATTCGGTGGTAACATACAATTTTCAACCGGACAGTGACTCGAGAACGTTTAGATAGAATCGAATTTCCACCAAAGACGAGCTGCTGTATAAGTCGAAAAAATAAGTATAGACAGAGTAGGAATAAAAGAGGGTGAATAATGTCGTAGTAAATAACAGTAATAATAATAATAGTCATAATAATAACAATAATAGTAATGACAATAGTTTGAATCATTTGATTGTTATTCGAAGCGAGAAAAGTAGTTTCCATAGATATAGGGAGTTCATCATTAGCGTGTGGGCTGTGATACTGCCCGGGTGCCCAGACCGAAGCAGGTGGTTATCTTAGGGGGCCACACCCCGAGCCTTTGACCTAAAGGTCAGACCTACAAGGCAGTGGGTGGAGATGCAGTCCCATGGTAGCCGGTGACCGAAAATTGGTTCATACGCCATTTGTTCCCGCAGGATACTGGAGCCCATGTGCACCATTGGTTTGGTTTGGGATCCGGTTAAAGCGCCGGACATTCGCTTTTCGTCCTCTCATTTTCGTAAACAACACCCCCGTCACGAGAAGGCAGTGAGTAGGACTTCCCTGGCAGAGGCTGTATACGTATGGCCGTGTGAGAGTATTTCGAGAGGGAAGGCGGACCCACCTCGCTCTCGGTCATACCAGGGCATAACTGTGTGTATATATCTATAACCTTTCGTTTTTATGTTGCTTATCCTAATCTGCTCAATCTGGTACATCTACTTTTCATTAATCCAGAACTTCAGTAGATAAATCATGTTAAGGTATGCACTGAATTTATCAGTCCACAAAAAGTTACTGCAATGGTCAATCAGACCAGTCGATGACAGTTCGAGTTATGTGCTTTATGACAACTGTATTGTATACGTTATGGTAATAAAATATTGACAACAGTATTGAACGAGAACACCAGTGAGGACAACCGAACGTATTTAAACACAAAAATTACAAAATCCCTTAATAGAATCTGAGAAGCATACAATGAAATCCTCATCGCGGGGGGCGGGATTGTGGATGCGCACTGCTGAGTAGTCCCATACCAGGACGAAGCGGCCGTCCAGTGCTTCCAGGTTTTCCATGGTGGTCTAGCTTCAATTGACTCATGATTTCATCCAGTGAAATCTTCATTTGCAAAATGTCAGTCAATTGTCTCAGACTTTGTTACTCATTCGTTTCCATACCAATCATTCACTGTTCTCGTTCTCTTCCATCTTCTTAATCTTCTGCTGCTAGACATTTCACTTTCGATTAATGATACATACTACTTGTATCTATCAACATCAGTAGCACACATCATAACAGTAATACGGTTCTACAGGTAACCAATAAGCTAACCAATCAGATGTTAAAAATTCAGAAATAGTTATGAAACAATTATCCGGATAACTTTGGTTTCGCAATACTTCAACAGTTTACATTATTTTATTTTTAGGTGTTCATAATCAAATTCAGTGGAACAATAAAACATTCTGTTATTTTTTTGTTAGAATCAAAATCATCCGTTCTGTTTTCGTGATGAATACGGTGGTCTTGAGTGATGTTTAAAGGTATGAGGACGGTTATCACCTCCTGGTTCTTCTAGAGGTATCTGAAAAGGAAATTGGATTAGAATTGGTCTTAGTGACCTGAGAGCATGACCGTAGTACCCAAAGGACAGTTGCATGAGGCCGGTCACACATGATGTTTTTATGGGGTCATATTTTTTTGTATTTTCTTGATGAAAGTTAACTAAAGCCATAAATCAATCTTCTGTAAACGATACTGAATACATTCAAGGTTTTGCATAATATATATGTATTTAGAGATTATCACTACTAAGGTAAATAAAAGTATGTCGCATGTTTTCCATAGTAATCAACCTATAGCACGGTACAGTTATACATTTGTTCAAGTTGCTACACCATGTTAGAAAGCCGATGTGTAAATAATAAAATGATTGTTATGATATTTGAAGTATGAGGTGTGTCAGCGACAGAAGAAAAAAAGGAGAGAAGGTTACAAAAAAAGGGGGGTTATGATCCAGAAAAAGAGAATGAATTCGAGCAATAGTTATCATGAAATATCATTGATCATGATCTAGAGATAGATAAAA
Organism: Schistosoma haematobium; assembly: GCF_000699445.3. NCBI lineage: Eukaryota > Metazoa > Platyhelminthes > Trematoda > Strigeidida > Schistosomatidae > Schistosoma > Schistosoma haematobium. Next base: position 44,583,821 of record NC_067199.1, read on the forward strand.
TCCATGTGGGACTATATCACCGCTATTGACTTTGATTTACGTCACCCAATGTCACAAAATATCATACTTGAATATCTCACTGACCCTACCTAGTTGAACTTAACTTACCAATACTACTTATATCAACAGTTGATGACTTCGTGGACTGATGCCAAGTCTTACTTGGTCAAATTGAGCTTCCTTTTAGTTATATCCAACAGCTCCCCCCCCTCGATCATTGTTAGTCTATTAAATAATGGTCAAGCACACGTATAACATGTCCCAGATTTTGTAATCGATGACAATTTATTATTACATCAGTCACTTATCAATCGTCACTTACTACTCTAAATGTAATATGGTGTTAGATAAAAGACAACTGTTTTTCCTTCAGACAACTAGCATAATAGCGATGCTGCCTTCCCACAAGCAGGGGTAGGTTTAGAAATAGTCGATCCTAAAAATGTACATCTCGCTTATCCTATGGATATCCGTCTCCCGCGGTAAGATCTAAACAAGTGCGGAGCTAACACGAAAATTTCTCTCAGAAAGGTTGTATGTGACCGACCTCAAGCAGTTGTCCCTTGGAAACTGCGGTCACGCTCTCAGGTCACTAAAATCAAATCTAATTGTTGGGGAAATCCAGAAAACTCCTCGACAAAAAAGGCCAAAAATGTCTTTGAAAATACTGACAAGCATCTTATCTAATCAGCATTCAATAGAAGTTTTGCTAGAAACATCTCGAAGGTGAAAAGTCACATGTTGAGTTCCTGATTGAATGATTATCTGTACTGCTATTATGTTTAGTAGCGTTGCCGAATGTTCCGGAAACTCAAGGACATCTAAAATACTATATGAACCCTAGATTTTCTATATAGGAACGAACTTTTGGAGTAAGGCGTTTCTAGAATATTTCGCGCTTTTTCTCTTGTATTCAGGTTCTTGTGTAGATGTAACCTGGTGGTTACTAGAAGAGCTTAGAAATAGAATCTACCGGTCAATTAGAAGACTTATCTAAAACAATTTCTATTGAAAGCACTTAAGTACATTTTGAACAAGCACTCAAAAGCTGGGAAAACATTAAAAACCTCCCAGGTTTTCCATGGTGGTATAGCTTCAATTGACTCATCATCTCAACTATTGAAATTACTACAATCTACACAAAATCCCTTCTGATACTAATCAACATATGCTCATTGGTGACTGGCTTCAAGAGGTATTTCCTGAAGTTCTAGTGAGAGGCAGTGACCAGTGGAGTTCAACTTGGTCTATTGTGAGATAGTAACTCACTGATGACAATGGTGGATGTGTTGCTCAATTTCGTGGATTAGTTGAATTTAGACATTAACACTGTTGGATGACGGCTCAGGGATCTAGTGGTTAAGCGCTCGCACGCTAGACGAATAGGGCCTAAGTTCGAATCTCGCGGCGAGCGCACTACTGAGGAGTTCCACAATGGGACGAAACGGCCATCCAGTGCCTCCAGGTTTTTCATGGTGATCTAACTTCAATTGAATCATGGTCTCAACTATTGAAAATCTTTTTTCGAACCAGAGATTTCTAGGAAAAAAATACTACGTCATAGACTGATCGGATTATTACCAATTCAGTTATGAATCTTCGAACGTTTTCACACATAGACCCATAGGTATATTCCTTATCTGTACCTAAGCTAAATTTGAAGGTGTTTACTTTTCATGAATCTTACAATCTATCTTGATTTCGTGGATCAAGTCTAAGAGATCTCTATGGACTAGGAAGCATTCAAATACCTGAACTTATCAGTTTCATAACGACGAGAAATTACTTTTCAGCATGAAGATTTAAAACTGGATTATTTAAGTTAATTACATCGTATAAAGATGGAGTTATCATCAAAAGATTTGAAACTCCTCAACAGCATAGTCCGACAAATTCATGATGGGATTTAAAGATGTAGAAGAATATTCAAACAATACAATAAACGTCCAAATTTACATGATTGGCCGTCATATTCATAATATATAATCTATCATGAACAGACTATATTATCACAGTATAAATGAAGAAGTGATCTCAGTTAGACCACCATTAGAAGCATGAATCACTAGATGGCTGTTTCATCCTAGTATGGAGATCTTCAACAATGCGTAGCCACGATTTCACACGAGGGAATCAAACCCAGAATTTTCAGTCTCGCACATAGACGTCTAACCTCTAGAAAACTGAGCTGGCGCCCAAAATTGTTAATTTCTAACTTCAACTAGTGTATGATATTGCTCAACGATCAAACATTGCCTTCAATGGGTAACTATCACACATTAAACCCCACTAGTCACAGCTTCTCACCAGAACTACAAGAGTTACATCTTGAAGCTAGTCGCTAGTGTGCACACGATTATTATTATTGAGTTGTGCGATTTAACAATTTAATGGTGATTATGTTGATGAAGTGTAAAATGAAAGACTTACTGGAATAGAATTTGTCATTAATTGATTCCAAAATTCTACAGTGACACCTTCTTCAGCATTTGTTGGTGAATCAACTGTTAAAAAATTAGGTGATACAAGATCAGCTAACTTTTTACGGACTGTACGTAGTTTATTAAAATGATTGTACCCTGAAAAGGAATACAGCAATTATTTAAACAATGAGTCTAATCTCATTTAAATTCATAAGCAAAGAGTAGACTTTAAAACCTACAATTTGTATAAAGAGGTGATAAACCAATGTAGGTGAAGAGAGTTTGAATGATGCTTTTTTGGCAACACTTTCTTACCAAATTTATTTATTATAACAGATTAACACTTTGATTTGTCAGTATGGGGTTGTGGAGGTTATTATGTTTTTGAATGAGATCGTGAATCGATTGATGTTAGATCACCATTTAAAACCTGGAAGCATTGGGCGGTCGTTTAGTCCTATTGTGGGACTTCTCAGCAGTGCGCATTCACGATCTCGCTCGTGGGATCCGAACTCAGGAGCTTTGGTCTCGCGCGCAAACGCCTAACCTCTAGACTACTGATCTGGCATCCAGGTAGAGACAGGTACCTACCACAGTACAATGAAAGATGGTCGTGTAATTTAGTGGATTGGTTGAGGTTAGACATTAACACTGTTGGATGCCGGCTCAGTGATCAAGAAATTAAACGTTTGCACGTGAGACCGAAGGCCCTAGGTTTGATTTCCCGCGAGCAAAATCGTGGATGTACATTTTGAGTTGTGTTAGATCATTGACTTAACAGTATCAAAGTAACAGGCATTAAAATACAAATAAAAACAGGCAATTTCACATCAGGTTTAAAATATTCGTTACGAAAACTATTACAGATGACTATGCAGTGTGAACCGATAAAACTTCTTTATTAACTCATTTACCGAGTACAGATTAGTGTACATAGTTTCGATCAACACTGTGTGATGGCTATTAATAATATCCAATTGCTTACGCAGAAGTAGGTGGATCAAGGTTATTTCGCTTCACTCTCTTCTCTTCGTTTCTTCCCTGTGATCGCCTGTCCAGATCAATATGTACAAAATAAATATATTCAAAACATCCCGAAGTAAACATGAACATCAACGGGGTCAGTCGAATGTGTTTCACAGGACATTACAGAACTTGTTAATAAAATCGAACAATCATAAAATAAATGAATAATTTGCAAAATGTCAACTGGTTCTTTCAAAATGACTCAGACTTCATTGTTCTTGCATTTTCACACAAATTGCATCCTGTTTCCATTCTTTACTATTCGATCCTCTTGTCTCTCTGCTTCCAGACATTCTGTTCTTGACTAACGTCATATACTATTTATGTCGATATAAAGTAGCACACATCACAATCCATTCTCGTATTTCACTGATTTTAATTCCGTTATTGACCAACATGATTTAAGTCAATGACTATATACGAGAATAAGTGACATGTATATCTCAGTAGTAATCAGAAACAATCAAACTGGAGTCAGATCTTGGGTCACTAAAGATTCAAACCGTTGAGTAGGTTACGAACAGAAGTTTAATGTAGAATATAGTTTTTTTGTTGTTGTTGTTGCTTTCAATAATAATAAATCACATCAATAGTTGTTAGGAGACGGGTACAAGGAAAGGATGGCAAATCAATTGATGAAGTAGTAAAACTATATCAGTTGAGATGGTTGGGACACGTGTTACGTATGCCCAACCACCGGCTGCCCCGACGAGCGATGTTTCATGGAGTAGGAGTAGGTTGGAAGAAAGTTAGGGGCGGCCAGACGAAAACATGGCTCAAACCCATGAAGTCACTGACAAGTGAACTGAGTCATGTTAGTAGGTGTAGACTACCTGGTTGGGGACCGCGAGATGATAGCGACCGATGGTTAGAGACCTTGAATTACATGGTTCAAAATCGTTTGCAATGGCGCAGGTACATCTACATTTTGTGTTCTCCCAAATTCTAGTCTCCTGAATTCTCCTTATCTCTTTTTTTCTTTTTCCAAATTTATTTCATTGGATTATACTCATTGAACAATATCTTCAAACTTTAATCTTTTCGATTACTACTTATCCTTTTACTACCTCTGCCATTATGGGACTTGAATCGACAACTGGATCTCTGTGCTAATGTGGCATGGCAACTTGAAGTGATGTACGTACGTACAAAGTTTTACGTTGTTACTGACTAACTGACTGACTGACTGACAAGTTTAAATCTGTCAATGAACAAAATAGGAGGAGACTTACATTTATGAAATACATGTGATAATATTTTATTACGTAACTTCTTGAATACATCTCTATGTATAGATAGTTGATTGTTTGACTGTCCAATAATATCATCTGATTCATTGATAGTTTCTTCTGAAATACCATCTAAAGTGAGTCGTTTCGATAATATAGATGATGTATTGATATTATTCATTATTCCCTTAGAATTAAAGAATATCGTTGAAAGAAAAGATTATCTAGTCGAATGAATGAATTGATTTAAGTTAGATCATCATTGAAAACTTGGATATATTGAATATACAATCTTAGTACTGTGCTAAACCAAAGACGTTTGATCGGTATGAACAACAGCCTAGTGTACTTATTGGCCGTTTTTTTCGCTTAACCCGTTCAGTTGAGTCCAAAGAACAACAATAACAACTTTCAATATACCAATCATTTGTTTCAAACATACTTGGTTTATATACAAGCCAAACAGACCGCATCACATCATAAAATAGGATATAAGATTTATACAAGACCAAGCCAAAAAGTGACTGTGAACGTGGGAGACTGTAGTTAGTAAACTGAACATCATTTAGGAACAGTATTCGAATGAAGCTTATAATAAGAGGAATATAGATATACAAAGACTAGTTATTGAATAGTCATGCAATGACAATATATATACATAATATTAGTCCATTAACAGTTGATGGTATGTCACTTGATGAGGTTTTGAATCTTCATCGACTGAGATGGTTGGCCTACGTGTTGCGTATACCTGAACACCGATCACCACGACGCCAAATGCTCACTAGTATTAAGGATGTTTGGAAGAAAGTTAGGGGTGGTGAAACCAAAACATGGCATCAGTCCTTAAAGTCACTAACTTCTAGTCTGAGCCATGTTGGGAGATGTAGAATACTTGGTTAAGGTCCGCGTGACTATCACGACCAATAGTTGGAGACTCTGAGTGACATGGCTCAGAATCGATCACAATGACGTTGTGTGTATACACTCTCTGTCTTCCTTTAAACTATGAAATTAATATCGCCTCATATCTTTCTTTCTACGAAATAATCCTCTCTTCCTGTATTATATCCAATAATACACAATCTCTCTTTTATATATTACTACCATTGAAGTGACTAGTTCTATGAATTCGGTGTTGATCTTGTCGTGCTAATGAGGCATGGCAACTTGGACGAATGCATATATGTGCCTGGTCGTAAGTTGTAGCTGACTGAATGACCATTAACAGTCCACAGAAGTCACCCGTAACTTGATCTTCACAAGGATATAACACTTAGTATAGAACACCTCGTGTGCACTTATCCTATTCATCATATATCTGTAATCTATTCTTATATGGCTATAAATCTTGATTACCGCTTGATTAAATCAAGTTGGGTCACATATTTACTCTACTGCACATTGTTTTGTTTCGTCCGTCTGATTGTCTGTTCAAATCAATGAGTATAAAAAGTATACGCATTTAAAACATCCATTCTTGTATTTAGCTTATTTAATTTCGTTATTCACTAATGCCAGTTAAGTCAATGATTACATACGAGAATAGATGACATGTGTACTTCCATTAGTATTCATATGATTCAATTGAAGTCAGATAAGGTGTCACTAAAATAAGTTTGTCTGTTTTAATTCATTGAACTTTCATTCTGACAAAATATATCAGGATTGAATTGAATCTAATCAGATTCCAGCTAATGCGGTTCAACATTACAGTTGAAGTCATTGTAACTGAACATTATAGGTTGTATACAAGCTATCTACTTTTCACTTAGTATTATGGTCAAATTCTAACGAATATGTTAGTTAAGATCTGACATTGGTTATTATTGGAGTTCAACTGGGTCAGTTGTGAGATAGTAACTCACTGATGACAATGGTGGATGTGTTGCTCAATTTCATGGATTAGTTGAAGTTAGACATTAACACCATTGGATGCCGGCTCAGGGGTCTAGTTGGTTAAGTGCCTGGCGTGAGACTGATAGGTCCTGGGTTCGAATCCCGCGAGGCGGAGTCGTGGATGCGCCCTGCTGAGGAGTCCCACAATAGGACGAAACGGCCATCCAATGCTTCCAGGCTTTCCATGGTGGTCTGGCTTCAATTGACTCATGATCTCAACTGTTGAAATTACTACAATCTCTACAAAACCCCTTCTGATATTAGATCTTTATTGTTTAGTATGATTCATTAATGTGATCATTCATTTTTCAAATGATTAAAAGTGTTCACATATAATAAGGAAGTGAGCGAAAGAAATACTATCAAGAATATGAGTGATACTGGAAAAAATTGAATACCAATAAGAGAAAGAATCAATAACAGCGACTATCAAGAAGGCATCCAATTTTTTTATTCGTAATACCCCAGTCATGTTATCTCAAACATCTGTAGTGACTCACATTTATCACGAGAACACGACTGGTTTAATAAAAACAATTATTATTATAACCAACTGTACCAGCGTTTGTTTTAATGTGATTTTGTTTAACTGTGCTTCCATTACCTTCCATCATTGTTCCGCGGTTTTTGGTACTGTTCGCACGTACCCCTTTCTCCTGCTTCCGCTTGTACCGTTCCTGGCACGATCTTGGTATTTGTTCGATACCACGAGATCGCCAGCAAATATATCTCGACTTGGTCCATTAACTGCCTTCTGATATTTGGCTTCCCGGGGGATTTTATGGAGTCATTTGGCACGTGTTTCTCTGCAGCAGTGTTCATAGGTAATCTCGACTCGACGCCACGCTACACATCCATTTTATAGAATCTAGTTGATCTAATTATGCATTCAACTTATAGGTTCAATAATAGTGCCATTAACAACCATCTAAACACAATATTTACAACCTACTTACGTTAAGTAATTGACATCTATCTGTGTCAGTGAATACGAGAAAGTTCGAGTACACTTTAACAAGTGAGTCATGTTCAATATCAAAGTGGAAAATATTGTTTAAAACTATTTGAGCTACTTAAAAATTAAATAGTAGTATATAATATTTAAGAAAACTTTGAGGTGTTATAAGCATAGAATCACACATACCATTGCATGACTATCTCTAGTTTTAGATACAATCATATAAACATGTTGAATAGGACATTTTTCCTCTGGTATACAAATAGAAGGTGATGAATATGGTGCTTGTAATTCCTCATCATTACTCATATTATCTGTATGATTAAATGCTTTTAAAATATTCATATAGATACGTTGTCTCAGTTTTGAACTTGTTAATGATAATGATTGATTTAATTTAGAAGGTTTATTGTAAAGTGTAGATGGATAGTTTTGAGATGATGTTATGGATGAATTTGTCTTAGTATCATTGTTTGTTATTGATGTTGATAGAGGAGGTGATAATGAATTACGATTACCGAAAATGAATGGCATTGATGGACGATAAGATTTCATGGAATATTCTGATGTGACTAAGAGGTAAATGAAGAAATTATTCTTTTGTAACAAAATATATGCACACAAAATGTAATTGATTTGTCCAAAAGTCATTGAATACAAAGTAATTGGGTCGAAGACTTAAACCGTACCCAAAATCAATGTTAAGTTAGGTAACTAGGTAGTATGAATTGCAATCGAAATATACATAAACGTAGACTTAGTTCCACTCTCAGACGAAATCCTCTCACTGTCCTACTTATAGCTGATTGTTTGGATATATATCCACTCATGTTAACTCTTCCTTATTGAGACTCAAATTCAAATAAATAGCTTCAGATATTATAGCTTTATTTATGTGGCTAGACGAGTTAAGATAACTGCTAATTTTTTTTCTAACTTTTTAAAACGTAAGTCTTTTATCACGAGTTGATTGTACTTCATTGTTAGTACTGCTGTAGTGAACGGGACAGGGGTGGGGAAAATTGAATGTATTCAACACAAGATTGTAGGACTTGTTAATAAAATCTTAATGTCCATCAGCTGTCTGATAATGACTCAGAGTTCATTGTTCTTGCATTTTCATACAAATTGCATCTTATTTCCATTCTTTACTGCTCGATTCTCTTGTCTCTCTGCTGTCAGACCTTCTGTTCCTGACTAATATCATCTACTACTTATGTCAACATAAGTAGCATACACCATAATGTTAGTTGAAATAATTTCTTTTAATCGTCCAGAACTTTTAGAAATAGATAAATGTCGCAACTCAGTAATATGAACGGAAACCTACTAATATACACTACTTATATATGTTCGCTTAAGTAGCTCATACCACAGTATCATGAAGAAGATGGGTTTGTTGAATTCATAATTTCATTCATGACATATTTCAGTAATTTATAAAACGTTAGACTAAATCACACATAGATATTGAGTAGTGATAAACGTCACACTTTTATAGTTCTTTGTGCTGATCGAATTCTATCGATCAAGTGTCGATGAAGCTACCAGTCGAAATGACTCTCAACATCATACACTATGTTTAAATGTTAGGTGGTTTAAAGATTACAATTGAATTCACTGAGGAGCATCAATTCCCTCAATACTAAAGGTAAATCACATTATGTATAGACATCGATGGATATACAACTAAAGTTGAGGGTATTTCTAACCACTACATTCAAAATATTGTTATCTATATATATATATACAAAACAAAAAATAATATCTCATTTCACCTGATGTAGATGTATCCAATTCAGAAGATGGATTCAAATAACCACCACGTTGTTTTAAACCTTGTTCTAAACAATTTAAAAATGTAAGAACATGACTTTGAGCATAAAAATGAAATGGAGCTAATTGGATTCCATCATTTCGAATGAATGTTAGTATATATTGATTATCTGTAAAAGAAATAAACTGTATAAGCTAAATGGTATATATTTACTTGATACATTAAAGTAAGAAAACATTAAGAAGGCCTAAGATATAGGCTAAGTTGAAGTTATCACGAGTTCACTTAATCTGCGAACAAGAAACAAGATTCGGTGACCAAAGACTAGTAAATTTGGTGACAGTGGTTTCGGAAACATGGATCCTTCTAAACTTGAATTATTACTCAAGCAACAGATGAAACTTATTCAGATGTTGGTAGATACAAAGCTTACGTCTAATACTCAATCAAGCAGTTCTAATCCTACTACTACTACTACTACTACTACCGCACCATCAGTTGATGGTATCGCTAACAGTGCCTCTGAGTTTCATTACGATCCGGAATCCAATGTCACGTTTGATATGTGGTTTCGACATTACAAAGACTTATTCAAATTTAACTTTGCTAACCAGGATGATGCTTGGAAGGTCCAATTGCTGCTTAGAAAGTTGGATCCTAGTGAAGTAGACAGGTATTGCAACCTAATTCTGACTCATTCTCGGACACTGTCCAGTCATTGAGCCAACAATTCGGAGACAGCTCCTCACTATTCAATACGCACTATCGATGTCTGAAGCTCACTATGAACGAAGATGCTGATTTTCTCACACATGTGGGTATCGTTAACCAAGAATGCAACGCTTCCAGTTGAAGTCGCTTACTGAAGACCAATTTAAAGCACTCAATCTCATCTGCAGCCTTCAATCGCAGAAGTTCAGTGACATTAGAACACGTTTGCTAAGTCGGTTGGACCAAGACCCAAAACTAACTCTTAATGATATTGCAAACGAATATCAACGCCTAATCAATCTACAGCATGATATTACGATGGTCCAGCGTGGTGGTTCAGATCGTACCGAAGTTCATGTAATCCACAAATGGATCCTAAAACTTACCACTCATAATTATTATCGGGGCATAGCAATATAAAAAAGAGTTGAATATATTACTAATCAATTTCAGTAGTATGTAGGTTGAAACAAGTCGATTACAGTAGTATTTGACATCACTTTAACGTTTTTCGTTTGAGTTTAGTTAAATTAACTGACAATATCGATTATATATATTTGTATAAATACGCTTGATTTGTGTGCCTGATTGACCTGGTATCTTCTGGTTGTCTGTAGAATACATTTTCTACATCTTACCAAGACTTCTGGATCGCGTTAGTTGAGTCGAGAACAACGAACCAGTATTGCCTCTCGAGCCTCTGAGTCCGCAATTCTTTGTTTCGCTCCGAGTAATACGAATCAGTAGTAGCATTCAAGTTAACGATGATCAGAGTTAAAACTTAACAATCTCCACAACCCTTATACTGATAAGACAATTAATTATGTGATCTATTTAAACAAATAATTAACCACCATAAAAAACCTGGAAGCATTGAATGGCCGTTCCGTCCTATTGTGGGACAACTCAGGAATGCGCATTCACGATCTCATCTCGCGGTCGTCTAGTGCTTTCAAGTTTTCTATGGTGATCTAACTTCAGTTAACTCATAATCATAACTATTAAATAATTAACCAAATAAATAATGAACACACTTACTAAATTCATGTAAATGTCCATAAACAACATCAGATATTTTGATTTTAATTGCATAACCCCAATAAGCTCTAGGCACAAGAAAATGTGATGAAAAAATAATCAATGAGCACTTGAGTACTCGAATGCTAGAACCCTCCCAAGACGTAAATGAGAAGATAGAAGACAAGTGAATAAGAATGCTATTCCAAAACAGTGTCAAATATGGTGACAAAACTCTCAGGTATACATATAGTTTTTAGTAAAAACGAAATTATCACTAACGTCATACATGGGGGTTTCAGTATTTGTCCAATAGGGAATATTTTTCCAAAAGATGTTTGGATGGAGCTTCTTAGAGCTTCCTCGAGTTCACTTGCAAGACGTTCTCGCATAATATGATTCAGTTATTGATTGAGATCATGAACCGATTGATGTTAGACCACCACAATTGAAAACCTGGAAGCACTGGACGGCCGTTCCGTCCTGCCATGGGACTCCCCAGCAGTGCGCACCCACCCCCCGCCCGCGGGATTCGAACCCCGAGACCTCCGGTCTCGCGTGCGAGCGCCTAACCAACCGGACCACTGAGCCGGCATCCATTGGTGACAGTTCCTAACATCAACCAATCCACGAAATTGCGGAACGAACTTCCGTTGTACTGAGGTAGATACATGTCTCTACCCGACAAGGATTAGCTCCACTGGTCACGGCTTCTCACTAGAACTCCGAGAATTCCCTCACGAAGCTAGTCACTAGTGAGCACATGTTGATCACTAGTATAGGAGTTGTGGAGATTATTGAGTTTTTGAGATTATGATTCAGTTAGACTAACACCTTATTACGTAATCAATAGTGTTGCATCGGAAGAGAACATAAATGGGGACAATCGAAGGTATTTCAGTACAAAGTGACAAAAATCTCTTAGTATAATCTGATAACCACACAGTAAATAATTCATTTGCAAAATGTCAATCAATTGTCTCAAGCTTGACTATTCCATTTTGCAAATATCAGTTAATCGTCTCAGACTTCGTTGTTCTTGTTCTTTTCTCTTCGATCTCCTTAACATTCTGCCATCAGGTATTTTACTTTCGATTAGTGATACATGCTGCTTATATCTGTCGACATCAGTAACACACACTTAACTATAATTAGCCTTGAATAATGTTATAAAACTGATCTACCGGATGGTTTAACATATTTCACTCCCTCTCTCTCTCTGGTATACTTTGATAATACGACAATACGATAATGAGATTAGTCACGTTATATCAGATCGTGTATTCATGTCCCGGAATTGTGAACCAGAGTATAAACTAGACAATACTTTATTTTACACAATTACAAGCCACTCAGCGATTCCGCAGTAGAAGTCAATGAGAGGAAAAAAACAGGCTTAGTGCCTATTTGTTCACGCCCAGTGAGTATTTATATTTTAGTGTTACTTTATTTTATTTATTTATTTAAACACATAAACCTTGGTACAAGGAGGTGCCGAATACATATGCGCCACATAAATCATCCGATATATATACGAGCTGGAATACTGCCCGTGTGTCCAAACTGAAGTAGGTGGTTCTCTTAGGGAGCCACACACGGAGCCTTCGATCTGAAGGTCTGATCCACAAGGCAGTGGAGCAACGTCAGGAGATGCAGTCTCATGGTAGCCGGTGACCAATAATTGATTCGTATGCCATATTTTCATTCATGATCATGGAGCCTATGTGCACCATTGGTTTGCAACCAGTGTTTTCCAATACTCCAAAGTGGATCCTCCATATCCACCAAACCGATTTAAGAGCCATACATTTGGTTTTCGTCCTTTCAATTTCGTAAACAACACCCTTGATGCAAGGAAGCAGTGAGTAGGACTTCCCTGACAGTGGTTGCATGCACGTGTCCATCTGAGAGCATTTCGAGTGGAAGAGTTGACTCTCCACACTCTAGACCGTACCGTAGTATACACCTATCATAATAACTTCTACCAAATAGTATAAATTATAAATATATTGACTGGTAAAACAAAAGACCGACTTAAAAATGATTTCAACTTACTCTTTTTCATTTAAATCATCTAAATCAAGTCTTGAATCCAGTATTGAATCATTAGAGAAACAAAATTCTTCATTATGATTATTCATTTGTGGAGTAGTTACAGCTGAATTTGGTGTCCATTTAAGTACAATCAATTTACCACATTCACCATCGATTAAAGATAAATAACCAGGTATTGGATTTGATGAATTGGACTAAAAAAGAAAATAAAAAGGGTAATAGTTCTATTTCGAGACACATTTTCATATTTAGTTTTTGATTGAGATCATGAACCGATTGATGTTAGATCATCATTGGAAACCTGGAAGCACTGGATGGCCGTTTCGTCCTATTGTGGGACTTCTCATCAGTGCGCATCCACGATCCTGCTGGCGGGATTAGAACAAAGGGCCATCATTTTCGCGCGCGAACGCTTGACCTACTGGACCGCTGAGCTGGCATCCAATAGTGTTAATGTTTAACATCAACCAATTCACGAAATTGCGCGACCATCTTCGTATTTAGCTTGTCACCAGTCATGTAATCTAGAAAAGACATATGTTCTGCCTTTTCTATCTAAAACTGGATATATCTACAGCGTAATATGTATGATTAGGCGAGATTATGGATTTGTGGTTGAACCAATCAGGTATAAGATGACAAGTCTTGGATTTCGGCGCAAAATTCGCCCATTCATTTAGCTAAATACCATTTTGGCATTATAGCTGATGTCAGTTCTTAATGTGAAAACCATAAATCTAATCCCTATCCCTAACTATAAACTGTATATCATAATTTTTAACCTTTACATTGGTCCCAATTATCAAGTAAACACTCTCAAGGTCAGCCCAACTTCGCTCAAAGATCATCCATAAATTATGGTCTCACCAATGTTTACATCAGGAGTCAAATCCCAGTAATTTACTCTTTCAGTTATGTTAGATATTTGACTAGATTTCATAATTCATACAACTAATGAATTGTTTCTAGGTGTATTTTTCAGAGTTTTGTATTTTTGCATAGATACATAAAAAAAATTGAAATGAGAGGTTATTTTGAGGTACACCTCTCACTATGCAAACATACCGATAGAGACTAACATTAACGAATCTTTTTGAAGCTGATCTACCATTCATGGATGCATTAAATATAACCTTTCGCCTTTGGTTACATAGATATACATCTAAATAGACAAGAGAATCGGTCAATAAAGAGATTGGATCAAAAACTTATGCACTGCAAAAGTCGTTGGCAATCGACCAATCGATTGAAGCATGAACTCTTCATCCAGTTTCTTATCCTTTCATATCCTTAATGTTCTCTTCCAGTATTGAACTATTATCTGACCCATAAATTATTTTCCTACTTACCCCTTGATTAGTACGTAACCTCATTTGTTATTTATTCTCAAATCCATTTTTGTGATGCAATCTTTTCTATCCTCCTAAAGACATTTATTTTCAATAGTTGAAATCATGAGTCATTTCAAGCCAGAATACCATGGAAAACCTAGAAGTACTGGACGGCTGTTTTGTTCTAGTATGGGACTCCTCAGAAGTGCGCATCCACGATCCGACACCCTCGAGATTCGATCCCAGGACCTATCAGTTCATACAACTATATATACGAATGTACAGTATAAGTAAATGATTATATGATGAGACTATAATTTATGGATGAACCAATCAGATATAAGATAAAAAGTCCTGGATTTTGGCGCGAAATTCCTTTAAGGGACACTAAAGTGACCTTGAGAATGTTCACTGAATGAGGTTTATAAACCAGTATGAGGAATTAGAATTATGATTTACAGTTGATGGTTTGGGTTAGGAATTAGATTTCACGTTTTCATCACGAACTGATATCAGCTATAATACCAAAATTCTATTTAGACAAACGAATGAGCGAATTTCGCGCCAAAATCCGTTATCTCATATCAGATTGGTTCGTTCAGATTTTATTGAAAAGGAAATTCGCTTCATTGAATTCTTCTTATGATTATTAAATTGAATATGTGACTAGCTTCAAGATGGAACTTCTGGAGTTCTAGTGAGGTGTCATAATCAGGGGAGTCCTATCCACCTCACACAATGAATGAAGGTTTGCACAAGATCATAGATCGATTGGATTTATACATTAACACCGTTGAATACCAGGTCAATGGTATAGAGTTTAAGAGTTCGTATGTGAGACTGAAAGTCTTGGGTTTGAGTGCTGCTTGTGGAATTGTGGATGCTCACTGCTTAGGAATTTGATACTAGGACGAGTCATCCATCCAGTATTTCCAGGTTTTCAACCGTGGTCTGGCTTAGATCGACTCGTGAATTCAATTACGTAAATACTACAATCTCCACAAACCGCCATATTGAAAAGTGAGTAAAGTTGGGTTGATAACAGCTAGATTATAGGATAATAGTCTAAAATTAACATACTGCGACACTTAAGTTTGATTATTCTTTTTAAAGCTATCTGTATATAAAAATACTATGAAGTAGTTCGAGGATTCTATTACTCCTCTTCAACTTGATTAAACCTATTATCAACGTTTAATAGTTCAACTACTCTTACAACGAAATAAAAAGGAAACACTCAGTACAAAATTTACCGGTTGCATTAGTACATTATTCTTTCCATATAATAAACGTGTTCGTAAACTTTGATGCATTGATTCCACATGTTCTTTTGCAGCTAAAGCAATATGTTTATTTGATTTAAAGTTACGACTTGATTTAGTTGAATTAAATTCATTCATTTGTGGCAGAAATGCACATGAACCAGTTCTTACTGTCCGATTAGTTGGCATATCACTCTAAATTTTTTTCAAAATTATAAAAAAATAAACGAATAAATTATAAAAATTAAATTATATTACTAACTGATTTATTAAGTAGCTTAAATTATTTGTCAAAATTATGTTTATTGAACAGAGGTCACTTAAGATATCTAATTTATTCTGTTTCATATCTCACATTATCATTCTGCTTATTGACTAGGATAGTGAGGTATGACATACATTTTTTGACAAGGAATATTAACTGAGCAGTCAATGTTAGTACGTAAAGAAATATATTCTAAATTTACTGGTGACCGTATAAATTATGATTTCGTTCTTATAAATTATTTCTATCAGGATATGAATCATCGTAGATAGTGGCGGTTGAGAACTCTGTTATGAAGGCCCAGTCAACGTTTACTTATTCATAATGGCGGCTTCCACAGGAGTAACGTGGAAGAAAGCCGGAGTTGGCCATATAATGTCTTGGGGTCAGTACAGGAAATATTATTAATTGTTGTTGGACTGATGAGTGTTGGTAGGTAAGAAGTTTCCATTTAAGGTTAGTCAAATCAGTGGTTCAGGACGTTTATTAATGATACAGAATAAATTACAGTAGAGCGATTTTAGAAGCTCTGAACTTCTTTCTAACCTTGATAAGTTTTTGAATCATGTAAAAGCAGTTTACCCACGTTAATCCTATGGTTTTATATGATATATTGTTACTGTATACTGACTATTTTCTGATTGGCTAATATTTCTCAAGGTCACTTAATATTCACTCAAAGGTCGTCCATAAATTAAAGTCTCGCGGAAATTTAAAATAAATATTTGATTGGATAAAACGTTACTTCTATTGTTTCTATTAGGTTTGAAGCGGTTACGAGTTCACTTAGACTGAGAATGGAACAAAGACTCTGTGACCAAAAAATAAACAATAAGCTAGCTATTTGATGCGTCCCAGCCCCGCTAACTAGAGGAAGAAGTTCAGGTTTGGAATAGAGGAAGTATATTCCGAAAACAGTAAGAAACGAGCGATAACAACAAACACAAATCAAAACGTATATATATACAGTACAAAACCATTCTTGGGGAGAGTTACAAAATGGCATGCTAAAAGACACAACGGACCAATGGCATTTAAGATTCTCCCAAGTGGGAAATACAACATGAAGGTGAAAAGAGCGTTTTTGGCGCAAAAACAAAGAAATTCAAATTTTCCAAATAAAATCACAAAATTGGGTCCTTTTGCAAGTGATTTCTGGGGATCTAACGTCTCCAACACTTTCTCAATGTTATTTTTTCATGAAAGATATCATCACATTTATTGTTTCTATAGAGACGGCCCACGGTGAATTTAAGGAAGCTCTAGGAAGCTCAGAAAGAGCCGAAGACATTCCAATGGTTTGGAAGAACACTCCAGAATCTCGACGTGTAGTTTGACTATTGGACAAATGTTAGAAGCCACTGCATACGAGTTGAATGACCATGATGATGATTTCATTTTTACCAAGAACTATAAATACCCGAATGTTTTGTGCTATATTTCACAATGTTTGGAATAAGTCTTTTCACTAGTCTTCTATCTTCTGATTTGAGACTTGAAAGATCCAAGCTCAAGTTGTACGCGATATAACAGTTTCATCTGTAGTATATCCTACTTATAATAAAAGATGTAAGTGGCATGCAACACCAATCAAAAGTGGAATGATCGTCGAAAGAAGATTGAACCGAAGAGAACAGAAAGGAATTAGAACAAAAACAGAACTGGAAGAATCGTGTAGGATGTAAAGGACAAGTGATGGAAGATGTACAAATGATGTATGTATGATTTTACATTAAATAATAAATTGATTATTCCTCAACAAGTCTTTATTCATTACACATTTATTCTGTTGATGGTATTCATTACCGACTGATCTCATTTAGGTTACTATTGAAAAATTCAAAGACATGAACAACTGTTCTATACTAGTGTATGAATCGTCAGTAGTGTACATTTCACAGTCCAGCCAGAGATTGAATTCAGGATATTTACGTCTTATGATGAGCACACCTAACTATCATAACCTATGGGTTGACACTAATTACCATCGACCTATGAAAAAAACATTAGTTTCGGAATAATCTCCATAGAACTACTGCATCTAAATATGTAATATTATTGGTGTTCCCAATACGTTTGCCCTCAAATTCTAAATATAGAGCCATCATCTAGTGTTACTATCTTAACCATCTAACCTATTATACTTAAGAATATCACGGCCAATGCATATTCAAATAAATTCGTCATACAGCACGACAAGCATTATATATTATAGATGACATTGCTAAACTCCAAACATTACAACTTCTTTTTTATATCTTTGTAGTGTATGTTGAAGTAATTCCCTAGTATGCTCATAATAATAATGTAGTGACCTACTTTTATCAAGAGAACGCGATTGGTGTAATCGAAACAATTATCATTATTATAACCAATTGTACCAGTGATTTTTTTACTGTGCTCATTTGTTTAACTGTACCAAAACACATATATTCTTCCGTTGATTGTGACCTTGCACGAATTCGGTTACGCTCAATAACCACACTTATAACCTGGCACGATCTCAGTATTCTTTCGATACTACGAGATCGTCAACAAATACATCTCGACTACAGCCATCAACTGCCTTCTGATATTTGGCCTACGGGGGATCTTATCGATTCACTGGCACGTAGTCTTCCTGTAGTGATGATCATAGTCAACCATGACTCAACGCCATACTACTATGAATATTTATAAGATTTAAGGTAATATATATATATATATATATATATATATATATATATATATATATATATATATATATATATATAGAAGTGAGGATCGCTACACTAGAACAGGACAGGTTTTGTTCAGTACTTCTTAATTTTCATTAGTATTTGTGACAAATACCAATGACAATTTCGAATAATCTACTAGACAATATTGAAAAGAGAATATGATTGATACCAAAAAAAAGGTAACCATTTGAGTTCTAGAAACTATCGATTTTATTTTGAGAAAATACGCAAAAAAGAACCAAATATACAAAAAATTAATGTAGTTTGATTATAATGGTAACATGTTTGTACATGTTTCACTTTTATATGATAGTTGATCGACTGATTTAATGTACCGTTTTTATTTTGTATTAATGAATGAATACAGACAACATGGTAACAATCATAATCATAATCATAATAAGAGTTAAATACTATTACGTTAATATCAGATGGATATCATAGTAATTTCAATGGTTAACATCATGACTCATTTGAAACTAGACTACCATGGGAAATGTGGAAGTACTGGAAGGCCGTTTCGTCCTATTGTGGGACTCCTCATCAGTACGCATCGACGACCTCGCCCCCTGCGAGATTCGAACCCAAGACCTACTGGTTAGTTGAAGTTAGATATTAACACCGTTGGACGCCGGCTCAGTGATCTAGTAGTTAAGTGCTCGTGTGCGAAACCAGTAGGTCGTGGGTTCGAACGTCGCAGGAGGCGGGGTCGTGGATGAGCACCGATGAGGGGTCCTATTATAGGACGAAACGGCCGTTCGGTGCTTTCAGGTTTTCCATGGTAGTCTAGCTTTAACTGACTCATGATCGTAACCATTGAAATTACTACTACGTTACTGAATAATGTTTTCTGGTTAGAGTTTTTTTAGTGAGTTAGTTTTCTACGGGATGGGGTGGCTAACATCATGCCCAACCCTCCTCCTTTATCCAGGCTTGAGACTGGCAGTAGCCCTCTGAGGGGCTACTATTTATGAAAAAGAGATGATATTGCTGTTGATAAACAATAATAAAATATAAACAACTAGAAAAATGTGAATTCTAAATTCATTGTAAAATGGATTCAATTTGGTGGAGATACATTGTAGTGTATGAAGTATCATTATTAGTCATAAAATGTTACAGTCGAAAGTGAATAAAAAAATCAGCTCTCTATCTCGAAATACTCTCCTCATATGACCACATGTAATACAGCCACTGTCAGAGAAGTACTACTTACTGCCTTCTGTTAGCTGGGGTTTTGTTTACGAAATTTTGAGAGAACGAAAAGCGAATATTCAGTTCTTTAACCACGTTGTTAGATATGAAGGATCCACCTAGTGGAGTTGGAAAACCCTGATTCCAAACCAATCGTGCACATGGGCTCCAGGATCTTGAGGAAACAAATGATGTATGCACTTATGTTGTTGATCACCGGCTACCACCGGGACTGCAACTCCTAACGTTGCTCCACTGCATTATGGATTAAACCTCTAGGCTCAAGATTCATAAAGTGGCTCCCTAATAAAACTACTTGCTTCGGTCTGGGCACCAGGTCAGTATTCCAGCCCATACACAAATCAAATGACAAGGTGTAGCACATGCATATTTGGTGCAATTATATGTTTAAACAAATAAATTAATAATCAAAAGTCCCACTAAGTAGGGTATTGATAACGAATAGAAAAAATTGGCTAGTTATGAGCTTCTCTATAATTGTTCAATGAAACACATGAATTTACAACTGATTTAATCACTGAATAGTAGTGACCAAAGTCATGTTTATCTAATACTTTAGTGTTCACTTTTCGAACTGACTCAAAATTACTTCCCTAATGTTGAAATCTTAGATAATTATAATTCTATAAGAATCATCGATTCTTTCAAGATTACAATTAAGCTTTACTTATAAATATCAAATAGCAATAATAAGTTTAGATCAGCCTAGCAACTATCCACTAACCATTCAATAACTTACTTACTTTCCTATTTATCATATATCTGTAGCCTATTTTGTGTGACTATAAATATTGATTAACGCTTGGTTTAATGGTAGTTGGCTTACCCACCATCTCTACTGCGCGTCGTTTTGCTTTGTTCTGTTCCATTCGCTTTACATACAAAATATATATGTATTCAAAGGCCTTTCTCGTTAATTGACTTATCTAAATTCTATTATTCACTAACGTGATTTAAGTCGATGATTATATACGATCACCTTGGTGTCAGATCTCGGGTCACTAAAGTGGAGAGCCCTTTTGACAACATCATTCGATGATTTAAATAATGACAAAATTAAAATGGCCCCACATAAACACCACCACGAACAACAACTAAAAACTCTACATAAAACTTACTATATTAATAAGTGGAGAACTGCCACGTTTACACATCCAATTGGATTGACTAGAAGAATGATTTACATGGTCAATACGATTATCGATTTTATGACTGTTGAATAATCTTCGATTATTATTATCATTAGTAGTAGTAGTAGTAGCAGTAGAGGGAGGACGTGAAGGAGGAGTATCATTCGATATACTTGAATGATCATTCATATTTCCATTATCATTATAACCATCTTCATCTATTGAAGAATTTTCATTGAATAGTTCTTCTGAAGTATATTTCGATAAATAAGATTGATCATTATTTTTTCTATCGATGATATCAATGACATTAGATTGTTGAATGGATTGATTTAATAATTGTTGACTACTAATTGGTGGTATATAAGTTAATTGTTTAGACATTAAACTACTATAAATACCACGACGTTGTATTAATTCAGAAATTGATGGATCTGTATATAGATGATCTGTTGTACGTGTATGTGAATAATCAATGGTACATGGACCACCTTTTATAAAAAGAAAAAGAAAAGAAAGGAAATATTTGTGATAGAGTTTTATTCTCTGAGCTGGATGGTTTGGTCATGGAGCTTTCATCGTTCTTTTGAACGACATCATCAGCAAACAATTCAGGTAGAAGTCTTCTATCCACCTGAGCTACAAATCTTCTCCATCATCTCAGAAATATTTGTAATCAATAGAATCATAACTGATAAATTGTTTCGGATCATTCATCAATTTATTGAACAATTTCTACCCATATGAAAAACGATTAAATAAGGATTGTGAAAGTAGTGCTGAAAGGTTCGTAGGTTTATTTCATCACTTGAATGAAGAAATGTTCATGGTATTATACCCAACTTGTGTGAGACCACATTTTGAATATGGGTTTCAAGTATCAAGTGCTTATTTCGAGTATGAGGCGGATATGCTAGAACAACGGCGAGGAACCACTCACTGCATTCTCTTGGCGGAGGTGTTGTTTATGAAAATGAGAGGACGAAAAGCGAATGTTTGGACCATTAACTGGGCCGGTGGACACAGTGAGTCCATCTAGGCGAGTTATAAAACCCTCATTCCAAACCAATGGTGTACATTGGCTCTAGTATCCTGAAGGAACAAATGACGTATGAACCAATCACTGGTCACTGGCTGGCTACCATGGGGATTGCATCTCCTTACGATGCTCCACTGCCTTGTGGATCAGACTTTCAGGTCGAAGGTTCCTGGTGTGGCCCCCTAAGAAAACCACCTGCTTCGGTTTGGGCACCCGGACAGTATCACAGCCCTCACACATATCAAATGAGATTTATGTGGCGCATATGTACTTGGTGCCTCCTTGTACCAATATCTATGTGTTAAAATAAATAAACAAAAACTATATTGTAGAAACAGACTGAGACGCCTTAACCAATTTCCGTGATATTACGGGTTATGGGTGGTCTAATACGGGCTTATTGTATACTGAACGATGATGTTGATATTGATATCTTTTATTAACATCTAAGACATCATCTAAGAAGACATTCCGATGAAGTTCAAAAGCGGAGATCTAATCACTTGCTTCTGGAGTTTATTATATTGATAAGTTTTATGTTATTATTTTTGTTCCTAGTTGTAGCCCAGTTATCTTCCACAATGTTTGTCATTCATATGGAACGGACTTTAAAACAGTATTTCTTAGTTACTAGGTCGTTTCTCTCTTGTTTACGTAAAAGATATAAATGATCTTTTTCAGCACCTCGACAGTTATGCTGTCAAATTTAGTTCCATGGTTTCAATGATCAAATTGTCTTAAACATATTCTTTGGTTTACGACTGTTCGCTTTCACTTTGGAATGCTTTTGTTACTATTTATCTTTTAGATTTCAATTCTGGCTAAGTGAACTTCCGCTTCCAAGCTTATGAACATCTTTGACACTTACCTAACATAAACATAACAGTATATTGTAAGCCCGATATAGATTTATTAACGAATAGTAGTCATATTTCCTCTGTGCAAGGTCTGTGTTGACGACGTTGACATCGAGTTCAAACAACCTCTTAGAATGAGTCATGAAAGACAGTCTCATTCAACGATCTCCAATCCCAGCCTATCTGGTTTGGCGCTAAATCTATCTCAGGCATCAATACCAACTGGACCAATTTCTCATAGAGCTGACGAATTATCGTCTTTCATTGGAGAAAATCCAGTAAACACGAAGAAATCTATACCAGGAAGAGAAGAGAAATCTCTCGACTCTGGATCACGTCTTGAAAAAAGCATTCATATCTTGGAAGTATGACCGCCTTCAGATTGCTCCGTAGGTTTATTTTGGTAACTAATTCATGTATATTACAGTGTTTCAATATTCAAAGGAACTAAAACTACTACATGAGTCAATATCTCCTGATGTTCACGTAGATTAAATAACTAAACTATACATATTCATGTCCCTCTTATTATAAGCTTTATTTTGACCTGTGAACTATTATTATATTATTTACCATTCTTGAATTATGCCCTGTCTGTTAGTCACTGCCTCCTATATTCACAACCACATTTGGATAAATCTTATATAAATGTTGTTTCCTATTTCATTGGTACGATGTAGTCTGTTTGATTGGCATATAAACCAAGTATATTTGAAATACGTGAATCATATCGTAGAGCCTGAGATTGGTGTTCCGGACTTAATTGGTTGGGCTAGGCGGAAAGTAGGACCAATAAAGACTATGGACTGCTCGTACGTGTTTTATACATCATTGATCCGATAGATAATTCACTGCTCTCTAACTGGCAGTATCGTTACACTATACATTAACAGGGCACACAGCCACATGTTATAACAATAACTCATGGTAACTTTATCGAAAATTGTTTAACATATCAATATATTGTTACAATATCATTTCATGAAACCATAACATCTTGTTAGGAGTACTACATTGAATAAGATGGATGATCCTATTCATGGGATTTACTAATACAGACTATGAATGAAATGATATGATATGCTTTCAGGTATTTCAAAGCATGAAAGCAATTGTGAATATAAAGTTGATTGAGAACATTTCAAAATTCTGGATTAAGAAATTTCTATGAACACTAAAGAACTTTTATAACTTCGAGGTCAATAGTCATTATCATTAGCAGAGATCAAATGAACAAATTAGTGATTGAATGCAAATGAGTCTTTCAATAAGTTTCAATCACCAGAAGAAGGGCTTTTGTGGATATTATAGTAATTTTAATAGTTGAGATCATAAGTCAATTGAAGCTGGACCACTATGGAAAACCTGGAAGCATTAGACGGTCATTTCGATCTAGTATAGGACTTCTCATCAGTGCCCATCTACAATCCAGCATGTGGAACTCTCCCCGAATAACAACGTTGGATGTCGACTTAATGGTCTAGCGGTTAAGTGTTCATGAACCAGATCGTGGATCTTGGGTTTAGGTCGTGCGTGTGGGATCGTAGATACACACTACCGAGAAGTCCCTTAATAGGACGAAACTGCCGTCCAGTACTTCCAGGTTTTCCATGATAATCTAGCTTCAATCGACTCATGATCTCAACCATTGGAATCAATTATCATTGGTTAATTATAAAACAATGAATTGAATAACAGAGGAAAGTCACACAATATTAGATAACTGATCATTTCACTTTGATTATGATCATAACATTTGACTATCACAAGCTTCAGAAATCTGTGTTTCTTTGGAAAGGAAAAATTTGTCATCGAAAAAAATCATGTTTTCCATTAGATACATTCTTATTTAATCACTATATTGATTTCTTTTAAACATATTATTTTTTTTCATTAATCGTAAAATGTGTCCGGGCCCCAAATACCCTGTTACAGTTGAGGGTGAGGAAAGTCAGATCTCCATCTAGAAGTGTTCTCCTCACATGGCCACAAATATACAGCCACTGTCAGAGAAGTTTTACTCACTGCCTTCTCTCGATGGGAGTGTTTTTTATGAAATTGGAAGGACAAAAAGCTAGTGTCCGACTCTTGAACCGGGTTGGTGGATATGGAGGATCCCTATTAACTGGTTATCCAGTTTAAAAGTGTCAAACTCGTTAACCTCTACATTCAGTTAGAAATATATTTCTTTCATTCCATCGATCGATCACGACCGATCATTTGACGTTATTCAAATATAATATTTGATAGACATTGACATTAATGCCTTCCGATTTCGTCACGTCTGATTGTATTTATTAAGTCTCTGGAATATTTACTGCAATAAATACACTGGTAAATAGTAACTAACACAAATTGTAAACTAACCAAACATCAGTATTTCATTTCTCTAGCAAACTAACGAGAATAACTGGTAAAGATTAGAAGATATGATAATAGACATTTCAACCTAACTCATTCTACAACGACCAATATTGATACTTCTTTTTGGTTCATTTGGTATTGTTTACTTGAATCTTCCTATTGATGTTTAGGACTGCAATTTATCAGTCTCTTATTGGCTTATGTGCATCCTGAGTGGATTACCACGATATTGCCTTAACTAACAAGTATTCTAAGCAAACATGAATGGTGGATAGTAGTGGAATGCAGTGCCTGCGTTTCGTCCTATTTAGGACTCGTCAGCTGGGTGTACATGCATCCTAGACTTGATGTTTAATCTGGGACTCGAACCCAGTACTGTTCGCTTCAAATGACATCGCGTTATCCACTTAGCTACTGAGTCCTAATAGCCACTTTCTCGTGCAACGGGGTAAAGTTTAAATTCACCTGGTATTGTTTACATGAATCTTCCCATTGCTGTTTAGGACTGCAAATGATTAATCTCTTATTGGCATACATGCATACTGTGCAAACGGTACTGGGTTCGAGTTCCAGAGGGAACACCAACACTGAGATGCATGTAACTCTAATTGATGAGTCTTAAATAGGATGAAACGCACGTCCTAGATTCCACTGTTAACCGCAATCCATCTTTGCTTAGAACAATTCTTTTAGTTTCATTTATCAACATGTAAATTTCCTCTTTCTATGTGATTGTGACCCAGATTATTCCTCAAACTAAGCCCAAAGAGGCTCTGGAAACCCTTGAAAACATTTTATCAAATCATTATTAGGTAGAAGTTTACTAGAAACATTTAGAAAGTGAAGAGTCACGTGTCGCATTCTTGATTGGATATTTGCCTATCCTGCTACTATGCTCAGAAAGATTCCAGAACTTTCGAGATGCCCTAGGTAATCTTATGTACATAAACTAATTTTGGAGTAAAATGTTATTCCCATTCTATAAACTTTTCCTCTTATTTTCAAGCTGTCATGTAGAGTTAACCTAGAGTTGTTAAAAGAGCTTAGTAAAGCGATTCAGTCGTTCACAGCCAGTAATAATATCAGATACTTTTGAACTTGAAATGACATTTATTCAAGCTAGTTTATACATTGTTGACAACTTCTTAGTTAAATATTAATTGATTGAATGTAATCCAAAGATAGCTGTAAATTTAATTTCAGTTCAGTTCCAACGTATACCAATGGTAACATTTCTAAATATAAAATTAGACAATACGTTTCACATAACACAAGATAAAAAAGCTGTCTAGTACACCCTACTTTTCTATAGATCTTCTTGAGTATCAGAAGGGGTCTTGTAGAGATTGCAGTAATTTTAATAGTTGAGATCATGATTAAGTTGAAGCTAGACCACTATGGAAAACCTGGAAGCACTGGGCGGCCGTTTCGTCCTATTGTGGGACTCCGCAGCAGTACGCATCCACGACCCCGCCTTGTGAGGTAGTAACTCACTGATGACAATGGTGGATGTGTCGCTCAATTTCGTGGATTAGTTGAAGTTTGACATTAAAACCGTCAGATGCCTGCTCAGTGGTCTAGTTGGTTAAGCGCCTGGCGCGAGACTAATGGGTCCCGGGTTCGGATCCCGCGAGGTGGCGTCGTGGATGCTCACTGCTGAGGAGCCCCACAGTAGGATGAAACGGCCGTCCAGCGTTTCCAGGCTTTCCATGGTGGTCTAGCTTCAACTGAATCATGATCTCAACTACTGAGATCTTCTTTTGTTTATATTCATTTCAGATGAATATTTGTCAGAGCATATTTTAAATTCATAAAGCACTAGTATACTGTTTTATGACAACTACTCTTTATGAATACATCTTGATGAGTCATGCAACTAAACTATAATAAAATGTTTATTGTTGAATAGTTTTACGACAAGTTTTCAAAAATTCTAGTGTGAAGTTGTAATGGATGAAGTTCATGGAATCAGTTATCAATTCGATGAGACTATAATAAATGGATGACCTTTAAAAGATGCTAAAGTGACTCTGGGAATGTTCACCCAATTCTAACTACGACTAAATGAGGATTATAAAACACTGTGAGGAATTAGAACTATGATTTACAAGTGATGGTTAGGGTTAGGAATTAGATTTTAAGTTTTGCACCACGAATTGATATCAGCTAAATTACCAAAGCCCTACTTAACCAAATGAATGCATGAATTTCACACCGAAATCCAAGATTTGTCATCTTATATCTGATTGGTTCATCCATAAATTGTAGTCTTACCGATTATCTCCATCTCCGGACAGTTCTTCCCTGGTTAACTATAGCAGGCCTATACATTGCTGTCTAGTGTTAATTGGCTTTCTGATCCTATGTCCAACCCTCCTACTTTACCCCAGGCTTGGAATTGACAGTAACTCGAAAAGATCTACAGACGGAGTTATAACGGTTGGCAAATCTATGAATCCAGTTAAAAACCTTTAACTACTTATGTAAGATACATTTATCCAGATGTAAACACTTAACAGGTAGATCAGTTGATGTTTTGTTTCTCTCTTAATGTTTATTAACACTTCTAAAATGTTGTTTATTTCTCAATGAGGTGACCTATTCTCTCATATATCTATCCACATAAATACACACATTTATACACAATAGTGTATAGTGTAATAAATGAGTTACACAATTAGAAAACATTCATAGGTACTATTATTGTATCACATTTATATTGAGAAATCTCTATAGAAATAAATAAACTGTAATTTTCAGAAAAGAGGGAGGGGATTATGAAGATTGTAGTAATTTAATGGTTAAATTCATGAGTTGATGATGCAATATCATGGATTGGTTGAAGTTAGACATAAACATTGTTGGTTACCTACTCAATGGTCTAAAGGTTAAGTGTTCATGCACGAGACCAAAGGTCCTTGGTTCGAATTCAACGAACAGAATTATGAGTGCGCACTACTGAAGAATTTCATACAAGGATGAAACGGTCGTCAAGTGCTTCCATGTTTTCCATCATGATCTAGCTTAAATCGACTCATGAATTCAACTACTAAACTATAATTTGACGATGAGTATCACAAATTATTCTGCAACGAACTGTCACCAACTTATTCTGTTTTCTTTTTTTTCCTTAGTTTAAGGGAGTGTGAATGGTTTTCACGTGTTTTTTTTATCACAGTTAGAGAACCGTTGAATATTATAAAGCATTGGAATGTTGTCTTATCCTAGTGTATGATCAATTGGCAGTGGATGGTCACAACCAAACTTGAAACGAAACTAAAACCTTCAGAAATCGTGATGAATGTTTAACCTTCAAATCATTGAGTCAAAGTTAGATTGTTCACAATTCTAATTTTAATGAATTTGTTATACTTCCCAGCCGTTATCAATTCTTAGCGCTGATATTTGTCTCACATTTAATCCCAAGTAGGGTGGTGAATGAGTACTATTGAAGAGTTTCGTGCATCATAAAAATCCATTCTTGAATGGCAACGAAAATTAACTTAATTCACTATGTGCCATACTTGGAGAAACATTTTCTCTCGCAGTATCGAGATAATCCATATAGGATGCAAATATGCCAACAAGAGACTGATCAATTGCAGTCCTGAACATACATGGGAAGATTCAAACAATCAATACAAAAATAAATGGAACTTCATCTGATTGTACAAGCTATTGACTATGATGAATCAGTAACTGAATGGATAACACGATGGCGTTTGAAGTAAACATCAACTCTGAGATACAAGCATATCCAACTGACAAGTCCCAAATAGGACGAAACGCAGGTCTTGCATTCTATTAATAGCCATCATTCATCTTTGCTTAGAATGCTTATAACTTAAGGTGATATTGAGGAAATCAACACAGTATGCTCATATACATGAAAAACATTGAAGTTTTGTTCTATTTACTTAATGTTTCATTTATATAAGATAAGAGACAAATTAATAGAATAAACTCAATGTCGAATCACCTAGACTAGCGGCCATTTGATCGATAAGATTCGATTTGTACTAAGAATGACCTGACATACATGATATTGATCACCACCCAGTGGTTGATCAATTGTGAGAATATTCCAGTTCTACAGGAGATCAGTCATGGACTGGATAGACCAATCGTAACGTCTCTGATATGGGCTTGAATCCGTCAGTTCTCTCAAGATTACAGGTATACCTTTCTGACGAGTGCCCAAATAGCACGAAATCTAAATCCAGGGTTTCCTTTTGTCTACCTCCAACCACCATCTCAGAATAAACGAGAATGGGTGAAGTGTTTTTTTTAATATATAAATTAAGCAATTTGATGTACCGCTCTCATTTATACTTACGTACATCCCATCAAAGTATGATTTCAATGGTATATATATTTATGAGCCTGAAAGTCCTTAAGGGGACGTTGTGAGTGCTCAGTAATTTTTTTAAACATTATATATACCATATTGAAAGATATATTGAATGCCTCGATTTCATAGTTAAAACCATCAAGAGATGACACCGTTTTCTTTCTGATTACAGTACAGGAGTGGAGTGGTTTTTAAACCTTTAGATTCTTCATACTTTTTAACCTAGAATCTGTCAGCCATTGAGCTAAGCGTTCGAACCCCACTCGGCAAGATCGATATTATTACTGTTTCTCAAAAACGACATACAGCCTCAAGATAACTACATAACACTTATGTCTGATCCTCAATTTAAATGGCGAGTTGAATTTAATAAGAGAT
Source organism: Schistosoma haematobium (assembly GCF_000699445.3). NCBI lineage: Eukaryota > Metazoa > Platyhelminthes > Trematoda > Strigeidida > Schistosomatidae > Schistosoma > Schistosoma haematobium. Next base: position 44,613,828 of record NC_067199.1, read on the forward strand.
ATAATTGATAAATCAACACATATTTAGTAAACACTGTAATCTAGCAAAATTTTCAGTCCGAATGAAAACCATACAGATGGTGAAGATGGATGATTTTGATGAAGTTTTGTTCTCTGAGCTGGATGGTTTGGTCATGGATCTTCCATCGTCCTTCGACCAAACCATCCAGCTTAGAGAAAAAACTCCATTGAAAACCAAACAATTTTTATGGTTTAAGTACATTGTGTTTCTGTAATCAATACACAGAAGAATCAAACTTTGAATTTGAAGCTTCTGCTTGAATGAGTTTCGGTAGGCACAAACTCAATCAAAATTAATCTTTAAAGTACTAAACGTTTTAGGTTTTAGTTCACAGTATCAATGTTCTCTTCACGGGGTTCTTTTCAAGTAATCGTTCGCTTCAAACATCATCGTGTTATCCACTTAGCTACTAAGTCCAGATAGCCAATAGTTTGTGCAATCGGGTGAAATTCCATTTATTTTTGTATTGGTTGTTTGAATCTTCCCATTGATATTTAGGAGTGCAACTGATCAATCTGTTATTGGCATATGTGCATCATATAAGGATGATTACCTCGATAGTCACAAGCGTTTTAAGCAGAGAGAGATGATGGTTATTAGTAAAATCTGGGATGCGCTTTTTGTCCTATTTGCAACTTTTCAGCTTGATGTACCTGTATCCCAAAGTTGATGTTCACTCTGACAATTGAACTCAGTACTGTTCACTTCAAACGTTATCTCGTTATTCATCCGAATATCAAAATTATAAACTGATCCCTACTTCAAATCCCCTGCTATAAAGATAATGTCAATCCAACTCATGAACTGATGACCCTTTCATTGTGTCATCTAGAGCTTATTAACTAATACATAGCAATCTAAATTGATAATTAATCATTAAGAAGTATAGACTGATCGTATATTCCATAGTTGGATTAAAACATTGAAAAAAATCTAGAATAACTTACGCAATAGATCACTAATCAATTGCCCATAACATGGATCCGCAATAACAGAATATGGTTCGTAATATTGTCTAAAATCAATAAATATCAAATATGATATTATGGTACTATTGATATAATTATCTTTCTTAAAAGAGTTAACATTATGTAACATGGTTGGATGTATACGATAGTGAACTTTGATTGACTGAGACTTCGTGTAGGTTGACACTCGTGCTCAACAAGATGTGTGTGTGTGTGTAATCTTGAGGAAACTGATGCACGCAGTAAGATTAGAAACCTCGTCATATAGCTTCACATTGTGAGATGTTATCACGGAGTACCTTAAGTAGTGATTGATCTCTTAATAGGACTAAGATTTTAACTAGGTAGTGATTAATGTCATGTTTGTCTAGTCGTTTAATGCTGATCGAATTATATCAATTCTGTTTGTAGGACTTGGTATTAAAGTCAAGCACAATGAATCTGAATTATTTCACTTCAGGAGATCGTGAGTTTGGATGAGATAACTACAATAATTGGTTGCTTCATAGTAACGAACAACATCAATAATAAGCAACGTGTAGCTAAGTGAAGATCTAACGTCAATTTATGAAACAATTAACAGATGAATTGAGTAGTGTTAGATGATGTACACTTCTTGATTGAGGTAAGCTAGATATGTTCAGCTAACCAGATACTGACAATCATGAAGTACTATATAGCCATTTAAAATTAATGTACCAGTCTGCAATGTAAACTATTATTTCAATAATCTGTACACGAACCATTACCACTTATTAGTGATTAACTTACAAACTCCTGGTGTTCTAGGTAAACACTTTGTTCATGATGTCTAAACTCGTAGGATTTCACAAATTTACCGAAGTTAGAAATATAGATCATTCAGTACCAACTCAATGATTTTAAGATAACAAATCTATCACCAAGTTCAGATTTCTTAAGTTCAATTCATATTCAGATCATCAGTTTATACTGCTGAAGACTTTCATATGAGGTGCTAAGATAAACGGATAGCCTATCCTAGATATAGCCTATGTGTAATATAAACCTTAGAAAAAAAGGTTTCCAAAACTGAGTTTTCATTTGTACAGTATTAAAATTGGCATAAAACTAATGAATTATCGATCACTTTCTATTTCTAACATGAATCTATGTAAATGTATTAAGAGTGTAATGTGACCATTTGAAGTGTGTGTGTGTGTGTGTGAGAGAGAGAGAGAGAGCAAGTACTAGATAGATACAATTTGTTTTCTTTTAACTAATTTACACTAAAAGACAAGTAGGTGATTACAACAACAACGGCAACAAACAAATGAGTCTAAAGAAAGTCTTCATGACACGACAGTTAATCGACTGGCTTTATTCAAGATTACATTCAACATTATTATATAATATTAATTTCCCTTAGATGGTTTTGTGTTAAGACCGAGATCAATTATGTGTAATCACAAGGAAACTGATCAGAGCTAAACATTCATGTCATCCTGTTTATAACCCATTAACCTGATAACAGGTTGATGTAAACCACTTATGATTCAAGGCGACCTACTTGAATATCTGGCCCAACTGTTCCTGTCATCTGGATATTTCAACAACTTATCTGTTTTCTCGTTTGTTTTAACACATCATTAACTCCACCTGGATTCCTTGCGGGGGCTACTGCTGGTCCCAAGCCCGGATAAAGGAGGAGGGTTGGGCATGGTGTTAGCGACCCCATCCCGTAGAAAACTAACTCGCTAAAAAAACGCTAAACGCTTTAACATATCATTATGTCCATTAGTCTTATAACCCACTTAGGTGCGTTTGTGAAGAGTTTACGACATTTCACTGCGTACAAGTTACATAAGAGCTCAATCAGTAACATCGTGGTTACTGACAGCAGTACCCGTTGAAAATAATATACATTATTCACATGTCGATTGTTGATTTGCTAACATCTAACTGAAGACCACTCAATATTTATCTCAAGGGTCGATCAAGAAATAAGGAAACTTGTTGGAATACTTTGTGCTGAGAATTCTATCTTGCGCCAAAAATATAATATTCAATAAAGCCATTAATAATAATAATAATAAGCTTCTTTGTTCTGACGTCTTGGTGTTATGATACAGTTCCAGGCCTTTGGTAACATCCATTGATGTTAATCTAACCATTTGATTGAAATAGTTCTGGTGAATTTAAGAGGTACTTGAAGTTTGATTAATACTAAAATCAAGTGATTGGGTTTACCTCACCGAAATGCGGACTCCAGTTAGTCAGTCTTTATCAATATACATAAACCTCATTGTAGTGGACAAAGACTTGTGACCGTAGACCAATAAGCTAGCTATTTGATGCGTCCTAGCCCCACTAACTAGAGGAAGAAGTCCAAGCTTCGAACGGGAAAGTTTATTCCGTAAGCCAACAGCACGAGTGAATCATAACAGACACCAATCAAACGTATATATACAGCATAAAACTGTCCTTGGAAAAGGTAGCAAAAATAGCATACTAAAAATACATAACGCACTAATAGAGTTGAACATTCTCCCAAGTGGGAAATACGACATGAACGTGAAAAGTGTGCTTTTAGCGCGAAAACAAGAAAATTTAAATTTTCAAAATAAAATTATAAAATTAAAGTATTTACCAAGTGACTTCTGGGGATCTAACATCCCCAACATAAGAACTGTTTGCTTTGTTTAAAAAATGGTATAGACCTTCATGATCTTATATTAGCCAACGTTTTCTCTGGATTATATTCTACATGTCAACTGGATAACTATTATTAACCACTGAGTGCTGGACGATTGTTTCATCGCATCATGACATTCTTCAGAATTGTACATATAACTTCACTAAGAACTGAGTTTTAGAATCTTCATAACATTCATAAACTATGGTAACTCTAGACCACTCAATTGAAATTCAATAGAATTTCAATGTGAAGTATATTCAAAGTCAGTAGAAATGACTATCTCGTTTCCAACATGGCTAAACTTCAACAATCACAGCTTTTCACTAAAACCTTGGGAACTCGTGTTTGAATTGATCAATTATGGCTTAATATCATCAACTTTAAAGAGTAATTTTTATGTGAGAATCTAATATGCTACTTGGATAACTAGATTTAAGTAGGAGGAAGATGATTACCGCTTGCAACACGCCGATTGAAAGTTAAACAACTCAATTATGAAACTACTTTTACACTTTGTATAATAAAGGATTGAATTCATGAGTCAATTGAAGCTAGACTACAATAGAGAACCTGGAAGCCCTGAACAGCCGTTTTGTCATATTGTGGGACTTCAGCAGTGCACATCCACGATCCCGCTCCATGAGATTCGAAGCGTTCGCTCACATGAGTGATAGGTCCTGGGTTCACACCTCGCGGGGCAGGATCGTAGATGCGCATACAACGGAAGTGAAATATTTCTGTGGTGATATTCTTCAACTTATTGTTTTTACTATTAGTATAGCACTGGAATCATTCAAGATTAAAAGTATAGTGTTGAATACAACTGTAAAAACTCTATTCAAATAAAGATGACGTCCACTAAAAACATTCTGGATTATGTAATAATCGTCTTGTCATACTATTGGTCTTCTAATTAATCTGATTTAAGATATAAATTGATCTAAATACTGAATGTATAGCAACTGATATAGAATCAATAATGTAAAGAGTAAGTGTTAACAGCGAGATTGTTAGATCCTGTGTTTAATGTAAGACGTGATTATGAATGTGTACTATTCACTCATCCATTTGGCTAAATAGAGTCTTGGCTTTATAGCTGATGTCATTTCATGATGAAAACCCATAAATCTAATTCCTAACCCTAACTATCAACTGTAAATTAGAATCCTTATACTTCACATTGGTTTATAACCTTCATTTGGACCTAGTAATTAGATGGACATTCTCAAGGCCACTACAGGGTCACTCAAAGGTCATCCATAGATTATAATCTCGCCGGATTCCCCGTTAGGTAACTGGATATAGAGAATTTAAAAAAAACAATTTCATCATAACAACTCGTTCATGTACATACACTGGTATGACTGATGTGAACCCTAACCCCCCCCCTTAATTAAAAACAAACCATATCATAAGTAATAATATCAACTTACAATGTATTATCAGCTAAAAATTTGACAATTTTATCTAATACTTTTTCATAGATACCAACACGAATCCAAAAATTTTGAAAGAATGTATCAGGACGACTAAAAATGGAAACAAAAGAATAGATTTTGATTCATTGTAATCTGCATAATGAACAAATAAAGAACAGGGATTACTGGAGAAGTAGCAGTAGTAGTAGTGGTGGTGGTGGTGGTAGTAGTAGTGGTAGTGGTGGTAGTAGTAGTAGTAGTAGTAGTAGTAGTAGTAGTAGTAGTAGTGGTAGTAGCAGGATGAATTATGTTTCGAATTTGTAGAAAAATGATCAACACTTCGAATTCTTGGAATTGATTACACATTCCAGATATAAAAAACTTGAGCTCGATCCTTTGTGGAAGTGGAGACTCAAACTCAATCGAATCTTCACCTGAAAAATGCTTAATAAACTATCGTTTACATTCAGTCAAGTAATTCAATATGCAGAAACTCATTGTCATTAGTGAAACAAACTCATTCTAAATCATCTCTCTAAATGAATTAATTTATCTGTAAATTCTCGCAGTTCTAGTGAGAAACCGTGATCAGTGGAGCTAATCCGTGACGGGTAGATAAAGGTATCTACATCAGTATAATTGAAGATGGTCGCGCAATTTTGTGGATTGGTTAAGATTAAACGTTACCATGGTAGGATACCATGTCAGTGATCTAAAGGTTAAGCGTTTGCGCGCAAGACTGAACGCACTGAGTTCGAATCAGGCGAGCAGATTGGTGGATATGCATTGCTTAGGAGTGCCACAATAGGACGAAACGGCCATTCAGCAATTCCAGGTTTTCAATAGTGATCTAATATCAATCGATTCATCATTTCAATATAAATAATTTGTGATGGCAAAAGAAATGACCTTAAATACATCGTTCATAAATCCACAGGATATCCAACTAAGAATAAGATAAAAGTTCCCAATCGATGCATTACATTAAAGTAAATGTACAACCTAAACAATTTTACAACTAGTAAAATTAAAACAATCTTATATCACATGTTTGTTTTCGATATTTAACGTTACTATTTATATCAAGTTGACAATGATTGTAAACTGGCGTGAATTCTGTAATTATTATTCTTATCGGAATATATATTTATATGTATATATATATAGCAGTACTAGTCGGTGATTATTTATATGTGCCATATTAGTAAGTGCGGACTACTTCGTTAATATCTGTGAAATAATCACAAAGCAGTAGTTTGATATGCCAACGTCTCAAAATCGACCATAATACCACACATGCATTCAATAACTGTCTTCCATTCATCCCAATTTCTCCATTCGTATTATCTATAACAGATCGTTTTTATTAACATCGACACTGTTATCATTCCTATTAGTCTGACACACATCATGGTGATTTCATTCGATTGTACTGATATGGTGTACAATGGACTGATGTACATTGGTGCTAAGCTCTATGTGGAATACAACAGACCGACTTACTCAGATTCGAGAAATCTTTTAATAGAATGTGAAGGCTGATAATACTACATGAGTGTTTAAACTATAGTAGATGAGACAGGACTCGAACATACAATCTATTGAATAGGGATCGAATGATTTTCGTTAGTAAACCACTGCTTTCAATGTCATGTAATTGTTCTGCATGCTCTCACACGACATTCTCTATTCTATTTCAATCGTCATTCAATTTACACTCATTCATCTTTGTTACGTTGTAGTAAACAAGATCTGAGGGGGGAAAGATCAATCTATAATTTAGTGCAAAATTACAGTATCTTCTTAAAATATGAAAACTATGCATCAAATACTTCATTTGCACATCTCCAATCAGTTGTCTCTCACAAATTTCATCGTTCCCTCATTCCTCTTGTTATTACAATTACTCTCTGTTTATATTCGCGTTCACTTCAATTCGATCTTCTCAATCTTGTGTTGCTATGCAATCCACTTCCAATTCGTCTTACATACTAATTATATTTTCCAACACAAGTAACATCCAACACAACATCACTCAACGTTACACTATCTATCACTATCACTGTCACTGAATATCACATGTATGCACGTACACATACACTCACACTCACACACGCACACATACACACACACGCACACCAACAAAACAATCACCCCTCTGTGAATTTTATAAAATCACAAATGCTTATTAGTGAGTCATGACTTCTCTCATTTCTAATTAATTATCTCGGTTTGACACGATGTCTGTCAGAAGAGATTTACATCCATTGTCTCATACTATCCTAATGAATCTATTCATTGTAGAAAGTGTACTACATTGTCGAATGAATTGAGTATTATCCATGAATTTGCCTACTCGATGAGATATTGTAAATCAATGATTTTGAATAATTACTTGGTTCGAGTGTCATGTGTGGAATTGTGGATACGAACTGCTGAGGAGTGTCATACTAGGACGAAACGGCTGTTGAGTGCTTTCAGGCTTTCAATGGTGGTCTAGCTTAGATGAAGTCACGAATTCAACTATGAAAACTTCGTTATAATAGCTAATGAAATATGACTTTAAAATTATTTAACAAGACATAAACCAATCATTGATTATGACTATTCATTAGTCTATGTCCTTGACCAGTATATAATAACGATATAGTTATTTGTGCATCTAATCCTGTCAATCAGTAACTGAGCTTGGCAACAGTGTATAGTGGAAGTTGTAAAGCAGCTGATAGTAGTAACGAATAGAATGTCGCTATGCAATAAGGACAAATTCAGTTTTTTTTTGTTTTTTTTCTTGATGTAACTTTATAGTGACAGCAGAAACATTCACTACAGCTTGAAAGATCTGAGAACCATACAAACGATAATTCATTTGTAACATGTCAATTAATTGTTTCAGACGTTATTGTTCCTTCATTTCTACACTAATCACTCTCTGCTTTCTTCGATCATCTTAATCTACTGCTGTCAGGTATTTCACTTTCATTTGGTGATACATACTACTTATATCTATTGGGCATCAGTAGTACACATCACATCATTACTGACAAGTTTAAATTGAGGTCAACTGTACGAATTGAAAATCGGCTGCTCTTAATTTTTCTATAGTTTAATGGAAATCTCCTTAATTTACCAATTTATCAATCATATAGGACGAAACGTTCATCTTGGATTGCACTGGTAATCATCATCCATCTCTGCTTATATGAATCACAATGTTAATAAACATGGCAATTAAAGCGTAAATGTACCATGAATACAGTAAATAGTGCTGACAGTTAATGAACCATAAAAATATATTACTAATCTGTGATCTGTAATCAGATTACTATGTAATATGTGAAGGTACGGATCCTACTCTACGGAGCTGAAATGTAGAGAACTACTACAACCATCATCAAAAACGTACAACTATTCATGAACAATTGTCTACACAAGATACTCAATGTCTACTGATCGACAGTCTACTGCTGGGAAGAACAAACCAGCTTTCAACTGAAGAGGAAATTAGGAAAAAGGCGTTGGAAGTGGATAAGACATACGTTAAGGAAATCACCAAACTGCATCACGAGACAAGCCCTAACTTGGAATTTTGAAGGGAAACGGAAAAAGAGGAGGGCCAAAAAATCAGAAGCAGATATCAAAAGGATAGACAACAACTAGGAAGAATTGCCCAAAACACAATTATGAATACAGTGGTCTTGAGTGCTGTCAGAATTATGAAGGCGGTCTTCCTTCAAACTACGAACTAATTCTTTCATCCTTTACTACGTCCTTATATACAATCTTTCTTTTATATATTACCACTACTGAATTAACTACTTCTATGAATCCGGTGTTCATCTTGTTGTGATAATGATGTATGGCAACTTGAATCAATGCACATATGTGCTTGAACTAACCTTGTAGCTAACTGATTGACTGACTGACCAAAACAGAATTGGTTGGAGAATCCTAATATGTATCCCATACTCCTCCAAGAGGGTTAACAGGAATAATTTATCAAATATATGTAAGTTATATAAACCAGCTACAGATATATTATCTACCAGTGCTTGATCTGAATTCACTTCAATGTAAGTTAAGTTCATTTTATCAATAGAATTACTGTTCATTAGAATAATAAGTATATCTCACTACTGAATAATTGTCAACTTCTTATAAGGCAATTCACCATGAATGATAATTGATGCTTAATATTCTCTTTTTTTTTTCTTTTTTCACCATGAAGTACTATAGTAACTAGTTTAAGGTCAACAAAGAAAAAAAGATATTTTAATCAATATTTACTTCATTGAACTAAGTATGAACGGGGTTCGATATCCGTATTCAAGAGTATCATGTTTATTTCATGTTATATTGAATTGATAGTATCACATATATGTGAAGGTGGTAAATATACCTTAACAATGAATGTAACTAAGCTTCAATACAAATATACAATAGATAGTAATGTATTGTTTAATTTTCAACATAGTACATGCAATGTCGAGTCATCTAGACTAGTGACTACATTGTAATTTGGTCGATAGGATTCAATTTGCACTAAGAAGAACATGACATACATGAAAATGAACACCACTCAATGATTAATCAATTGCAAATACATCTCAATCCTACAAGACGTCAGTTGTAGCTTTCATAGCTCAGTGTTAACGTATCTGATTGTGAAGCTGGAGGATAAGGGATCGAATTCGTCAGGGAGTATCAGTTCCCTCAAGATTATAGGTACACCTTGCTGGCAAGTGCCAAGTCACATGAAACCTTGGTTCAGCGTTTTCTGTTGACTATCTCCAACCACCACCTTATCTCAGCATAGTGCATGCAATGTTGAGTCATCTAGACTATCGGCCACATTACAACTTGGTCAATAGGATTCGATCTGACATACATGACATGGATTACCATCCAATGATCAGTCAATTGTAAATTTTCATGCATAAATTAATCATCTCTTAGTCAATATCACACACATTTATATATAAGATGTATCAATTTCATACTACAGGAAAATAGAAACTGTTTTACTTGGATCTTTCGGTCAAGGAAATATGTACTGAAAATCATGTACAAGTGATTCTAAGTAATAAGTATCATTATAGACTATAATAATCGAAATGATCTAGGTGTAACGTAATCAACTGAAAACAGTTCCTATACTGATTATCTTAAACGATCAAGATTATGTTCACCATCAAATAATATTGCCTTTCATACTGTCCAACTAATAGTAAGAATAATTTCTATTTCTGGACAGGTCCATGTCCCTATATATTGACAAACTTATATTATCAGAAAGGGTTTTTATGGATATTATAGTAATTCAATAGTTAAGTTCATAAGTTAATTGAAACTAGACCATCATAGAAAACATGGAACCACTTGTCCTACTATGGGACTCCTCAGCATTGCTCATCGACGATCCCTTCCCGTGGGATTCAAACCCAGGACTTATCGGTCTCTTATATATACATTAATTCATTGGTAGAGTAATACTACGTACTTTATTTTGATTTGCTATCTATATTACTACTACATTTAGCATAATTATTTGCCAACATACTTAGAATTATGTTGATTAATGTATTATCTGATCTCGCTGAATTACTAACAAACGCTGATCGATTATAACGACCTACATCATATTTACAGTCATTGCAAATTTATATAAATGAGTACCAAACTTAACTTATGCCAAAGTATAAAACTAATTAATGTAGTGACATATAATATGCGTTAGAAAGGCTGTAATACTAACTATACATCAATTGTATTCTCTTTAAAAATGCAGAAACCACACGTAAAATTGCTGTTATTTATGCATAAATATATATAACAATACCGGATACAATAATGGTGAAGTGGGTGCTACTGTTGTTGATAGATATAAGTAGTATATATCATCGGCAGCAATTAACAACAGCCGAACACGAGCAGAGAAAGTCCAAGCACAAGCTGAATACATAGAAGCAAACAAGCAAGTGAAGAGGAGCATTAGAGCCGACAAGAAAAAATACGTGGAAGAACTAGCAACGACGGCAGAAAAAGCTGCTAGAGAAGGAAATATGAAACAGCTTCACGATACAACGAAGAAACTAGCAGGGAAATACAGTAAACCAGAGAGACCGGTCAAAGACAAAGAAGGCAGGCCAATCACTGAAATTCAACAACAGCGTAACAGATGGGTAGAATACTTCGAGGAACTCCTGAATAGGCCGGCTCCAATGAATCCACCGGACATCGAAGCAGCACACACAGATCTTCCTATAGATGTCAACCCACCAACGACGGAAGAAATCAGAATGGCCGTCAGACAAATCAAGAACGGGAAAGCAGCAGGACCCAACAACATACCAGCTGAAGCACTGAAGTCAGACGTCGAAGTAACCACAAGCATGCTTTACCCTTTGTTCAAAAAGATTTGGGAGGAGGAATAAATGCCAAAGGACTGAAAAGAAGGACACCTCGTCAAGATTCCAAAGAAAGGAGACCTGAGCAAACGTGAAAACTACAGAGGCATTACACTACTGTCAATACCAGGGAAAGTCTTCAACAGAGTTTTGCTGAATCGGATGAAATATGCAGTAGACGCCCAACTTCGAGATCAACAAGCTGGATTCCGTAAGGATCGGTCGTGCACAGACCAAATTACGACACTATGGATCATCGTCAAACAATCAGTTGAGTGGAACTCGTCACTATGCATTAACTTCATTGATTACGAAAAAGCATTTGACAGTGTAGATAGGAGGACATTATGGAAACTTCTTAGACACTATGGAGTTCCTAAGAAGATTGTCAACATTATCCGGAACTCATACGACGGACTACAGTGGAAGGTCGTGCATGGAGGACAGCTGACAGATGCATTCCAAGTAAGGACCGGAGTCAGACAAGGCTGTCTATTCGATACCTTCCCCTTTCTTCTGGTCGTCGACTGGATTATGAAGACCTCAACATCAGAGGGAAAACACGGCATACAATGGACAGCTCAGAACCAGTTAGACGATTTGGACTTTGCAGATGACCGGGCCCTCCTATCGCGTACACACGAACAGATGCAAATGAAGACAGCCAGTGTAGCAGCAGTCTCTGCATCAGTAAGCCTCAGTATACACAAAGAGAAAACCAGGGTCCTCAAATTCAAAGCGGAGAACAGCAATCCAATCACTCTTGATGGCGAAACTCTGGAAGATGTGAAATCCTTCACATACCTGGAAAGCATCATCGATGAACAAGGAGGTTCAGATGCAGATGTAAAGGTGAGGATTGACAAAGCAAGGGTCTCATTCCTACAATTGAAGAATATACGGAACTCAAAACAACTGTCTGTCAACCAATATCAAAGTGAGAATCTTCAATACGAACGTCAAGGCAGTTCTACTGTATGGAGCTGAAACTTGGAGAACTACTACAACAATCATCAAGAAGGTACATGTATTTCTAAATAGTTGTCTACGCAAGATACTGAACATCCATTGGCCGGATACCATCAGCAATAGCCTTCTGTAGGAGAGAACAATCCAGCTTCCAGCTGAAGAAGAAATTAGGAAAAGACGATGGGAATGAACTGGACATACATTACGCAAATCATCAAACTGCATTGCGAGGCAAGCCCTAACTTGGAATCCTGAAGGGAAGCGGAAAAGAGCAAGGCCAAAAAACACATTACCTCGGATAATAGAAGCAGATATGAAAAGGATGAATAACAACTGGAAGGAGCTGGAAAGGATTGCCTAGGACAGGGTTGGATGCAGAATGCTGGTGAGCGGCCTATGCTCCTTCAAGAGGAGTAACAGGCGTAAGTAAGTAAGTAAGGTGGCAAAAGGTTAAGAATATCGAAGGAAAGAGAAAGAGAACAGAGAATGAATAATGTGGAAACGAATGAACAGTGAAGTTTGAGACGACTGATGACATTTTACAAATGAATTATTTACTGTATGATTCTCAGAATTTATTAAGATGTTCCGTAATTTAGTGTTCAAACACATGTGTTCTCGTACACCATGACAAGAATACATTCAAATCTATTTGTGGTCAGCTCTAAAAATGGCCTTTATCTCTCACTTAGTTCTCAATCTACGCAAATGCCTTGTCAAGCATACTATGCTTTCCGTTGACCCTATGGTTCATAATAAATCTCTTCTCATAGCAAATTTGAGTAGAAATTCACATGGTGTTGTTTTACTTGTATTTTCCCATTTCCGTCTTAAATAACAATAGGAAGATACAAGTAAAACAACATCAAGTGAATTTCAACTTCACCTCATTGCACAAATAGATGACTATCAGGACTCAGTAGCAAAGTGGATAACACGATGGTGTTTGAAGCGAACGGTATTGCGTTGGAGTCTCAGATTAAACGTCAACTCTGGGACGCAAGCACATGACGAGTCTCGAATAGAACGAAACGCGTGTCCTGGATTCCACTGCTATCCACTATTCATCTTTGCTTAAAAATCTGAGTAGTGTTTTTGATCAATCAGTAGAGCTTTATAATTGTATATATCGCCTACATAAAATTGGTATTGTTTTGTTCACGAAGATGACCATTTGGTTGAAACACTCGTGACCATTTTTTGCTTATTCAGTAATAACTGATGTTGTATGCATTGATGATATGTGACATTTGTCGCTTCAACTATCAACGGATTATTTTGTAAACTGGAGGGTATATTCACTTGGTATTATTTGGCATGTATGTTCCCATTGATGTTTAAGACCGCAATTGATCAGTCTGTTATCGGCATATGTGCATACTGTGCGTATGCCTCGATATCGCCTTAATTCACAAGCTTTTTGTAAGCAATGATGGATAATGGCTAGCAGTGGAATCCAGGACGCGCGTTTCGTCCTATTTGGGACTCGTATATTTGTTATCATTTACCATGTGATTGAAGAACAACTTCATCTTTTTTTCAAATTATGACCTCTTTAATTCTAATCACCGTTGATGATTGAATAAACAATGTCCCATCAAAATCAACTTCATCTAGAAGAACAGTTGTTTAAATGAAATGACTAGAATTAGTGCAGTTCACTATAATCTCCTACATTTCATTAATATAGGTATATACATTATTATCCTGGGAGATTGACCTATGAGAACACTTTGAAGACATCTTACGAATTCAGTTGAGTTAGTATACCTTTCAGGTAAACAATATTATAAATCTGATCAACTGACATTCATCAATAAGAAATGATAGACCATGTGGCTAGTACTAGGTAAAATTATCAACGCTCAAAGATCGAAGATAAGATGAATAGGAGAGAAGAGATTACTATGTTTTATATTAATATTCAAGAACTAATAACAAAAAGCTTCCTTTGTAAAACTATTCATTTCATCAGACGAAAGGCATGGAAGTTTGTTTTTAATACAGAAACCATTGTAGTGCAAATGATATTCAAGGAAGTAGGTCAAACTTAGATAAGTGGACTTTAAACGTATAATCACCAAATTACATACTAAGAAGTTTGTTAATATCGAATAGATTCTAGGTTCGAATTTCGCAAGGTGGGATCGTGGATACGCACTGATGAGGAGTCCCACAATAGGACGAAATGGCCGTTCAGTGCTTTCAGGTTTTTCATGGTGGTCTAGCTTCAATTGACTAATGATCTTAATTATTATAATAATTAACTATTGAAGAATATAAACGAAAAGAGAGAAAAAATAATAAACAAACACCGGATGTGAAAAGATTATTAAAATCGCTTATTTAGCCATATCTGCTTAAGGTAGGATAAGAAAGGGTTTTATGAATTTTTCTGAACAAATAAACTAGGGTTGTGGGTTTCGATCCCTATAGCTTCTGCCATATAAGTCAGTCATTAACAACGTAGAACTTCGTACGTACGTATATCAGTTCGAGTTGCCACACCACATTAGCACAGAGATGCAGTCGTCGACTCAAATTCCGTAGTGATAGAGTTAGTAAGAGCATAAGCAGTAATCGGAAAGATTAGAGTTTGGAAAGAAAAAAAGGGACAAGAATAATCCAGGAGATTAGAATTCGGGAGAACACAAAGAGTGGATGCACCTGCGCCATTGCAAAAGATTTTGAGCCATATCATTCAAGGTCTATAACCATCGATTGCTGTCATCTCGCGGTACCCAACCAGGTAGTCTACACCTACCAACATGGCTCAGTCCACTTGTCAATGACTTCATGGCACAAGTCACCAGCTGAATTTGTAGATGCACATTAAGGAGGTTAACTCAGGTAACTGATTATTTGTTTGAGTATCACTGATATCAATACAAGGTTGGTTACGCAAAATGTTTTGTTGATTGTCTTTGCAAATCTATAATCTAGGACATAGTTAGCCAGACCCAGGTTGAATTGAAGTTTTAAGAATAGAGGTACTGGCTATTCAATTTTCAAAGAAATTCTTTCATAATTGGGATTCCATTTGGGATATTCGTTTAATGCTTTAGCTGTTAAGACTATAAACTGATGTTATATCTGTGAACCAAGTACAGTGCAGTTGTCTCCCATAAACATTAAACAGTCCTCCTTAGTTTTTTTACACGAAGCATCAATGTTTTCAGTCAGTTCGCATAATATTAAAACGTATAATATGAGTAACTGACATACAACTATAGCAAATTGTACATTTTAGCTTATGAAAGTGAACATTTTCTCTTCATTATTACTTAGATCTAAAATGAATAGCCTCTCTTGACATATAGAGAAAGAAGGCTACTACGCTCAAGTGTCAGGAATAATATCAACAATGAGATTCAAGTACAATTAATCGAAGAGATATTTGAACAGAATGCGATAGACATTCTTAAGGATTCATTCTCTCTATGAAAATCATCTACTTCAACTTGTACTTTCGGGTATTATCCCAACCAACAAACAAATAGAAATAATTTTGAAGAAATGAATTACGATTTACTGATGGGAGGCCTATGTATCTCAACGAGGGGTAACTGGCATAAGTAGGTAAGTGATAAGAGATAAAGTATGATTCGAATTACGCGCAAATATTTCACCTCCATAAGCAATTGATCAATATTTAAGTCATTCATTAATAACGTCTTAAACTGTGGACAATAACTGAGATCAGTACGAATTCGATATATAACACAACTTCCGAAGAAAGTATAGACATACCTATCAGACTAGTATCCATTAGTACTAAACCCAGATAAAGATAGTCAAACAAAGTGCACCATACTCTCAAGTCATTCACATTACAAATTAATTAACAGAAAATTGGACTTGTGTGAAAAACTAGAAATAAAGTAACTTAGCCAATTTTCACAGTTAAATTCATATAGTCCATCTAAGTTAAAACACCATTGAAAACCTGCAATCACTCAACAGCCGTTTCGTCCTAGTATGACACTCCTCAACAGTTCGTATCCACAATTCCACACATGACACTCGAACCAAGTAATTATTCAAAATCATTGATTTACAATATCTCATCGAGTAGGCAAATTCATGGATAATACTCAATTCATTCGACAATGTAGTACACTTTCTACAATGAATCCATTAATTAGGATAGTATAAAACAATGGGTGTAAATCTCTTCTGACAGACATCAGTTTTGAAGTTATACAATCCTATAAAACGGAGATAATTAATTAGAAATGAGAGAAGTCATGACTCACTAATAAGCATTTGTGATTTTATAAAATTCACAGAGGGGTGATTGTTTTGTTGGTGTGCGTGTGTGTGTATGTGTGCGTGTGTGAGTGTGAGTGTATGTGTACGTGCATACATGTGATATTCAGTGACAGTGATAGTGATAGATAGTGTAACGTTGAGTGATGTTGTGTTGGATGTTACTTGTGTTGGAAAATATAATTAGTATGTAAGACGAATTGGAAGTGGATTGCATAGCAACACAAGATTGAGAAGATCGAATTGAAGTGAACGCGAATATAAACAGAGAGTAATTGTAATAACAAGAGGAATGAGGGAACGATGAAATTTGTGAGAGACAACTGATTGGAGATGTGCAAATGAAGTATTTGATGCATAGTTTTCATATTTTAAGAAGATACTGTAATTTTGCACTAAATTATAGATTGATCTTTCCCCCCTCAGATCTTGTTTACTACAACGTAACAAAGATGAATGAGTGTAAATTGAATGACGATTGAAATAGAATAGAGAATGTCGTGTGAGAGCATGCAGAACAATTACATGACATTGAAAGCAGTGGTTTAGTAACGAAAATCATTCGATCCCTATTCAATAGATTGTATGTTCGAGTCCTGTCTCATCTACTATAGTTTAAACACTCATGTAGTATTATCAGCCTTCACATTCTATTAAAAGATTTCTCGAATCTGAGTAAGTCGGTCTGTTGTATTCCACATAGAGCTTAGCACCAATGTACATCAGTCCATTGTACACCATATCAGTACAATCGAATGAAATCACCATGATGTGTGTCAGACTAATAGGAATGATAACAGTGTCGATGTTAATAAAAACGATCTGTTATAGATAATACGAATGGAGAGAACGGGATGGATGGAAGACAGTTATTGAATGCATGTGTGGTATTGTGATGGATTTTGAGACGTTGGCATATCAAACCACTTCTTTGTGATTATTTCACAGATATTAACGAAGTAGTCTGCACCTACTAATATAGCATAGATCAACAGTCAGTGACCTAAATGAAAAAATGTCACGTTTTCGTTTTGATCATCTGTAGATTCCTTTAAACATCTCATAATTGACGTAAGTCCGTAAATAACAACAAACGTTTTTACAAATTTGTACTTTCATTCAGTCAGACTCCAATCTCTCTGTGGTTAATTAACTTAACTACTTCACTTCTTATCATTAATTTAGGGGTTGATATCATTTAGTGAATGGTGCGAAATCCGACTCACACGTCCGCGTCGTGCCTCTTGGATAATGAGACGAGTGATTCATGAACTAACGTGAACGGTAATCCGGGTGGTGGAAATCGGGCTAATCACCCACCCTACCTATACTCACCAACTAATTACGAACTCCACAGATAAACATAGCACAACTACATTTGGAATGGAAAAAGACGAAAAATTTTCTCGAAAGTGGTGCATATATCATATGAAGTTGCTCATCATTGGGCAAACTCCAATGGTTTGCAGAAACAACCATTATAGTCCTGGTAGTTGTGCCGTTCTTCGATGTAACCCACAGAGAGACACAGCACAATTACATATGAAATGGAAAGTGACAAAAATTTCGAAAGTGGTGCATGTATCATTTGGAGTTGCTCGTCACTGGGCGAAGTCCAAACGATTGCAGAAACAACTATTCTAGCCCCGGTAGTTGTGCCGTGCTTTGATGTGACCTGTTCCTCTCTAGAAGGGCCTACTAAGCTTCACCAACTTGTTTGGCATCATTTAGTGAAAGAAACACTTCCTACAAACGTTTCCATTATGCTTCAAGGCCATCAGAAGACTAAATTTTGTGAAAATCAAAACTATGTTATTTAAGAATTGTAGGTCCATAGAATGACATTCTAGTAGCTCAAATTCAACCACATAGAACTTTACTCGATCACATTAAAGCAATAAATCTTTACCGGACCATTTCTCGTTTTTAAATGCGTAACTGTATTCCTTTTTTTTAAAACCTGCGCTAACCAAAGCTGAAAATACTTATATGAATAGTGCATTTCCTTCTGAGATGGTAAGAGCATTCACTGTACAATATTTTCACTTGTCTTATGAATTAGAAAAATCACCTTCTCGGGAGCCATAAACTGTTCTATTTCTTAGTATGGAGTTGTAGAGATTGTTAAGTTTTGATTGAGATTTATGAATGGATCAATATTAAACCACCATTGAAAACCTGAAATCACTGGATGGCTATTTCGTCCTAGTATAAAACTCCTCAGTGGTGAGTATCCACAACCGCACACACGAGACTTAATCCCAGGATATTCGGCCGTTCAGTGTTTCCAGGTTTTTAATAGTGATCTAACATTGATTGATTGATAAACTCGATCAAAAAACTCAACAATCTTCACAACCCATTTACTGATAATTAACATTTACTCACTAATGACTAACTTTAAGAGGTCATTCTTGAAGTTCTAGTGAGAGATTATGACCGATGAAGTTAATCCGTGTCGTATATGAGAAAGTTACTCACCGAAGACAATAGTTGAAGTTATACATTAACACCATTGGATACATGTTTAGTCACATAAATTCCTTTTAAAAAAATCACCATGGTATTTACATTCAATCATAGAAACTAATTTAACTTATTAGTTTAATGGAAGGAAACTAAAAAGCGGTTCATTTTAGTCAATCAATATCGATTAAATTAATCAATATATGTATACATGTAATCATATTACATAATTGATTAGGGATTATATTCTGTTAGAATGAATGATCCTTTATATTATTTTAAATGTATTAAAGTATTCTAATCTTTAATAGTAACCAAGTTAGTGATTATAAGAAGAATTCAATAATTGACAATTTTCAAAAATAATTAAAAAAAAACAAACGAACCGGAAATACACCATTAAATATCTAAAATAAATCTAATCATGGTCTTTTCTTTTCTTTTTTTAAATTTAATGGAAGGTGGGGATTTAAATTTTTGAAATTAGTTCCTGTTAATAACTGGACATTGATGATTTCAGTAACTTGGAGTTTACTTGGCGTTGTTTTATTTGGAACTTCCTATTGTTATTTACGATTGCAATTGATCAGTTTCTTGTAGACATATGTGCATCCTGTGTGGATTCTCTCGATATGCCCCTAAGTTACGAGCTATATAAGCAAAGATGAATAGTGGCTAACAGTGGAAACTAAGACACTCGTTTCGTTCTTTTTGGGACTCGTCATGTACTTGCATCTCAGAGTTGATACTTACTCTGTGACTCGAACCTAATATTGTTCACTTCAAACACCATCGCATTATCCACTTAGCTACTGAGTCCTGATAACCACTTGCTTGTGCAATGAGGTGAAGTTTAAATTCGCTTGGGTGTTGTTTTACTTGTATTTTCCCATTGTTATTTAGGATTGCAATTGATCAGTCTCTTGTTGGTATATATGCATTCTGTGCGGATTGCCTTGATACAGCCTTAATTTAGAAGCATTTTAAGTAAAGATGGATGGTTGTTATTTGGGACACAGTAGCTATAAGTGGATAATGCAATGGCGTTTGAAGTGAACGGTACTGAGTTCGAGTCCCATAGTGAACATCAACTCTGGGATGCGGATACATCCAGCTGACGAGTCCCAAATAGGATAAAACGTGTATAATGGATTTCATTGCTAGCCACTATCCATCTTAGATACTTTATATAGTTACAAAGCTTAAATTTCAAAGTCATCTAACTTGAAAAGCTGATCCTGTAATGCTGTTTGATGATGATTTGTTTTCAGTGTAGGTTTGTGGTAATTGTTGAATTTAGATTGATATCGTGAATGCGTGAATGTTAGAGCACCAGTGAAAACCTGTAAGCACTGGACGGCCATTTCGTCCTATTGTGGAACTCATCAGCAGTGCGCATCCAAGATCCTGCTTGCGAGATTTGAACCCTTGGCCTTCAGTCTCACGCGTGAACGCTTAAGCTCTAGACCATTTAGCCGGCATACAACGGTATTAATGCTCAACTTAAATCAATCCACGATATTGCGCGACCGTCCACGATTATCTCCAGTGAGTACCCTATACTGATAATTATTACTTGCTGAAATTTTTATGAAGGAAATTTATTTAATTTTAATAGATAAAACTGATAGAATTACAAGACTCTTGTATTCCAACCAACAGATAAGTAGTTACTTCCATTCTATAATATAGCAAATCATCACAAAAAATGATAACAGTTTGAGTAGTGTTGAAAATCAGAGAGTATGCATTAAACAGTTATTTCATCCTAATTAATTACTCATCAGTAATATTCACCAATACTTGGAATTCTAAAGGGAAACATAAAAAGAGGTAAGTCAAAGAACAAATTACATCAGGAATTAGTGGTAGACATGAGAAGAATGAATAGCAACTGTAAAAAGCTGAAAAGGATTGTCCAGGACAAAATTGGATGAAGAATGCTAGTGGGCAGACTATACTCCTCCACAAGGATCAACAGTCGTAAGTAAGTACGTACTCATCAACAACCTCATACGTAGGTGAACTCAAGATATAGAGACAAAGAGAGAGAATGCGAAATAGGTCAATGACTTCCAATCAACTGTTTATTGTTGGTGTATTTGTTGGCATCAACAATATAACACGTTAATACTATCATACTTACTTACGCCTGTTACTCCTCTTGAAGGAGCATAGGCCGCTCACCAGCATTCTCCATCCAACCCTGTCCTAGGCAATCCTTTCCAGCTCCTTCCAGTTGTTATTCATCCTTTTCATATCTGCTTCTATTATCCGAGGTAATGTGTTTTTTGGCCTTGCTCTTTTCCGCTTCCCTTCAGGATTCCAAGTTAGGGCTTGCTTCGTGATGCGGTTTGATGATTTGCGTAATGTATGTCCAGTTCATTCCCATCGTCTTTTCCTAATTTCTTCTTCAGCTGGAAGCTGGATTGTTCTCTCCTACAGAAGGCTATTGCTGATGGTATCCGGCCAATGGATGTTCAGTATCTTGCGTAGACAACTATTTAGAAATACATGTACCTTCTTGATGATTGTTGTAGTAGTTCTCCAAGTTTCAGCTCCATACAGTAGAACTGCCTTGACGTTCGTATTGAAGATTCTCACTTTGATATTGGTTGACAGACAGTTGTTTTGAGTTCCATATATTCTTCAATTGTAGGAATGAGACCCTTGCTTTGTCAATCCTCACCTTTACATCTGCATCTGAACCTCCTTGTTCATCGATGATGCTTCCCAGGTATGTGAAGGATTCTACATCTTCCAGAGTTTCGCCATCAAGAGTGATTGGACTGCTGCTCTCGTTAATACTATCAGTTATAACTAAATAATTCAATGACTTTATCAACATAAACAATATAATATGACAATGGAATATTGAAACATTGAATAATTTACCCATTTATTAATAGATTATTACGTTTATCATTTAACCAAAATGTGAAATTCATTGATGATGATGGTGATGATGACTTTTCATTAAATATAAATGATTTATTCATTGTATTATTATGATGTAATGATGATAGATTACGTTTTATATCAGAATCATTACGTTTCTTTAAAATAGTTTGTTTATAATAATCTATACGATTTAATGTATGTTGAGCTTCTGGACAAAATTTTGCTATTTTTTGACATAATACATAAGTGGATTCTTCTTCTATCCATGTGAATATACTTCGACGTACTCCATAAAGAAGTACCGCTTCAACTGATGCTATAATACAAAATATATATATATATATATATATATATATATATATATATATATATATAATGTCATGGATATTAGTTACGTCACAATAATATATATCAGTTTTGGTGTTGTGGAGATTGTTAAGTTTTTATTGAAATCATGAGTCAATTGAAGCTAGACCACCATGGAAAACGTGGAGGTACTGACGGCCATTTCGTCCTAGTATGGGACTCCTCAGCAGTGAGCATCCACGATCCCGCACCCCATGAGATTAGAACCCAGGACCCATCAGTCCCGTGCCAGGCTCTCAACCAGCGATTTCGTGGATTGGTTGAGGTTAGACATTAACACCATTGGATGCCGGCTCAGTGGTCTAGTTGGTTAAGTGCGTGGCGTGAGGCTGATAGGTCCTGAGTTCGAATCTCGTGGGGTGTGGGATCGTGGATGCTCACTGCTGAGGAATCCCATACTAGAACGAAACGGTCGTCCAGCGCTTCCAGGTTTTCCGTGGTGGTCTAGCTTCAATTGACTCATGGTTTCAATCAAAAATAATATATATGCTTTATGATAGTCAAATTGGGATAATAAGGATAAGAGTACGCACTGAACAGCTGTTTTTGTCCCAGTATATTACTGTTTAACAGTATGGATTCATGAAAATTTTATAATCCCTATGAGATCCTATATTGATCATAATCGTTTGCTCACTAGTGACTATTTTCAATATGTAATTGTTGGTGTTCTAATAAGAAATCTTGATCACTGGAGTTTTGACTATGTTGTGAGTAAAACAATTATTGACGACAGTCAATCGTAGATGATTTTATGGTAAGATACTAATATTGTTCAACATCAGCTCAGTTATCTAAAGGTAGAGCATCCATATACGAGAAAGAAGGTCATGGATTTGATTACTTGTATCGATGTCGTGAACACCTACTATTGAATCCCATAATAAAACGAAACAGCTACTCAACACTTGAGTTTTCCTAATAGTTATTTACCTGTTCATTTTTCCTCGTATACTTAACTATTAACAATAGAGTAAAACAATTGAAAACTATGAACCAGAGACAATAATAGCATGTGAAGTTTTAAACAGTTGAGTAGAATGTCATAGATGTATGTTTTGTTAGGTTCTGGCATGAACAGAGAAATAAAGAAGCCATGACAAACAACGGTAGCTATTTGGGGGGCAACTATTTCACGTTATTCAGAGCATGTAAAACGCTAACATTAAGTTTTGTCTTGAATTTGTTCCATAAACCATAAGCTTTCATTTGATGTATGATTCACCACCATACCCTTGTCTATTCCAAAACTATAGTAATTTAAACGTAACCTTTGGTACACTATTTTTAAACTCTAATGCTTAGTTCAGACATAGCTGTATTTTCCCCATTGTTTATGCGTTATGGACGTGTTATGGTTGTCACAACTCACACGAATATTTTTAAGTAGTGTGTGGCAGAACGTGGCGTCGAAGTCACGAAAACTGTCGGACGAAGTAAAGAATCTAAACGCGTTAAAAACACAGCGTTGGCAGGACATTTGGAAGCCAGTCACGAAGACAATGGACCTAATCCGTGCGTATGTGAGTCAGTTACCCGCCGAAGACAATGAAAGATGGTTGCTGAATTTCGTGGATTAATTGAAGTTATGCATTAACGCTGTTGGATGCCGACTTAATGGTCTAGAGTTTTAACAATCGCGCGTGAGACCGAAAGCTCTAGGTTAGAATCCCGTGTGTGCAGTTGTGGATGCGCATCGTTGAGAAGTCCCACACTAGGACGAAACGGTTGTCCAGTGTTTCCAGGGCCTTAATGATGGTTTAATATTGGTCGATTCATTATATCAATCAAAAACCTAACAATCTCCACAACCTTATACTATTAATGATTGTATCTCAAACTATTAACACACAGCGTAACCAATTGGAATATTTTGAAGAGAATCAGACTTTGTTCAACAGTATTAAACCAGCTTTCAAACGATTTGCTTTTAAAAGGTTGAGTTGCACTTTAATCTAAATAACAGAAGTGATCATCATTAGGAACTAAACACCAGATGATTTTAGGCAGTATCACGTGCTTCATAGTTTACATTATGGACTCAACTTAATTAGAAAACTACTTAGAATTGGACCGTACTAAATAAATGTTTCGTCCTAGTACAGGGCTTTCCATCAGTGCTCATACAAAACCCAAACAAGAATCGAAATCACGATTCCCATTTGTCACAGTGACCAATTAAACGTTACACTCTTGAGTCAACAACCAATGATTTACATTCCTTACTCAACCCATTCGCATTATTAAGCAACTGTCTTTCAATGTCATTAAACAATGTTGAGTTTCATTAGTCACAGCTTTTGACTAATACTCCGAAAATTACCTCGTAATATAGAATATGAAATTCAACAACCTCCAAGAACCATTCACACTAATACTTAAAAATGGAATTATTAGGGATAAAACTATGTTATAATTATACTGAATTGATACTAGATTCACTGATCAATCGAATCTAATTGTCCATCAAGGAGAGTTAATATTTTGAATAAAACTCGATCCTTCATCTGGAATCCTCCAGGTCAAAGGAAAAGAGGAAGATCAAAGAACACATCACGCCGAGAAATGGAGACAGACATGAGAAGAATAAACAACTAGAAAGGAAGGCCCAGGAAAGAGTGAGTTGGAGAATGTCGGTCAGCGTCCTATGCTCTATTAGGAGTAACAGGAGCAAGTAAGCAACTAACTAACTAACACCTACCATTATTCTAAAATCTGCTTCCTAAAATCTTCTCTAATTCAATTAAGTAATAGCGAATAGAGGAAAAAACATGTAGTGACTTACAACACAGTTTACCGATTGTTTCACTATCATCATGAACATAACCACGGATGACAGCTTCTTCCATAAGCATTTTTACCTTAGAATTAAATGAAAAAAGGAATAACACATTGAGAAACAAACACCATACTTCTTTATTTAAAGATTTATAATCCATTAAAATAAGTCTACTATCACATGTTACTAAAAATCACATTATTCACTTATCAACAAGTTTCCATCAGCTGATTTATCTAAAGAGTAGTAGTAGTAGTAGTAGTAGTAGTAGTAGTAGTAGTAGTAGTAGTAGTAGTAGTAGTAGTAGTAGTAGTAGTAGTAGTAGTAGTAGTAGTAATAGTAGTAGTGCTTACACAGAGTGATATAAGTAGTATGTATCAAGAATTGAAAGTAATATTCTTAATGACAGAAGAGGAACATGAGATGTGAAAGAAAAGCAAAATCAGTTCAGGTATTAACAAGAATGGTAGAACGATAGAACTAGCAAAAGTTAATTCAAGAAAGATGTGCAAATAATGTATTCAATGTGTTGTTTTAGCCGGACCGAAGGTACTGGGTTCGAATCTCGTGTGTGGGATCGTAAGTGTACATTGCTGAGTAGTTCTATACTAAGATGAAATGGTCGTCTAGTGCTTTCAGATCATTAATAGTGTTCTAACATTGATCAATCATGATCTCAATCACAATATAACAATCTCTATAATCCTATACTAGAAATAATATCAAATCTGATCAATAAACCAGATGACTTACTTGTATTTTGACATTTTTCAAAAGATCTTCTTTAATATCTTGATCATTATTATCATTATTGTTATGGGCTGTAGAAAGAAAAACAGCTTTATCAATTTAAATGGTCATATCTCATTGAAGTAAGTGACTGAATGTTGTGCCTACACAAACATGATATTAGTTACTATTGTTCATTTGGAACATTGAGACTGTTGAATGCCTTTGCATTTGATTTCGGTTAATCTGATCTTAATTTTGAAGTGATTATAAGTGATAAAGAGCTGTCTGTCTAATTGCCATTCAGTGATAGACTGAATTTCTTTGAGAAAGTTATAATCCAGATAATTAAGTCAGTTCAACCGTCGAGTTTTAGAATACATAGTCACCATAGTAATCATTACAATATTTTATAGTACAAAGTATGCTTGCTTCCTTGCTTTCAGATTACATAGGAGACCGTATATCACTTTGATTACTTACTTACTTACGCCTGTTATTCCTCGTAAAGGAGCACAAGTCACCCACCAGAATTCTCCATACAACTCTGTACTAGACAATACTTTCCAGTTGTTTTCAGTGGCTATACATCCTTTTCATATCTACTTCTATTTACAGACCTAATGTGTTGTTTGGCCTTCTTCTTTTCCATTTCCCCTTCAGAATTATAACTAAAGCTTTGCCTTGTGATGCAGTTTGATGATTTCCTCAATGTATGTCCTATCCACTTCCAACGCCTTTTCCTTATTTCCTCTTCAACTGGAAGCTGGTTTATCTTCTCCCATAGAAGTCTGTTGTTGATAATGAGTATCTTGCGTAAACAACTATTAAGAAATACTTGTGCCTTCTTGATGATTGTTGTAGAAGTTCTCCACGTTTCAGCTGCGTAGAGTAGGACTGTCTTCCTGTTCGTATTGAAAATTGTGACTATGATATTGGTTGACAGACAGTTGTTTTGAGTTCCAGATATTCTTCAATTGTAGGAATGAGACCCTTGCTTTGCCAATCGTCGCCTTTACGTCTGCATCTGATCCTCCTTGTTCATCAACTATGCTTCCCAGGTATGTGAAGGATTCTACATTTTCCAAAGTTTCTTCATCAAGTGTGATTTGATTAGTCTTCTTATTGTGTATGTTGAGGCCTACTTATACCACTTCAATAGCGGAAGTATAAGGACTTTATGTACATAAACAATCTTATTACGAACCTATCATTTGGGGGAGGCTGTAGGTTGTAGGTTGGATCTCTAGTGTGAGGGCCGTGGTCACGTACAAACGAATAGTCCCATACTAGGACAGAACAGATATATAGTATTTTCATATTTTCAATGCTTATCCAATTTATGTCAATTTGTGGTCTTAAATTTCCTTTCAAGTTGTATAAAATACTAGTTACTAACTCATGAATCCTATACAACACTTATCATTTCAAAACGTCTATGAGTTTGTTGCTATGTTCAAATAAAATATATCAACCATATCTTTTTAAATAATGAACCCCTTTTGTATCAACTTGATCATACTTATAAAGTGGTACAGATTATGTAATTGATAAGTAAGTAAGTAAACATTTCAATTCTACAGGTGATCTACTATGAACTGAATAGTTCAGTTATAATATCTTTGAATCATATACTGAATAACGTAGGTTAAACATCTATATAGAGTACTAGTTCAATATTGTAGATTTATCTTCTTGGATATGAGTATTAACTGATGAAAAACTTAAGTTCATAGTTATAACTTGACTAGTTTCAATCATCTAAGATGAAAACAGTTCAGGTGATTTCAAGTCATTTAGACTAATGACTACATATTACAACTTAATCCATAGGATACAATTATAAATAACCATTATATAATACAAAAATGATTACAACTATATGAACGTTTAGTACTAGTTATCAGCATTAAAAAATGATTACTTCCAGGTTTTTAACATAATTCTAATAGTTTTTGATTGAGATTATGAACCGATTGAAGCTAGACCACCATGGAAAATCTAGAAGCACTGGATGGCTGTTTCGTCTTATTGTGGGACTCCTCAGTAGTGTACATTCACGGTCCCGCTAGCAGGATTCGAACCCAGAGCCAGCAGTCTCATGAGCGGATGCTTAACCTCTAGACCAGTGAGCCGGCTGGCATCTAACAGTGTTAATAATCTCCACAACTCTATAATGATAATTCTAATATTTGAGATATTATAAGGCTATTTAAAGTGGACGATTCATGTAGGGAAGTATAGGATCATTATGGAATTTGAACTGAAAAAAAACATTGTAAACTGAGTGTGATTTTAACTTAAAATACTGACTTGAGACTGAATGATATAAGCAGCTGGTCTAATTATTAGTCTTTTACTAGTCCAATAGGGCTCGAACACAAAGTCTAAAAGACACAACATAAAGCATTGTTTTAGCACAGAGTTTCTTTACTATTTTTGATATCTCTTCATATCACTCAGTCTGGTCAGTCTGTCAGTCACACCGTAGAATCTGGTACATATGTACATTGGTTCAAGTTGCCATACCTCATTAGCTCAAAGAGATTAAATTTTCAGGCCAAATCCTGGAATAGTAGAAGTAGTAATAGTATCAGTGGTATTAGAGAAGATGAAGCATCGAATATACGATTCGAGTAGAAAATACAAATTACTGAAAGGAGAAGAGAAAAAGTCATGAGGAATTTAAAATATCAGAACTTGGGGGAAGACAAAGATTGGATGAACCTGCTCGATCGCAAACGATTTGGATCCATGTCATTCAAAGTCTCCAACTATTGCTTACGTTAATCACACGGACCTGTTATTGTTCTAAAATTAAGGGGGGTGGTCTAGAAGATTCACCATTCAGTGATTTTAGAGACTGGTGCCACGTTTTAGTTTGGCCGCGCCTAACTTTCTTCCAACCATCTCCAACGTTAGTCACCAACGGTAAAATAGGTTCATATTATCAATATAGTTTAACAAAGTAAACATATTGATTACTAAACATTAAAGTTGTACAAAGCAAGCTATCTAGCCTGACATGATGTCGTACCATCTGAAGCCGATGAGATGAGATGATAGATTGAATGATTTCATACACTTTAGATGTAATGGCAATACCAGAAAAGACAAACTATCATAGGAACAAGTGAGAAGTGCAAATAAAAGCGAAAGTTTTTGCAAGTGACTTTTTCACTTATACAAAGTTATAAACTATTAGTTCTTTTAACTCTTTATAGACTGTTGAGCAAGCGATAAAAAAAGCATGTGAATCGAACTGGCAAATCATAATAATATTCGAAAGTTGATGGAACGATCTAGAACCAGATGTGCAGCAACATGCAACCTGTTTATCATCCCCTGACATTTAGCGTCTATGAATTTTTATACCGATTAAAAGCGGCAACATGAATCTTTTTTTCTGAAAATCAGTGTCTCATAAAATCTCTTACAGTATCCCTATTCAATTCAACGTGGATCTACTCGATGCGATAATGAATTTAAGCCATTGAATGAATACAGAATTATAACTATAACAAATCTATCAAATATATATTTATCCCTATTAATATGATTGGAGATCATAGTTAAAAGGTAACCCGATCAGTTATTAACCCAACTTCCCAATTAAAAAATGTTCATTAAAAATGTATAAAACAGAAGCAGTGACCAGGGGAGTTTAACTGTGTCTGTTGTCAGGCAATTACCAACTGAAGGCAATGGTAAATGGTCGATCAATATGGTGGGTTGGTTGAAGTTAGACATTAACACCATTAGATGCCAGCTCAGTAGTCTATTGGTTAAATATTCGCGTGTGAGACCCAACGTCTTGGGTTCAAGTTTCACATGAGGGATCGTGCATGCGCACTGATGGAGAACTTCATACATGGATGAATTGACCATCCAGTGCTTCTTCACAAACCCTCATTCTTAGAATATCATAAGATTACTGAAACAACTAAATACGATGTGACAAACACTGTCATAGAAAAACATGATTTTAAAACAAAACGAAGTTAATGAAAGTAATTAAATAAAAATGTAATTACAATCTTAATGAAGATTACTGAGATTATTTTAATTGGTAGGGAGTATTCTTCACAGGCCAACCTCAATTACGGTGATTCCATTCTTAGTATAGAATTACTCATTATTGAGTGTGCATAATCTTGATAGGGAACAAAACAAGAATAATTAAGTCTACCATTGATTGATCACTGACTAATAATCATTGTTGCTTTTATCTAATCAATTATTACTGATCGAATTCTATTGATCAAGTCTCAGTGTGGAACATCAGTACTGAATACACTTGGGATAATACAGACTATAGGTTTAGAAATAGGGACTATGATTATCTTACAAACATAAACAAAGTATTCTCCTCTTTTGACACAACTTAAAAGTCCAACGTTTGATGACTTTATTGACTGATATCATGTTTTGGTTCCACTGCAGTTAATCTTTCTTTCAGAAGATATCATTTTTTAGGATATCGTTGTGTAACTGTAGTGTTTCAATGAACTAATGATTCCTTTGTACTTGTTGAATGCTTGATTTCGAATTCTAAATACAGTACATTCGTTTGTGCTTATCTAGTACTTCTTGATTTGATTACGTTATTTCTGGGATTCTTAGTTCATACTATAATTCAAATACTTCTAATCATCATAGTAACACAAACCCTAACCAAATGAATCAAAGTTATTTAGTACCTATGCTTTGATATTAGTACTTGGTGATTCCAGAATGCGCAAACAAAATGCCTAAAAACAGTTATGATTGAAAATTAATGACTTATTTATATTGATTCTTCGAAAAGATGAATTCTAACTTTAAAACTAAGCTTCTCTTGAGTAGTTGTTATGCGGTGTTGGATTTGACGTTTCATATCACTGAATGACTTTTAGTTAGATAACCTGCAAAAATTAGGTAGCTCTTGAGGGCCATTTTATTCTAACATATGTCTTCTAAACATTATCTACATGACTTGATGGTTCTGGAATCGATCACCTATGGGGTCGTCCATATGCATTGCTGAAGCGAACAAAATAGTTATCTAATAATTTTTAGATTTTCAAAGGTTGTCAAACTAAAGTTAATCCATGAAATGAAAATCTTCTTGAACTGCTTAAAATCAAATATTTCTGATCATGTACCATTCTGGCAAGATCCTCAAATACAACACGGTGAACATCAAGCCAATCATACTTGATGAAGAAACTTTGGAAGATATAGAATCCTTCACATACCTGGGAAGCATCATTGATGAACAAAAAGGATTAGATGCAGACGTAAAGGCGACGATTGGCAAAGCAAGAACCTCATTCCTACAATTGAAGAATATCTGGAACTCAAAACAACTGTCTGTCAACCAATATCATAGTCACAATTTTCAATACGAACAGGAAGACAGTCCTACTCTACGCAGCTGAAACTTGGAGAACTTCTACAACAATCATCAAGAAGGCACAAGTATTTCTTAATAGTTGTTTACGCAAGATACTCATTATCAGCAACCGACTTTTATGGGAGAAGATAAACCAGCTTCCAGTTGAAGAGGAAATAAGGAAAAGGCGTTGGAAGTGGATAGGACATACATTGAGGAAATCATCAAACTGTATCACAAGGCAAAGCTTTAGTTATAATTCTGAAGGGGAAATGGAAAAGAGGAAGGTCAAACAACACATTAGGTCTGTAAATAGAAGTAGATATGAAAAGGATGTATAGCCACTGAAAATAACTGGAAAGTATTGTCCAGTACAGAGTTGTATGGAGAATTCTGGTGGGTGACTTGTGCTCCTTTACGAGGAGTAACAGGAGTAAGTAAATGTAAAGTAAAGAGAAAAAACCATTCTATCAGACTTCGTTGTTTGTTTTAAAAACAAAATAAAAATCAAACTAGATTAAAATATCTTGATCATTAACTCTAATCGTGAACCATATGACTTGACCTCGTAAACTTTATATGATCTGTTTATAAACAATAGACAGTGTCTAACTTTTAATTAATAATGATCCATAATGATTAACTTATGTTATATTCAATAAACTGTCTAAGATTAAAGTTTTTTTAGTGGATTCATCCAACAGAAAATGATCCTAATCAGGACTTATTCAATATTTATTCATAGTTTTCTCCTTAATTCAAACACATCAACATTACAATGATTGAAATCATGAGTCAATTAAAGAAAGACCACTATGGAAAACCTAGAAGAACTGGATGGCCGTTTCGTCCCATTGTGGGACTTCTCATTAATACAAGGAAGCACCAAATAGATATAAGCTATACAAATCATTCGATTTGTGCAAAAGATGGGATAATGCCCGGTCGACCGAAATGAGGCAAATGATGTTCTTAGAGAGTCACAAAATGATTTATCAATCTTATACCAATATCAAATAGTTGATTACTGAATACTAGGGGGAATACTGATTAATTGTGTTGATCCTATTTTTTTGTAGCCAATCAATAATTAATATTCATGAACCCAAATAATTCAGGAGCGACTTGTTGTTTAATGAGTTCAATGTTTAGCTTCAATCTATTTTGTGAAATGCCCCAATTCTTGTTTATTAGTATTAATGATTTATTGTCATATTTCTGATTCTAAGAAATCTATCTCAGTGCTAGTCATGATTACAAGTTTAGAAGTAAGAAGAAGATTCATCTTAGAGTATAAATGTTGTTTTAAGTAAACAATTCTCAGCACTAATTATGACCAGTAGAGCTAATCCATGTCGTGTAGATACAGGTATCTACCTCAGTACAATGGAAGATGGTAGAGCAATTTCGTTGATTGACTGAGGTTAGACACTAGCACCGTTCGATGCCGGCTCAATGGTCTAGAGGTTAAGCGTTTGCGCGCGAGACCAAAGGCTCTGGATTCGAATCACGCGAGCGGGATCATGGATACGCACTGCTCAGGAGTCCCATAATAGAACGGAACGGCCATCCAGTGCCTCCAGATTTTCACTGGTGGTCTAACATCAATCCGTTCATGATCTTAATAATCTCCACAACCCCACACTGATGAAAAATTGTAGTAATTTTTTACAGTTGAAAATGCATTCCAAATAGAAATTATTCGAAAAGATCTTTTATAAATAGTTTCATTAGTCTCGAAAAGTTTCTACAAAACTAATTTTTAAAGGAAAGGCAAATTGAAAATAATTAGTGCATTTTTGTAAGCAGAGATAGACGGTGAGTAGCAATGGAATCTAGGACATCCGTTTCATTCAGTTTGGGACATATTAATTGAACGTATCTTCAACTCGAAGTTGATGTCAGTAGATCGAAATGAGGAGTCCTAAATAGAATAAATCAGACGTCCAGAATTATACTGCTAGTTACTGTCCATATCTCCTTAAAACACTTATGACTTGTGGTTTTATCAAGGCAATGTGCACTGAACTCACAGATATCAAAAGATATGAATCAATAACATCCCTTAATGTCAATGAGAAAATTAATAATATGGTTTAAATTCACTTGGTGTTGTTTACTTGGAACTTCCCATTGTTATTTAGGACTACAATTTATCAGTCTGTTATTGGCATAAGTGCATCCTGTGTGGATTCCCTCGATATACCCCTAAGTTATAAGCAAAGATGGATGCTGGCTAACAGTGGAAACTAAGACACGCATTTCGTCCTATTTTCAACTCGTCATGTACTTTCATCTCAGAGTTGATATATACTCTGGGACTCAAACCCAACACCGTTCGCTTCGAACACCATCGCATTATCCACTTAGCTACTGAGTCTTGATAACCACTTTCTTGTACAATGAGGTGAAGTTTAAATTCACTTGGTATTGTTTATTTATATCTTCCCTTTGTCATATGCGAACTAAAGTGATCTATTTCTTATATTATTCATCACATAAGTTTTTACCATTACTATAGCCAATCCTTAACTTTATTGATTTTAAACATGTATAGAAAGATAATTAATCACAAAACATTAGGTTTTTCTTCTTCATTAATCTAGGAAATTGGACAAGTCCTATTGTTTATACTGAAACCATATGATTATATTATACTGTTATAACCTAGTGAAGATCAAATTACGAGTGACTTCTGAGAACTATTAATGGATTAATGTTATGTATATAAACTCTTATTGTACAACTATTCAGTAACTAGACTGTGTACATCTATATTCTTCATATTATAAGCTTCACTTTGACTTATAGATTATTATTGTACGATTTACCGTTCTTAAGTTGTACCCAGTTTATTGATTACAGTCTCCCACCTTTACAGCCACTTTTTGGCTTGATCTTGTATAAATGTTATTTCCTATTTTATGGTGTGATGGGTCTGTTTGGCTGTTATATAAACCAAGTATGTTTGAAATAAATGATTCGCATAGTGGAAGCTGTTAGTGGTGTTCTGGACTCAACTGGACAGGTTAGGCGAGTGAGGAACCAATAAGGACGCTAGACTGATCAGACCGGCCGAAAGTCATTGGTTTAGTACAGTACAAGAGTGAATAAGTCATATTTCAATTAGCAAATAAATCACATGATAACTAGCCGGCCTTGAAGTCACAACAAATACCTTGCACAATATGTAACTATAAATAAATATCATACTACTGAAATATTCACATATGCAAAATAACTAGTTTAAAACACTTATTTAAGTAGATTCCACAAAACCTTAAATAGTTTGACATCGTGTATCATCAACTTTATTTGAAGAGTTTTTTATTGATTAAATTGAAACATCTGATTGTTCTTAAAAAAACTACAAAACTGTATAAGAAAGGGTCAAAATCATCCTGTGACAACCACAGAGGGATTAGTTTAACTAATATAATATCTAAAATACTAGCCTCGATAATTATCAGACGTCTAACTAAGACTCATGAACTGCAAACACGAGAGAATCAAGCTGGTTTCAGACCTGGTCGTGGCTGCATCGATCACATATTCACCATTCGTCAGATTCTAGAACACAGGCATACTTATCGGCGTCCGACAATGGTGATCTTTCTTGACTTAAAAGCAGCATTTGACTCTGTAGACCGTGAGACTCTGTGGCAGTGTCTATCATTGAAAGGCGTGCCGCAGAAGTACATAAACCTTGTGAAGGCTCTTTACTCGAACACTACTAGTCGAGTCAGGGCTTGTGGCGAAGTGTCATCTACTTTTGCAACCCCAAGTGGTGTCCGTCAAGGATGTCCACTTTCCCCATTTTTGTTTAACTTCATCATAGATCTACTGATGGAAATAACTTTCTCGTCAACCGAGTTCTCGGGTATTGATCTCCATCCAGGAGGTCCACTTATCGACTTAGAATACGCAGATGACACAGTCCTGTTTGTTGAAGACGCTGATAAAATGCAGAGTCTTCTGGTAGCACTAAGCAACAATGCCAGAATGTTTGGAATGCACTTCTCTCCCTCTAAATGCAAGTTGTTGCTTCAGGACTGGTCTGCGTTAACACCTGAACTAATGATAGGGAGTGAAGTAGTCGAACGCGTTGACAACTTCACTTATCTTGGAAGTCTGACCAGCCCTAATGGGTTGGTGTCTGACGAAATCTCAGCACGGATTCGAAAAGCTCGTTTGGCTTTTGCCAACTTACGTCACCTATGGCGAAGGCGAGATATCCGTCTATCAATAAAAGGACGAGTATACTGTGCGGCAGTCCGTTCTGTTTTAATTTACGGCAGCGAAACATGGCCATTAAGAGTAAAAGACACTCGTAAGCTACTAGTATTTGACCACAGATGCCTTAGAAATATTGCTGGCGTCTGCTGGGATCACCGGGTAAGTAATAGTGAGGTTAAATAGGGTATGGTAATTCAGTTGATGAGATTGTGAGTCTTCATCGACTGAGATGGTTGAGCCACGTGTTACGTATGCCTGAACACCGATTACCACGACGTGCAATGCAAACTGGTATTGAAGATGGTTGGAAGAAAGTTAGGGGCGGCCAAACCAAAACTTGGCATCAGCTCTTGAAGTCACTAACTTCTAGTCTGAGCCATGTTGGGAGATGCAGACTACTTGGTTGGGGTCTGCGTGACTATCGTAACCAATGGTTGGAGACTCCTGGTGACATGGCTCAAAATCGATCACAATGGCGTCGGTGTATACACTCCCTGTCTTCCCTTAAACTAAGAGATTGAAATCGCTTCATATCTTTCTTTCTACGAACCATTTTTTTCTTCTTGTACTATATCTCTACATGCAATTTTTCTCCTATATATTACCACCTTTGACCTAACCACTGCTATGAATCCGGTGTTCATCTTGTTGTGCTGATGCGGTATGGCAACCTGGACCGATGCACATATGTGCCTGGTCCTACGTTGTAGCTGACTGACTTACAAAACTGTATATGGTATAAGTTGTGTCAAGGAGCTTGTCTTTATTAATGGTTTTTATTATCAAGTGGTTATAGAAAACTGCATTCAGTTTGACTAAAGTAAATATCTTCCACACTTCACTTCATAACTTTTAAGTTACAACTTTCTGTTGTATTATCACTTAAGAATTGCAACTTTAGGAACAGTACTCCATTTGAAACGATGGATACATTTGGTCTTCTTTATATCTTATTCATATGTTTCTTCGTGAATTTCGTTAGATATACATTTCTACTGAGCAGGTTACGAATATTACTCACTTAATCTATAATGGTGTCATTAGAGTCAGGATATATTTTAAGTGTCTTTTATATCCGATTAGCACAGTACTATAGAAATGATTATGCTGTCCAACTGAAGATTTTCTATGAATCTCTCGTGTTATGTAATTCATTGTAATTATACTTATCTTAGAACAGAAGTTAATAAAAGATCAATCTACAAGGGTTGTCATGTTTCAAATTAGATAGTAATGTACACGATTCACAATGATGTTTAAGAGGTCACTTAGGTAAAATAGGCGAAATAAGTCTGTTAAAGACAAAACATTTCGTACATTTTGAACGAAATATGTCCTCAAAAATGAAATAATTCTAGTAAACAGCTCAAAATCAATTATGTCCAGCCATGACAATAAGACAGCGCTTTCATCAAAGCGCTTTCATCATGATTTTGTAGTAAACCCTTTATAGATACAAGTTATTACATAGAAGCATTTAATAAAATTAACGAAAGCTTGATTATTTAAAGAAATCAGGTTAGTTGGGTACAAGTTACTTCCCTTGATAAATTTGGTTGACATAAACTTTGATTTTATGTTTATTGACAATAATGAATTAAACACAATAAATAAGGGAAAAGAAAACAAACACCTTTGTTCATACTTCATGGTAACAATGACTGTGCACGCTTTAATCAACAACACTAATTCTAAGGCAACTAGTATATGTGATTTCCTTACTATAAATTCCAAATGTTGCTTCATGGTTGGGTTACCTTAGCTCTTGATGAGGAGCATAGCAATAAAGTGCGTCAACCGTCTCTTTCATCCTAAAAGTTTAATCGGTCCTGATGTCCGACAAAGTCTCAATCTGGATTTACAAAGACTGATTGGCATGTGCTAACTCAAATCACCTGCAGCGTAGGTGATGCGCTCGTCTATTATTCAAAAATGGTTATAATTATGAAACGTCATAATTTATTAAGGACGAAAACCCGAGCTACTTATCCAAAGAAATATTAAAAATTTATTCAATGTTTGAACTTCAATCAAAACCCTAGAAATCTTGTTTCCAGACAGTTTCCTTAGCATACTTCCTGAAGTTTATTACACCGTATTTTTTATCAAAAAAATTAATTAATTTACCGTCTTTAGTATCTATTAAGACTTCTTTCCACACTAAGCGTAAACTGCCAGTATTCAAAATATTATGAACTGGTTACGATAGACTGTTTCTTCTATATATGTTTTGGCTTGGTTCAAGTCATAGGAATTTGAAATAGTGAAAGAGTAATTCAAAAGTGAACGATTTGAATTTACTTTACTAAGTAACTGAACTGAGGGAAGAAATAAACTCTACATGCTAAAATCACTGGTTACTCGGGGATGAAAAGCACTAGGAAAGTCTACAAATTCTGGCAAAAGAGCTTCATAGAATATTATCAAAAACTGTGGAGACTCTATGAGCAACTAAAATATGTTCCGCAGCTGTTTTTATGTTGAACACCTAATCCGCTACGTTCCAACAAGAGCCAACTAACGTGTAACAACAAATAAATATTTGCGTTTATTTTATCGATATTATTAACTGTGTAATGGTAAGATACTAATCTAACAGTGTACTTATGGTGACTTTTAAATTACATTCATTAGAAATTTCGAATAAATTAGTCCCGGGGAAATAAAAAGTTAAGGCTAAATGACGCAATTCCAATACCACAAAAACTCATGAAGATTGTTTTTTCAAAAAGCGCCAGGTGAAAATCAATCTACCTGTTCGTTATGTATAGAGATGGGGAAAACATAACAGCATATTAAGAAAGCATATCATTGCTTATAGACGAAACTGAGACTACAGATATTGGGTCTGCAAACTTTGTGTAATCGTTGAAGCCTATTTAATCCTGTCGATTTGCAAACCCGATTCCGTGTAAACAACTCCTTCTGAAGTAAAATACTAGAGTGTTTCTAAACTCTGGTAACACAAAAATTACTCAATTTGACAATGATTTTAAATTAATTTAGTGAAAGATCTTTTATGTAAACAAATCATGTGCATTGTTTCTGAGTATCAGGTTGATTGTGTACTATAGCATCTTGTGAAGTTTGAATACTTTGAGTATGAATACAGTTTCATGAAATTTCATAGGATTTAAAAATAAAAATTCTTCCATAAGGGTCACTCATTAAAAGTTTCGCATCAGTTTCAACATTCTTTTCTAATGTTTATTAAGGATAATTTGAGGAAAATTATGGACACTGAATTTTTAGTCTCGCATCATTCATTATTTAGACTATGCATGTAATGTTTGTAGTACTATTACAGTGGTGACATTGATGAGTACCTAAAGGAAAGCTTAGTTATAAGAACGATTGTCAGCGATTCCAAGGGTGATTTTACGAGATATAAACGACTTACGTAGATCAAAACAGATCTGATGTGAAACGTTAGGAATGAAGATCAGAAATTAGAGGAAAGAGCCGGAAATAAAGATAAGTAATATGGATTTCATCGAGCAATCACATGAGCTATGACGCAGCAATGATACTAAGACGAAATAAAGAGTATATTTGGTGCGAAAATTCCAGAGTCTTGACTTAAAAACCGATTAGCTCGTCCTTATACATTAGTTAAATTCTACTGATTCAAAATTTACATCTAAAATGCTAACGAACCAAGAAATCGTAACATATGACTTTTATAATAACCAGCTAAACATCCGTGAAATTTTGATATTGTCTTTACATTACTGTCTGGAATAATAGTTGAATTAAATACAAATGATTTAAAGGGTATCTTGAAGCAAGCTCACTGTCCTAAGTCTCTTGATTCATCAATTAAAACACTGTAAATTACTTAAAATGATGAAAACTGATCGGACTTACACCCAATCATAGCACAAGCTAACTTGTAGGTTGTTTTGTATGACTAACGGTTACCAAGGTCAACATCATCTATACTCATAAGTTCGCCAAAAATACGTCCTTTGAAGTTATAGGTATCGAATAGAAAAAACAATTGTAATCTTGATTCCGAGTTTATAAAAATTTATGCAATGTATCTGTTTTTTCTGAAAGACAAGAGAAATGGGTGCTTTTCAGATTCAAACTTGTTACTAAGTAATTTGAAAGGATGATTGAGCTACATACAATCCCTATAAATTGTTAGAGGGAAAAGTTCAGTTTATTCAATCTTTCTTTCCGTTTCAAATAATAAGTGCAAGAAACCAGCCTAGTTGCAGCTTTTTAAACGTGATTTTAGCTACTTGTTGTTCAACGGTGAAACTATAAGCACTCATGTTTATGTTCTCTCTTTGAACCATGGCAGCAGATGATAGATGAAATGATTTAGTTGGGTGGTAGACAGACTACAGTGCTCGGTAATTCGTTTAATTATCCAATTTTACTACAAACAAGTGTTTGTGCAGTCTGTTTATTGCCAATACAATAGCTCGAGCCTCCTTTTATATCTGAAAATATCCTTGTTCAGTTTCTTGAGTAGTACAACTCCGTTATGATAGCTGAGTGTTTAATTTCAGGCGGTAATGACCACAAACTCTTTTTGTCTTTGCAGTATTCTTTAATGGAATCATGAAAGAGGTAGCCTAACCGGACGATTTAAATGATATTGTTTATGATGATTAGAAGTATTCCTATTGTAGATCACCAACGTAGATGATCTATGTCGAAATGATTGGACGCCTACTCGAGTTAAAAGTGAATGGTGTGACAAACTAGCTAACGTCGAAGTCACACCTCGTGGTCAGCGCTTTATGTGAACTACCCCACTGACGTATCAAGGTACCATAGATGCTTTGAAGACTGTACAACACAGAGGACGTTAATACAGAAATATATTAGTTAAAATAGATACAAGCGAAAGTAAGACCACTGTCGCATGGGCCAGTCCATGGCATACGATCAACTGATGCGCGTTGATTGTCCCTGACATTGACGAGGATCGATGATTTGCTCGATATTCAGTGACCCAACTGCCGGATGATTTGGCTAGGGCTTAGTGACATTTCACTGGCCCTACAGTATTAAAATGCTAAGAATTTCGGGAATAGTGCTTTTTAGGCCAGATAGAACTGGATGATCACAAACGAACGTAGTGCATTTGAAATTCCTAACAAGCGCGTAAGCAGGTACAGACGAATAATCAAATAGCACAATACGACATTTATTTCCCGTTTTCAAACAGTTTACATTGCTCACTCTTCACAACCTATTTTGGACCATATGGACTGTTCCTTTATTTATAAAAGTATTGCGTGAATTTTAATATCTCCCACGGCCTTACAGTATTGTGAGGACAGATATTTGAATAAAGCACCTTTAGAACCATTAGTTATAAGGAAATATGTACGATTAGCAATCTTGGGCCAATTAGACCAAGAACAGACGAGCCATAGTCGACAACTAGGAAATATATAATAAAACCACTCTCCTCTTCGTGCCTCAATGGAATGCTAACTGTACCAATAATCGTCAACTGATGACTAGCGATTCAAATGATCACATTACTTGTGAGATTTAATTTAACATTAAAAGAGACGTTAAATTCCTCCCAAAATAATTGGATTTTTGCTACTTGTATCAGCAAAACATGAACGGGACTTACTTATGTTAGCAATCAATTTTTAAACCAAATATGAAGTACTTCTGGAATCAGTAGCGAGTGACAGAGAATCCATTCTTTTTTCTAAATCAGTTAGTCTTAATCCACCATGATTCAATGTCTCATTGGTAAATGACTTGGATCTCTGACGAACTTTGCACATCTGTCCATCCTTTTCATAGTTACGGCAGCGTTCATGACGAAACTGATGTGAATTAGAAAAATGAAGCATACTACTGATGATGCCACAGGTATTCAGTGTTTGACAACGCTTCTACCAGTAACACCTTCTAATATATTTCGTTCCCACCAAGAGAAATCAAAAGACAGAGTCGAGGAGATCGGAAGAGTATATTTGGCGATGACCAATATATCGGAATTCTCTGATCTAATCTGGCTAGCGATTGCGGTTGATGTTGAGCACGGCGTCACCACACGTGATCTGGTGCGGATGCCTGACCGAGCGCCTTCAGCTAGATGAGTCCACTAAAACATATGGTCAGCATCCAATGTCGAAAACTTAGTGCTATTTATTTTGGGGATTTATTTACCGCTACAGATCACTCCCCCTAGTGGGGCAGTGACGACCCTAAGACGTGGCCAGCCAGAAGTTTAAACCCAACGAGTTTGTCGTTGGTAAACACTCTTCTGATAGCCTACTAAATTTATCAGCATCTGGTCGTCTTTCCTTACTATATGGGACGGAGGTACAACATAGTAAAAAAAAGAAAATGTACAATGAAAATTTCGGATCCTCATAAACGTCATCGTTCTTTTCCAGCCGTCCTGGAAAAGAAAAAAGAAAACGTAAGTGCATGTCGAAAATACACTCGTATGTGCGTAAAAACACAATGTCGGCGGAAAAAAAAGGAAAATAAACTCATGAACACGTAATAGCGTTAAAAAACTGTTTTTTTTTAAATAGAAATAAAAATATATAAGCATATTAAAATTGTTTTTTTTTAAAAAAAATAATATAAAATGTCGAAAAGTGCCTTACGTGCAATAGTCGTTTAAATGTTCTGGAAATCTCACCCTTCTTCCAGAACGCGTCGTTTTAAGTTTATTTTCGGATACTGTCGAAGTATCATCGTGTGTGTTGGTTGTCGGATGAGGTATTATAAGTGTCGGAGTCATGTCGTTCGATTGTACCGAAGGGAAATCGACCTGGATAGGATTTCCTTTTAAATACGCTGCTTTTAAGCGATCGATGCTGATGCTATCGTTTGTTCCGTTCTTATCGACTATATAGTACTTAGATTCACGTTGAAGAACTTTGAAGGGTCCTTCGTATGCTGATTCGAATGGTCGTCGATGCGAGTCTCGACGAACGAAAACGTGTGTACTATATCGTAAGTCAAGTTGAACGAAAACATCAGTTGATTGAGGTCGAGTGAAAGCAGGTTTAACTGAACGCATTGCGTTTGTAAGCCTGTTCGTGTAGGAGGTTAGATCCATGTTCATCGAAGAGCACGAAGGATCCACGAATTCTCCTGGAAGTCGAAGTGTCGTTCCATAAACGAGTTGAGCCGTAGTGTATCCAATGTCAGCTTTCACTGTATTGCGGATACCTAGTAAGACGAGTGGAAGAGCGTCGGTCCATTGTGAAACGTTTGCAGCTGATAGCGAAGCTTTCAGTTGTCGGTGAAAACGTTCTACCAACCCGTTTGCTTGTGGATGGTAGGCGGTCGTTCGGAAGCCAGTGATTTCTAAAAGTGTGGTCAGACGACGGAAAAGATCAGATTCAAACTGACGTCGGCGGTCTGTAGTGATGGTTGAAGGGCAACCGAAGTTTGCTACCCATCGTTCGACGAAGGTGCGGGCCACTGTTTCAGCAGTGATGTCCTTGATAGGTACTGCTTCTGGCCATCGAGTGAAACGGTCAACGCAGGTTAAGAGATAAGAGTATCCATTTGAATCTGATAAAGATCCTACGAAATCCAGATGAACATGGTCGAAACGAGCATCGGGAGTTTTAAACGAGCCTAAGGGGGATTTATTGTGTCTGATAACCTTAGATTTTTGGCAGCTTACACAGGAGCGTGCCCACTCCCTCTCGTCTTTATTCATTCCAGGCCAGCAAAACCTTTCTGCTATAAGCTTGATGGTTGCACGAACACCTGGATGAGAAAGTTTGTGCAATGTATTGAAGACACTGCGTCGATAATTTTTCGGCACGATTGGGCGATTCCTACCTGTAGATGTGTCACAAAGTAAGGTTTCCTTACCTGTTCCCATCTGTTTGATGCGTAGTTTAAGTGTTGTGGACGATAACTCGTGCTGAAGATCAGTGTCTTCTTTTTGAAGCTCGGCGAGTTTAAGAAGGTCAATTCCTTGGAAACTGTTCAAGGAAGTTATGCGAGATAAGGCGTCTGCAACTACATTGTTTGCTCCAGAAATATGTCGAATATCTGAAGTAAACTGCGAAATGTAGTCCAGTTGTCGAGACTCACGGGGAGAGTACTTGTCACAAGGAGAGCTTAACGAGAAAGTGAGCGGTTTATGGTCCGTGAAAAGAGTGAATTCACGACCTTCGATGTAGTGTTGGAAATGCCGTACAGCACAATACATAGCTAGGAGTTCCCTACCGAATGTGCTGTACCTCGATTCGGTGTCTAGCAACCTTCTAGAGAAAAATGCCAAGGGTTGCCAGGAGTTGTTAACCCATTGTTGTAAGACTCCTCCGATTGCTGAGTCGGATGCCTCTACTGCGATGCTAATGGGTGCTCGGGTGTCCTGATGTGCCAGCATTGTTGCTTTAGCAATCAGTTCCTTAACTGTGGAGAATGCTTTTCGTGCGTTGTCGTCCAAATTAATGGATTTCGCATTTCCACGAAGTTGGTCGGTCAGAGGTTTCATAAGTAATGCGCATTTGGGTATGAAACGTCTATATAAACTTACCAGGCCGTTGAACGTGCGTAATTGCTTGATGGTGGTCGGTTCTGGGTAATCCAGAATGGCCGCCACTTTGGTTCTAAGGGGTCGGATACCTTGAGCATCGATAGTGTGTTCCAGAAAGTATAATGAGTCAGTTCCAAATTGGCATTTCTGAACGTTTACTGTAATGCCATGTTTTTGTAATCGTTCGAAAACAAGGTCC
Source organism: Schistosoma haematobium (assembly GCF_000699445.3). Classification (NCBI taxonomy): domain Eukaryota; kingdom Metazoa; phylum Platyhelminthes; class Trematoda; order Strigeidida; family Schistosomatidae; genus Schistosoma; species Schistosoma haematobium. The sequence goes on from NC_067199.1 coordinate 44,658,089, forward strand.
AGATGCTTGAGATGTGTTTCTCTGTCCGGACTTGCGATTAGACAGTCGTCAACATACGCGTGTACGAAGTTGAGACCTCGAAAAACGTCGTCTATGAATCTTTGGAATGTTTGAGCAGCGTTCCTTAGACCGAAAGGCATTCGCAAAAATTCATAGAGTCCGAAGGGAGTTATGATAGCTGTTTTCGGTATGTCGTCAGTAGCCATAGAGATTTGGTTATACGCTTTAACCAAGTCGATTTTCGAAAAGACAGTTGTACCATTCAAGGTAGCTGTCAAATCGTGAATATGAGGCAACGGGTAACGATCGGGAATGGTTTTCGCGTTCAATCGCCGATAGTCGCCAGTTGGACGCCAATCGTTGCTGTCCTTTTTAGGGACCATGTGCAACGGAGATGCATATGGGCTACTTGACGGTCATATGATTCCTAAGTCTATCGTATGGTCGAACTCGTTTTTCGCCAACCTCAGCTTTTCAGGAGCTAGTCGTCGTGCTTTAGAAAATACAGGTGGTCCTGTAGTCGTGATGTGATGTGTAACGTTGCTGGTTACACACGGTAGTTTCGGTTGAGTTTGTTGTATCCCAGGGTACTTATCGAGTAGTGGTTGATAGAGTGGGTCTATCATATGCTTAACTGTGACTGGGGACACTCTGCAACCAGTAAAAGAGGTTATGCAAACGGACAAATTAGTGTTTCCGTCTACTAGCCTCCGTTTGCGAGTGTCGATGATCAGATTGTGGTGTTGTAGAAGGTCCATACCAATGATTGGCATAGAAACATCTGCAATAACGAAAATCCAGTGGATGGGTTTGCGTAAACCCACCTTAAGGTAAACGTACCTTTTGCCATACGTAGCGATCGGTTTTCCGTTTGCCGCCTCTAAGTTTAGAGCCGATTCGTGAAGTCGGTCGTTAGGATTCGCTGGGAGAACGCTAACTTCTGCGCCAGTATCGACGAGGTAGCGAACTCTCGTTGTCACATCTGTGACGTATAACAGACGGCTATGTTCGCCGGCTACGGTTGCCGTTAACGCGTGTCGGCTTGGAAGTTTCCCGAGTGGTTTTTTGAATCAGTCGGTTTCGTGTTGGGAAAATTGCAGGGTTTTCTGCAATTTCTGGAAAACTTTCCATACTGGTTATGATACCAGCACCAGTCGGGGTTATCTGTCTCTCGTGGTCTAGAGACAGATCGCTTACGAGAAATGCTTCTACGTGGCGTGCGCGATCTCTTACGGTCGGTACGAAGACTAAGATAACGCGTGAGTGTGTGACATAAGTCGGTTATATCATTCTGAGTCGTTTGAGGTTTTTCTTTGACTGAAAATACCTCGGTAGTAGGTTTCGTAATTTCTAGAATACGGTCGGAAGATGCAGCTAGCTCGTCTAAGGCGTTGTTCTGGAATGAGACCAGAACTGCTTGCACCTGTTGGGGAAGTTTTGACAAGAAGAGTTGTTTGAATAGACCTTCGTCGAAAATTCTTGGGCCTATAACCTCTCTCATTTTTTGCAACATGTCTGTCGCAGAACCGTGTTGCAGGTCGATGTTATTGAAGAGTTGATCTAACCTTTGTCGATCGGTTAGGTCTCCTCGTTTGAGAATCGAGCGTTTTAAGATTTCGTAAGGTTCGGAAACATCACTAGTAAACATACTAGGTGTTACGTACCTGTTGAATTCGCGCGGTAGTGCCTTGACTACTGCGAGGAATTGTGCACGTGTGTCGATCACGCCGTGCTCGGAGAAGTCGGCTTCTGCGTAGCAAGACCAGGCTTCGATGTTGTCGGGCCAGAAAGGCATCAGTTGAAACGAAGGTGGGGACAAGGTCTTAAGAATGAGTACTTTAGGTGTCTGTTCAGTCATGATGAAATATGAAGTACAATAATGAACGAGGGGAAAATATATATATATATATATCCAAGAAAAAATACGAAAAAAATCACAATATTTAAAAAAAAATAAAAAATAAGGCAATGATATATAAAAATCCCAAAAAGGAACAGACTCACAGTTGCAATTAGGTGTACCAGATCACGACGGTCTCACCAATGATAATGTCACAGGTATTCAGTGTTTGACAACGCTTCTACCAGTAACACCTTCTAATATATTTCGTTCCCACCAAGAGAAATCAAAAGACAGAGTCGAGGAGATCGGAAGAGTATATTTGGCGATGACCAATATATCGGAATTCTCTGATCTAATCTGGCTAGCGATTGCGGTTGATGTTGAGCACGGCGTCACCACACGTGATCTGGTGCGGATGCCTGACCGAGCGCCTTCAGCTAGATGAGTCCACTAAAACATATGGTCAGCATCCAATGTCGAAAACTTAGTGCTATTTATTTTGGGGATTTATTTACCGCTACACTACATGAAGAATATATTGATACCTAAAGACGAATGAAAGCACTATTCAAACTATTTGCATTTCTGAACAAAAGTCGGTACTATTCCCTCCAGAAGTCCGAGGTTTCTGGAGTATAAAGAATTTATTCACATTCAATCACAAAACTTCATGTTGTTTCGCAGCGTCATGGCTAAAAGCATTATTAGGATTTTTATGGGCAAAACAGGAGTGCTCAGCCATCTTAAAAGTTTACAAAAGGATTTGTATAAGCTGCATACCTTGTTTACAATCATTTATACCAGCAATCAGACAGTCACGAAGTTGAACGTGTAGCCGTTTACTGAAACCACATATAGAATCTTGTGTCTGAAGCTGCAGTGTAAAATTTCTGATAGTATTGTAAAACTATGGTCTACTATGATATTAGTTCTGTTCTAATAATAGACCTAATCCTAAAGTTGTAGATTTGTCATTATATAACTGCCTAATCTATAAGATCTTACGTGGAAGTCACATCATCGTCTACACCAACTCACTGTATCGTGTGGTTATGTTCCAATGCCACTACAGTCTGATTCGAAGAAGGAATGTATTTGTTGAACTGTACATTTTCACGCGTTTCTAATTATGATAGGTGGAAACGATGTACTAGTAATCTCTTTAGTTTAGGTTCATTGTAATATCCTAGGTTTTCATTAATGAATGATTAAGAAATAGTTTTCATAGAACATTTGTCACACTGATTTGAATAAGGAGGTTCTCTAAGTTCGATTAGCGGAAATAATTGTAGAAAAATACTCTAAAGGTATGTGAAATCTGTAGTTTATGAAAAATAAATATTTAATAGAAAGACAGAAAAGAAACAAAAGGATAAAGTGGAAAACAGCACGTTACAACAAAAAATTTCCGCAATCCACATTCTTCCATTACTGGCTCACTCAGAATTTACACTCTCTATCACTAGTGAAATTGAAAACGCAATTTAAAAAGCTAAGAGTTTTGTGGTGCTAATGATTGGATAATAAGGATGTAAACAAGTCTACCTGGTGTGACGTCGGGTGAGAGAATAATTCGTTCACTGACAAATCGCCGACCATACTTGAATCTATAAATTAATTATGGCTTTGCAAAAATGCGTAATTTACCTTCCTTCTCAACAACACTTAATTCGTCCAGGCCTGTCCAAAATAATACATTTCGTTTTTGAGAAATCCTGCTCATAAGACCCACCTATCCGAGCTCTTAAGGAAACGTATCATTTCTTGAATCAAATTCACCAAACACACTTCAAAGAACAATCAGACTTTTGATTCACATGCTTCTTGAGTCTAATGTGAACTCGCATATCTCTTAAAAATAATCGGAAATATCCAGTTTTCCGCAACCACATTGAGATATTTGAACACTTCTAAGGATAAGAACTACATCTTCACCTTCCTGATAAACAACCATAACAACAAATCTAACCGTGAGATACCGAGTTACGTAATAGTCCTCGGTTTTGAAAAAGCCTTTGACACAGTACTTCATATATTTCTCATGAAGACTCATTTCTATTCTGGCTCCGAAACGGCTAAGAAAACAATGTGTCTTGTGTCAGGATAAGTACAGTGCATGCGAGTTGACAGGTTTCAACGTTAGTAGTTTCACGAGAGACAATCTCAGTTTCGACCTGCTCAGCTTCACTGATCTATGCAGACAACGCAGAGGTCTGAAAGTCCAAATAATCCAAAACGTTTGATGCAAGCTCGTAACAAATATGCTGGATATATGCCAGACATCCAACAATACATCGAGATTCGCTCACCATCAAGTATTTGCACGAACAACTGTCATAGTCGCTTACAGGAAATTACTCTGAAAGGGTTTTAAAAGCTAAATTATCGTTGTTTGACATAGAATTGGAGTCACGGACATTGGACAATGAATTCGTTTGAATGCACCAACTCATTATACAATTTAAGAAATACAAACTACACGGAGAGTGACGACAAAAACGTCAACCTGAAACTGCGAATTCTCACGTACATATTACACATGGTCGAGTATTTTTTATGTCGCTATTTACCAGCTGTGAACAAAATTTTCGCCATCAAACGTTGATTTTCGTATTGTGCTTGTCACATAACCTTTATTCCAAATGATTAGTAAACTAACGTAGTTGTTGTTCACCGATCAGGTGAATGTTAAGTAAACTTAATGTGAATATTTGTATCAATATAAACTCAAACAAGTGAGATTCACTATTAGTCAAATATGAGATAGGACACATCCAAATTTTTTAAGGCAATAATGAGCTCTAAAAACCTTTAGCATTTGATACATAATCCCAAAGTTTGTTGATGAACATGGATGTATAGTAATTGTTTGCTAAATGCGGGTTGAAGCAATTTTGTATTAATCTATTTTCGAACATTATATAATTTGTTCTTATACAACCAAAAACAGTTCTAACAATTATATATATCATTTTTTGACGAACTGACATATTAATAGGCGAGACTGTAATTTATGGACGACACGATGCACATAACCAAGTATATGTAGGAATCTGTACGCTGTCCAATCATCCGTATATATTGTAGTACCTGGGTGCAGACAGTGTTACTGGTGCTTTTATTATACAGTTCGCAATAATTGTCATAGTTTGCCTTAGCCAGGAATTACATATAGGGTTTTCATCACGAACTGACATCAGCTATAATGTCAAAACTCTATTTAGCCAAATGGATGAAAGGCTTTCGCGCCAAAATCCGAGATCTGGTATCTTATTCCTGATTGGGTCGTCCACAAATTATAGTCTCGCAGTTTTATTTGTTATAGCCACTCAGTCATCACGTTTTGAATAAAATCACTCATGAACCGATCGTACGTTAGCATTAAGTGAGAAGTTGGCGCTGTGACCTTGAAATCTCTCAAACTCTCTAATTGACTCGTCCATACACTATAGTCTCGCCGAAAGCGAGGCATGTTTGTTTCGAGAATGGTAACTGAACAATGTTGTTACTGAATACGAATTTGTGGTGTGTCTGTTATAGAGATTGCGAATGAATTTCTGTAAACAAAATCTGCAATCACTGACCAAATTTATAAACAAATATATAATACATATCGATGAATAATATCTACCAATGATATCATTATTGTATGTAAACTATGAATTGTTACTAGTATTATTCACGTTGTGATTAGATTTTTCTCAAATTTCGTAGTGCTACTTGAAGTTTTTAATCAGGTTATTCGGTGCTTGCTATCCATCTGCAAATACTAAACGACTGGTTAGAATTGTAGGGGGATTGAAGAATTGAAGGCACTGCTTACGACAAGTAAGACATTTATAGCTACATTTTGTTGGCTGCTTTTCCATCTACGTGTTGAATTTGGTACTCATTGCAAAGTCAACTGTTTGTTTCATGATTGATTTGTTGTTTTTTTAGAATTGCAACGATTAAGCTGGTAATCTATTCATACGTTTTCTGATATACAACTTATGACTCCTATCAAATAAATGAAAAGCCTACACAAATTTATGGATATGGAAATTATGTGAACAAACAACTTACAAGTTGACGATAACTGTGTTTAGTGTTGACTACTGCCACGTTTATTCATCTGATGAGTTGTTTACATATGAATATAACAACTGTACTATCTTAAAGTTTCTTCGTAAAGCGTACTACAAGCAAAGAACTCCTAGCGTCTCAGATCCTGTGGGGGCTTGGTGAAAGTTCGTATTCCTTTGCACCATGAATCTTGCTAGTATTCATCAGAATATACTATTGTGGTGACCTACTTTTATGAAGAGAACGCAACTGGTATAATGGAAACAATTATTATTATAACCAACTGTACCAGTGATTGTTTTACTGTACCTATTTGTTTAAGTGTAGCAAAAACCACTCTCTTCTGTTGTTTGTGACCTTGCACGAACTCTCGTCTTGCTTGTAGATTTCGACACTATCTCGGTATTATTTCGATACTGCGAGATTGCCAACAAATATATCTTAACTACAACCTTCAGCTGCCTTCTGATATTTGGCCCACGGATAGGTCTAACCCGTAACCGACACATAGTTTTCCTGTAGTGTTGATCATAGTCAACCGCGACTCGACGCCTACCACACTATCATAGTGAAGAAACGGAACGTTTTAGCGAAAATTCTAAGCTCATGCAGTAATATAATTTTTCATAACGAAACGAGTGCTTAAGAAGCAAACACTTAGTTTTTTCTAATTTTTACAAACAGTTACCCGCTAAGATTATCCTTATACGTCCCCATTAGACTACAAAGAAGACGAAAATAAATACTGGGCAAACGTTTATTGATAAATCACTATTACTGTTAAACGAAGAGTAACATGTGATCCAGAAAAATAAGCTAAAAACTGGACACTAACTCGTAAGCTATTCCTTGTGAGTTAATATATAGCTAGAGAGCTGACCATCATACTGTTACATAAGTAATAAATGTAATCTGACTTCAAACAAATAATTTACACTAATTAATATATTCCTGCACCAATCCACACCTATAAGTATAACTGAAGATTTGACATATCACAATACTTTAGAAACTTATGAAAGTTCCATGACCACAGATGCCTTAGAAATATTACTGGCATCTGCTGGGATTACCGGGTAAGTAATAGTGAGGTTAGACACAGGGTATTAGGGAATGATGACGGTAAATCAGTTGATTAGGTTGTGAATCTTCATCGACTGAGATGGTTGAGCCACGTGTTACGTATGCCTGAACACCGATTACCACGACGTGCAATGCAAACTGGTATTGAAGATGGTTGGAAGAAAGTTAGGGGCGGCCAAACCAAAACTTGGCATCAGCTCTTGAAGTCACTAACTTCCAGTCTGAGCCATGTTGGGAGATGCAGACTACTTGGTTGGGGTCTGCGTGACTATCGTAACCAATGGTTGGAGACTCCTGGTGACATGGCCCAGAATCGATTATAATGGTGTCGGTGTATACACAATCGCTTCATATCTTTCTTTCTACGAACTAATTCTTTCTTCCTGTACTATATCCTTATATGCAATCTTTCTTTCATATATTACCACCACTGAATTACCTACTTTTATGAACCCGGTGTTCATTTTGTTGTGTTAATGAGGTATGGCAACCTGGACCGATGCATATATGTGCCTGGTCCTACGTTGTAGCTGACTGACTGACCAAACCAACCAGCTCAGAGAACAAAACTTCATCTAAATAACATATTATTTCATATATGTACCATTATTTTTAACAAGATTATGACATAGATGTTTGATTAACAGTAAATCGTACTTTATTGTATTCACATTAAATGGATACAGTCGTAACCAGCATCTTGAGTTGTTGACTAATAAGATTAAAAAACATTTCCCGCTTCACATCATGATTAATACTGCTAAGTGGTTTGAGTAATTTGAATGGACAATCCATCCTATTGTTGGACCAACTAGTGTACACGATCCACTCATTTATCAAACCTAATTTAAAGCATTTACATATATTAATCAATTATAATTCTCTGTAGTTACGGTGAAATCTGCTATCTTTTAATATTCTTCTAGATCCATAAGATATAAGGTACAAGGTGGAATTAATTATATTTTACGTCAATTCGTGTGCTGTCCATTTTAAATCCGTCCCTACTAGTGTACCAATCCACTCATTTATAACTAGGATGCCCATTAAACAAAGAGTGCCTACCAGTATGTTTTATTAGAAGAGAAGAATATAAGTTCACCCTATTAGGAACTATTCGATGTCGGATACATTTTGGATTATTTATCTAATGCCCTTGGACAACTGTTGGATGTAGATCCATAAATTAGCTGATTTTTTTGTAATACCAAGGTACACCATGTGCATAGGATCTAAAGGAAAAGTTATAATCACATTAATAGGAAGCGTTTCCATAATAGAATGTCCTTGATGGTGAATAGATTGGGTCTGACGACGGAAGGTGTCGTCTGTTCTTAAAGTATATACCCCATTTGTAAAGGTCGTCTTCCCCTCCAGCCGTCTCCCAAGTACAGTACACCTATCGAATTTTATTCCACCTCCTGTTATAAGTGGTTCTATGACAACCAAGGGAACGTGACAAGTTCACAGTAACCCTGCGTCTACGAACATTCTCACTAACTCCAATGAAACTCATATTATTGGTCTAACAAGGTAGTCAGTTATAATGAACATGAAAATCTGAGAGCACGTCACTCACCTGCATCACGTAAGTTGTTTGTGATGGCTCCCAAGCATGTCGGAACCCTTTAGCTAAACAAAAAACGAAGTCACTGTATTTGTGTCTAAACCGAATGCCTGGTTCCGCACTTTGTAACTTTCTTTTAAGACAATAGTTTTGTTTTTTTAATAAGCGGTGCCTTAATTTGTCTAAGTTTATGAAAACTTAAGTTGTGGATGCGGTTTATTCAAACACTGTACGTAACGTCTGATTGTCGACAAATTTCCCCCAAATACACAACGTAAGGGGGAAAAAGCGACATTTCCCCTAAATAACCGACGTAAAGGCGAAAAAGCGACATTTATGTACGCTGTCGTCCGCTTTATTTGCCCTTTATTCGCCTTTATTTCCCCTTTAATGGTTGCTTGGGGTCCCGCAAAAACATCCTACTCGAAAAAATTATGAAGTGGAAACTTGAATGATAAAGAAATAGACAAAAAAACTAGTTTCCAATTTGAAAATACTTTAATCTTCTCCTATATAATATTAGTATTCCAAATAACTTCCCTATTGTGAATTGTTAATCAGTGTTTCATCTTCTCCATTTAGGAAAACTTCACTTAAAGATTATCTATTCCCCTGTTTGTTTGGGATTTACATCTTTCTAATTGAAAAAAAAACATGGATATATCATAACCTTATTCCATCAAACTATTTGCATTCTACCTTTGTAAGCTGATCACTTTATCAACTATTAATGTGTACCTCTTGGATGAGTTTAAACGTTACTCGATTTTCAAGCGAGATAGTAAAATCTATACAATGTCTGCAAAGTTATAACTCAATAAAACAATTGGAAAGGTCTGAAAAGTTTGGATGATAATACCATCAGGATCTTCCTGATGATTTACGTTTTTTCTCTTTTAACTGATATTCCACTGTTTAAAAAGAGTCAGTTCAAATTAACTAAATAGAGGTCTTTGATTTTTTCACCTTAAACAACAAACATGGCTGGGATATGTGTTACGTATGCCCAACCACCGATTGCACCGACGTGCGATGTCTTATGGTGTAGGAGTAGATTGGAAGAAAGCTAGTGGCGGCCAGACCAAAACATGGCACAAATCCATGAAGTCACTGGCAAGTGAACTGAGCCATGTTGGTAGGTGTAGACTACCTGGTTGGGATCCGCGAGATGATAGCAACCGATGGTTAGAGACATTGCATGATGTGGCTCAAAATCGTTTACAATGACGCAAGTGCATCCAATTTTTGTGTTCTCCCAAATTCTAATCTTCTGAATTCTCCGTATCCCTTTTCTCTTTTCAAACTTATTTCATTGGATTATACTCCTTGAATAATATCTTCACAGCCTAATCTTTCCGATTAATGTTTATACTTTTACTACCTCTACCACTATGGGATTTGAATCGACAATCGTATTTGTGTGCTAATGTGGTATGACAACTCGAACTGATGTACGTACGTACGAAGTTCTACGTTGTTACTGACTGACTGAAACAACAAACATATGGTCAGTAGTTTAAATATTAGTTTACGCCATTTTCTATGGAGATCAACAAGTAAATCTGTTGTGAGAATAACCAACAGACTCAATGCCCCCATCTATTCAATATTTTACTCACTTAATTTCACCACTCACTCAGGTTTAGATGTAGAACGGCAAAAATCCACATCGTCCAGAGATGTTACAACATTAGTGGTGGCAAGACACTAGGCGTATAAATTATAGCTTGAAAGGTAAAAATAAAATCAGTAGGTAGATTTATGAAGTGATATTGAAATCTAAAATCAGTAGTCAAACAAGGAAAGAGTACATATTTACTACTGGGATTAATCTTGATCTATGTCACTCAAACTTTGAAAGCAATAAATCTGTACCTTTCAGTTCTTAAGTTCAACAGTCAACGATTCAGTGGGCAGATTTGGGTTTGGACATATTTATCCATATTTAAACCTGCTTTAATACTATTATTATATAACTTCATAAAATGAATTGGGTTTGCTGTTTACTTTTTTTTGCACTGTCATATATATTGTTAGCACTTTGCATCGTAACATATTCTTATCTTTGCCTACTTGAAAAATCGGTAGCCAGATTAAAACGGATAATTGAGTAAAATGAAATACAACACATCACCAAACTAAATCACTTTAACACACACCTAGTTTAAGACTCACACAACAGTTACAACCTATTGTTAGAAATACCAGATTACATAGTTCAGAATTTAAAAGAAGAAGAAGATAGAGAATTAATCCAACTGCGCCACTGTGATTTATTTTGCATTAAATCTCATTTCCTTATATCGTCGCCTTACGATCTCATTTACTTTTTTACACTATATTTCTCTATACTTAAATTTATATCACTGCTGATACTATCATTTCTTTTCACTTGCTAATTTTCTCTCCGACACAAACACATTATGACAATGTAAGTTGTAACAGTTAGGAACGATTAATATTGATGCCAGAACCCAAGTTAGTGAAAACAAATTGCACTCAATTTCAGTATCTTTATAAACCATGAAATTCTTTACGTTTAGTAAATAACAGAACAAGTATATTACTCTTGAACTAATATATATATATATATGCTTTCGAGATATACACCAAGATAATATTTGTCCGCTTGGGAAAAATCAACCTTCTGTACAATCAGCGGTCACATTACTGGTACTTGAAATAATTATATCATCTAATAATTCTTCAATATTCTCTTTACAATTAGGACAATAATTTAGGAGAGGTAACTCTTGTATAGATAAAAAGTACTCTTCACCAAGATCTGTCTTCCATTTCATTGTAATTGATGAAAGAATATTTTTCCATAGATCAATCGGATATTCTTCAGACTCCTTGAATAGAAATTAAATTAGACATTGTGAAACATTGAGAATTTATACAATATGGAAGATAACAATGTTACAATACATTATTGATGACAAGCCACAAATTTATAGTTTGAAAACATTTAACTAACCGAGTTTTACTGGCAATATAATTTGTCCAATAAATGTATAGACTGACGTTATGTAAATTCACTCGGTAATGTTTGGTTGAATCCTCCCATTGATGTTGAGGGCTGCAAATGATCAGTCTCTTATTGGCATATGTGCATACTACGCGTATCGCCTTAAGTCACAAGCATTATAAGTGAAGATGGATGGTGGCTAGCAGTGGAATCCAGGATGCGCGTTTCGTCTTATTTGGGACTCACCAGCTGGATGTGCCTACATTACAGAGTTGAAGTTCACTGGGATGCAGGTATATCCGGCTGACGAGTCGAAAATAGGATGAAATGTGCGTCTTATATTCCACTGCTAGCCACCATCCGTCTTTGCTTATGACGTTATGTAAGCTTTGCCTAAGAAACAAAGGCACAATAATATTCTTTTTCCTCTGAAAATACTTCCCATAACTGGTAATATCTTCGTTTCAACCTCCCTTCCAATAATCAAAACACCTTAGAAAGCCTATAACAATCAGAATCACAGGCTTTATCGTCGTCTCATACTTTGCTACAACTATATAAACAAACGATTCTCGCAAATCAAATTCGTCAGCAGATATTCAGGCAGTAAATCAGCGATTGAAAAACCCAAAAGGTTAAAGATATTTGATATTCTCAATAACACAAGAGGTTGTCTGTCGTCTTCGCTTTTAATCGTCATTGCAGTCCACATGGTCTTCATTTGAAAAGAACTTTAATGTATTTTTTTCTAAGAACAGTCCTCAACATTTTAAAAACCTCCCAGGTTTTTAAGCTTTACAAAAAACATAAGTAGCTTAGTTACCATATTCATCGGACAAATAGTAGAACAACAGATATGGTTTACTGAAGCTACTAACTGATTCAGTGCATGACTAGAGAACTGTAGCAAATATGTAGTTATGAAGATGCATAAAATAATTCGATGCCTATTTTTTGTCTAGATCAGAAGAATCATCTTCATACATAGAAAGTGGTAAAATTTTCAGAAACAAAAAAATCATTAAACCTATGAGTCCAGTTTCTTTTGACAAGAAAGTGGACATTGATTATGTATTAATGGAACATTTGAAAACTACATCTTAAATTTCGGATTTTTAGTATCAACGTAAAAAGATTTGAGGTATTTAACTTTTTATCCCCTAAGGAACAGTTGCGTGTTTTCGAATCAACAATAGACTATTTGTGGAAGTTCAAGTGGGAGCAGTACACTAATCGACGAAATTCTCAAACCCTAAGAAACTGAAACAGTTGAAATATGCGTTGTGAACATCATTCCAATCTTTCACGAGGAAATACAAAAAGACGAAATTTGATCTGTAATAAAATCAAAACTAACAAAGCTTCAGGAAGCTTAAGCATACGGAGTGCTGATTTAGTGGTTAAGACCTTAGAATTACAGACACAACCCCACATTCGAACTCCGCTTATCCACTTCGGTTTTGGCGACTTTGTGGTACTATTAGCCCTCACACCTAGAGTACGATTCATACCTCAGTACATGTTGAATGCGTCAATCTATTATATATGTTTAGGTATATACAGAGTACATAGGTTAACAGTTGATAACAATCGGTCTTCCGTAAGTCAAGGGCATGGGTATCTCCAAAAGGAATATGACGAGATAGCAAAACTGAGTGTTAAAGACGCTAAAAAATGCAGTACATAACCAATCCTAGTGTTACATATATATGCAAATACAATAAGTTTTCGTGTTAAATTAAAATTTATAAATACGATATAAGATCCAGTGAAGCTAACTACTACACTACTAAATGTTGTTGTGGAACAGTGAATTAGTTATCAAGAGGTTCAAGTTTAAGGCGTGATCTCGCTGAATTGAACCTCATTCACACACTTGGGTTTGGCCAACTGCGTAGTATCACTAACCTGAATATAATGGATGTGGTTCAAAACCAAGTAAACGAGTCTATACTTAGTTGATGAACTAATTGTTACAAATACTGCTCTGCGGATTAAATTTTCCGTCTGTTAACGGTTACTTGAAAGTCGGACGACCAAAATGATGGGTCACCGCTTTACAAATCTGTGATACTGTTTACAAGATTCTGAATTAGATATATTATTACTTGGGCGTTGCAGAAAAACATGCCAAATTAATTGTACAAGCTTACTGTGCATCCATAGCAACTTCTTCAACTAATCTTATGGATTTGCGCTGTGGTTATACGTACAAAACGCCAAAAAAAACAGGACGTAACAGAAGTGTCATGTGGACTGAAATTTTGGTATTTTAAATAAATTCTCTTGATCAACTCCCTACCCAACTGAAGATAACTTAATATTGTGCTGTATCAACAAGCAAGCAGAGTAAGAGATGTCAATAAACTTACTTTCTCAAGATATTTGACGGTATTCCACAGTGTTTTGGAAACACACTTTGATTCTGTCAATTCCATTAGGTCAAAATTTACAAGATAATCATACGATCTATAAGCCCATTCAAGTGAACGATTCTGATCCTTTGAATGGGGACTTGTGTGATTATTATGATACTCACAGACGATGAAGATAATGAAGGTTGAAAGGGAAAGCCCACGAAAGGAAGCATCGTTTATAAAATTACCGACACCAAGTCTCGACATGAGACTATCAACAAACATAGAAAATAACAGTTTACATTCACTTGTCCACAATAATATATATGTTTCGCGACTAAGAATTTTTAAAATTGCAACAGCTACATCCAGTAATCCTTCATTATTAAACACATCAAACATGGGAGATTGGTTTAGTATCTGATCATTTACTTTGTTCAGTAGTTTGAAAAGGCAAATCCAAAATGTACTATATACTTCTAGACAGTTGTATTTGTAAGACAATTCTTCGATAAGGTGAATAAAATGAAATGAGAAGGTGGAAAAAATCCTTGGATTATCTGTGGTCAAAAGTGAACCAAAGAGTTTAAAAATCAGTTTTTCAATTACTGACTGTTTTGAGCTCCAGTAGAGAAGACAAACTTCTTCAAAAAAGTTAAACGCGGCATCTATACTAGAAGTCATGGGATCGGAAAAAGAATTGCTACAACAAGATACTAAGTAGTCCGCGACATCAGTTACATCCGACAATGAAACTATTGAAGATGGTGAACAATGGACTAGAATTCTTGACAAGACCCACAACCTTGCATGGTACTTGTCTACTTTATTTCCTTTAACAGAATTTGAGTTTTTCATAACGACAGACAGAATTTTCTTTAATAAGTCATTTCCAGATTCCATATGGAGCGAAGCATTTGTATACAGACAAACTGGGTTTATAATACGAAGTAGACTATCAACTTCATCGTTTTCCAAACACGTATGCAAAGAAATAGACCATTCATCTATGACAAATTTCCACATCTCATTACACAGTTCCTTATTGGATTTTAAACAAAAGCTGATTATCGAGGCACATAGCTCAGGGAAGTTACGTAAAGACTTCAAATATGAAACCCAATCACTGTTGGTTGATGGTGAGCTCACAATACGAGTGAAAACCAAAAAGAGCAACTTAGCTTGTAGTTCTGAGGGAAATGAATCAAAAGTAGTCACGCTAAATTGAAATGTATCCGGTATTTGCAAAGTATCAAATTCTATATTAAACTTCTTAATCAATTCTGCAATTAGGAACAAAACTTCAGTACCAAAAGCTGACAGCTGAAAACATTCATTGAAAGGCTTTTGGCTAGCATCAAGCTTGTCATCTACAAGAAGATGAAGAAAAATAAATGCACATATGATAACGGTATTTTTGAAAACATGAACATTTGTTTCCCTAGAGAGACCTTGAAGAAGTGTTAAGACCCTTGGAGACTTGATCCAAGATACAGAACTAATGTCTGTGAGAGAACGAAGACTTTTTAAACAATTAGCCAAGGCTTCAGTGAGTGTAATATCAACATTTTTGTTGGATACATTGAGAGCATACAATACGATCTGATGGGGGCCAAAATCCTCATTTCCGAAAATAAAACCATAACGAAAAGAAAGAGATACGGCAGCTTTCAGAATGATATGCAATTCAGTAGTGTAATCACAATCAATGTCCCATCGAGAAGCGTGTTTCGATATAAGATGCCATTCACTGATCGGCAATGTAGACCAAAACTCAGTGTGAAATTCATGCTGACATACTACTGACAAGCACAGCCTATTTATTAGGGTGTCATCAAGCTTTCCTGGGAATTTTGCATCGAAAATAGTAGCGATATTATAACCCGTAGTTTTCATAAATCCGCGTATTCCAAGGTTGACATCCCCGACATCCAATATTTTGTTACGAGTGTAGTGACTCACATTTGTCACGAGAACACGAATGGTTTAATATAAGCAATTATTATTATAACCAAGTGTACCAGTGTTTGTTTTAATGTGCTTTTGTTCGACTGTGCTAATGACAGCTATATTGTGCTTCCATTCTTATGTTTACACTTTGGTTGTGACTTCGCGCGAATTCGGTTACGTTCTGTAACCAAGCTTGTATCCTGGCACGATCTCGGTATTCTTTCGATACCACGATATCGCCAGAAAATATATCTCGACTTGGTCCATTAACTGCCTTCTGATATTTGGCTTCTCGGGGATTTTATGGATTTATTTGGTTACGTTCAACCTTCGCCTTCTGATTTACTTGGCACGTGTTTCTTGGTAGCGGTGTTCATAGTTAATCTCAACTCGACGCCACGCTACACGAGCTTGTATCAATCAATTGATTTCTCTGCTCATGCTTCTTGTTTTTCAGTATGGTTCTATGTATTTGGTAATGTCCAATGCGTCTTAGACTAACCACTTGATCACACTAAATCTAGTCAGTTATGTAGCTATTTGTGGATTCGTATGTGATGTGGTGTTTCAGTTTCAGTTTGTAAAGGACAGGAGGCTTGATGGCTTGTGTTAGTCCTGGCAATGGTTGTCTCTCAGTTGATCTAACTTTCTTTTGGAAGAGCCGATGGATGGAGCCTTAACCTCGTGCTGAGGTAATGAATTCCACTCGTTGATGATTCGATGGGAAACTCGATAGTTATTTGTTCTGGGCTTTGAACTTCTTTGGGGTGTCTTCGTTAATTCTTTGTTTTGTAAGACAAGAAATATGAGGGCATATCAGGTGCGAATTTGGCACTAAGCAATTCGAAAACTGTAATCAAGTCGCCTCTAGTTCTGTTATATGACAACGGGAAAAGGTTCAGTTTGGCCAGTCGAGCTTCATACAGAAGCTTCGCTATTTCAGGAATAAGCTTAGTTGCCGTTCTCTGAACCTTTTCCAGAAGCTCATTGTCTTTTTTAAAGCCGGGGCTAGCCGCTTGTATGCAGTACTCAAGTTTAGGACGTACGTACACTGTATATAAAAGTGAGAGCGTACCTTCTATTCTCCTGCAGATTAGTGAGGACAATACCAAGTGTCGCAGTCTCTCCTCGTAAGATTAATTTTTTAGACCTAACATCCACTTAGTCACCCATTTCTAAACTTGGTGTAAGTGCTATTAGTCGAATGAGTCAGAATGTTCATGAAATGACATTGTGAGGAGTTACATTTTAACCGATTGTCTACACTCTACTCACCTATTGTTGTACGGTCTTTTCGAAGCTCCAGTAAAACCATTTTGGTTTTTATAGCCCTCTGGATCTTTATGTTGTCTATATAGATCAGTGCAGCCCATCAGACTGGACCAGAGACCGTTTCTTGTGAAACTCCTGACTTTTAGACCTTTCAACTAGTGTGCGTTCTCTTTACCTTGGTACGAGGTATCCTGTTTTCTAGGCAGTTTTGGAGCCAGAATATAGGTGGGTCAGTGAAACCCGTCTTTGTAACCTTCGCCTTGGGATTTATATGCGGTACTATGTGAAAGGCCTTTGCAAAATCGAGGAATATTATGTGGAGCAGTATCTTATGGTCACTCCAGATCGTCCGGCTGTCATATACTATAGGAAGATAAGGCACACACGAACTCCCTTATATAAACCCATGTTGTGCTTCTTATGGGATCTGATTTTTACCTATGTATTCCTGAATTTGTTCGCTGATCAGTCCTTCCATTGTATTTGATGTTATTGGGAGTAACGCTAATGGTCTGCAACAGCCTTTGTGTTTTCTGTCTTAGCCTTTGAAGAGTGGTGTGAGAAGTCTGTTTCCATTCTGTTTGAAGTTTGTGAGACTCTAGAGTTCTTAACTAGGTCGGGAAGCAGTGTATTGATGACTTCCGCTCACATTTTCAGGATTAAAGATCACTTGTTGTCGTATCCAGGTGAGCTTCCTAGACACAGGAATTTTATTTTTCTCAGTACTAACCTAAAAGTTAGCCTGACACTCCGTAGACTGTAAGCTGACACGAGTTAAGAGGAGTTTTGCGTTCGTTGTTTCCTGATTTTGTGTGGTTCGTGAAGTTGGCATCAATTATTTCTCTCATCTCTAAGTCCATAAAGTCTCAATTTCACCGTTTAGGAGCACAAACCTTTAAGTTCGCAAGTTTCCTTTTACTCATGATACTGTGGAGATATTTATGGATAGCTTGGCTGATTTTGATTAAAGACTTATCTTTTGTCACCCAATTTTTTTCTGTATGTTGCCGGACCATTGACAGCAAGGTCGTGTTTGACTAAGCTCAACGTCGCGGCGTGGCTCAGTGTGTGACTGTTAACCTTCGGACTGTCTGCTTGCAAGGATTGCTGGGATCCCTGTAGATAAATATTTGATCCCATCTTGTTGGGAATATTTGTATTGATTCTCAGGTATCAAACTCTTTAGTATTAACTGTCTCTTTCATTGTTTAGCGCGCTACTTTGCGTCAGAGATACTTCTAACTGTATAGCACAGGCTGTACCGTTTGAGATATTTTCTATTTTCGATGTAATTTGTTCTGTTTTCTAAATTAGAACCGTCTATATTGAGCATATAGTTTGTGTTTTGATATAATATAATACGAGTATGTCGAAAATGCATTGTGAGCTATACAGAGGAACGTGATCTGGTCTAATCGAATAAATTTCGGATTCGTCAGTCCGTTGTTCGGTCGCTACAATATGCTCGTGCTTTTACGTCGTGTGGTTGGGGTCCAATGTCACTAGTGATTAAAGGAAACAAGCGTAAATAGGGTATGAATAGATAAAACTTTGTAAGTGTAAGTGATTCGAAAATAAGGTGAAAGTATAAGATTATGTGTAGTTTATAAATATAGTGCTGAAAACAGTATTCTGATGCACAAACAGCTGTCACTCTTTTTTGCCGAGCTACTGCAGCTCATTTATTATTTCTAGAGATTTTACAAGGTCATGGGCAGGCTTCGTTTTTAGCTAATTGCCTCGTTTTGCTTGTAACAAGATTACTCTTTAGAAAGTGAAACTAATCCAGCGATATAAACACGACTCATAGAGGTAGTCTGCATAATAATTTAGCATCAGTACCCTTTGCTCGTTACATTCTACTAGACCATAAAGAACCGTAATTAAAAAGAATGTTCTGCCCTACAGATATTGGTGGATTTAAGTTATCTTTCCACCACCATGTTTTGAATTGGCATTTCGTAAAATTTGTCCGGCAAAACTAAATACCGAACTTTACCTTAAAATTATTTTTATTATTGTTTCTAGTAATTTGAGAATAAAATTTTGGAACCTAAAGTGGCAATAGGTTCTCTTGCTATTTGTGTCGTAAGTCAATAGCGTATCGAGTGACCGTGATTCAAAATTTAAACGTAGCAGTAAGGGTTGAGGAAAAAAACTATGATTGGCACTGAAAACGTTTTACACCAATGTAATAAGCGACTTGTAAGAATGGGGTTAACTTAATTCTTTAAAAACGTAAGAAACCTACTTTAAAATGAAAATTCTGAAAACAGTTGTTGAACCGACAATAATTACATATTAATATTTCGAATTTTGCGTGACTAATAAGAGTTCTACACAATGAAACACCAAACGATGTAACCAAATAAAATAGCTGGGTTGATAACCACGCGACCATGGAAAATGGATTACCCTGAAACACTGAGAATTTGTCGAACGCTGTGTGGTAATCTTTGAAACCACATTTGCTTTAGGAGGGCTTCGTCTAGCTTGTATGGACCGGCGAGTTGTTTCATGTGGCGGAGAAGTTGCGAGGGTCTTTTATCACCCAAGTCACAAGATGTTAACAACTGTTGTAGCCTTTTCTCATCTGAGACCGTGGTGCGTTGAATAACCGCTGCTTTTATCTTATCATATGGTTCAGATTCTGGCACGTGATCGATTAAATCACCAACTTCAGCGGCAATCTCGATAGGAAGTGCACCGACTACGTATGCATACTTTGATGCCTGGGATCTTATGCCTCTAGCCATGAATAAAGCTTCAATTTGAGCAAACCAGACTCTGGGATTATTAGCTCCATAAGTTGGGAGTCTGAATTCTGAGATAGAATTAACTGAACTAAAATTATTTTCGGAAGAGTTCGACAATGAGACAGAAGTTGTTACTGGAGGCGAATCCATATCAATGAGTTTAGTGGGAGAGGACATTACGAGAAAAAAAATAAACCAGTAAATTGTATGAAATGAAAAACAAAATAACCGTTAGGATAAACACGAGGCTCACCAAATAATTGTGGTGGACCAGACAAATATGAACGCAAAAAGTATAAACAAAGTTACTAAAGATAAATAGTAATATTAATATATACAGTTTATTGTTACAAATACAATAAAAATTAGGGACGTTACTTAAATTGCCCAAACGTTGCGTGTTCTGATTAGGTCCAGTAATGTAAATCCACAATTATAAATGCTTGATGACTCTGAGCAGGTTGGCGAACTCTCTAGCGATATAGTCCAACGTAGGATGTGATATATCCCGATTACAGTCTATAAATGTAGATAGTATTTGATTTAGACTTCCGTTAACTCAATCACAAATGGAAATAGAACGAGGAATGCGAGAGTAGTAATGTATTTGTTAGTCGGCAAGCATATATCACGCTATGTAGTAGCTCAACGGAAAGTGTCTTCAAGGTCATTTACTCAAACAACAGGTACAATCATTTAATGATAAATGTACATGCAGTGAGAAATTGACAAAATAAATACAAATAATATTAAAAACTATTTACAAAATAAGCTTGTTAGAGTTATCTCCACATAGCTCCCCCCAGAGTGTCCGGAGGTAACACTGGTTATAATAACAACAAAAATATGAGAATATGATATATATGTAAATAAAAAAAATAATATTTACAGTTATAACCAACAAAGATGTGGAGATGCGTATGATATATATATTTGTGAGATATACCGTGTGTTATCGAGTGAAAAAAATAACAGTGATGTCACAGAATAACAAACACAAAAAAAATGAATATACTGTCATTTAATGTCTTATTTAGCTAACAATGATAATGTGTAAAACTGTTAATGACCCACACACACACAAACAAAATTGAACTGTTTATTTTTGTGTATAATGAATAACTAATTAAATAGAGTTTACCCGCTTATTATTTTAACAAAATTTTTTTGAAAAAAAAAGTGACAAAACGAATAATTGTGGGAAAATGTGATTAATCATATACACTGTTAAAAAAATTTTTTTAGATGGGATTGATAGTGTAGGTCCTCGATAATTGTTTGCTTTGATTGTTTAAGTTTTTTTATATGGCAAAATGTAAGTAACGCTTTGGTTTTTTTATAAGTCTCCCAGAACGTGTTAAACAAGAGGGTGTAGTGCTAAGTTTTTCCTCTTCCTCTTGTTTCTTAGCAATAGATGGGAGTGATTGTTTGTTCGCAGTATTGTCTTCTGTGTCATGAGGGACTTCGTAGAAAGCTGGTTTTATTCGGTCTATAGAAATTGTCTCATGGTTCCCATTTTTGTTGATAATGAAATATTTGTCAGTGCGTTTTATTACTTTATAGGGGCCTTCATATGGTGGTGTCAGTGGCTTTTTCACCGCGTCTACTCGGACAAAAACAAATTTGCACGTTTCTAAATGTTTATCGAGATGGACTCGGTTGTCGTTTTCTCGAGGTGGTATTGCTCTGATGCTCTGCATCATTTGTAGTAATCTGCTTACAAAACGAGAATGGTCTCCTGGTGTTGTGGTTTCATTCTTGACCAGTTGTCCTGGTAACGTTAATGTCGTGCCATAGACTAGTTCAGCGGCCGTGCACCCGATGTCTTCCTTTACAGACGAGCGAATCCCAAGGAGAACGAGCGGTAAAGCATCGCTCCATTTTGAAGGGTCCGGTTGTGCCATCAGAGAGCTTTTTAGTTGGCGATGGAATCTTTCAACCATGCCATTAGCTGCCGGATGATAAGCTGTCGTTTTAACATGATTTACTCCAAGAAGTTTAGTGAACTCGTTAAATAGAACGGATTGGAATTGGGGACCGCGATCTGTTGTGATTGTTGATGGTACGCCAAAGTTGGATATCCAGCGGTCGAGGAAAACTGAAGCCACTGTCTCTGCCGATGTGTCTTTAATGGGGCATGCTATGGCCCATCTTGTGAACCTATCTATTGCGGCGAGGATATGTGTGAAAGAGTTTGATGGTGGCAGAGGCCCAACTAAATCTAAATGCACGTGCTGGAAGCGTTTGTCAGGGATAGGGAACTTCCCAATTGGACTGTAGGTGTGTTTTTGCGTCTTACTGCGTTGGCACTGGAGACAGTTACGTGTCCAACGTTTAACATCCGAGTTGATTTTAGGCCACACAAAACGTTCGGCAATGAGCTTTGTTGTTGTTCTGATGCCTGGATGTGAAAGACCATGCAAATGCTGGAATATTTTTCGTCGGCAAGCATGTGGGACAAACGGACGATTGTTGCCTGTTGAAGTGTCGCACATGATGAATTCGTCTGAAAGGGGAATAGGTACAGGTTTGAGGTCTAAGCTAGACTTTTCTTTGCAGACTTTTAATTCTGCATCGTCTGCTTGTAATTTAGCCAAGGTTTCAAGGCTGATGTCATGATTGAGTACCATCGTATTGATATCCCTCCTAGATAGTGCGTCTGCAACAATGTTCGAGTGACCTTTGATAAACCTGATGTCTGTGGTAACTTGTGAGATATAATCAAGTTGTCTTGCTTCTCGTGGGGAGTGTTTGTCATACGATGTGCTAAAAGAATGGCAAAGGGGTTTATGATCTGTCATAATGATAAAATCACGACCCTGTAGCAAAAAGTTGAAATGTTTTACTGCTAAATACATAGCTAAGAGTTCGCGTCCAAAAGTACTATAACGTTCTTGTGCTGGCGATAATCTCTTGGAGAAAAAGGCAATGGGGGTAATTGTGTTGTTTACCCGCCGTTGTAATACTGCCCCTACGGCTTTTTGTGAAGCATCCGTGCATAGGATCAACAGTGTTGTGGGGTCAGTATTTAGGTGTTGGAGCATGGTAGCATTAGCAATCATGGATTTAGCTTTTTCAAATGCTACTTTGGCATCGGAAGGTAACTTGAGTATTTGGTTCTTTTCTTTCTTGGTACCTGGTTTATCGTTTTTCAGTAAATCTGTCAATGGCTGTAGTACATCGGCACAATTTGGTAGAAATCGTCGGTAAAAATTACATGTTCCAAGAAAACGCCGTAGTGATTTTACTGAGGTTGGTTCTGGATAGCTGGAGATGGCTTTGACTTTCTCTTCAAGCGGTTTAATTCCTTGGGAATCAATGTGGTGTCCCAGGAATTCCAGAGATGAGGCGCCAAATATACACTTCGAAGGGTTGATTACAACACCATAACTTTTGAAACGTTCAAAAAGCGTGTGTAGGTGTTGAACATGTTCGTCAATGGAAGAACTAGCGATTAAAACATCGTCGATATAGACAAATACGAAATCCAGACCTCTAGTTACTTCGTCCATAAATCTCTGGAAGGTTTGAGCGGCGTTTTTTAGTCCGAAAGGCATCCTCAAGAATTCAAACAAGCCAAAAGGTGTGATTACAGCTGTTTTCTCGATATCCTCAGGTGCCATCGGTATTTGATGGTATGCTCGGACTAGATCTAACTTTGAAAAAATCTGTTTTCCATGTAGATTTAAAGAAAAATCATGCAGGTGAGGGATCGGATACCGGTCTGGGATAGTCTGGTTATTCAATCGGCGATAATCTCCACATGGGCGCCAGTCTTGATCTTTCTTGGGAACCATATGCAGCGGTGAGGCCCAAGGACTGTTAGACTGTCTGATTGTCCCAAGTTGCATCATATGTTCGAATTCTCTCTTAGCGAACTGCAACTTGTTTGGAGGGAGTCTTCTCGCCCTGGCGCGAATAGGTGGTCCTGTATTATTATTATTATTATTATTATTATTAATGGCTTTATTCAATATTATATTTCGGTACAATATAGAATTCTCAGCACAGGGTATTTCAACAAGTTACTTATGCAAACAAAAATAGTAACAAAGACAAAAAATAAAGTTTAAAAAAAAGTCTGAAAAACAGTACAACATTTGAAATTAAAGTCATGTTGAGAATGCAGGTTATTGGCTAGGTTAACTCTAACAACCTGTTCGTCACAGAGTATATTTGCTAGATAAGGTATTATAGAACATTTGTACTTTTCCTTGCGTGCATGGATTTTAATGTAATTACGTCTCGTTCTACCAGAAGATATACAAGGAGAAAGATAAGAGTGAAGGGGATGGCTAGTATCTGATAAAATGACACCTACCAGGAGTTTGCATGATTTTAAATGTCTATCCACAACCATATTAATTATGACCTCGAAAGATTCACCACACACCTTGCTAACTGCCTTCAGCACTCTTCGCAATACAGCAAAGTCTTTTCTCAAAAGCCCGGGAAAGAATAATGGAGAACAGTAAAGAATAATAGGTAGTATGCAAGAATTGACTAATTGTAAGAGTAAATGACGAGTAATTCCAAGAGCATGCAATCTCTTTATGTAATAGGTCAGACGGAAAACCTTCTTCGATAACGATAAAACGTGGGAAGACCAAGACAGATCAGAGGAAAAGGTGACACCAAGATAATTGACCTTCGACACTGAGTTTATCAAAGAGTCTCCGATGGTACAAGCATTATGGGATCTCAAAATAGTGTTTATATTCCGTTTATGTCTCATGCTAAAGTTAACAGCTTGACATTTAGACGGATTAAGTATGAGACCATTACCAACAGACCAACAATCAATACGAGACAAAAACTCATTCATTTCTATGGGATGTAAAGAGGAAGATATAGGCATACATACAGTGAGATCATCAGCATAGTTCACGAAAGTGTTTTCTGTGGAAGATGGCAGGTCATGCAGAAAAAAGGAGAATAGAAGAGGTGAAAGAACAGCTCCTTGTGGTACACCTTCATGAGACAGTAGAGACTCTGAACTCTTTCCTCCAAACACAGTGTACTGTTCCCTTCCAGAGAGGTAGGAACATAGCCAGTTGGTTATCCAGCTGTCAGTGTTGACGCTGATTAACTTGTTAAGTAAACGTTGTCTTGGTATAGAGTCAAAAGCTGAAGTATAGTCCAGAAAAGCAAATCGAACATATTTCTTACCCTTTTCTAAGTTGAACACTATGTTGTGATGCAGAACTGCAACAGCATCTAAAGTGCTTCTTTTGCGCCTGTATGCAAACTGGTATGGGTCAGTATGCTCTTTTATCGCAGGCTGAAGTGGAAGTATTAATAATTTTTCCATGGTTTTGAGGAAGGGTGAAGTTATTGCAATAGGTCTAAATTTTACATTCTTATCACCAAATGCTTTCTTGGGTACGGGAATTATCTTCATCTTTCTCCACATTTTCGGTATGAGATTAGATGAGAAGGATCTGTTAAATATAATTGTGAACGGATGACACAGAACGTCAGCACATTTTTTAAAAAGGATGTTTGGGATACCATCAGGTCCCAAACATCGAGATGAATTAAGCGACTGGAGACATCCTCGTACATCAGTTTCAGTGAAAGTAGGAACACAGCTAGTTTTTAAACCCGTGGATAGAGGGAGCATCACATCAGATGACCGACGTACAAAAGACTTATTTAAGTCACTAACATTCAGCTGGTTATCAATTCTAAACTTTCTGTCACCTGTAAGTTCTTTAAAGAATTTCCACATACTTGGAGAGTTTTTGCAAGATAAGAGCTTTTGAGTAAACATACAGTTGAGACGTCTAATCTCTAGGTTTATCAGACCATTTAGTTTACGAACTTCATTTGAGTTCTTCTCCTTGTACAAGCTTTCTTTCATCCTTCGTAGTCGTTTTAGTTGTGAAGATGTAAGTCGATCAAAAACATACAAAAATGGTTTCGGTGGGACAACAAATATCAAAACAGAATTTAAGGTAACAAGTGATAACATCAGTAGTGTTTTCGAGTGAGTCATCTGTAAATAATTCCCAGTTAGTCGTATGAAACATGTTTTTCAGATTTAGGATATTTTCTTCTGTGTAATTCCTATATTTGACTTTTCTGGTTTTACGTAGGAGTGTACTCTTCCCATGCTTTCCATATACTTTAGGTAGAACACGAATTATACAGTGATCTGAGCTAGACAATGGAGCACGTTTACGAGTCGCATATATACCCACATCATTAATGAAGACGAAGTCTAGATGAGCATCCAGACGGGTAGGAAAATCTACTGCATTTTGGTGACCTAGTGACGTAAGGAAGCTACAGTCACATGAATTGAAATCACCACATACAACTGAAAGTGAATCACTGAAGGCAGTAACAGCGAACTCAGTGAATTCATCAGCAAAAACAGATAGTGCAGATGATGTGCAATCTGGAGTCACGTAGATATTGGTCACGTAAACATATTTGTATTTATTCAGATGTTTTGGACGACATCTTAGAGTTAGACAGTCGATAAAATCATTTGAAAACTTAAAACACACAAACGAAGATGGACACTTGTTTATGTTTACAAACGTAGCTACACCGCCACCACACCTCTTTTTATTGTTCGATCGATCCTGACGATAAATTTTGAAATCACGTAGTGATACAAGGCAGTCATCCTGTAAATCATTCAACCAAGATTCTTGAACTGTGATGACACCACAATTACGATACGTATTTTGACTAAGTAAGAATTGCAGATAGTCCACTTTGTTGATTAGTGATCGGCAGTTAGAATTTAGTAGCTCGGGGATTGACATATGATTAATGTTCATTCTCTTTAACGCATATTGCCAACCACCACGATGCCTTTTATAGTACTTTTTCGTAACTTGTGCAGCGGAAGGTCGTAGGCTTTTCATAAAAGCGCCTGAATAGGTTATGCGATTAATGGACATAATTATAAATTAAAACAAATGGAAAAACAGATAACTTGTTGAAATAATCAGATGGCAGAAACAGGTAGCCCAGATATTCAAGCAGGCCGCCGGTTACCGAATGGTGTTGGACATGATGTGTGGAGCATTCGTTTTGGTAATCAGCTCTGGTTATACTTTCATAATTCGACAGGATATCGGTGAAAATTTTGTTTTCAGGTCTTAACATACGGACTCCATGAATTTCGTAACTGGAGATAGTTGTGCCACTGACCTGTAAGCTTGTGTTTTTGTCGATTAGTTTCTTTTTTACCATATCTACAAGTAGGTTGTAAGCACCGAGAAAATCGGCCCCGATAATGGGTTGTTTGATTTCAGCTACGGTGAAAACCCATGTGAAACGTCTCCGGAGACCAAGATCTAAAATAAGTGATTGTTCGCCATAAGTTTTAATGACTGTGTTATTGGCTGCGACTAGAGACAATTTAGTACTCTGAGGGTGTCGTCGTTGAGAGAGGTGTAATTGGATAATGCTGATTTCGGCTCCTGTATCGACCAAAAAATCTGAGCCCGAAATTCGATCCCTGACATGAAATAGACGGCTCGGGTAGTCGCCAGAAACAGGCGCCACCATCACTGTCTGGCCGGGTCGTTTCCCTGATTTTCTGTGTCGGACGCAGAAAATGTGCACGGTCGTGTACAACGCCGTGCTTTGGTGCCGTATTTTTGGTGGTACCAACAAACATCAAATGTTCGCTTCGGTGACCGAGACCGTTGTCTAGAAAAAGACCTTCGTCTGGAGGGGGATCTCGATTGTCTAGCTTGGATGGTTGCTATGGTCGATTGCAGTGACGCCAGCTGGCTCGTTAACTGCTTTTGAAAGGAGGCTAAACAGCTAATATCTGTTGGTCCAGGTGGTTGCAATGAGTTCACACAGTGATTGTCGTGGTATACTCCCATCATTTTATCTGCCATGTCGGCTAAGTCATCAAGTGCGACGGATTTCCCTGAAACACTGAGAATTTGTCGAACGCTGTGTGGTAATCTTTGAAACCACATTTGCTTTAGGAGGGCTTCGTCTAGCTTGTATGGACCGGCGAGTTGTTTCATGTGGCGGAGAAGTTGCGAGGGTCTTTTATCACCCAAGTCACAAGATGTTAACAACTGTTGTAGCCTTTTCTCATCTGAGACCGTGGTGCGTTGAATAACCGCTGCTTTTATCTTATCATATGGTTCAGATTCTGGCACGTGATCGATTAAATCACCAACTTCAGCGGCAATCTCGATAGGAAGTGCACCGACTACGTATGCATACTTTGATGCCTGGGATCTTATGCCTCTAGCCATGAATAAAGCTTCAATTTGAGCAAACCAGACTCTGGGATTATTAGCTCCATAAGTTGGGAGTCTGAATTCTGAGATAGAATTAACTGAACTAAAATTATTTTCGGAAGAGTTCGACAATGAGACAGAAGTTGTTACTGGAGGCGAATCCATATCAATGAGTTTAGTGGGAGAGGACATTACGAGAAAAAAAAATAAACCAGTAAATTGTATGAAATGAAAAACAAAATAACCGTTAGGATAAACACGAGGCTCACCAAATAATTGTGGTGGACCAGACAAATATGAACGCAAAAAGTATAAACAAAGTTACTAAAGATAAATAGTAATATTAATATATACAGTTTATTGTTACAAATACAATAAAAATTAGGGACGTTACTTAAATTGCCCAAACGTTGCGTGTTCTGATTAGGTCCAGTAATGTAAATCCACAATTATAAATGCTTGATGACTCTGAGCAGGTTGGCGAACTCTCTAGCGATATAGTCCAACGTAGGATGTGATATATCCCGATTACAGTCTATAAATGTAGATAGTATTTGATTTAGACTTCCGTTAACTCAATCACAAATGGAAATAGAACGAGGAATGCGAGAGTAGTAATGTATTTGTTAGTCGGCAAGCATATATCACGCTATGTAGTAGCTCAACGGAAAGTGTCTTCAAGGTCATTTACTCAAACAACAGGTACAATCATTTAATGATAAATGTACATGCAGTGAGAAATTGACAAAATAAATACAAATAATATTAAAAACTATTTACAAAATAAGCTTGTTAGAGTTATCTCCACAAGGTAGAGTGAGAAGTCTCAACATATTCCCATTATATTTCCGCAGGGTACGAGTTGATCTAGTATTGGCTCACCGTATTCTGAGCGTCAGTTGGTTATCGATTTGTCTTATTTTTCTCTTTTATTCAGGACTGTCCATCTAAGAGGACATTCTGCGAAATTTCAAAAACTGAGATCAAATCGCTTACGTCTTTAATTGCGAGTAGTATCGGTGGAATTCTCTACTGTAACATGTAATACGCGAATATCTCTGAAATACATTTAAATACAGACTGAATCTTTACAGTCCTGTAAATTCAAAGTAATAATATAGGTCGTCTGACCTCTCATCCGTACTATGGATGACTAATGTTCATGAAACAAAAAATTGGGTTGTCTTATGGAGCAATTAGGATAAAGAAAAAGCAGTCTTCAATTGCAATCATATTTCCCATATCTTTCACTCCGGTATTCTATTCTGTTATTAGTTTCAGGTTGGACACTGTCTCATTTGTTTCTATGTTTCAAGAATACTCGTTGTTGACTTTGCGCTCAAAACAAGTCGGTTTTTCGTTCAATGTATGTGCTTAGTGTGTCGTTTCCGTGGTTGTGCGTTTTTTAAACTATTTTAGGACTATTGTTGTATTTCACATAGATGGCAAGTGTTTTTTTTAAATTTGCCTCTCGGATTTATTCTAAAAGGCTCTTTTAGTAACGGCCAAATTAATATTTTCTGTGTGTGTAGTAGATGAAATTTTGCCACATATCTTGAAAAGTATCCTATATATTTCGGTTGCCCCTCAAATCTCCTGTCTTACGTGTGGTTTTTTACCACTTACCTATCGGTTCACGTATATTCGAGAAAACTACTTGTATTTTGAATATCCTCGATTTAAATGAACCCTAAGTCGTTGGACTGTGTTCGATGTATTGATTTGTAATAAATCTGTTAAGGCTGATTACTTCGTTTAGAATCATATTTTTCTAAGTTCTGCCACTGACAATATAGTCTGACTTATGGTTAGATGATAGTGATAACTTATGCTAAATTATTATTTGCTATCCTAGACAAAACCTGATATTAAGTTTTAAGCTTATTTCTCGATTGAAAAAAATGTGTTATGTTCGTAATGCAAATAACCTGATTCTTGATTCCAAAATAGTTGTTGTGCACTGGTTACGTTGATGTTAAATAGTGCTTTTTAAAAAGTCTTATTCTATTCAATGTTACTCTATAACAATTCCTTTGGAACTCATCTTTTGTTAAACTGGGCGAAACACTCGTCATAAGCTATTGAGGCAACTAGTGTGATGACGAGGTAAAATGTACTGTCTAATCAAACATTTAGACAAGGTTTACTTGGGATTAATTTTTAGTAAGCTTATACTAATATTTCATACTTCATGCCAACCGTTTGGAAACAAACTCAGGTTATTGTACTCCTAACTGACAGTTTTGTTCCAGATTCTTCATCGTTTGCCTGATTGTTTCATGCATTAATTTAGCAGTTGTTTTAAAGAACGCCTCTTTGTATTTCTCGCATGTGATATATGTATGGTATAAAACGTAACGAAACTGACGCTTCGTATTTATGAACAAGTGCAAATGTCTCTATGTTCAAAATTTATTGAATATATGTCATATTGCAGGTTATGTTTCGGTTAACACAATAATAACTGGTGATTAGTGAACATTAAGCTGTCGTTTTTATATTTCTGTTTTAAATCTGCAACATAAATAAAGTAGAAATCAATCACTAAGTGGAGTCGTTCACTCAGAAATGACTGGTTATTTAACTGTATCTTCTTTATTGATCGTTTATTTCTGAGAATCCTTGAAATCATTACTAACTGTTTACAAAATCGGAATAAGGGTTATTAGTTGATATTAAGCATACTATTGAATTCAGCTTAAATTGCTGGAGAAATTTCACTCCGATTATTTCTTAAACTAACAGAACTTATCTTCCTACACAATGCGTATTTTCGCTACCACTATGCTGTTGACTTTTCTTAAAGCTTCTACATCTTAGTAGATCATAAGTGTCATTCTTAAAACGGTCACAAATTATGTAATACGAATCCCAAGTTAATTAAGTACTATAAGTCAATTAGATGTTCTTTTTTCCGTTTTTATTTTAAGAATGAATTGGTTTCTTTACCGTTGTTTTATTTTTATTTAACAGGATAACAGACGTTCGGATTTCTGAATATTTCATTCTTGTCATATTTCTAAAACACTGAAGTAATTCATTATCAGAGACATTTTAAACTAAACAAATACTATGCGCGACGCAAATGCAAACGAACGAACTGCACTTACCACTGGTACTGGTGGTGCAGATTCATTCGAAATTTCCCCTAAAGATCTACAGAAATTAATGGACTGTCGTAAATTGGAGGCTGTTAAATATCTTAATGAAAAATACGGTGGAGTTGTAGGATTATGTCGATTACTAAAAACATCTCCACAAGATGGTGAGTTACATTTTTGCTTGGATTTTAAATTATAACTGGAATATCTTTGTCGAAAATTTGGAGAGGTACTTATCTATATTAAACAGTATTATTATTTAAAGTAGTATCGTCACTCAGTGATCAAGTATAGTCATATGCAGCCATATGTGATTGTCTTAACTGAAACAGTTGAAGTTACGCTTAGATCTGCCAATAGTATGATGTGGCTCAGAATCTTCTACAGTCACAGAGATGGATTCACTGGTTGTCTCAAAATACTGATTCTTCTTATTCTGCGAGTTTATTCTATCTTTCATATCATTTATACCTGGTCTTTTCTTCTACTATTGACATTTGTTCTGCTACTCTGGGAAATGCCTCAATAATGCCATCTTGCTGTGCTGTGTGGGAACCACTGCACTTATGTGACATGTTGAACATTATGATTGACTGACTTCAGTCTTCCATCTGCCGTTTGAGAGTCGAATGTCTGGAGCACTAAGTCGCATCTCGACTTTTAACAAAACTTCTATACACAATTTTATGGCTAGCTGTTAAATTACGTTCATCAGCTAATTTTTATTCATGCCAGTTGAGTTTCTCTTCAAAGAATAATTTTGTTAATTCTTACATTTTTTTTCCGGAAACCAAACATTTCGTATCACCATTAATAACTCTTTCATTGTTAGTTTTAACTCTGAAAAGGGTTATTTTTCATGATTTGAACGTACATAAGTCATATCAGTCGAAATTAAGGCTTGTAGCGTTCTGTAAATGCTAGGTATTGAAATCCATATTTGTTCCCAACCATACTCGTTACTCAGAAATTGGATGTATATAGGTTTGAGTGTTCATTTTTTTAGTGAAACCTTAACTCAACACTTCCTTGGGGAATGCTTTTTCAAAAGAAGCGAGGGAGTCGAGGAGTAGAACGTCAGAAATAATATTAAAACTCAGAATTTATGTGGAAAGATATAAAGTTCATATATCTGTATCACTGTGATTGATTGTAAGCTGCATAACCAAACGTCTTCAAACAAAATTCATAGCAGGTCGAAAAACTAGGAAAAACAACTTAAATCCTAAGGTCGATTTGCCAGCTTTAATCAACACAACAAAACTTCCACCGAATATCCAACTAAAACCAAGGTGGATTTCTTTAATTTTATTGATAAAATGTGGATGAGATCTCTTTATTAGCACTGAAGCCCGAGTTTTCTTAGAAAAGGTAAACAATTTATTAAGTTTAACGTGCTTCTTGATGGCTACTTTAACCGCCTTTGTTAGGCAATAAATTGATTTTTAAAAATATTTACTATAAATGACATCATAGTTAATATTTAGGCAACAAAAATTGATTGACATATTGATAAGACATTTATATGGAATTTTCACGGTATACTTCTTACTTTTTTACAACCATTGAAAGTTTCTTTCAGTAGTCGTAACCTTCAATGTGTAAAAAATTGTTTATACTGATGGATACTTTAAACTGTGACATATTACTAGACATAGTATCCAGTTTAAAGTTCTTTGAGTTTTACAAGGTGGTAACCTAATAAGCAAGCCACTCATCTTTGAACTACCTGGTTACGAATTCGATGCTTGCTCCACCTACCACAGTCTGAGCAGCCCTGATAGTATGAATTCCCCTCACTAACAAAAGCATGATCTGACATAGACGACAGAACCCTGTCATTGATGAATGTATTATATCATAATGAAAATTCTGTGAGATTGTTGACTGATAGTCCTAGTCGTTTGCGAGGTTGTATGCTACCTACTGAATATGGTTCCTGAGACACTGGTTACATTTATTCACCAGTTTGCACTGCGGACTGTTATGCCCTCTATCCCAATCATTATTTTAGTTCTGTCAGTCGTTGGGAAATTTTTAAACCTCGAATTGCAATCAATAAGTCTCAGGTTCAAATCATTCTATATTTGACTCGCTTTGGAAGTTTTAAGTAATATCATTAGTCTACATACAATGAATTGTAACCTAAAACCGATTACATAAACCTGTATGTGTTTGGTAAATAAGTTATCAGGTACCTTATTTGACCAACTTATTAGGATATGATTGTTCTTTAAACTATATTTATTGCCAGTTTAAGACTAGTAATATTCTATAACACACAAATACACACCACATAATATAGATATACTTAACAAAAATCATTAACTTATATCTGGTTTATTTCAAAACACTTTCTTTTCAAAACATTAATTTTCCATTAATACTGCTACTAGTGATTATATAATTAATAACACGACATACATATCTATGCTCTTTCTTTGTATATGTCTGCGTTAACACTAGTTCTTTATTTTGTCCCTCTGTTGAGATCGTGTATTTTAAAATAAACTAAAGAATAAAATTTCTCCGTGATAGGTTGTAGAAATTATTGTATTTTCCGAGTTGTTTACACAATCAGTAGTAATATTAGTAGTAGTGACACTATGAGTATACATCATCTATAGGCGCCCGCCATATTTAATCCGTATCAAATTATTGGAATGGACACAACATCAGACAGATTGTTTTAGATTTTTATAAATAATCGGTAAATTTTCAGAGAATATATTTTTGTACGTGACTATCTGTCTGTCCCTCTAAATACATAGAATACAATAAAGTAATAATTAGTTTATTTTAGTTTGATCTGTTTTATTCTAGTCTTGTGGAAACTAACTCAGATGTAATGGCTTAGTGTAGTTTGGATTGCAACTAGTGTGTTGGTGAATTCGAACCCCGTTTTTTTAAAAAACTGTATCATTAGGTTTCACATGTGAAAAGCTGACGTATACAGCCACTGCTAGGGAAGTCCTACTCACTGGGCTTGAGTTTTAATGTCAACATCACTGATATGAATAGATACACTTAACTGACCAGTCTCAAACAGGACAAAAGGCATAATATTGAGTTCTGTGAGGAGTCATAAGTGAAATATACAACGTTATTCTCGTTTAAAAGTACTTTATGGTCAATATAGATGGATAAGCTTTGTTCCGCTTATCCGATGTTCAGTTAACAGATAGATACATAATGGTTGTTACTTGATTCACCTACATTCATGTTATTAGGATTAATTACAGCAAATTTATTACTATTACCATTATTATTATTATTACTATTTAATTAAGATATAATTATTTATCCCCAATTAGGGTATGTGACCTATAATTCAGCTTGTACATATATCTCACTTCCTATGTTTGTATGTGTGGTTTGTACTCCTTACATTTATTAGATAGACTTGTACACTGAGTTTTTTTATTGACCATTGCATACTTTTTTCATTCACATAGTTTGTATTCTGAATAGACATTTTTGATGCCAATTTTGTTGGCTAGTAGTTGACTGTACACAGATCGGCTTTAGTTAACCTTGATTTAATGATATTAATTCAAAGTTAAGAAATTTATGGCGCTTATTTCAATTTGATGTTAATTTTTATTGCACACATATATCAACTGGTAAATTATTAAGAATCAGAGGAGTGCTGAATAACTGTCTTGTCTTAGTTTTGAATAACTCAGTAATGTACATGGACGTTATTGCCATGATCTAACTGCAGTAAGGATGATGCTATTGGGTCAGAAAATCAAAGTTGTTGTATGACACTTCAGTGATTAAAGGTCAGGCGCTCACTGTCCTGAGTTCGATTTACGGTTCAGTCGCTGGTGCATACTGTTAAGAAG
This sequence comes from Schistosoma haematobium, assembly GCF_000699445.3. Lineage (NCBI taxonomy): Eukaryota > Metazoa > Platyhelminthes > Trematoda > Strigeidida > Schistosomatidae > Schistosoma > Schistosoma haematobium. The sequence continues at coordinate 44,693,130 of NC_067199.1, forward strand.
TCCCATCAGATTTTCGAAATTTAAATTAACTAACTCCACTAGTACCTGTGTATAAGCCATACTATAAATGTGGGCAATAATAATGCTATCCGGTTACCCTAGTTGGAATAAGTGGAGCGGATTTAGAACCCGGGGCATAGTGATCAAAAATCGAATACTTTAATCATTAAGCCACTACCTTACCAGGGGTCCTGTACTAGGACGAAACATCTTCCCTGTGCTTTCTGATGTTTTTCAGTCAATGATATAAACTACAAAAATCACAATCCAGCGATCCACATTTTCAAGCTCATTCAAAATGTAATATGGCACCATCATCGTCATGGTTACTCGTTAACCACACAGTACCAAACTAGGCTAAAATAATGATGTTTAATTCCTTTTAAATTTATTAGTCTTGATGCAATTTAGTTCAAAACAATACTTTTTATCCTGTGTATTGGTTCTTTTTTCTTGATACATCTCTATATTTGATACTCTCCTCTATGACTTTTACTGGTATATATATATATATATATGACTAGAATAGTACTAAGTAAGTATTACAACGAATTAACAAAATCACGCATATACATGTATGCTCAAATATTATGGCTAAAAATATATAAAATAACTCTATAAATAGACTAGCAACAATATGATTTTCAGTCATTTTGATAATGAATACATATTTCTTACTCAATTAAAGAACGTTTTATACACAAGCACACATTATACTGATATATACATTTTTATGTATTGAGATGACTAACTACTTACATAGATACAATTTTACAATAAGTAAAGTACTTGGATCGTATACATTGTTTTTCTTAAATGTATATTACATATATTTTCACCAAAAAATCAACTTGATTGAATGTATGAAACTAAATATTGTTTTTTCTTTCTTTCTCTGTTTCGCTTTCTCTCCAAATTACATTCTTGTGATGAGTAAAACATCATTGATTTTATTAATTGTTGTGAGTTTTTCGATTGATTTAATCACCAAGGTTCATAGATCAAAGATCATGGATTAGATTATTAAAAAGAAAATCACGTTCTAGTAATTAGTTCTAGTCGACTAATATTTACTCTGAATAATTGGAAATATCCAAGTTTGACAGTCAATGTTTGATTTATTGAGTTTAAATCTACCAGTGTTGGCTTTTTACCATAAATTGTAGTGCTATTTTGGCAACTTAGGTTTAATGATAAATAAAATGTACTTGTCTTTCAACTAATCGGTCTCAAGTTCGAATCTCTCCCCTTACTTACTTACTTACTCCTGTTACTCCTAATGGAGCATAGGCCGCCGACCAGCATTCTCCAACCCACTCTGTCCTGGGCCTTCCTTTCTAATTCCATCCAATTCTTCTTCATTTTTCTCATGTCTATCTCCATTTCCCGGCGTAATGTGTTCTTTGGTCTTCCTCTCCTCCTTTGGCCTTGAGGATTCCATGTGAGGGCTTGTCTTGTGACGCAGTTGGGTGCTTTCCTCAATGTGTGTCCTATTCACTTCCAGCGCTTCTTCCTAATTTCTTCCTCCGCTGGAATCTGGTTTGTTCTCTCCCACAGTTGGTTGTTGCTAGTAGTGTCCGGCCAACGGATCCGAAGTATTTTGCGTAGACAACTGTTAATAAACACTTGTATCTTCTGGATGATGGCTTTCGTAGTTCTCCAGGTTCCTGCCCCATACAGTAGAACTGTCTTGACATTTGTATTGAAAACTCTGACCTTGATGTTGGTTGACAATTGTTTTGAGTTGCAGATGTTCTTCAGTCGTAAATATGCTGCTCTTGCTTTGCCGATCCGCGCCTTCACATCTGCATCAGATCCACCCTGTTCATCAATGATGCTGCCCAAATACGTAAAGGTTTTTGCATCCTCCAAATCTTCTCCGTCAACTGTGACTGGATTGGTGCATGCTGTGTTGTATCGGAGAATCTCGCTTTTCCCTTTGTGTATATTGAGACCTACTGCTGCTGAGGCTGCTGCTACAGTGGTCGTTTTCTCCTGCATTTGTTGTTGCGATTGCGATAGGAGGGTCAGATCATATGCGAAGTCTAGATCATCCAGCTGCATCCTATCTGTCCACTGTATCCCGAGCTTTCCTTCAGATGTTGACGTCTTCATGATCCAGTCGATCACCAGGAGAAAGAGGAAGGGTGAGAGTAAGCAACTTTGCCTGACACCGGTCTTTACCTTGAACACTAACCAGAATTTCTCCTCACTGACCTCAATTTGATTTTTTTGTGAACTTTTTCATTGTGTCTATCAATAAAGAAATTAATAGCACAGTATATGTACATACTAAACAATGGATAGCCTTTACAGGATTCCTATTCGTTCACAAATTGAAAATTAACATATTGGAAGCACTCACCTAAGTATCTCGCATTCTTTCGTATTATCCAAACATAAGAACCAATATAATTTTATCTACACTAAACATACAATACTATGACATTATAAATAAGATATCTCAATCTTTGCAAAAAAACCAGGACATTTGAGATATAAAACTGAATACTCAATCTCTCACTATGTACCAGCTACTTCACAATAGTTTATTTTTTTATTGGTTGCTTGAATCCTCCCATTGATGTCTAGGACTATAAGTGATCAGTCTTTTATTGGTATGTAGGTATCTTGTTCGGATTGCTTCGATATTGTGTTGAATCACAAGTATTATAAAAAGTGGTACATCCAGTTGATGAGTTGAAAATAGGACAAAACATGCATCCTGGATTCTATCCATTTCTGTTTATAAGTAGTAGTAGGTTTATGGTTAACCATAATCTATATATATATATATATATATATTTCAATGTTTAATCATTCAGATAAAATTAATACAATTAAGATAATTTCTAAAAATATCATAAATTCATTGTTGCATAGATACCATTGGGTGCCGGCTCAGTGGTCTAGTTGGTTAAGCGTTCGCGCGCGAGACCGAAGGCCCTGGGTTCGAATCCCGCAAGCGGGATCGTGGATGCGCACTGCTGAGTCCCACAATAGAATGAAACGGCCGTCCAGTGCTTCCAGGTTTTCAATTGTGGTGGTCTAACATCAATCGGTTCATGATCTCAATCAAAATATTAAGTCGTTAGAGAATAGCTTCTTTAAGTTTCATATGTCCAATTATTCAATCAATCCTCACAGTAGTAGTTCAATTCATTGAACTAAAATTATGAATTTATCCTTTAAAAGTTTGTTTAAGTATCCAACTCTAATCTTTTTTTGATTAGAAAACTGATAATTTTTTTTTATTTGGAATTTTAGTATCACATTGTAACCATGTGATTTTACTGAACCGGTATCAATACATTCATCAAAATAGATCTGAACTAGTAGTACACTAATCGACAATTATATAATTGTTGCTTCCCAATGTCTTATATCTTTCTGAGTTGCAGAATATCAGAAGGTAGTCTGTGGTTCGAATAATTAGTGTTGATTAGTTGAATGACAAAATCAACTTTTCAATATGGTTGTCACGACCATGTAGCAGCATGAATCATAATCTTGGATGAAAAAAGTTTCTACCTGACTACCACTACCAACCTAGAATGTTAATTTTCACTACAAGCATTTTCTATCATTGTCATATCGAATAAGGAGGTATTAATCTAGCCTTAGAAATTTATACAATAAGTAATCATCTTCATATATCGTATATTTTACAGTAAAATAGGAAACTATAAGAAAGAGATAAAGGGTAAATCAGTAATATTGAACTAAAGTAGAATGAAAGTAAGGTGTCGGAAATACTTCAAATTCATTTCATCCCTTTTATTTTGCTAAGATTTGTAAATTCTTACATTCTATTCCATATTACTTTCTTGCACTATATTATTCTTTGTCCTGTCTCCCATTTGTATGATTAATTAACATTAACCCATCATTATGTGAACTTTTTTTCCTTAAGTCTATCATCAACCAATCCACAGTATTGCACGATCATCTTCCATTGTATTTAATGGTCACGGGATCTTACTAGAACTCCAAGAGTTTCATTTTGATGCCACTCATTGGCGGGCAGATGGTTATTACTAGTAATAATTGTAATTTTCGTAATTTTAGTCATGAATAGTTATCTACAGTAGGCAATGAATTGAGGTTAGACATTATCGTGAGTTGATTTAAGTTAGACACATAAGTCATTGGATTCCGGCACAGTAATCTAAAAGTTATACAGTCATCAGGATACTTGAAGGTCCTGTGTTCGATCCTCGGTGATGTCATGGGTAAACCCTTCTGAGGAGTTCCAAGTTAGGACAAAATAGCTGTTTAATGCTTACCGGCTTTTAATAGTTGTTTAATTAAGATTTGTTCCTGATTTCATTGAATTTCAGTATGCTGAATAGAGTATGCATCATTATAGAACTTGGGATCTCTAACGTTTAATGTTGATCAGTTGAAAGAAAGATGTTATTCAGGATGCCTATACTGTTTACACTGTCTCAATGGCTTTATTACCATTGTGAATCTTTTGGACATGGATGGAATGGATATTCATAGATAACTTTTCTTGCTCAAAAAACCGCCCACCTAATTTTTTTCATTTAACGGTGTTAATGTGTAACTTCAACTAATCCACGAAATTGCGCCACCATACGTCATTGTCTTCAGTGAGTTGATATCTCACAACAGACCTGATTGAATTCCACTGGTCACGGCTTCTCACTAGAACTCCAGGAATTGACTCTTGAAGTCAGTCACTAGTGAGCAGATGATTATTATCAGAAGGGATTTTGTGGAGATTTTAGTAATTTCAATAGTTGAAATCATGAGTCAATTGAAGCTAGACCACCATGGAATACCTGGAAGCACTGAACGGCCGTTTCGTCCTAGTATGGGACTCCTCAGCAATGCGCATCCTCGACCCCCCTCACGAGATCCGAACCCGGGACCTATCAGTTTCGCACGTGAGTGCTTAACTATTAGATCACTGAGCCGGCCGACATCCAACGGTGTTAATGTATAACTTCAACTAATCCACGAAACTGCGCCACCGTATACCATGAACTATTTGAATCTAACGAGAAAGATTAGTGTTCTTCTGTGTCCAGTCTGTAATCTGACTAGATATTTAAGAGACATTAATTCACTAGTGTTTATAATTAATTTGATTTTATATCATTCAAATTTTCAATGAGACTGTAGTGAACAAAACACGGGTGGGGACAATCGAATGTGTTTAACACAAAATTACAGGACTTGTTCACAAAATCTAACAACCATAAAGTATATGCTTAATTTGCAAAATGTCTATCAATTGTCTCAAAATGACTCAGACTTCATTGTTCTTGCATTTTCATACAAATTGTATCCTGTTTTCATTCTTTACTGTTCGATCCTTTTGTCTCTCTGCTGCCAGACCTTTTGTTCACGACTAACATCATATACCACTTATGTCAATATAAGTAGCACATACCACAATACTATTTACCATACAATAACGTAACAACTATTAAGGTGATGCTGATAATGATTTCACTGTTATTATTTAAAAGTACTTCTACTGCGTAGTTTATCATTCATCAAAATACACATATATCAATTTGTATATACTGTATATGTATTAATGTGTTTCTAAGCCAAGTTTTTTTCTTTTTCATTTTGTTCTTATCAAAATTCTGTATTCCATTATATAAATGTATCCATATATGTATGTTGACCTCAATTTAGATATCCATCTATCTTCAACGAATGTTACTTCTATATGTAATTTTTCTTTTTTTTTTTGTATTTTTCTTTTCATTCACTATTCATTTCTTTCTATATCTTATTGTATGTATACACATGGATTCACGTGAAATGTATTTGTTTCCATATTATTACATACAGGTATTCACACTTGTACATACATTCACATATTCATATATTTACTAAAGAAGTATGAACATTTTTGGTTGTTTCTTCTTCTTCTTCTCCTAAACTTCTTTACATAGTTTCACTATGAATACACTTGTGTGTTTTCGTTTGCTCGTGTGTGGCTTCCTTTTGTCTTTTTTTTTTAAATATTCCGTGTACGCGGTTTGAAGTCAATTCATTTATTGTCTTAAACTGTGTAACAACAATATTCAATGGCTTATATATATATGTCATAACTGTCATTACTGTTACTAACGTCTGATAGTAATAGTATGCATCATTTCATATTGTTTTACATTAAAATTGAATTATTATAAGAGAGGGAAAAAAATTAAACTTATATAAATATGATATTGATGTATAAACAATGGGTTAGTACATACATTGGACGATTATTAAGAACTGATTGATTTTCTAGGTACGAAGAAAAAAACTAACCGGTATCACTATTTTATCATGTTATATGATGAATCAATTGTTTAGCTGACGAGATTGAACAATAATGTGTATCTATATATTCTTTTCTTCATGAACTAGATAATGATAATATAGGCAATGATCTTGACTAAGTATGTAAACGACTCTTTACAATAGCCCCCCAAATGCCCTGGTACGGACGAGAGTGGGGAGAGTCCGCTCTCTCTCTCGAAATACTCTCAAATGGCCATGCGTATACAGCCACTGACAGGGAAGTCTAACTCACTGCCTCCTCGCATCACGAGTGTTGTTTATGAAATTGAGAGGACGAAAATCAAACATATGGCTCTTGAACCGGTTTGGTGGAGATGGAGAGTCCACCTAGGGGAGTTGGAAAACCCTCATTCCAAACCAATGGTTCACATGGGTTCCAGTATCCCAAAGGAACCAATGGCGTATGAACTAATCGTTGGTCACCGGCTACCATGGGACTGCATCTCCTTACGTTGCTCCACTGAATTGTGGATCGGACCTTCAGGTCGAAGGCTCCGAATGTGGCCTCCTGAGAAAACCACCTGCTTCAGATTGCGCACCCTGTCAGTATCACAGCTCTTACACATATCAAGTGAGATTTGTGTGGCGTATATGTATTTGGTGCCTCCTTGTACCAATATCTGTGTGTTAAAATAAAATAAATAAAAAAATGGTGTACCTAATTTTATAATTTCTCAACTATTATTTGAATTTAAGATGGAATATGAACTGTTTGCTTGTAATGTAAACGAGTGATATGTCTGGGTTCGACTAGCCTAATAGTACTGCCTTTATTTCGACTCCTTTACTTTCTAATTTGAACATAGACATTTTTTAATGAGTGAATGTTGTTTATAGTATTTAATGCTAGTTATCGGTAGATGTGTATCTTGATGTTAGCGGGACATAGACTGGATGAAAGCATGCTCAATGTACGATTGCTTTGCTGTACGCTGATTGGATAAGGATTAGCCAATCAGCTTTAGTCAATACTTAGTGAACACTAGAAATCTTCTCATGTGAAAAACTATAAGTATACTAACGTTTTCCCTATTGTGTTTCTTACTTCCATCTAACCTTGTTATTTGGAGTATAATCTCTTTTCATGTTCAACCGTGTTCTGATTTGGGGGACTTGTCGAGTGAATCAGTGTCCGAGGATACTAAGCAATAGGAATAGCTGGGTTGTAATAAAAGAGAGAATTATAACACATGATATCAGAATTGACATTTTTTTCGGCTAGAGACTGTTAATAAGTATTGATATTTCCAATTAAGTGTAAACCACCTTTACACATCATTTTAAATGACATGTAGTTTACAAATCCTATTATGTTTATCCTAGATGTTCTTTTATGCATAACATACAAACTGAAGGAAGTAAACTATATTGGCTAAAAATAATTAAGGGAATAGAGGGTTCTTCAGTTATATTTCATTCTCTATTCATTTCGATTTCTTTCTAATTCAGTTAAGAAAAAGAAACTTGTCTGTTGTTAGTAAAAACGAAATGAAATATGACAGATTCATATAGTCAGTTTTATGTTGTAGTTTATATTTGCTGCTATCTGTCTATCTGAATTGTACGTAACAACTGTTATCAAGTTCAAACTTGTGACTTATTCTATTTCAAGTCATTCTCTGCTACATTTGATAAGATTACGAAGGATCGACAAGGAAAGCTACCTATTCACTGCACCCCAGCCTTGCTAACTAAAGGGAAAAGACTAGATTCAGCCGAATGAAATATCTATTCTACAAGCAGTCGGCCACACAAACAGACCAACAAGCACACAACTCAAGCGTTTATATGCAATATAAAAATGTCCTTGTGAAATGTCACAAAAGATCGTATTAAAAGAGAAAACGAATCCATAACATTTAAGATCCTTCTAAGTGGGAAATACAATCTGAAAGCAAAACTGGGTGCTTTGGCGCGAAAATTAGAAGTTCAAATTTTCTAAATAAAATTATAAAAATCAGACATTTTCCAAGTGATTTTCAGGGATCTAGTATGCCCAACATTCTCTTTAGTAAATAACTAAACCATATCACTGAACTATAAATAAAGCTAAAAACTAATAAGATCTGCTAGAATGTAATAAATTTGTGATTCTATCTCCAAAGCTTTCATTAGCTGTAAACAGCCAAAAGTTGCTAAGTGTAAACTTAGCTACAAATTATAGTTTAATACTTATCTTAACTCTTCTAAATTTTTTTCTGGTTAGCGTTTTTTTTTAGCGAGTTAGTTTTCTACGGAATGGGGTCGCTAACCCCATGTTCAACCCTCCTCCTTTATCAGGGCTTGAGATCGACAGTAGCCCCAGAGGGGTTCCAGGTGGAGTTATCTCAATGAGTAAAGTTTATATAGTTGTTTGAAATGAACTCGACAATGTAAAATACAGCACTGCACAAGGTTAAAATTAATACGTTTTTATATGTTGAGAAAAATAACACGAAAATAATTGGTGATGTTCAAGTAGGCGTATATATTAACCATTATGATAAAATAATAATAAGGAATTGCGTAATCATAATAGAAGTAATAGGTCATAGTGTATTAGTGTGTCATAGTTAAGGTCATAATCATATAAATGGTCATTTAGTCGGTGAAATTATTTAATTGTAATTTTGTTTACCATGACAAGCTAAAGCGTATTGAACTTTTCTATATGTAGGTTAGGTCTGAATTGTTCAGTCATGATAACCTCTGCAAAGAGGATTAGAATTAATATTCGTTGTTTGTTAATTCTTTCGAATGTTCTAGATTCATTCACATTGTGGTCATTTACTAGGTGCCCAGTAATTGCAGTTGTGAAAACTTTACTACCTTTTGGTTATAGGTTTCTAGGATCATCCTCAGACAATCTAGTAAATGCTCTTCTTTCAAATAGATATAAATTCACAAATGAAACTGGAGGTGATATTAGTAGGGTATTGGTTTACTTTTGAATGGTTTAATGAGTTTTTATATTGGTTGTTTCAATGTTCCCACTGATGTTTAGGACTATCATTTGATCAATCTATTTTTGGTATTTGTGCATCGTTTACGGATTGCCTCGATATTGCCTTAAATCACAAGCATTATAACCAGAGGTATACTATGTCTGTCAGTAGCCAATAACAGATTGATCAATTGCAGTCCTCAACGTCAATGGGAAGATTCGAACAATTTCATCCAATTTCACAAGTTAGTGCCTATCTGGGAAAGACTTTAATTTATGGACAACGTTTGAGCAACGCTTAAGTGACCTTGACAATGTCCATCTAATTACTAGGCCAGTGTGAGGAATTAAGGTTACAATTTATAGTTGTTGGTTAGGGTTGGGAGTTAGATTTAGGGTTTTCATCACGAACTGACATCAGCTATAATACAAAAACGCTATTTAGCTAAATGTATGAATGGTTTTCGCAGGAAAATCCAAAACCTGTTATCTTATATCTGATTGGTTCGTCTATAAAATATAGTCTCACCGTGAAGATCAACTCTGGGATGTGGGTACACTCAGCTGGCATGTCCCAAATAGGATGAAACGCGAATCCTGGATTCCATTACTAGTCTTTATATATCTCTGTTTATAATGGTTTAATGAGTATTTAATATTGCATAGCGTAAGCATTCAATCTTCACGAATGCTCTGTTTCAATACTTTCCTAATTCTCCTATCAAATCTAGCTGAAATCTCATCACCATTGAATACAAAACAGAATAAGTACAGACCTGTTACTGATCTATGTTTTATAGAGCATTTGTTTTGTCCAACAATTTGTGAACTTTGATATTTCGAGTTAAATTATCTTATCAAAATAAGTAGTATATATTTCTCATGTATGTTCTGAAGTGTTTTTTTAAAAATATTGTAATAGATATTTGACTCAATGATTCTACATTCCACTTGTTAGTTAGATTTAAACAACAGTAATGTATTAAAATCAGAAGGGTTTTTGTGGATATCATAGTAATTTCAATAGTTGAGACCATGAGTCAATATTAATCAACATATGGTCACTAGTGACTGGCTTCAAGATGTATATCCTGGAGTTCTAGTGAGAAGCAGTGACCAGTAGTGTTTAACCGAATCTGTTGTGCAATAGTAACTCACTGAAGACAATGGTAGATGTGTTGATCAATTTTGTGTATTAGTCAAAATTACACATTGACACCGTTGAATGCCGGCTGGCTCAGTGGTCTTGTGGTTAAGCGCTCTCACGCGAAACTAATAGGTCCTGGGTTGGAATCTCGCGAGGTGCTGGTTCGTGGATGCGCACTGCTGAGGAGTCCCATACTAAGACGAAACGGCCATCCAGTGCTCCCAGGTTTTCCATGGTGGTCTAGCTTCAATGGACTCATGATTTCAATCAGTGAAATTTCTAAAATGTCCACAAAACCCCTTCTGATAATTTATAAAAATGTTTACAAATAGTTGTAAAAATGATATAACTTATTTATACTACTATTAAATATTTAACACCTCTTATATATCAATGTTGTAAATGTACTTTTCTCCGTGTGTGTGTATGTGTGTTTATCTATTTTCTTTTCTTTATTTACTATTGACCTTTAACATTCTTCTTCATGGTTTCTGTTTATCAGTATGTCAATTTAATTGTTGTACTACTACGATGTTTTAATAGTTTGTAATGTTTGTTTTTTTCTTGATTTTTTAGTACATTTTTTCTGTTTGAACATTAAAAAAAAACGGTTTGTATTAAGATCATCAAATTGATATGATTATAATGGATTATTAAAGTGAAACTTCTCAACATCAACAAAAAGTGTGTTTATCTATATGGGGGGATTTGTGGTGATTGTAGTATTTTGACGGTTGAATTCACAAGTCAATATAATCTAGAAGACAACCATTGAAAATCTAGGAGCACTAGATGGTAATTTCGTTCCAGTATGAGGCTCCTTAACAGTGCGAATCCACGAATCCGCACTCGTGAATCAAACCAATGACCTTGGGTCTCGTGCACGAACACTTAACCCCTAGATCACTGAGCTGGTATTCAACAGTGTCAATGTCTAACTTCAATCGATTCATCTATTTTCTGAAGTGGATAACTATTTCACACCCGACACGGATTGAACACTACTGGTCACGGCTTCTTACTAGAAATCCAGGAAATTCATCTTGAAGCTGGTCGTAGTTGCTCACTGTTGAGGATTTCCATTCTAAGACAAAACGGTTATCCAGCGCTTGCAAGTTTTCAGTGGTGGTCTATTTTAGGTCAACTCGTAGATTCATCTGTGAAAATTATTTGTCTATAGAACAATAACTCATCCGGTCCTTAAATATCCATTATATATGACGTTAAAGGTCAACCAACCTTAAGTTGGAGATAATTTATTGAAACTCATCAATCAAGTAAGTGTCTGAATACTTAACTTTGAATAATCATCACAATCATGCACACATCAATATTAGTATCAATTCAAGTGACTAAACGCATAGTTCATATGTTTTTTCATTAAAAGAAAATAATTCCTGTTTTAATTAGTAGTACAATCTCTTTGGCGGCCTGCTTGAAAATCTTAGTTACCTGTTCCTGCCATTAAGATATTTCAACAAGTTATGTAATTTTGTTTATTTGTTTTAATACATCATGATGTCAATTAATTGCATAGCCTATTCAAGTGAGTTTGTGAAAAGTGTACAACCTTTCGTTGTACAAGTTACAAAAGGCACAATCAGAGATATTGTGGTTGTTGGCAATATACATCAAAAAGATGTCGATTGACACCGTTGGATACCGGCTCAGTGGTCTATTGGTTAAGTGCTCGTGCGCGAGACCAGTAGGTCCTGGGTTCGAATCTCGCGAGGCGGGATCGTGTATGCGCACTGCTGAGGAGTCCCACGATAGGACGAGACGGTCATCCGGTGCTTTCAGGTTTCCAACAGTGGTCTAGCTTCAATTGACTCATGATTTCAACTAGTGAAAGTAATAATAATATTTTGAAAGTGAAGTCTGTTGTGTATGCATAAATTTTATACTTTACTTAAAATTATTAGAGATTTGAATATTTTCTTTCTTTCTCTATTTTTTGTTGTTGTGTGTAAAAACGCAATTCATTGATTAGTCACAAATTGATTCAGTGTAAACTTAGGTATTAGTTTTCTATATAGTGTTAAACTTTGTTTGACACATAGACAACAATCCAAATACTCAGTTACTCTCACCCACTCTCTCTCTCTCACACACACACACACAAAGGGAGAGAGAAAGAGATAATATCAATTTCACATTATTGTGTTATGGTTAACTGTCACCTTTTTATTGTTACTACACTATAAATGATTTTTAGTTTGTAATAAAATTTATCTCTATAATCAAATTACCATACCCTAGTTTGATTAAATTCGGTTAACAACAAACAGAAATCTCTTTTGTTTTTAATAATAAGTAAAATTTAAAAAAAAATAATGTAGAAGTTATTCAGTTACAACGTAGGACCATGCACATATGTGCATCGGTTCAAGTTCCCATACATCATTATCACAACAAGATGAACACCGATTACATAGAACTAGTCACTTCAGTGGTAGTAATATATAAAAGAACGATTATGTAAGAGGATATAGTACAGGAAGAAAGAATTAGTTGGTAGAAAGAAAGATGTGAAGCAATTTTAATCTCATAGTTTAAGGGAAGGCAGAGAGTATATACACCTACGCGATTGTGATTGATTGTGAGCGATGTCACTCAGAGTCTCTAACCATTGATTACGATAGTCACGCGGACTTCAAGTACTGATGACAAGCTTTGATTTGGCCACCCCAAACTTTCTTCCAGTCATCCCTGAGACTAGCGAGCGTTGCGTGTTATGATAATCGGTGTTCAGGCATACGTAACATGTGTTGTGGTCGAACCATCTGAGTCGCTGAAGATTCACAACGTCCTCAACTGATTTACCATCATCATTCCCTAATACCCTTTGTCCAACGTCACTATTACTGATGTGGTGATCCTAGTAGATGTGAGGAATATTTCTAAGGTGTGTGTGATGAAATACTAGTAGCTTGCGAATATCTTTTCCTCTTAATTGTGACGTTTCTCAGTCGTAAAGTAGAAGAGAACGAAGTGCCGTGCAGTATACTCATCCCTTAATTGATGGACGGATGTCGCCTTGGTCATAGGTGTTGACGTAAGTTGGCGAAAGCCAAAGGAGGTTTTCGAATCGGTGGTGAGATTTGGTCAAGTACCAACGGATTGTGGCTGATGAGACTTCCAAGATAGGTGAAGTTATCAACTAGTTCGACTACTTCACTTCCTATTCTTAGTTCAGTTGTTGATGCAAGCCAGTGCTGACGCACCAACTTGCATTTAGGGGGGGGGGAGAAGCGCATCTAGAAAATATGTATCTCTTAACAGACCTAAGTCAATAACCTATAAACTATGTAGCCCACTTGTATGAGAGTTTGAACAGTATGTTGTAACTGGCGGTAACTGAACTTGTTTGAGTTATTTCCTAATCATATCAGTAAATATTGGTTCACAGTTTCTTAAGTTGTTTCAGCATTAATATTTGTATTACTAACTTAATGGTTATGTTCCACATGAACAATTCCCCGGAATCATTTATGGTAAAAAATATCTTGGCAACTTACACTTCGATTGTCCAGAAGGGAGTAGAAGAAGTGGAGTTTGTTACTATAAGCCAACGTTTGGTAGGATTTCCTTACCTTTTTAAAAAATACACTATTAAATGTACTGTTTTCAGATCATACAGTGAACTACACATAAAATGATTGGTTCGAAGTTACTGTAGCTAAATACATTTTATATTTAAGCATCCACTATTAGTGTATTTAATCAAAATTTATCAGCTTATTCTGTTCAAGAAAAACTGTCCTGCATTGAAATCATGAACTGAACCTAAAAGCAATGAACGGTTGTTTCATCTCAGTATGGGGCTACTTAGGCAGTCCGCATTCACGACCACACAAACGAGGATCAAACCCGTAACCCTCGGTCTCGCTCGCGAATACTTAACCTCTAAACTACCATTTATTTATTTATTTTAATACATAGATATTGGTACAAGGAGGCACAAATCTCACTTGATATGTGTGAGGGCTGTGATACTGACAGGGTGCGCAATCTGAAGCAGGTGGTTTTCTCAGGAGGCCACACTCGGAGCCTTCGACCTAAAGGTCTGATCCACTAGGCAGTGGAGCAACGTCAGAATATGCAGTCCCATGGTAGCCGGTGACCAACGATTAGTTCATACTCCATTTGTTCCTTCAGGATACTGGAACCCATGTGAACCATTTGTTTGGAATGATTGTTTTCCAACCCCCATGGTGGACATTCCCTGTCCACCAACCGGGTTAAAGCACCGGACATTCGCTTTTCGTCCTCTCAATTTCGTAAACAACACCCACGCCACGAGAAGGGAGTGACTAGGACTTCGCTGACAGAGGCTATATACGTGTGGCCATGTGAGAGCATTTGGATAGGGAGAGCGGACTCTCCCCACTATCGTCCGTACCAGGGCATTTGGGGGCTCTAAACTACTAAGCCATCATCTAACTGTATTCATGTCTAACCTCAATCATGTCATACTGGCCAAATTATCGTCGTCGTGATTATTGTGATCTTACATTCGTACAACTATTTTTTTGATACGAATCAACTTTGACTGACTATTTACAGATTGTTTTAACACTATTTTTTATTCAATGAATGTTATACATCGCTTTATACTTTTTAATTTGAAGTCGTAATAATAGTAATTATGTTTGTTATTTTTAAGTGAAAAGCATTCATTATCGATACTAATGTAACTCCTCTATACGTATGTGTGTGTGTGCTTGTTTGTTTATTTGTATTTGACTGTTCGGTATGTTTGTGTACACTACTAGTGACCTTGGAAGAATCAATAAGCCTTGTTTTTCCTTGAAGTCGTGACTACCTATTTATTCTAGATTTCTGAGGAAAAAAGTACGAAATAGTAGTATCATTTACTACTGATGAATGACTTGTTAGTAGTATACTATAAAATTCGTCTTTTGGTAAATTGATGAGTTAGCTAGTTATATATTTTTTTGACTGAATCTTAGAAAGGTATGTCGACTAAAAAGTTTGGTCGATCCGGTTGATAGTTTTAGAAAAGGAAGGTAATAAATTATAATCAATCTATCTAACGTTATACAAACGTGTGTTAATTCAAATCTCCATGTTCAGATTAACATAACGAGAGTTGTTAAGTTTTCTTCTTTAATAAAAGTAGATGATTAAATATCCATCTACATTTCAGATATGTTACATAAGTGACATTTGTGATCTTATGCTTCGATCATGTCCATCAACAATGTGTATGATTATTGATTGCCAACTTAACCAGTTAACGCCAATAATAGTTAGATATTTTGCTCATAAATACCTCTCGTGGAATAAGTTTAAGTTTGATATATATTGTCTGTTTACCTCACTTCTTCAGATATTCAATTGTTGATACTTATGTTTGACATTAGTTAGGGATTTCCAACTACCATCTACTACTAAATTTTCGATGGAAATCACATCGAATCAAATGTTTCATTGATTACTCACATTGCTGAAAAGTGTATTCCGTTTTTGTATGATTCCATTTGTACATTAGACAATCAGTCAGTCACAACTTAAAACCTGGTACGTATGTACATTGGTTCTAGTTGCCATACGGCATTAGCACAGAGAGATAAAATTGTCCGGCCAAATCCCAAGAATATTATAGGTAGTAATGGTATCAGTGGTACTAGGAAAGATTGGGTATCGAAGATACAGTTCGAAATAGAAATACAAACTAGTGAAATAAAATCAAAAAGCGTTATAAAGAATTCAGAAGTTCAGAGTTTGGGGGAAGACAATATTTGGGTCCGCATGCTCCATTGCAAACGATTTTGAGCCATGTCATTCAAAGTTTCCAACTATTGGTTCAGATAATCACACAAACTTCTGTCTGGTAGTCTACACCTGTTAAAATGGCTCAGTCCAATTGTCAATGGTTGCATCAGACGCTAAAGGATTAACGACCAAAGCAATCGTCTTTTAACCAATAGATCACAGATGCGAGAACTTCATTGGATGCTTTGATTTGAGGAGTCACTTACCAGTATTACTAGCTCTTATAAACAAATAGTGTAACCCTAAGTTGATTACATAAACAACTTATAATTTGTAAGTGATGTACGTTAGTAGCTGCTGTCAAACGGATCATCCATCAATGTTTTATTCTTTATTTCATGTCAAATATCTGAATGTTCATGATAACTGTTTTAATCATCTTGTTCTTAAGTTAAAATAGTTGAATTCATAAGTTGATCTAATCTAGACCACCATTAAAAACCTGGAAGCATTGGCTGGTCTTTTCGTCCTAGTATGGGACTCCTCAACAGTGCGTATCCACAACCCAACATACTGGACTCAAACCTGGAACCTTCGTGTTGCACACGAACCATTAACCTTTAGACTATTAAGTCGATGTTAGATACCGACTCAGTAATCTAGAAGTTAATCGTTTGTGTACAAGATCGAAGATCCTGAATTCGAATCAAGTGTTTAGAACCGTTGATACACACTTTTATAATCATTTCAATGTTTTCAATACAATAAGTAATTTGTACAAAATCCATATTTCATTTAGTTGTCCAGTTTTTTCATCGTAACTCAACAAATCGTGCCTGAAAGTAAAAAAAAAATCATTTATACTTAATATATTGTCACGAGGATCAGCTCAATAATATTCTTTTATTCTATGTATGGTAACTATATCAATAAATTATTTTGTTTTGTTTTGTGAATCATTCATCCATTTTCATCTATCTAATTTATTATTAACATCCCTATCGTTTATTCATTCTATTAAATTAACTCTAGAGAAATGAACATTGAATAAGTATAAGTATGAAATAAAACACGATATAACTTTTCAACTTACCTTAGTGATTATCATTAGGGTTCTTTTTCCTCTTCTTCTTCTTAAATTTAAAAAAAAAAGTATCTATGCTGAAAATTGTAAAAAATAATCAAAAAATCAATTAAATTAGATTTGTGATATCTTTTTTCGTTGTTGTTTCTGTTGCTGTTCCTATCCTAAATTTTCTATATCAAAGTACATAGTTTATAAATCTCTCTAATGGTTTAATGAAAATAAATCGTGCATACTATCTTAATAAAGTATATATATATATATATATATATATATATCTTGATAGAAAATTGAGTCTATGTACTTATTTCGTTGTTTCTATGTTAACTATAAAATAATTTGTTGTCAACTATTTTTTTATTTTAAATGAAGTCAATTTTCTCTTTTTTTCTCCCTCATTTTTGGTTGTTGTTGCTAAGTATACGTCATAAATTACATATTTTTCACTTTCTTAATAATAAAGTACATTGAATATGATCTTAATAAATGGAAAATAAAATCAATAAACATGAAATAGATTTATCATAGTGATTGTAAACAAAAAAAAACGTTAATTGAATTTGGTACCAATATAAGAAAACTAAACTGTTGATATCTTGTTAGTTTAGTAGTTTATTGTAGGTCGAATTATTCTGTTATATAGAATTACAATCTTAAAACTACTAATGAAGAAACATAATCAAATATCAAATATTGTTATAGAATGTCACGAAATGATTTTGGTTCATAGGTGTCTTCGAAATATTGCTCGTATATCATGGGACCATCGAGTAAGTAATGCAGCTGTTAGGAAACGGGTACTAGGTAAGGATGGCAAATCAATTGATGACGTAGTGAAACTTCATCAGTTGAGATGGCTTGGATACATGTTACGTATGCCCAACGACCGACTGCCTCGACGTGCGATGTTCAGTGGTATAGAAGTAGGTTGGAAGAAAGCTAGGGGCGGCCAGACCAAAACATGGCACAAGTCCATGAAGTCACTGACAAGTGGACTGAGTCATGTTGTTAGGTGTAGACTACCTGGTTGGGGACCGCGAGATGGTAGCAACCGATGGTTAGAGACCCTGAATGACATGGCTCAAAATCGTTTGCAATGGCGCAGGTGCATCCACTATTTGTGTTCTCCCAAATTTTGATCTCCTTATTCCTCCTTGTCTCTTTTTTTTCTCCTCTCAAATTTATTTCACTGTATTATACTCTTTGAATAACATCTCCAAACGCTAACTTTCCCGATTATTGTTGATACTCTTACTACCTCTACCACTACGGGATTTGAGTGGACAACTGCATCTCTATGCTAATGTGGTACGGCAACTCGAACTGATGTACGTACGTACGAAGTTCTACGTTGTTACTGACTGACTGACTCAATAACTGTTCGAAATATAGTAACATTAGACAACTGTTTCATCATAGTATACCACTCAGTCAACCAGTCAGCTACAACGTGGGATCATGCACATATGTGCATCGGTCCAAGTTGCCATACCTCATTATCACAACAAGATCAACACCGATTACATAGAAGTAGTTAGTTCAATGATGGGTAATATATAAAAGAAAGACTGCATATAAGGACATAGTACAGGAAGAAAGAATAAGTTCGTCGAGAGAAAGATATGAAGCGATTTTAATTTCATAGTTTAAAGGCAGACAGAGAGTATATACACCTATACGATTCCGATTAATTCTGAGCGATGTCACCTAGAGTCTCCAACCATTGATTACGATAGTCACGCGGATTTCAAGTACTGATGCCACGTTTTGGTTTGGCCACCCCAAACTTTTTTCAGTCATCTCTGAGACTAGTGAGCGTTGCGTGTTGTGATAATCGGTGTTCAGGCATACGTAACATGTGTTGTGGTCGAACCATCTGAGTCGCTGAAGATTCATAACGTCATCAACTGATTTACCATCATTCCTTAATAAAACCGTGCGTCCAACGTCATTATTACTGACGTGGTGATCCTAGTAGATGTGAGGAATATTTCTAAGGTGTGTGTGATGAAATACTAGTAGCTTGCGAATATCTTTTCCTCTTAATTGTGACGTTTCTCAGTCGTAAAGTAGAAGAGAACGAAGTGCCGCACAGTATACTCATCCCTTAATTGATGGACGGATGTCGCCTTGGTCATAGGTGTTGACGTAAGTTGGCGAAAGCCAAAGGAGGTTTTCGAATCGGTGGTGAGATTTGGTCAAGTACCAACGGATTGTGGCTGATGAGACTTCCAAGATAGGTGAAGTTATCAACTAGTTCGACTACTTCACTTCCTATTCTTAGTTCAGTTGTTGATGCAAGCCAGTGCTGACGCACCAACTTGCATTTAGGGGGGGGGGAGAAGCGCATCCCAAACATTCAGGAAGTTGAACTTCAGGAGCTTCATGCTTCGCAGCAATCGCTTAACTTTTAGACGGCTGGATTGATATCCTGTTGTACAATTTCATAGAGTAAATCACAATACTTTATCTTAATATGATTGTTTAGTAGATATTTAACTCCATCATACCTCTATCAAATGTTCATAATAAAACGATGCGATCTGATTTCTTTAAACTTAACTATTATCTGATAAATACTTGACATTTAAAGGGGAATCTCTAAAAAATTCAGCGTATAATTTTGTAGTAATTTTTCTAATATATTCACTCATATATTAATTTGATGTTTGGTTGTTTCGATACAAATTAGTTGCTTTCTTTAGGTATACTGTTGTATTATTATCAACTAAAATAACTTTGTACATTAGTAGATTAGGCCCTTAAATACCATGATACGTCTGAGTGTGGTAGGAATTCGCTCTCTCTCACGAAATGCTCTCGCATGGCCACGCGTATACAGCCACTGACAGAGAAGTTCTACTCATTACCTTCTCGTGGCGAGGGTGTTGTTTACGAAGTTGAGAGGATGAAAAGCGAATCTCCGGAGCTTTAACCGGGTCGGTGGACATGGAATGTCCACTTAGGGGAGTTGGAAAACCCTCATTCCAAACCAATGGTGCACATGTGCTCTAGTGTATTGAAGGAGCAAATGACGTATGAACCTATTGTTGATCACCTACTATCATAAGAATGCATCTCCTGACGTTGCTCTACTGCCTTGTGGATCAGACCTTTAGGTCAAAGGCTCCGGGTGTTTATCTCCCTTAAAGAAACCACTTGCTTCAATCTGGGCACCTGGCCAGTATCACAGCCCATACACAAATCAAGTGAGATTTGTGTGGCGCATATGTATTCGGTGCTCCGTTTGTACCAATATTTATGTGTTCAAATATAAAAATAGATGTAGATTAGTAACTAGGGTTCAGTGGTCTCAGGGTTCGACTTCCAGTCATTAGGCTGTGGGTTCGAAATCTTCACCAACTTTGGTTAGGCAACCAGCCTTTCACGCTTTGAGCATAGCTCAGAGCCAAGTAAATGAATTTGTCCTTCATCAAAATAATGTTGCACAATAATCTGAAATTCTAAACATTGTCATTTAATTTATTCATTTATCAATAAATTACCACTTGAAGTAGGTTTATATTATCCAGCATTACGAAATTTCACATCTCTACATCTAAAAAATAAGAAGATCTTACGATGAAAATGAAATGATTAGAGGTCATTGGAAACCCACTTACCAGTTACAGATTGTTGTGTCCATCTTTGTGACATGCTTTAAGTGTGTCGAATTGTGATACTATCTGATTTCCTTAGAATGAATTATATATACTGGTTTTAAACTCTATAATCTAGTAGTTAGAAATCGAAAGTCTTAACTAAAACTCAATATTTAGAGAAAAGCGAAGAATAAATTCATCTGTGCCTCAACAATCGATTTAGATCAGAATGGGTTTTGTGGAGATTTTTGAAATTTCACTGGTTGAAATCATGAGTCAATTGAAGCTAGACCATCATGGAAAACCTGGAAGCACTGGACGGCCGTTTCGTCCTAGTACGGGACTCCTCAGTAGCAGTGCGCGCCCACGATCCCGCCCCCCCTTCGCGAGATTCGCACCCAGGACCTATCAGTCTCGCGTCAGGCGCTTAACCAACTAGACCACTGAGCCGGCCGGCATCCAACGGTGTTAATGTGTAACTTCAACCAATCCACGAAGTTGCGCCACCGTACGCCATTGTCATCAGTGAGTTGATATCTCACAACAGACCTGAATGAACTCCACTGCTCACGGCTTCTCACTAGAACTCCAAGAGTATCTCCAGGTTTTCCATGATGGTCTAGCTTCAATTGACTCTTGATTTCAACCAGTGAAATCAATTTAGAGCTATGTCACATAAATTTTTTAACAGTTAATTATGCTTATTACTTGGATTTCAATCAATAATTTTTTTCACTTTTACAATTCATCTCAAACTAGCAGTTAGGATGTTATGGAATAATACTTTCCATATCCTAATTAAACCCTACTACTTCCCCAACCTACTATATTAGCTAGTATCCCATATTTTTAACGTTTGTTGCCAGGTGTGTGTTTTCTAATCATTTCAATGAATTAAGGTTTACGTCATGATTAACTTATTTATAACTTAAAACATTACACCTAATTATAGAATCACTGTTTTATTACTTTTACTGTATGTAATTAATGGACGTAAACTTCATGTCCCTTATTTTTCTGTTTCCAGTTATATTTCACTGGATTATCCTCCTTGAATGGCATCTTCAAACCCTAATCTTTCTGATTACTACTTATACTTTTACTACCTCTACCACTATGGGATTTAAATCGACAATTGTATCTCTGTTCTAATGTGGTATGGCAACTCGAACTGATATGCGTATGTACGCAGTTCTATGTTGTTACTGACTGACTGACTAACTGATATATGTTATTTGATAAATAAAAGTTTTTGTTTGTACTGCATATGATGAAACACACCACTATCAAATGTAAATATCAGGTACAGTTTCATGTACTCATCTCTTTGAGCTGAAAATTTTCTTTGAAAGTTAGTGATACTATTCGATCACATATGATGTAACACAGTTCAAATTAAATAATTAAAAAAAATCAAGTCTTTTAACTAATAAATAATTGATTATTGAGTTCGAATCTTTATCCACGTGTTACGTATATCCAACCACCAACTGCCCTGACGTGTGATGTTTTAATGGTGTAGAAGTAGATTAGAAGAAAGCTAGGGGCTAGGGGTGGCCAGACCAAAACATGGTACAAATCCATAAAGTCATTGACAAGTGAACTGAGCCATGTTGTTAGGTGTAGACTACCTGATTGGGGTCCACGAGATGATAGCAACCGATGATTAGAGACCTTGAATAACATGGCTCAAAATCGTTTGTAATGCTTCAGGTGCATCCACTCTTTGTGTTCTTCAAAATTCTAATCTCCTGAATTCTTCATGTCCCTTATTTTCTTTCCAAATTTATTTCACTGTATTATACTCCTTGAATAACATTTTCAAACCCTAATCTTTCCGGTTACTGCTTATACTCTTTCTACCTCTACCATTATGGGATGTGAATTGACAGTTGTATCTCTGTGCTAATATGGTACGGCAACTCGAACTGATATACGTATGTACGAAGTTCTACGTTGTTACTAACTGACCGAATCTTTATTCATTACCTTCTATTGTATCTGATTAGTTAATTAATAATTACCCTTAATTTTATAGGGTACTTTATTTATCAAGTATACTCAGTTGTTATGACACTATTTGATATGGTTTGATAATCTGAATCTAAATAAAAATGAAATAGGACATTATTTATTATTGATTAATAGTTAAATACTTGAATTATAATGGTCACTGCTCTCTATAATTCATTTAAAAAACTTAGCTTATCATGTTAGTAGTACAATTCTATGTATATAGTTGTTATGATTAACATTTTTAAATAAATGGTAACCTACATTTAAGAAACAAACAAACAAAGGATAGGACATTTTCAGATCTGTCACATTCAATATTCATCATTTATCTTCTTTTTTTTTGTTTTAATTTTCAATGAAGTCATTTAATTTATCTATTGAAAGATAATCTAAATTGATTAGATATCTTGTTGTTATGGCCTCATTTCTAGCACCTTCAGTAAGTCTTATTTTATCGAAAGGAAAGAT
The DNA here is from genome assembly GCF_000699445.3 of Schistosoma haematobium. Lineage (NCBI taxonomy): Eukaryota > Metazoa > Platyhelminthes > Trematoda > Strigeidida > Schistosomatidae > Schistosoma > Schistosoma haematobium. Next base: position 44,716,442 of record NC_067199.1, read on the forward strand.
AATACCTAGGGTCATTGAAAAATCGGCTGAATGTGATAAATGCACGTGATGAGTAAAAAAATGACTTACATTTCCTAGGCGTCATACATACATCACTGATGGCTTAATTTCCCAAGGGATAAATGAATGAATGAATGAGCATACATAAATGCCGATTTGGTTATTCAATAAAATTCCTTCTCCGTTCTTAGTCTTTTCATTTAAGTAATCAATTAGGATCGTGTATAGGAAGATCACGTATCGGTCTCAAAATTGGACATTGCATAATATAACACTTGTAATTAAACGATAATATATTGTGGCAATCCGCTCAAACTGCTTATATTTTAACATAGACTGACCAATTGTAGTTTTAAATATCAACAGTGAGAAAATTTATACCCTAACAAATTACTTTATTCCCAGTGAACAAGTTGATGGCTATCTAAACTCAGTAGCTTAGTGAATAATAACACGTTGATGTTTAAAACTATAGGTACTGGGTTCAAATACCACTGTAAACATCAGCACTGAGATTCAGGTATATCCGATTGAAGAATGTCAAATAAGATAAGTCTTGTCGAAATCCAATGAAACAATTTTGATTTATATTTTTTATCAACTTAGCTGGTTGTGAATTTTCATCGACGGAGATGGTTCGGCCATGTGTTACGTATACCTGAACACTGATTATCACGACGTACAATGCTCACTAGTGTTGGGGGCAGCCAAAACAAAACATCACATCAATCCTTGAAGTCACTATCTTCTAGTCTGAGACATATTGGTAGATGCATACTACTTGATTGTGGTTCGCGTGACTATTGTAATCAATGGTTAGAGACTCTAGGTGACATGGCTCAGAGTCGGTCACAATGGCGTCGGTTTATACACTCTCTGTCGTCCTTTAAACTATCAGATTAAAATTGCTTCATATCTTTATTTCAACCAACTAATTCTTTCTTTTTGTACTATATCCTTATACGTAATCGTTCTTTTATATATTACCACCATTGAACTAACTATTTTATGTAATCGGTGTTCATCTTGTTGTGATAATGTGAGGTATGGCAACTTGAACCGATGCATATATGTGCCTGGTCCTACATTGTAGCTGACTGACTGTTAATTGATTAAATCCATTATATATTGCTGTATATTTTTACAGTCAAATATTTCAGGTAGTTGACCGTTTAAACTAATTAATCATAATGACAACTATTTTTAACACTACCCAATAGAATAGTTATACTATAATGTATCCTTCATATAAAATATTATCAACATAATTTTCTCTCCCTCTCTCCATCTTATTTCAGGTTTACATGAAGATGATTTCTCTAAACGTATTAATACATTCGGTGCTAATGTTATACCACAACAACGTGCTAAAACATTTTTAAGATTAATGTGGGAAGCTTTACAAGATTTAACATTAATTGTTTTAATTGTTGCTGCATTCATTTCACTTGCATTATCACTTTATATAAAATGTAAGTTAAATTGATTTTAGTTATTGTTTTCAATATTATTATTATTATTATTATATCTTATGTTCAGTTTAATGTGATAGATGGTAACCTTAAACGGTATCGCGTATCTTGTGCTTATTGTTTCGATCTATTACAAGTAAGTCCTGAAGTGAACATTAAACTCTTGGATACATGTATATCCAGTTGACGAATGATGAATAAGATGGAATTCGATTCCTGGATTCCACTGTTATTAACCATCCATCTCTGCTTTAGAAAAAAAAACGATGCTTTTTATTTATTGGCAATATTGAAGCTAATAAGAGATCAAACAATTGCAGTCCTAAACATCACTGAAAAGATCTAAACAACCAATTTATTTGAATTAAAATCAATGTGATTTGTATTTATTTATTTTTTTGAACACATAAATACTGGTACAAGGGGGACTGTGGTACTACCCGGGTGCCCAAACCGAAACAGGTGGTTTTCTTAGGGAGCTACACTCGGAGCCTTTGACCTAAAGGTCTGGTTCAAAAGGCAGTGGAGCATCGTAAGGAGGTGCAGTCCCATGATAGTCGGTGACCAACGATTGGTCCATACGCCATTTATTCCCTCAGGATACTGGTACCCATGTGCACCATTTGTTTGGGATGAGGGTTTTCCAACTCCCCTAAGTGGATATTTCGTGCCCATCAACCCGGTTAAAGCTCCGGACATTCGCTTTTCGTCCTCTCAATTTCGTAAACAACACCCGTGATGCGAGAAGATAGTGAGTAGGACTTCCGTGGCAGAGGCTATATACGTGTGGCCATGCGAGAGCATTTTTCGAGTGAGAACGGACTCTCCCTACTCTCGTCCGTATCAGGGCATTCGGGGGCAAGGTGATTTGTAGATAATTTTTACCATTGAATATAATTTTCTCTAACTTTTCCTATAGATACTCCTTGTATTTATTTACATGATAAGAATAATTTAATCTAAGATACACGTATAATTTCGTTTATTCTTTAACTTGCCAGTATCTTTGTCTAATTGAGATAGTGGAGAAGATTTGTAGCTCAGGTGGATGATTTTCGTAGATTTTTATTCTGTCAGCTGGATGGTTTATACGCAGTTGCTTTTGTGAGTTCTTCGGTTGTTGCTACTGTGGTTGAGAATATGATCTATGTGGATCTAACTAATGTTCATGCCACTTGATGGATAACATTCTGATATCGGTTTTGAACTTCAATGCTAAAAACATTACCGAGTGAAACGCATTATAACACTCAAACGCTGAAAGATCGATTTCCTAATGTAGAAATTTTGTACCCCTGAGACATGAATGTAAAATAGAAGACAGGATGTTTTTTAAAAGATGTCGTTCTTTCAAGACTTTTTAGTGCATAAAAGACAAGTGTATTTATAAGTGTCCTATGTAACTTCGAGGTTCTTGAAGCTTATGAAGAGCAGATTAAAATTAGATAAATGAGAATTGGGTAACTGTTCATTAAGGATAGTAAAAGCACCTGGTATGGCCGAGAGTGAGTAGAGTTATCTCTCCCTCACGAAATGATCTCATATGGCCACGCGTATGCAGCCACTGACAGGGATGTCTTACTCACTGCCTTCTCTCAAAGGAAGTGTTGTCTATGAAAGTGAGAGGATGAAAGTTAGACATCCAGAGCTGTAACTGGATTGATAGATATGATTGATCCACCTAGGGGAGTTTTAAAATCCTGATTCTAAACCAGTGGTTCACATGGGCTCCAGGATCCTAAAGAAAAGAATGGCGTATAAACCTATTGTTGGTCATCGACTACCATTAGACTGTATCTCCTAATGTCTCTCTACTGCCTTGTGGATTAGATCTTTAGATCGAATACTCGGCGAGTGGTTCCTAAGAAAACCATCTACATCTGTTTGTACGCCCGGGTTAGTATTTCAACCCTCATACATATCGAATGATTTATATGGCGTATATGTATACATTGCCTTCTTGTATCAAACAAAATCAAGAAGTTAAATAGAAGTTTCTTTAGAATAGTAACATAATCATTTTAGTATTTCTCCAGCTTTTGAAGACATTTTTTTAACGAATTATTATTAAAACTTTTCTACATTGACATGTAGGTGGTATTATCAGAATGAGTTTTGTGGAGATTTTAGGAAATTTCACAGGTTGAAATCATCAGTCAGTTGAAGCTAGACCGACATGGAAAACCTGGAAGCACTGGACGGCCGTTTCGTCCTAGTATGGGACTCCTTAGCAGTGCGCATCCACGAACCCGCCCCCGCGGGATTCGAACCCAGGACCTACTGGCTTCGCGCGCGAGCACTTAGCCATTAGACCACTGAGCCGGCATCCAACGGTGTTAATGTCTAACTTCAACACCGTTGGATGCCGGCTCAGTGGTCTAATGGCTAAGTGCTCGCGCGCGAAGCCAGTAGGTCCTGGGTTCGAATCCCGCGGTGGCGGGTTCGTGGATGCGCACTGCTGAGGAGTCCCATGTAGGTGGTATATCCAGTCAACGAATGTTAAATAAGATGAAACATCTATTCGAAATCTCATCAGTATAGAGTATTATTTCATTGATAATCCAATTGTTACTGTAATTGTTTGTTTAAGTGTATATACATATATATCAATGTGTGTGTGTGTATTGAAGTACTTTTTTTTTTTTTTTTACAAAGGATTACTCTTTCATGAAACTGATTAAACTATTTATCGATTTATTATCACTTTAATATCAGAAGGGGTTTTGTGGAGATTGTAATAATTTCAACAGTTGAGATCATACCTTTGTTATGTAATACTTGTTCATTTCTTCTTTTCTGCCTACACTTTATTAGTTGACAATTAGAAATGACATATTCATTGAGTCATTATTTTACTTTCAATGATTCTTTATTATTTGGTATAACAATGTGGAGGGTTAGAAAGAGAGAGAGAGTGAGTAAGAGAGAGAGAGAGAGAGAGCATATATCTATATTAGTGAATATGTGCATTCATGTGTTGTAAGTGTTTGGATTTCGTTTAATGCTGTTGTAAGATAATGACATATTGTAACTTAATTGAAAGTATAATAAAGTTTCTAATAGCATTGGGGGTTATTTTTAGCTTTAAAAAAAAATAGTAAGATCAACGATCTAAACGATGTTTAGACATATTTTGTATTTAAGAATCAATGATACCCTACTGTTATGTCCCGATAAGCATAGTGAATGGTAAATTTTGGGATCCATTTATGGATCAATACTAAATAATTAAACTATACATATTCATGTTCCTCTTATTATGAGCTTTATTTTGACCTATGAACTATTATTATACGATTTACTATTCTTGAATTATGCCCTGTCTATTAAATACTACCTCCCACATTCACAGCCACTTTGGGCCAAATCGTGTACAAATGTTGTTTTCTATTTTGTGGTACGTGTTCTGGTCTGTTTGATTGGTATATAAATTCCGTATGATTCATATCGCAGAGGCTGAGATTGGTATTCTGGACTTAAGTGGCTGGTCTAGGTAGAAAGCATTACCGATAAGTACTCTAGACTGCTCGTAAGGGTTTTATGTGTCATTGGTCCGATCGATAATTCGCTGCTCTCTAATCGGCGGTATCGTTACGTAATACATTAACAGGGCACATAGGCCACAAGTTATAACACCTACTTTCCTATTAACAATGTAACAATGACTATGCTAGACATGTATCTCACCCTCTATGCCTAAAATGCATACCATTGTCTCTTAATTTTACAAGTTCTCTACTTTGTAGTTTCATTTTATTGTCATGGTTCCATCAATATTCTGTATAACCTAATGATAATTTTCATCGAAAATAAACAACTGACATTAGTTGATAGATTACATTTACACTTATTGAGTTACTGAATAGCTAACTGTTAGGTCTCATGCTATCACGAATTCACTTAATCTGCGAACGAGAACAAAGACTCAGTGACTAAAGACCAGTAAGCTAGCTATTTGATGCATCCCAGCCCCGCTAACTATAAGGAGAAGTTCAAACTTGGAATGGGGAAGTATATTCTGCAAAACAGCCAAAAACGAGCGATAACAATAAACACAATTCAAAACGTATATGTACAGTGCAAAACCGTCCTTGGGGTAAGTTACCGTATAGCATGCTAAAAGACTCAACGGACCATTAGCATTTAAGATATTTCCCAGCGAGAAATACGACAACGAAGGTGATAAGAGCGCCTTTGGCACGAAAATAAAGAAATTCAAATTTTCTAAATAAAATTACAAAATTAGTTCCTTTCTCAAGTGAGTTCTGGAGATCTAACATCCCCAACACTAACAATGTTCATTTACTTTTCCTACTTTTCAAGTATAGACATTCGTTGACAAATATATATATATCTTTGAACCTATTACAATCCAATTTCTTTTTCTATAATTGATTATCATATCATATACAAATGGATTCAACATTTATTAGTCAATATTTTATCGACTATTCGATACACTTACCCCCTAATGAAGGATCAGAAACATTAGAATGAAGTAACACTATTCAGAGCGTGTTTTGTATTTGAGTTTATGTTATTATTATTATTATTATTATTATTATTATTATTATTATTATTATTATTATTAGTTGGCATGATGATTTCATTTCTCTTCACTTTTTTTTCTCTCTTGTCTCGTCATATATTATCGCCAGTCTTTCTCTTTAGTCATCATTTCATTTGAAATATTCAAGACAGAAAGAAAGAAAGAAAGAAACTAAGGAAATAAATAATAATTATATATTGTTTGCCATGAAAAAAAAAGAATAGAAAAGTTCTTTTTTTTTCTTTGGAGGGAGAGAGAGAGGTGGGAAACTCTTAGTAAATGAGAGAAGAAAATCATTGAATTAGTTGCATATTTCATGTTCAAAGGGAACACTGTCATATTTTTGAGTAGTCAATAGTATAAATTTGTCTTTAGGTTGTGAATCGTCGGTTTTAGTTGTTTTTTTTTCCACTTTAATAACTGAAACTAAAAAAAAACAAATATAAGTAAATATGGATAGTGATTAGTAATGGAATCCAGTTTGACGCGCGTTTCGTCTTGTTTGGAACTCATCAGTTGAATATACCTGCATCTCAGAGTTGATATAGTCTCAGATTGAACATCAAATAGGACGAAACGCGCGTCAAACTGGATTCCACTGTTAACCACTATCCATTTTTGTTTATAATGCTTGTAAATGAAGGCAATATCCAGGCAATACACACAGTATGCACATATGCCAATAAAAGACTGATCAATTGCAGTCCTAAGTAACAATGGGAAGATTCAAGTAAAAAACAATATATCAAGTGAATTCAAAGAACAAATGTTCCAACAAATACATCTCAATTCACTCTTCACCGTTGTCAAACTTGATCACTACATTAAAGTAGTTTTACCGGACCTCACATTAAACACATACACACACACACTATTCAAAGTGAAGTACATAAATTTGTAGTTTGATTGTTCAGTTAAATCAATTAACTTGGAGACCTATTAATCCTATTTAAACTAACTATGACATAAATCTCTTCAATTATAACAACACTTGTTTGTATCCAAGATGAAAAAAGAGTATTATCACATAGTTTATTCTGTAGATAAGTCTCTTGTATTATTTGTTACTACTTAGCATAGTTTCATTAAAGAACATGGTTAGTGCCAACCAAACTAATTCGTAATATGTGTCATTTCATCATTATAATTCATAACAAATTTAGTAAAAACATAAATGTCAAGAATTCTTTTAGTTTATCGATAAATCTATCGCATTTTTACATGTGTACTGTTGAATTATCAGCAGTTCTAAAAAAAAAGAACAACAACAACTATGATGTAGAATACAATGTGACAATCCGTAAATTGATCGATTGTATATATATATATATATATATATATATATAGTGCTTTAAGATATATATATATATATATATATATATATATATATATATATAAAATGGGTTTATGTGTATTTATGTCAATGTATTTCTATCAAACACAATGTATTGCCCTCTTTATTAATATACAAAAGAAAGAATAAAAATGCCTTGATCACATTGTTCTATTTTGTTCCCATGTATTATTATTACCATTATTATTATTATTATTATTATTATTATTATTATTATTATTATTATTATTATTATTATTCAGTTTTATGATCAATTATTCATATGAAATATCTTTATATTGTACATTTCTTTTTTGAATATTTCATGAATGATTATTACCTGAATAATTTATAGTCCCTTTTTATTATTTTAATTATACTATTAGTAATTATCAGTTTAGGGGTTGTGGAGATTGTTAAGTTTTTAATTGAGATCATGAATCGATTGAAAACCTGGAAGCACTGGACGGCCGTTTTGTCCTATTGTGGGACTTCTCAGCAGTGCGTATCCATGATCTCGCACGCGAACGCTTAACCTACTGGACCACTGAGCTAGTATCCAATGGTGTTAATGTCTAACCTCAACCAATCCACGAAATTGCGTGACTATCTTCCATTGTACTGAGGTAAACACCTGTTTCTACCTGACACGGATTAGATCCACTGGTCACGACTTCTCACTAAAACTCCGAGAATTTTCTCACGAAGCTAATCACTAGTGAGCACATGGTAATTATCAGTTTAGGGGTTGTGGAGATTGTTAAGCTTTTGATTAAAATCATGAACCGATTGATGTTAGATCACCATAGAATATTATTATTAAATGATAAATGTATATTATGAAAATGATAATAAGAAATATTGAAAATGTAACTGTTAAAATATTGATTATTGAAATTTTGAATAATTAAAGATTAGTATAGTTGATAGGGTACTTTGATAATTAGTTTAAAGTCAGTTCTCTTTCTCTTTTATATGACTATGTATCTATGGATATGAATGTGATTTTCACTTCCCGTTTGCTCACATCATAGAAGGTTAGTTCTTTCTAAGATAGGTCATTTGAGAAGGGTTCTAGTGACCTGGTACCGTGATCATAGAATCTAAGGGATAAATGCTTGAAGTTTGTGGAAAGTGTGTAATGTGTTGATTTTGTTTTTCCAAATGGTCTTATTGTCAGGGAAGGAAATCTCGGGTGTAAGGTGAAATGTAACACTTTTAAGATCAAGCTTTTCTAAACACCTCCTTTTGTTGTGGGGAAGGAACATCGCTGTAGATGCTGGTTACCTGCGGGAAACGTCTTTCTACTGTCATACATCAAGACACTTAACAGTATGGCTCCATCCTCGGAACGTGACTTTATTGTTTTCAGTTCTACCGTTCCCTATTTGATTTGTCTTGAATAGTAGGAACTAAAAGATCATAAATCACAATTTACGTCATTTTTTTAATACTTTTTCACTAACACTTCATCATAGTAGGCTATTTTACCAGAATGAAATCCTTGCGAGTCTATGTTCTTTTAGAAATTTTGAGTGACCTTTCCTCAATCATTTATGTATGAAGACTAATAAGTAAAGATTAAATGTAGAAAATAGGATTCGTGGGTAAAACAAAATTGAATTTATGAAATAGTATGTTGGATAATTTTTAAAAGTCATGATCTGGAAGACGATAATGATTGATTCATCAACATATGCACTGTTGAATTAATTGAAATGTACATTAATTAATATTTATTGGACTGAATCGTATGATAGAATTTCTTCAAAAATTTAACATATCTTGGTTTGCCGTTTGTCGATCGTATCAACCATAAAATCCTTTTTTAAAAGTGTTTGTTTGTTGTTGGTAACATATAGTTGGTCTGTATCATCTGAAGTAGTTTGGAATCGTTATGTATACCCAACTAATGCCTACCTGAACGGATGATGTTGTTTGATATAGAAGTAGGGTGGAAGAAAGTCAAGGTTGACCAAACAAAGACTTGGCATGAATCCATGAAGTCATTGAAAATTAGAATGAGCCATGTAAATAAATACTGACTTCCTCATTGGGGTCAGAGCGATTATTTCAAAGATTATTTGGAGATGTGAATGAAAATCATTCTTGATAGCTCAGATTCATCCACTCTCTATCCTGCCTTCGAATCTGAGTTCCTATATCTCATCAAAAATATTATATACCTAATCTTTCCTATGACTGGTACTACTTCTGCTACTCTATGATTTATCTTGATAATTTTATCTCATCGTTCTAATGCAGCTTTAATCGATGGAGATGTGTCAGGTTCTACTGAGTGATAACGTCATAAGCAAAAAAGAATAAACTTTAATATATATTAATGATGATGATGATTTGGCGCCGTTAATATCGGTTTCATCTATAAATTGCATGTCTATTCATCAATATTTAAATCATATTTTTACATAGAATTTTTTATCAATTAAAACTAATCAGAAATTCACTCATAACTTCTCAGACATGAATTATGCTACTCATACATTATTTCAATAGTATAATTCATGTAGTTCTCATAGGATATGTATTATAAATAAATTTAGAGTCATCGCCTCACTGAGCCTTGCGCTATACTTCAGATACTCGTTAAGAACCTTCAACTCAAATGTTTCAATATAGTGAAACATTCTGAGCAAACATTTACGTTAATAGTTCTCAACGAGTATCTGAAATATAGCTCAAGGCTCAGTGAGACAATAGCTCAATTCGTTCTTTCTTTATTTACCAAATGTCAAAATGGGAATTTTCACTGTAAATAAATTTGTTGATTATATGTTCTAGAATAATGCAATAATCAGATAAACCTTGTTATTTCAGTTGTTCCTTGGACTACTCTTCTTACATAATAATATTTAAATACTTTAATGTAATTCATTGTATATCTGTATCCAATTATCAATGAATGATAGAACTGAGTTACATTTTATTTAAAATCAATTACCATTATTATTTGTTTGTTTTTTTCTGGTCACAGACTAAGGGTGTGTCTATATTGTTTAGTGTAATAATAAGAGTAGAATAGGGTACTAAACACTAAATCAAGACTAATCAAATGATTATTGATCAGTTAAATGTTAATCTTCTTGTTAGATCATAAAGAATTAACAATTGTCTTGAAGTTTTACTCTGAATGGGTCAAAACAATGGGTTTATTATTTATTTATTTATTATTTTAACACATTGATATTGGTACAAGGAGGCACCAAATACATATGCTCCACACAAATCTCATTTGATTTGTGTGAGGGCTACGATACTGTCCGGGTGCCCAAACCGAAGCAGGTGGTTTTCTTAGGGAGGCCACACTTGGAACCTTCGACTTAAAGATTTGATCCACAATTCAGTGGAGCATCGTAAGGAGATGCAGTACCATGGTAATCGGTGACCAATAATTGGTTCATGCTCCATTTGTTCCCTCAGGATACTGGAGACCATGTGCACCATTGGTTTGGAATCCGGTTGAAGCACCGGACATTCACTTTTCGTCCTCTCGTTTTCGTAGACAACACTGCGGCCACGAGAAGGTAGTGAGTAGGGATTCCATGACAGAGGCTATATACATGTGGCCATATGAAAGGATTTGGAGAGGGAGAGCTGACTCAGCCTACTCTCGGCCGTACCAGGGCATTTGGGGGCAAAACAATGGGTCATAAAAATGATTAGAATAGAATATCTTTTTATCTTACAACATTCTTGGTTCATTAAATGTAATTTTTGTTTTTTTCAAAAATTTGATTATCACCATCAATTCATATCAGATAAAGAATCATTGAATGTCAATTTATGAATGATTGTGTCTTATGATCATTTGATTTCATGATATCTTAAGACTATTTGTTGAGTTGATATCTAATCATCTCATATATACTTTCTAACGTCATTAAAACTACGATTTGTTATTATTGAGAGTTATGTTGACTGTTTTGATTTTAAATCAGTTAACTCTGTTGGTAACAATTTCTTGTTTGGAACTTGGGAAAATGCGACTTGAAGCGTATCCATTATGAAGTGAATAATAACGATTATTATGATTGCGTAGTTTTATGGAAGTATCATACATTTAAAGGGTAGTTTGCACCATGAACTGAATACTGTTTATTATAGTGTCTGGGGATTGCTAAAGAGGCTTAAAATAATAAGGGATGAAACGATTTCTCAATTTTGTTCAACATTTATGCAGTGGACACGAATTCCTAATAAATAGTAATTTCAACAGATTATAATTGAACAAATCAATTTTGATGTGATTTATTTCTCAGGTATAAATTTTCTATACTTGGTTTTGATAAAAACACTTCCTGTGGGTAATATGATGATACTTTCCTCTTTTCCAAATATACCCAAGTGTGTGAAACATGATTCAAGAACAACTTGTTGAAAATGGAATCATATTTTCACTGGTGGTTAGCATCGAGAGGTGATTCTCGAAGTTCTAGTGAGAAGCTGTGACCAATGGAGTTCAACTGCGTCGACTGTGAGAAAGTCACCCATTTCAGACAATGGATGGAGTGTTACACAACATCATAGATTGTTTGAAGTTAGACATTCACACTGTTAGATGCGGGCTTAGTGATCTAGAGGTTAAGTACTCATATGAACCAGAGGGTCCTGGTTTCTAATCCCATGTGCGGGTTCGTGGACGCACACTGTTGAGGAGTTCCATACTAGGACGAGATCACTGTTCAATGCCTCCAGGTTTACAATAATAGTCTAACATTATTCACTTCATGATGTCTATAAAAAACATAATGAAAACTGAGTGTTGTAATTAAGATACCATTCCAAAATGTTTGACTGATTTACTCTGGACAAGTTTCATGTTTACGTTTTTGAACCTAATTTACTGTGTAAGGGACTCTTCTGTTGCTTGACATTGGACGTTTTTGTTGTTAAAATATTATTGTCACAAGCCAGATTATATTAGACATCCACTAATAACCAGGAAGCACTGAACAACGATTCCGTCCTAGTTTGCCATCATTACTGCTGAGGAGGATAGTGCATGAATGTCACACAACATCGTGAATTGACTAAAGTTGGTCATGTACACCATTGATCTAGAGGTTAAACGCTAGCACATGAGACCAAAGGTTTTGAGTTTTTCCCTCTGTGTATACGTCGAGAAATCACATATTAGGACCAAAACAAATATCATTTATTTATTTATTTATTATTTAAACACATAAACATTAATACAAGAATACACCAAATACATATACGCAACATAATTCATTCGATTTATATGAGGGCTGGGATACTGCCCGGATGCTCAAACCGAAGCCGGTGTTTTTCTTAGGGGCTTACAACCGGAGCCTTTGACCTAAAGGGTCTGATCCACAAAGTAGTGGAGCAATATCAGGAAATACATTCTCATGGTAGCCTCCATTTGTATCCTTGGGATACTGGGATTCATGTTCACCATTGGTTTGAAATGAGGGTTTTCCAACTCCTCTAGGTGGATCCACTATATCTATCAATTACTTGTTAGTTTATATTCATTATTTATATCATCAAACTATTTCCGAAATCTAATCATTTTCTTTTTAAAATTTTTATTTAATGAGATCATTTCTTTTCTTTTTTAACCCTTAAATTTATTTTCATGTATTCTTTTCTATACTTGGTAACAAATGAATATCATATCAATAATATAATTATATTCTATACAATAAGAATTCTAGAGTTACTTTGTTTACTGATGTATTCAATCATCTTCTGATTTCGTGTTATTATTCTTATTATTATATGTGTAACGAATATTTAATTAACTTATACAATGGATTATATTTACATTCAATTAACGCTTATATTCATATCCCCTCTCTCTCTCTCTCTCTCACTCACTCACACACACACACACACACACCGAAACCCAGAAACACACACATACACACAGGTTAATTAACATTGAACTTTTTTTTTCGAATATTCTTTTCAATTTATTTCAGTTTCACCTTTTTTTTGTTCATTTTCATTGATAATTCTTTTATTCATTTAATATTATTATTATCTTCTCAATAGAGATTGTTGATTATATACTTTCTCTGGTGTTTGATTAGTCTATTTCGATAATAATAATAATAATAATAATAATAATAATAATAATAATAATAATAATAATAATAATAGGAATGATAATAATAACAATAATAGTAATAATAATAGTAATGATAATGGTAATAGTAATAATAATAATAGGAATCATAATAGTAATGGTAATAGTAATAATAATAATAGTAATGATAATAGTAACAATAGTAATAGTAATGATAATAATAATAGGAATGGTAATAATAATACTAAACTAGATGGACATGTATTTGTGTGTAGAATGAGATAGATTTGTGTAATTGAATAGTTGAATATAAAAGTCACGCATACGTTACAATTTTTGCCATTTTGAAAGATTTATTTACTTCCTCTAGAGAATTAACTGTTTGTATGTTTGTTTGTTTTTCTATTTGTTTGTACTGTAATCTTATTTATTTATTTTCATTATCAGTTAATCTGGAATATATGTGGAAATAATAATGATGATGATAGTGATCTCAGAATATACACATGATGACCTCTTTTTTTATTTTATTTCTGTTTCATTTCATTGTCAGCAGGGGTTTGTGGAGATTTTAGAAATTTTCATAGATTGAAATCATGAGTCAGTTGAAGCTAGACCGACATGGAAAACCTGGAAGCACTGGACGGCCGTTTCGTCCTGGTATGGGACTCCTCAGCAGTGCGCATCCACGACCCCGCACCACGCGGGGCTCGAACCCACGACCTACCGGCTTCGCGCGCGAGCACTTAACCATTAGACCACTGAGCCGGCCGGCATCCAACGGTGTTAATGTGTAACTTCAACCAATCCACGAAGTTGCGCCACCATATACCATTGTCTAGCTTCAACTGACTCATGATTTCAATCTGTGAAAATTTCTAAAAATCTCCACAAACCCCTTCTGATAATAATCATCTGCTCACTAGTGACTGACTTCAAGAGATACTCCTGGAGTTCTAGTGGGAAGCCGTTACCAGTGGAGTACAACCAGGTCTGCTGTGAGATATCAGCTCACTGAAGACAATGGTATATGGTGGCGCAACTTCGTGGATTGGTTGAAGCTACACATTAACACCGTTGGATGCCGGCCGGCTCAGTGGTCTAGTTGGTTAAGCGCCTGACGCGAGACTGATAGGTCCTGGGTTCGAATTCCGCGAAGGGGGGGGCGGGACCGTGGATGCGCACTGCTGAGGAGTCCCATACTGGGACGAAACGGCCGTCCAGTGCTTCCAGGTTTTCCATGGTGGTCTAGCTTCAACTGACTCATTTCATTCTCTCAAGTTATTATTCTTTGAAGGGGTACTTAAAAAGCTTATAACTTAAGGCTATATCGAAGCGATCCGCATAGGATGCACATATGCCAACATGAAATTGATCAATTGTAGTCCCAAATGTCTTGGTATGGCCGAGAGTGGGGTGGACCCTCTCCAAATGTTCTCACACGGTCACGCGTATACAGCCTCTGCCAGGGAAGTCCTACTCACTGCCTTCTCGTGGCGTGGGTGTTGTTTACGAAAATGGGACTGCATCTCCTCACGATGCTCCACTGACTTGTGGATCAGACCTTTAGGTCAAAGGGTCGGGGTGTGGTTCTCTAAGAAAGCCACCTGCTTCGGTCTGGGCACCCCGTCATTATCACAGCCCACACACAGAAATATAGTGTGGTGCATATATATTTGGTGCCCACTTGTACCAATATTTATGTGTTCAAATAAATAAATAAATAAAAATAACAATGGAAAGATATAAGTAATAGACAACACCAAGTGAATTTAAACTTCATCCCGTTGCACAAGCAGGTGGCTATCAGGACTCTGTAGCTAAGTGGATAAATGTGATGACGTTTGAGGCGAACGGTATTAGGTTCAAGTCTTGGAGTGAACATCAACTCTGAGATTCAGATACATCCAGTTGACGAGTCCCAAATAGGGTGAAATGCGAGTCAAACTGGATTCTACCGCTAGCCACTATATATCTTTGCTTAAAAAGTTTGTGACTTAAGCCTATATCGAAGTGATCCTCATAGGATACACATATGCCAACGTGAAACTGATCAATTGTAGTCCTAAATAACAATGGCAAGATACACTAAAATAACACTAAGTGAATTTTTTTTACTTTATTACTTTAAGTGGAAATTTTTAAATCGAAAGTTTGTCTGATTTTTAAAAACTTAATCATTACAGATGTAGGATCTAATAGAAATTGTCACAAATAAAATATAAAAAAACATACGGTATAAAATATTACTGTGCTTCTGTTTGGACACCGAGACAGTATTCTAGCCTTCAAACAAATCAATTAATTTATGTGGTGTATATTGATTTGGTGCCTTGTTGTACTAATGTTTATGTGTAGTGCAAAATGAATAAAATGATTGAAAGAATAGGAGGTTAGGAATGTGACTTAAATCAATATTTAGATAGATAAAGTACACCACTGTGATTGATATTCCCTATATATCCTTTAAACTCTTCAACTATTGATTAAGAGTGTTATATGATGTTCAACCAAGAAGTTTGCATCTATTGATCAGTAACAGTCAATAATTTCATCTACTGATGTAACATATTGATTTACCTATAACAGAATGAAATTATCTAGATAATCACTAAAAATCAGTATTTTTCTCACTCACGCGATACCTTATATACGAACATTGATGGTCACAAAACCTAGCTAGATCTTGTGTTTTTTCCGCTGACTATCCCTAACCAGTCAACATCAATACCAAAACAGACCAGATACTTATCATTGGAGCAATAGTGACAATATCGATAGTACTAGCAACAGGGAATTAAAAGTAATTAATTGTTAAAAATAAAATGCTAAAATCAAATCAGGGAATGAATAGTTTGTTCAAGAGTTTGACTTTTAAATGAAACTAGAAAATAATTGGAAATTTTTTTTACCATTCTACTGGTAATTTTTTAAAACTAGTTGATTAGGCGCCTGGCGCGAGACTGACTGGTCCTGGGTTCGAATCCTGCGGAGTGCGAGATCGCGGATGCGCACTGCTGAGGAGTCCCAAACTAGGACGAAACGGCCATTCAGTGCTTCCAGGTTTTTTCATGGTGGTCTAGCTTCAATTGACTCATGATTTCAATCAGTGAAAAACATAATACTTAGAAAATTCCAGCTTTAGATCCTTTCCCTACTATGTCCTTTGAACTTAAAGCCGATAGTCAACCTTGTTTCTTATAATTCAAATCAACGATTTCATGCAATATTTTTCTGTGCCTTCGTAATCTCATATTGCATTTAATTTGTAAAATATATTCTAGTCATTAGGTCTGACCTAACATAAAAATGGGCTATTTAATCAATCTATGTTAATGCAGAAGCATAGAAAACATTGAAGTCCAAAGAATACCAGAGAATTACTGAATTCATTACGATAACATGGATTCTGTTTACCAACCTATATGAAAAAGGTTAAACAAACACGTTACCACTGATATTGCAGGAAGGGGACGTCGAGTGGAGTGATTTGGTGAGGTTGCGTTGGAGAGAATATGTGAGATATGCCTGGTGCTGGGAGATATCGAATTTAGATGACCCGGGAGGTCGACACTGCTACGGAGTCCATCACCTTGGCGGACTGTAAATTTTGACAGAGAGTGATTCACAGACCGGAGCAAAGAGGGAAGCGACACGGTAAGCTGAACAACTACAAGAGCGACTGTTTAAAGGGAGAGCGAGTGTTGTTTATTCTACTTATACTGATAGGTATAAGTAGCATGCAGCAGCAATCAGAAGTGGAATTCCTGCCAGCAGAAGACTGAATTCAAGTGAACAGGAAGGCAAACACATTGCAGTTGGAAGAACCATGAAGCGTGTAAAGGACAACTAAATGAACATTTGCAAATAATGTATTTAAAGTATGATTTTTGAAAGAAATAATAAATTGGTTTGCTCCACCCAGGTTCTCATTCACTACAATATCACTCAAAAAAAATGTATAGTCAAATAAAGCGGACAAAATCTCTGAAGGCAACCGCCTGCAGAAATGGCTATCAAAACAGGCTGGTTTAATGCCTATAGATTAATTAAACTGTTCATTTCTATATGAATTTTGAACACCGATTACCACGATGCACAATGCTGACTAGTGTTGGGAATGGCTGGAAGAAAGTTAGGGGTGGCCAAATCAAAACGTGTCATCAGTGCTTGAAGTCCGCGTGACTATCGTAATCAATGATTAGAGACTCTGTGTAACATGGCTCAGAATCGATTACAATGGCGTAGGTGTATACACTCTTTGTCTTCCCTTAAACTCTGAAATTAAAATTGTCTCATATCTTTATTTCTACCAGCTAATTCCTTCTTCCTGTACTATATCCTTATTGCAATCTTTCTTTTATATATTACCACCATTGAGTTAACTGCTTCTATGAATTCGATTTTCATCTTGCTGTGCTAATGTGGTATAGCAACTTGGACCGATGCATGTATGTGCCTGATCCTAAGTTGTAACTGGCTGACTTCTACATTAATTAAATATTGATGCTATGTAGGATGGAAACTATGTATTTATCTTCTACCTACATAAATCCATTTTTGATGTACTCATTTTTAAGTTACATTTTTGTGTTTATGATGTCAAATAATATTACTCAGTTGTTTATATCGAGTTAGGTAGAACGAGAAATGAACTAATTATCTATTGGTTAAAACTTGATTGTTAGTCATTCAGTTGTAGGCAACGTAAAGCCTGATACAGATGTGCATTACTTCAATTTAGTATAGCATATCAAAATGTAGAGATAAAGATTAAAGAAATGAGTAACAAATGAGTCGAAATTAATGTAATATGAAGACTAAACATCAGTAATATGAGTTGAGAAGCGAAAATAAATATGAGGTATGTATAAAGGATTATTGGAACTGATGATCTGTTAAATGATGGATGAATGAATCCGTGCCACTGTATTCGATTACAAGTCATATCACTCAACATCTTCAACGTTATCACTTGGACATTAATTATATGTAGTCTGCGTCTACCAACAGTTAATAGTTTCATAAATTAATACCATATTTTGATTTGAACGCTCATTAGAATTAATATACTTTAATCTTACTAAACTTATTATAAGTATAGAGTTGTAGACATTGTTGTGTTTTAGTTGAGATCATGAACCGATCAATGTTAGATCATCATTGAAAACCTGAAAGCTCTGGATGGTCGTTTCATCCTAGTATATGACTCCTCAACAGTGTACAACCACGATCCTGCAACACGGGTTTCAAACTTATAAACTTTCGATCTTGCTCACGAACATTTAACCTCGAATTCCGTGTACGAGATTTGAATGCATTCTGTTGAGGAGGATGAAACGGCCATCCAAAGCTTCCAGATTTTTAATAGTTCTCTAATATCGATCGGTTCATGATCTCAGTTAAAACTTATTATAGTTTTCCATTTATGTTAAAAATACTTTTTTGAAAAAATACAAAGAATATAAGTAGTATATTGTTAAAATATCTTACTACAGTAGTACTAATATTAGTAATACTACAAGTAATCGTAAACATTTATCTAAAAACAAACATTCTCTGTTCTATGTTACTATCGAATTAGTTATACATAAATATATAAATACTGTACACTACTACATTGTTCGACTATATATTCATCATCATTGTCATTATGTTGATGATTATGCAAATTTATTCTACCGGTCATTTTGTTCTCTCCTTTACCATCTTTATATATATATATTCCTTTTGATTAGTATTGGTGTTTCATAAGAAAAAACACCTTCTGAATTATAGATTTGCCAATAAAAAAAATAGTTTGACCTCTCGCTGGTTCTCGGTAAAAGATGCACGTTTATGAATATTTGTTTTGTATATATATTTATACACATAAGAGATTCTCTGCCAATTCATCGGTACTTGAATCTCACTTTTATATTTGCATTTCATTTTCATTACGTCACCATTATCGTTAAGATTATATATATATGTATGTAGATACACACACTGTGGCTGCATTCTTCCAGTTGAAGACTGAATAACAGACTATTTATGGTAGAAAATTCCTCTAAACATGTATATGTATCTGTGCTCGTTTATGTTTATATGTGCCAAATGCTTAATATATATGTGCAGATATATTTACTTGTGCACTTTTTTTTCAAGTTAATTTAAATAATAATAATAAGATTTTTTTTTGGATTTAAGTGTACCGACTTCAGATCACTATGACTAATAGAGGGTTTGATGGGGGGGGGTGTATTTTGTCATAAACATTGTATTTCATTAAAACATTTCAAAGTTTAATATAAACAGTTTGATCATTAAGTCAATTGAATTAACATTTCGTAACTGACTATGTGAATATGTTGGTTTATTGTCTGAATTCAGCTGAGTGGATAACGCGATAACGGTTGGAACGTCTGGTGCTAAGTTCCAGTCCCACAGTGAACATCAATTCTTGGGTGCAGGTACATCCATCTGACGAGTCCTAAATAGGACGAAATATGCGTGCTGTATTCCACTGTTAGTCATCATCCATTTCTGTTTATTAAGTTTATGACTTAAGACAATATCGAAGCAATCCGCACAAGATGCGCATATACCAATATGAGACTTATCCATTGCAGTCCTAAACATCAATGGGAAGATTCAAATAAACAATACAAAAATGAAATAAAATAAAATTGTCTATACGCCATAGGTTTTTACTAGTCTATTCAACCTGTAGCACAGATACGATATTCATCTAAATATACTGAGCATTTGATCTACTCTGTATTGTTCTCCTTATGAAACATTGTACATGTATGAAACGACTGAAAATACTAACATCTAATCAATTTTTTGAAGCATTGCACGCGTATATTCAGAAAATTGAACAAACAATGGCGAGATTAAGCATAGGGTACTAGGTGAACATGGTGGATGTTTTTTGACTAAGGGTGACTGAAATATGTATTACATATGGATAATCGCTGTTATCCTGCAATATGCGTTGTTCACTGATGTAATAGGGGGTTAGAAGAAAGATAATTAAAATTAGTCCATGAAAACATTGACTTATTGATCTAAGCTATATTGATAGACGAAGACTACTCTACTTGTTTGGGATCCTCATGATTATTGTAACTAATTGTTGTAGGTGTTAAGCGCTATAATTTAAACTTGGTTGCATGGGTACATATCCACTATTAAAGCAAAAATATATTGGAGTACATTTGCTCCAACGGTTTAAATTCATCTGTACTGTATCTATCTCACCATAGATTTGCTTTAAGTCTTGTCTAACATAAATGTCAGCTTGAGTTTATCCCCCTTTTCTAGCATTTAGGGATTAAAATTGACGGACTATTCATCCCTTTTTTCCACTGCTCTAACTTTATCAAAATACACTACAAAGAAAATATTATGTTTTCTTTAATTAGATTAAAATATATTTAGATGGAACGTGTTGTTGTTGACTTCATCTTTCCATCTTCGTTCGATTTAACTCTTTATTGTTGTTTTCGTTATCCTCGTTAATGTTGAGTATCTTACCCTATATGGTTTCTTAACAACTCTTACTTTTTCATCTCTCACTTATGATCATAACAGTAATATCGATAATAAGTATAATAATAATGCTTGGTACTAGTTCTGAAATTAACACATTACACTACCAGTTAATTCATTACCTTTAATCTCTCTTTTTCTCCCTCTCTCCCAAAGACTATAATTATTATCATATCTATGTGTGTATCTTCTTAATCGTCAACCTCATTTTGTATTCTGTTTTCTTTTATCTCCCCCCCATATATTTTGTTTTTTTTTAACACGCTCTTCTCTCTCGAAATAATAACTTGATAGAAATAAACAAAAACCAGGGTTGTTTTTTTGTTGTTTTGTATTTTACTAACTTCTTTATTCACTCACTCACTCACTCACTTATCACTAAGATGATGATAGTTGTTGTTTAGTATTGCCGATGGCGATGGCGACGACGGTGATTATTTACTAGTTTATTATATTCAACTCTAATGTATTTTCAGTTGAGTTGTTGAATAAATACTGATGTATTTTGTTTGTTTTTTATTTAGTTTATAACACCATTCTCCTATATTTCTTATGTGTGTG
Organism: Schistosoma haematobium; assembly: GCF_000699445.3. Lineage (NCBI taxonomy): Eukaryota > Metazoa > Platyhelminthes > Trematoda > Strigeidida > Schistosomatidae > Schistosoma > Schistosoma haematobium. The sequence continues at coordinate 44,737,969 of NC_067199.1, forward strand.
TGTGTGTGTTTGTTTAGTCAGTTAGTTGACGATCAGTTATGAAACAATCCAGTAGTACAGTCTTGCATAAAAATATATCATGAACCGATTGATGTTAGACCACCATTGAACACCTGGAAGCACTGGACTGCCGTTTCGTTCTATTGTGGGACTCCTCAGCAGCGCGCATCCACAATCGGAGTTCTAGTGAGAAGCCGTGACCAGTGGGGCTAATCCGTGTTGGATAGGAACAGGCATCTACCTCAGTACAATAGAAGATGGTCGCGCAATTTCGTGGATTGGTTGAGGTTAGACATTAACACCATTGGATGCCGGGTCAGTAGTCCAGTAGGTTAAGCGTTCGCGCGCAAGACTGAAGGCCCTAGGTCCGAATCGCGCGAGCGGGATCATGGATGCGCACTGTCACTGAGGAGTTCCACAATAGGACGAAACGGCGGTCCAGTGCTTCCAGGTTTTCAATAGTGGTCTAATATCAATCGGTTCATGATTTCAACCAAAACTTAACAATCTCCACAACCCCTATACTGATAAAATATGTGTATATTTCGATAAAAGTGTAGAATCATGTTCTAATTTACGATTTAAAATAAGTAATGAATATGTGTCTCGAACATCTTTCGATTGATTTCAATTCTAGTTATTTAACGTCATCAACCATAGAATACAATTATCTTGCAGATTGTCTGCATATCGCACAATATTTCTATCTAATACCCTACGAGCAACTTCAACTCAACAACGTGCTTTTGATATCCCGTAAACAGTTTTCAGCTAAACTGTTTTATTCGAAGGTTAATAATACTACTACTACCCGATTAGGTTATAATGAGATTAGGTTTTATACCTGAAACTAGTTATTTCATACCTGGATGTCTTAACCACAAAACGTCGTCGCGGCGAGACTATAATTTATGGACGAATCAATCAGGTAGAAGATAACAGGTCTCGAATTTTGGCGCTCAATTCACTTATCCATTGGGTTAAATTGAGTTTTAGCATTATAGCTGATGTCAGTTCGTGGTAAAAACCTTATATCTAATTCCTAACCTTAACCATCAACTGAAAATCATAATTTTAATCCCCCACAATGTTTCATAACCCTCATATGGTCCTAGTTACTAGGTGGAAACTCTCAAGATTCAGCATCTCTCAAAAGTCGTCCATAAATTATAGTCTCACCCATCGTCGCTCTATATAGTTCATAATAGTTGGTATTTTCTTTTCTTTATGCAGTACTGAACGCTATGACTCGCTAATTGTATACATCATCCGCTATTGATCACTAATGATTTATGATGATAAACAAGGTTTTCTTAATGTAAACTAGATCACTAATTATTATTTTTCTGGATTGCTAAGTTATAGGTTCAAACCTCCTCTTCCTACCCATCAGTTAAGCCAACCAAGTAGTGTTGTAGTGAACGAGAACACCAAAAGGGACTACTAAAATTTTCATAATATCTTGATAAAATCTGATAATCATACAGTAAATACGTTATTTGCAAAATATCCATCAATTGTCTCAGACATTATTGTTCCTTCGTTTCCACAGCAATTATTCTCTATTCTCGTTCTCTTCTCTTCTATTTTCTCAACGTTCAGTTACCAGGCATTCCATTTTTGATTGGTGATACATACTACTTATATTTATCGATATCAGTAACACACTCTACATTATTATTGTTATCCCCTCTTTTTTCCTGTTTACTGTTAATCTCTATTGAATGATGTTGATTACATCGTATTATTCCTTGAGATGTATATTTTATTCATCTGATACACTCACAGATAAGATATTGAATATATGAATGTTCCAAATCATGATAACATTTACTTGGATAATAGTAATAACCAAAAGAATCATAATAATTAATATTTATTGTATTTAGAAATATTGAAGTAGAGAGAATATCATGGATTGTTTTATTCAAGTTCGTTGAAAGTTCCCTCAATTTTTTTCCAGTCAGTGATAAAAAAATATTTTTGAAACAATAGTTTACACACGCATTTTCCACTTTTTTTCTCCCCTCCCTCCCCCCTCTCTCTCTCTCAGTTTCAATATGTGACCTTAATAGAGCATAAATCATTTAGTGAGAAATTACAGTGTATAAAAAGATCAGATTATAAATTGTGATCTGTTAAATGTGTGTTGTTATATATTGACATTAGGGAGAATAATAAATAACTTTCTGTCATAGAATATACGTTTTTTTTTGTGTGTGTGTGTGTGGCCTGTTCATAATTTTTTTTATTTTTCGTTTTGACTTTGTCATTTTATGTGTTAAATGGATTATCAGATCATCCCATTTTAGGATAATAAACTTAGTGGTATAGATAGTAGGATATGAACTTAGAGATTAGAGTGCCTACTACTACTACTACTACTTTATGTGAAGCCTGAAGGATCTGGGTTCAATTTCATTTATAGTTGTTGTTATGCATTGCTGAGGATTCTTATACACAGTTGAAATATGTAACCCATATTTCTTGGTTTTAAATGGTTATCTTATTAAGATCAATCCGGGATATAAAATAACAATAATAATAACCATACTTGTTGTTTCATCATTTAGCTAATTAATCAAGCTTAACAGTGGAATTGAAGACAACCGTTTCGTCTTTTTTTTGAGATTTGTCATCTGGATGTTTCTGAATCTTGAAGTTGAAGGTCACGCTGGGACTCGAAACCTGTTCCTGTTTTTCTTCAAACGCTCAACATATCTATTTGCCTATTGAGTTCAGATAATCACTGGCTTTTGCAAAGGGAATAAAGTATAATTCAGTTTTAAGGATTAGATTCTTCCCGTTATTGGCGTTAAAAACTGTAATTGATTAGTCTCTTTTAACATATATGCATCATGAATGAATTGCCTCAATAATACCAGTTATTTACGAGTATTTTAGTAATATTGGGTAGCGGCTAGAAGTGGAAAAAGATCGGTCATTTTCAGTGCTTAACATCAACTGGGTGATTGAAACAAGTTTTATAAATGAATTCTCGTTCATTCGGTTGGTCAATTACACATGTACTATACATGTCCATCCATATCTGGTCTACAAATTGTTTAGGTAACTAAATCAAAACGTTCAGTTGATTCATTGACTGTTGATCAGAGTCATATCCTAGTTGAAGCCCCTTGCTCATTATCTATACTTTGTGACCTTGGATAACAGACAGTTGAATTGACATATATCTATTCAATCCTCAATTTTAATACTATTTCAGACTTTTCAATGCTAAATTATCAGTGGTTTGTGTTAAGTTATCTATATTGAATTCTTCACTGACATTCGTGCTTCATCTTGTTGATCTTTTTCTCTTTGTCAATCTTTCTTCTACCATACAAAGATGTATTGTGACATCAAATCCTGTTTGTTATTAGATTGTATATTGTATCAATGATCGATTCCTTCTGATATGTATCAAATATTTTAGAACAAAACTATAGGCAGACGCTTATTTATTAAGAGGAATAAAAAAAGCTTTACATAATAATACGTATACATATACTTCGATCATCCATTGGCATCTCACAGTGTGTTTTGCAATTGAAACTATCTTCTCATTTGATTATCTACTCTGTTTTGCCTACGTCATATTTTCAATATTTTGAAAACTTTGACGCCATATTCTGAAACATACTACTTACAAACAGTCTTATTAGTAGTGTTCAATAAACTATCATTTGTCTCTTCGTCTCTGTGATAGGTTATTATTAATTTGACTATCTACCAATGATGTTATTGCTATTAGCTAAATGATTAGTTACTTATAGTTAATCAATCAAATTATCGCTCTCAATATGTATTTATAATATGTTGTATACAGTTGACTCTATTCCAATCTCCTCCTTATCATTTCAGAAAATAGTCAAGGTTTTATAGATATGTATATACATAGATTTATAACAATATTTTCATCTGTTTGCGTTTCTGAATGTAAATATGTGTGGTTTAGTTAAATATATATATCCCCCTGTGTGTGTGTGTGTGTGTACATATCTGTTTGCTTAAGTCAACATTGTTCCGATTATATCTACGCTATGTAGTTATTTTTGACAAATTCTCCAGTGTGTATTTCTTTGTTCCCTTATCTGTTCTGATTTTTAAAAAAAATGTTTTGCATGATGTAAATAGTTTACATCACTCTACTACACTCATTACAAATCAGTCACATACATACATATACAGACAATGCGATATACAGTAGTACTAGACTACTACTACACCTAGTAACTAATTATTCACAATTCCCCTCTGTCAATAATTGTCTTTCTGTCATCTTATTTGTCTCCAATATTCCATAACATTTATATATATATATATATATATTCACTGTTTACCGCCAAATTACAAGTATTTCCTTTTTGGGTATATTCCTTTGATAACAATAACAGATTTTTAGAACTTAGATAGTGTCTTACATTGTTGTTGTTGTTGTTTTTTTATTTGCCGAACTCATTATAACATGGAATTGATTTTGTTTTTCTCTCCTAATATTTAAAATAACTAATTGCCTGTGGGTCGGAATAATAAAGGCGGCTGGATAAACATCATTGTAGTCAGTATTCTTAATATGACTGAAAGAAAAGTCAATTTTGCGTGTTAAAAAAAAATATTATTTTCCATCAGTTTTTGTGTTTATTTCTAATTAGAATTAAAGAAAAAAAATTAGTTTAGGTGACTAAATCAAGATATGATATCAAGTGTTTGACTCAGACATAAAGGTAATCACAAGTGATTGATTACTAGGTGATGATCAATGTCTTAGTGTAGATCGAATTCTATCGACCAAGTTGCAACGTGGCCACTAGTCTAGGTGACTCGACATTGTGTGTACTATGTTGAGATTAGATGGTGGTTGACATTGATCACCACCCAGTGATCAATCAATTGTGATTACATCTCTGTCCTACAGGATGTTGGTCGCGGCCAGGATAACACAGTGGTAACATCTATGACTATGAAGCAGCTGGGTGACACGGGATCGAATCCGTCAGGGAGCACTAGTTCCCTCAAGATTACAGATACACCTTGCTGACGAGTGCCAAGTAGCACGAAACCTGGGTTAACAGGGTTTCCTGTTGACTACCTCCAACCATCATCTAACCATACAGGTAGTTGCAGACTACTTGGTTACTTTTCACGTGATTATCTTATCCAATGGTTAGAGAGTTCAGGTAATATGCCTTAAAATCGTTAGCAATAGTCTGTGTGCATTCACCTTTTGTCTTACCTTAAGCTCTAAATTTGTCATAAATCTTTTGTTATTATTTCATTAATTTATACTTCTCGAATTGTACCTTCGATGTCTAGTCTTTTGTATTACCAGTAATACTGTTACTGTAGCGAACAAGAACACAAGTGGGGACAATCGAATGTATTAGACACGAAATTACAGAGCATCTCACTAAAGTCTGCGAACCATATAGTAAATAGTTAATTTGCATAATATCAACCCATCATTTCAAAGTTAACTGTTCCTTTGCGAATATCAGTCCATTGTCTCAGATTTCATTGTTCATGCATTTTCATACCAATTGCGTTCCGTTCCCGTTCTTTCCTTATCGATCTTATGGATATAAGTAACCTACACCACATTACTACCTGTAATTTCCTAGAATTTGCCCTGACAATTTCACTTCTGTATGGTAATTGGGATATGCCAACTTGAACCGATATACATATGTGTCAGGTTATATTTTGCATATGACTGACTGAATTAAAACTTCGACAAATGGTACAAATTATTCTCTCAACTACTACAACTCTCTGTGGTTGGTTACTTATTGTTATTTTTTGCATTTAGGAATATTAATTTACCGATGCAATTATATCGATGAAACTGACAAAAATCAACTAGGTTTCAATTCATAATAAAACAAGAAATAATGCCTCCTGAGTGATTTTCGTCACGAACTAATATAAGATGAGACTTTATTGAAAAACTGTGGAAAATTACTGGCTGTAAACCTTTGTTTTACCACCTCCCCTCCCACCACGATCATACACGGGATCAAACTCATAACAATCAGAGTTAATGTGGAAAACAATATGTTTTTTTTTTCGACTGGTGAACTACATAGTTCGAACTTCATCTGAGTCACTGTTGTGTACTCTTTGGTTTCCAACGATACGCTTTGTGATGCGACTTGTAGTTCTGGTGAAGCTATTCTTACAGAGACTTGAACCTACATTGACCTAGTGATCTTTGATCTAACAGGAGTAAATGGGTTTTTATCACTTCTCACATCGTGAACAGATACCTCTTGAGGAACTAAACTAATAATGGTTTTGAAATTTATTTATTTATTTGAACACATAAATATTGGTACAAGAGAGCAGCAAATATATATGCGCCACACAAAACAATGAGAATTTGAAGAGAATAAGGGAAAAAAGACAGGTAAGGAGCGTTAAAAAAAGAATAATAACTAACAGATTAGTGTAAGGTAGTGTAATAATAATAATAATAATGGGGGAAACAGAAACGTACAATCGAAAGAGATCTTTCAATTAAGGAAGAAACAACCATTTTTTTATGAAGAAAATAAAAGGAGGTTACAGCAGGATCGCCACTGGCTCTTATTCTGAGCCATATCTGATAATGTCTCTAGCCACTGTGTCGCATCATCTCTCGGACCCCATCCAGGGAGTCGTGAAGGACCAACACAGGCCAGCCCTTTGGTTTTGAAAACCTGAGGACATAACCACAGAGTCCAAGACACAAGTTCTTGAGGTTAATCACACATTGTTATTTTGTGTATAGTTTTGTTACATTGATACTTTTAAAACTTTATTTCAGACAATAGAAATCTTTTATTCAAAGTGAAGTCTTTAATAGTTACTACTTCCAAGTCTCACTGTAAATATCAACATCATAATACAGATATCTTCACTTAACGAATATTAGATAGGAGATGAAATGCACAAATTATAGATTCCATTACTCTTTACCATCTAATGGTAAAACATGATACTTGTTTTTATTATTTCAATAACCCTTTTTTTTTTAAATGTCCAATTCACATTCCACTTACAATGAACCATTTTGCATATACATGAACAAAGATAGTATAATATTATCATGTTTGACAAAAACACAAATATGTAAACTAATGGCACAAACATGTTAAATCTTGTTGTTGTTGTTTTTGTTATGGTTACTTGTATTTACTGAAAACAATAGAGAAATATGACTGAAATATTAAACATGTTTTCACAAGTACAATAATTATTGTATTTGTATCATTCAAGGTAATTCTTTTCACTTTGAGAAAGTTTAATAAATTCCTTTATCTATTCTGTTTCATTTTACAACTAAGATAATTTAGATTTGTAATTTCAAAAAAAAAAGAAAAAGAAAAAGAAAACTTACATGGCAACTAATCTTCAATCAATTGACTCTATTAACTTCAACGATTTCGTTTACATTTACCAAATCTTATAACTTGTAGCGTGTGTGCCCTTTTAATGTATAAAGTAATGATACTGTCAATTAGAGAATAGTGTATTATTGACCGGACCAATGACGAGCAGTCTAGAGTCCTTATTGGTCCTGCTTTCCGCTTAGCCCAGCCAGTTAAGTCCAGAACGCAAATCTCAGCCTCTGCGATATGAATCATTATATTACAAGCATATTAGGTTTATATACCAACCAGACAAACCACAACGTACCATAAAATAAGAGACAACATTTGTACGAGGATTAACCAAATGTGGCTGTGAATGAGGGAGATAGTAAATGGTGTTAACACCGTTGTATGCCGGCTCAGTGGTCTAGTTGGTTAAGCGCCTTTCACGAGACTGATTAGTCCTGGGTTCGAATCCCGCGGAGTGCGGGATCGTGGACGCGCACTAGTGAGGAGTCTCATACTAGGATGAAACGGCCGTCCAGTGCTTCAAGGTTTTCCATGGTGATCTAGCTTCAATTGACTCATGATTTTAATCAGTGAAATTTCTAAAATCTCCACAAAACCACTTCTGATAGTAGTTAATAGACAGGGCATAATTCAAGAATGGTAAATCGTATAATAATAGTTCATAAGTCAAAATAAAGCTTATGGTAAGAGGGATATGAATATGAGTAGTCTAGTTACATAACAATTATACGATAAAAAAACATACGTTTAGTATTGGTCCATAAATGGATCCCAAAGTTACCATTTATTATGCTTATCGGGGCATAACACCAAACAAGTTGATAACTAATAACTTTTATCACGTTTTGAAATGATTATTTTTAGCTTTCATTCAATCTACTCTTATATTAGTCGATATTGAGCAATGAGGTACATAGTTTTTAGATATACCTAACAAATCTAAACCAGTTCTCCATTGCTTTCTAGCTGTTCAACACCCGACCGTTGCTGCTACCTTGATGTAGTGGTCGGGCTTGCCCATCGCGATGAACCAATCGAGCTATACTGGTCGGGACGATCGTTCCTCAAGGTCCTACCGTGCCAGACAGGTCGGTTGAAAAGTGGTAAGACTGATAACAGCGAACCCAAGGTTCGAAGGCGAAGTGCAACCTTGGTTTGGAATGAAGGTTTTCCAAATCCCGTAGGTGGATCCTTCAAATCCACCAAACCGATTTAAACGCCCGACATTCCCTTTTCGTCCTCTCAAAACCCTCTTCGCGAGGAGGTAGTGAGTAGGACTTCTGTGGTAGTGGCTGTATACGCGGGGCCATGTAAGAGAATTTCGAGGAGAGCTGACTCCCCAACTTCGACTGTACCAGGGCATTTAGGGGTAGCGTGTGTTGGAGGTGGGATTAAAACCCACTCCCACATCGTAGAGTCTGGCGCCTTAAACCTCTTAGCCACTTTGACTTTCTTGATATGCTGATATATTATGTCCACTTTATTATACATTAAGCTTTGACTAACTCTGAGTCGTTGATGATGACTAAAAATCCATCAATAACAGCCTAAAAGTTCACTCATTCTTTATGTTTCTACTAAATTGTGAATCTTTTCATTACTGATATTGTCTTTAAAGAGATATTTTTTATTAAATTTCCACTAAATTTCTTACATTTCTTGTTCTGATTGCCTTTTATATTTCTCACTTCATTGAATCTATCCATCTCTGATTATTACAGTGTTGTATCTTTTTATAAAAAAAGTAAAAATTAACATTAAACTGAAAAGGAAAGTATAAGTATTAATCATTTGATTTATTTTTAAGATTTCCTTCCAGTACACTCTATTTCTCACTCACTCACTCACTCACTCACTCACTCACTCACTCACTCACTCACTCACTCACTCACTCACTCACTCACTCACTCACTCACTCAGTGTTATCCATTTATCTAACTATATCATCATGAGATGAATTATAATTTAAGTCATTATATTTTATAATCTGATTGATTGAATTCAATTTCCTCGTATGTTTGTGATCTGTTTCAACTGGTATATATTCATATACATATACCTTCGTTCTATTCATTGTCTACATGGATTGTATAACTCCATAAAAGATTGACTTGTTTCTTTTACCGTCAATCAGGATATTATTTTTCACATGTTATAATAATGATCGGACACTTTTTTTATTATCCCATCATATTTCTTGTACACGTAATGGGTTGTCTGAGACATGTGTTATAGATGCTTAACCATCGCTTACCTAGACGGGTGTTTTTAGCTGATGTGGAAATAAGTTAAAAGAATGTTAAGGGTGATCGGACCGAAACATCAGTTCATGACATTACTGATTGTTCGTGTGATCCATTAATGGTAGATTCGGACTAAAGGGCTAGAGTAAGCATCATAGCTACGATCAATCGTGGTTGGAGATGTTGTCTGATATGACTTAGAACTAATCAAAGTGATCCATATGCACTCACTCTTTATCTTCCTCTAGATTATAGGTTGAGGTATCCCATATAACATACTGTTATGTCATATGGTCTGTCAAATATCACGTGGCAAAATCGCTAATCAGACTATAAACTTCTATATATAATCTAGTTGCTTAATCATTATCCAATGAGATTATCTGTAATAATAGTCCATAAATAATTTCTAGCGGTTTCCATTCATTTATTCTTCGTTAGTTTATTTATTTATTTGAACATGAATATTGGTACAAAGGAGCACCGAACACATATGCACCACACAAAAGTCATTTGATTTGTGTGTGGGCTATAGTACTGCCCGGTTAACCAAACCGAACCAGGTGATTTTCTTAGGGGGCCACACTCGGAGCCTTCGACCTAAAGATCTGATCCACAAGGCAGTGGAGCATCGTAAGGAGATGCAGTCCCACGGTAGCCGGTGACCAATGATCAGTTCAGACACCATTTGTTCCTTCAGGATACTGGAGACCATGTGCACCATTGGTTTGGAATGAAGGTTTTCCAACTCCCCTAGGTGGACTCTCCATATCCACCAACCTGGTTAAAGCTCCGGAAATTCTCTTTTCGTCCTCCCGATTTCGTAAACAACACCCTCGTCACGGGAAGACAGTGATTAGGACTTCCCTGGCAGAGGCTGTATACTTGTGGCCATGTGAGAGCGTTTTTCGAGGGAGAGCGGACTCTCCCCACTCTCGGCCGTACTAGGGCATTTGGGGGCCAATGTCCTAGGACATCAGATAAGATAAGAACGATTATTGTATCAGTAATATCACCCGTTGAAAAGTATCGATCTATACTGCTTTATTTCACATCAGAACAGTAAAATATGAAATGACCTTAATAAATCCTTAAAAATTAATATTGTTGGCAATATCAATCATAGATTTAAAAAAAATTAAACATAGAGAATATCTACGATCCCGTACTAGAATGAAACGGCTATCCAGTGCTTCCAGGTTTCAATGGTGGTCTAGTTTAGATGTCTTGGTACGCCCGAGAGTGGAGAGAGTCCACTCTCCCTCGAAATGCTCTCACGTAGCCACGCGTATATAGCCTCTGTCAGGGAAGTCCTACCCACCGTCTTCCCGTGGCGAGGGTGTTGTTTACGAAATTGGGAGGACGAAAAGCGAATGTCCGGCGCTTCCACCGGGTTGGTGGATATGGAGGATCCATCTAGGGGAGTTGGAAAACCCTCATTCCAAACCAGTGGTGCACATGGGCTCCTGTATCCTGAAGGAACAAACGGCGTATGAACCAATTGTTGGTCACCGATTACCATGGTACTGCATCTCCTTACGATGCTCCACTGCCTTGTGGATCAGATCTTTAGGGCGAAAGTTCCGGGTGTGACCTCCCTAACAAAACCATCTGGTTCGGTTTGGCCACCCGGGCAGTACTATAGCCCTCACACAAATCAAATGAGATTTGTGTGGTGCATATGTATTCGGTGCTCCGTTCGTACCAATATTTATGTGTTTAAATAAAATAAAAGTTAAGATCAACTATTGAAGTCAGATGTGAAAATACTACAATCTTCACAAATCCCCCATAATGATAATAGAGAATATCGTTTAAACTAAATTTGTGGAACAAACTGCAAGAAATAATATTGAAACTTAGAATAAGTGAATACTTCTTCACATTATTACGACCAATGTTAATTGTATTGTCAATCTATCACTATCTAGTTCAATATTTATCTAACGATACTTTTCAAACTATACTAATGTTGTGTTTTAGTTTTCTCGTCTATCTTAACTTTCATCCATCTTAATCTTAATTGTGATTGTTAAAATAAACGGTAGTTGAAAATACCTTCTAACACATATTACAATCATCTTGATCAATGAAGTTACACAGCTTCGTATATGTATATATATTATATTCCATAAGAAATAACACAATGATTTGATCTAGTTATCCTAACGTGTTTCTTTGTTCTGATTGTATAATTTAAATACTGCTAACAGATGTACATTGTTCATAACTGTAATACTATGAAGTATGTTTGTTTGCAGTTGTTTCCATGCCTTGTATTTAAGTGTGTGTGTGTGTGTGTACAAACATCTGTGTAAATTACCTGGATGGGGTTTATTGCGTATCCATGTTATTCCATGTTATATATAATCAATAGTAAATAACTTTATATGTATCTATAAAATGAAATAATACGGTATATCAATTAACCTCATCTGTCAACTGTGACCTACATGCACAGTTAAACAAAATTCCACAAATAATGATAATATCCGGGGCATTATATCTGGGTTTCTATTGGTTTACACTTTTGTGTTGTATACGATTTTTTTGTATAATAAGATACAGTAATAATCATTAACATTACTTTTGTTACTACTGTTCTTATGATTTAAGGAAACGATTTTTGTTATAGCTTAGAGGTATGAGACAGCTATTACCACTTATCAAACTGTCGTTAGATAATCGTCGCGTAATATTAAGAACTGGATCAATTTAGAAGTGTATACTATTTGATGATCTTAACTTATGAAATACACTCTCTATGAAACTTACAGATCTCGATTTCGTTTTTTTTCGTTGCTAGGATGTACTCATATTAGAACCAAGCAGCTACTTTATATTCCCTGGTCTCGAGCGGTTCTCCAGCTTATGTTAATTCATGATGGAAGCCACCTATAAATAAAATTGGTCTCAACACAGTGAATGTTATGTTTAGTCACTTAAAATAGTAACAAGTTGATCGATAGAGAATTTTACCAATAATGGGGAACTAGACAATTAACATTGGTTAGTTGTCAACATATTAGTTTTATAAGAAGTCAGATGCAGCCTAGACACTTCAGTAGTATCAACTCTGGTTGGAAATTGAGGTAACTTAGGTTCGGATTCCACAGGGAGAGTTAGCTCGCTGAAAAAAATCAGATACGTCTTGGTGGCGGGTACCAGCTAGCACTTAAAATAGGTCTGATGAAATGTTCTACTGAATACCTCCGAACATCTAAAACATAAACCAAAGTATTGTGTATATTGAAATTTTTGTGATAAGATGGTAGAGGTGATACATTGTTTCATTTCACCCGAAATATTATTACACTATCATCTTGCATAAAGTGCTGGTGAAATGATTGGACCATTTGATTTTCAAATGTTGTGTTTTACACTTGTACTACTGCTATTTCTCCCTAGTCCGGTATCACTTATCTTCACACACACATACGGGAATATTGTAGTCCCAATGCTAATCGAATAAACGAGTATTTTAGTTACTGAATAATTTGATTTACTCAAACTTATCCAAAGGAACAAATTCTTCAAAATAACTATCCAACGGACCATATCTCTAATATATTTTATTAGTATTGTGGATGTAATTTAATAAGCTTATGATTTACAAATATGCATAGCCTATGAAATCATTACTCATTAACAACATCGAATTAATGTAGCTCGTGTGTAGTTTCAGTAGGAAGGGAAGCATATTGCTAAAAAGAAATAGTTGTTTAATGCTCTCTGGTTTGATATTTCAATTGAAGCTAGATCACGTTGGATGCCGGCTCAGTGGTCCAGTGGCTAAGCGCTCGCACGCGGGACTGATAGGTCCTGAGTTAGGATCTCACGAGGTGGGATCGTGAATGCATACTTCTGAGGAGTCTCACAATTGGACGAAACGGCCATCCAGTGCTTCCAGGTTTTCCATGATTGTCTACCTTCAGTTAACTTATGATTTTAACTATTGAAATTTATGAAGTTATGTTTGACTTGGATCGACATTTAATAAATTTTGGAAATTTCCCTTTCAAACCGGTAATCCCTATTTCTATTTAGTGGAATTCATTATTTTAAATGCTTTGTCCTGGATACCACACTTGTGTACCAGGATTTTATTGTTGATTTTCATATTAAAAATAGGTCACTTCAAGTCCAAACGTACTATTCTGATTCACCGTCTTAATAAATAATCTGTTGACGTTTGAAATAGTAGAACAATCACTCCTAAAAAATGTTCAACTTGGCATAAATATTGGACTTTAAACCAAACTTTAGTTTTGCTTATAATAGCTATTGGATCTACCTGGCGATCTAAACCAAATTTAACAGTTCAGGATTCGAACCCGTAGCCTAGTAACTATTGGAAATATTCTTATCTCTGGTCCTTTCTCAGATTTACTAACTAACTACTAATAATACTACTAGTACTTCTATCGATAGTTGTGCTGAATAGATATATACATGTAAAATAAAACACAAGTTTATTCTCATTGACTATTAATTATGGGTCATTGTTTATGTGGACTGTCCAAATCTTTGTTTTTTTTCCGTTATTATGTTTTCTTCACTTTCGGTTTGTTGTAAATTTGCTTGTTGACATACGACGTACTTTGTTTAAACTTATCCATTTGTCCGTAATACAAAGTTTGTTTGGAGTGTGGCCTTTTTAATAGAACCGATTAACCATTTCTGTTTAAAAATGCTATTGTCTGATAATAATATCAAGGCAATCAGTTCAGTATCCACATATTTGTCGCACACATTTGTAGCCCTTAACACTAACAAATTGTAAAATCACACCTTTACAAATGACCTATAATTCATCTCCGGTGACTATCCGAATTCATTTGCTAAGTAGATCGTGCATTAGCCATTTGAAGAAAAAGGCATTGGGTTCGAGTCTTTATGTGAATATCAATCGTAATATGCAGTTATATGCGACTGACGAGTCCACAAGATATGACGAAATGCATGTTCTTGATCCTATTGCTAGCCACTATTCTTATCGGTTTAAAAATCAGTTATGCTGTACTGTCTTTTCTTTTTTCGTGACCACAAATCATATGGTTTAATGATTTGGGTTATTTGATCGTGGTTATAAATATCTATATACAGATCTTGTTATTTGCTACCATTTTATTTCATTTATTTGACCTCAATGAAAATAGATATTGATTAGCTTATCTTATAAAAAAGATTAATTTTTTTAAAACTAACTCTATAACCAAATTTAGGTTTTGATTGAGATCATGAACCGATTGATGTTAGACCACTGTTGAATACCTGGAAGCACTAGACGACCGTTTCGTCCTATTGTGATACTTCTCAGCAGTGCGCATCCACGATCCCACTGGCGGCATTCGAACCCAGGGCCTTCATTTTGTTTTCTTTTTTCAAAGTGAATATTAACTAAAAGTAATAAATTGATAGGTTGGTCTGTAAAGTTATTGTGCTGACAATAAGTAACATCTATAGTTAAATTTTCACTATTATTAGTTCTTGAAATTTTGGAATACCATACTACTGAAAATCAAATTATGTAAACCGTTCAAAAACTGAAGCAGACCTTAATGTTATTATCGGGAACTAATCTGAACTAGACAGTCACTAAAAATCTAAAAGCACTGAATGAATCTTGCTCGCGAACGCTCAATTTTTTGACCGCTGAAACAGCATCTAATGGTGAGGATGTTTTTCTTTAATCAATACGCTATTTAGCTAGACCCTCATTTATTGTTTACGATGAGAGCTGTCTGACACTCGACATATTTACTTCACATTAGGACTCAGTGGCCGTCTATTACTACTAGGTTTTCAATGATGATCTAGCTAAAATCAGTTCGTTATATAAACTTTTAAAAGAAAGGTCAATGGCTAAAACACTACATTTTGGACCGGAGTAGGTCACACGCTCGAATCTTGTGCTCCATATACTTTGGTTTGAACACTTCTTGATAGTCACTGACCGTCAACCATAGATAGTATATGGTTTAAAGCCAATTACATAGATCTATGCTACACTGATAATCGTTAATATCTCAAAAAAGACTCAATGGTTTTCATTTACTAAATAAATTTAACTATTTAACCTATAATGTATTATAACTGACTAGATCACTTTCTATCTACCTATCTACTATAATTTGTCAACATTTAAGTTGTGTAATACTATTACATTTCTCATTTTTGATACCCATTACACATTTACTATTTCCCATCATTAACTATGTTTGTTTTTTGTTTTGTTTTTTCATTGTTCAGTTGTTACAGTTTTCTTTTGTTTAAAGTATAAAATTCTGGCGTACAGTAGTTGTTGTATGTATCTCCTAATTGTACATTTGTCATTCTTTACATTATATTTTATTGTTACTATTGCTTTGTCCAAGAAAAAGCAAAACAACAACAACAACAACACGAAAGTGTTTTGACCTCAGTGTCAAATTCAACTTATGTTGTTATTTGTATTCTTTTCATAATTTTTTTTTCTTTTTCACTATCGTCTTCGAGTTCTCCTGCCCACCTATTTCTGAAAACAATTTTTTTGAACAATATTTCTTCTAATGTATAATTGTATGTGTGCTTGGGTCTGTATATCAGCATGTTTATATTGTACTTGTACTTGAATAATCTTTTGTAGATTTTCTTTGTTAAAAAAAAGGCGAGTTATTACATTGTTCCCAATCCGTTAAGGTCGTAGATGGTTAAGGTTTACATATTTAAAATTACATTTAACAACTTTAATGTTTATAACAATGACAACACTTAGTATATTAGAGAGGTTTGTGGAGATAGTACAATTTTATAGTTAAAATCAAAAATTGATCATAGTTAAACCAAGCATTAAAAACTAAGAAGCATTAGACCGCTATTTCATGTTAGTATAGGACTCTTCCATAATGCATATCCACAACTTTCTAACTTGTAGATCATTGAGCTTAGATTCAGTGTTTTACATATTTAACTGTCCTTGGTTACAGCATGTCCTTAAAACTCCTAAGAATTACCTCTCTCAATTATTCACTAATGAGTAGATGATTATTATTGCTAATATAGTGAATTTGTGAAGGTGTGCACTGTTAAGTAGTCTCAGACTAGAGCGAAACAGTTGTCCACTGGTGCATTGACTTCTGTAATCGTTAAGCTACGATTTTATTTTTATTTATGTATTTGAACACATAACTATTGGTACAAAAGAGAACGGAATACACACAAATCATTTGATTTATGTGTGGGCTGTGATACTGCCCGGGTACCCAGACTGGAGCAGGTGGTTTTCTTAGAGAGGCTACTCCTGGAACCTTCGACCCAAAGATTTGGTCCACAAGGCAATAGAGCATCGTAAGGAGATGCAGTCCCATAGTAGACGGTGACCAACAATTGGTTCATACGCCATTTGTTCCCTCAGGATACTGGAGCCCATGTGAACCACTAGTTTAGGAGGGTTTTCCAACACCCCCAGGTGGATCCTCGATATCCACCAACCCGGTTAAAGCTCCGGACATTTGCTTTTCGTCCTCTCGACTTCGTAAACAACACTCCCGCCACGGGAAGACAGTGAGTAGGACTTCTCTGACAGAGGCTATATACGCGTGGCCATTTGAGAGCATTTTTCAAGGGAGAGTGGACTCTCCCCACTCTCGTCCGTACCAGAGCATTGGCGAGGAGGGCAGTTCTGAAATTAGTATCAATGTATTACCAAATAAATTTTTTTCTCAAATATATGTATAAACCAAGAAAAGAATTCAGCATAAATTTAAATATGAATTGACCATTTCTCTGTTTAATTTGTTGATTTTTAATGGTTGATTAACTAATTTATAGAATTTATATCTACCAACCTGAAATTTTATTATAGTAAATAATTACAAAGTTGTTTTTTTTTTCTCGGGTCATTGTTATGCATCAGTTAATTGTACTTAGTCCATAGTGAAATAACAATAGTAACATTGTAAAACGATAAAGAGTATTGATGCGTAAACCAATAAATTAGTAGTAATAATAATTTTCGGTAATTTCTAAAGTATTTTTGTATGTAACACTGATTGGCTGGATTAAACATTTTGATGGAGTTTTGTTCTCTCTCAGATAGAAATTTTCATCTGAAGTTTGTGCTGATGATGTCGTTCAGAAGAACGATGAAATCTCCACGATCAAACCATCCAGCTCAGAGAACAAAACTCCATCAAAATCATTCACCTGAGCTACCAGTCTTCTCCATCATCTCAGGATTAAACATGAATGGGGAAAATCGAATGTATTTGACACGAAATTATTGAGCATTTTACTAAAATCTCAGAACTATTTAGTAAATAGTTAATTAGCAAAATATCAATCCATCGTTTTAAACTTGACTGTTCCTTTTGTAAATAACAATCCATTGTCTCAGATTTCATTGTTCATGCATTTTCATACCAATTGCATTCCGTTCCCATTCTTTCCTTATCGATCTTCTGCTGAAATACATTCAATGCCTGACCACCGTT
Organism: Schistosoma haematobium; assembly: GCF_000699445.3. Taxonomy (NCBI): domain Eukaryota; kingdom Metazoa; phylum Platyhelminthes; class Trematoda; order Strigeidida; family Schistosomatidae; genus Schistosoma; species Schistosoma haematobium. The sequence continues at coordinate 44,756,068 of NC_067199.1, forward strand.
ATATACTACTTATATGTATGCAAGTAACTCACACCACAGTAGTACATACCCACGACGAAACATAATAGACTGAACTTATGATCTTAGAACTGTTTAGCGAATACGATACTTTTAATTTATCTAATGTATAATTCAGTTTATCAAAGTACAAACTTATATGTATTCAGTTTTAAGTTAGATTGTTTGTTTACAAGAGGTCTAGGTATATTACTATACTGTTTGAACTAAACCATTTGTAGGGTGGGTTTTAATTCTCGACTTACCGGTCAATCATTTCAACCCTAAGTTATTTGAATTGAAATTCTGTAATATAAATACCTAATAATTATAATAATAATTCTACGTTGATTGGCTTCATACTGTGTATATGTAGAGAACATAAACAAATCAGAAACTTGGCATGACTACTCTTCAGATTGAATATTTGAAAAGCATTAAAATTCTCAATGTAATTTCCATCAGATAGTGGTTGGAAGTAGTCAACATTAAACCCTGGACTTGGGTTTCGTGCTACTTGGCACTCGTCAGCAAGATATACCTGTAATCTTGGGGGAACTGGTGCTCCCTGACGGATTCGATTCCGTGTCCATAGCATTTGATCTGCACTAAAAAGGACTTGACACACATGATATTGATCACCACCCAGTGATCAACCAATTGTGATTACATCTCAGTCCTACAGGAGGTCGGTCGCGGCCCGGATAGGCCAGTGGTAGTGTCTCTGACTATGAAGCTGAGTGACACGGGATCGAATCGGTCAGGGGAGGGCGTCATTCCCCCCCAAGTTTACAGGCACACCTTGCTGATGAGTGCCAAGTAGCACGAAACCCGGGTTAACAGGGTTTCCTGTTGACTACCTCCAAACACCATCTGATCTCAATATATTGCACCCAATGTTGAGTTACCTAGACTAGTGGCCACATTGCAACTTGGTCGATAGAATTCGATCTGCACTAAGAAGGACTTGACACATGACATTGATCACCACTCAGTGATCAATCAGTTGTGGTAATTTCCATTGTAAATGTGCTTTTTGTTTCAGTTGATTGAAACATGTGTTAAGTATCAATGCAACCATGATATGCAATTTTGGCTGGATTAAAAGTAAGTTGGATCAAATCAAGATATGACATGAATTCACGAAGTTCTCGACTGTTAGTATAAATCATCCTGATAGGTCGAATCTATGTTTTTTTAATATGTACAACTATCATTACCAGTTGTCTAACGTATTATATGAAATAGCTTAGAATCAGTTACAATGACACATTATATATTCCACTAGATCTTATTTTTCAGTATTCTTTTATTCACACTTTTCTAATTTCATCGTTTCGAATCATATTCTTAGTTCTATCATTCTTACTATAATTATTTCAAATCATTTTGATATTCATCTATCATGATAATCAGTTATTTGTGTTTCTTGGTCTTTTCTTTCTAAATCAATACACTATCTTAGTTGTGAAATTAAACTTTTTACAAATTTTATGCCCGACCGTTATTGCTACCTTGACGTGGTGGTCGGGCTTGCCTATCGTGATGAAGCAACCGAGTTATACTGGCTGGAACAACCGTTCCTCAAGGTCCTACCATATCAGACAGGTCGGTTGAAGAGCGGTAAGACTAAAAGCAACAAACCCAAGGTCCGAAGGCGAAGTCGTACTGCTGACTGTACAGAGGTGTGACAGCAGTAAGGTGTTTCCTTCAGACAACCAGCATGACAGCGATGCTGCCTTCCCACAAAGAGTGGTGAGGTTTGAAAAGGTCGACCCCCCACGGATATCCGTCTCCGGTGGTAAGGTCTCAACAAGTACAGAGCTAACAAAAAAATTACTCATCAAAAGGTCGTATGTGACTGACTTCAAGCAGTTGTCCCTTGAGCACTGCGGTCACGCTCTTAGGTCACTAAGACCACCTCTAATCCAATTTCCTTTTAAGTTGCATCTAGAAGAACCCTTCCATGGTGTGGGCAACCGGGAAGTGATAACCACCCTCATACCTCTAACAGCAATCAAGACTGACTGAAATTTTATGTGTTATTATCTTTTTATTTTTATTTTTTAATGCTGTTTATATACAACCACCCGGATTATGAATCAAACTCATGTAATTTACTTCATCATCTATGATTCTAAGGTTTTATAACGAGTGAAAGAATTTGTTCTTATAAGAGTCAAGACAATACCTAATTATTATCATCATTAGTATTAGAGGTAGTTCTTAGAGTACCTTATTTATTGATATTTTTTTCAATAAAATTATATCTTCAACCTTAAAGTAACTTATTTAACCTTGATGATTAGAGAAGGTATCATGCAGTACTCTTGTTATAATGTAACTACCGCTGTGATATTATTGTATTTAGTAAACATGTACTCTCAGATATATATTTTTTTCATGTTTATTACTGATCTGTCAATATTAATAGTCATAATAATAGAACGTAAACAGCATGATATTGATGAATGTTAAATGAGTATGTCAATATTTCGATTATACCTCTGGAGAGTTTATTTCTAAAGTATTTGTGATTGTGATACGATCTAACCCTAGTTTTTGAATATAATAAGAAGGGTGCAATAGTTCCTGTTAAGATTATTGATACATTTTCACTGATTGTGTGGGTTATCTAATCAGGAAGCTTAAATCTAACACGAACCTTGTTTCTGGTCGTTTCTAACCATTTGGTGTCAAACACTTTATTCATCCTCCCGTTCGTAATCAATGACGATTTCTGTTTTATTTACTTGAAACGTTTTTGTAGAGAATGATTTGATTTTCAAGTAGTATTCACTACAGATTGATTTCATTTAGAATAATAAGGAACCTGTCTGTTTTGAATTCGACCCCTAATGGTCTTATGGATTCATATTGCTGAAAAGTCCTACACTAAAATTAGACAGCTATCAAATGCCCTCCAGTTTTCGGTGGTGCTCCAATTGAAATCAGTATGTGACGAATCGAAACTACAAATTTTATCACATGTTTAACTGTGTAGTTGATTAGGCTCGCATCAACCACTCACTTTTTAGAAAGTTTCTCTACCTAGACCTAAACATAGTGTTTGTGTCAGCCCCTAAATGCCTTTGTACGGCCGAGAGTGGGGAGAGTCCGCTCTCCCTCTCCAAATGCTCTCACATGACCACGCGTATATCAAATGAGATTTGTGTGGCGCATATGTATTTGGTGCCTCCTTAGTGTTTGTCTTAAAATTGGTCATATATTAAATGTTTTCTAATAGTTTAAAAAGAATGTAAGGATTTTTTATTCAGTGGAAAAAGTCATCCGACGTTACAATGAGCACAATAATAAAAAGAACTATAATCCATATGAGATAAAGTATGAGTGTAAAATTATGAAACTAAGCATTGTGTTTGTGTATTTGTTTTTGGTATGTCAATTTTATTACGTAATACTGACAATAATGATGTGAATAGCGTTTTTTTTAAAGACTGTAGAATTTTCATAGTTTCTAAATCACAAACTGATCTTAACTAGACAACCATTGAAATCTAAGAAGCACTTGACAGTTAATTGTTTCTACACTAATAATGATCCTGCACTCACTACTGAGTAGCTTTACGATGGAACTATTGGAGTTCTACTGAAACGCTCTGAGCAACGAAGTTCAGCTGTGTCGGGTATAAGAGAATTATCCATTTCAGGCAATGAAAGATAGTCGTGCAATATTGGAAATTGATTGAAGTACGTACCGTAACAAATGCCGGTTCAATGATCTAGAGGTTAAGTGATTGCACTCGAGATCAAATGTTGTGGCATCGATCCCCCGTGGTCGTGTCGTGAATGCAAATTTCCATACTAAGACGAGACAATAGTCCAGTGCTTTCTAGCTTTCCATGATGGTCTAGGTAATATCAGTTTGTTATTTTAAATATAAATAATGGGAAATTTAATTTTGTTGATAGCAGTTTCGTTACTAGTTGTTAAATATATAGTCGTCTTCAATCTCATCATAAACATCATTAAGTTGGCTTACCGTACTTTTTAATGTTTATATTATGGAGTGAGAAAGTCTTTTTTTAGTTTTAATCTCGTTCTGATAATGACAATGATAATAATATTATTGGCAGTCATGCTTATTAAAAGTATCTGACTGACCAACAAATCAGTGTAGAATATACCATCAAAGAATGTATATAAATGCACATTGTTACACTTAACAGTATTGCCATAAAAAGAACTCCACAATAAAGAAACGAAGTCAAAATAAGTCAAATGAAAGTATGTTGTCTATGACAAAGCTGAATAAAAATCAACAGAATGAACAGTATTGATTAACTTCATCTGTGTGTTGAAAGTGGACAGCCTAACCAAGATGTACAACATCAGCCTGTAAAGTTATCGACTATTGAAATGAACCACACTGTAAATATATCAGTATTGTTTGATTTAAACACTTATAATAAGTTCTTTTTTCAATACTTCTCATTATTTCTAATCTCTATCAACTTTCTTTTTTTTGACTCGTTGATCTCTTTAGATGGACAAGCACCAACATTTGATGAATCGGAAGGACAAGCTGGTTGGATTGAAGGTTTAGCCATTCTAATTGCTGTATTTGTTGTTGTATTTGTTGTGGCATTGAATGATTGGCAAAAAGAACGACAATTTCGTGGTTTACAAAATAAAATTGAATCAGAGCATACATTTTTTGTTATACGTAAAGGTGATACTAAACAAATTCCTGTAAAAGAAATTGTTGTTGGTGATGTATGTCAAGTGAAATATGGTAAGTTGATTGTCTAGCAGATTACGATATTTTTCAGTATGTGGTTGTGGAGATTGTTGAATTTTGTTGAAGTTACGAACTGTTTCAAATTAGACAACCATCAACTTGGGAGCACAGGACAGCCGTTTCATCCTAGCATAGGTCTTAGCAGTACGGATCCACAGTCCCATAACCGGGAATCGACAATTACCATGTGGTCACTGGCTACTGAGGAGCTTCGTACTAAGATGAATCGATCGTTAGTGCTCTCAGGTTTTTTATGACTGTCTAATGTAAATCGGCTCTTGATGTCAATATTAAGCTTTTCATGTACCATTGAATAAAGAACAATATGAATTGGAAATAGAGCAAAGGATATGAATGACAGTGATTTAAGCAGTTATGTTCAATTTTCTTTTCCATTTACTCAAAATTGTTATCACTAGGAATCTTCATATGCAAGAAGTTTAGCTCATAGCTAAATATTTATGTAAAGAGAGAGGTTAATAAGTGACAGACAAATCAGCTTATTTAGATTCAATGTATCAATTGGAAGATCAAAGAGATTCATTATAAAGTAAATGGTAAATGAATCAGTATTCCTTCCAACTTAATCACATTTGACGAGAAAAGCTATTGGTCACAGATTGTTATCAGCTAAATGAGTATTAGTAACCAAGATATATACTAGACATATTTGTTTGGTTGCCTGTGACTCGAAAGTAAACACAGGATGAGTGCTTAATTAACATGAATCACAGTTCACTATGCTATTGATTCTTTTAGACTAGTGGTCATTTATTGTAATTCTGTCTATAAAATTCGCCTAGCACTAATAACTAAACATTGTGATATTGGTTAATGCTACTGACTGACATAAGTAGTATATGATGTTAGTCGTAAACAGAAGGTCTAGCAGCAGAAAAACAAGGGGATCGAACAGTAAAGAATGGAAGCAGAATGTAATTTATATGAAAATGCAAGAACAATGAAGTCTGAGTCATTTTGAGACATTTGATGGACATTTTGCAAATTATGTATTTACTATTTGATTGTTGGATTTTATTAACAAGTCCTATAATTCTGTGTTAAATACATTCGATTGTATCCACCCGTGTTCTGTTCACTACACTACTACTACAGTGGTGTACACTACTTTTAAGGACAGATGTAAGTATTTTGTAGTAGGAATTGGATGTGGAATACTTACCAGCATAAGATTGAAATAAAGAAAAAAGGAAGGAAAACAAAGAAAGAGTCGGGATGACAACAGAATTGGAAGAATGATGGGGTATCTAAAGGACAACCGAAGGAAAATGTGCAAATGATGTATTCAAAGTATGATTTACATAATTTGCGAAGGCATTATGTGATTTTGCATTTCTTCATTCACAACACTACTACTACTGCTACTTCTGTTCAGTAGTCGATCAGTTTTGTTATTCAAATGATCTAAGTTGATTTTCGTCAAACATTATGATAGTACATATCACACTGTTTACTGTTATTCATATGTATTTAGTAGTACGTATAACCGTACACTTAAATCATATAATGTAAGGAATTAATGTTTAATAGTTGCTCAATACTTGAAATAATCTAGGGCGGTGCCATATGTGCACATTGTCTATTCAATCTACATATTTTTGCAATAGCTGCGACTTAACTATTCTTGTTTAATTAAGGTCAAATGTTGAAATTCCCGCTACGACTATTTCGTTGATAGGAAAAACAAACAAATTTACTCATAATAAATCAACAAACAGCACAATGAGGTGTGGTTTATCATCGATGTCTACTTGTATATATGTATGTGTACATGATTTATGAATTATTCCAGTGAATTAATTGGTTAGGTCAATTTAAATGATCGAAACTAACTGAACATGAGATTTTATAGTTTACCTAATCATAGGTTTATTACTGATAAAGGTAATATTATAATCAAATACAATATTTTCACGCTTTTTTGAATCAGTTTTGCATGACCTGGCATGACCCATGTACCCCATTGACCAATCACAAACAGAATTTCAAATAAACCGATCTACTTCTACATTACGAAGTAAAAGGTGGATGATGTTGTCCAGCAATTAATAATTGAAGTTTACCTAGTTAAACCAGTCAGTTCAATAAATGTAATACCTTTAAAATGATACCTGGCAAAAATGTTTCTAAAACTAACAATGGTTTAAAACCTCCTTCTACTTTAGTAAATTTGATCAATAGACAACTAATAAATGAGAAAATTGACCGAAATTCGACAAAGAGAATTTGAGCTGACTTATGTTGTTAATTCAACTTCTATATTCCTATATAATGGGATCGCTGAATTATTGAATCCATTAATGAAGAGTTCTCCTTGAACCAATAATGCTGATAAACTTCGCCTAACCAATAAAAACTATGAACACCAATTACTATTGGCTGTCCTAACACTTATTGATTCACATGGATTCTTCTATACCTGATGTCTAGTCAGCAAAGGGGAACTGGAAGTTGATTTGCCTTCTATTCTTGCGGCTTCAATACTCAGATGATTTAATGTTAATAATGTACATCAATCACACAACCAAAAGTCACCATAAAGGACAAATCAACATCTGCGCATAATTAAATCATGTGTAGTAGAAAATGAACAATACGTACTTAACTTATTAATTGTAATTTCTTAAGAGTAAAATAATGTGAATACAGTTAATGAATTGAATGCAGGTTTACAATTAGAACGGGATATAAAGACACTTTAAAAGTGTAATCTGAACCATAAGAACAAACCAATGGTGAATGATTGAGTCGTTTCAAGGTCACTGTGGACGAATCAAGTGAACACGTCATCTACGGATGATGAAATGTATGAAGTAACGGAGGGACAGTTGGCAGCTGGATTACATTATGAAAAATTATAACGTTTCTAAAAACAAAGCAATTATTATATAGAGTTTCAGTTTAAATTAAGGTTCCAATGTAGCGTTTAGTGTTTGGTTAGAATTAGGATACGGAATTTAGTGGTAGGTTTAGAGTATTAGCTTAGGACTAGAGTCATTGAGAAGAGATCCCTTCTCTGAAATGGGAATTCTATGTCAAATCATTATAATTAACAATAGTGAGATTGAATCTAGATTTCAGATTTTGTCGTTAAAATACTCGATTTACAATCAGTGAATTACAGATTCGAGGAATATTCTTCTTCTTGTTCATTGTTCGATTTAGCTATGGTTTCCTTTTGTCCACACATTGAAGCTAAACAGTTTAACTTAGTAACCAAACAATATGTCCCTAATATTATTCATAAATACCTAGTTTACTGATTACTTGCTTAATCTTGATGTAAAATACATTAATCAATCATTAAATAGTTTGCATAGTTTGAATAGTTTCATATATATGTGCGAGTGAATTTATAGAATTCCCATTTGCCCTACTATATACAAAAAGGATAAGAATGGGTATTTATTATTATTATTATTTTTTAGACCCCATTCCCCACATACTCTCTCTTTCTCTACCTAGTGATTATATTCTCGTGCCTATGTGTATGCAATATACTAAAAGTCTACATACATCATTGGCTCTTATGGCGTCTTACATTTCGATATTAAAGAATCATTAATTTTTGGTTTGTATATTAAACTAATGTATAAATATATTCACTGTTGAAATCACGGGTCAAGCTAAGCTAGGCCGCCATTAAAGACGTGGAAGCATTGAACAACCGTTCCATCCTAGAACGGGACTCTTGAACAGTACATATCCACCAACTCGCACGCGGGATTCGAACCCAGGACCTTCCGTCTCGCTCGCGAACGCTTAACCCTATATATATATATATATATATATATATATATATATATATATATATATATATATATAAATGTTTGATGAAATAATGCAGAATAAAATTTTCTAGTCTATAGTTATTTCAATCATTATTCCACTTTGTTAAGAAAGTCTTATTGACCACTTACAGGTTGATAATTGTATTTGTATATTTGCAGAATATGTGTTGTTCTATTTATTGTCTTATTGTGCATAGAATATATATATCTACCCCTTTCGTACGTTCTCTATTTTACCGTACCTGTACGTAAGTGTGAGTCGTAAATATCGTCATATTTACATTTCTGTATCGGTAGTTGTCTTATGGTAATCGAACTGAACTGATTCGTTAATTCAATCCATTACCTCACCTTGTATATATAGTGAAGTGCACACAACTATAGCTAAAGATCAGTCGGCTTTCTATAAGATTATCGAGAGCAATTATATAAACAAACAAGAAAAGCGCTAATTTGGAACCTATAGATATACGCACATATGTAAACTAAGGTACATAAATATACTTGAAACCGACCACACACGACCCTCCTAAAAGAAGTTTTCATTGTGTCAGCATCATACTTTGTAGTCCTTACTTCAGGCAACAGGAATCTGTCGACTAAGATGAAGTGTACCTATTCTAGGGTCAACCTTTTCTCACCACCTGCTTTTTTTGTGTAAATACAGTATTGGTGTTTGTAGGAAACATCTTACAGTTCCTACACCTTAATAACATCATCAGTACGGACCATGAGTTTGTTACCTCTAGTTTTACCACACCAACTCAAATATCTTTTATTGTAAGACATAAATAAAGCAAATATTTTAACCAATCCATTTCGATAGGTATCTTTGCTTGATCATTACATATCAAGGTATGAGTTACCGTAGAGAAGCGGTTACACTTTTATCTATCTTATTCAATGAAATACCATTATTTCTTATTACGAATAGTTACGTGATATTATTTTTCTAATTTTCTTCTTCAATCTCCCCCCCCAAAAAAAATTCTTACTAGGTGATCTCCTACCAGCTGATGGTATAGTGATACAATGTAATGATTTAAAAATTGATGAAAGCTCTTTAACTGGTGAATCGGATCAAGTAAGAAAAAGTGAAACAAAAGATCCTGTCCTACTTTCAGGTAATTTCTTTAATTGGTTTTTCTTTTTTTTTTCTCGCTTTAAGTCCATTTTGAAAATTCTATTATTCCCCTGCTCCACATTCACACACACACAAACAAACAAACAACAATACCATCATATGTATGTCGTTCAAATTTGAACAAAAATAAGTAGAGACTAGTGAATGAAAATAATTTGTTGAATAAAATCAAGTTATCAGTTTATAGTGTTCAAGGCTTCCTATCATATATTGTTTACAAAACTTGTCTACTGTTGTGAATGATTATACTGATTAGAAGTAATGATTTGACAGATACATTATGTTTTTGATTAAGATCATGAACCGATTGATGTTAGACCACCTTTTGGAAACCTAGAAGCACTGGACGGCGGTTTCGTCCTATTGTGGGACTCCTCAGCAGTGGAGCTAATCCATGTCGAGTAGAGACAGGTATCTACTTCAGTACAATGAAAGATGGTCACGCAACTTCGTGGATTGGTTGAAGTTAGACACTATCACTATTGGATGCCGGCTCAGTGGTCCAGTAGGTTAAGCGGTCGTGCGTGAGACTGAAGGCCCTGGGTTCGGATCTCACCAGTGGGATCGTGGATGCGCACTGCTGAGGAGTCCCACAATAGGACGAAACGGCCATCCAGTGCTTCCAGGTTTCCAAAAGGTGGTCTAACATCAATCGGTTCATGATCTCAATCAAAAACTTAATAATCTCCACAACCCCTATACTAGATACATTATGTAATGAATCAAGTTAAGATAAACATTCAAAATAGAATGAAGAGTTAGTCAAGCCAGAAAATACAAATTACAACAGTATTTATTTATTTGTTTTCGATTTGTGTGAGGACTTTGATATTGTTTATGTGCCCCATATCGAATCAAGTGGTTTACTTAGGGGGTCAACACCCCGAGACTTTGACTTAGAGGTCTACTCCATAAATCAGTGAAGAAACGTTAGGAGATGTAGTCCCATGGTAGCCAGTAACCAACAACAAGTTCACACTTCATTTGTTCCCTTAGGATCCTATAGCCCATGTAAACCACTCGTTTAGAATCAGGGTTTTCTAACTCCTCCAGATGGATCCACCGTATCCACCAACCTGGTTAAAGCGCCGGACATTTGCTTTTTGTCCTCTCAATTTCGTAAAAAGCACTCGTGATGCGAGAAGGCACTGAGTAGGACTTCCCTGTCGGTCGTTGTATGCACGTGGTCATGTGAGTGCATTTTTCTGGGGAGAGCTGACTCTCTCCACTCTTGATCGTACCAGGGCATTTACGGGCGTGTTGTTCATACTCTTAAATTCGTTACTCACTTATTAAATAAACAAAGAATTGCTTGAAAATGCCAGATATGACATTTTTGTTGTGCTTCTCACAAATTTTTGTGTTACGTCTTTGATTCATCTACACAATAATATATAGGTGAAAACTTGTCTCGATCTAGGTTTAGGCCTTGACACGATAGGTCAACTGATGTCAACCTTGAGGTTAGAAATGTGTGAGTCCGAATAGTGACGACTTTGGTCGGAGAGACGAAGCTATTCTATCAGCTGATTGGTTGACAAGCGAGAGAACGAGAAAGAAAATGAGCCAACTGAAATACTACTTGATTTATTCTCTATTCCCAATTCAGATTCATGTAAGAAGACATATGAATTATTAGATGAATAAGACAACCGCCTGGTACAAACAATTAGACAAACACAATTATGTGTAAAGTAAGCATTAGACTAGAAAAATAGTGTATCAAAGGTTATGTTTAAATTACAATAGCTTTGGAATAGAAACTGATACGGTAATAAATCACACATTAAATGAAAGCTTATAATTTATGGAATAAACAAGGGACAAAACTAAATATAAGTACTTGACAAACTTTGAATGAATTGAAATGACAACTTCAAAAATAGCTTCCGTTCATTGTTATGACTTCTTGATTTATCTATTCATATCATTTTGTTATACAAAATAATTGGTTGAAATTAAACTTTAACACCGTTGCATGCCGGCTCAGTGATTTAGTTGGTTAAGTGCCTGGCGCGAGACTGATAGGTCCTGGGTTCGAATCTCACGGGGTGCGGGATCGTGGATGCCCACTGCTGAGTCCCGTACTAGGATGAAACTGCTGTCCAGTGCTACCAGGTTTTCCATGGTGGTCTACCTTCAATCGACTCATTATTTCAACCAGTGGAACAAAATAATTTGTTAAGTAAACACTGTTTTCTCTCTTTCTCTCTTCAATTCAATCAACTTGAATTAGTCCTTTTGTGTTGATGACCTGTTTTACAAATAAAATTAATAACTATAATTGATAAGAGGTTAAAGTTATTGATAAAGCGATGTGAATTTCGTTATTTGGTTATGTGAAATGGATTTTTTGTAATAGAAACTTTTTAATTCCATCATGATTATTTCACAGTTGAGCTCATTTATCTTTCACTCACTCACTCACTCACTCACTCACTCACTCACTCACTCACTCACTCACTCACTCACTCACTCACTCACTCACTCACTCTCATTCACTCACTCAATTTCTATCATGATTTGCGTGTAAGCTTTTTTCACAGGTTTCTTTTCTATTTAATGTATGTGTACGTGTACGTGTATGTTTGTAATAAGGATTAAGAAAATAATAAAACCGATTGACCGACTACTTGACATTATTACAATTCGTAGTAGTCGTATTCGTGGTAGCAGTGATGTATTCGTCACGTATTAAATATTCACTTATTTTTCATTAAAAAAACAAAACAACTATAGTTTAACATACAAATGGTGTATGATGTTGCTTTTGTGTATTCTTAGTGTTTAGCTGTAGTAGTGTGTTCATTCATAACCTCACTGGTGATCGAATTCAAAATGTTCAAGATTTATGGAGGAGTTAGTATCCAGTAGTTAACATGGTTTTCGATGGTTGTCAAATTAAAGTCAATTAGTCAATTATTGATATCTAAGAGAAAATCCTGTTATGTTTTTCTGTTCATGTGTTTTATTTCGTCTATAGTTTAAAGCCTTCAACTGTAACCAATAAAACATTTTGACTCCTATTGATTTCCCAAATGATAACTCCGTATAAGAGGATATAATAGACAAACTTCTATTATGTATATTTTAAGTACACATTGTAATTATCTCAAGCACTGATTTATTTCTATGCCATTCTTTACAAACAATCATGTCATAAGTGTGGCAACTCGAACTGATGTACGTACGTATAAAGTTCTACGTTGTTACTGACTGATTGACTTATCAAAAGATCAAACAAAAATGAACATTACACAATTTGAGTTTCATTTAAACTTATAGACTTCGATCTTTTTTTTTCTCCATTTTTTAATCATAAATAAACATATTTATTTTTCTTCCCTATAGGCACTCATGTTATGGAAGGTTCCGGTAAAATGGTTGTTACTGCCGTTGGACCGAATTCACAAGCTGGTATAATATTTGCTTTGCTATCTTCTGGTTCTCATGATGAACATGGTGGCGGTGGTCAAGAGAACAAAAAAGAGAAAAGTGCGTCATTTGTTCTTTTTTTTAGCCATTAACATAGTACCTTGTCTGAGTATTTGTTATTGTTGTTATTCTTATTTACTTACACCTGTTACTCCTCATGGAGAAGCATAGGCCGCTCACCAACATTCTCCATCCAACTCTGTCTTGGGCAATCATTTCCTGTCTCTATTCATCCTTTGGATGTTTGGTTCCAATTCCCGAGATAGTGTATTATCTGACCTTCCTCTTTTCCGTTTACCTCCAGGATTCCAAGTTTAAGACCTTTTATCAGTATTTAATTAATTATTCCAGTAGAGAATAGGATCGAACACAAGATTTTGAAATTTCATTGCAAGTTCCGATTATCATCCGGTTGAAATCCAATCGTTCAATTTACAAAGGATTACTTCAGTTATCATTGTTTATCTCATGTATGACCATATTTGTGAAAGCTAAGTTTTTTATTAGTACCTTACCTCTTTTTTTTCAAGTCATAGTAAAGAACAGTCACTAGTGTAAAATTAAATGATCATTTGTCTTTCTTTTTTATTTAGGCAAAACTAAAAAGAATGATAAAAAAGGGAAAAAGAACACTAACAAAGTACCATCTGCTAATTCCGATGCTTATCAAATGAAATCAAAGGAGAATAAAACAAAAACTGAATCTGATACAGAACAGACTTCGAAACCGAAGAAAAAACCACGTCGTAAAGAACAATCTGTGTTACAAGCAAAATTAACTAAATTAGCCATACAAATTGGTTATGTTGGTTAGTCACTATTTATTTATTTTATTATTACTTAATTTATATGGACACACAAAGATTGACACAAATAACTGGAGTTGTGTGTAGACTGGGATACTGTTTGGGTTCTCAAATCGGAGCAGATAGTTTTGTTAGGGGACCGCTTTCTGAACTTTTGACGCAGGTCAAATCCACAAGGTAGTGGAACAACATTAGGGGATGCGGTTCCACGCTATCCAGTGACTGAAAACAGTTTCATACACCATTTTTTTTCTAACTCAGGGTTCTAGAGCGTATGTTCACCGTTGATTTGAAATTAGGATTTTCTAACTCACCTAGGTGGGTTCTCCGTACCTATCTACCCGGTTTAAACGCCGGACACTTACTTATCATCCACAGTTTTATCGTTTACTTTTGCTCTTTCCGCTCACTATCAATGTTATAATAGTAGCAACTATTATCATTCTGAATTAATTTTTAAAGAATTTCAAATGATGAAGTAGATTCAAAACAATTTAGATGAACGCTTTTTCGTGGTTTAGTATTCTTTGGATTAGATGGTTTAATTATAAAGTTTGAATTATCATCCTGGAAAAGATCATCAGCGCCCAATTGGTGTGGTGGCATATTTGGGATTCTCTGTCGTAAGCATGAAAATCATGAAATTAACTGCAACTTTATGTAATTGATTTCAAGCTTTGCTTTTAGCATGTGTTTGTGTGTATGTGAAATGTCTAGCAATACTTCTTACTTTAGTACAAGTTATATGAAAGAAAAATTCTGTTATGAATCCGTGATTACTATAATTTATGGGAGATTGTAGCATCCTACGTCCAATTGTGTCCAAACTATTGGCTTCCGTCATACATCGTAGATTGTTTAAAGCCCGAGAAAGATTGACTGGTTTTGGTTCTGGTCGAGGATGTATTGATTATATCATCACGCTCCGCCAAATGTTAGAACACCGTCATACTTATCACAGGCCAACAATCGTAATGTTTCTTGACATTAGAGCCACCCATGATTCGTTGGACACGACTGTTCTCTGAGATTGTCTATTGAAGAAGGGTGTGCTTGAGAAGTTTATTAACATCTTGATAGCCCTCTGTACTAACTAACTAACTAACTAACTAACTAACTAACTAACTAACTAACTAACACATGAGGCAGAGTGAGGTCATACAACCACCTGTCTCGTTTGTCCCATCGAAGTAGTGGTGTTAGATAGGGTTGCGTAATCTCACCATTCCTCTTCAACTTTGCTATGAATGACGTTTTTGAAACAGCTGTGATGGATGTATGTGGTGTTGGTGTGGATCTGTTGCCTGGAGAAAGACTTTTTGAGCGTGAGTATGCGGATGATATTGTCTTAGTGTGGGTGGGATGATACGTAAGCCATGCAATTCTGACATAGTTAGTTGTCAATTAGTGTCTTTAGGTATGATGTGTGCTCTGAACTTTCAAAGTGCAAAGTACTTTTCCAAGAGTGTTAGGACCCTGATTCTGTACTCATTGTGGATAGTGAGCAGATAGATGCAGTCAAGATTAGTTGGAAAGAAGGGACAGGTGGTCAGTGTATGGGATGGTGTGGTGGTATAAAAGAAAGCTGTACATGACTGGGTTCTATTGGTCCTTCACGACTCCCTGGCTAGAATTCTAGAGGTGGTGCAACACAGTGGCTAGAGACGTTATCAGATATGACTTAGAATAGAAGTCGGTGGCGATCCTGCTCTAACTTCCTCTTACTTTCTTCGTAAAAAGTGAACGTGACTTCTTTAATTGACAGAATTTTTTCTGATTATTTTTTGTTAACTGAACTGTTTCTCCCAGTATCATCATTACTATTATTACTTCACTGTCATACATTGATTTTCGTTCTTTGCTGTTCTCCTTTTTCTTATACACACTTTACATTCTTTATCTCTTCACATTCTCATTGTGATTGTGTAGCGCATCTGATTTCTTCCCCCCATTGAAGCAATGTTTATGTGTTCAAATTTTTGAGAAATGTTGAAGAGTGAAAATGGCACAATATTAGTCATTTGATATTGATCAGGACTAACTACAGCATACTGTACCTTAAAGAAACTATAGCTTCCTACGTTGTTGTTTTACTCGCCTCCCGACTGCTCAAATGGATGTTTCAATTTACAACTTAGTTGTTTAAAGTTAAGTGATTTCATAACTCAACCAATGATACAACCGTTTAGCTGACATTTATATTGCGATAATTCTAAGATAATCGAAATGGTAATTTACTCATGGAATTCTTTCAGAAGAAATAACCTTTAATCGATCTGAAATTAGAGTCATTATTGACAAATGATTAATTCAATCAAGATCATTTGACTACGATTGAATGATCTGTTAACAAAGGTTTTAATCAAGGTTATGAAACTTTACTTCTCTCCATTGAAGTAACTGCTTCTATGAATTTAGTGTTCATCTTGTACTAACAAGGTATTTCAATTTCGACTGATGCATGTATGTACCTGGTCCTATATTGTAGCTGACTTTCTCTATTTTGTGAACTATCTACCATTTCATATATTACGTAGATTCATTATCTCCAGTTATTCAGTATCATTAAAGATTCAGATACTACAGACAGAGTTTCTTTTTTGTTAATTAGAATAATTTCGCCTAGTGATCATCATCTAAGATAACATAGACGGTTTATATCACGAGTTGGCTTTAGCTAAACAAATTTTAAAACCTAGGAAAGGCACTACATAGTGCTTTTTAGAAAAATACATCCATAATAATGATATAAGTCATCTATAATGACATTGAATGACGGTAGATCAGTGTTGTAAATTGATAAAGGTAGAAAATTCGAAGCATTGGATACCAGGTCACTGATTTCAATGTAATATTGTCACCGTATAAGGTCTGAAGATCTTGGATTTAATTGTTAAAAAAAGTCCTACACTAAAACAAAACAGCTATCTAGTACACCTTGGTTTTTTATTGGTACTTTTAAGCCTTTCAGTTTGTGATGTAAATGTTATAACTTATGACTTTGTGCACCTATTAAAATATAACGTCCATATCGATCCTTCTTCCTGTCTACCCCCCTGCCTGTTGAGTCCAGAACACTAATATCAGCCTCTGCGATATGAATCATGTATTTGAAACATACTCGGTTTATATACAAACCAAAGAGATCACATCGTACCATAAAATAGGAAATAACACATATACAAGATCTAACCAAAAATAGCTGTGAATGTGGGAAACTGTAAGTAATAGACTGGGTATAACTGAAGAACGTTAAATCGTATAATAATCGTCTATAAGTCAGAATAAAGCTTATAATAAGAGGAACATGAATATGCATAGTTTGATTACTTAACAATTATACAATAAAAATATATCTATAGTATTAGTCCATAAACAGAGCACAATAGTTACCATCCACCATCCATCTTGGAGAACCTGGAAGCAGTGGACGGATGTTTCGTCTTAGTATGAGACTCCTTAGTAGTGTGCATCCACGATCCTTCATGTGGGACTCAAACCCAAGACCTTCGGTCTCATGCGCGAATACCTAACCTCTAGACCACTGAAACGATATCCAACGGTATTAATGTCTAACTTGTGTTATGATGGATTTTTTCTCTCCATCGGAATAGTTTAATTCTTAATTTATTCAGTACCTTGTATTCTTAGCTTAAAATGGTATTTTTAGTATTCAAGATTTGATTATAAGTATTGTAGGGAACAGAACACCAGTGGGGACAATCGAATGTATTTAACACAAAATTATAGAGCATCTCAATAAAATCTGAGAACCATATAGTAAATGCTCAATTTGGTAAATGTCCATCGATTGCCTCAAAATGACTCAGACTTCATTGTTCTTGCATTTTCATACAAATTACATTCTGTTTTCATTCTTTACTGTTCGGTCCTCTTGTCTCTCTGCTGCCAGACATTCTGTTCCTGACTAATGTCATATACTACTTATGTCAATATAAGTAGCACACATCACAGTATATCTATTGAATTATTTAAAGTCTACATTTAAAATCAAATCCCTATAGATATCAAAGTAAGGACAACATTTTAAGATCGTCCAATTAAATTCTAGAGATTTACTTCATTTGACATTCATCAAGGATTTATCATTTTCATTCTTGACTTCGGCTAATTGGAGATATAGATGTCCAGCTTCATTATGTTTAAGAGATTATCTTCTACTTCAATATTCATCCCATTTTTAATTTCAATTACTGACTATTCTTTATAGTGTGAGTAAACGTTCTAAACATCAATAGGAAGATTCAAATAAACAATACAAAACAAACTCTAAACTAACCTAATTATAATTCACTTGGTATCATTTTACTTGAATCTTCCCATTGATGTTTAGGACTACAATTGATCAGTGTGTTATTTGCATATGTGCATACTGTGGACGTGCTGAATTCCACTACTAGCCACTAACCATCTTTGCTTATAATGCTTGTAAATTAAGGCAATATCGAGTCAATACGCATAGTGATTTAAACTTCACCTCAGGACTCAGTATATAAATGGATAATGCGATGACGTTTGAAGCGAATGGTACTGAGTTGGAGTGCCAGAGTGAGCATGAACTCTGAGATGCAGGTACATCCAGCTGACGAGTCCCAGATAGAACGAAACCCGTGTCAAACTGGATTCCACTGCTAACCACTATCCATTTTTACTTATAACCTAATTATAACTTACCATCATCTATCATGTAATTTATCTATCTAGATACTATTTTAACTTTATTTATAAGAGATGTCGATTTTGTTACTAGATCCAATGACATAATCATTTGAAAAGAAAGAAAAAAAAAGAAATTCGTTATCAATTTTATATTTCAAAAATGTTACATAATCATTTGTACAAGAGTAATACATAGGAACTAGTAAAAATGATATCAGTTAACTGACCATTGTCTCTCTCTATATAGATATTGTTATTGAATATTGAAATAATTGTAGGCGGTTATTTTATTATGGGGGGTTAATTCATTATTTCTTAATATATGTACCATCCGATGATAAGTAAGAAGATAAAGAGTAGAGAAAGAGGAGGAAACAAAGAGAGAAGATTACACATTAACATTTCAATACTTCTATTCATTCTATTTTAATTGTATCAAATAATGACAATAGAAATGAATAAAAAAATGTTACAAGTATTCAAATATTTCAAACTATATTACTCTACGATAATGATGATGATTCTATGTCTGGTAAAACGTCTTCAATTTATTGTCTTGATAGTTTTGTTGTGTATAAGATGAGTGATAGAAGTGAAGAGTCAAAGAAGAGCAATTGTGAGAACTTTTTTTTCAAATAATAATAATATAACAAAAAATAACCCTTATGTAATAGTGAATGAAAGTTACTTAGATACATTGTTTAAGCATATGTATATGAGTGAAAATAAGAGATTTTACATTGTAAAGATGGGCAAGATGTTTGATGTTGTATTTGGTCGTTGCTGATTGCTGTGCTGGAAAAAAAAAGCGCTGATCACTTATACTCTGGACGAGGGACCTCGGCAATTCCTACGACGCGAAAGTAAGAACACAAGACTGGTATAAGTGAAGATTTATTAGCTCCAAAACACTATGACAACGACGAATCGAAATCTAATCTAAAATACGCTGGTTTATATATTGATTGTACACCCATTTTTATTAATAATTAGGATAAAATCACATATTCAGTTATAACAAATCACTTACTGAGGATAGTTCATGTCAACTGAATACAAGAATATCGTATATTATACAGAAGAAAATATTATACTGAGAAAACAAATCAAATACTTCACTGAATGACCCTCACGTTGAATCAAACTCATAATGACTAATTCAATCTAAAATTGATTTTTCTTACCATCATATCAACCAATAATTAATCTACTGGGTATAACTCGGGTCCTAACATTTGATTTTTAGTCACTAAGTCATATGTTCAAATCACCAATTATCAATCAACCAAGAAAGGTACACAAATTTGTACCTGATGAGTGAAATAACAGCTTGATATGCATGTGGTTAATAGTTGTTATAGTGTATTCTCATCAAAGATTGACTTACGTGAATGAATACTTGATCAATTAAGTCCCTTAACTTCTCCAGCAATTTTAATCGGAAGCGTACATATTACTACCTTTGCCTGTCTGGTTGCCTGAAATCGGACAATTCGTGTCAAAGATAGAGCCTCTTTCTATTTGGGCAAATCAAATATGTGTTATTTACTTCATATATTGGGAGTCTGAACTCAAAGTTGGTATTAACATTGATTACTGTCAGTTTAAATATTTGAATTGAATAAGAAGGAGCTTTTACAGCACTATAATCAATGTCTGCATCATTATTTGTGTTATTTCCTTATGACCTGGTAATTATCACGTGATACGATCGCAAATGAAAACATCGACTTGTTGACCAGATCAATTACACATAAACCATTATGAGCAGCCTAGAGTTCAATTCTGAGTTCTTATTGGATCTTCAAAATAGTAGCTTCTCGTCTAACTGAGCCAGTTTATTCTAAAACATCTTCATAGATGAATCTTTTCCTATTTCTAAAATGAACATAAACACTGGAATGCAGCTGATCAGTTATAAATGGAGTGTAACTTATGTTGTCGATTCTACTGCTAGTTAAAACCCATTTATTTAATAATGAATGATCATTTATCAACTAAGATTGACCAGCATTCAATTCTTAATATCAATAATAGATTAATATGTATATACACCTTAAAAAAATAATGATGTAAGATATTAAACTCATATTATTATGAAGTAGGATTTCGGCATCGTTTTCTAATCTACTCTGTCAATAATTTAATTGAAGAAAACAGTATAATACCACATTGAATAACTTGTTCAATTTATATAAGAATAGATGTGAAAGGAAGATATAAATCACTTTACATAGAGGAAAATTGAACAAGACAGATTTGAAAGTAAAGTGGGAGAAAAAAAAATCCCAGTTGTAAAAACATTATCACACCCTTTTTCCTCTTTCTTTCTCTTTTATTTTCTCTTTCTTTATTGTTTTCTTATGCTTCCATTTAAAATACTAACTAAATCAAATCAGTTATTGGATACTATCAATCATCCTTTGTTAGCTTGTCCTTTAATGAACTCAATCTTTGTACATGTATAAAGAGAAAATTAATAATAATAATAATACTGTTACTACTACTACTACAACAACAACAAGTAATAATAGTTCCTTAAGCCTATTATCCGTCATGTAGGAGTATAGATCGCCCACCAGTATTTTGCATCGAACTCTGTTCTTGGCAATCCTTCTCAGTTGTTATTCATCTTTTTGATGTTTACCTCCGATTCCCGACGTAGTGTGTAATAGAAGTGGTATAATTGTTAAATGTTCTGGATTATATACATGTGTATCATTCGATGTTATAGACTACTTGGTTGGGGCTAGTGTCATCAATGGTTAGGTACGTTGAAAAACTTGGCTCAAAATCAACTACATTGTCGTATATGCAGTCACTTTTTTTGTTTTTCGGTAAAAAAAAAGGTTGTGCCTAAAATTAGCTCACCTCCTCTGTCCTTAAAGATCTTAAAACAACAATTTGGTGCGGATAACCATTTTATTGTTGACTACAAAATTGCAGAATATTTTTGTAAATTATGAAAATCATACAATAAATACTTCATTTGCACATCTATCAGTTGCCCTTTACATCCTTCATGCTTCTGCCGATTGTCGATTCCATTATGTTTCCGTTTCTGTTTTCTTCAGTTCAATCTTCTCAACCTTCTCTTGTCAGACATTCCAATTCTGACTAGTCTTAAGTACTACTGTAGTGAACAAGAACACCAATGGAGACAATCCAATGTATTTAACACAAAATTACACGACTTGTTAATAAAATCTAACAATCATAAAGTAAATGCTTAATTTGCAAAATGTCCACCAATTGTGTCAAAATGACTCAGACTTCATTGTTCTTGCATTTTCATACAAATTACATTCTGTTTCCATTCTTTACTGTACGATCCTCTTGTCTCTCTGCCTCTAGACCTTCTGTTCCTGACTAACATCATATACTACTTATGTCAATATAATTAGCACACATCACACTACTTATATTTGTCAACATAAGTACCATACACCACACTTGTCGTCCCTCTAATAAGCTGTTCTCACAGTCATTCTTATCGCTTAAAAAGCGTTTAATACTTGTATTTGACTACTTTTTTCTGTCTTTTTTCATCCCATTTTTTAGGTACATGTGTTGCAATAGCTACTGTCCTAATATTAATCATAAAATTTTCAGTACATACATTTGCACAAAATAAAGAACCATGGCAAACTGGAAAACATTTGAAACAAATAGTTAATTATATTATTACTGGTGTGACAGTATTAGTTGTTGCTGTTCCCGAAGGTTTACCACTTGCTGTAACTTTATCATTGGCATATTCAGTGAAACGTATGATGAAAGTAAGTCTTTCTATTTTATTCATAATTGATTATTGCCACTGTTGTCGTTGACTCATTCTTCTTTCCTTTTTCTTTTCAAATAAAGATAACCTTTTATCATGAATTGATTTTGATCAGACAATTATTTGAAAAGAAAACATAAGTATAATTGAATAGCTGTTTCTTTCTGGTATTGAGACATTTCAGTAGTTTGTACACTTTGATGATCCCACTAGGTAATCGATTCTATGATCTTTGAATGTTGAGATGAACATGATATCTGTAGGCTATAGTGAAACAGTATTTAATTGTTTATAGATTTAAATTCAATCACTTCTTAGTATAGCGCATCTATTATGCAATAGATCTGATATTGACTGTTCCAATTTCATCATAGTTGAATATAATCGGTTATGAATTGTCTAATTACTTAGCTCTAATTTATTAATTATTCTAATGCTTCCCTTCTCTATACTTTATCTTTTTCTTACTGTTATAATAGAAATTCAACATTATTTTAACTAACCGTCATTCATATTCGAAAATGTTTAACTGTTTCAATGAATACCTGTTCAGCTCTTTTGATGGATCTTCATTTTTACATATTCTCACCGTTCTACGACAACTGTTCTTTGTGTCTATGTGTGTGTGTGTGCGTGTATACGAGTGTATGTAACTTGGTAAAATTTCAATAATGTAATTGTCAGATTACTTAGTTTAACTATAATGTTATTAATCTGGATTGTTTTTCTTTTTGCCGATTATTCAATCAATTTTGGTCCAAATTGCTTTACAATGTGATAATTCATCGGTGAATATACTATAAAATTTAATCTTAGAAAAATAAATCATTTCAAGGTTTTATGTATATTTTCTCCTTGAAAATTGTTAATACCACTAATAGGTAGACATATATCTATCTGTAACTCTTTTCCCGACCGTTGTTGCTACCATGACGTGGTGATCGGGCTTGACTATCGTGATGAAACAATAGAGTTATACTGACTGGAACAACCGTTCCTCAAGGTCCTACCATCCCAGTCAGGCAGGCTTGTTGAGGAACGGTAAGACTAAAAGCAACAAACTCAAGGTCCGAAGGCGAAGTCGGACTGCTGACTGTACAGAGGTGTGACAACAGTGAAGTGTTTCCTTCAGACAACCAACATGACAGCGATGCTGTCTTCCCACAAGGAGGGGTGGGGTTAGAAAAGGTCGACCCTAGAAATGCACACCTCGCCTTATCCCATGGATATCCGTCTCCGGTGGTAAGGTCTCAAGAAGTACGGAGCTAACACAAAAATTGCTCATAAAAAGGTCGTGTGTGACCAACCTCAAGCAGTTGTCCCTTGAGCACTGCGGTCACGCTCTTAGGTCACTGAGACCACCTCTAATCCAATTTCCTTTTCAGGTACCTCCAGAATAACCTTTCCACGGTGTGTGCAACCGGGAAGTGATAGTCGCCCTCATACCTCTAACAGCACTCAAGACCACTGACTGACTATAACGTTTGTTTACCCGGAAGTGTGTGATTATGTTTCAGTGCTACTCGATAAACTTTATGTTACACTAGTTAACATAATATGACGAGAAATGAATAAAACTGATGAATGTAGACTCTAATGGTAACTGGTATTACTCGGTGCAATAAATACATGAATTGAGCCAACAAGTTTATTAGTTATAGAATACAGTTGATCTTCTGTATTGATCAAAGCATAGAAGAAAGTATATATAAATCTTTTGCTTTTTGTGACTATGGATTCATTGTCTGGATGATATCGGATTTTCAAAAATCTCGACACAGTCGAGGAATATGTTATCATTACCATCATCGCTTATAATAATTGGTATACACACTTTATGATGCTGTTATTATCGTAGTTTAATCGTTCTGAAACCTATGTCATCGTCAAACACTCCAACAAGTTACAAAGCTAGGAACTGAGTTAATAATTATAAGGGAAACTTCATTATTAACTAAATAAATTTTTGTATAGAATAAACAGAATGTACTTGCCATTGGGATCTATGACTCAAGTTTTGTCACATTCTGCACTGATCAGATGGATTTAACCAAAGTCTCAAAATTGATATCCACTCTGGCATCCAAATCCCCTACGTTTAGCTTCAAACATCGACATGTTTGTGATAGTTCGGATCATGTTGTCGTCGATATTTTAAGTAAATATTTCACCAGCCAGTGAGCTTCAAATAGAAACAAACGCGCGTCCTATATCCCACTCGTACCTACATTCTATCCATTTTCAAAAAAAACTTGTAATATAATCACTCTATCGAAGCAAACCGCACCGAATGTATATGTACTAACTAAAATTGACTAAAATTTCGGTTGTAAATGTCAACAACGGAATAATCCAAAACATTATAAATTAAATTCTTGTTATTTATCACAATCTACGCAATCACATTGTTTCTGTAACAACTATCGGAAAATAAGTATACATCTGATCGCGTCCAAACCATTGGCTTCCGTCATACATCGTAGATTGTTTAAAGCCCGAGAAAGATTGACTGGTTTTGGTTCTGGTCGAGGATGTATTGATTATATCATCACGCTCCGCCAAATGTTAGAACACCGTCATACTTATCACAGGCCAACAATCGTAATGTTTCTTGACATTAGAGCCACCCATGATTCGTTGGACACGACTGTTCTCTGAGATTGTCTAATGAAGAAGGGTGTGCTTGAGAAGTTTATTAACATCTTGATAGCCCTCTGTACTAACTAACTAACTAACTAACACATGAGGCAGAGTGAGGTCATACAACCACCTGTCTCGTTTGTCCCATCGAAGTAGTGGTGTTAGATAGGGTTGCGTAATCTCACCATTCCTCTTCAACTTTGCTATGAATGACGTTTTTGAAACAGCTGTGATGGATGTATGTGGTGTTGGTGTGGATCTGTTGCCTGGAGAAAGACTTTTTGAGCGTGAGTATGCGGATGATATTGTCTTAGTGTGGGTGGGATGATACGTAAGCCATGCAATTCTGACATAGTTAGTTGTCAATTAGTGTCTTTAGGTATGATGTGTGCTCTGAACTTTCAAAGTGCAAAGTACTTTTCCAAGAGTGTTAGGACCCTGATTCTGTACTCATTGTGGATAGTGGGCAGATAGAAGCAGTTGAGAAGTTCGTGTATTTGGGTAGCCGCTGTTCAGATTATTAGACTATGAAACGTATATTTGAGAAGAGACAAGGGTGGGAGGGGCTCAAAAAAGTGAACGAAGAAAAAGTATGGAAAATAATAATAAATGAAATCACTTATTAAGGCCAAGAGAGAGGTATGGGGTTTATGAATTTCTTATAAACACAAGGACTTGGATTGTTAGCTTGAATTCCTATAGCTTCTGTTGTGTCTATGAGACGAGATCGAACCCCATAATGAGAACTAGTAGGAACACGATAAATGACTTTAAACGACCTATTTCTGTCAACTACATGATCGCTATCGATCGGATGTGATTTAATAGAGCATTATTTTTTTTGACAGTACATTTTCCTCACCACGAAGGGAGATGTTCACTAACGCTTTTGCCCAGTTTTCTGATCCTTAATACATATGCGAATAGCAGGCCGGCTTGAGGAAATAATACGGAGCTTAAGTGAATAGAACGTTGTATTCATGGATTTTGAGATCCGTTTATCCAAGATTTAAACGGCGGTATCTCCTGTAAATTCTATACGGATGTTGAAATCTTGAATAAACGGATCTCAAAATCCATGAATACAACTTTCTATTCAGCCAAGCTCCGTATTGTTTTCTCAAGATGGCCTGTCATCCATGGATGCGTTAAGGATAAGCTTTAGCTTTGGGCCACATCAATATGCATCTATAAGTTTACTTGCTCCTGTGGGGCAGGTTACAGTGGCTGCACAAAACGATCACTTTCTAAACGCATCTCAGAACACAATCCGGCATGGCTTTTAAAACAATTACCAGTTCAATCTGGTTGCATCCAATCAACTCTGGACACATCGCTCTGAACGAGCTTTCTGTTGAAATAATCTACACAGTTGAAGGAACGGGATCGAAGGGAGGTTGAATCAAAAACTTTTGTACTGTTGAGGCATTGGCGATCTACCAATTCAAGCCCGAATTCTGCGTTTAACAACGATACATCCAACCTCTCATCCTTTCTTGACCTTAATTCCCTTCTATAGTATGTTTTGGGCTTGTTTTTTAAATTAAAGTTCTGTAATTGTAAACTGTAATCAGTTATTAATATTCACTTTTTATCATTATGACCTTTGTGTATTTCGTTTTTCTTCATATCTGTCAAGTGGACGATTATCATAATTTTGACCTGTAAATTGTTTTCAGCCTTCTATTATTCTCTGACCCTTTGAGTATTGCGTAACATCATTTGATAATAAGAATCTCGGGTCCCTTTATGATGCAATCTTCTATATCATTGTACAGACATATATTTACCATACAACTATAAATAAGGTGTACACCTTAAGTAAATTATTTCAGTGGCACGAGAAAATTTTGTTCGCTGAATTCTCTTTATTTTAGTTCAATGATACAATGGGTTATTTTAATTACTGCATAATATTAATGATAATAATAACAATGATAAGTTGAGATGATGGTGGCTAGCAGTGGAATTCAGGACGCACGTTTCGTCCTTGCCGGAACTCATCAGTTGGATGTACCTGCATCCCAGAGTCCTGGAGTGAACATCGATTCTGGGATGCAGGTGTATCCAGCTAACGAGTCTCAGCCGGGACGAAACGGGCGTCCTGGATTCCACTGCTAAACACCATTCATTTTTAGTTATAGTGCTAATGACTTAAGGCAATTCGCACAGGTTGTATATATGCTTATAAGAGAGTGGTCAATTGCAGTGCTAAACATTAATGCGAAAACTCAAGCAACCAAT
Organism: Schistosoma haematobium; assembly: GCF_000699445.3. Classification (NCBI taxonomy): domain Eukaryota; kingdom Metazoa; phylum Platyhelminthes; class Trematoda; order Strigeidida; family Schistosomatidae; genus Schistosoma; species Schistosoma haematobium. Next base: position 44,783,369 of record NC_067199.1, read on the forward strand.
ACAAAAACTAACAATACTGATAGTTTATAATTTCATTATATTTTATCTCTTGGTCCTTATGACAACAATGAAAATTGTTAGTAAATATTGATTTTTGAAATGAACTTTTTTGAAATTGTCTTCATCATAGATTGATGACCTTAAGGTGTTAGATTCAATAATCTTGAAATGAAATAGATGTCTAGTAGCTATTTGGCTTTCAGTTCTCCAGGTGAAATCAACTCATAAAAATAAAAGTAATTAGAGAAATGAATAACTCTCTCCCTCTGTGTGTGTGTGTGTCTCCCCACAAACCAACCATTTTGAGCATAAGACAAATATCATCATTAATAAAAGATGATTGCTTCACAATATCCCAAATTGTAACTGAAGTTAGAAATGTAAACTATTAAATACTCACTCAATAGTCTAAAGATTAAACTCTCGTCAAGAGATCTATGAGTCCTTGATTCCATTCATAGTTGAGTCACATCTATACAATACTGAAGAGTCTTGCATTCGGACGTAACAAGTCCCTTCTAGTTTTTAATTGTGTTCTTTTTTGTATCCAACTGATGTTAATACTACTTACTAGATATACTGTCATTCAAACTTCATGAAGTTAGTTTCTTTTCCCCCTTTTCTAGAAGCCTATTATTTGTCATTAAAATTATAGTGATTTTTTTCTCTCTCTCGAAATAAACTCTTGATCAAGATAATCATTTAAGAAGAAAGTTTATACTTTCTATCCTAATTATACAACTATATTAAGAAGAATAAGATAATGGTTTCCGTGACCTATACTTCTTAACTTTCATTTATCAATAATAACATTAATGAGATTTTAATGGAATTCATTATTATTATTATCATTATAAGCTGTATGGGTATATAGAGATGAAGGTCTCGTATGAAACTGGAGGTTCGCCATTGGTACTGTGGGATGGTTCGGCATTACTTTGACAAGTTTTACTGACTGTTCATGCTCAAAATTGGTTTGCTGGTTAATTGATTTCATTCATACTGGTGGTTGCTTTTCAGTGTTTTCAAGGGCCATTATCATTAGGACATTGTGAGGCATGCTAACAATAATGAGTTTGACTGTCGTGTAAGCGGAATAGGTCAACTTTGGCCTGTTCGTGCTGTGCATAATTTATTCACGCGATCACTGATCAGAATAATTATCATACATGTGACGTGAATGTGTATATGAATGGTGCGAATGGTTCACCAGGGTGCTTAGTACCTGTGTGGTTGCACCGCAGGATTGAGCTGTAATATTCAGATTGTAGCGTAAAAGCTTATACGGTATCTGGTTCTCCTATGAAGCGAGATTGAGCTGTACTATTTGGGTTGTCACGTGAAAGTCGGCATGGTGTCTGATTCTCCTGAAAACCAATGTAAAATTACTCTGACCTACAAGGGTATATTATATAACTATTATTATTATTATTATTCAAGGCAGACAGATAAACATTCATCTATCTGTCTTTTTCATGTTAACTATCCCAGTAACTTGGAAAAAAATTGTGTCAGAAACTAGAGGTGGATAGATTTATTCGGCATTATACTAATTACAGTTTTTGTTTAGTTGTCTTTGTGTTTCTGTGTGTGTGTGTGTGTGTGAAATAAAGCAAAAGACTGAGAACTGTTAGAGTACTACAATGTGGTTACCGAAACTGAAATAGAGGGATTGGAATGTTTGTCTGTGAATTGGTACAATAATAAGGATGGATCTATTTTCATGTAGTTTGGTGAAGATTGTTGAGTTTTGTTATATTCCTTGAGTTGTTGTTTTACATACTATATCATTCTTTTGATTGTGTTGTTATTCTGATCGCTCTCCATTTTCCTTCCTGTTTTCTTCATTTCAATCTTCTTCGGGCGAGCATTTTCACTTCCAGTTCCTGATACATACTACTTATATCTGTCCACATAAGAGGTGCACACCACATATTGATTGACATTGAATAAATAACTGTATTGAAAACCTGAAAGTAATAGATAGCTGTTTCGTTCCAGTAATAGTAATTCTAGTATGGGACTCCTCATGAGTGCGTACCCACGAGATTAGAACTCAGGGCCTATCAGTCTCGCGTACGAACGCTTAACCACTAGATATTTTTTAAATTTCTAGTGAGAAGCAATGGCCAGTTGAGTTCAACTGGGTCTTTTGTGAGATAGTAACTCATTGATGACAATAGTGGACAGTGGCGCAACTTTGTGGATTAGTTGAAGTTAGATAATAACACTGTTGTATGTCTGCTCAGTGATCTAGTGTTTAAGCACTCGCGCGTGAGACTGATTAATCCTGGGTTGGAATCTCGTGGGAGGCGGGATCTTGAATGCGCACTGCTGAGGAGTCTCACTATAAGACGAAACGGCCATCCAGTGCTTCCAGATTTTCCATAATGGTCTAGCATCAATTGACTCATGAATTCAACTATTAAATATAAATCAGTTATGGATTAAGATAAGATGTGAGTTCGAATAAAGATTTTCTTGTTGCTTGATTCTAATAAGGCAAGAACAAGGAATGTAACAGAATAAAATGAATTCATTCATTCTGTTGATTCATTATTTCAAGTACATAATATCTTGTTTCATATTTGTAATAACAAAGTGTTATTTAAGTTTTCATTCTTAAATTTTCTTACGTTTCATTCATCTTACTCTATTATTCTATCAAAAATTTTATGGTCATTAAACAAGTTTGACATTAATATCCTTAATATCCTTTAGAAACATGTCTCTATGTTTTCTTTTTATAAAATTCTTTTAGAATTTTCTTGGTTAGTTGTAACATATCAATTATTCATCTACTTCATCAGTATATGGTTGTAAAGATTATTGGGTTTTGATTGATTTTATGTATAGATCAATGTTAGACTACCATTGAAAACCTGGAAGCATTGCACGGCTGTATCGTCTAAGTATGGCGCTGTTGAGCAGTGCACATCCACGATTGCCTACACAGGACTCGAACCCAGGATCTTCGATCTCACACAACAACACTTAACCTATAGACCGTTGAATCGGCATCCAACGGTGTTAATGTCTAACTTTAATCAATCCATGCATACGGGATCGTGGATGCTCACTGTTGAAGAGTCTCATACTATGACGAAATGGCCTCCCATTGCTTTCAGGTTTTCAATGATGGTCTAACATTGATTTACTGATCATCTACTTTACAATTGATTGATCACTGGGTGGTGATCAATGTCATGTGTGTCAAGTCCTTATTTAGTGCAGATCGAATGTTATCGACCATGTTGCAATGTGGCCACCAGTCTAGGTGACTCGACATTGCAGGCACTATATATTGAGATTAGATGGTGGTAGACATTGATCACCACCCAGTGATAAATCAATTGTGATTACATCTCTGGCCTACAGGATGTCGGTCACGGCCGGGATTAGCGCAGTGGTAACATCTCTGACTGTGAACTTAGGTGACGGGATCGAATCCGTCAGGGAGCACTAATTCCTTCAAGATTACAGGTATACCTTCCTGACGAGTGCTAAGTAGCACGAAACCCGGGTTAACAGAGTTTCCTGTTGACTACCCGCAACCACCATCTGACCATCTACTTTACCTGTTGTCGTTAATCTACTATGACCTTTATCAGTATGATGTAAAATACATATACATCGGTTATGAATAATTATTGTTTCTTAGTTGTAAACAGCTGTTAAGAATTCACGAAATAACTGAATTCACATTATTTTGCCACGTTCATTGTTCTTGTATTAACCAATATGTTATTACCACATAGAAAGTATACTGAGGAGAGAGAAATTTTCCAAGACAAGATGATCTTATTAATTGTACTTTTATTTGTTTGACCTTATTAATTTTCTCATCTATTCGTTGTAACTCGGTTCAATTCACCTGATCATATTCAATTGAAAGTGGAAATTTATGATTAGCTTGTCTAGATCAGTTTACATCTTGCCTATCATATGCTTAAATGTTAGTTAGTTGGAAGAAATTAGCGAAAATCTCTAAATCTATATTCTATATCTAATTGATCGTTGTCAACAATGTTTTGAAATCTTATAGAAACGCATTACTTCTTAACAACTATTTTATACAGACAAAGATAATAATGAAGATAACCATTCTTTTTCGATTTTCAATGAAGTGTATTATCTAGAATTTTTCTTTCATAAGTTCTTTCTGTTATTTGATGTGTTCGTACTAGATTGAATAGTGTAATTTTCACTGATGACTTCATTCTAATCATTTAAAGCTATCTATCAGTTGCTAGGAAACGGGTACTAGGTAAGGATGGCAGATCACTTGATGAAATGGTGAAACTTCATCAGTTGAGATGGCTGGAACATGTGTTACGTATGCCCAACCACCGACTGCCTCGACTGCGATGTCCAGTGTTATAGGAGTAGATTGGAAGAAAGCTAGGAGAGGCCACAACAAGACATGACACAAGTCCATGAAGTCATTGACAAGTGAACTGAGCTATGTTGGTAGGTGTAGACTACCTGGTTGGGGACCGCGAGATGATAGCAACCTATGGTTAGAGACCTTGAATGACATGGTTCAAAATCGTTTGCAATGGCGCAAGTGCATCCACTCTTTGTGTTCTCCCAAATTCTAATCTCCTGAGTTCTCCTTATCTCTTTTTTTCTTTTTCCAAATTTATTTCATTGGATTTTACCCATTGAATAACATCTTCAAACTCTAATCTTTTCGATTACTGCTTATACTTTTACTACCTCTACCACTACGGAATTTGAGTCGACAACTGCATCTCTGTGTTAATGTGTTGTGGCAACTCGAACTGATGTATGTACGTACGAAGTTCTACGTTGTTACTGACTGACTGACCTATTTGGACGTTTCTATGATACATCCAACTTACTGGCTAAAGAAAAAAGTCAAACCAAATTAAGTAAAAGTATCAAAGCTTAAAATGAAATCTCCTAATGAAAATTATACTGTTAGATACATCAATCATTTAATTGATAAAAAGAATTATACTAGTAATTCCATAATGATTAAACATTGATTGGTAGATTCATAACATATCCATGGACACCTATTTCATTCCACGAACATCAGCAACAGTATTTATGGAATGAGAAAGAGAGATAATTGAACAACAACAACAACGACAAGACAAAAACAAGAAAACAATCTTATTCTTTCTTTCAAAAACAACATTGTCTTAAAATCATTTTCCTGTTTTAACGTGGTTACATTTGACTAAACAAATAGAGAAATATGATAATCTCATTCAAATTGATATAAGTGTATTGTGATATTTTATGAATCAAGAACCTGCTTCTTTTTCTCCTTCTTTCTTTCTTTCTTTCTTTCTTTTCTGATACACCTTCATCGTGTCTATAATGACGCTTGTTTTTTTTTGTTGTTCTTGGTTGTTTTAATCATCTTTAAACATATAAATGTTCAATTTGAATGAATATTAATAAATATCTAATTATAATTATAAAATCCCTTCAATGCCATGGTACGGTTGAGAGTGGGGAGAGTTAGTTCTTCATCTCGAAATGCTTTCTCATATGACCACGCCTATACGAAATTGAGAGGAAGAAATGCGAATTTCCGACATTTTAATCAGGTTAGTGAATATGGAGGATCCATCTAGGAAAGTTGGTAAACCCTGATTTCAAACCGATGGTGAACATGGGCTCCACGATCCTGAAGAAACAAATGGTGTATGAACCATTTATTGGTCACTGGTTACCATAGGATTGCATCTTCTGACGTTGCTCCACTGTCTTGTGGATCAGACATTTAAGTCGAAGGTTCCGGTTGTGGTCTCTTAATAAAACCACTTGATTCGGTCTGAGTACCCGGAAGCTCACTAATGAGTAAATTCAAAATTTAATTCCTGCAGCTGCAGTGAGAAAATGTGACTACTGAAGTTCAATCATATGGGGTTTGAGACAATTACCCATGAAGTACATTGGAAGATTGTCACACAATATCATGAATTGACTGAAGTTAAACATGCACACTATTGGATTCCAATTCAGTGGTCTAATATCTAAATGTTCGTGCTTGAGATCTAATTTTCTGGGCCCGACTCCCGGTGATAGGATCCTGGATATACACTACAGAAATGTACTATACTAAGATGAAACAGCCACTCAGTACGTTTCGGTTTTTACCAATGATCTAGTTAAAATCATTCTGTGTTTTACACTATGGATGTCAAACATTGTTGCTGAAACTAATTACTATTTCTATGCCAAAAATGAAATCGTACAAAAAAAAAAGAAGGAAGTCATCAATACTAATTAAGTAAGAGATAAAATATACAAAACATATCAGCACACGAGTGATTATATCATCAATTTACATAGCATTATGAGTTCATTTCAATAGTGTTTAAGATATAAAATAAACTACTATAATTATTCAATAGACAATTTGATATGACCATGTTTATTTTAATTTGACAGTGAAAGGTTAACCACACATTCTTTCTGTACATAAATATTAAGTTAAAAGCCATTTGATAGCAGTAACCTCTGTAAAGTAGAGTAAGAGCGTTATTTGTGGTATTTTGAACTCTTTTGTAATACCTAATTTATATCCATTGTCTATCAAGTGCCTAGTGATCGCATTCGTGTACACTTTACTTCTCTTTAGGAATATATACAGACAAAATCAAAGATTTCTTTCTCTCAATTCTTATATATCTCCTATTACAAGTACCTGTAAATTTATATATACATTTAAAAGTGACCTTAGAGAGGTGTTGATTTGCATTTGATGAGTTTAAAAAACACAGTATGATATTCTTAAAATTGTTAAACTAAAGTGATACTCCTTTCCTGTATTGTTTTAATTTCACTAATCCTACCTGAGATTTGTTTTTTAAATATAAAACAGATGAAGACATGTTTTTTTCTTTCTTAAATCTTCTAATTGAACGTTTGTTTCGGTTTCCTAAAACACTGCTAGTAACCCCCAGGCTAAATGTACATGGCAATTTGAACATGAGAGAAATAGTGGGAAATACAGAAAGAACACTTTACTTTAAGGTTATGTTTATATACAGAAAATCTAGCATATTTATAGCATTTTAGATGACCTTGGAATTTTGAAAGATTCTGGAACACTACTAAACCTAGTAGTAGCAGTATAGGTAATCATTCGATCAAAAATATGATATGGGGCTTCTCATTTTCTAGATGTTTCTAGCAAACCTCTGCTGAATGCTGATTAGACAAGATGTTTCCCAGCGTTCTGAGGGCCCCTTTGGACCTTTTTCGAGAAATTTTCCATGTCCCCAACAAATAGAGTTTTGACCAAACATCGTTTAGTCACTATTATAATTGAGTTATTACCAATACTTGTTTGTTTTATGAATACGTTTCTTCTCAGTTGTTGTGTCATTTGTGAACTATTGAATAACTGCCATTGTTTGGTTTTTTTTTCATACAGTTTATTCGTTCATCATTCATGCATGAAATTTTGTATTAAAAAATTTTAAACAATGAATAGACCTGTGGAATTCATGACATAATTTTCTTGCTGGAATTTTTAATCGCCAGTTGCATATACATTCCGACTTGGATAGACACATTCAGATTTAAATGTTAATACAAGTGTATTCAGCTATGATGGATGGAAAATGAAATGAAACTCACATTTTGAATTCCGCATTATTTAAAGTAAAAACTTATTATTGTAGACGATTCGAATATGTTGAAGTACTCGTTTGTCAACAGGGACGGATCGACAACAATGGGATAAATACAAATCCAATGTCAATGGGATATTCACCACTCCGATCACCTTCGGTCTCGCGCGTGAATACTTAACCTCTAGACCCCTGGGCTGGCACCGAACGGTGTTAATGGTTAACTTTAACCAATCTACAATATTGCGTGACGATCTATTGTCTTCGATGGATAACTGCCCCACACCCCACATGGTTGAACCTCACTGGCCACAGCCTCTCACCAGAACTCGGAGCATTCCATCTCTAAGCTAGTCACTAATGAATAAATGATAATTATCAGTATACGGTTGTGGATATTCTTGAGTTTCACTGAAATGTTGAACGATGAACGTTGTCGAGATGTCTCATACTATACTGAACAGCTGTTCAGTGCTTCCAGGTTTTTGAATGATTGTCTAACATTGATTGGTTCATGATTTCAGTGAAACTCAACAATCACCACAACCCTATACTGGTAATGGGATAATTTCAAAAGCAGTATTATTCATAAGGACACTGATTAATATAATCATTCGCTAAACACAGAAACTACTTGAAGACTGTAGGTTTTTCATAGCAATATCATACATTGAAGAAAATAACTCTTGTCAGTCAAACTCGGTATTTCAGTGAACTCTTTGAGAACTCTACCATTCGGTAATATTACAATACGAAATCTTCATTAGGAATCCTTATTTGATCCAAACTTCATGTTAGTTATCATTTGTACCATTTTTAAATGTATTAACATTCTCTGTAGGATTCGTAATCGCTTTATCAACAGTATTACAATCACTTATACGTCTGTATACTACCTTTGATACTTGGTTCCAATCTCTTATTAATTAATACTTCCATCAATATTACAGATTTACCCTTGAATGTCAACTAAAACAAACAAAAAAATTCATAGTTTCAGATTTTCCTATTGATTTATATTCCACCATTTAATGTCAAAAGGGTATGTGTCGAAGTGAATTACTACAATTTGTTAAGTGTGTGATTCAATACAAAATTGTAATAATAATAGTAATAACGAAACTGTGTGTGTGTGTGTGTGTGTGTTGGTATACACACTCTTTAACCTCAATAACTATAGTAAACGGTCAGCAAAACTAAAAATCAAACGAAAACAGCATGTGAATCTGATGAATATTGATATAGTTAGATAAGTTAAAATCGACCATACACGTAGGCTTAGCTTTTTTAGAATTGTTTGTTTACATTCACACATACAAAACTGGGTTACTGGCGCTTTCATAATGATCTCAACATTTTGTATAATGAAATCCGAGAATTTTTGGCATCACTATTTACCTGATCATAGTTTTTTTTTTCTTATTGCTTGAATGCATCCTCGTTTGTCCACATATATACTTTGCATATTTATTCTGTTATACTGTAACAGGTGGGAAAGAGTTCTCCTTGTAATAAGTAGTTTATTAATAAGACAGTTAATATTGTGGGTATTATTATTATTATTACATCTATTATAACCATTAAATGTATGAAATAGCATGTTTATTGTCTTACCTACGTTTATTTTGTAGTTGTCATGATTAGGTTAACATGTTTGCTTTCTTGTTTGGTTGTAAATAGTTGTGGATGATTCATACAACACATGTTAATTATTTGTAAAGTGAATTTTACCAGAAGACCACCCTACTTTTCGATCGTTTTTGTCATAAATTAAGATCAGACGAGGTTCTAGTTTGTAACACCTCGATAGTGAGTCTCTACAACCTCTCCACCTCTCAACTTAAGTATAAATACATATCAGAATGATCTATGGAATAAACTTTCCCTATGAGCCCTGAAGGCCTGGGTTTGGACCCCATGGGGAATCATAAGTCCCATTTGGGACTTGTGTTGATATTCATATTGATAAGTCGTGTAGGTTGAACGCTATATACGAATCTTAAGCTATTCCCGTAACCCGCAGACTAGAACTACACAGCGACTTGAACTCCAGAAAGAAGACACAAGAATGAGAGAAAACACTTTATCCCAAAGTTCATTCTAGTACAGAAAATCAAGGGTATTTATAGATGTTGGCGTCTGTTAAATCAACATCATATTTCAGCCTATCCGTTAACGTCATATTATGCTACCAACCAATGGTAGCACGCCACGTTGGAATTCTCGAACGTTCCATCATACTCTGATTGGCTAGGGCCCTTCGGCTCCTTTTTGGGCCTCAGGAGGCTCCGTTGAAGTGCTCCGGAAGCCGACCCAACACATATTTAGTACTATAAACTGCAGTTAAGTGGATGGGAATCATTGGAAATCAACCAGCATTTCACGTCTGTTTTTTTTTCACTTTAGTTTTGTTTTACAGGTCACTAGTGTTTACACATATATAATCCCATCAATAATTGAATTCCGTCAAGTTGCCACCATCTTTTCATAATATCAGTAATATTTATCTCATAGCTAATGTGATTGATCATCTTTTCAAGTTATTGGTTCCCAGTAGAATTTTGAGCGTATAATTATCTTTAAGATAGAAATATTTATATACATCACCATAAAAATATTGTTAGTAGAGCTTTGTAATTTCACATTAACTATGTTATTGAAGTCTGAAATTAGTCAGTCACTATGATGATATGTGAGTATTGAATAGATTCCATCGATATTACACCTCAGTTACAAACATTCCTTAAGATTAGATATTGTCTATCATCGTAATCTAATACACACGTTTCATCCTATTCTGAACTTGTCAACTCATTTTTATATCTACATCATCTCATTGTTAATGTTCACTTCTGGACTCAAATTCAGGAACGAAATACATGTCTTGGTCTTCATTGCTAGCCAATACTTCATTTAAACGATAATAATAATGATAATAATTTTTCTTTCCAATGTGTTTAGATCTTTGTCTAGTAAACAGATCAACATATTTGTTGTACAACCCTCTTTCTTTCTTTCTTTCTCTCTCTCTCTCTTTTTCTCTAATATTTTCTTTGTTTTTGTTGATCATCTGTCATTCTTCTCTAATGGTAATAATAATAATAATAACAATAATAATTATTATTATTAATATTGTTATTAATTTAGATATCTGGAGCAGAACCGTCTTCTTTCTTTCTCTCTCATTGAGACAGCCATACAGTGTTGTAATAGTTGTGCTGTTCATTCATTCATTCATTGAATGTATTGCTACTTACTTATGTGTTTCTGTGTGTGTGTGTGTGTGTGTTATACCCTGACTTCAACATGAGCACTATTGCTCTCAAATATCATGAGTCGTATTAGTATTATTATTTATGACTGGTCATATTAATGTTTTATTTTGGAATGTTACTGTAGAGTTACTCCACTTTTTTTTCCACTGTACACATGTATATATGTACCTACTTAGATTGATATCACTGATCTTATTGTAAGTTACTAAGATTATTCTTTCTTGTTTAATAAATGAAATAGTTGGTTGATGGATGTTTCAGAAAAGTACGTGCGCTCGCACGCACGCACGCACGTGTGTGTGTGTATGTGTATATGACAAGAAACTATTATCAGCATATACACTTAAATGGACTACTATATTTCACCAATTATTCATTTATTAACAAGTTGTTTTAAGTAGAATTAGTAGTATTGAATGATATTTAACCGAATTTTTGTATGTTCATTTATGTATGTGTACACACTTGTGATGAGTTAATTCGCTTTAATTATGTTTCTAATAATGATGATGATGATCATCATCATCATCATAATTTCTCATTATCTTATCAATACTACACTCTCATTTCATTTAATCCATTTTAATGTTAGGAAATGAAAGTGTGAGAAGAGAGAAAAAATATGATAATTTTGTTGTTGTTGTTGTTGTTGTTGTTATTGTTGTTGTCTTTGTTTCCCATCTTTTTTCCCTCGACTACAAGATAATCAATGATATGACAACTATGTATCATTCTCTAATAAGGGAAAGAAGGGTTTTTGAAGACTGGTAACAGTAATATTATAATCAATATGTGTTAATGTTCTGTTGTTGTTTTTGTTGCTGTGTGTTTTTTTTTAATGAGAAAAACAATAAGAATTAAGTTAATTCTTGCTTTAATTAACATTTAGATTAAAAATAAAAAAATCGTAGCTCTTAATTGTCGTTGTATTAATAATAATAATAATAATAATAATAATAATAATAATAATAGTGGTGGTGGCGGTAGTAATGGTAACAATAATAGTAACAGTAATAGTAATAATAATAGTAGTAGTGGTAGTAATAATAATAATAATAATAATAATAAAGTGGATTGGATAAAAGACGTATTCACTGAAGTGTAATTAAATACTTGAATCGTTTGGATGACTTAATCAACACAATCTGGTAATTAATTATTTGTTTCCTGATATTGAATGATCATACCAGTGTTCATTTAGAGTGGTTTTTTATAAATTTGAAGTTCCATTTGTCATTTGTAATTTGGGTTGTTTTGTTTTTTTTTCTTATTTCATTTACTGTAATCTGTATTTGGTTAACTGTCATCATTTTTCATATATAATGTTGGTTAGTGTAGAAGTATGTTTGAAGAACGGTGTGGTTGATCAATGTCACCCCATGAAGTTGTTGACTTTTTTATCTGAATCATGTTGATAAGTGCAAACTACCTGATTAGAGTTTGGGTAGTTATTGTGATTAGTATTTGAAAACATTGTATGATAAGTTTGAGAACTGATTACGATGATAAAGACATATCTACTCTTTGTTTTTTTCTTCTTCAAATCCAGAGTTTCGAAACTATATTCTCTATATTCAAGGTCCTATTTTTCTACTGTCACTAACACTCCTTTTACCATTTCTTCTTTGGTATTCTTTTTGATAATTTTATCTTGTTCTTCTAAAGTTGTATAGAAACTTGAACTGATACAAATGTGTGACAGGTTCTACATTGTTTACGACTGAACGACTATTATGTTTACTATCACTAATTCTCATATGAAAGTTATTACTCGAAATCTGTGTAAATAAACACATGTATTTCAATCCACAATGTTACACGACCATCCTCCATCTTCTTTGGTGATAGGTAACTGCCTCACATTCGACATAGTTAAACTCTATTGGTCACAGCTTCACACTAGAACTTCGAGTATTCCCTCTCTAAGCTAGTCACTAGTGAGTAAATGATAATTTTCATAATAGTACTTTACTGTTGCGGATAAATTACAAAATATACTTGTCAAGTATGTATATATTCTGTTTTCTGATGAAATCTTTGTTTTGAGCTGACCTTGACCGTTCAATAGTTTATGAATGTAATCAGCAGAAAATAATGCTTGACTTAGATGTTCTACTAATCGGTATCCGTCAGAAAAGTGAATTAGCAATCATGAAGAAGCTAATGCCTTAGGTGGGGTTCGAACCCACGTTACTGCTGAGTTATTTTGGCTGTCTGACGACCTCATGTAGTAGTGATATATTTTTGCTGACTTATTACTAAGGTTTAAACAATTTTTTCACTAATATATTCTAACATTCCATTTCTTATATCTGAATTTAGTACTACCATATTCCTGGCTTATGTCATACAGTTGAGTTAAAACAACTCGAAACTATTGAATACTAGTTAGCTATTCTTGGCACCATCAAGCTTAATATCAAACCATGAAAATTTGATTCATTCAACTATATTACTCACGAGTAATCTATGCATAAATATATGTAGATGGTGTACGTAATCGTCATGAAGATTGATTTATATTAGATTGACATGTCAAAGATATCTTTGTAATTGATTCATAACTTAAGGCGCTAATACATTGCTAATATTTTACATACACTTTATTTATAAAATGATCATTTAGATTTGCTATCATCAATATCCTAATCCCCTCTCTGATGATGGTTGTACTAGTTACTTCCTCCAATGTAACTAATGAATTAAATACTACTAGTCAGTATATGCTTCGCTTTTTTCTACTTGATTTGCAGTCAATTAGTTTTCCCTAGTTTTTTTTTTTAGTAAAAACGGTATTAACAACTTAACGCAATGAGGATATGATTAGTTTGTAAAGTATTTTCACAATTGAAAGAATATTGTCAGTATAGGGTTGTGGAGGTTGCTGAGCTTTAATTGATATCATGAATGGATCAATTTTAGATCACCGTTGAAAACCTAGAAGCATTGGACGGTCATTCCGTCCTAGTATGGGACTCCTCATCAGTGGTGGACGGTCACAGAATATCATTAATTGGTTGAAGTTGAACATTAACACCGTTAGATGCCGGCTCAGTGGTATAGAGTTTAAGCGTTAGCGCATGAGACTGAAGGTCCTGGTTTAGAGTCCCGTGTTCGGGGTCGTGGATGCGCGCTGCTGAGAAGTTCCATAATAGGACGAAACGGACATCCAGTGCCTCCAGGTTTTCAATGGTGATCTGAAATAATGTTGGACAGGTAGGTTCTATATAATTTTAGTAATGTTCTATGAGACTTTGGTAAGTGTAAGGGTTGTGTTTTTATCATCATGGACTGGTTTCAATCATAGAGTATCTGAAATTATCTCTAAATGATAATCGTTTTATCACCTAATGATTAGATAACGTGATCTATGGACTTAAACATGTTTATAATGAGACAATTATCTCATATTATATTGAATAGTGGTGATGATGGCAAATATCACATTCTTCCAGAAAATACTTGTTGGCAATAATGTAAACAACTATATAATTGAATGAGATTGTGTAGTTCTATCAAACTCATGTGTCCTGGTCTCTATTAACTAACGCTTGATGGTTAGGTACTTCTGTTTCCTTAATGCAGTCTAAAATATATAACAAAAGGGTTTATTAGGCAAAATCATAATAATTATTGATATTACGATAAACAATTCAATGTTTCATGATTTGTTTACAACAGTAGGGTTGTGTTAAGCGTAGTGAAATAATTTGACTAGGGATCAAATTTATTTCATTAATTCTATACCATGTGTTTTCAGTTAAATAAACTGAAAATTATGAAGTATTGGGTTCTGACATAGCAATCTAAAAATAGTATGGTTGACGCAAAACATCAAGCCTTGGTACGGCCGAGGGTGGGGAGATCCAGCTCTCCCTCTCTAAATGCTCTCACATGGCCACGTGTATACAGACACTGACAAGAAAGTCCTACTTACTAACTTCTCGTGGCGCGGGTGTTGTTTATGGAATCGAGAGGACGATAAACGAATGCTTGGCGCCTGAACCGGGCTCGTGGATATGGAGGATCCACCTAGGGGAGTTGGAAAACCCTGATTCCGAATCAATGGTATAATTAGACTCTAGGATCCTGAAAGAACAAATGACGTATGAACCAATTATTGATCACCGACTACCATAGGACTGCATCTTCTGACGTTGCTCCATTGTCTTGTGGATCAGACCTTTAATTCGAAGGTTCTGGGTGGGGCCTCCCTAAGAAAACAACCTGCTTCGGTTTGGGCACTCGGGTAGTATCACAGCCCATACACTAATCAAGTGACTTTTCTGGCGTATATATATATATATATATATATATATATATATATATATATATATATATATATATATATATATATATTCGGTTCCTCTTTGTACCAATATTTATGTGTTCAAATAAATATATAAGTCAGTTTCTAATGAGGTCACTCTCACGATTTTCAGTATTCCTTCTCTCAAGCTAATGTCGATCCATGATGAAAACTGTATCATAGATAAATCTTTTCAAATAATCTATAGAATTGGCTTTATAATACTTAGTTACTATTTAGAATTGGTTCACAAACCACTGAGTCCGAATTTAATGATTTCAATGCCCTGGATACGATCCTCTATGAGGTCATGAATGCACACTGCTGAAGAGTTCTGAACTAGAACTATACATCCATACAATACCTCCTAGTCTTCACTGACGACCATGTGACGACTTATTATCATTCCGTGATATCTAAATAATAAATTCAATAATTTTCACAATGAAAAAATATACTTAAAGTGTGACTGTGAATTTTCGTTCTCAATAGAGATTGGATCAATAAATTTAGATTGACTATTAAGTAAACAGAAAAAAAATAGGTTGGTAATTAAATAGGGTTAATTATTTCACTATTCAATCTTTCTCTTCTCTATTTCTATATCTTAATTTGTTCCCATCTCAACAAGTATGATATCTGTCATTTATCTTGTATACAAGTTATTAAAAGATTCGGATACCCCCCTACTTATCTTTTGCACTACACATATATATATATATATATATGCCTCCATCATTTTAAATTATCACCTATTTCTAATCTAAGACTTACCGAAAATAAACACGCAACGTATATTCTCTTGCTTATCATTTATTAAGTGTCAATCAAGTTTGTTTATTGTTGTAATTTAATCCAACTTTACTAAATAAAAAATATTAGATTTAATTATTGTGTCAGATAGAAGAGATTGAATAATAATACTAATCATTATCATCTCTGCCTGTTACTCCTCGTGAAGGAGCATAAGCCACTCACCAGCACTCGCCATCCAACCCTTTGTCCTGGACAATCCAGTTATTATTCATCCTTTTCATATCTGCTTCTATTTCTCGACGTAATGTGTTCTTTGGCCTTTCTCTTTTCTGCTTCCTTTCAGGATTCCAAGTTAGGGCTTGCCTCGTGTTGCAGTTTGATGATATAGAAAAATGTAGCGTAAATTTTTTGCTTTCATTATTATCGTTTAATATTTACTTATTCATTCATTTATTGTATGTTCTACTTGCACATCAATACACTTCTGTACTATGTCCTTATGTGCAATCTTTCTTTTATATATTACTATCATTGGATTGACTACTTCTATGAATCCGGTGTTTATCTTGTTGTGCTAATGCGGTATGGCAACTTGGATCGATGCATATATGTGCCGGGTCCTACGTTGTAGCTGACTGACTGACATTCACTTTGTAGTATATGATATTGATGAATAGAACAGATAGTTTTCTTCTTTCAGATAATTGGCTTAAAGTGTGGTTTCTTTTTAGCACTGATAGTATTTGTCAATTGAATAAAAAGGTTAATAATGAGTTATTGTACCTAAGACTTAATAATTGTTACCGTGATATTTGAAAATCTTGGATTTGATTTCATATATAGTGATCTTGAATACTGTTAGAAGTATGAAGCCGGTTATCACTTCCCGGTTGCCCACACCGTGGAAGGGTTCTTCTAGAGGTACGTACATGAAAAGGAACTTGGATTAGAGGTGGTCTTAGTGACCTGAGAGTGTGACCGCAGTACCCAAGAGACAACTGCTTGAAACTGATCACACACGACCTTTTTGTGAGTAATTTTTGTGTTAGCTCCGTACTTGTTCAGACCGTACCACCGGAGGTGGATATCCGTGGGATAAGGCGAGGAGTGGATTTTTAGGGTCAACCTTTTCTAACCCCACTCTTCCTTTGTGAGAAGGCAGCATCGTTGTTATGCTGGTTGTCTGAAGGAAACACCTTACTGCTGTCACACCTCTGTTTAGTCTGCAGTACGACTTCGCCTTCGAACCTTGGGTTTGCTGCTATTAGTCTGACTGGCATGGTAGGACCTTGAGGAAGGATTGTTCCAGTAAGTATAACTATTGCTTCATCACGATAGGCAATCCCGATCACCACTTCAAGGTAGAAGCAACGGTCTTCGATAAACTTGATGTAAATCATGAAGTCGATCCTCGGTGGTGGTCAGTAGATGCCTATTTGTTAGATTTGCATAAAACAACTATCTAATATTTAGAACAGGGATTTTGTGGAGATTGTATTAATTTTAACATTTGAATTGATGATTCAGTCTAAGTTTGACGACCATTGAAAACCTGGAGGCACTGGAAGACCGTTTCATCCTATTATGGGACTCCTCAACAGTACACATTCACGATATGACACACAGGGTTCAAAACCGGGACCTTCGGTCTCGTGCGCGAACACTTAATCTCTATACTACTGCGCTTGAATCCAACGGTGTTAATGTCTAACTCCAATTGATCCATGAATTTACCTAACCCTTCATCCATTATCTGAGGTAGATAACTGTCTCTATCCGTCATGGATTAACTCCACTGGTCACGGTTTCTCACGATAAACTCCAAGTAATCCATCTTGAAATTAGTCATTATTGAACATATGATTATTATCAGAATAGGGATTTGTCAAGATTGAACTCATGAATTGATTTAAGCTAGAACGAAATGATCGTCTATTGCTTTCATGTTTTCAATAATGCTTTAACTTAGATCAACTCTAATATTTCTTTCATTTTCAATATTTGTCTAGTTTCATTCAATGACAACTAAAAACTAATTTTAATGGATTTTTAGTGATGTTTATACACAAAAAACGGATCGTTAAACATGAACTTTAATGAAATTTCTAAAATTACTTGTGTGTGTGTGTGTGCTTTTTTTTTTTACATTTTCTTGTCAAGATCAGGAAAACTGTACACCTTGGTTTTTTTTTCTTTTTTTTCCTTTTTTTTCGAAAATAACCCACATACGCACATACACACACAGTGATAAATTTGTGTTACTAGTCAAGTTGAATACTTTATATTTTACTACAATTGAATACTTCATTTATCGATTAAATTTTATGTATAAATATTGTATTGTTAGTTGAAGTGATTTGTCCTTAGTCTATAAAATGTTCGTTCTTTCTTTTTTTCAAAAAAAAAAAAAAAAAAAAAGAGTACGAGTACTTCCAGGTTTTCCATGGTGGCCTAACTTCAATTGACTCATGATCTGAACTATTGAAATTACTATAATATATCCACAAAACCGCTTTGTGATACTAATCAACATATGCTTACTAGTGACTGGTTTCAAGAGGTATATCCTGGAGTTCTAGTGAAAAACAATGACCAGTGGAGATCAACCGGATCAGTTGTGAGATAGTAATTCACTGATGAAAATGGTGAATGTGTCGCTCAATTTCGTGCATTAGTTGAAGTTAGACATTAACAGTGTTAGATGCCGGTCTACTGGTCTAGTGGTTAGGCGCTCGCGCACAAGACTGATAGATTCTGGATTGGAATCTCATGGGGGAGGGATCGTGGATGTGCACTGATTAGGAGTCCCATAATAGGATGAAACGGCCGTCCAGTGCTTCCGAGTTTTCAGTGGTTGTCTAACATCAATCAGTTCATGATCTCAATCAAAAACTTAATAATCTCCACAACTCTAAACTGATAAGCATTATTCACAATAGTCTTCTAACTAAATTTAGAAATATTTAAAAGTTTACAACTGTATAATAGTCAAACTGTAATTCAATTTCAGAAAGGGTTTTGTGGATATTATAGTAATTTTAATAGTTGAGATCATGAGTTAGACTACCATGGAAAAACTACAAGCACTGAATGGCCGTTTCGTCCTAATGTGAGTTCGAATCTCTCCAGGTGGGATCGTGGATGCGCACTGCTGAGGAGTCCCACGGTGGTCTAGATTCAATTGATTCATGATTTCAACTATTGAAATTGCTATAATATCCACACAAAAAACTCTTCTGATATTTACGAGTTGTTTTATTTTCCAAAAAGAATCATAGAAGTGACTCAGTGAAATGTAGATCAACTTCAATACTAACTTTATTGAATATCAGTCATCATTATCGTTCCATTATATGAAAGTCTAGATATATTGTTAATAAGTTCAGTCGTTATAATTAATGCACAAATCCCTATGTAGGAGAAAGTATAGATGTTACACTTAGTATCAACACACCTAAAATGACAAATCTAAGATTGAATGTATCATTAAGAATTGCACAGTAATGAACAGATATTGCATTTTAGCATAGGACGTTTCCACCTCAGAGTACACCAAGAATAGAATATTTGACTTTGTAGGTCATGAGGCCTATGCCTCACCTCTTAAGATACTTAGTCAAAATCTAATAACCATTATTACTAAATTCAATCAACTCACCATATAACACAAGAATCATTCCATATCATTTGTATTGATTGTCTCTTTCGCAAGATTGTTGAACTCGTTCAAGTGCAAGTTTCCACTGGAGTGTCAAGGACTCATTTCGTAACAATATTTCAGCTCACAAATTAAACATAATTGAAAATATAAACCATTGGATTAAAACATTAAATTATCTGATGGTTAAGTGATCATTGTACGAGATTAAAAGGTATTAAGTTTGAACTCCACTGACTAGACTGTGGGTGTGAACTGCTGCAAAATGGTATGCATAAATCGAAACACTTTTTCAAAGAACATTGATTTTTCAATTGTCCATTCTCAAGTGTAATATCAGTGTGTGATGAAAGTGATCGACTATGGTTATATTTTTCCACCTGTTCATTTCTACTTTATTCCCCCCACTGATTTCTGCCCTCTTTTCTTTTTGTTTTGCAGGATAATAATCTAGTTCGACATTTAGATGCATGTGAAACAATGGGCAATGCAACAGCGATTTGTTCAGACAAAACTGGTACATTAACTACAAATCGTATGACAGCTGTTCAATGTTTTGTTGGTAATAAACATTATAAACGTATACCGACAGCTTCAGAATTACCAGAATCTATCATCAATCTCATAGTAATGAATATATCCATCAATAGTGGATATACATCGAAACTTTTGGTAAGCGACTATGATGTTGTTGTTGTTAGTAGTAGTAGTATTCTTTTTTTTCTTTATCAATGTTAAATAAAGCGAAACAAGACAAGAAAACATTATTGGTAAGTCTGACACATAAATATTTAGCCATGGACTTTGTAACCACTTTCTAGACCCCAGAAATCTGTACTTTCAAACCCTAAAAAGAAAAGATGAGATTTATAAAATGAGCTTTACTTTCTCAGCACAAAGTATTTCAGCAAGTTTCCTTTTCTTATTTTTTGATCGATCCTGACGATAATATAATGAGTGATAGCCAATTGGATGTTAGCAGTTCAGAAATCAACATCTGGATAATGTTCATTCTTTTCAATGCATATTACCAGTCACCCCGATTTCTCGGATTGTACTTTTTTGTAACTTGTACAATGAAAGGTCGTAAACTTTTCATAAACGCATATGAATAGTTTATGCGATTAATAGACATAAGAAAACAGATAACTTGTTGAAATATCTAGATGACAGGAACGGGTAACCCGGATATTCGATCAAGTCGTCAAAAGTTGTAGTATGGTAACTTGAATTGATCCGAATTTATATCAAGCCCCTAAGTTGATCATGACTGAGTGAGTGACTGATCGATCCAATTTTCAATGGCTTTTTCTAGTAATTATAACAGGCTGTGAACCATAATATGTAACTCAGTTGATCTAAATCATTTTTGCATTTGATGTAAATTCAAATGTTTTGATAGATCTAAACATAACGTCTGATTTTCAAAACTTTAGCTGATCGAGCAGTAGCGACGGGACGGGGGAGGGTCCAAACCTCTACAAAATTAGTTAAGTATGATCGATTTCGAAGTGATTGTATCATTGACTTTTAATAATACTGCTTCCAGTGCTATTTTTTTTATTAGTTATGTTGTATTAAATATATATTTTTTATTCAGAGAGACAATCTGGAAACCAATTTCATAATAGTAATTAAGCGTCATTTATTAATTATACTTCTAAAAACGATGAACCATTGATATTCCCACGACAAGAAGTAAGAACACAAAGACTCATACAAGTGAAGATTTAATCACCACCTAGAAAATACAACGATAACCCTAGTCAATAATACATTGACTTATATGTTGATTTGTATACTCATTTTGATTGTTAGTTAGTAACAAGTTACATGTATGGAAAATGTTTAGAATTATAAAGAATCACATGCTGGATATCATGTTGAATATAGTTCACGTTAACTTAATACAAAGAATATCAAGTCTCGAATAAACATCACACTGAAGTAAATCAAGCTCCCAAATGCCCCTGGTATGGCCGAGGGTGAGGAGAGTCAGCTCTCTCTCTCTCTCGAAATGCTCTCACATGGCCACGCGTATACAGCCACTGACAGGGAAGTCCTACTCATTGCCTTCTCGCAGCTGGGGTGTTGTTTACTAGATTAAGAGGACGAAAAGCGAATATCCGGAGCTTTCACCAAGTCGGTGGATATGGAGGATCCACATAGAAGTGTTGCGAAACCCTACTTTCAAACCAATGATGTACATTGGCTCCTGGGTCCCGAAGGAACATATGGCCTATGAACGTGCGCTTGGTCACTGGCTACCATGAGACTGCATCTTCTGACGTTGCTCCACTTTCTTGTGGAATAGACCTTTAAATCGAAGGCTCAAGGAATGGACCTTTAATAAGATCACCTGTTTCTGTTTGTACAACTAGGTAGTATTCCAGCCCTCACACAAATCATTCGACTTGAAATAAGTAAATAAATATTAGGAGTAAATCAATGTTATAGTGAATAAATTACCCTGGATAACTATTATATTAAATTAAAAACGGAAGTAATGTTGAATGAATAGTTACAATGAGTTGAAAATGTAATTTTATCTTCCTTTTTTATCTCGTCCTATCAATGATGTACTCATTCACCTATGAAACAAAATAAACCATGAGGTTTAAATCTTTTTCATAAGTTTTGGTTAAAGTTTGAAGTTGAAATCAATAAACTTTGTACAATCAGTGTCAAGTTCATCCATATCACAACTTCTTGTAATGATTATTCATAATTAAAATATTAGATTTGTACAGTTTATTTCAATTTGAAAGATCATTTACATCACTAAGTCAATTTTAGAGACTGATCCAATAACAATAGTATTGTTATTTATGGGCAGAGATGGATGGTGGCTAGTACATTTCTTCTTATCCCGGACTTGCCAGTTATATATACTTGTATTCCAGAATTGATGTTTGCTCCGGGACTCGAACCCAGTACGGTTCGCCTCAAACGCCATCGCGTTACCCACTTAGCTACTGAGTCCTGATAGCCACCTGTTTGTGCAATGTGGTTCGAGTCCCGGAGTGATCATCAACTATGGGATGCAGGTACATCCAGCTGACGAGTCCCAAATAGGATGAAACGCGTGTCAAACTGGATTCCGCTGCTAGCCACTATCCATCTTTGCTTAAAACGCTTGTGACTTAAGACTATATCGAG
Source organism: Schistosoma haematobium (assembly GCF_000699445.3). NCBI lineage: Eukaryota > Metazoa > Platyhelminthes > Trematoda > Strigeidida > Schistosomatidae > Schistosoma > Schistosoma haematobium. The sequence goes on from NC_067199.1 coordinate 44,806,145, forward strand.
GCAATCCACACATAATGCACATATGCCAACATGAGACTGATCAATTGCAGTTCTAAATAACGATGGGAAAATACAAGTAAAACAACACCAAATATAGTTAATAGAAAATAAAAATAAAAAAACACATCTAAAACTGAAAATTTTCTGGTTACAAAATAGTTTCCCAAAAGTTTGAGCAGTCCTTTGTAGTAGTACTACACTTAATCTACTTAACAACAATTCCTAATCAACTCTTGATATCATGTCACATTCATATAATGTTATTATCAGTATAAACTAGATCAACCTTAAGAAGAGACTCTTAGATCATTTTTTCTGATACTGTTATAATTTGTAACCTATGTGCCCTGTTAGTTTAATAACTTAATGATACCGCCAATTAAAGAGCAGTGAATTATCTATCGGACGAAGGACGCATAAAACCCGTACGAGCAGTCTAGATTACTTATCGGTCCTGCTTCCTGCCTAGCCCAGCCACTTAAGTCCAGAACGCAAATCTCAGCCTCTGCGATATGAATCATTTATGTCAAGCATACTGAGTTTATATACCAACCAGACAGACCAAATCATACCAATAAAATAGGAAACAACATTTGTACAAGATCTAACCAAAAGAGGCTGTGAATATGGGAGATAGTAATTAATAGACAAGGCATAATTCAAGAAGAGTAAATCGTATAATAACAGTTCATAGGTCAAAATAAAGCTCATAATAAGAGGGATATGAATATGTATAGTTTAGTTGTTTAACAATTATACGGTAAAAATATACGTTTAGTATTGGTTCATAAATGGATTCCAAAGTTACCATTCATTATGCTTATAGGGATATAACAGATACTCACTGCGAAGGTATCATATTCTTTTTATGTCTGTTTTTCTCTTCTTCTTTTTTGTTTTTAGCCTCCCGATAATCCAAATGCTTTACCTAAACAAGTTGGAAATAAAACAGAATGTGCTTTATTAGGTTTTGTCAAATCTATTGGACGTAGCTATGAAGATATACGTACACAATGGAGTGAAGAACGTTTATATAAAGTGTACACATTTAATTCAATACGTAAATCCATGAGTACAGTTATTAAAGAATCAGATAATCCAATGTCATTTTTATTGTTTACCAAAGGTGCTTCAGAAATGGTTGTTAAATGGTAAGTAGTAAATAAGTAATAATAATGTATATTATAACTTGAATATCTACTGCATAAGAGTTTATGTTTTTTGCCAACTATTGATACTTAGAACCACATTAGTTTGCTTTATGTTGGTTTATGGACTATTTGAGTAGATGCCTCAATAACTCCCCATAGTTACCACTGTTAACATGTTTCTTTTTTCAATGCTAACCATCAGTGGAATTTGGAATGTACGCTTAATTTTTTTTTTGGTTTTGGGACGCTACATCAGAATTTACCATTGGTGTGATTTTCACATTAAGATTTGAACCTCAATATCCTTACCAACTGTGAATTTTAAGGAAGTAAACACGCAATCTATTTGTTTTGTTGCTAGTCATTATTGATAATCTTATTACTGTTGCTGGAATTGATAAAAAAGTTAAAACGTATCTGTTTTTAATGACTAGATTCTTGAAGATCTGGGGTTCGATCCATGATAGGTCAATGAATGCTTAGTGCTGACGAGTCCCATACTAGAACGAAATCTATGTCTAGTGATAAATGGTTTTCACTGAGTGTCTAGCTAACATCAGTATTCTATGATGTAAACTACAATATTTGAAAGAAAATAATTGACCCACTACATCTGGACAAACGGCTTCAACTCAATAATTCGATGACAGTATGCTATACAGAGAAGCTTAATACAACAGCGGCCGATTTCCAGCCAGTTCTTAGTCATTTAGAAAATATCCTTTGGAATTAGATAGATTATGGTAAAGAAAACTGTAATATTACAAAGAGTAAACAGACTTTATATCAATGACAAATATATTAATATCTTCAGGTTACTCTGTGTGTAAAGCTAAAAATGAACAACTTATTAACTCGTTCTTATAGATTGTCCATATTCTTGAACTCTTAAAAGGGTCGAAATACATTTTTAGAAGTCCATATATTATTCCTAGTTGGAGTTAGTAGTTAAGGGTAAGGATTAATGATTTAGAGTTAAGATTTAGCAAAATAGTCCCATAAGTGTTGATTCACCTGTTATGTGCAATATTAGTGTTAGGTCCCGATAAGCATAATGAATGGTAACTTTGAGACCCATTTATGGACCAATACTATGCGTATATTTTTATCCTATAATTGTTATGTAACTGGACTATTCATATTCATATCCCTCTTATTATGAGCTTTATTTTGACCTATGAACTAGTTCGCAAGTTCATAAACGATAGATAGAATATAGCTAAGTAGATAACTCGTAAAGTATTAAGTCCGAATCTCGCAATGAATATCAACTCTAGTATGCAAGTGCATCTATCTAGGGAACCGCAAATTGGATTAAACATGCTTCCTAGATTCCACTGCCAACTACAATCTATTTATTTCATCAGTCAGTTACAATGTAGGACCAGGCACATACATGCATCGGTCCAAGTTGTTACACCTCATTAGCACAGCAAGATTTCGCCTTCACACCTTGGGTTTGTTGCTTTTAGTCTTACCGCTCTTCAACCGACCTGTCTGGCATGGAAGGACCTTGAGGAACGGTTGTTACAGCCACTGTGGCACGGTTGCTTCATTACGATGGGCAAGTCCGACAGCGATGTTACCTTCCCACAAGGTAGGGTGGGGTTAGAAAAGGTCGACCCTAAAAATATACACCTCGCCTTATCCCACGGATATCCGTCTCCGACGTCAAGGTCCCAACAAGTACAGAGCTAACACAAAAATTACTCATAAAAAGGTCGTATGTGACCGACCTCAAGCATTTGTCCCTTGGGCACTACGGTCACACTCTCAGGTCACTGAGACCACCTCTAATCCAATTTCCTTTTCAGTTACCTCTAGAAGAACCCTTCCACGGTGTGGGCGACCGGGAATTGATAGTCGGCCTCATAATTCTAACAACACTCAAGACCACTATATAAAAATCCTTCTACTGTTCATCATACTCGATTGACCAAAAGACTAAATGTTTAGTTTTCTATTACTAATTACTTCATCTTTATCTCATAATTACATATTCTACAATTTCTATTAAGTAAATCTTATTTCATGAGAATAATTCAACTTCTTTGTCAATTTACCAAAATATCAATGAATATAAAGGTCCTTAAAATGGAATGATTTCTTTTTTTTTCTTTTTTTTAATGGATAAAATAAACATTTCATCTGTTTAATCATTCATTGGACACAAATGGGCACAACTGTATAAAATCAATGATTTTACATCAATTATTCCTATTTCCATTACTTTCTTTGTACATTAGCACCTTCTCTATTTCTACATAACATACACACCCACACCCACACCCATCTACATACATACATGCATACATAGATACATACGGGACCTGAACACAGAGAGAGGGAGAGACAGAAAATGCAATAAACTGGTTTGCATTGTATATATCCTTATTACAATTTCATAAATGTCACCCCTTATATCTAACATCTTAACATTCTTATGTAATTATAAATTACCTATTAAAAAAAGATTAAGTCTTTTTCTTTTATGCCTCCAGTCTATTAAAATTGATTATTAAGTAGATAGTGCAATTTAGTTTTTTGTACCTTTACTATGGTAATCTATATATAAATTTATATTAAAAGGAAATTGACAGGAGACATTTCTGTTTTATTCTTGTTCTCTCTTGAAACGATAACTTCTTTGTTTGTTTCTACTTCATCATCATCCATTTGCATCATCATTTTAAATTTCCTTTTTATACGATAGAAATGGATTGTTCTTTGATTATTTATAAATAAGTTAATGAATTTTTAGATTATCTTCTATATGTTCCTTTGGTTATCTGGTTTATTTTTACTATTTACCAGTCTGTTGAAACTGGTAAACAGCCTCCAAATGTCCTGGTATGGCTGAGAATGGATAGAATCCACTCTTTCTCTCGAAATGCTCTCACATGGCCACGCGTATACAGCCTCTGCGAAGGAAGTCCTACTCACTACCTTCTCACTCCTTGAGTGTTGTTTAAGAAATAGAGAAGACGAGAAGAGAATGTTCGGCGCTTTAACAGGGTTGGTGGATATGTAGAGTCCACCTAGGGAGGTTGGAAAACCCTCATTCCAAACCAATGGTACTCATGGGCTCCAGTATCCCAAAGGAACAAATGGCATATGAACCAATTATTGGTCACCGGCTACCATGAGACTGCATCTCCTTACGATGCTTCACTGTCTTGTGGATCAGACCTTCAGGTCGAAGGTTCCGAGTGTGGGGCCCCCTAAGAAAACCACCTGCTTCGGTTTGGTGACCCGAGAAGTATCACAACTCTCACACAAATCAAGTGGCTTGTGTGGCGCATATATATCTGGTGCCCCCTTGTACCAATATCTATGTGTTCAAATAAAAAATTTAAAAAACATTTAAGTCTGTTGAAACCGAATAACAATAGTTGGTAAACAAAAAACTCATTGGATGTCTATCAAGTGGTTGTAATATTTGACCATGCACTATGAGACCTAAAGATCTTGAGTCCGATTCCTGGTGAGACCGGGGGTACCCACTGTTGAAGAGTCCTATATTAAGATGAAACAGTTGTCTGATCCTTCTTGATTTTCAATCGTACCCTAATGAACATCAAACCTGTAGGGAATACAACCGACGGATTAAAGCAATCTCCACAAAGCCCCTTCAACTACTGTATTGAGTTTTATTTGTTCTTAATATAGGGTTTCTCATTGGTGAAGATCAATGCATTCTCCCCTCTCTCAACTTTCTTAAAAACACATAGCTGGGTTCGTGTCCTGTTTATTAAAATAGGACAAAACGCGCTCTAAATTTTGACGCTAGTCACAGTCCATCTGTAGATATCCACTTGCCCGTAGTTCTTATTTGTTTCTTAATATAATTGAGTTATCTATCTTACTGCCCTTAAAATAATTAACTATTCATGTAACTTATTTTTTTTTAAATCCTTCAATCTATAAGTTGTTCTTGGATGATGGATGAACAAAATAAACCAAGACCATTCAGTCTACAAGATCAAGAACGTTTAACTGAAGCAGTTATTGAACCAATGGCAGGTGAAGGTCTTCGAACCATTGGCATAGCTTATAAAAAAATTACAATAGGTAAGTACTCTCATACCTCTTATGTGTGTGTGTGTGTATTTCGATCTTTGGATACTTATATTGTCTTTGTTCGTTCGATTTTGGGAAAAGAAAATCCGAAAGAATGTCGAAATTAGAAAGTTTTAAGAAAAAACCGATCATATTTTAAGAACGTCATCTGATCTGTTATAATTTGGATTTCACTAACAACATAATAAATTATGTAATAGAATTATTCCAATCATTTAACAGAGATCTGAAATGGAAATTATTTGCCTCATTGAATCACTACCTAAAATGTATAATTTAACTACTTCCTATGAGTGACTACTTTTATCAGCTAATGAGTTTACTACAATCAGTCAGTTGTAAGCAACATAGATTTTAGGATATACTTATCGGTTCAACTTGTCACATTACAAATTATCACACTAAGGCGAGATTATTACGACAAATACTGAAGTAATGAAAGTAGCGATAGTATTAGTAGTAGTAAGAAAGATTGTGGTGTGTGCTACTTATGTTGGTAGATATAAGTAATATGTCACATCAATCAGAAGTGGATTGCCGGCGAGCGGAATATTGAGAAAAGATGTGAGAAAACTGAAAGCAATCAAAACAACAACAGGAATAAAGAACCTGCATGATTGTGATCAATTCTAAGACATGTCACTCCATGTGTCCCTACATTGACTACGATAATTACGCGGACACCCCCAAATGCTCCCGGTATGGTGGAGGGTGAGGAGAGTTCGCTCTCCTTCTTGAAATGCTCTCACGTGGCCACACGTATACACCCACTGACAGAGAAGTCCTACTCGTTGCCTTCTCGCAGCTGGGGTGTTCACGAGATTGAGAGGACGAAAATCGAATATCCGGAGCTTTCACTAAGTTGGTGGATATGGAGGACCCACCTGAGAGTGTTGGGAAACCCTAGTTTCAAACCAATGATGCACATGGGCTCCATTACTTCGAAGGAACATATGGCGTATGAATGTGTGCTTGGTCACCGACTACCATGAGACTGTATATCCTGACGTTGCTCCACTGTCTTGTGGAATAGACCTTTAGATAAAAGACTCGAGCAGTGGCAACCTAAAGAAACTATCTGCTTCGGTTTGGGCACCCAGGTAGTATTCTAGCCCTCACACAAATCGAATGATTTATGTAGCTCATATATATTTGGTGCCTTCTTGTACCATTGTTTATTTGCTTAGATAAGTAAATAATCAAGTAGTTTTCATCTGCCTACATAGCTTTTAATTGTTTTCTTTCCTCGTTCATTGTTATATATTTTTTGTTAGTATTGACTTTTGTTTATCTATATTTTTCATCTATATTGAATGTAGCTACAAATTCAAAAAGTCCAAATGATATGATTGTACAAAGTGAACCGAATTGGGATGATGAAGAACATTTATTAGAAGGTCTTACTTTATTAGGTATTATTGGAATTGAAGACCCAGTTCGACCAGAAGTACCAGCTGCTATACGTCAATGTCAAAAAGCCGGTATCACTGTACGTATGGTAACTGGTGATAATGTAAATACAGCACGATCAATTGCAATGAAATGTGGTATTATACAACCAGGTGAAAATTTTCTTGTTATTGAAGGTAAAGAATTTAATCGACGTATTCGTGACAAAGCAACTGGTAAAGTTAGACAAGATTTATTTGATCAAGTATGGATTAATTTAAGAGTATTGGCTAGATCTTCACCTCAGGTAAGTTCTTTTTTCTTTCATTTATGTGTTACATAGAAAGTTGTTGATTTATGGCTATGAAACACATTCCTTTAAAGTAGAAGATATTCGTAGGTTACTAGTATTCGGTCGAAGGGATATCCGAAGTATTACTCGTATATTTTGGAACCATCGAGTTAGAAATTCTGAGGTTAGCCGCAAATTACTAGATATGTATGGTTAATAGATCGACGAGTTGGTGAATACCTAATAACTGAGATGATTAAGACATGTATTATATTTGCTTATCCACCTACTACCTTGACATCCAATCATGAGTGTCATAGAGATGGTTGGAAAAAGAGAGCGCTTAAATCAAACCATGGCATCAGTCTATGAAGACATTACCCATTGGACTGAATCATGTAGGTAGTTGTAGATTGCTTGTCCATGGTTCTGATGATCAACATAACCATTAGTTAGAGACCTTAATTGATATTTTTCAAAATCACTCACAATAGCTCACATGCATTCACTATTTGTCTTCACAACTATCTGAATTCTTCATGAATGATTTTCGCTTTATTTTACTAATCCATATTTCCTCCTTGAATTGTATCTTCAATGATTAATCATTTCTATTAATACGAATACTCTTATTAACTCTACTATTCTGAGATTTCCCCTAACAATTTTATATTATTGTATTAATGTGGTATGGGAACTTAAACTTATGTACATACGTTCCAGGTTTTACATCGCGTTCAACTGACTGACTGACGAATGAAGTGAATGTTGTCTTTTGATGTCACATTCTATATTGGCTGATGATGTTGCTCAGGGTGTTAATAAAATATTCGTAACTATGAGTAACCTATCATAGAGAGAATACAGTAACATTATAATTGACATCTTACTGATAGAAATAAATTATTTTAATTGTTCAGTTATAATAATATCTTAAATATTTTTTGATTGAGATCATGAACCGATTGATGTTAAACCATCATTGAAAACCTGGAAGCACTGGACGGCCGTTTCGTCCTATTGTGGAACTCCTCAGCAGTGCTCATCCACGATCTCACTCGTTGGGTTCGAACCCAGGGCCTTCAGTCTCACGCGTGAACGCTTAATCTACTGAATCACTGAGCCGGTATCCAACGGTGTTAATGTCTAACTTCAATCAATCCACGAAATTCCGTGACCATCTTCTATTGTACTGAGGTAGATACCTGTCTCTAACCGACACGGATTAGCTCCACTGGTCACAGGTTCTTACTAGAACTCCGAGAATTACCTCTCAAAACTAGTCACTAGTGAGCACTTGGTAATTATCAGTTTGGAGTTGTGGAATTTTTTCCGATGTTTGTTTCTTTAATAATATTTTTTTTCACGAATGTAATATGTTGGTAGTAGTGATAAGATTTCAATCCTGATACGTTTGTTATCGGTTGATACAACTAACACAGCTGTTTCTCTCTCTCTCTCTCTCTCTGTGTGTGTGTGTGTGTGTTTGTGTTTGTCTCTATGTCCCAACAAGTATTCATAAATCAGTTAATCATATTTCAGTATGACAGTTTGTTATCTATTGAATTAATTACAAAAATATGGTAATATTTCTGTTCCTTAAAGACAAAACTGCATCACTGATATGTTCTGTTAACTTTGAAAAATGTGAAAACATAAGATAAAACATGAATGACATACTTATTTACATACTTATTCACAAGGAAAACATAGATAACTATACATCTCCAATGTATGTTAGTATATATGTATGTATGTATGTATGTATGTATGTGTGTTGTATCTGTATTATCTCTAGCTGCCTGTCAACAGAATACAAGTTGAACATGTTGATTAAGGTAAAAATGGGTCTAAATATGGTTCCTAGTAATGAAATAAAGTTTATTCAACGTTAGCAAAATAATAAACACATTAGTAACTATTATCATCATCGTCATCAATATTCTTAAAGACAGACATTATATTACCACCTAATGAATTGAACAGTTGGAAAAATGTAACACAAAAGGAATTCTATGCAGTTTATGTGTAAATTAGAAAATTCAGTTGATCTGATTAAACTAACTATTCTAATCTAATTTGTAATGGTGTTTTTTGTTGTTGTTTGGATTATCATCCCTTTATTGATATTTTGACTTAATTTTGACTAGTCCTAATTAGCGTGTGTACATCTTGTGCCGATTGTTTTATCATAAGTTCATATAGAACAATTCGTTAAATGTTTGAAACGGAAGGTACTAGGTTCGAATCCCAGAGTGAATATCAACTGTAGAATGCAAGTACATCGAGTTGACATGTCTTAAATAAGATAAATCGCGTGTCCTGGATTCCAATGCTAACCACAATCCATCTATTCTATATTAAATAATTATTCACTATTTTTATTGTGGAAATTAATGGTAATCGTTTCGCTTTCTTATTCACGCTCACATATACATCTCTGTTTTCCTCTTTCTTCTTCGGTTATCTGCCTATTTTCCTTGTTTCTTTATCATTGACAGAACTTGTCACTTTAAATTATTGATTATAACTACACGAGTATGTGTTTGTAATACACAAGGACACGATAATAAATATGGTCTCGTAGCGAATATCTAATCATTAGGAACACTGAGTCAATGTTTAATGATACAACATTTATTTCAATCAATTCTCAGCATAACTGAATGATTATCTAATAACTGAAATCCATCTATAATGAATACAATCTTTAAAATAAACCAATATTTTTCGATTGAGATCATAAACTGATTGATGTTAGACCACCATGGAAACCTGGAAGTACTGGACGGCCGTTTTATCCTATTGTGGGACTTCTCAGCAATGCGCATCCACAATCGGAGTTCTAGTGAGAAGCTGTGACCGATGGAGCTAATCCGTGTCGGTTAGAGACAGGTATCTACCTCAGTACAATAGAAGATGGTCACGGAATTTCGTGGATTGATTGAAGTTAGACATTAACACTGTTGGATGCCGACTCAATGCTCTAGAGGTTAAGCGTTAGCTCGCAAGACTGATTGGTCCTGTGTTCGAACTCCACGAGTGGGATTGTGGATGCGCACTGCTGAGGAGTTCCACAATAGGACGAAACGGCCGTCCAGTGCTTCGAGGTTTTCCATGATGATCTAACTTCAATTGACTGATGATCTCAACTATTAAAATTACTGTAATTCAATTGTTTAAGCAAAATGTAAAACGTGAAACATATTTCAGTCAATTACTGTTAATATGATAATTTCATCCCCACATTGTGTATTTATGTGTTAAATATGAGGATTACCTATCCACATATATAAACACATCTATGTATTACATACTTACTTATTATCATCATCATCATAAGTTTACTTATCATTACGATCCGTTCTGAAAATTAGATCAAAATTTTGTTTTTCAATAACATCAACTCAACGAACTAATATTTGCACTGTAATACAACATTGTATTATTTACACAGTTAGATTATTATACAACAGTTGAATAGACGAATATACAATGTGTACTACTACTACTACTTACCATTTATTAGTATTATTATAACTATTACCAATACTACTACTAACCGTTGTGATTAGTGATAATCATGATAAGTAAGTAAATGTAACTGATTCATAAAAATGGATACAATGATTAACATTAGTCTAATTTTAAGACATAAGAATTTGGATTTTGAAAAGAAGTACTCAACTGATTATTTCAATCATTCATTTACATTCTACTGAAATCAGTAATATCGTGTATGTGTGTATATAGATGGGTTTATATTTGTACATATGTATTAGTGTGATTGTTGTATAAAATAAACATTTAATTGGTAACTAAAATTAACAGGGTGGATAAAAATGTACACTGGTATTTTTTTTTTACTTTGTTCTTGTTAAGTGTACACACTTTATTTAGAATATAAATTTTCAATATGAATGAATTGTATTCATTCTATTCATCATTAACATTGAATCAATATGGATACATCAGTTCAAGTTACCAGTTGTCAAGGTGAATTCCAGAATAGTAGAATTAATAAGAGTATTCGTGTTAATAGAAATGATTAATCATTGAAGATACGATTCAAGGAGGAAATATGGATTACTACAATAAAACGAAAATCATTAATAAAGAACTCAAATAGTTGTGAAGACAAAGAGTGAATGCATGTGAACTATTGTGAATGATTTTGAAAAATATCACATGAGACTGATCAATTGCACTCTTAAATAACAATCGGAAGATACAAGTGAATTTAAACTTCGCCCCATGGCACAAGCAGTTGGCTATTAGGACTCAGTAGTTAAGTGGATAACGCGATAGCGTTTGAAGCGAACGGTACTGGATTCGAGTCCCGGAATAAACATTAACCCTGGGATGTAGGTACATCCAGGTGACGAGTTCCGAATAGGATGAAACGCGTTTCACTGCTAGCCACTATCCATCTTTGCTTAAAACGCTTGTGACTTAAGACTATATCGAGGCAATCCACACATAATGCACATATGCCAACATGAGACTGATCAATTGCAGTTCTAAATAACAATGGGAAGATATATGTAAAAGAATACCAAGTAAATTTAATATCATTTAGAGTTTCCAACCGCTTGGCTATGTTAATCATATGAACCAAAAACAAGTAATCTACATCTACCTACATGATTCATTCCAATGGTTAATGTCTTCATTGAACTGATGTATTTTTTCTAGTTAACCAAAACTGGGATACAATTGACTTCTTTGATTCCCACTTAGTAGTTGCTACTGCTACATAATGGCAACACACCAATTATAATATCTTCCATAATATAATTACAAGAAGAAAGAATAAAATCGTAGATCCTATTTTCAGAAGTATTTGAAATTTCAATATCATAACGAACTAAAGACTGTCGATCTCGTGCGCGAACGCTTAACTGAGCTTGGATCCAACTATGTTAATGTCTAACTTCAGTCAATCCGCGACCATCTCTCATTGTCTTTGGTGGGTAGCTCCCCCACACCTGATATAGTTTAGCTCGTCTGACCATTTACATGTCTGTTAGTGATGTGAGGTATGAATAAGACTAAATCTGTGTATATTTAGATAAATGGTCCATTTTGGATCGACATTCATGTCTTCCTTTCTACCAAGTTCAGTGAAGTTTATAAATATGTTAACAGCTGCAACCAATTACCTTTCTTTATGATTGGAAAAACATTTTTGAATTATTCTGATATTATTACTACTTAAGCTTACTTTTTATGCATCCACTATTGACGTTTGTTCACTCGTTGAGTTAATATTGTTTTATTATTATTATGATTATCAGTAACTATGGCTTCACCACCTGCCTCCTTTCACCATGATTAATCACTCAAGATACAAACCAAACTTAAAGATTACTATATATTTTGCGTTATTCCTTTTCAATCTGTGCTTTTCTGTTTCGTTTTGAGCATTCAAATCAATTTTAAAGTTTGTGAGGAGACCTTGGTTCGTAATCATACTACTATTCGTAGTGATATGATAAACCGGTTTACACTTGGTTGATAAGATGTTTTCAAATAAGGCTGTTATGGAACGATTGAACGTAATTAACATGAGATCATCCTTCACTCAAGTTTTTTGCTAGTCGGCACTCATCAGCAAGGTATATCTGTAATTTCTAAGGAACTGACACCCAGTGTGAAACTTGAATTTGTGTAACTTAATTTCTCAGTCTGAAACGTTATGAATGGAGCTAGTCGAGCCATAGATCAAACTAATGATGATAGATTTATCTGGATCCTACTAACCATTCGGTTGTTCATACTTTGTTGAACATTAAGTTATTGTATTCAGACGAAGTTATCTGTTATGAATACATTTGATTTTATTTCTAATCACTTGTTATTAATAAAAGAGATTTAAATTTCACATAAATATATATATCTTTTTCTTTAATAGGATAAATACACATTAGTCAGTGGGATAATTAACAGTCGTGCAGCACCGTCACGTCAAGTAGTCGCTGTCACTGGTGATGGTACAAATGATGGTCCAGCGTTGAAACGTGCAGATGTTGGTTTTGCAATGGGTATAGCTGGTACAGATGTAGCAAAAGAAGCATCCGATATTATATTGACAGATGATAATTTTTCAAGTATTGTTAAAGCTGTTATGTGGGGTCGTAATGTATATGATTCAATTACAAAGTTTTTACAATTTCAATTAACTGTAAATTGTGTGGCAATTATTGTTGCATTTGCTGGAGCATGCTTTTTAGATGTAAGTTAAAGTTATGTCAGGAAATTTGACACAGGACATCTTGTCTTGCACATAAATTTTTAAACTACAAATCACTAGTTTAGCATTTAATCCTATACGTATTTAACATTAATCAATTCACGATATTTCCATGACCTTCTATTGTCTTTGATGGATAACTGTCTCATATCCGACATGGTTGAATTCCACTGGTCATGAATTCTCAGCAGAACTCCAAGAATTGGATCTTGAGGCAGAGTTGTGGATGAACACTGTCAAATAGTCTCATTCTGGAAAGAAATAGCTATTCAATACCTCTTCGTTTCTACTAGTATTCAGTCTAAGATCAGTTTGTGGTTTGAATTACGAAAATTCTACAATCTTCACGAAACCTCCTACAAATTATACTGAGATTATAGTTGGACATTTAATATTAGTACTACTTATTCAGAGAAGTCCTACTCACTACCTTCTCGTGGGGGGTTCTGTTTACGAAATCGAGAGAACGAAAAGCGAATGTCCAGTGCTTTAACCGGGTTTTCGGACATGGAGAGTCCTCCTACGGGAGTTGGAAAACCCTAATTCCAAACCAATGGTGCACATGAGATTTGTGTGGCGCATATGTATTTGGTGCCTCCTTGTACCAATATCTATGTGTTAAAATAAAAGTAAATAAATAGCCATTTCAAAATTATCATGTTTCATAGACAAGAAATATAAACAACCTATTTTCTTCCATTTAATATCGGTCTAATTCATCGTTTATATAGCTTAAGTAAATAATGTAAAGTATAAAAATAAATCAATTATTCACTTGGTATTTTGTTTGGCTTGTATCTTCCCATTGAGTTTTAAGACTGCTGACGAGTCCCAAATAGGACGAAACGCGCGTCCTGGATTCCACTGCTAGCCGCTATCCATCATTGCTTGCAAATCAATTATGTTGTTATATTGCATAATCTAATTTTTTTCTTTTAGATTCTGTCTTGTTACTTGAATGAAACATTTGATTTTCTTCTTCATATGTTGTGAACACACTTCAAAGAATTACTACTAGGTGGTAATGTATTGACTGGATTGTTTTTTTACTATTTTCCGGTTTTACATTTAATTCCTATTTCATTGATTGATTTAAAGTCAATTAATGGAATGACTTCAATTAAGCTGAATAGTTCTGTCATATTATACATATGTATTGGAAATCTTATTGTTAATCCTATATTTATTTATTCATTTTAACACATAGATATTGGTACAAGGAGGCACCAAATATATATGCAACACACAGATCTCATTTGATATGTGTGAGGGCTGTGATACTATCCGGGTGACCAAACTGAAGTGGGTGGTTTTCTTAGGGGGCCACACTTAGAGCCTTCGACCTGAGGGTCTGATCCACAAGGTAGTGGAGCAACGTAAGGAAATCCAGTCTTATGGTAGCCGGTGACCAATAATTGGTTCATACGCCATTTGTTCCCTCAGGACACTGGAGCACATGTGCACCATCAGTTTGGGATCCGGTTAAAGCGCTGGACGTTCTCTTTTCATCCTCTCAATTTCGTAAACAATACTGTCGCCACGAGAAGAGTATATTAGTTGTTTTAAATAGAATAATTTAATCTTGTGTAGTTCTAGGATTTATTGAAGTTCTGCTATTGCACATACCATATAACATATTCATGTAACGTGATGACAACTAATGACAGTTTCAGTCAACTTTTTTGTTTATCCAATTACAAATTTGTTTCGTTTATAGAAATATTCATCAATAATTCCAATGTTTCGTACAGCAAATTTGTCTTGACGAAATGTTTTACTTACTTACTTACGCCTGTTACTCCTAATGGAGCATAGGCCGCAGACCAGCATTCTCCAACCCACTCTGTCCTGGGTCTTCTTTTCTAGTTCCATCCAATTCTTGTTTGTTGTTCTCATATCTGTCTCCATTGCCCGGCGTAATGTATTCTTCGGTCTTCCTCTTTTCTTTTGGCCTTGTGTACTCCATCTGGGGGCTTGTCTTGTGATGCAGTTGTGTGCTTTCCTCAATGTGTGTCCTATCCGCTTCCAACGCTTCATCCTGATTTCTTCCTCCGCTGTGATCTGGTTTGTCCTCTCCCACAGTAGGCTGTTGCTAATAGTTTTAGTAAATTTTTAATTATATTCATAGTAGAATAATTAAATTCGATGATGTTTGGTGTGTACTAATGTGGTATATGCTACTTATGTTTGTCGATATAAGTAGTATGTCACACCAGCCGGAAGTAAAAAAAAACCTAGAAGCAGAAGGTTAAGAAGATCGAATTAAAGAGAATAGAAGGGAAAATAGATTATAATTGTTAACTGGAAGAACCATACAGAATGTGAAATACAAATGATGGGAATTTACAAATGAAGTATTCGTGCAATTAGTTCCTTCTATGAATTTAAATAAAGCCAGAACAAATATTGATGCTTCTGATAAATTAATGGTCTCATCGCTCTTTACAAATATCCCCTTGGAAGACACGGCAGAGATCATATGTGAATATCCTGAACTTCTGCCTTTACCAATCCATGAATTTAAACAGCTCGTGTTTTTGTGTATAAAAAAAATTTAAACTCAAATATGTGTTGTACCGTCGAATTGTTGGAGTAGCCCTTTGGGCCCAATTCTGGCCGACATATTTCTGGGAAGCCTGGAACAGAAAAAGCTTAAACACATAATCGGTGGTACCACACTCTACTGTAGATACATTGATGACACATTTCTTGTCTGCACCAATCACAAGCACTCCATGAACCTATTCAGTCTGTTTAATAAAACACATAAGGATATAAAATTTATTATGGAAATATGAAGTTGAAGGTAGATTCCATTTCCTAGATATTGGAATCAGACGAACATCAATTGGCTTTCTGCATCAATATTTTTTCTGGCTTTATTGAAATGAAGTATTCAGTGTATGATTCTTATATTTTAATAACGAATTATGTAATTTTGTATTTAAATACAATCGATTATCTCTACCTGTGTTCTCGTTCACAACACTATTACTGAATAAATTTTGAATCAGAGAAATTCATGCTCTAGAACGGTCGATAAAATTAATGTCTGTACAACAATTCGAATTTATTAGTTTACGCTAGATGATCAGATTCAAGCTGAATGGAACTTTGGTGATGGGACATTTTCTTTTCTGAGAAATTTCTTTAAGAAGATAGATTCTAATAGAGATTTATATTTTGGATGGATGACTGAAATGACCTCAAAGCTGTTTGATATTTTCCTACGTGTTGGATACATCGAACCTATTTCAATATTTTTAACAGACTACTGGGCGATCTTAATCCTAAGCCTCTAGAAAACATCCGATATTCTTTGTTTTGTCTCCATCCAAGATTTCAACGTTTACTCAGAAAGTTTTGCGCTGGCCACTGTCTAATTGCATTGAAATAGGCGAGAGTATCTAGTGACGTTCAGAAATCCCTTTGATATTCATACACATGAAGAGTGCAACCACTTAGGGTTAGCGTAGAGTATAGGGCCGAACCAATTGAGGTGAGACTATAATTTATGGACAACATTTGAGCGACTCCAAAGTGACCTTGAAGGTGTCCACCTACTTACTAGGATTAAATGTGAGCTATAAAGCAATATGAAGAATTAGAATTATGATTTACAGTTGATGGTTAGGGTTAGGAATAAGATTTGTGGTTTTCATCACAAACTGTCATCAACTATAATGCCGAAACAATATTCGACCAAATGGATGAATGGTTTTCGCCCCAAGATCCAAGACCTGTTATCTTAAATCTGGTTGGTCTCGCCACACTTCTTTCCACAATTGTTCCGTTGTTTTGTTTAATTCTAATTTTTCAATCTATTATACTGATTCGTTTATTGTATATTTTTTGTTCTTATTCCCCTACCCCATTTCCCCTCCCTCTTCCAATAAAATACTTGTAATCATTTGTAGGATAGTCCATTGAAAGCTATACAAATGTTATGGGTCAATTTAATTATGGATACATTGGCTAGTTTAGCGTTGGCTACAGAACAACCATCAGTGGAATTATTAGATCGTGCACCATATGGACGTACTCAACCATTGATCAGTAGACAAATGGCTAAAAATATCTTAGGTCATTCTTTATATCAATTGGGTGTTATATTTTTCTTATTATTTTATGGTAAGTCAATTTGATTGGTCGAAAATAAATACATATGTCCTTGAATCATGTGATACTATTGGTTGATAAAACTTGAAAGTCTGGTCTATTATTGATATACCGACGTGATCAGCTTTTTTTGTTGTCAACCCACGTTGACACTCCTAACTAGGCTAAGAAATAATATTAAACGAGTTTGGACACATGTTTTTATATATCCCGATGGAAATTCTTAAATTCACTTTAGTATTTGTAAGTTTATATCTTGTTGATATCAAAGACCTTCAGCATATGTACTTCCTGAGCTAATTACCTTCAATTGTTCATATTTTCTTTTAAATAACTATTCATAGTAGTGCATAGTTACATGTTTAACAATTAGACGTTTCATAACTGAGACTTATACATCATCATCATATTGTCATTGCACATAGTCAAATGTGTTAAGTGGTGAACATGGAAGCACTAGATGACCGTTTTTTCCTAGTATAGAACTACTCATTATTGCGCATCTACGATCTCATAGGCGAGAGTCGAACTCAACACCTTCAAACTCGTGCGCGAACGCTTAATGAAACGGCCATTCAACCCTTTCATGGCTTCATCGGTGATCTAACTTAGATGAGTTCATGATTTTAATGAACTTCAAATTCAACAGCCTTCTCAGTTTTAACAAGTTTTTCTAATCTCGAATTATAAGGAATTTATTTGAAGGATAACAGTTGTATCCTTTTTTGTTAAAGCTATGACCAAACTAAAACATATCATTAGTTCATGAAATCATTAACTGTTAGTTTGAGACTGTTGGGATATTCAGGAAAATATCCCAAAAATTATCCTGTTAAGCCTAATGCTATCCTTGGACATGAAATAGTATCATCTTATTGGTCAATATTTATTTAACGTGTTATTTTCCTGTTGGCCAATATTGTACAATGTTATTTTCTATTTTGTGGTACGTTGTGGTCTGCTTGACTGGTATATAAACAAAGTATGTTTGAAATATAATGATTCATATATCCGAGGCTGTGACTTGCGTTCTGGACTCATCTGGGTGGGCTAGACAGGGAAGCGAGACCAATCAGAACCCTAGGTCGTTCTACGTGTTTGCGCGTCTTTGGTCCGATCAATAATTCGCTACCCTTAATCCGCAGCATTATTTTTCACGTTATAACAGAGACATATTGGCTGATGTAAATTAACTTGCTTGCTGTCCTCGCAACTATCATAAACAATTTTCAGATTTGTTAGGTGACACTGCTGAAAATCGATCATAATTACACAAACATCTTCCTTTAAATATTAAACTTTAAAATTATCTTGTACTTCTTATTCTATTACCTCATTATATCTTCTCGAATCTTATTATCTACGTCAAATATATCCTACTTCTACTGCTAACTACTACCTACCTACCTAACAATAGTAATAATAGTAATAATCTGGCATTTATCTTGATATGGTGATTTGTAGTATGATAAACTTGAACCGATACACATATACACCAGATTCTACGTTACTTTTTAAGTGATCAATTCTTTCTCAATAAATAAAGTTATATCTTATGCTAATCATTTCCCCATCCAATTTTTGTTATTCTCTCTCTCCCTTTTCCTTTAGTTCAATTAATAATGGAAGTCGATAATGTATCGGGGATAACAGTACATGAACCAACACAACATTATACTATAATATTTAATGCTTTAGTATTAATGACATTATTTAATGAATTTAATGCAAGAAAAATTCATGGACAACGTAATGTATTTAGTGGTTTACATAGAAATCCATTATTTATTATAATTTGGTTTGTAACATTTTTATTACAAGCATTAATTATACAATTTGGTTCATATGCATTCAGTACAAAAGCATTAGAATTAGATCAATGGGCTTGGTGTTTATTCTTTGGTGTTGGTGAACTTGTCTGGGGTCAGGTATGTGTTTTGCTTAAACAACAATACTAATAAAGGTCATTATTGTTATTATCATTATTATTATTATCATTATTATTATGAATGGTGATGATGTAATTACTTTTTTGTCAGTTCGCTGTTGCTTGTTGTCTGCCGAAGACCCCCTCCTCAGTCAGTCAGGAACAACGTAGAACTTCGTACGTACGTATATCAGTTCGAGTTGCCATACCATATTAGCACAGAGATACAATTGTCAATTCAAATACCATAATCGTAGAGGTAGAAAGAGTATAAGCAGTAACCGGAAAGATTAGGGTTTGAAGATGTTATTTAAAGAGTATAATCTAGTGAAACAAATTTGGAAAGAGAAAAAATAAGGGACAAGAATAATTCAGAAGATTAGAATTTGGGAGAACACAAAGAGTGGATGCACTTGCGCCATTGCAAACGATTTTGAGCCATGTCATTCAAGGTCTCCAACCATCGGTTGCTATTATCTCGCGGATCTCAACCAGGTAGTCTACACCTACCAATATGGCTCATTTCATGTTTATTCGCTAGTTGACACCAGCATGAAGAAGTGAAGAATTGACCCTTCATCCTGTGTGATCCGAACTAGAATCAGCGTCACTTAGCTTAAGGGCTTGAGGTAATACCATTCAACTATCTGTTCTGTCGATTGACCTGCTTCAGGACTGCGATAGTCACGTAATAATGATCAATGACATGTTTATCTAGTCCTTAATGGTTGATCCAATATCCTATTGATCAAGTTCTTGTTGGCAACAAGGTTGTGTTGTAAATTATATAATTATCAGCTTCAACTATAAACAGGCTAAATTTTAAAAAACTAGAATAATTCAATGCACATTCGAGTGTAACCATTGAGAACTTGGAGGAATAAATAAGAAATATATTTAACAAATTACTTAAAGTTCATAACGTAAGAATAGAAGAGCCTAAAGTTTTAGAAATTGTGAGAATGTGAACATATTTCCAGCTCATAAGTATAGACATCAATCTAAAGCTGATAATCCATCTATGAATGATCATGTATAACAATTGAAATGTATTCAATCAAAACACTTGATAACCACATTTAGGATCTGAAACAAACTTGTCAAAACACAAACAAACATTAAGAAAAAATCAATAACAAATGAAATGGGATAGGCTTTTTCTCTCTTAGTTTTATGAAAATTAAACAGATCAACTATGCCTTTGGAAACAATTCTTCCAATCCCTGGAACCCTCAAATATAACCTCTTTGATGTTGTAGTCTGTTTTTCTTCAAAGCTGTTATTAATCGTAACTCACACACAGAGAGAGACACAGAGGAAGAATCTTCGTCATTACTACAAAACTACACTCAACTGTAATATCTAATAGTTAGTGAAAATGAATAATTATGTGTACACAATCATCATCATGTTGTAATAGTAGCCTTATTATTACTTACTAACACAGTATTTTTATGCTTAAAGCTCTTCCTATAAGACATGTTGGAGAGATCCAGAAAATCCCTCGAAAAAAGCCCAAGAGAGCCTTGAAAATGCTAGAGAACATTTTATCCAATCAGCACTCAATAGAAGTTTCTCAGACACATCTAGAAAGTGAAGAATTACCTGTCACATTTCTAATTGAATGATTACCTATACTGCTATTATGTTTAGTGTAGGATCCCAGAACTTTTCAGAAACCTAATCCCATCTGAAATGTTATAAATACCCTAAATTTTCTGTACATAAACGGAACCTTGGAGTAAAGCATTCTTTTCATATTTAACACCTTTTCTCGTGTTCAAGTTGTCGTGTAGATCTAGCCTGGAGTTATTACAATAGCTTAGGAAACCGACTAAAGCTTTCTGCCAGAAGGTTTATCATCCTACTAATTCCTAAAAAGAAAAGGGGGTGTATGTACTGTTGAATTTTTAAAACATTCACTCTTTCACCGAGGACATAGTGGTCAGAGCATTCAGCTTTAAACCACTGTAATGTAGGCTCGAATCATATTCTTACATATTCCAATCTTCTTTTATATCAAAACACGAATCGAAATTCATTACACGAACCTAAGAACATAGAACTTTGAATTTGTGGTTTGCATAACTTATTTTGCCCAATCGGTGGGTTTTTGACTATTGCTTACATTTTGTCGTATACACATACATAATTCTTTAATCCAATAGGGTGGGATATTATGGATTAATCATGTGTTGTAATAGTATCAGTCAAGCTTTGCTTGACACTCTTATTCATGTATCATATACAGAAAACTACTATATCGAAATTGATTTGAATAGTTACAATCTAAATTCAGTATCATGTTAACGAGGTATGGCAACTTGGACCGATACATTTATGTGCCTGGTCCTACGTTATAGCTAACTGACTGACTGAAATTCAATATCAAAAATGATTACATAAAGTCGATTATTATCAATAGTGGGAGCCCTAATGAAATCCAATAAATGTCTAGTATTCTCTATTTACATCTTGATGCACTTCAAGGCCAATTATTGTTTTCTTAAGGTATTGATAATGGCAGTGCTGTAATGATAAGACCATGGTTTTATAGCTGTTTTTGTCTTAGTTGATTATTGCTCAAAATATTGAATAGGTCAATTTTTCCACCTTATCCCCTATCTGTTATCTACCATTTACATAATATCATAGGTTGTTAATACAGTACCAAATGCAATTATACCAAAATGTAAATGTCGTAAACGTAAACGTCCTACAGTTGTCGGTGTTAACGAAAATGCAGCTGATGAATACATTAAAGATGCGATTGAAGTCGGTGAAGCTGATGAAGAAGAAGATGAAATCTCTCCATTATCACTAGGTGGTGCTAATATGGGAATTGGTGGACGTATTTTATGGATTCGTGGTGTAAATCGTATTCAAACACAGGTAAGTCTATGTGTGAGAGATGATGGTGTGTTGAGGGATTCACGAGTTGTTGTTTTTTTATCTAGATCTCTATATTTGTCGTTATAGTTTTCACAATTTTTTCCCTAAGAAAATTTTCATATTCTTTTCGGTAAGAAAGAATCCCACTTTGATAAAAGTAATAACACTATTGACTATTAGGTCAAAATCTAAATTTTCCCCTCTTTTGCACTTCACATACCTTAGCTAAGAGCAACTGAATGATATCACTAATGCCCTACTTCTAGAACGATGTAATACAATGTGTGTTAAGCACAGAACTATTTACTTGATAACTAAGTTATGACCCTTATTATTAACTGTTACATTTGGTTTAACCGATTATGTCATCGTAATAGTTTGTGTATTCCAAATTGATAATGATTAATAAATGATAGAGTTAACAATAGTCTTAAAGAAACCTATGCTATTATTGTTTTCCTTTATATAATGAAGTAGTGTTAGTACCTTTGATGTATCATCATCAAACTTAACAAACGGATGCATATTGTATGTTTCTCATAAACAATTGCATAGATTATTTATTATTATCATCAGCTTTATTCAATATCATATACTTTTGGTACAATATAGAATTCTCAGTAACAAGTTTCCGTTTCCTACTTCTTGATCGATCCTAACAATAACATATTGAATGATCGTCAGTTAAATGTTAGCAGTTTAGAAGTCAACATCCGAATAATATTCATTCTTTTCAATGAATATTGTCAACAACCACAATGTCTCTGATTGGACCTTTTGTAAGTTGTACAACGAAAGGTTGTACACTTTTCACAAACTCATTTGAATAAGTTATGCGATTAATAGATATAATAATGTATTAAAACAAGGATAGATAACTTGTTGAAATATCTAGATGGCAGGAACAGGTAGTTCAGATATTCAAATAGGCCTGGTAGGTTTGATAGGAGTAAAGAAACTTATGTAGTGATATTTATTTATATTAAATTTCGGTTTCTTTCAATTTATATGTAGCAAGTTATTCACTACTAGTAGTAGTAATCAAATACATAGATGAATGCACTCAACTCTGAGTTATACTTCGAGTGTTGAAGACTAGTGATACCATCTCATTGGTAAGACTGAACTAAGTCAAATAGTTAATTATTGTCAATATATACAACTTACTGTTCGAAAATGTTGATTTCACATAATTTTCCCATCACATTGTTTTGTTTTTGATTGAGATCATGAATCGATTGATGTTAGACCACCATTTAAAACCTGAAAGCATTAGACGACCATTTCGTTCAAGTATGGGACTCCTCAGCAGTACGCATCCCTGATTATGCCCGCGGGACTCGAACCAAGGACCTTCGGTTTCACGCACGAACACTTAACCTCTAGACCAATGAGCCGATATCCAACAGTGTTAATCTCTAGCCTCATCCAATTCACGAAATTGCGTGATCATCTTCCATTATATTGAGGTAGATACCTATCTCCACTGATCACGGCTTCTCACTAGAACTCCGAGAATTCCCTCACGAAGCTAGTCACTAGTGAGCACATGGTAATTACCAGTATAGGGGTTGTGGAGATTATTAAGTTTTTGATTGAGTCGATCTACCGATTGATGACAGACCACCATTGAAAACGTGGAAGCACTGGACGGCCTTTTTTTTTTTAAAGTTTTCTCACTGAATTTATAGTCGAATATGTAATATATTAAAATTAAAAAAATGCTTTCTTAATGATACTATTTATTATGTAATAGTAGTCTATTATCATATAATAGGTTTTAACAAATTTCCTAATATCCGCATATTTTCAGTTTATTCAAATGACTTTATCATGTTTGGCGCTAATGATAACCTTATAATCGTGGATGGAAATGAGAATCACGATATCTGTGGTATTAGTAATAAATTTAGGCAGATTCATGTAGTTAATAGAATGTACATATTTGTGCTTAGTAAAATGTTGATTATTATGCCTATGCATTACATCGTGGAACTTTTTCATACAGTAACAATATACAGTAGTAATATTAGTATTAATATCAGAAGGGATTTTTGTGGACAATAATATAATTTCAATAGTTGAGATCATGAGTCAATTAAACCTAGAAGCACTGGACGGTCATTTTGTCCTATTGTGGGACTTCTCAACAGTACGCATCCAAGATCCCGAACACAGGACCGTCTAATGCTTCCAGGTTTTCCATGGTGATCTAGCTTCAACTGACTCATGATCTCAACTATTGAAATTAGTACTAATAGTTAATTATTCCATATACCCACAAACGTTCATGCAAATTAGCATGTATATTATGTCGCTTTTTTTGTCTTGATGTATTTTTCTTAGAAATATTCATTAAGCTGTATAGTTTGATTATCATCGGTTTAGAATTGAATCTCAATCAACTGGTAACAGATTCAAATATCTCATCTCTTCATATACTTCAATTCGGTCAACTAGTACTTATATTAGTAATTTTTATAGTTGAATTGTGGCTTAAAGATTAGTATTTTGGTTGGATGGATCCTGTTGGATCTGTATAATCTGCTACTACATTGATTTTTCTTGGAAAAAAATTATTGAGAAAGATTATGAATTTTACATATTAACCTTATAAAGAAAGCAGACAAATAGGTTTTCATGGCGAGATGATAATTTATGGACGAACCAATTAGATCTAGGATAGCAGATCTTAGATTTTGGGGCGAAATTCATTCATCCATTCAGCTAAATAGCGTTTTGGCATTATAGATGATATCAGTTCATGGTGAAAACCCTAAATCTAATTTCCAACCCTAACCATCAACTGTAAATCATAATTCTAACCCCTCACATTGGTTTATAACCCTCATTTGGTTCTATTTAGTAGGTGGACACCTTCAAGGTCACTCTGGAGTCGCTTAAATGTCGTCCATAAATTATAATCTCACTGTTTCCACAGTGAAATTTCTATTAAATTACGTTTGGTTCTATTTGAAATTCGTCATCCAAATGTACCTGGATCCTAATATTCTTGTTCATACTAGAACCTAAAACCATTGCCTTTTTTCTTTTAAACGTTCATACGTCTTTCACCAATCTTTCGAGTTCAAACATCAATTATCTTAGTCAGCAAATATGAAATTACCAGTATAGGGTTGTTGAGATTGTTGAGTTTTAATTGAGATCATAAATCGATTAATGTTAGACTACCATTCAAAACTTGGACGTACTGAATGGTCGTTTCATCCTAGTATGAAATTATTATATACAAAGATTTCAGTTTCCCTGTTGTCAATATGGAAAACTCCATTTAATCAGTCTCATTTATTGGCTAAAATGTCAATAGTCAAATTTCGAGATCATGTTTCAGATCAAGTAACTCTGACAATTACATTGTTATCAGTATAGGGTTGTGGAGATTGTTAATTTTTTTATTGAGATCATGAACCGATTGAGGGAATTTTCGGAGTTCTAGTAAGGAGCCATGATCAGTGGAGCTAGTCCGTGTCGGGTAGAGACAGGTATCTACCTCAGACAATAGAGGATGGTCACGGAATTTCGTGGGGTAGTTGAAGTTAGACATTAACACCGTTGGATACCGAATCAGTGGTCTAGAGTTTAAACGTTCGCTCGAGAGATCGATTTCCTGGGTTGGATCATGGATGCGCACTGTTGAGGAGTCTCACAGTAGGATGAAATGACCGTCAAATACTTCCAGGTTTTCAATGGTGGTCTAGCATCAGTTGGTTCATGATCTCAACAACAAAAACTCACATTGTTATTGCTAGATGAAGTTAGTGAATATTATTATTATTATTATTATTATTATTATTATTATTCGCATATTTACAATTACTTATGTACTTATTTACATTCCATCGTATATTTATATGCTTCTATATATTTTACTCTGTTTCCACCAATCCCCTCCCTCTGTTACCTCATACAACTAACCAACAATTATCTAATCAATCCACAAATAAATAAATATCCCTCACATTTCTTCATTTACATTTTTTATTTATCATTTTTCTAGATGCAAGCTGTAAGTGGCCTTTCACGAAAGTAACTAACTAAACTCCTTGTGGGGTTGTTTGTTTGTTTGTTTTTATTATTTTTTTTTATACATAAAGAAAAACGATTGCTTCGGTGTTGTTCCTGTTCCTGTTGTTGTTGTTGTTGTCGATGTCGTTGTTGTTGTTGTTGTTATATGTGATATAACGTTTTCCAGCTTTTGTTTAGCTTTCATTTTATTATCGCTGTGGTTGTTATGTTTCACTTATGCATACTACCCTTATACCTACTTATCTTATATTCAACTATTTGTGTGCATATTTGTTCTTTATTTTTGTTGTTGTTTTGTTATTTGTTTTACTTCAATCTCCTTATTATTTATTAGATTGTCAAATCATTAGTCAACTATGCTATCTTCAATCAATTTAGTTGCCATGACAACATCTAATCATATTCATAATTCTTTACTTCTATTTAAAGAGATCTTTTTCTCTTTTTTGTTGTTGTTTTGTCCTCTTTACTTTGTTCTATTATTTACTTCTTTTAAAAGAACACAAAACAAACTGTTTTTAAGCAACAAATAAAACATTTATATATATATATATATATATATATATATATATATATATATATATATATATATATATATATATATACTTATACATATTTAGGGAAACAAGGTGTCTAATTTGACTGAATGGTTTGTTTTTGAATACCATTAAATTACATAATAACTATCTATGTCATCTGTTCCATTGTATTTTTATAATTAGAATAATGAACATTAAAACTATTTGAGTAGGGTTGTTTGATTTTGGGTTGTTTTTTTTTTAATTTTTACGGAAGAAAATCGATAGGTTAATTTAGTTGATAAGGCACATTTCCATTAAAGGATCATGTTCATTATAACATCATAAAAAGGAGGTATAAATAATCAATGAAATGAGCTCATATATTTTGATTGATTATGTAATAAAATCGATTAGTTAGTTCATTTCTCTATTTATCCACGTGAATGTATAATTCAATTATATTGACTTCTAATCGGATCTATTTTTTTGTTTTCTAATTAAGTATAGGGATCATGGTATATCCATTAATTGATGAAACTTGAAACAGGTACCCTAAGCTGTATGAGATTTTATGAATGAGAATGTGTAAAAATAATGAAGGATCTCTACAAAACACAAACTCTTTAATATCGAAATGAATGATAAATTAATCAGTGGAGTTCAACCAGGTCTGTTGTCAGGTATCAGCTCACTGAAGACAATTGTATACGGTAGCGCAACTTCATGGATTGGTTGAAGTTAGACATTGACACCATTGGATACTGGCTCAGTGGTCTAGTTGGTTAAGCGCTTGGCGTGAGACTGATAGGTCCTGGGTTCGAATCTCGTGGGGTGCGGGATCGTGGATGCACACCGCTGATGAGTCCCATACTAGGACGAAACGGCCGTCAAACAGTGCTTTCAGGTTTACCATGGTGATCTAGCTTCAATTGACTCATGATTTCAATCTGTGAGATGAATTAATCATTGGATTGAATTTATGTGTTTTCTTTTTAAAATCTATTCAAAAACACTATTATGAAACTACCTTCAATCTTGATATCGGTTTTTCATGGAAGATCCAAGTAATTAAGTGATAATATTTCTATGTATGACACTGAGTGATGAGTTTAAAACCCTCACACAGAGAGAGAATATCGGCTACATTGAAACTGCCGATACACTTTACTACTGACAAGTTCTCAAGTTTATGAAACCTTGATGATGTAGTGATTCCTGTCAAGTAATAATTAATCATCAGACAGAAAAAACACGATCTATATATTCACGGAAACGGCATATAAAGTCAACCAACTTATTCCACTGGTTATCTTAGATTGAAATTGATTTTCTTAGAATGAAAGGGGGGGAGGTAATGTCATGTTTTACGTTTTAACTACCGTGACAGTTTTTTTTTTGGTTTGTTTCATTCTACATCTGTTAGCCATCATTATGGATCTATAGAGATGGAACAGTTTTTTTCAACCTTATTTAAAATTTATCTAAAGTTGATCGGTTTATTTTTACACTTATCACATACAGAGAAAGAGATTTATCAAGGCAACCAAGAACAGAATTGAATATTAAAACAATTAATGTCATATGTTTGAGAATGTCTTCATGATATTTCTAGATAAATTCATAGATTATTATAGTTTTACGGTCATTATTCATACTATCAAAGGAGAAGTTATCTTTATGTTTAGTTTGGTTACTACTCAATAAATTTCCAGTTTATATATAATATGTTATGTATAATAGTACTTTGAAGTTTCAAGTTATTAAACTTAGTGTTATGTAGTTAGTGGTCTTGAGTGCGATTAGAGGTATGAGGGTGGTTATCGATTCCCGATTGCCCACACCGTGGAAGGGTTCTTCTAGAGGTAGGTACATGAAAAGGAACTTGGATTAGAGGTGGTCTCAGTGACCTGAGAGCGTGACTGTAGTGCCCAAGGGACAACTGCTTGAGTTCGGTCACACACGACCTTTTTATGAGCAATTTTTGTGTTAGCTCCGTACTTCTTGAGACCTTACCACCGGAGACGGATATCCGTGGGATAAGGTGAGGTGTATATTTTTAGGGTCAACCATTTCTAACCCCACCCCTCCTTGTGGGAAGACAGCATCGTTGTCATGCTAGTTGTCTGAAGGAAATACCTTACTGCTGTCACACTTCTGTACAGTCAGCTGTACAACTTCGCCTTCGGACCTTGGGTTTGTTGCTATTAGTCTTACCGCTCTTCAACCAACGTGTCTGACTGGCATGTTAGGACCTTGAGGAACGATTGTCGCAGTCAATATAACTGTATTGGTTCATCACGATAGGCAAGCCTGACCACCACGTCGAGGTAGCAACAACGGTCGGTGTTATATAGTACTTATGTCGATATAAGTAGCTTACACCATAATGGAATTTAACTAGAATCATCAATTTCTTTTTTTAAGTGTACTCTTTTAAAATTGTGTTATTCTGAATTATTAAACTGTTTATTTTTAATTATAAGTGAACTAACTATAAATTGTACTGATTTTGATACGTTCATTTGACTGTGGTTGAATAATTATATTCATTCAACTTGGGTTATAATAAAATTGTACTGAAAGTGTTTAACCGAATGTTAAGTATAGTCTAAACTGAATACATCCTCCTTCCCTCCATTTTATGTACTTGTATATTGGCGTTATATCCTGGTGAGAATAATGAATGGTAACTTTTGGAATCCATTTATGGATCATTACTACACGTATATTTTTATCGTATAATTGTTAAGTAATTAAACTATTCATATTCGTGTCCCTCTTGTCATAAGCTTTATTTTGACCTATGAACTGTTATTATACGATTTACCGTTCTTGAGTCGTACTCAGTCTATTGATTACTACCTCCCACATTCACAGCCACACTTGGCTAAATTTTGTACAAATGTTGTTTCCTATTTTATGGTACGATGTGGTATGTTTGATTTGTATATAAACTTAGTATGTTTGAAATAAATGATTCATATTGCAGAGGCTGAGATTAGTGTCCTGGACTTAACAGGCAGGGCTAGGCGGGAAGAAGGACCGATAGGGACTCTAGGCTGCTCGTACTTGTCTAATGCGTTATTGGTCCAATCGATAATTCACTGGTCTCTAATTGGCGGTATCATTACGTTATACATTAACAGGGCACACAGACCACAAGTTATAACAATGAGTGTATATGACCCATTAGGGATCTTAATAACTGTATGTTTGCTTCATAGAATTGGACTATACTATTCAAGTCCTCCTGAATACCAATATAACTTCACATTCTTCCAAGGTATATTTATTATTGTGATTTGTTTATGAGTGTGTGAGCGCGCGTTTCCAACAGATCTAAAACAATACAATCTATCATTTACTCTTATTTTTTTTTCTAATGCTGCATACATCTGAAATCTTCAATCAATGTATGATGATTATGTATTCATTGTCATACATTCTTAATCAATCGAATGTTACAATCAATTCTCAATAGAGCAACATTATTGTCAACATTTTTGTTGTATCATTTTGATATTGTGACATTCAGAGATGATGCCTTTTTTTCTTTCTTCTTTTTCTTAAAGTAAATCAAGACTAGGAAATATGACACTATTGAAGTTGTTGTCATTTCACTTATCAGATTGTTATATATTTATTCATCTTGTTTCTTATACATATAGTTTTTCAATGAAATTCAATGTTTTCTTCCTTTCAAACATCATTATTGTTTTTCTCGTGTACTACATATAGAGAGATGTGTATCTGTCTATGTAAAACTATCTTCAACTATATGTGTATACATGTTCATTTAAACATATCTCTTTTGTCACTGGTTGAAATCATGAGTCAATTGAAGCTAGATCACCATGGTAAACCTGAAAGCACTGTTTGACGGCCGCTTCGTCCTAGTATGGGACTCATCAGCAGTGCGCACCCACGATCCCGCAGCCCGCGGGATTCGGGCCCAGGGCCTATCAGTCTCACGCCAAGCGCTTAACCAACTAGACCACTGAGCCGGTATCCAATGGTGTCAATGTCTAACTTCAACCAATCCACGAAGTTGCGCTACCGTATACAATTGTCTTCAGTGAGCTGATACCTGACAACAGACCTGGTTAAACTCCACTGGTCACTGCTTCTCACTAGAACTTCAGGATATATCTTTTGAAGTTAGTCACTACTGAGCTGAGGAGTCCCACAATGGGACGAAACGGCCATCCATTGTTTCCAGGTCTCCCATGATGGTCTAGCTTCAATTGACTCATGAACTCAACTGTTGAAATTGTTATTATTGTTATTATGGTCTAGTAAGTACTACTTATTTTCATGTCTCTTATCAATAGTGCGTGTATACATACATCGATGTATACATTGAATATTAAGTGTATTGTAAGTATTTCTAGGTGGTTTTTTTGGAATTTAATAAAATTTCAATTTGTTTCTCTCAAAAATAAAAAGTACTAGATGGTCGGAGATATTTCTATTTTGTCAGGCATCTAAATAATTATGATAATACATAATGTTATGCTCTATTATCTTATAGATTAGATCTTTAGATCAAATGTATGGCTCTTTAAGCAAACCATCTGCTTCTATTTTGAGCACCTAGGCAATAGAACAGCCTTCATATAAATCAAATGATGAAGTGTGGCATACATATATTTATAATGACTCTTTGTACCCTTGTTTATATATTTAACTAAACAAAATAAAGTAATACATGTAATTGCTAATCATAATAATCATAACCTAGACAATTGATGTAACTCTTATTGATAATAACATCTAAACACTTACTAAATTGTTTATTTTATATACACTTATATACACTACTTATTATTTACTAGATACTATACTCACTTTATTCATTTTGATGAATATAAGTATTTTGTTGTTTTGCTGTGTTTGCACCTTACAAAAAAACAAATACATCTATACATAGTGAGTAATAGATGAGAAAGCACTTTGTTTGTGTTTGTGTGTATGTGTGTATTAATTGAAGTAATACATACATTTTAAATAATACACATACACATATATATAACCTTTGGATATTCCCCCTTATTTTTATGGAGTATCATATTTGTTATCTCTGAAATCTGATTATACTATTAGTGCTAAGATGGCTATATATAATATCAAAATTGTTTATATCAATAGTTGAGATCATGAGTCAATTGAAGCTAGACCATTATGGAAAATCTGGAAGCACTAGATAGCTGTTTCGTCCTATTATGGGACTCGTCAGCAGTGCGCATCCACAACTCCGCTTCGTGGGATTTCAACCCAGGACCTATCGGTCTCGCACGCAAACGCTTAAACACTAGACCACTGAACCGGTCGGCATCCTACTGTGTCAATGTCTAACTTCAATTAATCCACGAAATTGAGCAACACATCCACCATCGTCATCAGTGAGTTACTATCTCACAACTGACCCAGCTGAACTCCACTGGCCATCGCTTCTCACTAGAACTTCAGGAAATACCTCTTGAAGTCAGTCACTAGTGAGCATATGTTGATTAGTAACAGAAGGATGTTTTTGTGGATATCATGAGTCAATTGAAGCTCGACCATCATGGAATTTATTGTAAAAAGTTATTTTCATATGAATCATCCATACCATAAGGCATATAACTGTGATATTCTTATCAATCTCCTTATCCTCTTATTCTCTCTTTTATTTTCCTATCATCTCAATATGTATATACAGATTTTACATTGTATTGACTTAATTTCCAAACTTTTAATGAGAAAAAAGTTATGATCAAGACAGATTATACCTACATATCCACATACATACAAATTTATTTATTTATTTATTTATTTATTTATTTATTTATTTACTTACTTACTTACTTACTTACTTACTTACTTACTTACTTACTTACTTACTTACTTACTTACTTACTTTACTGACGCCTTCGATATTAAACATTGTTATTACCCTCCCACTAATTTTGCATGTCTCTTACATACATTTCCTATCTTCTTTTACTATTCATATAGTTTCTAATTCTAACAATATAAAGTTTTTTATTGATATGCATCTTCAACTAGCTCGTCTCTTTTACATTTTAGTTTGATTCAAATGCATAATGTAAACATTGATGAGCATTTTCCAACTGTTCCATGCATTATCCTCTTTAATATATGTATATGCGCATTCATAATTATCTTTAATTTATTCTATATTTCTTTTATATTATAAAATAATTGGGCATGTTTTATAATTAAAAAGAACATCAGTAAACTATATTGAGTTCAATTGATGCATGTGTTTATTTCATCATTAAACTATCTGGTCCACTTAATTTTTTTGTCTTTAAATTTTCTTACTACTGAATTCAGGATATAAGTATATGTTTATATCCAAATGGAATTTATAGATTTCTCTTAAATAATTTAGTATATGTTATCAATTCAGTAGTATTTCTTTACATCATAAATTATCCTATAGAGGTAAGTTGATAAATTGCAAACTACTCAAGCTTCCTCTGAACGGTTAGGTTTTCTTTTGGATTTTTTGTTTTAGATAAATACATACAGATTAAGAAATAGAATAGGTAAATGAATAGATCTAGTACAAATGGAATAGCTTGATAATGTCTAGTTGTAAAGATCATTCACATAGAATCCAAGAAATAATAATCATGACTAGTATTGAATATTAAATTTGTTCTATGATATACAAATGTTTATGTCACATTTGAGGGGAAACACGGAATACAATGGACAGCTCAGAACCAATTAGACGATTTGGACTTCGCAGATGACCTAGCCCTCCTATACCATACACACGAACGAATGCAGATAAAGACAGCCAGTTTAGCAGCAGTCTCTGCATCAGTAGGCCCCAACATACACAAGGGAAAAACCAGGGTCCTCATATACAACACGGAGAACACCAATCCAATCACTCTTGATGGCGAAACTCAGGAAGATGTAGAATCCTTCACATACCTGGGAAGCATCACGATGAACAAGGAGGCTCATATGCAGACGTAAAGGCAAGGATTGGCAAAGCAAGGGCCACATTCCTACAATTGAAGAACATATGGAACTCAAAACAACTTCCAACCAATATCAAAGTGAGAATCTTCAATAGCAACATCAAGGCAGTTCTACTGTATGGAGCTGAAACTTGAACAACTACTACAACCATCATCAAGAAGATACAAGTATTTATAAATAGCTGTCTTCGCAAGATACTCAACATCCATTGGCCGGATACCATCAGCAACAGCCTACTGTGGGAGAGAACAAACCAACTTCCAGCTGAAGAAATTAGGAAAAGACGTTGGAAATGGATAGGACATACATTAAGGAAATCATCAAACTGCATCACGAGGTAAGCCCCAACTTGGAATCCTGAAGGGAAGCGGAAAAGAGGAAGGCCAAAGAACACATTACGTCGGATAACAGAAGCAGATATGAAATGGATGAATAACAACTGAAAGTAGCTGGAAAGGATTGACCAGGACAGGATTGGATGGCGAGTGCTGGTGAGCGGACTATGCTCCTCCACAAGAAGTAACAGACTTAAGTAAGTAATATGCCTTAAATTATGTTTTTAAACAACAATAGCAACAACAACCAATCGATTAATCAGGTTTGTTTTATTTTCATATCCATGCCAAGATTTTTTTCTTGTTTTCTTATTATCAATTCACTAGAATCGATGTATTTTATCTTTACCATAATCGGTGAAATAATCATTTAACTCTCATCTCTTTCATCGCTTCTTTATAAATTAGCTTAAACCTAAATGTACATTACTTAATGTTAAATATTCGAAAACTGTTTATGACATGAATTGTGTTTACAGTTTGTGTGTATGTGTGTGTGTGTGTGTCTGTTTATTAAAAAAGAAAAACATCCATGTTAACTAAATCATCAACAAAAAATGATGGTGATGATGACAACGAAAGCAAGTTTCTTGATGATGATGATGATGATGACGTAAGTATTTGTCTTTGATAAAGAAGATGAAATGAAGGAAATAAATAGAAAACTTATTGCATAACTTGTTTAAGAAAGTGTTTGTTTGTTTTCTCTTTAAAATTAATTTTCGAATTGTTTTATCTATATATGTTTATATCAATAGGGGTATTACTGAAATACTGACTTACGCCTGTTACCCCTCATGGGGAAGCATAAGCCACTTCCCCCCCAGCATTCTTCATCCAAATCTGGTTTGGACAATACTTTTCAGTTGTTATTCATCCTTTTCATATCTGTTTCCAATTCTCTGTGAAGTGTGTACTTTGGCCTATGTCTTTTCCGTTTCTTTTCAGGATTCCAAGTTAGCACTTGTCTCGTCATGCAGTTTGATGATTTCCGTAATGTATGTCCTATCCACTTCCAACGTCTTTTCCTAATTTCCTCTTCAGCTGGAAGTTGGTTTGTTCTCTCCCACAAAAGGCTGTTACTGATGGTTTCCGGTCAACGGATTTTGAGTATCTTGTGTAGATAGTTGTTGATAAATACTTGTACGTTCTTGATGATGCTTGTAATAGTTGTTCAAGTTTGAGCTACGTGCAGGAGAACTGTCTTGATGTTCGTATCGAAGATTCTAACTTTAATTAGGATCTAGATAAAGTTGAACTGGATAAATAGAAAATAGATGGATCCATAATATTTTTGGTGGAGACAACAAGTAATCAACTATTTTAATGTATACATTATTTATTTATGTATAAATCTACTTAATTAACTAAATGATTGAATACATGGACTGTATGCCGAATTAAAGACATCAGACTACTATTAGTGCTAGAAAAGGTTCTCAACAGAGTGTCGTTGGACCGGATGAAAGACTCAATAGACGCCAAACTTCGAAATCAACAAGCTGGAGTTCGTAAGGATCGATCGTGCACAGACCAAATCGCGACACTACGGATCATCGTTGAACTGTCAATTGAATGAAACTCGTTACCATAAATCAATTTTCTTGATTATGAGAAAGCATTTGACAGTGTGGATAGGAGAACATTATGGAAATTTCTTCGATACTATGGAGTACCTATGATAATCGTCAACATCATCAGGAATTCATACGACGGACTACACTGCAAAGTCGTGCATGGAGGTCAGCTGACAGACACATTCCATGCAAGGACCGATGTCAGACAGTACTGTCTACTGTCACTTTCTTCTAGTGGTTGACTGGATTATGAAGACTTCCACATTTGACGGGAAGCACGGTATACATTGAACAGCTTAGATGCAACTAGACGATTTTGAATTCATCGATAACCTATCCCTTCTATCCCATGCACATCAACAAATGCAGGTTAAGACAGCTAGTGTAACAGAAGCCTCTACTCCATCAGGCTTCAACATACACAATGGTAAAAGCAAGATCCTCAAATACAACACATTAAGCACCAAGTCAATCACACTTCATGAAGCAACTCTGGGAAATGTGTCAACTTTCACGTAGCTGAAAAGCATCATCGATAAACAATGAGGATCTGATGGAGATTCAGATGCTAACTTGGAATCATGAAGGGAAACGGAAAAGAGGAATGCCAAAGATTACACTGCACCAGGAATTGGAAGCAGATATGAAAAGGATGAATAGCAATTGGAAAGAACAAAGGAGGATTGCTCAGGACAAATCTCGATGGAGAATGCTGGTGAGCGAACTATGGTTCTCCATGATGGATAATAAGCATAAGGAAGTATGTACGTTAAATTAAATAATAATCCAAGAAAATAAATGTATTAATGCTTCGGTATGTTTGTAAATTAATCATTACTCTACACAGGTTTATGAATAAACTCAAGTTAAAAAGTACCGGTGCTTCCAAGTTTTCCATGGTGATCTAGCTTCAATTGATTCATGATCTCAATTGTTGAAACTTTTGTTTGTGTGTATTTGTGTTTGCGCATTGATTATCTTACTCTCCTAATTATCATTGTGTCAGAGTGAACGAAGTTTCCGCTCATTATATTCATAAAACTTGTTAAGGTGCCAACGAAATCACACACACACACACACGCACATATATATATATATATATATATACCTCTTTCTGTAATCATAGTTGTACATGTTCAACTTGTCAACTTTACTCGATTGTTTTAATTGTCAAATTAATTATTTGAAATGATTACACTTTGAAAAGGAAAAGAAAAGGAAAGTAAAGTATAATCAAGTAACAATAGAGAAATTCTTGTATAAAGTTGTCAAATTTTAATTTCGATTAAAATATCCAATATTGAAAGGATGACTTCAATTGATCAACTTATTAATTTGATAATAATAATAATAATATGTTTTTGATTAAGATCATGAATCGATCAATGTTAGACTACTATTGAACATTTAGAAGTACTAGATGACTGTTTCGTTCTACTACAGGATTTCTCATCAGTGCTCTTATCCACGATCCTGCATACAGGATTTGAATGTAAGATATTTGGTCTCGTGCAACAATGCTTAACTTGTAGACTGTTGAACCGGCATCTAACGGTATTAATGCCTAATCTCAACTATACCGCGAAATTCTGCGACTATGTTTTATGGTTTTCGATAGATAACTTCCTTATACTCGACACAGATTAGCACCATTGTTCACGACTTCCAAGTATTCAATAGTAGTCAAAGATTGATCTATTCAAGATCTCAATAATCTCTACAACATATGTGTTGAATTGAAGGTGATATAATTGTATATCCATTTCCAATACATTTTCATCTAATCATATCAACGCTTTTCACTTTCTAATTACTCATTAATTCCATCCAAAACATTAACGCTAACAAAAAAAACAAAACAACAAATATATAACCTTCTCATTGTATTCGCCATTCTACAACTTCTAGTATTTGGACAAAATAACTTTCATCATTTACTAACAGTATTCAAAGAGTTACTTTAATTACGTACAACTCATGTCATTATTTTATCTTGCCTAAATTACTTACTTAAGCGTGTTACTTGCAATGGAGCATAGGCCACCGACCAGCATTCTCCAACCCACTCTGTCCTGGGCCTTCGTTTCCAATTCTATCCAATTTTTGTTCATTTTTCTTATGTCTGTCCCCGTTTCTCGAAGTAATGTGTTCTTTGGTCTTCCTCTTTTCTTTTAGCCTTGAAACGGTATTGCCTAAATATAACCTCTAAATTATAAGTATACATTCAACACTTATTCATATTCACATATCCTTTATTTACAACTGGAAACTGATCGATCTGTGGTTATTTATTTTATTTATTTATTTGAACACATAAATATTGGTACAAACGGAGCACCGAATACATATGCGCCACACACAAGTCACTTGATTTGTGTGTGAGCTGTGATATTGACCGGGTGCTCGGACTGAATCAGGTGGTTTCCTTAGGGAGTCACACCCAGAGTCTTCGACTCCAAGGTTTAATCCACAAGGTGGTGGAGCAGTGTTACGTGGCCAGTAACCAACAACATGTTTATACGCCATTCATTCCTTTAGGATCATAGAACCCATCTTACATCATTGGTTTGGAATCAGGGTTTTCTAACTCATGTAGATGGATCCATCGTATCCATTAACCTGATTAAAACGCCGGACATTCGGTTTTTATCCTCTCAATTTCATAGATTAGAGCACTTGACCTTAAACTGATTGAATTACAGTTTTGAACCATGCTTTATACAGATCTGTTTAGATAGTTTAGTAGGGTAGTATCATTAATTCTCATACAATTAAAGTGTATGAATTATTATTTACGACTGAATCGAAGTATACACTTCCTCTATTATTGTTATTTTAATAATGGAATCTAAGATACATGTTTACTAGAGTATTAATGTTAACAATTGATTCTACTGTTAACTATAATCCAAGTATAATGTAACTTGTAACAAACAAACAAAAAAATGTCTATCACTAGACAATTAGCTCAACTTAC
The DNA here is from genome assembly GCF_000699445.3 of Schistosoma haematobium. Lineage (NCBI taxonomy): Eukaryota > Metazoa > Platyhelminthes > Trematoda > Strigeidida > Schistosomatidae > Schistosoma > Schistosoma haematobium. The sequence goes on from NC_067199.1 coordinate 44,844,707, forward strand.
TTACGCCTGTTTTAATTAAATATTGAAACTACATGATAACTATGACTGAAATTTACCGAAAAAGTATTGGAACTTTGATTTCTTATAGAGTCATATTGTAATCATACTCTTTTCCCTCCTACATTTCCTCTCTCTTTCTCTCTCGCTCTGTGGGTGTGTGTGTGTGTTACCATGTGAACATAACAGGTGTCAATTGATCTTATTTTCTTATTAGTGATGAAACTATTTAGATCTATTGAATGATAAGATGGATAATTGTGTAACACTAGAATTATTTTATTTGTGTTATCACAGTGGATTGTTTTATCATACATTCTTTCTTGTATGAATTCAACCATAACTTGCGTGTGTGTGTGTGTGTGTTGTGTGTACGTACGTACGTGCGCACGCGTTTGTACGTTTTATTGTGTATACAATTTTTAGTTATATAGTTTATAGTTGAAATGTAAAAGAAAAAAATCAACTTTGAAAATTGGATTTCATTTGTTAACATGGCAACAATACTAACTAATTGTGTTACTTATCCATTTTATTTATTACCTTTTTGTCAAGTTTATTTCTAACGCCATGGTGTCTGTGTGTGTGTGTGTGATCGTGTTTCTGTTTGTGTTTGTGTGTGTGTGTACTTTTACAATATTACTAAACATAGCCGATAGCAGAACATATTGCAGAGAATGTGTTGTTTTAATAATTGAAATGATACTAATTCTTCAAAGGAGTAAGTATATAATATATATATATGTTTAATAAAACATAGTCACTAAATAATTATATACAATTCCACTTGACGACATTCTTTGTTTTATCAATATAGGATTGTAGAGATTGTTGAATATATATTTATGTCATGAATGTGTTGACTACGATTAAAAAGCTGGAAGTAGTAGTAGTAGGACGATCGTTTCGTCCTAATATAGGACTCCTCAGCGGTGCGGGATTCTGTTTTTTTTTCACAAAAAAATTAAGTATAATTATACCCAAGTTTGACTTGATCATTGGATGAATTGTTTATATTAAAACAGTGATCGTATATATTTGTTGAATCCCAATGAGTAGAGCATTCAATTGGTGATGTTTTTTTCCAGTTTAATGTATGTCGCTTCTTCAGGTGAATAAACAAACGTATATGAAGGAAAATTCTCCCTTCACCCACCAAAAAAATGAACCGATTTCCTTCACCAACTGGATAATCATGTCTTTGGCTGGTGACCTTTTACGAGTTAACTTTTTGAAAGTTTGTTGTGAGAATTTATAACTGTTGGAGACTAACTTACTTACAATTGGATTGATCATTAAATGAGCACCAGTGACTTCTCTACAATCACTACTGGAATAACTCAACGATAATGTTTCAAATTTTGAAGCTGGGAATTTCGGTTCCATCAAGATTATCGGACCTTGGGTTAGCTGCTTTTAGTCTTACTGCTCTTCAACCAACCTGTGTGGCATGATAGAACCTTGAGGAGTGATTGTTCCAGCCAGTATAGCTCGATTGGTTCAAACTAATACGAAACCTAGAATGAAAAGGATTTCTTACTGACTATCTCTTACTACCCAACATTTCAGTGAAATTCAACTATATGTCACAAATAACTCTTAGGGATGATCGTGGGCAATATATTTAATAAAGTTAATACTATAAATCACTAGGATAACACTTTCCATAGAACCTTAAAGATCTTTCGTAGGGTCATAAATGCATATTGTTAAAGTCTTAAACGAGGATTAGACAGTTGTTTGTCAGTGCTCCTTGGTTTTCAATAGTTGTCTAACTGAAATTACTTTGATAACAGTAATAAACAGATTTTATAGCTAAGCAGTTAATGTCTAGTACGTTTATTGTAGATGGATCGTAACTGTTATTCAATAATATTTATCAATGACTTCATCAATATTTATAATATGTTTGGACTTTGTAAACAATAACCATTCTATAAATCATTGTTGATCTAAATTCTTAACTGAAATTTTCCATATTGAATTATATACATCAGCTTTGATTATTGTAGAAAGTTAAGGGTGAATAAACTAATACGTGACATCAGTCTATAAAATGCACTTATTTCTGGTCTAAATCATGTTGGTAGATGCAATCTACTTGATTTAAGGTCTTCACGACTTTGGGTGACATGGTACAGAATCGATCATAATGGCGTAGGTGTATACACTCTTTGTCTTCACTTAAACTGTAAAATTAAAATTACTTTATGCCTTTCTTTCTACAAACTAATTCTTTCTTCCTGTACTATATCCCTATACATAATCTGTCTTTTATATATTAATACCATTGAAGTAATTACTTCTATGAATTTGGTGTTTACCTTATAGTGCTTATGAGGTATGGCAATTTGAACTGATGCGTATAGGTTCTACGTTGTGGATGACTAGTTGACTGACACTCGAAAGGGGGGTCTTACATTTTCTCATTGTTCACATATGATTGTTTCTCTAATATTCTTATAATGATTACGATGAGTTGCGTAATCTCTCTCTCACTCCCTCACTCTTTGTTTATTGCCGTTTATCAAAATAGACTTTGTGTTAGGCTAGTTTTGATGACAGCTGTAATTCGTTGTTTGTTTGTTTATCTGTTTAAACTATTCAGAATTGATTACTGCTACGACTATCAATAAGGCATATGGTCGCATGTATCACAATATTGCTTATCTTATCTTTGTATAAGTTACCAACTCCGATATAGATGGGGGGGACAATGATTTCATTTTATACAATATGTGTAATATGTAAAGATGATGTAGGAATGACGAAGCAAACGAATCCTGTCTTAGTTACGTAGACTAGCCAGATGTTTAGATATTATTTTGTTAAATGTATTTAATCACATAGATATGTAAACATCATTAAGAGTTAAAGAATTTTTCCACAAATAATAAAATCTTTTTTTGTTTCTTTTTTTGTTGTTGTTGCTTATCTCCTACTTGCTTCCAATCAATAATATTGATGAAACCTATTCTACTTATCATCAGATGAAAGTGGTCGATGCATTCCGTATGGGACTTGGACCACATATTGATTTGGAGCAACGTAGAAGTATTGGTTCATTGGCATTTAGACAACGTCAAAATTCTAGTATTGAATACGTGGATGCTGATGCTCCGGATGAATCTTAATTATATCTATCTGTTTAAATACGCTTATGCGTTTATGTTTGTATGAAAGCATGAGCATCGATATTGATGTCAGCGCTCGATATATTGATTAAACACTATACAGAATTATACCTTTTTAATCCATACTTTACCCTAATAGATAGTTGATCATATCAATTATTATAAAGACCTAAACATATGCGAAATTTGTATTTCTTTCCTCCATATATACAAAATCTCCCTATCTCTCTCTCTCTCTCTTTCTGATACACACACATCCACACATAAGCTACAACTCTCTACGTCCGTGTATGTGTGTGTGTGTGCGGGTACGTGCTCAATTTTCTTAAATAAACGGTATGTAATTAGCATTATATTGTTGATGTTGCCATTGTCTCTGCTGTTATTGTTGTTTATTCTTATTTTCATGAATTGATGATCCCTCCTTCCAATATTGATATACTATATATACACATGTAATGATAGACAATATGTATTACATACATTTTATTTTCGCTTTAAGGTAACGTTGTTCTTGTTGTTGTTGTTGTTGTTGTCGTCGTCGTCGTTATATTGTTCGTTTGTTATTTCCTCAATCTTTCATCTTCATTCAGTTCTTCGGTTGTTTGTTTGGTCGTTTGCTTTTCTTCGTTCTCTTCTCTCTTTTCTTTTTCTTTTTGTTGCCTATATTGATTATTATTTCTCTATTTTGTTTTTCTCTTTAATATTTTATAAGAGAATTAATAATTCAAGAGATTATTTGTATTATTGACAATGTTACTTTAATTTCTCATTTGATTTTATTCAATATTATAATTAGTTTTTAAAAAGAATTTTTTTTAAATTCTGGCCTATTATTAGTAGTATATTAATAGTAGTATTGTAACAAGGTATTCATTGTTGCCTTTTTTTTTCTAAAAAAAAATCATCAATAATTGATCCAATAATGATCATATTTCTCTTGTCTTTTTTTATTGAAATGAACCCGTTTCTTATCCCTCTGTCTCTATCTCATGCATATATATATTTGTACAGTGTGTTGTTGTGCGGACTCGAATCATGAGATTTGCTAATGTTCTGTACTCCCCCCTCTCTCTCTGTCCCTTTGTGCGTGTATGTCTATCTGTCTCCATCCTTCTCTTTGGAACTACTGCTAATTTAATCCGTTTTGATTTCGTCTGATCTCTTTTTTTCTTTGAGTATTCGAAATACTACTGATCTATTTTATTTACGTATATGTTTGTTTACACAAAATGGAGATATAACCAAACAAGACCTGATTACATAGTTTCTCCTTTATATTATATATATAGGTGTATGATGATTTGTGTTTGTTATTGTGTGTGTGTGTGTATTCACTAGTGCCGATGAACGAATTGCTTTTTGCTCTCTTTTTTTTGGCTTCGTTTCCTTATTTTTTTAAAACAAACAACTTAACAGTATTCACAAGAAACCAATGGTATACGTCAATAAATGAATTTCCTCTTTTTTTTTCTGGTTAACGAATTTATTATTTCACTTCAACAACTAAGTTTTTTCGCGTCACACACCACTCATACACACACACACACCCCTTTACATCAATTTAGTTACCCTCTATATTTTTTTGCTAATAAGAAATAAACTTGTGCATATGCAAAGTGATATGCACACATGCAAGTTGAGTATGTATATTGTATTCAGTTTGTCTCTATCGTATTCATAGGTACGACTACTACTACTACTACTACTACTACTACTACTACTACTTCAGTAATTCTACTTTTGAAGAGTTATTTATCATGTGTTGTGTTTATGTTGTGAAATGAACAAGTCTAAGATATTTTCAAGGAAGAAAAAATCTTTATCAGAATTATTGCAGAAGTGTTTGTTTACTCCCACCGCCACCACCACCACCACCACCATCCCCTTACACACACATTGACAGTAGTTGTCAATATGATGAATTGATATCTCACAATGTTCATTTTCTCTTTTTCTTTAATTTTTTTTCTGCTTAATCATTTGATTACCCATATTTCCAGTCCTTATTTACCCCTCTGCCTCTCATTCATGTTTACATGAAGCTGCTTATGTATGTATGCATGTATGTATGTATGTATGTATGTATGTACGTGTGTTAATTTGTGTATATTCACATATTCAATACATGTGAACTAGACATCATTCATTCTTCTTTCAATCTTCATTATCCTCATTTTGTTTTATGAATTATGTAATAATGAAGGGGTGGGATGTTTCTTTATTATCAATCAATCCCTTCTTCTAAATGTTATTATACCAGGGTTATCATAATTTAAATGAATTTTTAATAATAAATAAACTCAAATTAGTTGCCTTGTTTTTCATAAATACAAAAATGCAATCTATTTCCATATTACGATCATGTGTAATTTTATAATGGTGCATATTGTACGATCTTCTTGCTCAAATACAGGTATATATATATATATATATATATATATATATATATATATATATATATATATATATATATATATATATATAGAATGCGTCAATATACCTGTTGTTTAATGTTTAATCATTTGAATTCATACTCTTACACTTTACAACCTTCTTTTATGTGTGTATAGTTCTTGTACTTCTATACGTTCACAAGAGGTATTCTATGTGTGTGTATGTGTTTGTCTGAGTGAATGTTTTTCTTTTTACAACATGTTTATTTCTCCCTCTCCCACCCCTTTCTTTCTTTCTCTCTCTCTCTCTCTCTGTCAATTCAATTATGTTTACATGTCATAGTTACAATAAGGAAATTCATTTATCACACATTATTAATAAATAAATCAATCAATAAAAAGAAGTAAACAATCGATAAATGAAAAACACACACACAATGAAAATGAATGGTTAGAATTAAAAAAAAACAGAAAAAAAACAAATCAGTGACAATGGTATTAACCGCCTATTACCTACAACTCATTATTATTATTATTATTACTGCTGTTCTAAGGTAAACAATGTTTGTTACATTATTATTATTATTATTATTATTATTATTATTATTACTAATACTGTTATGTTTTATTATTACTATAATTATTATTGATTTTTCACAAATACACTTCCTATCCAAACTACTAATCACACCCACTACCCTATTGAATCATTTATTGATCAATATTATTTTTTTTTGCTCTCTCCCAGTTTTTTGTTGCACTAAAATTAACTAAAACAAACAACAACAAAAAAAAGAAAAGAAAAGCAAAAATAAACTTCTATGATTGCTCGTTTATTTCAATTATGAATAATGATAATATTGTATTGTTAATAATATGAATACCATTACTTCTATTATAATTAATCTCTTTATGTTCTTCTTCTTTTTCTTTCTTTCTTTTTTTCTTCTTTAATTTGACTTTGTTTCATGGATGAAAACAATTAGAGAAGTGAGATGGTTGAAGGGGAGTGTGTATAATGATTTCTAACAGTATCTAATCAAATGGAAAGTGATTTTCATTTTAAGTTGATGAATTTAACACTATAAAACTGTCAATAGTTAGGCTGTATTCAGATTAAATAGTAGAGATGACTGAGTTCATGTACTTATTTTGCTTCCTTCCTTCCTTCCTTCCTTCCTTCCTTCCTTACTTACTTACTTACTTACTTACTTACTTACTTACTTACTTACTTACTTACTTACTTACTTACTTACTTACTTACTTACTTACTCACTTACTTACTTACTTACTTACTTACTTACTTCACTTACTCACTCACTTACCTACTTACTTACTCACTTCACTCACTTCACTTCACTTCACTCACTCACTCACTACTCACTTACTACTTACTCACTCACTACTTCACTCACTCACTTACTACTCACTCACTCACTCACTCACTACTCACTTCACTTACTCACTTACTTACTTACTTACTTACTTACTTACTTACTTACTTACTTACTTACTTACTTACTTACTTACTTACTTACTTACTTACTTACTTACTTACTTACTTTACTTACTTACCCCACGCCTGTTACCTTCAATGGAGCATAAGCTTCGGATAAGCATTCTCCAACCCACTCTCTCCTGGGCGTTTCTAGTTCTATCCAACTGTAGCGAGTTGGTATAATTTAGCGTATTAATTCTATACTCAATCAATTGACCACTGATTAGTGATCAATGTTTAGTTGTGATTGGGTTCCATTGATCAGGTTGGAGGTAGGTATTCGACAGTAGGCGGACTAGGATTCCACACGAAACATTAGTCCCTTTAAAACTATTGATACGCTATGATAACGACTGTCAATTCCCAAGAAACCTAGCTCCCGTATTCTTTACCGATTATCTTCAGCTACCTAATTTAGTGTTTGTATAATTTTGACCAAGTATGCTAAGAAAAAGCAAAATAAATTCAATTCAGCTAAGAATAATTTCTAACTGACTTGTAGGTGACCTATTCCAGATCCTATGATTTCGTTGAAGCAAAAATGTGTCAGAATTGATTCAACTTCATTTATAAATACAAAACACTATTTATATAATATAAGTCTATACAATCAACTTTTAGGTATACTTTAGTGAAGGCGAACACAGGTGAGGACAACCGAATTGTATATAGCACAGAATTACAGAGTTACTTGGTAAAATAGAAAAGCCATATGGTAAATCGTTAATTTGCAAAATATTAATCCATCATATCAACCTGGACTGTTCCTGTTGCAAACATCAATCCATTATCCCACATTTCATTGTTCATGCGTTTCCTTACAAATTGCATTGTGTTGTCGCTCTTCCTTTCTTGATCTCCCCCCATCTTCTGCTGTCAGACATTGCGTTTTTAACTCGCTTGATATACTACTTATATCAATAGAAGTAGCACGCACCACAATACGATTTGTATAAACATTAAAATAAAACTTGCTGAATTGAAAACTGATACATTCACCTGATCTAGTGATCGTGAATACAAATTGATAAGGAGTCCCTTATTAAGATCAAACTACCTTCTATGTGTTTCCTCAGCTAACTTGGATCTGTTTTCATCAAAATCAATAGAATTTGTAATTGTCAGTCTTGATTACTCATTCTCAATATTTTATAGACTAATTTTAACATTGATAATATATACTAAGAATGTACTTTTTTTCATAACTTCTTACATCAAATCAAAATTAATGGACAATTCTTAAGATCACACTAAATGAATCTCCAAGTGTGAAGGGTAATGATATCATCCTGTCGGCCGAATTGTATTAAGTGGAGTGGGATCTGAACTTGAGACCTATCGGCTGGAAGTTGAACGTCTTAAGCAATAAGCCATTGCTACATAACCAGACTAATCACTCACAAAAACTCCTGAAAGTCACAGAATGAATCCTTGATAGGATTGTGGATCCACATTATTCAGTACTCCGATACACGGATGAAACAACTGTCCTGTAATCTTTGGTTAAATTCAGTCCTTGATGTAAAGAATCTTACCAAATATTCTACACTAAACAAAGACCAATTCTTAGCCCATAGTATCATGATTTAAACTTGTTTTCAATAAAAACATTAAAAATAATAGTCAAGCTGAATAGTCATCGGAGAACTATATATATATTCATGACTGAATGGCAGTTTACTGTTCATAAAGTGTGATTAAAACATTACTTTTGACCGGAGATAAAAGGTGGCGAACAATGAAATCCAGGATACACGTTTCGTTTTATTCGTAACTCATCAGTTGGATGTACCTGCATCCCAGAGTTGATGTATATTCCAGGACTTGAACTTAGTATCGTTTCTTACAAACGCCATCACGTTATCCACTTATCTACTGGTAGTCACTAAATAAATGGATAATGCGATGGAGTTTGGAGCGAACAATAATGGATTTGAACCCTGGAGTGAAAATCAACTCTAGGATGTACGTACATCCAGCTGATGAGTCCCAAATAAGACGAAAGGCGCATCCTGGATTCCACTGTTAGCCACCATCCATCTTTGCTTAGAATCCTCGTGACTTAAGGTTATATCGAGGCAGTTCGTACAATATTCACACGTGCCAATAAAAGACTAATCAATTGCTGTCCTAAACATCAATGAGAAGATCCAAGTAAACAATATCAAGTGAATAATAATAATTATTAGTGTTTTCTTTGATTAACTGCATTGATTTGTCAATCAAGTTGGTTGTGAATAAAGAAAAGAAAATAGCCCTTTGGGTAATTACTGACTAAAAGTAATTTTTCTAACCATTTATAAGTGATTAGATCAAGTTATTTCATTTATCAATCTTGAATATCTGAATGGTCCTAATTCTTCTGTCTATTAGTGTAAATAGTCTTATTAGAATGGGAGTTTATGGAGATTGTAGCGACTTTTTTAATAGTTGAATTCATGAGTTGATACAAGTTAGACCACTATTGAAAACCTGGAAGAACTGGATGCCCGTTTCGTTTTTTTGTGGGACTCCTCAACAGTGCTCATCAACAATCCCGTACGTGGGACTCGAACCTTACAACAAGGTGACTCAGTGGTCTACATATTAAGCGTTACCACACGAAACAGAAGGTCCCAGGTTGGTTTCTCGTGGATGAGCACTACTGAGAAGTCCCATACTAGGAAGAAACGGCAGTCCAGTATCTTCAGGTTTTGAATGGTTGTCTAGCTTACATTGACTCATGAACTCAACTAGTAAATAGTCTTAGTTAATTCCTTTGATTTGATAATTGTCTCCAGACTTAAGAAAAAACTCAGTGTACACTTAGATAAAACGATTGAGACAAAATATTCTACAATTTTCAAGTACTTTAAATGATAAAAATTCCAATATTGTAAGTCAGAACTATATAGATGTAAGCGAACAATATTGCTTACAATTAGATTCTCATCAAGCTTTACTCTAATATACATAAATATTTAAGGTGGTGGTTGGAGGTAGTCAACAGGAAACCCTGTTAACCGGGGTTTCGTGCTACTTGGCACTGTCAGCAAGGCGTACCTGTAATCTTAAGAGAGCTGGTGCTCCCTGACGGATTCAATTCAGTTTCACCCAGCTTCATAGAGACGTTACCACTGGGCTATCCGGGCCGCAAGCGACCTCCTGTAGGACTGAGATGTAGTCACAATTGATTGGTTGGTCTGGATCGAATCCGTCAGGAAGCACCAGTTCTCTCAAGATTACAGATACACCTTGCTGAGAGTGCCAAGTGGCACGAGACCTGGGTCCAGGGTTCCCTGTTGACTACCTCCAATCACCATATTATCACAACATAGTACATGCAATGTGGAGTCACCTAGACTAATAGCCACATTCCAACTTGGTCGATAGAATTCGAGCTGCACTAAGAAGGACTTGACACACAACATTGATCAGCACCCAGTGATCAATCAATTGTGAATAAATGAATATTTATAAACGGATATGAAATTATAAAACCGATGAAGGTAGTTTTTGAGTTAACGATAACAGTAGAATAGATTACATAAATAAACATAATAAGTGAAATGTATAAATTGGTGGTGTGACGTCAGGTATTATTATTATTATTACTATTATTATTATTATTATTATTATTATTATTATTATTAAAACATAAACATTGGTATAAGGGGGCATCAAATAGATATCCGTCACATAAATCATTCGATTTGTGTGAGGGCTGGTATACTGACCGGGTGCCCAAACCGAATCAGGTGGTTTTATTAGGGAGACACAACCAGAGACTTCGACCTAAAGGTCTCATACATAAGGCAGTGATGCAACCTTGAGAGATTCAGTTTCACGGTAGCCAGTGACCAACGATTGCCTCATACGCCGGTTGTTCCTTCAGGATCATGGAACCCATGCGCACCGTTTGTTTGAAGTGAGGGTTTCCCAACTCCCCTACATGGATCCTCCATATCCACCAATCCGGTTAAAGCGCCAATCATTCTCTTTTCGTCATCTCAATTTCGTAAACAACACCCCTTGGACGGGAATGTGGTGAGTAGTACTTTCCTGTTAGTTGTTGTATGTACGTGGCTATGTAAGAGCATTTGTAGGGGTAGAGCTGACTGTCCCCACTTTCGGTCTTACCAAGGTATTTGGGGCTGATGTCAGGTGTACTAGTTGTGATAAAAATAATTAAAGGCTTAAATCAACGTTTCATAATAGAAAGTAGGTCAATCACTTGTAAAAGTAAACACGCTGATATAACATCAATTAAAATAAGAGGTGATCATATGATTAGACTGTGAAGCATATATTTGAAAAAGAGCAAACAAAGAGTATAAAAAATAATAATCAATAAAATTTAGAAGCACTAGACAACCGTTTTGTCCTATTTTGGTGCTCATCAGTAGCGTCCATCCACGATCGAATTCAACTATTAGAACTACTAAAATCTTCATAAATCCTTATTCTGATAATAAATAAAATCATTGATTAAGGTCAATTTGGCCAAGAAAGAGAAAAGAGTGTTACGAATCTTTTATGAATACAAAGACTTAGGTTGTTAATTCGAATCCTTGTAGCTTCTGCTATGTGTAAGAGACGATATTGAACACCATAAGGAAAAGTAGAAGAAATATAATAAATCACTTTAAATGACCTATTTTTCTCTTTTACATGACCGCTATAGATCAAGTGTGATAGAACAGAGCTGCGTATTGTTTCAACAGTATCTTTTCCTAACAACGAAGGGAGGGTGTTCACTGACTCGTTGACCCAGTTGTGTGACTGTGCACCCATTATAGCTTTCTCCACAGGAGTAGCTAAATTTGTAGATATAAATGGATGTGGCAAGACTGGGTAACTTACCCTTTAGTTGGACAATCACCATAGATCGGTTAGAGAACGATAGACAAAGGTTAGTTGTATCGAACATCCTCTTCATTGCTATAATCACTCTGTCTCGTAGCACATTATCAGCTATATCTCTGATGAATTATCTTCAGGAAGAGAACTTTCTTACAAAATGGTATGCAGAGCTAGTCAGAAGTAGCCTAGTGAAAAGGTCAATCGGTGGCAATCAGAAGTCACCTAAAGGTCAAGTAAATTCCACTGGGGGGTCAGTGGGTCAATTTCCTAAGGAAATACTGCATATATACTACATGAGAGTATTTCTTCAGAAAACTCTGGCTGAACCATTTTAATCAACATATTATGAATAAGCTTTAGTTTCTTGTTTATACTGTCGTATGAGCATATCTTTCTAGCTTTAATTACAAGATATCTAAATCGATTTTGCTTACAATGAATGGATAATAAGTTTAAGAAAAGTATGTACAGACTTGCTGAAGAACTTTTTCTATAGAAATCACTATCTATTGATGAGAATCATATTCGTAGGTAAAAACTGCCTGAATAAGGTTCGAGCAATCATCATAGCCAATAGTTGAATGAGTTAATTGACATTGTTCGTAACCAGTGACAATGTAGCCACACTGAATTGGTCTATATCTTTCTCTTCAAGAATCTTTTTATTCTTCTGGAAGTTGATTTTTTTTTCTACTACCAACTGTGTTTTTTCTATCACTGACACTATCGATACACCTTCTTGTGTTGATGTGATGTAACAAATTGGACTATTCCATTAAGATGGTGGAGAAGATTTGTAACTCAGGTGGATGATTTTGATAGAGTTTTGTTCTCTAGATGGTTTGGTTATGAAGCTTTCATCATTCTTCTAAACAACATCATCATCAGCGTAAACTTCAGATAGAATTGAAATGTTCGAATTTCTCTACATATGGTTCACAGCTTGTCCTGTAGACCTCATTGTTGATTGGTTCTTGGTAAAGGTTTAAGGTAATAAGTACCACAAATCCCCCCATACAGTTATGTGCACACCAGTGATTAGCTTTAAGATGTAACACCTGGAGTTCTAGTGGGAAGGCATGATCAGTAGAGTTTAATCCGTGTCGTGTGTGATACAGTTACTCATCAAAGATAATAGAAGATAATTGTGCAATATCATTGGATTGATTGAGTTTAGATATTAAGATCATTGGATGCTGGTTCATTTATCTAGAGATAGAGTGTTCGCGCAAGAGATCAAAGGTTTTAGATTTGATTAAAGATTCGGGTTTTTGGGTGAGTAATACCGAAGAGTCTCATGCTAGGATGAAATGATTGTTCTTTGCTTCCAGATTTCCAACGTTGATCTGTTCGTGATTTCAACTTGTACATTCGTTTAAGATTCATTTTCATATGAACAACAATCCTTTATTCAGTAAAGTTCGATGCTAACTAGAAGTGGGACCCAGGGAGCGCATTTCATTTTATTAGGAACTCATCAGTTCAATATGTCTTCACTTCAGTGTTAATGTTCACTTAGGGACTCGGACCTAGTTCATTGCGAAACACGTTAACCAGTTAGCTAGCAATCTCGAATAGCAATTGTCTTTTACATTAAAAAAACACAGAACCATCATATATAATCCACTTGGTTATTGTTTACTTGTATCTTCCCATTTATGTTTAGAACTGCAATTGATCAGTCTCTTGTTGGTATATGTACATACTGTGCGCATTGCCTCGATATTGCCTCAATTTACAAGCATTATAAGCAAATATGGATAGTGGCTATCGGTGGAATCCAGGACGAGCGTTTCATCCTATTTGGAACTCGTCAGACGGATGTACCTGCATCTCAGAGCTGATTTTCACTCTGGAACTCAAACTCAGTACCGTTCCATCGCGTTATCCGCCTACCTACTGAATCCTAATAGCCACCTACTTGTGCAATGGGATGAAGCTTGAATTCATTTGGTATTGTTTACTTGAATCCTCCCATTGATGCTTAAGACTGCAATTGATCAGTCTGTTATTAGCATATGTGCGGATTGCCTTGATATTGCTTTAATTCACAAACATTCTAAGCAAAAGACGAAACACCCATCAAACTGGATTCCACTACTAGCCACTATCCATCTTTGCTTATAATGCTTCTAAATTAAGGCAATATCGATGTAATACTCACAGTATGCACATATGCTAACAAAAGACTGATCAATTACAATCCCAAAATATCAATGGAAAGATTCAAACAAACAATACAAAAATAAATTAAAAATCTCCCCCCCCCTCATTGTATAAACTTTTGACTATCTGGACTCAATAGCTAAGTAGATAACATGGTAGCGTTCAAAGTAAATGATAATCGGTTCGAGTCCTGAAGTGATCATCATCTGTGGAATACAAGTCTATCCAACTGATGAGTCCCAACTAGGACGAAACATACATCAAACTGGATTCCAACCCTTAGCAACTATCCATCTTCATCATAAACATATAACTCAAACATATTTTCTTCTAACAAATCAATATCTTTTTTTTAATACTCAATAAATGAAAGAACTATGTACATTCATCATTAAGAAGAAGATAGTTCAATGGAATTTAGAATAGAAATTGTATTCATTTGATTCCCTTTTCGTATTATTCAAATTCAAATGCTGGCCATCGACATATTGGACAATCTAAACACTTGAAGAAAATACATATAAAAATAGTAAGATACAAATCAATAATTCTGAATATATGGATCATCATTATGATGTAGAATGAATGTAGAAGATCAAATATTCTGTTGGTGAGATTATCATCTATAGACGAACCAATCAAGGATAAGATAAAAAAGTTTTGGATTTTGGCGCGAAATTCACTCATCCATAGAGTTGTGGCATTATAGCTGATGTCAGCTCATGATGAAAACGCTAAAATCTAATTCTTAACCTTAACTATCAACTGTAAATCATAATTCGAATTTTCCACACTGGTTTATAGTTCTAGTTTGTAGGTGGATACTCTCAAGGTCACCTTAACGCCACTCAAAGGTTGTCCATAAATCATAGGTCTCACTGTCAATTAAAGCTAGATCACCATAGAAAACCTAGAAGCACTGAACGGTCGTTCCGTCCTATTATGGGACTCCTAAGCAGTGTGCAACAATGATCCCGCCTCGTGGGATTCGAACACAGGACGTATCAGTCTCACACGCGAATGTTTAACATCTAGACCACTGAGCTGGCATCCAACGGTGTGTGTAACTTCAATCGATCCACGAAATCGAGCCACTGTCCACCGCCATCTTTCTGATAATAATCACCATATGCTCGCTGATGCCTGGCTTCAAGAGGTATTTCCTGGAGTTCTAGTGAGAACCAGTAACCAGTAGAGTTCATCCAGGTCTGTTGTAAGTTTGTAACTCACTGAAGACAATGGTGGACGGTCGCTCATGTTCCAAGTCTACTGCATGTTACTACATAATCAAGGTAATTCCGGTAAAATTTTTGATTTCTGTTCGGAATATAAGCCTATTTTGAAAGTCCCATCTTCTCTGTCACATAGTGACATGTGGATTATTAACGTCGAAGTATCAATTTACATCAGACGTCCGATCTTTTAGAGCTCCTGATTGTATTTGTTCACACTAATGGATTCTTCATTTGTTTGTAAGTAGAACTTACCGTAATACATGATCATCTTTATCAGGATTTAAAAGTTTGAATTATGACATCATTGATAATTAGAACTATTCTAGAAACCCCTTACATTTCATAAACTTACCTGAAAGTCTTTTTATTTTCGCTAAAATCTGTTACATTCTCATTCCGTATACCTATAAGTCAGTTTATATGACCAAATGAAGTGAGTTCTTCCATTCAGTTAAAACAAACTATCCAGCCTTTGATGGAGTTTTGTTCTACCTTCGTACTGATGATGTCGTTCAGAAGAACGATGAAAGTTCCACAAACTAATGAAATTTTTCATATCTTATTTGATATTTCACATTACTGACTAACTTTGACTAGACAACCACTAAAAACCTGGGAGTACATAACAGCTGTTCCGTTCAAGTGTGAGTTCTCAGTAGTGCACACCAGTGACATTCGCTATGAGGCCTTAAGCTCGGTCTATGGTGAGATCTTGAATCCGTGTTGTTGAGGAGTGCTATGTTAGGTGGGAACACCTGTCCAATGCTTCCTTGCTTTTATTGTTTGTCAAATCAAAAACTGATAGTGACATGAAAATGCATGCTTAGCAACCTCCACAACACCACTTAAGACGGTTACTCACCGAACACAATGGAAAACGGTTGGTCAATACCGTGTATTGATAGGAGTTAAACATAAACACCTCTAAGTGCCAGTTCAGTGGTCTAAAGATTAAGCGTTTGCATACAAGACTACAAGTTCTAGGTGCGATTGCCTACTGCAAGTTTGTGAATGTGCAATGCTGACTAGTCCCATACTAGATGAAAACAATCGTTCAATGCTTCCAGTTTTTCAATGATTGTCTAACATTGATGTGTTCATAATTTCAATAAAACTCAGCAGACTCCACAACCCTACACTTAAAAATATTAATACTGATAATTATATCTAATGTATTAAAAGTTACCTCTAAAATCCAATCTACAAAACAATGATCATGAAATGCATGAAAACATGGAAGTCGTATCACTTCATCTCCAATACAATACTTTTCCATGCATATTACACATTGATCTAATATTTTAACATGGAATACGTTTAGTAACACACTGGTTGGTAGAACATCTAAGAGTTCAAGGGAAACGGGTTCTAAAGAATAAAGAAAACATAGTGACAAAAAAAGAGTTAACAATAGTCAAATCTTTAATTGGATATAAACTGTTTAGTATTAAGTTGGTAGTGGGAGATGGTGGACAGGGAACCCTGAACCTCAATTTTGTGATACGAAACACTCATCAGTAAGGTGTACCTGTAATCTTGAAGAGACTTCCAAGAGGACTTGGTCCCTTCACCGAGTTTCCCAGCCCATATTACAGAAGGTCAGTTGTGACCAGGATAGTGATAACATTTCTGACTAACTCAACAAAAATTTGCTAACACATGGTGAAACCGAATAAACTACAGGGAAGTTTCTTTTCATTGCCGCATTTATTCGTCCATTAATTCATTTGGGAAAACAGATGCGAACAGGAGTTTTACAAAATGTCGGTTATTGTTAGGACTCTCCTTGTCACAGTTCACTAGGCCATTCGAAGGTAGATCAATACCCTACTAACATCACCGCTAATCATATCTATAGACCTAACCTTACCTACAATAACCTCAGTCAGATTTCCTAAACACTTTCCAAGGAATTAGTGCTTAAAAAACAGTAAAGTCTTTACAACTTCAATCGTTAAGCATCTAATAGATCGTGTATATAAGGTCGAAGGCAGTTATACATTCATAACACCTAATACTAATTTTACTATGTTCGTAAATATCCCTACTTAAAATTCTGATTACCCTCTCAATAGAAAGAGAGATTTGGAGAATAACAACCAGTTTTATAAACAAAGATAAATGGTGGCTAGCAGTTAAATCTGATACGCATGTTTCGTCCTAACTGGGACTTGTCAGCTGAATGTACCTGTACCCTAGAGTTGATGTTCACTCCGAGACTCGAACTTAGTACCGTTTACTTCAAACTCTATTAAGTTATCTACTTGGCTACTGAGTTATAAGTCCATCTTTACTTATAAAGCTTGTGACTTAAAGCATTATCGAGGAACTCCTTACATGATGCACATATATTAACAAGAGATTGATCAATCGTAAACTTTAACAACAATGGAAAGATACCAAGTGAATCTAATTACCAGTCAGTCAGTCAGTCAGTAACAACGTAGAACTTCGTACGTACGTACATCAGTTCGAGTTGCCACACCACATTAGCATATAGATGCAGTGGTCGATTCAAATCCCGTAGTGGTAGAGGTAAAAAGAGTATAAGCAGTAATCGGGAAGATTAGTGTTTGGAGATGTTACTTAAAGAGTATAATCTAATTACCAATTGCTGTCAACATTATTTATTTATTTATTTTAACACATAGATATTGGTACAAGGAGGCATCAAATATATATGCAACACACAGATCTCATTTGATATGTGTGAGGGCTGTGTTATTGACCGGGTGACCAAACCGAAACAGGTGGTTTACTTAGGGGGCCACAACTGGAGCCTTCGACCTGAAGGTCTGATCCATAAGGCAGTGGAGCATCATAAGGAGATGCAGCCTCATGGTAGCCAGCCAGTGACCAACGATTGGTTCATACACCATTTGTTCCCTCAGGGTACTAGAGCCCATGTGCACCATTGGTTTGAAATTAGGGTTTTCCAACTCCCCTAGATGGACTCTCCATTTCCACCAACCCGGTTAATGCGCCGGATATTCGCTTTTCGTCCTCTCAATTTCGTAAACAACACTGTGGCCACCAGAACGTAATGACTAGGACTTCCCTTGCAGAGGCTATATAAGCGTGGCCATGTGAGAGCATTTGGAGAAAGAGGGCGGACTCTCCCCACTCTCGGCCGTACCAGGGTGTTTGGGGGCGTTGTCAACATTAACCAACCAGATTTATTGTTACTAGTTATGTGTTTATTGAAAAAATATTTTGAAAGATTGTACATATTTAAAAAAAAAGTACACCGTGAACATAAAAAGATTCAAAATAGCGAGACTATAATTTATGTACAGACCAATCAGATTTAAGATAACAAGTCTTCGATTTTGGCGCGAGATTTATTCGTCCATTTGGCTGAATAGAATTTTAGCATTTTTAGTTGATGTCAACTTAAATCTAATTCTTTGGCGCAACTTCGTGGATTGGTTGAAGTTAGACATTAACACCGTTGGATGCCGGCTCAGTGGTCTAATGGTTAAGTGCTCGCGCGCGAAGCCAGTAGGTCCTGGGTTCGATCCCCGCGTGGTGCGGGATCGTGGATGCGCACTGCTGAGGAGTCCCATACTAGGACGAAACGGCCGTCCAGTGCTTCCAGGTTCTCAATGGTGGTCTAGCTTCAACTGACTCATGATTTCAATCTGTGAAAATTTCTAAAAATCTCTACAAACCCCTTCTGATCATCTATTGTATATCACAATTTTAATTCTCCATACTGGATTATAGCTCTCATTTTGGTCCTAGTTACTAGGTGAACATTCTCAAGGTAATTTAAGCGTCACTCAATGATCCTCCATAAATTATAGATCTCACCAAAATCTACAATTTAAACAATAACTAAAATCAATATTTTTTTGTAATCAATTTTTAAATGTTTGTTTACATTGAATGTAAACTAATCAATTTTTGGCGCTATTTATGGATGATAAATATGGTTACTGTAATTGGACTAAGATTTATGCAAATTCATAAAGAAAATTAGTAATAAATATAGTTTATTCTATTGTAGGACTCCTCGACTTGCGACATTCGAATTTGATGAGTTCCACAATAGGACGAAATAGCCATACAATCTATTCAGGTTATCTATAGTGATCTAGTTTCAATTGAATCATGATCTTAACTATTGAAATGATTAGAATATCTACAGAAACCCCTTTGTGATATAATTTAGTAAGAGAAAACTGTTGAAAAAGTAATAAAATGTTAGGTTCGTTAGGCTTGAATGCTTTTACTGATTCGTGTTACTCGGAACGGAACGAAGAAACAAGGATTCAGAGACTTGATAGGCTATACTGGTCCGTTATCCCCGACTCAGCTAATTCGATCTAGAAGTCTTGGTAAGATGTAGAAAGTATATTCAACAGACAGCCAGAAGATACCAGTTCCATCAAGCACACAAATCAAGCGTATTTATACAAATATATATAATCGATGTTGCCATGGAAGTTTTTAAACATTTAATCGTCAATCCAAAATGTGCGTAGGTGGTAAGAAATGCCCAAGCATACAACTGCATACAAGCTCCACAAAGATAAAATTACAAAATATGAGCTTTTGGGGATCTAATGTCCACAATATAAAAACAACACATGAAGTACTGGAACATTTGTCACTCTTTTCCTTATTGTTTATAGTCTAGAATATCCAAATATATCAGTGAATGTTTTTTAAAATTCCTGGTCACTATAATTACCTTCAAGGGTTCATATTTTCTAAAATCAGTCAGTTTTTCATATGACAAGTTAGAGATTAACATCATTGAATACTGACTCAATGGTCTAGAGTTTATGCGCTTATGCCAGAAACAGAGAGTACTAGGTTTCATTGCCGGATACGGGTTCTTGAACATGCATTGTTGTGGAATCTTATACTAGGAAGAAACGGCTGTTCTATGATTCCAGGTTTTCAATGGTGATCGAAGATTGATTGGTTCGTAACCTCAATTATGTATAATGTTTTAGGTACACATAGCTGACGAGTTCCAAATAGAACGAAAATTACTTCCTGGATTTCCCTGCTAGCCATCGTCCAGCTTAGCTTAGAATGCTTATGAGCTAAGGAATTATCAGGACAATCCGCACAGGATGCACATATACCAATAAAAGATTGATTAATTGCAATCTTAAACGCCAATGAGAAGATCCAAACAAACAATACAAAATGAATTCACACAAATTTATAACTAAAGATGGATAGTGGCTAACAGGGCGTTTACTTTGTCCTATTTGGGACTCGTCAGCTGGATGTACCTCCATCCCAGAGTTGACATTAACTCCGGGACTCGAACTCAGTACTGTTCGCTTCAAACTCCATCACTTTATCCACTTAGCTACTAAGCGAGTAGACAATAACAAGTGAAGTTAAACAAACTTAATTGTCTCTTTTATTGTTTACAGTTGGAAACTTTATGATGACTCTGACTGAAAAAAAATCTGATTAAAAATATGTGTTGTAAACTATTTCAGTATGTGGTAGTAATTAAAAACCTATTCTGTTCTCATATTAACTATTTTCATGTGATGAAGTCATCATCGATTTAATCAAATAATTAATAGTGTAGTATGTGGTATTGATGTCGATAGATATAAGTAGTATATATCATCAATCGAAAGTGATATACCTGGTAGCAGAAGGTTAAGACGATCGAATAAAAGAGAACCGGGAATAGAGAGTGATTGATGTGAAAACCAAAGAATAATGAAGTCTGATGATTCTTTCACTTCTGTTGTTACTACAATTGTTCTCTTCTTCTCTTCCTGTTCTCTTCAGTTCAATCTTCTCAACTTTCTGCTGGCACATATACCACATCGGATTACTGCCACATACTACTTATATCTGTCAGAGTAGGTTGCATACACCACAACACCCGATTCAGTGGTCTAGAGATTAGGTATTCGAGAGGAAAAATGAAGGTTCTGGGTTCAATTACAGGATGCGGGTTCGTGGATGAGTACTGTTGATGAGTCTCTTATTAAGATGAAATGAACTTTTAATCTTTCCAGATTTTTAATTGTAGTCTAATCAATATCAACTCGTGATTTGGACTATGGGAATATACAGAATAGTTATACCACCTATCTCCCCTTATAACCCATATCATCAGTTGAGGTAAATACAATTAAAGTTCTAGAGTAGTATGGCTGTAGCATGCATGGATGAGAGCACAGAATACGTAGAGTAGCAGCCAGCTTTCTGTCTAATAAGAAAGAACATTGCAATACTCTCCCTACAGTGTATGTTTAAATAATTGCTTCAATCATGTTATTTTCTAACCTGAATACATGTAATTCCTTATCGCTATTGATTTGTGGTCACCATTTTACTCTATATTATGTATTGAGCAACTAAATAATTAGAAGTTATCTGCTTTCTGTATTGTGTTGATTATAGGGTAGGCAAGAGTGGGGCACTGCCTTCTGGATCAATAGTTACTTGGTGTTATTTTCGGCTGTTACTCACATTTATCGTGTCACTGATTTGCCGCAGGTCACTAGCACTAGATAAACTGTCTATGAGCCGATCAATACTCAAATGAGATCAATACAACTACTCTCCTGTCTTACTATCTGATCACACGCATCACAAAAATACCAGTACATTACTAACATGTAATTTATTTGAAGGCTATATAAATGGGAATCATTTGCCAGTCTGGTTTCATGCTATTTCGCATCTAATAGCAGTATGATATGTTTGCAGTACTGAGGAAACTGATGTAGCTCGTGGGTTTTCACCCGAAATAACCTATTATTACGGTGTGAAACTGTATTACTGACGTAATAATCACAACTGATCTCCTGTAGGTCTGAGACACTGGGTATAAAGAATATCATAGTCGTTTAGTCCTAGGTGCTCATCGAATCCCGTCAATCAATCAAACGTAGTTTGTAGTTCAAATGGATCTACTCCAGATGCCGAACATCAAAAAATAACACACACAAGGTTAATTCACCCAGACTAGTAATCACATCATCACTGAATCAATAGAATTCTACTGATGTTGAAAACCAAACTAGCACGACATTGAAAATCAATCAATATAAATGAGGTAATAATGTGATTAGTGTCATCAATGTATCAAGGTGAAATGACCTTGTTTTGTCTTGACATGCAATGGAATAGTCTACAATGTCAGTTACTTATAATTAACGAATAGTCTGACATAAATATGTGCGAGCTCAAGTTGTCTTACCTTATTAGCACAACAAAATGAATGACAATGGAATCGAAATAATACAGTAATGAGAACACTAAATATTATGAAGATGGTTCAAAAAGACAAAACGCAATAAGGTGGACGAATAGAACTACTGGAACTTAAGATCTTACTTACTTACTTACTTACGCCTGTTACTCCTTGTGGAGGAGCATAGACCGCCAACTTAGGGTCAACAGAATAAAACGTAAATACATTTAGGCTACTGTGACCGATTCCAAGTCATATCATCCAACGTCTCCAATTATATGTCGAGGTTATAATATGGATTCTGACAAGGTAACTACAATTAATGTTTATTGTCTAATTCAATGGTATTTCTTTAAACAAACTCGGTGAAGCGCAATAGTGAGGTAGTTACTTATAAATGATAATCTCTGTATACCATACGAAGTTATAAATATGGACCATTGATCCCTGAATCAGTGACTGTTAATCAACACAAGTGAATGATACTAGATTGATCTGTTATAGGATTGTAGATCTATACTCATGAAGAGCTTTAAACTAGAATAAAACACCTTTACAGTGTAACCTAACATTTGTACATCATGATTGACATTGGCTTAATATTTACTGTCAGAAGGGGTTTTTGTATAAATGAGTTGAATAAAGTTAGACCACCATAGGAAGCCTGGAAGCACTGAACAGATGTATGGGACTCCTCAGCAGTGTACATCCATGATCCTGTATGCGGGACTTGAACCTTCGGTCACGTGCGCGAACGCTTAACCTTTAGATCACTGAGCTGGTCGGCATACAACGATGTTAATGTTATATACACCATTGTCTTCAGTGAGTTACTATCTCACAACAGACCTGGTTGTACTCCATTATTCACGTCTTCTCACTAGGACTCCAGGATATACCTCTTAAAGGCAGTCACTAGTGAGCAGATGATAATGATTATCAGAAGAGGATTTTGTGGAGATTTTAATAATTTAATAGTTGAATTCATGAATCAATTAAGCTAGATCACCATGGTTAACCTAGAAGCACTGAACAACTGTCTCGTCATAGTATGACATTCCTCATCAGTACACATCTACGATCCCACCCACTGGATTCAAACCCAATATCTATCGGGCCAATCTATTCGTTCTAGTTGGGTCATATTTTGACCTTGTTAATTATTCACTTTTCTCAATCTTGACTGTTTTTTTTATGGGAGCGTATTATGTGTGTGCCCTTCTTATCCTATTCATCATATATCTTTAGCCTATTTTTGTGTAACTATAAATACTGATTAAAGCTTGACTAAATGGAGTTGGTTTACCCGCCATCTCCACTCCACGTCGTTTCAATTCTCTCTATTCTATTCGCTTGATATATAAAATATATGGATTCAATAGACCATTCTCGTTATTTGACTTATTTAATTTCGTTACTAACTAACGCAATTTAAGTTGATGATTACATACAACGATAGGCGACATGTATATATTTCAATAACAATCATCATTACGATCTCCTTGGAGTCAGATCTCGGGCCACTAAAGTGATGAGCCCGTCGACAAACATTGTCCGATCTAAATGACGATAAAATAAGGGGCCCCCACTAAATGTTGTTTCATTTGAATCAAAAGTGTTGGATATATGATATATTTCAATAATGTAATAAAAAGACGAAGATTATCAGAACTATGTGATGATATATTAGTGCAATACATTTCGAACATTCTTATCACGCATAATATACTTGTTATGAACATTTATATATAAAAATAAAAGGTCAGTTAGACTGGAAATGGGGGTAAGAGGAGACAAGAATAATAATAAGAGTAATAATAATGATAGTAATAATTCTCGGAGTTCTAGTGAGAAGCTCTGACCAGTGGAGATAAGCGGTGTCGGGTAGAGACAGGTATCTACCTCAGTACAATGGAAGATGGTTGTACAATTTCGTGGATTGGTTGAGGTTACACATTAACACCATTGGATGCCTACTCAGTGGTCCAATAGGTTAGGCGGTCGCGCGTGAGACCGAAGGCCCTGTGTTCGAATCCCGCGAGAGGGATCGTGGATGCGCACTGCCACTGAGGAGTCCCACAATAGGACGAAACGACCGTCCAATGCTTCAATGATGGTCTAACATCAATCAGTTCATGATTTCAATCAAAACTTAACAATCTCCACAACCCCTATACTGATAATAGTAATAATAATAATAATGTGAACACAATTTGAAACCTAATCACTCTGGATAATGAGTCAATATTACCAAGTGTAGGTTTAAGGTAAGAACAAACTGTTTTTGAATACACAAAGGGGGTTTGAATTTTCATATGACTAAAGCTTCAATAAACCTTAGTATTACGCCCTTTTACACTTTTATATAACACCACCAAAAGTCGAGTTTAGATCAATCTTATGACCTGTTTCAATTATATGTTTAACAAAATAGAGAATGATGGATGTTTATCCTCTACTCTTATTGGGTCATTCAATTCTATTTGTTTTTGCAATCATTTTGGTACATGTTCGTTCACACACCATCATTTTGAGATCACGATTACTCCTCCATATGTATGTGTAACCATACAGATCAATACCTATAGTTCTATTAAATCATTTAATCTATATTGAAATCTAACTAAATCATATAATTCCAACTTATCATTGAATTAATTGTATACATTTTGTCAACGAATAGGTAACATTGATGTACTGTTGTGGTAAACATGAATACATGGTAGGGATAACCAATCACTATCTGTTCTTATTCTCCTCTCTTTGATTTTCTGCTACCATTCTACTACCAAATATTTCATTTTCAATTGATGATACATACTACTTATATTGTCTATCACAACATCAGTAGCATATATCATAGTATGACTTCATTCAGATTAACATTACTTAGAGTCATCCAGAAACTCTCCCTTTACATTTTATTGTATTTACTAACTTATCATTCTATGATAGAATGACACTAAAATTACATAATCATTAAGAAATAGTTAGGTATATTATTCAATAGTTAAAATAAATCTAAGATACTTACCCCCCAAATGCCCTGGTACGGCCGAGAGTGGGGAGAGTCAGCTCTCCCTCTCCAAATGCTCTCACATGGCCACGCTTATATAGCCTCTGCAAGGGAAGTCCTAGTCATTACGTTCTGGTGGCCACAGTGTTGTTTACGAAATTGAGAGGACGAAAAGCGAATATCCGGCGCATTAACCGGGTTGGTGGAAATGGAGAGTCCATCTAGGGGAGTTGGAAAACCCTAATTTCAAACCAATGGTGCACATGGGCTCTAGTACCCTGAGGGAACAAATGGTGTATGAACCAATCGTTGGTCACTGGCTGGCTATCATGAGACTGCATCTCCTTATGATGCTCCACTGCCTTATGGATCAGACCTTCAGGTCGAAGGCTCCAGTTGTGGCCCCCTAAGTAAACCACCTGTTTCGGTTTGGTCACCCGGTCAATAACACAGCCCTCACACATATCAAATGAGATCTGTATGGTGCATATATATGTGGTACTTCCCCCTTGTACCCATATTTGTGTTAAAATAAAAATAAAAAATATATACTTACCCATAATAAATAAGTAATTTATAATGATAATAACATAATTCTTAGAATGTTAGTTAAACTATTCATATAATCAATGTTTTCTTTAGTATCTGTGGTATTATTGATTTATTGATATGTATAATTTATAATGATATAATGATACACAAATTTAAAGATATAATAAATCTGATTGGTTTATTTCATATTTATTCGATTATTTATATACACATATATATACTACTTAAATTATCGAACACATTTTAGTTACTAAGCCTATATATATAGTAACTAAGTAAAGACGATATGTCAAATATATAATAGTAACTAAGTAAAATGATTATTATTACCTTTTATTTTTAAAAAAATTCAAACATAAATACACTTTTATCTGAGTGATTGGATGAAAACCAGATTTTTTTAAAAAAAACAACAACAACATGGAGACTATAATGTATAGACGAACCAATCAGATCAAAGATAACAAAGTTTGAATTTTGGCGCAAAATTGAATTCAATTCATTTAATTAAATTAAGGTTTAATATTATAATTCATGTTAGTTGATGATGAAAACCATAAATTGAATTTATAACCTTAATCATAATTCTAATTCTTATAAGCCTCATTTAGTCCTAGTTACATGATGAACACTCTTAAGATCAGTTTGTAGTGAACAAGAATACGAGTGGGGATAATCGAATGTATATGACATGAAATTACAGAGCATTTCACTAAGATCTGTGAACCATAAAGTAAATATCAAAAGGGGTTTTGTGGAGATTTTTAGAAATTTCAGTAGTTGAAATTATGAGTCAATTGAAGCTAGTCCACCATGGAAAACTTCGAAGCACTGGACGGCCGTTTCGTCCTAGCATGAGACTCTAAAGCAGTGAGCATCCACGATCTCGCCCCCCTGTGAGATTCGAAACCAGAACCTATCAAACTCATGATTTTAACTATTGAAACTAATAACATCACCACAAAACCCTCTTCTGATAATAATTATCATCTGCTCACTAGTGACTGGCTTTAAGAGGTATTTCCTGGAGTTCAAGTGAGAAGCCGTTACCAGTGGAGTACAACCAGGTCTGTTATGAGATATCAGCCCACTGAAGACAATAGTGGATGTGTCGCTCAATTTCATGGATTAGTTGAAGTTAGATATTAACATCTTTGTATGCTGGTCAGCTCATTGGTTTAGTGGTTAAGCGCTCGCACGCGAGACTGATAGGTCATGGGTTCGAACTCGCGGGGGGGAGGCGAGATCGTGGATGAGCACTGCTGAAGAGTCCCACGCTAGGACGAAACGGCCGTTCAGTGCTTCCAGGTTTTCCATAGTGGTCTACTTTCAATTGACTCATGATTTCAACCATAAAGTAAATACTTAATTTTGAAAATGTTAATCAATTGTCTCAAACTTGACTGTTTCTAATGTAAATGTTAGTTCACCGTCTCCGATTTCATTGTTCCTGTATTTCCATACCAATCGCTTTCCGTTCTCATTCTTTCCTTCTCGATCTTCTACTGTAATACCTTCTATTCCTGACTATCGTTATGTACTACTTATATGGATATAAGTAGCTCACATCACAATAGGACCTCTTCTATTCTCATATAGGTGACAGATAATGGTTGTTAAAGAACATCTATAAAATACATTTTTCAATAATTATAATTTGAATGTATATTAAATGGAAATTCGTCACCATATTACATAATTGACGCTAAAACAACCACCACCACCACCCTTCCACTGTAAAGAGTCACTTAAAATTACATCAGTGATTGAAGGTTGTATGAATGAGTTTCTCTGTCAAAAACACATTATACTTTAAGAATAGATGAACCATTTACGAAGATATATTTTTTTATATCCCTATGAGTATAAAAACTGTATTTCTGATGTTTCGTAACTTGATGTAAACCACTTCTTCAGAGTAAATAAATAAAAGGATTAAATTAATATAATTCACTTGGTATTGTTTGCTTTTATCTTTCCATTGATGTTTAGGATTGCAATTATTCAGTTTCATGTCGACATGTGTGCATCCTGTACGGACTACAGCGATATTGCATTAAATCATAAACTTCATAAGCAAAGATAGATATTGTCTAGCAGTGGAGACCAGGACACGTATTTCATCCTATTTAGGACTCGTCAGTTGGATGTACCTACATCTCAGGGTTGATGTTCACTCTCGGATTCGAATCAACTTCCATTCGGTTCAAACTCTATCGCGTTATCCACTTAGCTACTGAGTCCTGATAGCCACTTGCTTGTGAAACGGGGTGAAGTTTAATTCATTTGGTATTAATTGCTTGTATCTTCCCATTGTTGTTTAGGAACGAAAATGATCAGTTACTTGTTAGCATATGTGCATAAAACGTTACAAAACTATTTGTCCGATTATATACACATATGTACTACTTAAATTATCGGACAAATTCGATTCCTAGCTGACGAGTCCCAAATAGAACAAAACATACATCCTGGATTCCACTTTGCTTACAATGCTTATGACTTAAGACAATATCTAAGCAATACGCACAGGATGCACATATGCCAATAAGAGACTGATCAACTGCAGACCTAAACATCAGTGAGAAGATTCAAACAAACATTACAAAATGAATTTAAACTTGACCACATTGCACAAGCAAATGGCTATCAGGACTCAACCCCACCACTTCATATTACAAACGCGTACGGTTTTCATATCCACATTCTGACCCAAAAATTAATACAGTAAAAGGTCATACTACAAATTCACTTTGACCAAGAATAATTTGATTTCAACATTTTCACACAGATTTGGATTTTAATAGTTGAATTCAAGAGTCGCTTGAAGCTAGACCACCATGGAAAACCTGAAAACACATGACAGCCGTTTCCTTCAAGTATGGAACTGCTTAACAGTGTTCATCCATGAATCCACATCCGGTAATCGCGTGCAAACTCTTAATCTCTAGACAATTGAGTCAGCATTCAAAAGGTGTTAATGTCTAACTCCACTCAATTCATGGTATTGAAAGATCACTTTCCATTATATGTAACGGATGACTACCGAAACACGACACCGATTGAACTTCACTGACCACAAAATCTCACCACAGCTCCAGAAATTTCCTCTCGAGTTTAAACACTAATGAGCATGTGATAATTGTCACTAAAGGGTTGTGGATATTGTTAACATTCACTAAAATCATATATAAGGCAGCCTCTACAACGAGTTCGTGTCCTATGTTACTATTCTCTTGGTATGTGCTCATATCGTACGTCTAATGTCTAATAGAATCCCATGGTTCAACGTTGTAGGATTAATTTGATCGAAGAATTAATTATTAAACCAGTCTGTTTAATTTATCAAGGTAACTTCTTATTCAAAAGTTCTTTATGTTAGCTTATGTTTATTCATCTATAATTTAGAAGTGGTAGATCCAGAGACTACATAGAATAATTTAGAAAGAGTTCAATACAGTAATGCTACAACTACAATCTTTTACTTAAACAACAGGGAATCCGTATATAAAATATGATTCGCCTAGAATAACTGCCACCTTCTAAGCTAATCAATTCAAATATGATTCATTGGTCAATGATTTACTATTTAACACTTTCATATTCCTGGACACTTTCTGAGATGACTCAAAAAAATCTGGATAATACCGTAATTAGTTGTGTCCTTACCCAAACATTGATTTTGCTAACATTAATGAGTTTGACTGTAAGCGGAATAGGCTAATTTTGGCCTGTTTGTGGTGTGCATAATTGATTCATGCGATCATTGATGAGAATAATTATTATACATGTGATGTGAATGTGTATATGAATGATGCGAATGGTCCACAAGGGTGTTTGGTACCTGTGTAGTTGCACCACAGAATTGAACTGTACTATTCAGATTGTAGCGTTAAAGCCTATACGGTGTCTGGTTCTCCTGGGAAGCGGGATTGAGCTGTACTGCTTGGTTTATAAAATTTAAGCCTGAGTGGAATCTGGCTCTCCTGTTAAACGAGGTTGAGCTGTACTGTTTGGGTTGTCACATGAAAGTTCGGACGGTGTCTGGCTCTCCTGAAACCTGATGTAAAATTACTCTGGCCCACAAGGGTATATTATATAACTTACCTAAACAAGACATTCAGTGAACATAATCAATCGTTTTCAGTAATTTACCATGTTAGTAAAATTCTTCCGAAATCTGTGAGATACTCATTCCCAATAAGTTAATAGTCATTTTAATTAAAGGATGACATAATTTGATGAAAATGTATACAGAATACTTTGTATTCTTATAAATAATATGCCCCCTTCTCAATACCTTCAACTGAATCCGAAATGCCAGATCTATTTTCAGGGTAAGGGGGGGGTAGAAGCAATACATTGAACTAATCAGAAATCAGTCAAATAACAGGTGTATGTATATACAAAAGTCATGCTTACTTCCATTTGGTTTAGTTGATAAACTTCAGTCAGTCTCAGTCAGTCAGTAACAACGTAGAACTTCGTATGTAAGTTTGATAAACTTCACTTATCACTCTCAATGTTTTTATTTGAGTAGCCGGTTAGTATCGAGCATAAAATGATAACATATCTGTATCAACTCTTGGACATTGTACATTACAACAGTAAACTTATCTCATCCAAATACTATTATCAATACGGTGATTGTGAAGTGTGTTAAGTTTCACAATTGATTGATCACTGGGTGGTGATCAATGTCATGCTTGTCTAGTCCTTATTAGTGCAGATCGAATGCTATCGATCATGTTGCAATGTGGCCACCAGTCTAGGTGACTCGACACTGCGGGCACTATGTACTGAGATTTAGATGGTGGTTGGAGGTAGTCAGCAGGGAACCCTGGACCCGGGTTTCGTGCTACTTGGCACTCGTCAGCAAGGTGTACCTGTAGTCTTGAGGGAACTGGTGCTCCCTGGCGGATTCGATCTCGTGTCACCCAGCTTCACAGTCAGAGACGTTACCACTGAGCTATCCAAGCCGTGACTAACGTCCTGTAGGACTGAGATGTAATCACAATTGATTGATCACTGGGTGGTGATCAATATCATGTGTGTCAAGTCCTTTTTAGTGCAGATCGAATGTTATTGACATGAAATCGAATCCGTCAGGGAGCACCAGTTCCCCAAGATTACAGGTATATCTTGCTGACGAGTGCCAAGTAGCACGAAACCCAGATTCAGGGTTTCCTGTTGACTACCTCCAACCACCATCTAAGTGTGTTAAGTTTACAAATCATTCAGTGATTCCAAGTTTTCAATAGTTGTCTAACTTTGATTTGTGATCTCAATCAGATATTATAATTATCAAATGAAAATGTTGTATACACTTGATGAATTCGATTCGTAACACTTGAATTCATGAGTCAATCTGAACTAAATCAACATTGAAAACCTGAAAAATACTGAATAGCCATTTCATCCTAGTATGAGAATCCTCAGAATTGCACATTCATGATCTTGTATGCAGGAATTGAACCTATGAACACTTAACCTCTAGACCACTAAGTTAGTATTCAACGATGTTAATTTTCAATCTTTGTTGGTGTTTTGTTTATGGCGAGACTATAATTTATGGATAAACCAATCAGGTATAACATAAAAGGTCTCAGATTTTGGCGCGAAATTCACTCATCTTTTTGTCTAAATAGTGTTTTGGTATTATAGCTGATGTTAATATGTAATGAAAACCCATAAATTGAATTCATAACCCTAACCATCATCTGTAAATCAGAATCAGAATTCCTAACACTGGTTTATAACCCCTATTTGGTTCTAGTAATTAGATGGACACTCTCAAGGTCAGTTTAGCGTCACTCAAAGGTTATTCATA
The DNA here is from genome assembly GCF_000699445.3 of Schistosoma haematobium. Classification (NCBI taxonomy): domain Eukaryota; kingdom Metazoa; phylum Platyhelminthes; class Trematoda; order Strigeidida; family Schistosomatidae; genus Schistosoma; species Schistosoma haematobium. The sequence continues at coordinate 44,876,562 of NC_067199.1, forward strand.
AATTATAGTCTCACCTTGTTCTTTTTTCGAGTTAAAATATCCTACCTAAATTCCCAACCTGAAATTTTTATGCTTAAGAATATACTATTCGTTGTTGAATAATTTTTCTGGTTAGAGTTTTTTTTAGCGAGTTAGCTTTCTACGGGATGGTGTTGCTAAACCCCATGCCCAACCCTCCTCCTTTATCCGGGCTTGGGACCGGCAGTAGTTCCCAGAGGGACTCCAGGCGGAGTTACTATTCCTTGTTGGTTTGTACCGAATTGTTTTTACTGCTTCCTTGTTTGATACTTGACAAAGGCGTATTATATTCTAAACTGTTTGAGATTTAACGATAGAAAAACTGGAATTTTGGTAATCAGTGCTAGCGTACCAAAGTTATATCAATCAGAAATAAAAGTGATATTTGTCAACATTGATGTGATGTTTACTTTTATTCATTAATCACGTTACTGATAATATTTTAAGTAGTATGCCTTATTTTAAAACAATTTCATTTAAGTAATTGTTCAGTAGTGAATGTGTCGCTCAATTTCGTGAATTAGACATTAACACTATTGGATCTCGGCTCATTGGTCTAGTAGTTAAGCATTCGCCGGCGAGACTAATAGGTCCTGAGCTAGAATCTCGTGGTGGGGTGGGATCGTGGATGTGCACTGCTAAGGGGTCTATACTAGGACAAAAACGGCCGTCCAATGCTTCCAGGTTTCCCATGATGGTCTAGCTTCAATTGACTCATGGTCTCAACTATTAAAATTACTATAATATTCGCAAAAACCCCTTCTGAAATTGTTTAATTCTTTATACAAAACTTCTCATTAAAAATTCTGAAAATTCTTCTGAAAGCATTTAGAGTAGTACATCAACATTTGATTAGTACTTTCTGACAGAATGAAATGTAACTTGAAGACATTTTATACAGTTTATGGTTTGTCTTATTTTATATTAAGCCTAGTAGGTTCCAGTTGTTCTAAGGAGTACCGGTTCTGATGGAGTTTTGTTCTCTGAATTGAATGGTTTGATCGTTGAGCTTTCATCGTTCTTCTGAACAACATCATCAGCACAAACTTCAGATAGAAGTAGTACCGGTTCCCTGTTGACTGAACATAAACCTAACCAATACATATCAATTAGTAAGAAATCCATATCACATAGAGATTATTGTTGACCTACTCAAATCAATTAAAACCATTTGGATGGTATAAATAGTATCAAAACTCTAGTCATTTAATAATAAGACATATTCGCTACTTCTATTTTCTTCAAGGTTAGTCAGTGTATTGACCATTTAAACATAAAAATCCGTTTTAGTGTGCTTAGAAATAGACAGAAAATAGTAAAGAATCTTATTAGTTTCTTAGATCTCATCAGACACTTCTCAACCTTCAGTATGGGATTGTGAAGATTGTAATGTTTTGATTGAGATTATGGATCGATCAATATTAGATCATCGTTGAAAACCTGGAAGCCGTGACCACTGGTGTTAATCCGTGTCGCGCAATTTCATGGGATGGTTGTAATTAGATATTAACACCATTGGATGGCCTAGAGGTTAAGCTTTAGAACGTGAAACTTAAGACCCTGGCTTCGAGTCCTGTGTGCTAGATCGTGGGTGCGCACTGTTAAGGAGTCCCATACTAGGACGAAACGGCCATCTAGTGCTTCCAGGTTTTCAATGCTGATCTAACATTGACCGATTCATGATCTAAATCAAAAAATTTATCAACCTTATCTAGTAACATTTAAGCTTTTAGTTTACTTAAGATTGAACTGTTTTGAGAGATTTTGTTAAAAATGATGAACTTCACAGTAGTTATAGAAACCTTTTTTATTCTTTTCACAATGGTAATCTCTAGGGCGAGGGGGAATACAAAATAAACAAAATTTCCAATATTATGTAATTGAATCCTTTTTTAGGTAGATAATATTAAAGTGTTGTAACTTGTGGCCTGTGTGCCCTGTTAATATATAATGTAAGGATACCGCCAATTAGAGACCAGTGAATTGTTGATCGGACTAATGACGCATAAAACCCATGCGAGAAGTCTAGAGTCTTTACCGGTCCTGCTTCCTGCCTAGCCCCACCTGTTAAGTCCAGAACACCAATCTCAGCCTCTGCGATATCAATCATTTATTTCAAACATACTCGGTTTATATACAAACCAAACAGACCACATCGTACCATAAAATAGGAAACATCATTTGTACAAGATCACAGCCAAACGTGGCTGTGAATAAGGGAGATAGTAATTGATAGACTGGGCATAACTTAAGAACGGTAAATCGCATAATACTAGTCTATGGGTCAAAATAAAGCTTCTAATAGGAGGAACATGAACATACATAATTTAGTTATTTAACAATCATACGATAAAAATATACGCATAGTATTGGTACAGAAATCGATTCCAATAGTTACCATTCATTATGCTTATTGGGACATAACATAAAGGCAATCTGAGAATTTTGAGAAGTTGTTTGTTTTCAATAGGATCCCTTCCTAGTAATGATTACATACATCCTCGCAGGAATCAAGGTCACGAAACTTTCAAGCTTCATGACTTATATATCTCCTTTATATCACTGAGTTGGTCACGAGTAATTCATGTTTCCATTGTCATATTCCCTATCTATTATCCATTACGAATGACAATATATGTCACATTCTCGATATGATTGAAGTTCAATGGTTGCAGTCTTATCCTATTATTTTGGGGCTTTAGTACTGTATCGGATACAATCCATAGACTAGTTTTTTCTTGATAATCCCTTTAATCACATTGCCAAGCAGATATTTTTCACAATCATAATAAGTTCCAATCAACCTCATATATCCGTTATTGTTGAAAGTAGATCTGTATAATCCACAGTTTGCAGAGAACATTAAAAGTCTCCATCATCACAGTTACTGGCATTAATATTCAGTCTTCATCAATAAAACTTAACACTCACATTTGATAATCGGAAGATAAGAAGAGCTGCAAATGACATTAAACAGACTGTGCTTTAAGTTTTTTTTATTTTCACCCACCCACGCAGTAAAGAAAAGCATTTTACATATTCCCCCTTGCACTCCTCAAACTTGTCGTCTAATAATGTCGATAATTCTAAAAAAGGACTCTAGTGGTAATTATTAGTTTCAATAGTTGAGCTCACGAATCAATCGAAACTAGTCCACCATGGAAAACCTGGAAGCACTGGACGGCCGTTTCGTCCCAGTAGGGGACTCCTCAACGGTGTGCATCTACGATCCCGCCCCCCGAGATATTTGAACCCAGGACCTACCAGTCTGACGCGCGAGCGCTTAACCACTAGACCACTGAGCTGAGCGGCATCCAACGGTGTTAATGTCTAACTTCAACTAATCAATTTAATGTTAATATAAGAACTAATAATTTGTGTGATGAACATTTTGTTGGCAATGAGCTTGACTAGTTGCCCTATTGTTACTTTAAATCCATGCTATTTCTAATAATAAGTCCGTAGCTGGAAACGCTCAATAATACAGTAAAAATCTTCGATTAAGCGACATTTTGCCATTCATGATTCTCAGTTTCATGGTATAAGAAATCGCACTTTATGCTTATTTGCTGTAGAACTAGTCGTAATGCTGCCTGAAGAAATCCTAATCGGTCCCAAAGAATGAGGTAAATGTTATAACTTTACAAAGTTATTTTGCTCAGTACTTCATCAAAGTTCATTTATTCAGTATTTATATTTCCTTAGGAGACAGATGGATATTGGAATTTAAGTTGTGGAAACGTAAACCACAAACATGAATGAAATGCATTACTTTATCACAATTGTTCATGGATGCCGGAAACCAACGGGATTAGAATTTGAATCCCTCATTTCTCTACTAATTTCAGGCACTTCTCCATCTAACGTCTTGCATTGAGTATACTCCTCAATTTGGAAGTGTCTGTATCCACAATACGGACAACAACATAGACGAAGATGCTCACACTTACAGACTATGTGACGTTTGTCAACAGAAAAGTAACGGTGTGGTGTCAGCTACTGATATTGACAGATATAAGCAGTATGTATCATCAATCGAAAGTGAAATGTCTGATAGCAGAAGATCGAAGAAAAGAGAGCGAGAACAAAGAATGACTGTTGTGGAAATAAAGAAACAGTCAAGTCTGAGACGATTGATTGACATTTTACAAATGATGTATTTACTGAGTGGTTCTCAGATTTTAATAAGATGTTCTGTAAGTTCGTGTTCAAATGCATTCGATTGTCAGTATAAGGGTTGTGGAGATTATTAAGATTTCGATTGAGATCATGAACCGATTGATGTTAGACCACCGTTGGAAACCTGGAATCATTGGACGAGCGTTTCGTCCTATCACGGGACTCCTCAGTAGCAGTTAGCATCCACGACCCCGCTCGCGGTATTCGAACTCAGGGCCTTCGGTCTCACGCGCGAACGCTTAACCTACTGGACCACATAGCCGGCATCCAATGGTGTTAGTGTCTAACATCAACCAATCCACGAAATTTGACTGTCCCCATTTGTGTTCTCGTTCACTATAACGGAACATGCAATGCATCTAAATTTCTATATCACTACTAACTACTAACTTTCTACATAGTTTTAATGAAGTCAATCTACCGAATATTCACCAGAGATACATGTTGGTTATACGTTATCTAAACAAATGTTTCCTACTGTAATATCTGTAATTACAAAAGATACATCATTCATCTTTTGCATTCAATTTGATATGTTCTGTCATCAAACAGAATGAAGATAACGTACAGTTATCAGTAGTTGAAAGAAATTTCTATGTACAGTTGTACTTATAAGTAAACATGGATGGTGGCTAGCAGTGGAATCCAGGATGCGCGTTCAATCTTATTTGGGACTCGTTAACTGGATGTACTTGCATCAAAAAGTTGGTGTTCACTCCGGGACTCGAACTCAGTGCCGTTTGATTCATTTAGTTGTTACTTGGTTACTGTTAGGGTGACTAAGAAAATTCTTTGAAAAATGCACAATAGCGCTCTGAAAATGGACAAATCAATTACGTATATGATAACAGGTCTCAGATTTTGCCCTTAAATTCATCCATCCATTTACCTAAATAGAGTTTTGGCATTATAGCTGATGTCAGTTCATGATGAAAACCTTAAATGTAATCGGTAACCTTAATCACCAACTGTAAATAATAATCCTTACTCTTCACACCAGTTTATGAATCTCATTGACCCTAGTATGTAGGTGGACATTTTCAAGTTCACTTCAGTGTCATTCAACTATTGTCCATTATCATTTAGTCCTAATCAGTAAATGAACATTCTCAAGGTCACGTCAACATCACTCAAAGGTCATCTATAAATCATAATCTGACCCCAAATCATCATCGTCATCATCATCAATAAGTCATTTGTATTCATCTTGGTTTATAAGTAGTATCATTCAAGAAAAACAAAACAATATTCACATATCAAAGAAGAAGTCAATAGAATAATGAGTATTATTAAAATATATATTGTAATATTACATCATATTACTCAATAGATTTTTCAATGTTGTTCTCCTCCTTTTCTATTAGCTTAGTTACTTGTTATTTCTTTACTTTGCCTTTTTTCTTTTCCTTTTTTACAAAGTTTCTCTTTTTTTCTAAACAGGTAAGTAATTCACCATGTCAATCGATTTCATAAATTGGCATTCTGCACATTGGACATTGAAGATTCTAGAATAGTTTAAATATACATATTGATTTGTTAATCATATATAGATAAACAAAATAACATTGAGAATAGTGAAATCTTTAATATCAAATCAGTAGTATATATATACAAATATATATATATATATATATGTATGTACGTATGGTTTACCAATGAAGTATGCAAGGTTTATTACGAATTTAGTAACCATGATAGGTCTGTCTGGTTACTAATCCAGGTAATTGGGATTTTTTCTAAAAAAAAAATGAAAGCTTTCTGTGACGACGGACCACCGGTGAACTCGACGAAGTTGCAGGAGGCTCAGAAGGAGCCGAAGATGTTCCATCCAATCACTTTTCGGTAGAATATTTTAGAATTCCTACATGTAGCTTCCTGATTGGACAAAGCTAATAGCCCCCTGTATGCGGATTGGTGAACTGTAATGATGATTTCGTTCTTACTAAAAACTATAAATACCTGACAATTGTGTACTATAATTGACACTGTTTGGAATAATATTCCTCTCATTAGTCTTCTGTCTTCTTCTTGCGACTTGGAAGGGTTTTGGTGTTCTAGTGTTCTGTTATACGCGGTAACTCAAGAAATCAACATTCAAGACATAACATTTTCCAGTCTTGAGAATAAAGTATTTATCATCCAAATTCACTTGGTGTTGTTTACTTGTATCATCCGATTGTTATTAAGAACTGCAACTGATCAGTCACTTGTTGGCATATTTGCATCTTTTGAGGATTGCCTCGATATTGCCTAAAGTAACAAGCTTTTTAAGCAAAGATAGATAATGGCTAGCAAGGGAATCGAAGATGCGCGTTTCGTCCTATTTAAGACTCGTCAACTGGATGTTCACCCCGGGACACGAACCCAGTACCGTTCACTTCAAACGCCATCGCGTTATCCACTTAGTTAGTGGCTACCAGGACTCAGTAGGTAAGCGGATAACGTGATAGAGTTTGAAGTGAAAGGTACTAGGTTCGAATCCCAGAGTGAACATCAACTCTAGGATGTAGGTACATCCAGTTGACGAGTTCCATACAGGCCAAAACGCGTGTCCTGGATTCAACTGTTAGCCACTATTCATCTTTGCTTATAAAGCATTTATCGATTTTAAAAAATGTCCGTTTTGTTTTTTCGTATAGTGTTACATTCATCATAATACTTAACATTAAGATTCACCGTTTTTAACTTAAAGAGTTATCTATTCATACTAATCAATGTGGTAGATGAAATTAGATCACTCATCTCCGATAACATGACTGTACTGATTAAGTTCTTTACGAATACAGCTAATCAATTAACATAAGTGTTAAGTTATACCATATGTGTTAGCCTCTGATACAACACAGCATGCAACAACCGGATCACACTTGACGGGAAAGATTTGGAAGATGTAAAAACCTTTACATATCTGGACAGCATCGTTGATCAACACGGTGGATCTGATACAGATGTGAAGACACGGATCGGTAAGGCAAGAACAGCATATTTACAAATGAAGAACATCTGTAACTCAAAACAACTGTCTGTCAACCAACACCAAAGTCGGAATTTTCAATTCAAATGTCAATACAGTTCTACTTTATCAGGCCCAAACCTGTGTCACTTACTCGCTGGCCCCAGGATATACGAGCAATGCTTCGCAGACACCTATGATCAAATACTAGTAACCTACGAATATCTTCTACTCTTACCGGACATGGTTCACTGGCATAAAATAGGACAGAATGAACTGCTGCGCAGTTAACACGTCCTTTGGTCGGTATACGGATATCTCGCCTACGCTATGAATTACACAAGTTGGTAAAATTTAGTCGAGCCTGCTGTATCCGTGCTGAGATTTCGTCACACACCAAACCACAAGGGCTAATGAGACTTCCAAGATAAATGAAGTGGTCGATACGCTAGACTACTTTACTCCCTATCATTAGTTCGGGTGTCGATGCAACCCAATCCTGAAAAAATATTTTGCATTTCGAGCGGGAGAATCGCATCTCGAACATGCTTGCATTGTTGCTTATGGTGGTCAGAAGACTCTACATTTTGTCAGCGTCTTCACCAAATAGAAATATGTCATCGGCATATTCTAAGTCAACAAGTGAATCTCCCGGTAGAAGTTCGACCCCTGGAAATTTAGATGAGCAAAGTTTCATCTCTAAAAGCACGTCTACAATGAAGTTAGACAAGAATGGAGAGAGTGGACAGCCCTGACGAACACCACTTGAAGTAATCAATTCTGATGACAATTTACCACATGCCCTCACTCAACCTGTTGTGTTGATGATTAGAATCATTAGATTAGCATCGACTGATACATATTTCTAACTTCAATCAATTCACTATATAGTAAGATAATCATTGAGGATCCGTTAGTCTACACTACTAACTAGTTCCGTATTAGGATAAAAACAACTGACCAATTCTCCCTAATTTTCAATGGTATTCGATTAATATGTGATGAGTAAAACAGATAAATTAAAACCGATCTCCATAATACTCCTTCAAGGAAAAATAATGAAAAAAACAACAACAACATCATCATCATAAATAATCATAATCGCTAACATTATTGATAAACTCTTAACTAAATGTGATACTTAATGAAAGTCGAATGGTAGGAATATGAACAAACATCGTGTTTCTGGCTGGTAGATAGTCTTAGAACTTCGAAAAATCAAACATTAAAACATCTGTTCATTGTGCGTGAATAGTAGAACATTTCCCACGTTATATATATATATATATATATATATATATATATGCCTATAGATGATGATGATGATGATGATGATGATGATGATGATGATGATGATGATGATGATGATGATGATGATGATGATGATGATGATGATGATGATGATGATGATGATGATGATGATGATGATGATGATGATGATGATGATGATGATGATGATGATGATGATGATGATGATGATGATGATGATGATGATGATGATGATGATGATGATGATGATGATGATGATGATGATGATGATGATGATGATGATGATGATGATGATGATGATGATGATGATGATGATGATGATGATGATGATGATGATGATGATGATGATGATGATGATGATGATGATGATGATGATGATGATGATGATGATGATGATGATGATGATGATGATGATGATGATGATGATGATGATGATGATGATGATGATGATGATGATGATGATGATGATGATGATGATGATGATGATGATGATGATGATGATGATGATGATGATGATGATGATGATGATGATGATGATGATGATGATGATGATGATGATGATGATGATGATGATGATGATAAGAAGGAATTCGGTATGTATGTATGTATGTGTGTGTAAGAGAGAGAAAAGCAGTTGAATAGTATCAGAAGGGTTTTTTTTGTGGAGATTGAAGTAATTTCAACAGATCACTGAGTCGGCATCCAACGGTGTTAATGTCTAACTTCAACCATACTAGGACGAAACGGCCGTCCAGTGCTTCCAGGTTTTCCATGGTGATCTAGCTTCAATTGACTCATGATCTCAACTATTGAATAGTACTGCATGGAAACATGAATTCATTAAGATACAAGTGAAAATCTTAAAAATGTTCTTAAATTGATGAACTGATATGAGAACTGAAAGTAGTCTATTACTCAATGTATTACAGAACATCTCAATAAAATCTCAGAATCATATAGTAAATAGTTAATTTGCAAATATCAATCCATCGTTTCAAAGTAGACTGTTCCTGTTGGAAATGTCAGTCCATTGTCTCAGATTTCATTGTTCCTGCATTTTCATACCAATCGCGTTTCGCTTCCGTTCTTTCCTTATCGATCTCGTACTGAAATACATCATAATCATGTCTATGGTTATATACTACTTATATAGATATAAGTAACCCACATCACAGTATCACACATCAATAAATAGTTAATTTGAAAAGAAAACGAAAAAAACCAAATGAATTACCTTATCAATCCATGCATATAAACAAGTATAATGAAACATATGAAAGCATGGTAAACCCATAATACGATCTCCAATATGATAATTTTCCATACATATAGAACAACTTTGTAATTTCTTAATACTGGCATCATCAAATAATACACTAATCGGTAATTGATTTAATAAGTAAATACGAAGTGTACCTAAGAAAATTAAATAAACAAAAATGTATTCAATAAACAATTATTTATATCATAAAGGGTTCTCGTGGATATTATAGTATGTTTAATAGTTGAGATCATTGTAAGACTCCTCAACAGTGCGTATCTACGATCTTGCCTAGTGAGATTCGAACACAAGACATATCGGTCTCGCGCGCAAACGCTTAACCACAAGACTACTGAGCTGGATGGCATACAATGGTGTTAATGTTTAACTTCAATTAATCCATGATATTAAATGACTCATCCATCATTGTCATCAGTGAGTTACTATCTCACAACAGACCAGGTTGAACTCCACTGGTTACTGCTTCTCACTAGAACTCCAGAGAATACCTCTTGAATTCAGTCACTGGTGAGCATATAATGATTATAATCAGAGAGGGGTTTTTGTGGATATTGTAGTAATTTTGATTGTTGAAATCATGAGTCAATTGAAGCTAGACCACCATGGTAAATCTAGAAGCACTGGATAGCCGTTTCATCTTATTGTAAGACTCCTTAGTAGTGAACATCCACAATTCCACCTCGTAAGATTTGAATACAAGATCTATCGGTTCTTAAGAAAACAAACAAGGAAAAAATTGATTATTATTGATAAAATACAATAAGTAAATATGTGATTAGATGTTGACTTAGTTTGTTTGTTTAATTGATTGGTTAAGTGTATGGATAAACATGGTTAAATTTGCATGGAAGTGATTGATTGAATTATAATATTGTATTGTTTAGAGATTGTGAAGTTTTCTATCAGTATAATGAACTAATCAACTATGATATTATTTAATAATCAATGACCAGTATTGTGACGACGGACCACCGGTGAACTCGACGAAGTTGCAGGAGGCTCAGAAGGAGCCGAAGATATTCCATCCAATCACTTTTCGGTAGAATATTATAGAATCCCTACTTGTAGTTTCATGATTGGATAATGCTAATAGCCCCCTGTATGCGGATTGTTGGACTGTAATGATGATTTCGTTCTTACTAAAAACTATAAATACCTGACAATTTTGTACTATAATTGACACTGTCCGGAATAGTATCCCTTTCATTAGTCTTCTGTCTTCTTCTTGCGACTTGGAAGGGTTTTGGTGTTCTAGTGCTCAGTTATACGCGGTATATCAAGAAAAAAACCTTCAAGATATAATAAGTATCATAACATATAGGAGGTTCATTAAAGCTCAGATAACTTAATAATAACATCTCTGACAATCAAAGTGGGTGACATGGGTATGAATCTCACAGAAGGCAAATTGTTAATAGATCTTATTAGCAGGTGTCAAGTTGCGAAAAACGTGTATTTTCAAATATGACATCTTGTTGATGGTATTTACCTAGTTCAACACTTATTATAAACCTTGAATTGATATAACGTATTTCAATAATTACTTGACTTCTATCTATTGAGTAACTATTAACATTTCCTAATATAAACAAATGTAAAGTGATAATTTGATAGCTTTGTTACTTATCTATTAATCAATAAGATTCTGATTTCAACTCCACTTCATCTACATTCATTTTGTTATCTATTTGGTATTACTAACTCTCGGAGTTCTAGTGAGAAGCCGTGATCAGTGAAGCTAATCTGTGTCGGATAGAGATAGGTATCTACCTCAGTAAAATGGAAGGTGGTTGCGCAATTTCGTGGATCGGTTGATGTTAGACACTAAAACCATTGGATGCCTGCTCAGTGGTCCAGTGGACTGGAGGCCCTGTGTTCGAATCCTGGAAGGGGGATCGTGGATGCTCACTGCTGAGGAGTCCCACAATAGGACGAAACGGCCGTCCAGTGCTTCCAGGTCTCCAAAGGTGGTGGTCTAACATCAATCAGTTCATGATTTCAATCAAAAACTTAATAATCTCCACAACCCCTATACTAGAAATACTTTCTTTCTTTTTATAGGTTACAATATAGTACAGTTCTTACTGTTCAATACAAGAAAACTCAATCTCTTTGATTTTTGTTATGGAACAAAGATTACCTTCATTTACTCATTTATCTCACTGTAAATCTCGTTACTTTAAACAGATTTATTTTTATCCGGTTCCATATCACTATAGTCAGTTATCTTAGTAAGATCAGTAAGTCTGTCACTATGATTCTTTAACTAACTATTGACCTCTGAACACTAAGTCAATCATCTATAGTTGAAATCATGAGTCGATTGAAGCTAGATCACCATCGAACACCTGGAAGTACCGGACGGCCGTCTTGTTCTAGTATGAAACTCCTCAGTAGTGTGCATCCACGATTTTGCTCATGAGATTCGAACACAAGACTTTTCGGTCACATGCACGAATATTTAATCTCTAGATCGCTGAGCTGGTATCCAACGGTATAAATGCCTAACTTCAACCAATCCACGAAGTTGCGCCGTCGTCCGCTATTGTCATCAGTGAGTTACTATCTCACAACAGATCCGAATAAGCTCCACTAATCACGGCTTCTCAGTCATCTATATTTTCTGTTAACATATTTTAAAGAATATTCAATTGTCAAGTGAAAATGGATCAAGTCATAGAAGAGAATTAGTTTGTGTATGAAAGTCTATGATAAACGTATCAATTCATAAATTTCAAGAATTCTACGGAGGATTCATGATAATTTTCCGATAGATATTAACGTGATCTTTATTATTTATCCATTAAATCTTGAAGCTCATGTACACCATTGGTTTGGAATCACAGTTTTCCAACTCTCCTAGGTGAACCTTCCGTATCCACCAACCTGGTTAAAGCGTCAGATGTTCGCTTTACATCTAGTCAATTTCCTAAATGACACCTCTTCAGCGAGCGCGTTTCGAGGAGGAGAGATGATTTTTCTCACCCTTAGCCGTACCATATATATTAATTCACTTGGTGTTGTTTTACTTATATCTTCCCATTGTTACTTAGGACTGAAATTGATTAGTCTCATGTTGGCATATGTGCCATAAATCACAACCTTTTTAAGCAAAGATGAATGGTGGCTAATAGTGGAATCTAGTTCAGCACGCGTTTCGTCCTATTTGGGACTCGTCGGCTAGATGTACTTACACCTCCGAGTTGATGTTCCCTCTGGGACTCGAACTCAATACCGTTCACTTCAAACGTTATCGCGTTATCCACTTAGCTACTAAGTCCTGATAGCCACCTGCTTGTCCTAAATAGGATGAAACACGCGTCAAACTAGATTGCACTACTATTAACCACTATCCATCTTTGCATACATACATACATACATACATTTGGATTATTGATTTACACTTAAGGTCAACCAATTTCCATTTAGCACAGTTGTCAATTTTAAAATTCTGTACTATATTAATTTATATTCAAATTGTGTGACCTTCAGAAATTAAAACAAGCAATGTTGAGTCATTTGGTCTAGTGGTTAAGTGCTCGCGCGCGAAACCAGTAGATTATGGGTTCAAACCCCAAGAGGCAGGGTCGTGGATGTGTATTACTGAGGAGTCATATACTAGAACGAATCAGCTGTCTAGTGCTTCCAAGTTTTCCATGGTAGTCTAGTTTCAATTGACTCATGATTTCAACAATTGCGATTTAACACTAGTTTTTCTTTTGTTTTGATAGTTTCAAGTAAATTTAAAAGAGAAAAAAAGAAAGAACACATACGAACTTGTTTGTCATTATATGAAAATAAGGTTAAGTGTAGTTGATTAGACTTATATTGGTCTTTATTTTAGTTTTATCTATATAGGTCTATGTAATGTATGCCAATTAAAGTATCTAGGTGATGTAGAAATAATTTTATGTCAGGTCCTTCTTAGTACAGATCGAATCCTATTGACCAAGTCTTAATGTAGCCATCAGTCTAGGTGACTCGACATTGAGTATATTATGTTGAGATAAGATGGTGGTTGAAGGCAGTTAACAGAAAACCTTGAACCTAAGTTTCGTGCTACTTGGCACTTGTCAGCAAGATGTACCTGTAATCTTGAGAGAACTGATGCCCCCCCCCCGTTTCACTCAGCTTCACAGTCAGAGATATCATCACTAGACTATCGGAGCTCCGATGGACCTCTTGTAGGACTGAGATGTATTCACAAATGAACCCATAAAGTAATTTATAGTCAAAAATTGTAAATATACACAAATATTTTGTTTTAATCATTTAACTTACTTAATGAATCAGTAGAATTTTCTATATTGATAGAAGAATCAGTTGTAGCATCTAATAAAATTGGTGGATTATTATTAACATTATTATCAACTTCTAAATCTGTTTGAGTAAATTCCGATTGTTGTGTTAATAAATCCACTTGTACACTGACTTCAGGTGTCATATTCATAGTTTGGATTCCCTATAATATTAATAACAATGATAATGAAATGAAGTAAATTATCAGTAAGGTTTTTGTGATTTGCCATTTTTTCTATGAAGATAACTAAAGAAAACCTTGAAACTCTGGTCGTCCTAGTATGGGACTCCTCAGCAGTGCATATCCACGATCCCGCCTCGCGAGATTCGAGCACATGATCTATCTGTTTCTCACACGAGCGTTCAATCACTAGACCACTGAGCCGGCATCCGACCACGTTAATGTCTAACTTCACCTAATCCACGAAATTGAGCGACACATCTATCAGTGTCTTCAGTGAGTTACTATCTCACAACAGACCCGGTTAAACTCTACTGGTTACTTCTTCTCACTAGAACCCCAGGAAATACCTCTTGAAGCCAGTCACTAGTGAGCATGTGTTGATTCATATCAGAAAGGGTTTTTGTGGATATTATAGTAATTTTAATGGTTAAGATCATGAGTCAGTTGAAGCTAGACCACTATGGAAAACCTGAAATTACTGGACGGCCGTTTCGTCTAGCTTAAATTGACTCATGATCCCAACCATAGTAATTATTCAAAACTTGGGAGCATTAAAGATGCTTCAGTCTAACGTGAGACTCTTTAACAATGCCTGTTCACAACCTCGCGAATATCTTATAGAACTAAGCACTTTCATTTTCGAGCATGAACGCTCAGTCTCTAGACCACTGAGTCGAAGTTCAATGACATACAAACCTAGTTTCAATCACTTTAAAATATTATCTTATCTCCGGACATCAGACGCGCTTGAACTTGTTGTAACGGGTGGACTGCAGGCTAGATGCGTAGCGTATTTATTCATCGATCCAGTGGCACGTAGGGAAGACCTAGAGACCCGATTGGCCCTGCTTCGCTGTCTATCCCAGCCAGTTGAGTCCAGAACGCAAGTCGCAGCCTCTGAGATATGAATCATTATATTTCAGACATACTCTATTTATATACCAACCAACCAGACCACATCGTACCATAAAATAGGAAACAACATTTGTACAATATTTGAAAGTTGAAATGAATATCGACCAATGGAAATGTCTATTTGACGTCCAAGGACACCATTAGACTTAACACGATAATTATTGGTATATTCCTCTGCATCCCTAACAGAACTCCAGTAGTTATGGCTACTCATTAGAACTTCCATAATCGCATCTTTAAGTTGGGTCGTAGATGTCTTTACTGAGGAGTTTCAAACTTGGAAGAAATGGCTATCCAATAGTTCCAAGTTTTTAATAATTGTTTAACTTAGATCAGATCTTGATCTGATCTGACCTATATAATAATAAATTTCACGAAATTGATTTATCCAATTGGAGCTATTGATTAGTGTAGATAAACTTGGATCTAAAAACATTAAACTATGTATCAAAATGTTGAAAGTGATCAACCAATGCGAACACTAGACTTCACTAAGATTTCATGTTGGTTAAAACTCACTAACAAGAAGATGTAACTGAAATATTCAGATGACAATCGATCCTTGCGTTGTTCATACACGTGTCATTCAGTACTATAATAAGTGGTATAATCACTATTGCAAGTTTATCATGATTCATTTTCTTAAATGGTGTCAGTGATTAAACTAATCAAAATCCTTTAGAAATTCATTTGATGTAAACTCTCTCTTCACGAATGTACCGTTAGCTATGGGTAGCCTTTTGGGGCCTCTCTTAACTGAGGTATTCATGTCATATGTGGAAAATATGACGAGCGACCTTATTAGTGAGACAACTCTATATAGAAGATATATGGACGATATCCTAATTATATGTGATAAAGTTTTTGATGTTTACCGATTATTGGATAAACTCAATGGTGTTCAAAACGATATTGTGATGACACATGAATCAGAAAGTAATGGCCAATTAGCCTTTCTAGACATACTTTTAAGTCGAAGGGATGATGGCACTATTAGACGGTCAGTGTATAGGAAACCAACTTGGACGGGACATTACTTAAATTTCCATAGTTTCTGTCCATTGCAATACAAGAGAGGTCTGGTTAAGTGCCTCTTTAAGAGGATTCGAAGAATATGTACCTCTGACATGGTGGAAAAAGATGAAAAGTTACTGACTGACACATTAATAGCAAATGGTTATCCATTCAAATTCATTATACTTATTGTTTATTTAATTAAACACATGAACATTAGTACAAGGAGGCACCAAATAGATGTGCGCCACATAAACCATACGATTTGTATGAGGGATGGGATACTGCTCGGATGCTCAAACCAAAGTAGGTGGTTTTCCTAGGGCGCCAGACTCGAAGCCTTCGACCTAAAGGTTTAATCTATAAGGCAGTGGAGCAACATCATTAGATGCAGTCCTATGGTAATCGGTGAATATAGTTTCTGTCAATGTTAGCATAATTTCCAAACGATTCTAGAATCTTTTAAATACCCTTATTTTCTACACATAACCTGGTTAAGTAAGGAAAACTACCTTCCGTTCGATGTTTATGAATAGAAAACGTTTAGGAAATGGAAGTATTAAAGTATTAAACTGATCAATAATTGAGTATTTTGATCTACAACTGACATCTTTTAGGTTTACATCGCATGATCATTACGTAATCAATCAAGTTATACTTTTATAATCCTTAGAGATGATCAAATTATCCCAATCAAGTTGTAACGTATCTACTTGTTTCAATGAATCGATATGATAAAGTAAGAAGGTTAAAGTATTAACAACTGTTGATATTAAGCTGTTATAGTCTGTAAATTGTACTGGGTTCGAGTCCCGGAGTGAACATCAACTCTGGGATGCAGGTACATCCAGCTGGTGAGTCCCAAACAGGAAGAAACGTGCGTCAAACTGGATTCCACTACTAGCCACTATCCACCTTTGCTTAAAGAGCTTGTGACTTAAGGCTATATTGAGACAATCCGTACAGGATGCATATATACCAACATGAGACTGATCAATTGCAGCTCTAAACAACAATCGGAAGATACAAGTAAAACAACACCACGTGGATTTAGATTACAATTTTGTTGCATAACATTTTTCATAACTTTGATTTTCTTATTACTCATCTGTTGTTTATTTAATAACAAGATCAAATGACATTCAATCAGTTACTCACTCATTCATTCGTTTAGACGCAAGATTTACATTATAACACATGATGAAAATATAATTGAATGACAATCTCTTTTTTTGACAAAACACTTTTCAGCAGTGCGTATTCAAGATTATGCTCACGGGATTCGAACCCAAGAACTTCGGTTTCGCGTGTGCACCGCTGAGGAATCCCATGTTAGGACGAAATGGTCATTCAGTGCTTTCAAGTGTTTCATGATAGTCTAGCTTTAATTAATGTATGATTTCAACTATTACATAACTACAATCTCCACAAACCCCCTATTTGATTATGATTATTATTGTTTATATAAGAAAGATGTATATAATCACAAGATGTTGACAGGAAAATATTGTAAACGCAAACTATTTCTATAAAAGACTATCATAAAGGTTGACAAAATGTCTAACTTATTTATGAAATCTATTATAGACTGTTTAAAATGTATATACCGGTAGTATTCTCATGGTTACTAAACTTCTATTAATTGTTACAAATATTAGGGACTAAATAGAACTAAACGACGAAACTCTAATTTGTGGACTAGCCAACTAGAAGCATTCGAGAGATTTAAAGGTTACGGCGCCAACTTCAGTGTTTAATGCTAATGTACGATCGATTCACAGTGAATTTTTGTACGAAACGTGATAATTGAGCGACTGTAACGAATAAAACAGTGAGACTATAATTTGTGGACGAATCAATCAGGTATAAGATGATAGATCTCGGGTTTTAACGCAAAAGCCTTTCATCTATTTGGCTAAATAAATTTCTGGAATTATAGCTGATGTCAGTTCGTGATGAACACCCCATATATAATTCCTAACTGGGGAAAATTATGACAATTATTGCGAACTGGATAATAAAAGCACCAGTAACACTGGATGCAGTCAGGTACTACAATATATACGGATGTTTGGAGAGCGTACAGACTCCTACATAGTCTTGGTTATGTGCATCGTGTCGTTATCCACAAGTAGCATTTTGTGTACTTGACAACCGGAGTGCACACAAACAATATTGAAGCTATGTGTTCGAGGGTGAAAGAGTTTCGCGACCTTGTCATGGCTCCAGAGGTCGACTATTCTGTAGCCATATGAATGATTTCCTCTACTGCATGCATTACGATTTTAGAACCTCTGAACCTCTTTCTAACCTTGACAAGTTTTTGAACCACGTATAAGAAGTGTATCCACTTCTGAGACGATTATCTTGATATAATGTTTAGTTATATGTGTTAATAAATCCGGTATGTAAATCATCATGGAATCTGTCCTATTTAGTATACATCATTTAGATGTTTATAGTACATTCTAATATTCTTGAAGGAAGTGAACGTTAGATCTCGAATCCAGTTGTATTGACTAACACGTTACTTAATTCATATAGTAGTCTTGAACAATGACAGCCAAAAAATTACTATTCAGCTTTGTCGATAATACTTCAGTCTTCGAGATGAAACGTTTTGGATTAGATTCTCAGTGCTAACAATAAAAATAGGTGGGTACAGATATATTCAAATGCTGACTTATAAATAGGATTGAATAAGCTTCCTAGTTTCCGCTACTAAATTGTCAATAAAGTTAAATGATTCTGATGATGTTCTCTGAACTGGATGATTTGGTCGTGGAGCTTTCATCGTTCTTCTGAACGACATCATCATCATCAGCACAAATTTCAGGTAGAAGTGAAGTGTTTGAATTTCTCCACATATGGTTCATAACTTGTCCTGTAGACCTTGATGTTGATTGGTTCTTGTTGATCTGAAACCGATTATTGTTTACTTCTTTGTTTTGGTTGTATCTCCCATTGGTTTGAATTTTGATCCTATATTTGTCCATAATTTTCCTGATTGATTGATAAATTCGATCGATTTCAATGTGATTGTTGATTGCTCATTGACCTAAGTGCTAAGCTTCTACAAATTTCCTGATGCTTTTAGAATTCCCTCTATCCAAAATTTCCACATTTTTCCAGTCGAATGGGAGATATAAAAAAAGTAAACAATGACAGGTTAAAGGTTAACAATAACCAGTCAACATCTAGGTCTACAGGACAAGCTATGAACCATATATGGAGAAATTCGAACACTTCACTTCTACCGGAAGTCTGTGCTGATAATGTCGTTTAGAAGAACGATGAAAGCTCCACGACCAAACCATTCAGTTCAGAGAACAAAACTTCATCAAACATGTTTTTCCCATTGTGAATTTTATAAAAGAATTCATCCATAGTATATCAAGGTGTCTTTCATTTAGATTCTTTACAAGATAATAAATGGTTCATCAAACAACCTTATATTGTTTTAATTTTCTTTGTATATACCTCTGTAATGATTGTATCGAAACTTGCTAGGAAATCAGTTAATAGCACTCAAATCACTGATTGTAGATGGTTTTTTGACAGATAAATCAAGACAGTTACAGTGATTATCCGGATTCCTACAACTCATTTGTTTATTTGAACACACAGATATTAGTACAAGGGGGCACCAAATACATATGCGCCACATAAATCATTCGATTTGTGTGAGGGATGGGATACTGTCCGGGTGCCCAAACCGAAAAAGGTGGTTTTCTTAGAAAACCATACCTGGAACCTTCGACCTAAAGGCCTGATCCACAAGGTAGTGGAGCATCGTAAAGAGGTGCAGTCCCCTGTTAGCCGATGACCAACGATTAGTCCATACGCCAATTGTTCCCTTAGGGTACTGGAGCCTATGTGCACCATTGGTTTAGAATTAAGGTTTAACAACCCTCGTCTAGGTGGACCCTCCGTATCCACCAACCCGGTTAAAGTGCCGGACATTCGCTTTTCGTCCTCTCAATTTCGTAAACAGCACCTGTGGAGTGAGAAGGCAGTGAGCAGGACTTTCCTGGAAGAGGCTATATACGCGTGGCAACGTGAGAGCATTTCGAGAGGGAGGGCGGACTCTCCTCACTCTCGGCCGTACCAGGGCATTTGGGGGCTCCTGTAACCCAACCCTATATACATTTCATGACTTGTCTGAGATTCAAAAAAGAAGTCACTTCTGATTGGCTTTTTTCTCTTTGACATATATAACAACGAAACGTCACTTAAACTCATACTTTCTTGCACCACTTTACCAAACTTTCACGCCCGAAACCAAAAGTGAGGGTGTTTTTCACCAATTCAACGTCACGTAACCAGTAATTTACATTTTCGTGATTATAATTATTCACTATGCTGTTAACAACCACATTTGTACTTTGATAAATAAGCTGTGACATCAAGACTACCTTCTTGATTATGACTAGTTCATCATACTTTACATACCACTGATGTAGCTTGAACAAATAAATTATTTGCAGGTTTCAAGCAACTTCTTAAAAGACAACTTATATGTTCTGGAAAGAGTTTAGATAATCACTACTAGTGCAATTCAGTGGACACTCTCCTTACTTTAAAATAAACAGTATTAGATGTTAGACTACCTCAAATTATCCTAATGTTAATTAAGAGATGAATTAATCACTAGTTATAGTTTACTAAAGTATGACTTTGAACCAAATATTTCTTCGCTTTACCTTCCAACTATTTTAGAATAATTCATAATATAGAGCTGGTAACTTCAAGAATCGAAGCACAGGTGTGGTATATGCTACCGATTAATGTTAGACCACCATTGAAAACCTGGAAGCACTGGACGGCCGTTTCGTCCTATTGTGGGCGTCTTCAGCAGTGCGCATCCACGATCCTCCTTGCTGGATTCGAACACAGGGCCTTCGGTCTCGCGTGCAAACGCTTAACCTACTCAAATTTTATCCTGCTTCACTACACAAGTTTACTTTCACCAAATCAATTGACCCTTATAATCAAATATCTGAATATCCATTTGATTCATTTACTAAATAACTGGAAAGGAAATAACATAAGACTTCAGGGACTGTATCTTCAAAGAACAAGTTTTACCCATTATATTTGATGTATCATAAAATCAAACTATAATTCTTTCAGTCTGTCTTAAAGTTATGAGTTGATTAATAGTGTCTATATGTGTTTGTGTGTGAACCCGGCTCATTGTTTAAGAAATATGGTATGCATATCAGTTTCACCGAAGTTATCAATCAATGTTATTATAATGTTAATTCAATTCTCAGAAGGGATTTGTGAAGATTTTGGAAATTTCACAAACTGATAGGTCCTGGGTTCGATTCTCGCGGGGTGCAGGATCGTGGATGCGCACTGCTGAGGAGTCGCATACTAGGACGAAACGGTCGTCCAGTGCTTCCAGGTTTTCCATGGTGGTCTAGCTTCAATTGACTCATAATTTCAATCTATTAATTCAATTGTTTAGATTAGTTCATATACTGTGTTAATGATGATCTATAGTTTTAATTAGCAAAGAAAAAGTATCCAGGAGTACTATTTTGTAAGTTTAAAACATTTAAAACCTCTTCTGGTTTCTATGATGACAAAAAAAGCTAAGTATTTACATATATTGGCAGATTTTTACAATCATTATATGATACTAAGCTAGACTACTGATGAATATGTGGAGGTACCAAATGGCTTTTTTGTCTTCAACAGTGCTTTTTCATGATCCTTCAGCCAGAAATCGAACTCACCACCTTTAGTTTCATGAGTGAACGCTTAATCTATAGAAAATCAAGTGATTCATCAAAGTTGGACATAAATATCATTAGATGCTCTCACAGTGACCTAAACGTTAGGCGTGCAAGGTCCTAAGTTTGATACTTATTAGTGGAGTCGTGAATCTCAAGTTCTGAGGAGTTGAATACTAAGACGAAATAGATATTTAATGGTCTCAGGTTTTGAAAAACTGTATGACTGAGATCATCTCGTGATTTGAACTATGAAAATGTTTTATTACTAATCTTATACACCCAGATTCCCTGATATGGCCAAGAGCTGTGAGAGTCCGCTCACTCTTAAAATTCTTTCACATGGCTACGTGTATACAGCCACTAGCAGGGAAGCCCTACTTGCTGCCTTCTCGCCGAAGGGGTATGTTCTATGAAATTGAGAGGACGAAAACGGATGTCAGACACTTTGATCGGTTCGGTGGACACGGAGGTTCCACCTAGAGGGGAATTGGTAGACCCTCATTCCAAACCAATGGTGTACATGAACTTCAAGATCCTGAGGGAACAAATGGCATCTGAACCAATTGTTGGTCATCGGCTACCATTGGACTTTATCTCCTGACGTCGCTCCACTGCCTTATGGACTAGATCTCTAGGTGAAAGGCTCGAAGAATGCTTCATTAGGAATACCACCTACTCCGGTATGGGCGCCCGGACAGTATCCCATTTCTCACACAAATCAAATCACTAGTGTGGTGGATATATATTGGGTGCCTCTTTCTCTCAATGTTTATATATTTGAATAAATATGAATAAATACAGTTTTGACCAGCGACATCTTAATAGATGTATGTTACATTCTGATTAATATTGACCGATTATATAAGTCGTTATTAACGATTTAATCAAACTTTCAAGTTAATGATTAGAAGCATAGATGAATAGTGGCTGGCAATTGAATCCAGGATGTGCGTTTCATCCTATTTGGGACTAGTCAGCTGGATATAACAATGAGAAGATACAAGTAAACAACACCAAGTGAATATAATGATTATAAATTTACTGATCGTGCAAATAATAAAATAAATTCTCTTATTTCATATCAATTTTAACTACTTAATTCTTAAACTGTGTTAATGTGGTCTTCTAATAAAACAACGTATCTAAGCGAACAATATTGTTTTCGATTAGATCCTCATCAGCCTTTACTCTAATGTACAATAATATTTCTAAGCATATACGAACTCGAATCTTGTGAGGTGAGATCGTAGATGCTGACTGATGAGGCGTCCCACCGTAGGACGAAACAGCCGTCCACTGCTTTCAGGTTTCCCATAGTGATCTAACTTCAATTGACTCATGATCTCAACCATTAAAATTACTATAATATCCACAAAAAACCTTTTCTGATGTGAATCAACACATGCTCACTAGTGACTGGCTTCAAGAGGTATTTTCTGGGGTTCTAGTGAGAAGCAGTAACCAGTGAACTTCAATCGGGTCTATTGTGAGATGCTAACTCACTGATAACAATGGTGGATATGTCGTTCAATTTCGTGGATAAGTTTAAGTTAGGAATTAACACCGCTGGATGCCGGTTCAGTGATCTACAGGTTAAGTGTTAGCACGCGAAACCGAAGACTCTGGGTTCGAGTCCCTTGGGTGGGATCGTAGATGCGCACTGCTGAAGAGTCCGGTACTGGGACAAAACGGCTGTCCAGTGCTTCCAGGATTCCAATGATGCTCCAACACTGATGAAAAACCGTTTGATCTTAGACCACCACTGAAAACCTAAAAGCACTGGACAGCCGCATTGTCCTATTTATGGGGACTGCTCATTATTACACATCCACGATCTCATTCGTGGGATTGGTTTCTAAGGCATTTGCTAGATTTAACCCAAATTCAATGACACTTGTTAAATGAATCATAATTTGAATATAATGTATATATATAACAACTTTCAATACTTTACTAACCGTTGATTGCATAATCATTGAAGGAATGATAATTGATCTAATTGAATGTGAACTATTATCAATTTGAATAGGTAGATTATGTACTGCTGGATAATTTTGTGAAAATTCAGTATAAAGTTTAATCTACAATAGAAATAAGAGAAAAAGAATATGAATAAAATAGAAAATTCATAAAGAAGAAAAAGAAGGAGAAGAAAAGAAGAAAGGAGGAAAAGAAAGAGAAAAGGAAAAAAGAAGGGAAGAAAGGGAAGGAGAAGAAAGAAAGAAGAAAAAGAAGAAAAGAAAAGAAGCGAAGAATGGCGAAGGAAGGAAGAGAAGGAAGAAAAAGAAGAAATGAAGAAAGAAGAAAGGAGGAAAAAGAAGAAAAGGGAGAAGAGAAAAAGAAAAGGAGAAAAAGAAGGAGAAGATAGGAAGAAAATGAAGAAAAAGAGAAAGAACAAGAAAAGAAGAAAAAGAAGAAAGGAAGAGGAGAAGAAAAAGAAGGAGAAGGAAGAAAGAGAAAGAAGAAAAGAAAAAGAAGGCAAAGAAAAACAAAAAGAAAACAAGAAAAAGAAAGAAATCAATAATTCATAAACTTACCGATGATCTACGTTGTTGCATAATTGAATTACTATTATCCATATTATTTGAGAATAGAATAAATTTGAAATAAACAATCACTATGTATCAATCAAATAACCCTTCAATAATAATAACAAGAAGAAAATGGATTAGAATCAATTGTATTAGAGGTAATGCAGTTACATCCCATTTATAATAGTGAATACATGAACATAACAACAACAACAACACACACATACACTCACCCGCACATGCACACACACATATATATGTATACACGTTAACAAACATACACAATAATTGATTTTGATTGCACACAATTACATCCAATGGTCTATTACATAATTGGAGTATTCAAATACAATGATTAACAAATAATCCTTTTTTTAGTTTTTTTTTAAAAAAAAAAACAAAAAAATACATGTCACCACAATATGATTGGTTCATTTTGTTACTATGTATGAATAACAAAAACAAAGATTGATTAGATTGTCATAATTTACATGATTGTTTTTTTTTTCTAGAATAGTATGGTAATGTAAGTAGTATATAAGTAGTAAGTTATGAACGTTTGTCTTCATTTCTATACATGAAAATAGAACAACACAAACAAACAAACAGACAAACAGTACAACTATGTATATTACGTGATGATGAGTATTGTGAATGTGTAATTATATATAATCATTAAATATGTCAATATTGATTGAAATGATTAGGTAGTTTTGAGAATTACTTATTAGAGAAGTTACTAAGTTAGATGATAGTCATTGAAAGTTTGAAAGAATTGGATGATTGTTTTATAGGTTGAAATCATAAGTCAGTTGAAGCTAGACCACCATTGAAAACCTGGAAGCACTGGACGGCCGTTTCGTCCTAGTATGGGACTCCTCGACAGTGCGCATCCACGATCCCGCACCCCACGAGATTCGGACCCAGGACCTAACAGTCTCGCGCCAGGCGTTTAACCAACTAGACCACTGAGCCGGCATCCAACCCCGTTAATGTCTAACTTCAACCAATCCACGAAGTTGCGCCACCGAACACCATTATCTTCAGTGAGCGGATATCTCATAACAGACCTGGTTGAACTCCACTGATGACGGCTTCTCACTAGAACTCCAGGAGGTTCTCCAGAAGTCAGTCACTAGTGAGCAGCTGATCGTTATCAGAATGAGTTTTGTGGAGATTTTAGTAAATCTCACAGGTTGAAATCATGAGTCAGTTGAAGCTAGACCACCGTTGAAAACCTGGAAGCACTGAACAGCCGTTTCGTCCTAGTATGGTTGAAGTTAGACATTAACACCGTTGGATACCGGCTCAAAGGTTTAATGGTTAAGTGCTCGCGCACGAAGCCAGTAGTTCCTGGGTTCGAATCCCGCGGGGGGCGGGTTCGTGGATGCGCACTGTCGAGGAGTCCCATACTAGGACGAAACGGCCGTCCAGTGCTTCCAGGTTTTCCATGGTGGTCTAGCTTCAACTGACTCATGATTTCAACCTATGAAATTTACTAAAATCTCCACAAAACTCATTCTGATTGTTTTATATTCTAATATGAAACTCATCAGAAGTAGGTATCCATGATCGTATAGATGAGATTTGAACCTAGAATCTTTGATTTCACGCGATGAATATTTGGGCAGTCATTCACGGATACTAACACCGTTGGATGCTGTTCTATACTAGAAAGAGATAGCCATCATGTGTATTCAGGTTTTCAATGGTGGTTTAGCTTACGTTGACTAATGAATTTCTGAAATCTCATTCTGAAAATATTTTAATTTAGTTTAAACATTCTTCATGCATAATTTTTGTATATACTACTTATGTCGACAGAATTAAGTAATATATGACACCAGTTAAAAGTGAAATGACTTCCAGTGGAAGATTGAATAGATCGTATTGAAGACAACAGGAATAAAGGAACTATTGACTTTGTAAGAGACAATCGTTTACTACAGTAGTACATCAATGTTTAGACAATTATAGGTGAACATTATTGAAGACTATCAAACTAGAACTTAATAATAATCCGGTATTGTTTGATTCTAAAAGACCTATTTGGATAATCTAGTTTCTGTTTGATTATCTTCTTCTTCTTCTTCTTCACATATATTTATATTCTTGTTAATTATTCTGTTTAACTATAATCTAATCATATGATGCCCCCAAATACCCTGGTATGGCCGAGAGTGGGGTGGGCCCGCCCTCCCTCTCGAAATGCTCTCACATGGCCACGCGTATAAAGCCTCTGCCAGGGAAGTTCTATTCACTGCCTTCTTGTGGCCACAATGTTGTTTATGAAATTGAGAGGACGAAAAGTGAATGTCTGGCGCATTAATCGGATCCCAAACCAATGGTGCACATGGGCTCCAGTATCCTGAAGGAGCGAATGGCGTATGAACCAGTCGTTGGTCACCGGCTTCCATGGGACTGCATCTCCTTACGATGCTTCATTGCCTTGTGGGTCAAAGCTTTAGGTCCAAGGCTTGAGGTGTGGCCCCCTAAGAAAACCACCTGTTTCGGTCTGGGCACCCAGACAGTATCCCATCCCTCACACAAATCGAATGATTTATGTAGAGCATATCTATTTGTTGCCTCCTTGTACCAATATCTATGTGTTTAAATGAATAATAAAAATAAACGATCATATCTGTTTAAATTTGATCAATTATATCTATACTGACATGTTTAATAGTATCCAAATGACTTGAATGTCATCTTTCTGAAGAGAGATAGAGAGAGGGAGGGAGACAGAGAGAAAAACAATCCTCTGATGTTCTTAGGATTTCTTCGGTGAAGAATTTCTTTCTTTGTTTTTTTAGTGTTTACGGTGTCAAATTCATGTCCATATGCTTTTTGTTGTTGCATACAACGACAAGATTTAATATTGTCTCAGTACAACTCCATCTTTGACTATATGCATATGTAAACAAATAGGGGCATTCAATTGGTTCAGTATAGTACCATTCAGTGTTTTAGATAAGATTGAATTCATTATTATTCAGACCGAAATAAAACGTAATGAAGTGGTTATGTTTGTATGTATGCAAATCCAATTTAACACCGCGTGTAGCTCTTCTAGAGTTACTACCGGTCCCGAGCCCGGATAAAGGAGGAGGGTTGGTCATGAGGTCAGCAACCACATCCCATAGAAAACTAACTCACTGAAAAAATGCTAACCAGTAAATACAATTTTGTTTAGTTTGAAAATCATTGTATCAGTTTCTTTTTAGATTCACTTCTTATAAATGTAGATGATGGGTTCTTTTTATTGAAGGAATTTATGAGACATTGAAGGCTATTTTGGAAATAAAACATTGAAGAAAATAATTCTTTTTAGTTTAATCAAGCGTGGCCCCCAAATGTCCTGATACGGTTGAAGATGGAGAGAGCCAGCCCTTCCTCTCGAGATGCCACAGCTATTGTCATGGAAGCCCTACTGACTGCCTTCTCGCACAACGAGTGTTGTTTACGAAAAAGGATCTTCCGGCACTTTAACCGGGTTAGTGGATATGGAGGATCCATCGAGGGGAGTTAAAATACCTTCATTTCAAACCAATAGTGCACATGGGCTCTACGATCCTGAAAGAACAAATGGTGTGTGAACCAATTATCGGTCACCAGCAACCATGGGGTTGCATCTTCAGATGTTGCTCAACTGTCTTGTGGATCAGACCTATAGGTCGAAGACTTCCGGCGTGGCCCCCTAAGAAAACCACCTGTTTCGGTCTGGGTGCTCCGACAGTATCCCAACCCTCACACAAATCGAATGATTCATGTAGCGCTTATCTATTTGGTGCTTCCTTGTACCAATGTTTATGTGTTAAAATAATAAATAAATAAATAAATCACAGCAAGGGTTGTGAATATCCAGAATGTGATGCAGAGACCGAATAACCGTCAGCCTTTTGTATTCATGAAATAAAAATATAAAGCATGTAGTCTCTTGTATTTTTTGGGTGACGATCTTGTGTTTAGATGAATGAGGTTGAACTGGATTTACAAAAGATACTCTGTTAACACTACTTTGGTGAAAACATGAAACGACTACATGGTAAGTGAATTACCTGATTTCTGAGAATCTTGGACATTACTTCTGACGATGAAAATAGAGCTGGCTGGTGCTTAGTGGTGAATTCCAAAGTGTGTCCTTGATCCTATTTGGGACCGATCGTTTGGTAGTACCTGCACCCTGGTGTTGATGCTCAAACCAAGACTCGGGATCAGAAAATATCGCTTTTACGCGTTATCCATTTAGCTACTAAGACCAGATGACCACTGGTTTGTACGGTGGAATGAATTTTAATTCATTTGAACTGAATATTTGAATCTTCCCATTAATATTTAGGTAAATCCAACCATGGAGTTCAAAGTAGCACATAATACTCTTCACAACCCTTATACTGATAATTATCATGTGCGTACTAGTGACTAGCTTCGAGAGGTAATTCTCGGAGTTCTAGTGAGAAACTGTGACCAGTGGAGCTAATCCGTGTCGAGTAGATACAGGTATCCATCTCAGTACAATGGAAGATGGTCGCGCAATTTAGTGGATTTGCTGATGTTAGACACTAACACCATTGGATGCCTGCTCAGTGGTCCAGTCGATTAAGCGTTCGCGCGCAAGACCGAAGGCCATGTTTTCAAATCCCGCAAAGGGAGCATGGATACACACTGCCACTAAGGAGTCTCACAATAAGACAAAACAGTCATCCAATGCTTCCAGGCATCTAACGGTGGTCTAACATCAATCGGTTCATGATCTCGATCAAAAAAAAATTCCATTGTTACGCATCAATCAACTCTACTTAAAATCATTATGGCATAGTGACAATATCGAATCATACTACTGCACATGATTAACATAAACTAAAAGCAATCAATCAATTGTAACATGTAACAACAATTAAAGCAAAGTGAATGAAGAATAGAAATGAAATAAAAGGAAACGATTAGGTCGATGAATTAGATTGATGTATTCTAAAGTTTACAAAATAAAGATTTTTATTGATTTCATTACTTGTAGTTTGGCATTAAAGTAACTCAAATGTAAAGGTTATTTTTTCTTCTTTTTTAGATTTTATAGTGTACTTGTTTTTATGTAAATATAAAATGCAAGTATTCAAACTTATATGAGGTAGTACTTACATTAGTTCGAGTTGTCATACCACATTAGCACATAGATACAATTGTCAATTCAAATCTCATAGTGGTAGAGGTAGCAAGAGTATAAGCAGTAATCGGAAAGATTAGGGTTTGGAGATGTTATTCAAGGAGTATAATACAGTGAAATATATTTGGAAAGAGAAAAAGAAAGGGATATGAAGAATTCAGAAGATTAGAAGTTGGGAGAACGCAAAGATTGGATGCACCTGCGCCATTACAAACGATTTTCAGCCATATCATTCAAGGTCTCTAACCATCGGTTGCTATTGTCTCGCAGATCCCAACCAGGTAGTCTACACCTATCAACATGGCTCAGTTCACTTGTCAATGGGTTTGTACCATGTTTTGGTCTAGCCACCCCTAGCTTTCTTCTAATCTACTTCTACACCATTAAAACATCACACGTCGGGGTAGTCGGTGGTTGGGTATATGTAACACATGGATAAAGATTCGGACTCAATAATCAATCATTTATTAGTTAAAAGACTTGATTTTTTTAAATTATTTAATTTGAACTGTGTTACATCATATGTGATCGAATAGTATCACTAACTTTCAAAGAAAATTTTCAGCTCAAAGAGATGAATACATGAAAGTGTACTTGATATTCATATTTGATAGTAGTGTGTTTTATCATATGCAGTACAAACAAGAACTTTTATTTATCAAATAACATATATCAGTTAGTCAGTCAGTCAGTAACAACATAGAACTTCGTACGTACGTACATTAGTTCGCGTTGTCATACTACATTGTCACAGAGATACAATTGTCGATTTAAATCCCATAGTGGTAGAGGTAGTAAATGTATAGGCAGTAATCTGAAAGATTAGGGATATGAAGAATTCAGAAGATTAGAATTTGGGAGAACACAAAGAGTGGATGCATATGTGCACAGCATTGCAAACGATTTTGAGCCATGTCATTCAGGGTCTTTAACCATCAGTTGCTATTGTCTCGTGAATCCCAACGAAGTAGTCTACACCTAACAACATGGCTCAATCTACTTGTTAGTGACTTCATGGATTTGTGCCATGAACTCTAAACAAACATGATCCTTTTTATTCTTTGTTTAAACATATACATCTCCATCGCTACTATTTTTTGTTTTTATTAAAAAATATAATCAATATTTTTACCTTTTTCTTATGACAATCACTAATCAATTAAACAATGGATTTTTTGAAACTAAATATTTATATGCAACTATAGAGAATAATAAATTCAATCGATATTGTTTGTTTGAATCTTCCCATTGTTGCTAAGATCTGCAATTGATCAATTTCTTATTGACATATGTACATATTGTGTGTATTGCCTCAATACAGCCTTAAGTCACAAGCATTATATACAAATATGGGTAGCAGCTAGGAGTGGAATCGAGGATGCGCGTTGGATATTCGGCATCTTGAGAAGACAGTTGTTTATAAATACTTGTACTATTTCGATCATGGTTGTAGTAGTTCTCCAAATTTCAGATCCATACAGTAAAACTAGATTGACGTCCGTATTGAACATTCTGAATTTCATATTGGTTGACAGTTGTTTTGAGTTCCATATAGTCTTCAACTGTAGAATACTATCTTTCATTTACCAGTCCTTACATTCACATCTCCATCGGATACTCATTGTTCATCGATTATCATGTCCAGGTTCGTGAAAGTTCCCATATCTTACACAGTTTCACCATCAAGTGTGATTGCTGATAGATATTCCAATTGAACACTTCAGTCGGTTCAATCACCTCTTCTAGTAATCCATAGGCTAAATAGACACAACAACTTGAACACCATAGAAAACGAGAGAGAAATATCGAAATAACACTCTACTCCAAGGTTCCGTTTATGTACAGAAAATTTATGGTATTTATAGCATTTCAGATGAGGTTGTATTTCTGGAAAGTTCTGAAACTCTACTAAACATGGTATTGTGATAGGTAATCATGCAATCAGGAATGTGACACGTGACTCTGCACATTTTTGGTAAACGTCCATTGAATACTGATTGAATAAATGTTTCCCAGCGTTTTCAACGCCCCTTTGATCATTTCTCGAGGAATATTTCAGATCTCCCAACAATTGGGTTGGCGTTTTTTGCATTGTATTTCAGAATCTTGATTTTCATTAATGTATGTCGAGGCCTACTGATATAGAGGTTGTTGCTACACCGTCATTTGTTAGTGTATTAGGATTACTGTTGGTTTGAAGCTCGAGTAAAGTAGGAGGGTTGAGCATGGTGTCAGCAACCACATCTCTTAGAAAACAACTTTGCTAAAAAATTACTTATCAGAATAAACAATTAATGCAGGCATGAGAATACTTGAGTTTGAATAAGTTAAGTTGATTCACACCAGTAACTAACTTATTTAACAGACAGACAATTTCACTTTCATCAGTACTATTTGCCTATATCCTTTCATACGTATATATTCCCATGCCTGTATTAAAGTGGTTGATTGATCAGATATTATAATCTATGCATATAGTTCTCTTACTCTCTTACATTTCAATTGCTTAAACCGCTTAATGGCTCATTCTATGCTGAATTACCTTGTATTCACCCTTACGTATTATCTTCTAAAGATTGTAGACCATTGGAAACTATCAGATCGACTGATATACGAGGTAAAGGAAATATCACGAAGATATTCTGCCAGAATTCTAGCAGTTTACTTCAATCTTAAAGTATTTGCTGATGATTTAGTTTAGAAAGACAATGAAAGCTTCGAGACTGAACTATTTCACTTACAGAATATACAGTACTTTGAAAAACTAGTACTCACCACAAGAACCAACAGCTGTATTTTCAATTACTTGTGTCATTATGTATAACTCTCAACCTAGAATAAAATATAAACAAAGATGAATAGTGGCTAACAGCAGCAGAATTCAAGACACGCGTTTCATCCTATTTGGAACTCGTCAAATGGATGTACCTGCATCTCAGAGAGTTGATATTCACTCTGGAACTTGAATCCAGTACCGTTCGTTTCAAACATCATCGTGTTATTCACTTAACTATTGAGTTCTGATAACCAATTGCTTGTACAGTCTAGATGAAATGCACATTAAACTGAATTCCACTGCTAGCCATCATCGATCGTTGCTTAGAATGCTTGTGATTTAAGTCTGAATCGAAGCAATCTCCACAGTATTCACATATATCAATACCAAACTGATCAATGACAGACCTTAGCAACAATTTAATTAATACTTTACTACTTAAATAATAGAAATCCAAAAAGAAACAAAGAACAGACAATTACATACAAATGAATCATACGAATATGTCGATAATCGATTATTCGATTAGTTTCTATAGTTATTTATTGATTTATATTTAGGCCTAGATATGAATGTATCTATGTATATACATGTGTAACTAAGTGGCTTGTGCTGTGCTATGCTGTGCTGTGTTGTGGTGTGTTGTGCCGTGCTATGCTGTGCTGTGCTCTGTCGTGCTATGCTGTGATATCGACCAGTTAATGATTTGTTTTTCTTTAAAGAGTTTTAAAAAAAGCCAAAACCTGATTGTAATGATATTTGATGTTTCATTAGAAAAATAGATGAAAATCTAAAGTTATAAAGTCAATTAGATCTATTCAATATATATTACAATATTTTATAGTTATGTTTATGAACAGTTGTCTATGCAAAATACTTCGGACACTATCAGTCAGTCAGTCAGTCAGTCAGCTACAACGTAGGACCAGGCACATATATGCATCGCTCCAAGTTTCCACACCTCATTAGCACTGAATTCATAGAGGTAGTTAATTCAATGGTGGTTATATATTAAAGAAAGATTGCATATAAGGATATAGTACAGGAAGAAAGAATTAGTTCGCAGAAAGAAAGATATGAAGTGATTTCAATCTCACAGTTTAAGGGAAGACAGAGAGTGTATACACCGACGCCATTCTGATCGATTCTGAGTCATGTCACCTAGAGTCTCCAACCATTGGTTACGATAGTCATGCGGACCCCAACCGAGTAGACTGCATCTAACAACATGGCTCAGACTAGAAGTCAGTGACTTTACGGACTGATGCCACGTTTTGGTTTGGCTGCCCCTAACTCTCTTCCAACCATCTCCAACACCGGTTAGCATTGCACTTCGTGGTAATCGGTGTTCAGGCATACGTAACACGTGGCCCAACCATCTCAGTCCATGAAGATTCATAACCTCATCAACTGATTTACCATCATTCCCTAGTACCCTGGCGTCCAACCTCACTATTACTTACCCGATGATCCGAGCAGATGCGAGCAATATTTCTAACGCATCTGTAGTCAAATACTAGTATAGTTTAGGAGTATCTTCTACTCTTAATGGCCATGTTTCGCTGCCGTAAATTAAAACAGAACGGACTGCCGCGCAGTATACTCGTCCTTTTATTGATAGACGTATATCTTGCCTTCGTCATAGGTGACGTAAGTTGGACACTATCAGTAACAATCTGAAATGGGAGAGAACAAACCAGAATCCAGTAGAAGAAGAAATCATGAAGAACTGCTGGAAGTGGATAGGACACATATTGAGGAAAGCACACAACTGCATCACAAAGCAAGTTCTTACTTGGAATCCTCAACACCAAAGGAGAAAAGGAAGACCAAAGAACAGATTACGCTGAGAAAAGGAGACAGATATGAGAAGAATGAACAAAAATTAGATAAAACTGAAAAGGAAAGTTCAGGACAGAGTGAGTTGGAGAATGCTCATCGGCGGCCTATGCTCCATTTTGAGTAACAGGCGTAAATAAGTAAGTAGGTATGATCTTGGAATATTGGTTTTTCACAATCATTCTATTTTATTTATTTAAACACATAGACATTGGTACAAGAAGGCACCAAATAGATATCCGCCACATAAATCATTTAATTTGTTTTAGGGATGGGATACTGCCCGCGTTCCCAGACCGAAGTAAGTGGATTTCTTGAAGTCCTGAAGTCTTCGACCTAATGGTCTGATCCACAAGGCATTGGAGCGACATCAGGGGACGTCATTTTTTCCCTCAGGATCGTGGAGCCCATGTACACTATTGGTGTTGAATCAGGGTTTTTCAACTCCCCTACGTGGATCCTCCATATCTACCAATCGGGTTAAAGCGCCAGAAATTCACTTTTCATCTTCTTAATTTCGTAAACAACACCCTCGCTGCGAGAAGGCAGTGAGTAGAACTTCTCTGTCACGCGTATTCATGTGAGAGCATTTCGAGAGAAATAGCTGACTCTCCCTACTCTCGGCCGTACCAGGGCATTTGGGGGCAATCATTCTATGCTAATTAGTCTATTTTTATTCAACATCTGATATCCGCAAACAGCTATAATTGATTTGTGCGTGCTTACCATGAAATTTGAATATAACGGGTAACCTTTCCAAAATCTGATTTGATCAACATTTAGGCTACAAATAATTAATACCTCACTCATATAACTATTTTTCTGTTTTGGGAACTAAACAAAATTCCAGACAGTTAAATCACATGAGTAAGAAGCAAGATCTAATGCAATGACTGAACTATAGGTCAAAGATTCAAGGAGAATCACTGTTGAATATGTAGACCAGTTGTTATGACATAGTAGAGATCCATTAGTATGGCACAAATTCTCCTTAATAAATGAAGAGAACCTTGGTTGAACTGATTCCATGCGGAGTGGTGCGGTTTTATAATGGCTTATTGGACAAACTATGTATATCTAGAAAACGTACATCTCTTTACAGACTCACAACAAAGTCACTCGTTAATTCTGTCAAGAGCGATGTTGATGACATAAGGTTACTTGCTGAAATAGAATACTGGGATTATTTTACAAGATTTCATATCATTTGAGACTGTCAGAATGTGACGAAGAACCATATAGCCTGAATAACATTCTTTGGAATAAAGTACAGGAAGTAATTGTTGAGGAGATAGAGAAAATTCCTCGAAAAAACGATCAAAGGGATCGTGAAAACGCTGGGAAACATTTATTCAGTCAGCATTCAATTGACGTTAACTATAAATATCTAGAAAATGAGGAGCCATATGTCACATTTTCGAGTGGATAATGATTTGTCTTGATACTATGTGTTAGTAGAGTTCCGGAACTTCCCAGAAGCCCAATGCCATCTGAAATGTTATAAATACCCTCAATTTTCTGTACATAAACGGAACCTTGGAGTAGAATGTTATTTCAATATTTCGCGCGTTTTCTTTGGTTTTCAAATTATTGTATATATTTAGACTTGTGGTTACTAGAAGAGCTTAGGAACCAGATTCAAATGTTCAGTCAGAAGATTTATCAGTAAGCACGTGATTGTAATTGTACTGACAGCATCAAACAGCAAATACTAGTCACCAAGTATAAACAAGGTGTTCTTATACTAGTACCTATGTGGTTATTCTACCACATACAGTCTGAAGTTGTTTTTCAATAGAATATGATCAATATTCCTAGAATGTTTATAATTTCTTATCAAATCACTATTCAATCTGTATTTTCAGACAGTTGAAAAAAGTCCCTGAAATTTACTGTAGTTTTTTAACTACTTGCAAGTAGCTTAATTAAATTATCAAAATTATTCGCGGATTATTATGCTCAGAGAGATGCTTTGTAGATATAATAATCTCAATAGTTGAGATCATGAGTCAATTGAAGCTAGAACATCATGAAAAACCTGGAAGGACTGAATGTGTGTTTCGTCCTATTGTGGAACTCCTTATCAGTGGGCATCCACGTCCCATACTACGACGAAACGGCCTTCCCCTACTTCAAGGTTTTCTATGTTTGTCTAGCTTCAATGAATTCATGGATTCAACTATTAAATTTGTTATTCTTCATATATATTGAAGCCAGTTAAAGATACCTCATTGTCAAATATATTATTATTTATCCAATATCATCTTGTATGTAGTTGTAGGAACGAATCAGTATAATATCTAGTGAATTCGTTTAATATACTTTAAACTTAATCTTCATTCCTTTATTCAAAGATAAGTGGAGTTAAGTGGTTAGATGAAAGTTTAAAAAATAGTGACGGTAGTGATACTCAAGATGAATTTTGTTCGTTTAAAACAAATAAACATTGATTGGTAACTATTTTAGCTGTATTAAGTGCCGTCATGGAATTTATTTATTTTAACACATAGATATTGGTAGAAGGAGGCACTAAATACATATGCGCCACACAGATCTCATTCGATATGTGTGAGGGCTGTGATACTGTCCGGGTGCCCAAACCGAAGCAGGTAGTTTTCTTAGAAGGCCACAACCGGAGCCCTCTAACTAAAGGTCTGATCCACAAGGCAGTGGAGCAACGTAAGGAGATGCAGTCCCACGGTTGTCGTCGACCAACTATTAGTTCATACGCCATTTGTTCCCTCAGGATACTGGAGTCCATGTGCATCATTTGTTTGAAATGAGGGTTTTTCGACTCCCCTAGGTGGACTTTCTATGTCCACCAACCCGGTTAAAGCGCCGGACATTCGCTTTTCGTCCCCTCAAGTTCGTAAACAACACTGTGGCCACGAGAAAGTAATGAGTTTGACTTTCCTGGCAGAGGCTATATACTCATGGCCATTTGAGAGCATTTGGAGGACTAGGCCCTATATACTAACAACGTACTCATTGAACTCCAACTTATCATCTAATATATTATCCGCGAAAAAATACTACAACTATTCTCTAATAGTAGGAATAAATAAATTTCCTACTTCTATTGAATAAAAAACAATCTTTTTTAGTTTTTGTCTTCCATCCGAAATCAATTGAGATATGCCAATCAATATTAGCATCGTACACAACATGGTTAGAGAGAAACCATACTTGATTTCAAATGGTTGGGAGCGCTTTTCAGAATGCTTTATTTAATCTATTATTCATCTAAATGGATATTCAAGGCATATATGTATTGTGAAGAGTCACTGAAAGGAAATACGAATTTTATGCCTTCTGTCAGCATAAGCACTAGTCTTGAATTATGTTTTTTTTAAACTATTAATTCACGTGAAATTGTAAGATACAGATATACCCAACTGACAAGTCTCAAATAGGATGAAATGCTTATCCTCAATTTCACTCCTAGTCACCATCCATTTTTGCTTGGAATGTTTGTGAATTAAGACAATGTCGAATCAATCCGTACACGATGCCCATATGCCAATAAAAGACTGATCAATTACAGTCCTAAACATCATCGGGAACATTCAGACAAACAATACAACTTTTCCCCATTGTACAAGCCTTCGACTTCCAGGACTCAATAGCTAAATGGATAACATTTCAAGCGTTTGAAGTGAACTGTACTGGGTCGAGGTCTAAGAGTTAACATCATCCATGGGATGCAGGTACATCCAGCTGACGAGCCCCATATAGGACGAAACATGTGTCTTGGATTGCACTGCTAGCCACCATCCATGTTTGCTTAGAATGCTTTTGATTTTTATACTAGTAATTCATCACTTCTTCAAAACGGTTTATAATAAAACGAACCAATTTTTAGGACAATTAAGCTATCATTATATTTAATTGTCTATATGAATAATATCATTTTATACCTAGTCCTTCATTGGATATTCATCACTCTGAAGTAAACAAATTCGAATCGTAAACCAATTTGACAACTGAATATATATATCAGACTAATTCATTATGTGGTGTGCACTACTGATATCGACAGATATGAGTAGTATGTATCATCAATCGAAAGTGAAATACCTGGCCACGGTATGTTAAGAAGATCGAAGAGAACGAGAACGAGAACAGAGAATGTTGCTGTGGAAGTGAAGGAACAACAATGTCTGAGATAATTGATGTATATTTTGCGAATAAAGTTCTCAGATTTTACAAAGACGTTCTGTAATACATTCGATTGTCCCCTGTTATGTCCCGACAAGAATAATGAATGGTAACTTTTGAGAGTCATCTTTGATGCTGAAGGTCGCAGACGAGATCCTGAAAACATCCGAGCTATAAAACTGATTCCGACTCCCACTAATATCTCTGAGCTACGATCATTCCTGGGATTATTTAGCTACTACTCAGCTTTTGTTCCGTCGATGCATGACATACGCGTCCCGCTAAATCATCTTCTGAATAAGAATACCAGCTGGAACTGGACAAAAGAATGTGAAGCTGCATTTTGCAGGCTGAAAACAATCAGAAGCTCTGAACTATGATTGACACACTACGATCCGTCCATGCCTATCATTGTCGCTGCAGACGCTTCAGCTTTTGGACTCGATGCTGTCATCTCACATCAGTTTCCGGTCGCAACAGAGCAAGCTATTATGCACACATCTCCCACATTAACTTCAGCGGAAAGAAAGTACAGTCAATTAGAGAAAGAGGCTCTCACCCTTGTGTTTGCGGTACGCTGTTTCCACAAATTCTTGTACGATCGATGATTTACTCTTCTCATTGATCACAAGCCTCTCCTCACAATTTTTGGTTCGAAATCTGGTGTTCCAGCTCATTCTACAAACCATCTCCAGCAATGGACTTTGATACTTTTGGGCTATAACATCCCCCCCCGCTTATGTACTTGTTCACTACTACAATTACACTTTTGACTAAATAACAATAATGTAACATTAAAATGAACTGACAATTAGTTCATTATAATGTTTTGTCCATGAAAATATAACATACTGATTACCATATTATTATCTTCTAAAAAGAATCTCTTCCTCTAGCCTGGTGATTCATATCATTACCAGATTACATAACTGTCTAATTTCATTCCATTAAGACACTTTATCTGAATTCCAGTTTGTTTGTTTGTTTGTTTTTCTTCTTATTCAATCTATGGAATTTATATTTCAATTAATCTTGAAACTACAAGTCAAATGACAGAAAGCGTACTTTTATGGAAAACATAGTTATTTAATAGTTGAATTCATGAATTAATTGAAGATAGATCACTATACAGTGATCTTGAGTGCTGTTAGAAGTATGAGGCCGGTTATCACTTCCTGGTTTCCCACACCGTGGAAGAGTCCTTCTGGAGCGAACTAAAGGGGAAATTGGATTACAGGTGTTCTTAGTGACCTGAAAGCGTAACCGCAGTGCCCAAGGGACAACTGCTTGAGGTCGGTCATACACGACATTTTTATGAGTAATTTTTGTGTTGACTCCGTACTTGTTGAAACCTTACCGCCACAGACGGATATCCGTGGGATAAGGCGGAGAGGTGTGTATTTTTAGGGTCAACCATTTCTAACCCCACCCCTCCTTGTGGGAAGGTAGCATCACTGTCATGCTGGTTGTCTGAAGGAAACACCTTACTGCTGTCACACCTCTGTACAGTCAGCAGTAAGACTTCGCCTTCGGACCTTGGGTTTGTTGTTTTTAGTCTTACCACTCTTCAACCAACTTACCTGTATGACGTGGTAGGACCTTGAGGAATGGTCGTTCCATCCAGTATAGCTCAGTTGCTTCATCACGATAGGCAAGCCTGACCACTACGTCAAGGTAGCAACAACGGTCGGGAGATCACAATGGAGAACTTGGAAACACTAGACGACTATTTCGTCCTAGTATGTGATTCCTTAGCAGTGCGCATTATATGCATATTCATATTCCTTTTAGTATAAGCTTTCATTTGACCTATTTGGCTATTATTATACTATTTACCATTATTAATTTACTGCCAACCTATTAGTTACAATATTTCATACTCAGAGTCACTTTTTTGACTTGAACTTGTACAAATGTTATTTCCTAATTTATAGGTTATGTAGTTTGATTTGTTTGTATCGTGGAGGCTGAGATTGATGTTATAGACTCAACATACAGGGTTCGTTGGTAAAAGAATCAATCGGAACTCTGGGCTTCTCGCAATAATGTATGCGTTATTAGTTGGGTTGTATAAGTTAATGTATCTAAAATAGAAATCGTATTTTATGATAATCATATAGTTAAGGACATAAGAATGTTGATTGTCAGGAATACAGAAAATTACTTATTATTATATGTTAGATGGATGGTGGTTGGCAGTGGAGTTCAAGATGCGGGTTTCGTCCTATTTGAGACTCATCAGCTGGATATGCCTGCATCCCACAGTTAGTGTTCACTCCAGGACTCGTTCGCTTCAAACTTTGCCGCGTTATCCATTTTGCTACTGAGTCCTGATAGCTTGTACAATGGGGATGAAACGCGCGTCCTGAATTTCACTACTAGCCACTAGCAATCTTTGCTTATAAAACTTGTGACTTAAGGCAATATCGTGGCAATCAGGACAGGATGCACATATGCCAACAAGAGACTGATCTACTGAAGTTCTAAATAAAAATGGGAAGATACAAGTAAAACAACACCAAGTGAATTTATTATACGTTAGATTCTTTTTCATATCAGATTTCAGCAATGACCCTTGTAGTAATCTGATTAGATATTGTCATTATTAGTTTGCTAATTTTTTTTGTGTCTCAAGTTAATCGGTTGTGATAAGATGTACATAAAGGTATTGAATACATATGGGCCATACAAGTCACTTGATTTGTATGTAGGCTGGGATATTTTCCGGGAGCCGAAGTCGAAGCAGGTGGTCATTTTAAGGAACCATATCCGGAGCCTTTGACCTAAAAGTCTGATCCACAAGACAATGCAGCAACATCAGGGGATACAGTCCCATAGTAGACGGTGACCAACTATAGGTTCATACGCCGTTTGCTCCTTCAAGATCATGAAGCCCATGTGCACCATTAGTTTGAAATGAGGGTTTTCCAACTCCCCTGAATCAATTGAAGCTAGACCATAATAGAAAACCTAGAAACACTGGATGACCGTTTCGTCCTCCTGTGAGACATAGATGCGCACTGATGAGGAGCTCCACAGCAGGACGAAACGGTCATCCAATGCATTCAAGTTTTTCATGGTGGTCTAGCATAAATTATATCATGATCTCAACTACTAAAATTACTTTTCTGTTAACATAAACAAAAGTACCTGTTTTTTGTTGTTGCTGTTGTTGTTGTTGTACAAAAGTGAACTTCTATGTTTTCTTTCTAAACATAACCAGAAAGAAAAACAACTGAATAAATGTTTATTTAACCTAAATGTTGCTTACCTTTGCACAAACAGTAACATACCCACTCATAAATATGTGTACATTTTTGTTTACATTAGACAAGAAGAACAAAATGGAATGGTAATTAGGAAATAACATTGTTATGTCCAGATATTCATATCATGTGTGCTTTTTGTTTATTTTTGTTGTTTTTCTAAACATTCATTTCAATAATTAGGATCATGAGTCAATTGAAGTTAGACCACCATGGAAAACTTGGAAGCATTGGATGGCCATTACGTCCTATTGTGAGACTTCTCAGTAGTGCGTAGCCACGATCTCACTTTGTGAGATTCCAACCCAGGACTTGTTGATCTCGCAAGCGAACGCTTAATCACTAGACCAATGAGCCGGCATCCAACCACGTTAATGTCTATCTTCACCTAATCCACGAAATTGAACGACTCATCCATCATTGTCATCAGTGAGTTACTATCTCACAACAGACCTGATTGAACTCCACTGGTTATTGCTTGTTACTAGAACTCTAGGAAATACCTGTTAATGCCAGTCACTGGTGAGCATATGCACTTCAAGAGATACTCCTGGAGTTCTAGTGAGAAGCCGTTACCAGTGGAGTTCAACCAGGTCTGTTGTGAGGTATCAGCTCACTGTAGACAATAGTATACAGTGGCGCAACTTCGTGGATTGGTTGAAGTTAAACATTAACACCATTGGATGCCGGCTCAGTGGTCTAGTTGGTAAAACGCCTGGCGCGAGACTGTTAGGTCCTGGGTCCGAATCTCACGGGGTGCGAGATCGTGGATGCGCACTGTCGAGGAGTCCCATACTGGGACGAAACCACCGTCGAACAGTGCCTCCAGGTTTTCCATGGTGGTCTAGCTTCAATTGACTCATGATTTCAATCTGTGAAATGCGCTGATTAATATCAAAAAGAGTTTCTTGTGGATATTATAGTAATTTCAATAGTTGAAATGATGAGTCATTTGAAGGTAGACCACCGTGGAAGACTCGAACGCACTGGACGGCCGTTTCGTCATATTGTGGGACTCCTCAACAGTGCTCATCCACGATCCATTGATTTAAATGTTCGTAACAATGAACGGATAAAGTGCTAGCGAAGTATTTCTAGACAATAGATGAATTGTAGTTAACAGTGGAATATTGTATGCTGAACATACAAGATGACTGAATAAATGTATTATCATTATTATTACTAATCAGGACATATCTTTCTTTCTATTTGGGACTTGTCAACAATATGCAACTGAATCTGTATTGATGTTTTGATAAATCTTCTAATTGAATGCTTGATTCGTTTTTCTAAGACCGAGTTGTATATACATATAATATCTGACCAATCAAGTATTTTAATACAGGCATACTAACTTATTTACGCCTGTTACTCTTCATGGAGAAGCATAGGCCACCTGCCAGCATTCTCCATCCAACTCTAAACTGGACAATCATTTGTAGTTCTTTCTATTTGCTATCAATTCTTCTCATGCCTGCTTCCAATTTTCACCTTAGTATGGTGTTTGGTCTCATTCTTTACACTTTCCTTTCAAGATTCCAGGTAAGCGCTAGCCACGTGATGCGATCTCGTGATTCCCGAAATGTATGTCCTATCTACTTCCAATGTCTTTTCCTAATTTCCTCTTTGGCTGGAAGTTGGTTTATTATCTCTTACTGTAGGTTGTTGCTGATGGTATCCGGCAGATGGACATTCAGTTTCTTGGGTAGACAATTGTTTATAAATACTTGTACTATTTCGATCATGGTTGTAGTAGTTCTCCAAATTTCAGCTCCATATAGTAGAATTGGATTGACATCCGTATTGAACATTCTGAATTTCATATTGGTTGACAGTTGTTTTGAGTTCCATATAGTCTTCAACTGTAGAATACTATCTTTCATTTACCAGTCCTTACATTCACATCTCCATCGGATACTCATTGTTCATCGATTATCATGTCCAGGTTCGTGAAAGTTCCCATATCTTACACAGTTTCACCATCAAGTGTGATTGCTGATAGATATTCCAATTGAACACTTCAGTCGGTTCAATCACCTCTTCTAGTAATCCATAGGCTAAATAGACACAACAACTTGAACACCATAGAAAACGAGAGAGAAATATCGAAATAACACTCTACTCCAAGGTTCTGTTTATGTACAGAAAATTTATGGTATTTATAGCATTTCAGATGAGGTTGTATTTCTGGAAAGTTCTGAAACTCTACTAAACATGGTATTGTGATAGGTAATCATGCAATCAGGAATGTGACACGTGACTCTGCACATTTTTGGTAAACGTCCATTGAATACTGATTGAATAAATGTTTCCCAGCGTTTTCAACGCCCCTTTGATCATTTCTCGAGGAATTTTTCAGATCTCCCAACAATTGGGTTGGCGTTTTTTGCATTGTATTTCAGGATCTTGCTTTTTACTAATGTATGTCGAGGCCTACTGATACAGAGGTTGTTGCTACGATGACTCTTCACATTCTAAATATTTCTGGTAATTGTCTATTGAATACTGATTGAATAGATGTTTCCCAGCTTTTTCAGGGTCCCTTCGGTCTTTTTTTAAGGAATTTTCTGGGTCTCCTCAACAATGCTCATATCGGGACTTGAACCGATTACCTTTCATTTCAGATTCCTAACGAGCTGTCTATTGATTTGTTCATTCTAGATAACTACTTACATATGTAACAGGTATGATTACTAGAAAGGATTTTAATTATCTTATTGTGTTGATAATTTTATTTGAATATCGATCCAATTGACAAGTTCTATTTAGATCGAAACGAACCATATGGATTCCACTTCTAGCTATATTCCATCTAATTTTTATAGGAACTTTGTCACAAAATGTCTAGATCAGGGTGATCCTCATAAGATCCGTATACACTAACTAGGACTGATCAAAATGTGTTCAAAATTATCGGCAATGAGATCATTTAAATCCTTTTTTACTAATGATATAAATACTAGTGAAGGTTTGTATTTTCCCGTTGTTTAATTGGTTTCAGTTGATATATGTGTTACCTCAATACAGTTATTATGACACAAGTCGACGTCGAATAGCTGGAATGTAGTTAGCAGTGAAACATAAGACTTGTGTTTCACCTTAACAGGACTCATCAACTGGATGTACCTGAACCTTGTAGTGACTATCTACACTGAGATGTAGGTACATCCAGTTGACAAGTCCTAGAAAGAGTGAAACGTAGATCCTATATTCCATTGCTAACTATTTTCTATCTATTCTATATTAAGTCATTTATTTAATATTGGATATAATCGAAGTAACGAAAGCGAAAGTAGTACTTGTA
This sequence comes from Schistosoma haematobium, assembly GCF_000699445.3. Taxonomy (NCBI): domain Eukaryota; kingdom Metazoa; phylum Platyhelminthes; class Trematoda; order Strigeidida; family Schistosomatidae; genus Schistosoma; species Schistosoma haematobium. The sequence continues at coordinate 44,921,457 of NC_067199.1, forward strand.
ATTAAGTAATTGAAAGTCAGTTGTATTCCACTATTACATCAACAAGTTAATTCTGTATAACTCAGTGATTGGGACATTGAGCTTTCAACTATATTGTTGCAGGTTTGAACCTTAACAGCCCTATTACCATCTGTACAACTGAATATCACAACCAATCTTCATACAAAAAGGGTAGTTATGAAGTAAATCAATAAATTTACATTTCTTTTTTATTGAGATTATGAACCGATTGAAGTTAGATCACCATGGAAAACCTGGAAGCACTGAACGGCCGTTTCGTCCTATTGTGGGACTCCTCAGCAATACCACTAGCAGGATCCCAACCCAGGGATTTCAGTCTCGCGCTCGAACGCTTAACCTACTGGACCACTGAGCCGGCATCCAATGGTGTTAATGCCTAACCTCAACCAATCCACCAAGATGCGCGACCATCTTTCATTGTACTGAGGTTATATGATATTATTTATTTATTATTAATAGTTGAATTCATAAGTCAATTAAAGTTTAACCATCATAGAAAACCTAGAACCACTAGACGACCATTTCGCCCTAATATGAGACACCTCAGCAGTATGTTCTGTTGAACATTTATCAAATCATATAGATTTTGTACCAGAATCATCGAACCAGTTTCCCAAGAGACAGAGAGAGAGAGAGAAAGGGAGAGAGAGTGTGTTTACAAGGTCAAAATACTTTGTTAATATACATTATCTAATCACAAGTTGAAACAGCATTACATTCACGTGACTGTCCGTATAAATTACTTCACATCTATGTGTATCCATGTAAAGTACACTGAAAATTACGTTTTCTTTTTTAAAGAAATGTCATAATGAAGGGAAAACCCTAGTAATTACATAATCGACTATTGTAATGATAATAATACTTACCTGGTTATTACGTCATAAGTATGTATTACAACGATTACTTTTATCATTACTATTTTTAATATAAAAGGGTAATAAATTCTGTCATATGTTTGTCATTGTTATTTCTTTCTGATTGATCATTCAAATTTATTACATCATAAGAATTAGTTAACTATAAAGTATAAGAGACAAGGTTATGTATGATCACAAGGATTCCCGTAGGCAGGAATTAATCTAACTTAAACTTAACTTGTTAGAAAATGCTATCATGTTTGTAGTAGCCTAATACTTACTTATATCCATCATAAATGTATACAGTAATGTTTAACCAGAACTCCGAGAATTTTCTCATGAAGCTAGTCACTAGTGGTAATTATCAGTATAGGGGTTGTGGAGATTGTTAAGTTTTGATTGAGATCATGAACCGATTGAAGTTAGACAACTATTGAAAACCTGGGAGCATTGGACAGCCGTTTCATCCTATTATGGGACTCCTCAGTGGCAGTGCGCATTCACGATTCCACGAGCGGGATCCGAACACAGGGACTTCGGTCTCGCGCGCTAACGCTTAACCGACTGGACCACTGAGCCGGCATCCAATGGTGTTAATGTATAATCTCAACCAATCCACGAAGTTGCGCGACCACCTTCCATTGTACTGAGGTAGACACCTGTTTCTACCCGACACGGATTAGCTCCACTGGTCACGGCTTCACACCAGAACTCTGAGAATTTTCTCATGAGGTTAAACATTACCACTATTGGATGCCGGCTCAGTGGTCAAGTATACAGTAATGTTTAACTGTTATATGAGTATATACTAGTCTATCCAATAAATATACTAACTGTTATAACTTATGACCTGTATGGCCTGTTAATGTAATACATGTAATGATACCGTCAATTAGAGAGTAGTGAATTATCGATCGGACTAATGATGCATAAAACTCATACGAGCAGTCTAGAGTACTGATCGGTCCTGCTTCCTTCTTAACCCCTGCCTGTTGAGTCCAGAACACCAATGTCAGCCTCTGCGATATGAATCATGGATTTCAAACATACTCGGTTTATATACAAACCAAACAGACCAAATCGTACCATAAAATAGAAAACAACATTTGTACATGAATTAGCCAAAAGTGGCTGTGAATGTGGGAGATTGTAATTGAAAGAGTTAAAATATAGCTTATAATGGGAGTAACATGAATATACATCATTTAGTTACTTGACAACTACACATTAAAAATATATGTGTAGTACTAGTACATAAACAGATCCCGATAGTTACCATCCTCTATCCTCATCGGGATATAACAAATAATGTAGTGAACGAGAACACAAGTAGGGACAATCGAATATACTTGAACATTAAATTACAGAACATTTTAGTAAAATCTGAGAACTATACAGTAAAGACTTCATTTGCAAAATATCAGTCAATCGTCTCAAAGTTCATTGTTCTTTCTTTTCCACAGCAATCATTCTTTGTTCTCTTTCGCTTTTCATCGATCTTCTTAACCTACAGTCGATAGGTATTTCACTTTAGGTTGATAATACGGACTACTTATATCTGTCAACATCAGTAGCATGCACTAAAATAATACCACTGTATGATAGTCAGTCAGTCAGCTACAACGTAGGACCAGGCACATATAAGTGCATCGATCCAAGTTGCCAGACCTCATTAGAACAGCAAAATGAACACGGAATTCACAGTAGTTAATTCAGTGGCGGTAATATATCAAATAAAGATTGCATATAAGGATATAGTACAGGAAGAAAGAATTAGTTCGCAGAAAGAAAGATATGAAGTGATTTTAATCTCACAGTTTAAGGGAAGACAGAGAGTGTATACACCTACGCCATTATTATCGATTCTGAGCCATGTCACTAAGAGTCTCCAACCATTGTTTACGATAGTCACGTGGACCCCAACCGAGTAGTCTGCATCTACCAACATGGCTCAGACTAGAATTTAGTAACTTTTAGGACTGATGCCACTTGTTGGTTTGACCGCCCCCTGTATTATTATAATGAAATCTCATTTAAACATTTACAATAAATGTAAATTGCAGATATCTATCTATCTACAGGCTACTTTTCATGAATATTTTAAATGTTATTAATCCGTCAAAATATGAACAAACAAGCCATATGATAACATATGAAACCAATGTCACTTATTGTTTCATTATAATCTGAACAGTATACTTCAGATGATATGGATTGCTTTATGATTACCATTTTGATGTACATCTTTTTACCACAATAAATGACCTTTAAAGTCATCAAAATGTAAAGTGAACATCATACAAAGTACATGTCTAACAATATTATACTTTGACTAGCCTGACAACAAGTGATCATATGATCCTATCTTTTCATAAACAACAACACAGATTTTATCCAGCCTTTGGCACTTTTTTTTTCTTTCTGTTTAGCTTTAAGACAAAAACAAGTATCAAGTGTTTTGTACAGATTTGAAGATGACTTATTTACTTCTTTATTTATGTCTGTTACCTTTCGTGAAGAAGCATAGGCCGCTTACCAGCATACTTTATCCAAATCTATACTGGACAATCCTTTTCAGTTGTGATTTATCCTTTCGATGTCCGTTTCCAATTTTTGACGCAATGTGATATTTGCTCTTTGTTGTGGATGCGCAGGAATAGACCAATAATTATCATGTTAAGTCCAATGCTGTCCTTGGACTTTAAATGGACATTCCCTATTGGTCGATATCTGTTCACTTGTTGAATATTGTACAAAATGTTGTTTTCTATTTTATGGTACGATGTGGTATGCTTGATTGGTATATAAACAAAGTATGTTTGAAATATGGTGATTCATATCTCCGAGGCTGTGACTTGTGTTCTGGACTCAACTGACTGGGCTAGACAGGGAAGCGAGACCAATAGAGACTCTAGGCCGTCCGTACGTGTTTACGTGTCATTGAATCGATCGGTAAATGCGCTGCTCTCTAATTTTCCAGTCAAGGACACAACAATTAGCACAGGGTAAAAATCGACTACAACTTAAAGTCATAACACTCTTCTTCTTTGTCGTTTCATTTCAGGATTCCAAATTACGGACTGCTTCATGATGTAGTTCGATGATTTTATTAATGTGTGTCCTATACACATCCAAAGTCTTTTCCTAATTTCCTCTTCTTCTGAAAGCTTGTTTGCCCTCTCCTACAGGAGACTGTTACTTATGGTATCCGCTCAACGAATATTAACTATCTTGAATAGACAGTTGTTTGTAAATACTTGTACACTTTTGATGATGGTTGTGGTAGTTCTTCATCTTCTAGCTCCATACAGTAGAACACACTTTTTGTTATTGATTGATAGTTGCTTTGAGTTCATCTAAATTATAAAGAGCAGAGAGAAATAATAATAAGGAAATTATTCAATGGGTTTACTATAAACATGTATCTGAAATATAATAACGATCTTGAACTAGTAATAATGGCGAGACTCTAATTTATGGACAACGACCTGTGAACGAATCTTAAGTGGACTTGAGAACTATTAGCTAATCAGCAAACAGTCAGTATAGAGTAAAAATATTTATACAAAACCAAGGTAATAAAGTGGATACACTTCTTATACGTGGTTCAAAAACTTGTAAAGGTTAAAAAGAGGTTCAGAGGTTCTAAAATCGTAATGCATGCAGTAGAGGAAATCATCCATACGACTACAGAATAGTCGGCCTCAGGAGCCATGACAAAGTCGCAAAACTCTTTCACCCTCGAACACATAGCTTCAATATTGTTTGTGTGCACTCCGGTTGTTGAGTGTACAAAATGCTGCTTGTGGATAACGACACGATGCACATAACCAAGACTATGTAGGAATCTGTACGCTCTCCAAACATCCGTATATATTATAGTACCTGACTGCAGCCAGTGTTACTGGTGCTTTTATTATCCAGTTCGCAATAATTGTCATAATTTGCCTTAGTTAGGAATTATATATGGGGTTTTCATCACGAACTGACATCAGCTATAATGCCAGAAATTTATTTAGCCAAATGGATGAAAGGCTTTCGCGTTAAAACCCGAGATCTATCATCTTATACCTGATTGATTCGTCCACAAATGATAGTCTCGCCGTTTTATTTGTTCTAGCCTCTCAACTATCACGTTTTGCACAAAATTCTCTACTAACCTATCGTACGTTAGCATTGAGCACTGAAGTTGGCGCTGTGATCTTGAAATTTCTGTAATGCTTCTGTTTGGCTCGTCCATAAATTAGAGTCTCACCGTAATAACTGAACTTAAGTTCTTCTTCATTGTTCTAGAGTACTTACTGTTGGACCAAACTATCGAGCAATGAATTCTTTTCAGGTTCCACAATTACATATTCAAATTAATAGTCCAAAAAAATGGTTAAGTTTAAAGAATAATACCTTTAAACTACTTAGAGTGTAGTAAGACATAACCTGTCCAGTTGTCTTAGTCACTAACATTGATATAGTGTAATGAATGAAAAAAAAGTGTAGTCAATGGTCTAATGATTTAGTTTATTTCAATAGTTAAGATCATGAGTCAATTGAAACTAGACCATCATGACAAACCTGAAAGCATTGAACGGCCAATTTCGCTCAATTTCATGGATCAGTTGAAGTTAGACATTAACACCGTTGGATACTGGCCTAATGGTCTAGTGGTTAAGAGCTTTCATTATTGTATTTTGATATTCTTCTATATTTCTAAGCTTTCGTTCATTGTTATTCATCTTCTTATTCCAGATTTATCATGAATTATCTTTCTGTTACATTGTCTTGTATTACTTATGAGGCAAGATCATAACTTATGAGCCAACCAATTAGATTTAAGAGAACAGGTCTTGGATTTTAGCGCGAAATCTAAGTAAATACCATTTTAGCATTTTAGCTGATATCAGTTTTTGTTGAAAACCTTAACTATCAACTGTCAATAATAATCCTAATTCTTCACACTGGTTTATAAGCCTCATTTAACCGTAGTATGGAGATGAACATTCTCAAAGTCTTTTTAGCATTGCTCAAAAGTCGTTCATAAATTATAGTCTTACCATTTATGGCATAGTTATGTATACATTATAATTCTCTGAATTGTGTTGTTGTGTTGTTAAACATTTCAAGTAGTAGTTTTGAGTTATGATTAATTATAATAGAGAACTGACTTATATCTTCACCATGTGATTGAACGGTGGATTAGAATGAACTCGACGAGCAACAAGTGTTAACATCTTGGTTACAGTTCATTGATCGATATATTAGTTGGTGTTTAGATGGTTACCGGTCCTACTGGGAATACTAATCGACTGATCAGTAATCGAACAAGAGATATCATACAACTACTTCCTTGTCATTACGGTCTTATTAAAATTAACCCAATACAACCAGGGCTAAAGTCAGATTTTCTTCCTTTTGATATAACAATCAGTATCTTATCTAATTGCAATGTTTCTAAGATTTCTTTAACATACTTGGCATTTTCCTAGCTCATAATTTCGACATGGAGTTAAAAGTAAGAAGAATTAAGGATGTAAACTATGATGTCATTATTCTGAGTTCGAATAGATAGTAATCGATCTATTTTTGTCGATAGAGTTATGTAACTTAATCAATGTTTGATTGTGTTTGTAATGAAATCCAGAAAGCTCTTTCGGTCCTGTTTATAATCGTGCATATCAACGACGAGAAAATAACCAGTTCTTACTAATATGTTTACAACCTTCAGGCAAACTGGTGGCCGTATGGATCCACAGTAGTGCGTTGGCATTAAAGAGAAAAGAATTAGGTTCAGTTCTAGATGAGGGTACTTTTGTGATAACTAGTCTTATATAGGTCGAAGTGAAAGTTCTAGATTTCACTATTAATCACAATCCAACTTTGATGAAGTTATTGAACTCAATTCAAACTCAGGATAGTTTTTATAAGCAAAGATGGATAGTGGGTAGCAGGGGAATCCGGTTTAACGAGCGTTTCGTCCTATTTGTGACTCGTCAGCTGGATGTACCTGCGTCTCAGAGTTGATGTTCACTCTGGGACTCGAACCCAGTAACATTCGCTTCAAACACCATCGCGTTATCCACTCAGCTACTGAGTCCTGATAGCCACTTGCTTGTGCAATGGGGTGAATTTAAATTCACGTGGTATTGCTTTCCTAGCCACTATCCATCATTGCTTATAAAAGCTTGTGAATTAAGGCAATATCGAGGCAATCCTCACAGGATGCACATATGCCAATAACAGACTGATCAATTGCAGTCTTAAAACCTCAATGGGAAGATACAAGCAAAACAATACCAAGTGAATTCAGGATAGTTTTGATACAATTTATTTCCTTATCTGTTATGACCTTGCGTCTCCCAATTATTTTGTTTTTGCCAAAATCCCCGTCGCCAATTGTTATGACCTTGAAGTTGAGGGTTCAAAACTTTTCTCCACCCCGTCGCCAATTGTTATGACCTTGGATGTCTGACTTTTCGATCACACGACTTATCTACCAATCCGAATACGACTTATACGAATCTTCACACTAGGCCAACCAATGACGTTCAACCGGTGTGGGCAGTTTAGCGTCCTTATTGGTCCTATGTCCTACGAGCCCTTCCACTTGAGTCCAGAACACAATACCAGCTTCCGAATCAGAGCAGATCGTTTATTTCAGGCATACTTGGTTTATATATCAATCATACAGACCGCAACGTACCATAAAATAGGAAATAATATTTGTACACAAATAAGCCAAAAAGTGGCTGTGAATGAAGGAGGCAGTAGTTAATAAACTGAACATAACTTAAGGACCGTAAATCGTACAATAATAAATTATAGGTCAAAATAAAGCTTATCATAAAAGGAATATAAATATCCATAGTGTAATTGTTGCGTAGTTATACAATAAGAATATTTATAGAATATTAGTCCATGAATAGTCCTTGGAAGTTACCTGTAATTTAATCTCCACTCGGATATAACACCTCCCTTTTTTTTGTTTTTTTGAAAATTCCAACTTTAGATTCTGATTATAAAAAAAAAAGAATCATATGTGACTTTAAATTCCTCAACATTCTCCTCCTCCTCGAAATAATGTTGGGTCCTTATGGCTCCAAAATACAACTAGTAGGACTTTATTTAAACCATGTTTCTCGTATTGACTGGAGAAGCCACTAAAAATGACTAGATGATGATGAACGACCTTTGACCTGAGTTCATTATTTTCAAATTCATTATGAATCTCGTTAGCAGATAACGAGTCATTAAGAAAGTCAACGTCCAACAGAATTAAATTAGATTTTTGGCCATCATTCGACTCAGCTGACATATTTCCCTCATTGTTATAAGAAGTTTCATCAAAATCATATGCATTATTCTGAGAATCAATATCTGGCACACTGTCATTAGAAATGGGATAAGTTGACTCAATATAAAATTCTGTCTTCCGATGATTTTGAGTAACATCTGGTACAATTTGGTTCATCGTGTTGCTCCAGTTATTTTCTGAATACGAGTCACCATAGCTTTCTCGACTAATAGCACGTGGACCACAATTTTGTTCGAGCTGACGTTTATTTTCGCAGCTAGACAGTACCAGTAGTGTTTCATTTGATTCTGGACTCTGGGCATCATCTACAGGATCTGGCTCCTGATCATCTGGTATTGTCACAACTTCATGTGCATTTAGCACAATATTTTCTTGCTCTGAGCTGGACACGTTACCAATATTACGTTTTCCTTCTGGTATAGAGGGATTTGAATCCTGCACAGGATATGCTTCTGAAATGTCCATTACTGCACCATTATCTGCATGATATATAGATTTCTTATTTTCTGCTTGAATGCAAAGTCTGCCCAAAACTGTTACAAATAGCTGTTGTTGCAAGGCCAACATCTTCTGCTGGTGCTGTAATATTAACCGCAACTGTTCGAAAGAAATCGACATTTTTTTTTGCCAATAATATTAGCTCCAAAAATCACCGGCAATTATTACAGCTAATTTATTTCCAAAATCTGAGTCACCACTTGTCGTATTATTATTTTTTTTCGTTGTTGCCAAAATCCCCGTCGCCAATCGTTATGACCTTGAAGTTGAGGGTTCAAAACTTTTCTCCACCCCGTCGCCAATTGTTATGACCTTGGATGTCTGACTTTTCGATCACACGACTTATCTACCAATCCGAATACGACTTATACGAATCTTCACACTAGGCCAACCAATGACGTTCAACCGGTGTGGGCAGTTTAGCGTCCTTATTGGTCCTATGTCCTACGAGCCCTTCCACTTGAGTCCAGAACACAATACCAGCTTCCGAATCAGAGCAGATCGTTTATTTCAGGCATACTTGGTTTATATATCAATCATACAGACCGCAACGTACCATAAAATAGGAAATAATATTTGTACACAAATAAGCCAAAAAGTGGCTGTGAATGAAGGAGGCAGTAGTTAATAAACTGAACATAACTTAAGGACCGTAAATCGTACAATAATAAATTATAGGTCAAAATAAAGCTTATCATAAAAGGAATATAAATATCCATAGTGTAATTGTTGCGTAGTTATACAATAAGAATATTTATAGAATATTAGTCCATGAATAGTCCTTGGAAGTTACCTGTAATTTAATCTCCACTCGGATATAACATTATCACTTTTTGTTTCTAATCACCATTTGTATCGTGATTAACTAAACTACGAAACTGTGAATTGAGAGAACCTCAATTCAAAAATAATTCCTAGAAATATCCAATTCAGATCAAACTTTAAATCAATGTAAACCTAAGTTACAAAGAAGAATTCAATCGGATACATTGTCAGAGATTAACCAGAAATAAAAATCAAAAGGAATGCAGTACAAAAAAAACCCAGAAAGACAACCAATCAAAGATAATGGACTCATAGAACTCATGTGAAATAACTGGATAGGTAATCTGTTACATTAAGTAAAGTCGCTGATGATATTGTCCAAGATGATGATGAAAGCTACTCAATGAAGTTATACAGCTCAGAGAGTATAATACCACTAACTTGGAATCTTGAAGGGAAATGAAATAGAAGGAAGGCCAAAGAATATACAACACTGAGAATTGGAAGCAGACATGAAAACTACGAATAATAACTGGAAAGGATGATCCGGGACAGAGTTGGATGAACAATATTGATGGGTGGCCCATGCTCCACCACGAAGATTAACAGGTGTAAGTAAGTAGTATAAAGAAGATCCAACTCATTACCTTCAGGATTCCATTGTGTTTCACCTGTACGCAAAATCTGACTCATACATCCGCGTCATGCCTCCTGGATAATGAGACGAATGACTCATGAACTAATGTCAGCGGTAACCCGACTGGTAGAGATCGTGTTAATCACCCATTCTTACTTATACCCACCGATCGATTATGAATCCCACATAGAAACATAGCACAATTAAAAGCAAAAGGATTATGATACTTTTATCTTCGACAGTTCTAAAGATCATACTCTCCACATTACTTTTTTATTTTATCATAAAAATATCCAAAATTACTGTCATTGTTCCCCCCTTCCTCATTTCCCTATTACCTATTTAAACGATCAATAAATCCTTTGTGCATCTTGAGATCACATGACTTCATTTGATTGGTTAAGCTGATATGTCTGTAAATAATATTGAATGAAGAACGAATAGTTATGTCGTTCACATTCCCCCATTTAAAATATTTTGAAAAAAAAATCAATAATTTAATTATGTCCATCTATATAAATACTTGAATGTTCATTAACGTTTAAACTTTTGATCTCTATCTATTCAATAATATAATGCATAGTTGTTTAACACTTGTAGATTATACATGGAAAGATAGTGAAGAAAGTGGTAGATCATCACCGAAATATACAAATAATAATAATGATCATATTTATCGTCTACGACGTACAGCTAAATCATTAGATGGTGATACAACAATGAATTCATCATTAAATCAAAATAATAATAATAATAATAATAATACAATACAATTAAGTGGAACAAATAGACATTTAAATGATAGAATAAATCATTCATTTATACAAATGACAAATAGGAATTCAACACATCATCATCATCATCATCATCATAGTTCTATGCTTTTATTGAATAATAGACGATTACCAATTTATGCTACAACTAAACAATTACTTAAAAGACCAGATCGTATATGGGTACCAGTAGGACATTGTCGTTATTTATTAGAAAGAGATTTACATACAGGTGAAATACAATGGAATCCTGAAGGTAATGAAATTATTTGTACTCCTAGGTAAGTTTTGAAATCTATTAACTAGTTTTATGAATTTGTTTAAATATTATCTGATCATTTGAATGTAAAATGGTTAACATTTACACCTTCTAAGTGCAAAAGACTTTTACATGACTGATAAGACACTGATCTTGCACTAACCCTGGATAGTGAGCAGATAGAAGTAGTCGAGAAGTTCATGTATATTGGTAGCTGTATAAGTGTTGGTGGTGGCATGAGTGATGAGATCAATTCACGTATAGTGTATTCGTGATGTTAGTCTGGCTGTAAAAGATCGTCTGTGAGAGCAGTTCTGCTCTATACTCGTGAAACCTGGCTTTTCCGAGTTGAGGATGTTAGACGACTCTCTGTGTTTGATTATCGTTGTCTTTGAAGGATTGCTGACATCCAGTGGCAACACCATGTTAGTAATGCAGAGGTTCGGAATCGTGTGTTTGGGTACAGTGACGATAATTCAATTAATGTTACTATCTTGAGACATCGACTTCGGTGGCTTGGACATGTTCTACGAATGTCGTCCCTGAAAATTCCGCATCGTGCATTATTAGCCGACTCTGGGATTGGTTGGAAAAAGCGGAGAGGTGGTCAGTGTATGACATGGTGTTGCGGTATGAAAGATAACTGTACAGGACTGGTTTCTGTTCTTCCTACACGACTCCCTGGTTGGGATCCTAGAGGTGGTGCAACACAGTGATTAGAGACGTTATCAGATATAGCTCAGAATAGAAGTCAGTGGCGATCCTGGTGTAACTATCTTTTACTTTCTTTATAAAAAAGACGTAACTTCTTTAAGTGGAAGAATTCTCTGTGGCTGTACTGTAATGTCTCTCCCATTATTGTTATTTCACTACCATACACTAATTCCTGTTCATTATTGTACTTTTTTCTTATACGCACCTTACATTCTAGTGACTTTTATTAAATTGTTCATGTCCCAATTCTTATGTTTTATTGTCCAATGGGTTTAGACTTTCCTGCTACTTGTATTCAAGATTGAATTGTTTAGGCTCCGTCAGAATATAAATCTTCTTGAATGGAAATATCGAGATTGTCTGTTACAAAATATGTAGAATAAGTATACTGAATACAAAACACAAGTCTTGTCTCATTTAAACCTTATCATCTGAATAGACTTGTGTTCACATATTGGCTTCCTTATTGAAACTATCCAAATACCAGACTTTCTATAGGTTATTAGTTCAATATTTACAGTACTTCTGTGGTTCTCCGACTTAAATCGGTTGGTACTGAGTTCGAGCTTTGGGTGGGACAGGATCAATACATGCTAGGTTTCATCCATAATAGCTATCCAAGTAGGAAATCACAGTTTTTGGTTATTTTCGTAAAGTGAATGAGTTATCAATATGACATAGATGAAGTAAAAGCTCTTGGTATTTAGAATATATTTTTGGACAAGATATTTAAGTGAAATAATTAGTCAAAAGTCAGAAGGTAAACTTACTTGAGCCTTGATCAATTGATCATATCAACAGATGATTCAAAGCTGTATTCAGGTATTGTGTTAGATATTCCATGCTGGACGTCAACTAACCGTTTAGAGACATGACAATACATGGATATATATGGGAAAAAATATTAAACGCTAAAATGTTTGCTACTAAAGATCAATCATCTAATCATGAGATTGTATTTGTCATAGTAGCATCATGATTTATTTGTAACTCTTAGCAATTAATAAGTTCATGAGATCTGTCTTAAGCCATAAATTAAACATGAGAGCATATTGATACTACCTACTGGAACAAATTGAGAGAAGTGCGACGATATTCAAACATGGCCACGCGTATACAGCCTCTGCCAGGGAAGTCCTACTCACTGCCTTCACGTGGCGGGGGTGTTGGTTACGAAAATGGGAGGACGAGAAGCGAATGTCTGGCGCTTTAACCGGATCCCAAACCAATGGTGCACATGGGCTGGCTCCAGTATCCTGCGGGAACAAATGGCGTATGAACCAATTATTGGTCACCGACTGTCATGGGACTGCATCTCCTCACGATGCTCCACTGCCTTGTGGGTCAGACCTTAAGGTCAAAGGCTCAGGGTGTGCCCCCCTAAGAAAACCACTTGTTTCGGTCTGGGCACCCGGGCAGTATCATAGCCCACACACAAATATAATGATAATGAAAATGTGTGGCGCATACATATTCGGTGCCCTCTTGTACCAATATTTATCTGTTCAAATAAATAATAAATATTCAAACATCCAAAATAATGTTTGAAGATTACGTATATTCATCAGTGAGAAAATATAAGAAATTTATAGGTTTAATTTATTTGTAAGGGTTTCTTGAATCATTTCTTTTTTGACCCTTGAATAAGACCAAGGACTTAATTCCTTAATATTAACAATAAGAAGATTCAAACAGCTCTTATAGACGAAGAAAAACTTAACCCGTCGCAAAAACGTGTGACTATTTGGATTTAGTTAATCAAGTGGATAAAATGTTGAACGTTTGAAGCGAAATGTACTGGATTAAACATTGAAATATATTTAACTAATAGTCCAAAACAGGATGAAACGCACTTCCTGTATTTCCTTGTTATTCACTATCCAACACTGTTCAGATTTTCGGATTTGCTCAATTTTAATTTAATTTAAATCAGGAGTTTTGTGGAGATTTTAGTAATTTCAATAGTTTAGTTACTATCTCACAACTGACCTGGTTGAACTCACTGATGACGATGGTGGATGTGTCGCTCAATTTTGTGGATTAGTTGAAGTTAGACATTAACACCGTTGGATACCGGCTCAGTTGTCTAGTGGTAAAGGAATCGCGTGCGAGACTGATCGATCCTGGGTTTGAATCACGCGAGACGGGGTCGTGGATGCACACTGCCACTGAGGAGTCCCACAATAGGACGAAATGGCCGTTAAACGGTGCTTCCAGGTTTTCCATGGTGGTCTAGCTTCAAATGGCTCATGATCTAAACTATTAATTTTAATTATCAACGAATATCATTCAAGGAATTATTCAAAAATTGGAAAGAAATGAGTCTAGATTTCCAGCTAGTTAATGTCCTTTACCAGCAAGCTTTATGATCAATCTTAAGGAAATTATTAAAATATTCTCAATGAGATTTAGACCTCCGTCATCCACTGTTAAGAGGTATTACCACTGTGTTAGAAAAAAAAAGCTACTAATTCATCTATTTTCTATTAAAGTTACGCTTATTTATTTATTTTTCATATAGAAGTTTGGCAGAAATTTGTATGGCACGTTTAATTCGTGATTGGCCATGTATGCTACCTACTCGACGTTCATCATTACGTAATATAGTTAGTTACTTATTTAGTTCTCGTGATCTACAATCAAATCCTACACAGAATTTTCCTACTTCATCGACTACATCAACAGAAACATCAACTTCAGAACCAAGACTATCAGCAAGTGTATCATCACGTGAACCTCGATGTAAAACTGATCGTTGTAAATCTCAAAATAGAAAACCTAAACAAAAACATTCATTAAATAATAATCATGATAATGATGATTATGCTGGTGATAATAATAATAATAAGGATATACATAAAACTAATAATCATTGTACAAATACACCTCCATTAACATGTCATGATCTACCAGTTACTGTATTAATTAATTTATTATCTGAAGCAATATTACAAAGAGATTGTTCAGCAATAACTGGTATCATAGCAAATTGGCCATGTGAACAATTAATTATAAAACAATTAATACCAAATGAAGAATATCCACTTAGTTTAAATTATATGACTAAACCAACATTTGTATTAGTAAGCCCTGAAAATGAATATGGTAATCGTAATACATTAGTTAAAGGACCAAGTTTATTAGATGGATTTATATTAGGCTTTTTAACAAGACAATCAGGTTGTAAATTAAAATCAGTTGATTTTACTGGATTTGAAGAAGGTAAGATAGAATTATTACATAATAATTATTTTATTGATTTATTATATTTATGAATTGAAAATCGATTGATACTATACTTTGATTTCAATTAAATTGGACAAATGATCGTGATTGATGGGTTCACCACTACATATTCACTATTCGTCAGGTTCTAGAACACAGGCATACTTATCGGCTGTCCACTTTCTCTATTTTTGTTTAACTTCATTATAGACCTACTGATGAAAATAACATTCTCGTCGACTGAATTCTCGGGTATTGATCTCCTTCCAGGAGGTCCACTTAGAATATGCAGATGACATAGTCCTGTTTGGTGAAGACGCTGATAAAATACAAAGTCTTCTGATAGCACTAAGCAACAATGCCAGAATGTTTGGAATGCGCTTCTCTCCCTCTAAATGCAAGTTGTTGCTTCAGAACTGATCTGCGTTAACACCTGAATTAAGGATAGGGAGTGAAGTAGTCGAACGCGTTGATAACTTCACTTGTCTTGGAAGTCTGATCAGCCCTAATGGGTTGGTATCTGACGAAATCTCAGTACGGATTCTAAAAGCTCGTTTGGCTTTTGCCAACGTACGTCACCTATGGCGAAGGCGAGATATCCGTCTATCAATAAAAGGACGAGTATACTGCGCGGCAGTCCGTTCTGTTTTAATTTACGGCAGCGAAACATGGCCATTAAGAGAAGAAGATATACGTAAACTATACTAGTATTTGACCACAGATGCCTTAGAAATATTGCTGGCGTCTGCTGGGATCATCGGGTAAGTAATAGTGAGGTTAGACACCAGGGTATTAGGGAATGATGGAGAATCAGTTGATGAGGTTATGAATCTTCATGGACTGAGATGGTTGGGCCACGTGTTACGTATGCCTGAACACCGATTACCACGAAGTGCAATGCTAACCGGTGTTGGAGATGGTTGGAAGAGAGTTAGGGGCAGCCAAACCAAAACGTGGCATCAGTCCGTAAAGTCACTGACTTCTAGTCTGAGCCATGTTGTTAGATGCAGTCTACTCGGTTGGGGTCCGCATGACTATCGTAACCAATGGTTGGAGACTCTAGGTGACATGACTCAGAATCGATCACAATGGCGTCGGTGTATACACTCTCTGTCTTCCCTTAAACTGTGAGATTGAAATCACTTCATATCTTTCTTTCTGCGAACTAATTCTTTCTTCCTGTACTATATCCTTATATGCAATCTTTCTTTAATATATAACCACCATCGAATTAACTACCTCTATGAATTCAGTGTTCATGTTGTTGTGCTAATGAGGTGTGGCAACTTGGACCGATGCATATATGTGCCTGGTCCTACGTTGTAGCTGACTGACTGACTGATGGGCTCACCACTTCAATAACCCCTGTATTTAACTTCAATTAGATTGTATTAATGATTATTGTTAAAATATACATATATCCTGACTATCCTCGTATAGAATGATCAGCTTAACTCACTTTATTCAATAACGGAATTAAAATAAGTCAAATATGAGAAAGCATCGTGAATACGTATATTTTGTACAATCATTGATTCAAGTAGACGATCAAAGGAATGAAACGATACACGGTGGAGAAGGCACGTAGTGAGCCAACTCCATTTAATCAAGCATTAATCAATATTTATAGTCAAACAAAAATAAGTTACAAACATTTGATGAATGAAATATGAGGTGAAACACATACGCTCATATAGAAACAGTCAAGGTTGGCAAGTGAATAATTAACATGGTCAAAATGTGACTCAAGATTAATGGATAAATTGACTTATCCAGAAGCTAGAATAAAGTATATGGGCTTAACATAGTAACCAACACTACACTATTTTAGATTAAGATAGTTATCCTTGAATTTGTAGAGCATCTGCTTTACAATATTCAATGTGTGTGCAATATCGGCAAGACTATCATTTATGGACTAACCAATCAAATTTAAGACAACAGGTCTTGGATTTTGGCGCGAAATTCACTTACCCATTCGTCCAAATAGCGTCTTGGCATTTTAGCTGATGTCAGTTTGTGATGAAAACCATAAATCTAAATCCTAACCCTTACCATCAGCTGTAAATCATTGCCTTTATTCTTCAAATTGCTTTATAACCTTCATTTAGCCCTATTAAGTAGGTAGACATTCCCATGGTCATTTTGGCGTCGCTCAAAGATCTGTCCATAAATTATAGTCTCACCGCAATATCTAACATTTTTCCGTTGATTTAGTAAAGGAAAGTTGTATACAAGAGTATAATTGTCATAGGATTTCATTTCCAACCATAATTTTCACTTCGTTGACTTTTTTCATTCAAACTGTTAGCATATAGAACAGAGATGTATTCATAGAAGACATATGTAGGTAGGTTTAGACAACTACAATGAAGTCTATAGTGACAATTAGACTTTTATCAGCAGTACAGGACAGAAATTGCATTGTAAAATGGATGGTTGTCCTCACACATCATTTTCTTTGTGTTAATTTGAAATTCTACCATTTTACCGCTAAAATTCTACATATAATGTATTCTTCATTTACACTAAGGTCAGATAAACACTTCCCACTGATTCATCACTGTTTCTACCTACGTTCATGGACATTGTCAATATATATTTATAAGGAATTATTGCTTGGTTAAATCAATTTTCATTTATCTCTCCTAGTAAATCCTTGTAGCAAAATTAGTCTTTTGCATTAGCCCGGAGTTAGAAAGAAGAATGGGGTTGTTGTATCAAGGATGCAAGATGGAATATATGATCCTAAGGTCTTGTTGTATGTAGTGATTTACTTTATTTGTCGACTTCTGTCACTTTATTATAAAACACGACCTATTGCAGATTTGCCTTATGTAAATGGGGAAACATTTACTTTGGGATATCAAACAAGGGGAAATGGTTCACAGAAGAATTCTATTTTACGATAAATTAATTCTCAAAGCTGTACAGTTGCAAATATATGCGTTTATTCTCTACAATGACATTAAATAGTATATTCAACATACAGTCTGTATTCATCAAAGATTGACTTCATTTAAAGTATTATCGAAAGCCACGGGCCAAGTGGTTCTAATTGTAAAGCATTCTCCATAGAACCATGGCCCTGGGTTCGAATCCCATACTGATAATACTAATTATTATTATTCAAAAAGCAGAAATGAATTCCCATGAAGAATTTCAACAAGAAAACAAAAATGAGTTATACAACCAAATGAAATGTAATCGAAAAGGATATGAAAATATAAGTAAGTCGGTTAAGGATCGAAGTTTAGTAAAGTAGGGAGGAGGAGAGTGCGATAACTTTCAAACTAGAGGTTGAAACTATAGGAGTTTGAGAGATTGAATAAGTTTTGGCTTCTTTGAGTGTAAGTATTATTTCGTTCAGAATTGCACATTTTTCTCGTTGAGTTCCAACCTGCATGAAATCCATGTATAATAATTTTTGGCAGTCATATCCAACCATCTAATATCAATCAAACTGTGCTGCAATTTTGAATTATTTAAATTAATAAACCTATTGAAACTTAGTCAATTGAATTCGATCTTCACTCAAGGACCAGAAAATTCGATATTGATTAAACAATCTACTTTGTACTCAGAATTTGTTATGTCTTATTCTACCATGAATTGAACTGAATTTGATGCCTTATAGATTTAATGAACTGGAATAATTTCCAGCTTGATGGTTATAACAAATATTAGGCCATAGATCCTTGTCTTATTTCATTGATTGTGTTTTCAGATAGTCATTAATCCTCATATAAATAAACATATTTCAAAACCATGTACACTGACATATCCAAGAATGATAGTTTAATGTTTGACTCCTGTTCCATCGTGAACTTGATGTCATCGAAAAAGTTGTTTATCAGATTGTAAGTGTTGTCCAGCCCATTCTTTTTGACGATGACGAATGTGCCGTCTACATAACGAATCTAAATTTTTGGCTTGATCACTGGTAGTATCGCGGCTTCTAGTCTTTGCATCACTGCCTCTGCGGTCAGTCTTGATATTGGTGATCTCATTGGTGTCCTTTTCGTTTGTTCGTAGATTTTGTTGTTGAATTGAAAATATGTTGTTAGGCATAAATCGATGAGTTCTAGTAGACTTTGAATTAGAAGCTTCGTGTATTTAGTGAGATTTGTGTCGTTGTTGAGCAGCAGGGATATAGTTTCTTTTGCTAATTTTGGTTCAGTTGAGGTGAATAGTGCTGTTACGGCGAATGAAATCCAATGGACCAGTACTCCCTCGATTCTACGGCAGACCCAAAATATACTGACATACTAACCGAATTTCACTAACTAATCAGTTACTTATTTTGTATAGGTAATAAGATTGATTACTACATGATATATAGTATAGGGTTAATGTTCATTCTAACCTGTTCTTTTCCCGTTAGAAAATGTTTAATACTGTTCAATATGAATATTATATCTTTATATTAAGCTGTTTTACAATTCATTTAAAAAATAGATTGTCGTGTAAGTATTGAATTATCTCGATTGCCTATTTTATGGATGAAACCAGAAAATCGTAATTCTGAAAGTGTACGTAGACATTTAATGGCTAGTTTACATATTGGTATACCAAGAAAACGTCTTGAAGCTTATTTTTCTAGAATATCTACTATTTATGCATTTCATGAAGCTGATATTGGACATGGGAAACAATTTGGTGAGTAATAAGTTATATAATTTTATTCTTTTTTTTAAACATTTAGCTAATAAGTGTGACTTTTGTAGAGTGAATACTTCACAGTGAACTGGTTAACTGATTGATTGACTTAAATATTGTGATAACGCATTACTTACTTACGCCTGTTACTCTCAACGGAGCATAGGCCGCCGACCAGCATTCTCCAACCCACCCTGTCCTGGGCCTTCCTTTCCAGTTCTATCCAATTTTTCTCATGTCTGTCTTCATTTCTCGACGTAATATGTTCTTTGTTCTTCCTCTCTTTTTTTTTGACTGTGAAGATTCCATATGAGGGATTGCCTTGTGATGCAGTTGGGTGATTTCCTCAACGTGTGTCCTATCCACTTCCAGCGCTTCTTCCTGATTTCTTCTTCCACGGGAGTCTGGTTTGTTCTCTCCCATAGTAGGTTGTTGCAGATAGTGTCTGGTCAACGGATCCGAAGTATTTTGCGTAGACAGTTGTTAATAAACTGTTATGACGTGGAAATATCCCAACATAAACACTTGTATCTTCTGGATGATGGCTTTCTTAATTCTCTAGGTTTCCGCCCCATACAGTAGAAGTCTCTTGACATTTGTATTGAAAATTTTGACTTTGGTGATCGTTGGTAGACAGTTGTTTTGAGTTAACTCATTAGAATAGTGAATTGTGAAAGTTAGCATGTAGGGTAAGTGTTGTAACGTGTGACTGCAGATTTGACGGCAGCGACTTATCGATCGGATCAATGACACGTAAAACACGTAAGGACGACCTAGAGTCCCGATTGGCCCTGCTTCCCTGTCTAGCCCAGTCAGTTGAGTTCAGAACGCAAGTCTCAGCCTCTGAGATATGAATCATTGTATTTCAAGCATACTCTGTTTATATACCAATCAACCCAACCACAGCGTACCAATAAAATAGAAAATAACATTTGTACAATAATTAGGCAGAAGTGGCTGTGAATGAGGGAGGTAGCGATTAACAGACAGGGAATAATTCATAAATGGTAAATCGTACAATAGTAGTTCATAGGTCAACATAAAGCTCATAATAAGAGGGGTATGAATATAAACAGTTTAGTTGCATAACAATTATACGATAAAAATATACTCATAATATTGGTCCATAAATGGATACCAAAAATTACCATTCATTATTCTTATCGAGACACAACAGTAAGAACGACGAAACAAACCCCCAAATTCAATTGTCTACTATGAAACTTCCTGCTAAAAGTATAGATAGTGAAATTGACAATGAATGTTCTAGATTTTGTGTTTATCTGCAATAAAATGTCAGCATATCAGTTCCTACACAATTTCGGATGCAATTTTAGATCATGTCAAGTGGTACAATTTAGAGAAGTGTATAGCTTTCTGTTGTTTGTCTTTAATCACTGAAACGTAAACAAAATGCTTCACCATAATACGTTTTTAGATTAGTTCCCAAATTAAATTAGCTTCAATTAACTTACGAATTCAATTATTAAATCAAGACTAAAGAGTTGAAAAATTGAGATCATATCCTAACAACTGATTGGTTGGTGTAAATATCTCATTCCTCTAAGAGATGGATTGTGACTGGAATAATTCAACTAGAATGTCTCTGACTGTGAAATTGGATTGTGTAATTTCAAATCCAACAACAGATATTAGTAACCTGAAACTTTACAAAACACCTAGTTGATGAATGTGAAAATAGGACTTTTGGTTAACTTCTCCCAACTATCTTAATATCGGGAATATGTGTTAATCATAAATTCCAACTTGTCTTACTCAGGAGATAATGATTTCCTATTGTAATCTTAGATAATCTAAAGTTATCCTCCCCATATATTAAAGGCTTAAATTTCAGTGAATAAGTTATTTGTGTGTGAGCTGTGATACTACCCGGGTGCACAGACCGAATCACGTGGTTTTCTTAAGGAGGCCACACTCCGAGCCTTCGATCTAAATGTCTAATCCACAAAGCAGTGGAGCAACGTAAGGAGATGCAGTCTCATTGTGTTGTCCAAAATAATGTGAGTCAGTTAAAGTATAATATCTAGTGTTGAGAGTTGACCCAATATTGGTGAGACATCCAGTCTTGAAATGGCAGTAGTGTCATTGATGGCACAAGTTCACTCGCGTTATTGTAACGTCAACCAACATCTAAAACCATTGTTTACGGTGATCTCAATAACTGTAACCAGTTAGTCTGGATCTCACAATGTGGCTTAGAATAACGGTCAACCCCATTCCTAGTTTTCCTCCAATCTTTGAAATATTAGGTGGTGGTCGGTTAAAGATAACGCATGTCTCAATAACCCTAGTCGATCAACATTGACAACCTCACCAATTGGTTTACCATATTTGCCTAGTACCCTACTTATAGTATCAAGATCTCTCATTTGGTCGTTTTGATTATACACGGATGACATTCCAGAGACAAATATTAGAAATCTTCAAATCCCTTCTTATTTCAAGGACTACATTTCACAATCACAAAGTAGAACATAGCAAACTGTTGAGTGATGTATACTCGTTTGGTGGTTAACGATGAACATGACACAGATAAGTACATTCATCTTATTCACTTACAGAGCTACTTTGTAGATTTTCTACACTTCAAGACTATAAAATGTTTTGCACTCACTGTAAAAATTGAAATTTGCAAATATAACACATCACCTTTAAAAAGTTGTTTTAATATATAAAGTAGAATAATCAATATTTAAAATGAGAGAGAGTATAAAGAAAGTGATTCTTTAACTAGTGACCAGTAGAGCTCATTTGTGTCAGGTAGAGACAGGTATCTACCTCAGTAAAATGGAATATGGTCGAGCAATTTCATGGATTAGTTGAAGTTAGACATTAACGCCGTTGAAAACTGGATCAGTGGCCTAGAGGTTAAGCGTTCACATGCGACAATGAAGTCCCTGGGTTCGAGTCCCGCCCGCGGGATCGTGGATGTGCACTGTTGAGGAGTCTCACACAATGGGACGAAACGGCCATCCAATGCTTCCAGGTTTTCAATGGTGGTCTAACATCAATCGGTTCATGATCTCAATCCAAAACATAATAATCTCCAAAACCCTATACTGACAAATTATATCTATACATGTACACATATATATATATATATATATATATATATTCGGAAACTCGGTAAGCAACTGAAATAATCGATTTTTTTCAATTACATTTGTTTACTATTTGTATAATATACCCAGATGTTTGCACTTTTTTTCCTCTTCACCTCATAAACTATGTTAATAATATTTTCATTGAAGTATATGATGCTACAATTTTGGGGAACAAAATACATTGATGCTTCTTACTGTTCTATAATTAATAAATAATAAAGAGTGTTCGCTGTATATTCATTGCATGTAAACACAATTATTAGTTAACAACAAAAAATAACACTAAGGAAAAATATGGTTATTCCAATTTTTGGACACGATTCAATTTACTACTATTAGTAGTAGTAGCATTGTGATTTTTGTTTTATAATTTGAATATACAGTACTATCATAACAAAATCGATATTGAACACAATCTAACCAATAAGATTTAAAGTCAATATCATCAACTGAAAGTTTCGTCTTTGATAAATTAGTCTTCATCACTGCAATTTTCTAACATCACATGATTTTAATTACATGATCTTCTAGTTTTATGATTATGATTATTATCAGCTTTATTCAATATCATATATTTTTGGTACAGTATAGAATTCTCAGCGTAAAGTATTTCAACAAGTTTCCGTTTCTTCTTGGTCGGTCCTGGCGATAAATATTGAGTGATCGCCAGTTAGATGTTAGCAGTCCAGTAAATGAACATCTGAATAATGTGCATTCTTTTCGCTGTATATTGCCAGCAACCACATTGTCTCTTATTGAGTTTTTTGTAACTTTGACAACGAAAGGTTGTACACTTTTCAGAAATGCGATTAATAGACATAATGATATATTAATACAAACAAAAATAGATAACTTGTTGAAATATCTAGATGGTAGGAACAGGTAGCCCAGATGCTCAAGCAGGCCGCCCTTGAACTGATATAACAGGGGGAATAAAAAATATTTTCACTTTTCCTCAGTGTGTTGCTATTACATGATAATAAGACTGGGGATGGCGATTATAATCATAATCAATAATAGAGAACCAAAGTATAGACTAGACAATATTTTATTTACTACAATAACAAGCAGTGAGTCCAATCTTGTTTGTTTTCACGTAACCCCGTTAAACTACCGATCAAGATTCCAGTTCGTATGTCATACATTTCACCACCGTATCTCTCATTTTTTACGATTCATCCTTGCGTGCATATTGTGATGAACTAAGACAAATATATGTATGAAAACAATATTGTTTTCGATTAAATGTCCTTGAGGCTTTACCGTAATATACAGTAGTACTTGTGTATTATTAAATGAACCCAGACACTATTGATCAATAATAACAGCGAAAAAGGATTACATGAGAAAATGACGTAATAAGTAAGTTAATCAAAGTTATACACCGATACCATTGGATGTCAGCTCAATGGGCTAGATGTTGAGAGTCCTTATGCGAAACCGAATGTCCCGGATTCGATTCTCGGACCCAAGGTTGTGGATACGGATGAAACAGTCATCCAGTGCTTCCAGGTTTCAATTGATGATTTGATTAAGATCAATTCGTGATTTTAACTAAGAATTAAAATTGATATTAAGATGACAGGCGTAGTAGTAATGACGAGGATAACCGATATGGCAAGTATTTTGTGAAAGACGAAAGGTGTTGGGGTGATCAAAAATATTCCTCGAAAAAATCCAGAGTAGCCCTGAAAACGCTGGGAGATATTGTAGGTTGATATATACATCATTGAATCCCGAATGAGTAGTTTAGAAGTTAAGCGTTTGATTGCGAGACCTGAGGTTGTGGGTCTGATTTTTGATTGGAAGGTCTTGGATGTAAGAAGTACTTGTCTACATATGTAATTCTATGCTAATCTCTAGGCTGTCGAACACTGAATCTTAATTTGGCCAAAGTCAGAACAAGTAATTTATTTGGCTTGATAAACTTTATCTGTTTCTAAAACGTGTCAAAACACCGTTAGTTTACCAAAAACAAAAGTTAATAGTCTATTAAATAGGGGAAAAGAGCAACATAAATAACGTGTCAAACAGTAATCAGAGGATAAAAAAACCAAGTCTTCAAAACCCAATATTATAAACAAAGACGGATGAACTAAAACTTCATATTGCTTATAGTACACATGAAACATTATGATTGGTGAATAAACAAGGTATAGTCAGAGAGAGTTAAGGTGGTGATGAGTGTTTAATGCTATGATTAGTGTATGTGCACTACTAAGTAGTCCCAAAGTAGGACAAAACGGCTGTTTAGTGCTCTCATGTTTTTCATAGTTGTCCAGCTTAGATCGGTTCTTGATGTCAATGAAATTTTACTTATCTCTATAATCCCACACAGATAATATTATTACTAATGACTTTTTGTTTTGTTCCTTTGTAGATACAGTTACCATTCATTTAGATTGTAACATGACAGTGGATGAAGTTGCTCTTGGTTTATCATTGCAAACATTAACACCATTTCGATTTTCATGTAATCGTTTATTATTACAACGATTACCGGAAATTAATTTTCCACCGTATAGTTTAATAAGATTATTTGATCCATTGGTAAGTTAATACATTGTACACTTATTTAGATACATCGTTTTGAATATAATTCTTTCTAAATTAAACATTCATGTATTGCTTTCACTGAACTAGATGGTTATAGCATCGTGATGTATTCATTATCATTCTTAATTTATTCTATGAAGACATTTGCATAATGTAGAGTTCGTTGAACGATTTGAATAATAATCCAAGCATGTTTGTTTCTTCGCCTTACCTTCCCTTTAAATGCGAAATGTTGTCTCTTTCATCGCCTAGACTTATCAGAGGAAGTGAAATGGTTGAGTACATTGATCTCTTTACTTATCTTGAAAAAAATAAGACATGAGTGCTCTGCATATTTCTGATCTTAGATGTTTTTAAATCACTATTCGCGTATGGTGAAATAATCAAGTGAGCGATGCTGAGGTTATACGTAGGGTGGTACTAGGCAACAATCGTAAACCAGTTGATGAGAATGTCAATCTTTATTGACCGAGTTTATTGATACTTATATTATGTACAACCAAATACCGTCTACCTTGATTCCTTTTGTTATATGGTGTAGGAGTTGGTTGGAAGAAAACTAGGAATGGGGAAAATAAAATGTAGTATCAGTGTTGAAGGTTATTTAGGCCATACTGATAGGTGCAGACCACATTATAAGAGTCCTGCCGATCATCTTGGTTAATGATTGGAGATGTTGGTTGAGATGTATCAGAATCGGTCCCAATATTTTAAGAACTTTCTTTTTATCTTCTAGATCTTGAGTTTCAGTATATTTTTTTCATACATGTATGTATGTATTATTCAAAAAGATGTATTGTTATAATGTACGATGTTGCAAACTGATACTAATACACAAAATCCCTATACAGAATGAGAAGACTGAGAGTGGGGAAGGAAGTTTATTGAGCGAATCTAATTACCATACATAAGCATTCACATATATATATGCCCTATCCCTTAGAAAATAATACTATTTCTTAGCCAATCACGTGCAGGTGTTATTGAGAGGAGTTTGATTAGTGCAGTGTGACCTTCTAATTCGGTCACTTCGGATTAGCTCATTGTTCATGCATCATAAATAAATTAAATATATGACTAACTTTTCCGAAAATCTTTTTCTTTTCACATACATCTAGTCAATTACACAATTCGAATTGGAAGATCCTACAATTGGAAGTAGTATAGCTGTTGTTCTACCATCTGCTGTTGGTTGGCTAATTAGTTTACGTAATTTGAGAGCATGTTCACTACCGTCCTGTATACCTCCACCTCCGGATGTTGTGCCGAATACACCGACCCCATCGACATTACCACCAACTATTGTAGTATCGAATACGGGCGGTTTACAATCAAACTCATCTCAACAATCAAATACTGTGTCATTGTCCTCTTCTTCTGGATCCTCCTCCTCATCGTCTTCTTCTTCTACTTCCAACACTAACAATGCAAGTGGTGCTAACAGTAGTAACATTAACAACACTAGTACTTCTTCTTCAATGTCTTCGACTACAATAACAAATAATACATTACAAAATTCTACTACACCAGCATTCACTTCAACAGTTGCTGCATGTCGACTATTAAACCGAGCACTTGTATCATTAAGATATTTACAAAGACTTGGACTAGCAAGATGTCATTTAACTGGACAATTAAAAACTTTACTTGGTGGTTTAAGTCAACCTTTGGAGTATTTAAATTTACAGGTATTTTAAAATACTGCTAATTCTTCCATCCTCATTTTGTACCTGAATAATTTAACTCTGAATACAGTACGATATAATTCAGCATTATTTATAAATCAACTGCTTAACTCTAAAGTGTAGTTTAGCTACAACCTTGTATGGTTCATATATCAATTCATCCTAATAACTGTTATTAGGTTAGCTCTTCAATGGTGTGAAAATTTTAGAAGACAAATATAAAGTAGTTAATTACACAGTACAGATCACTAGATGATGATCAAGGACATGAAGTGAATATGAATAGAAAATGTAAATCAATACAAACGAACAAATGAACAAGATTTTTAAGAAGCACATGTATATAAGCAAGTGAATAGGTTGTCAAGCTATTTAAGTAACTAACATTTAAGTTAATAAGAGGAATATATATGTATGCAGACTGTAACATGATTCATGTTCAATTAAGATATTTATTTATGACTATTAATGCAAATTGAAGTTGTTAGGTAAGGTATCATCTCCATCTCTTTTACAAGTTGATTATCTGGTTTATCATTCATGGGAAGTCTATGTCTCATCCTATATATTATAAGACACTATGAAATTTGGATTATCTAATGAGTATACACTGAATCGATGGTTCCATTGCAATCCATAATTGCAGTCGGATTGTACTTTTG
Organism: Schistosoma haematobium; assembly: GCF_000699445.3. NCBI lineage: Eukaryota > Metazoa > Platyhelminthes > Trematoda > Strigeidida > Schistosomatidae > Schistosoma > Schistosoma haematobium. Next base: position 44,949,202 of record NC_067199.1, read on the forward strand.
CCTACATGTGTCTTTAGGAATATACACCGCAAATCTATCAAATCAGTTTCTATGCAAAGTTATTAATCAAAATATAGAAATGTAATCTTGAAAAATTACATCTAAAATATAAATTAATACATTTAGTACAAAAACTGAATGTAGTTCAGTCAATTAAAAAGGAAGGATAATCAAACACATACATACTGAACAGTGATGAGAATGCAATCCTATATGTGGGACTCATCACATGAATGTACCTTCACATCCATGTTGTTCATATCGGGACTCAAACTTAGTACATTTCAGTTCAACACACTTATCCACTTAGCTACTGAGTCTAGGTGTCTATTAGCTTATGGAACGAGTGTGAACACCCAATACCCAGGGTCTAGGTAAACGTAGCTGATGAGTCTCATACAGTACGATACCTGAGTTCCATTTCTAGTCATTATCTAACTCTGATTAAAATGAATATTTCTTGTTAATATTTACTTGTTTCATCCCATCAATAAAGCAATATTCTTTTCAATGCATCGTTTAATGTGCCGTAATCTAGAATATTTATTTCATTTACCATACGATTATTGTATAGTTTGTTGTATAACAAGTAAGATTGATTTTCACTGGTTGAGGGGGAAAATGACATTTTACAATGTTAGAAAGTAGTCATTCTAATAACCTTGAAAATGGTAACAAATAGAGAAATAGGGTTTGTGAGGGAATATAAAATGACTAGTTTTGTGAATTATTGAAAATCTATCACAGTCTTCTTTGATTCAGGGAACATGTTCGTGAATTTGTAGCTCCTTTATGTTCAATGTGTGTGTGTGTGTGTGTGTGTGGTATCTAGCATTTTCGATCATTTCACCGTTTAATTAATCCATGAATATTGGATTGTAAGAGTATACTCTGAAGATCTCATTTCAATCTCCAACCTTCACTTTTTTTTCGTTGTTTTTCATCTACCAAGTAGGCGTTTACTACAGTGGAGTAGTTAAGGTCTACATCTAGGGAGCTGTAAATGAATAAAATTAAATCCCTAGTTAGTAATATACCCCCCCCTCTACCTAATAACTTAACGGGGAAAACGATGAAAGATGCTAGACATTGGATTTTTATTAAAAATTAAAAAAGGAGGATGAATAACCCCACACTTGTTTTTTTTTCTGTCGAATAGATATGTGCTATTCTAAACTATTTATTACTACATACCGTACAATGTAATACAAATGTGCGAGCCTTTTTATTTATATGCGACAACTTATGTTAGTTTTGTAACTGTCATTATCTCCAGTTAGTATATTATCGATGCTTTTTTTATTGGTTAGAAGGTATATTGAGTATGCATTGATGTTCTTGATTGTGTTAATCATTACTATTTTTGTACAGTTTTCATCTATTTGTTACAGCATCATGATTACCCTCGTATCTGACAATTAGGATTAGAATAGTTAGTAACACGAGTTTGATTCCGATCAAGATTCATCATTTCTCTCAGGACATGTAGATGATGACAAATGCTGTCTCTAGCACAAGACCTAGTTCTAAAACATCATAATAACTATCTCAAGTTATATAACATTCAAACGAGGTTCATCTGATCCCGAATAGCTTAGACTAATAGTTGGACATTAAAACTTAATTGTAAGTATATTCTATCACCATTAAGGACTAGATATATATTATATTAATTACTGCACAATGATTAATCTATGAAATAAAACAAATTCAGTCCATTTGTCAATTAGGATATCTTTGATTAGTTACTGTTTCACTCGAGGCTGGTTGCTAATTTGTAGTTTGATGTACGCTACTTATGTTTATCAACATAAGTAGTATGTAACACTAATCAGAAATGAGATGCCTGATAGCAGAAGGTTAGAAAGATCGAATCAACGAGAACAGTAATGTACACAGATAAGAATTGTAATAACAACAGAAATAAAGGAACTATTAATTTCGTAAGAGACAATTGATAAAAGATATGCAAATGAAGTATTTAATGTTTGATTTTCGTATTTTTACGAGGACAGTTTTTATTCACTTATAAATAAATTGCTTATCCCCACCTGAATTCTTGTTTACTATAGTAGTACATCAATATTTAGGCAATTATAGGTGAACACTATTTAAGACTATCAAACTAGAACTTATTAATAGTCCAGTGCTGCTCTATTCTAAAAGATCATTTATTTGATCCAGCTGTTAGAATACAGTGGTCTTGAGTGCTGTTAGAAGTATGAGGCCGGTTATCACTTCCTGGTTTCCCACACCGTGGAAGAGTCCTTCTGGAGCGAACTAAAGGGGAAATTGGATTACAGGTGTTCTTAGTGACCTGAAAGCGTAACCGCAGTGCCCAAGGGACAACTGCTTGAGGTCGGTCATACACGACATACACGACCTTTTCTAACCCAACCCCTCCTTGTGGGAAGGCAGCATCGCTGTCACGTTGGTTGTCTGAAGGAAACACCTTACTGCTGTCACACCTGTGTACAGTCAGCAGTACGACTTCGCCTTTGGACTTTGGGTTTGTTGCTTTAAGTCCTACCACTCTTCAACCAACGTGCCTGTATGACGTCGTAGGACTTTGAGGAACGGTTGTTCCATCAAGTATAGCTCGGTCGGCTTCATCACGATAGGCAAGCCTGACCACTACGTCAAGGTAGCAACAACGGTCGGGTATTTGATCCTTTATAGATCAATAAAATATTTTGTTATAACATAAGTTAACAATAATGATCTACAATGAACAGAAGTTCGTTTAGATGTAATCAAATAAACTACTTCTCTATTTGAATGATTAATCATTTGTTAAATATATCATTTCTGTTTATTATTTTTATTATTATTATCAGGATTGTTGTCTTTCATCTGAAGATATTCATTATTTAGTACATCAATGGCGTCCATTACATGGTTTATATGAATTGAATCTTTCACGTAATAATTTATCAGTTGTACCAAAAGAAACACTTTATGAACTTGTACAAAATGTTTGTCTTAAACCAAGAGGTCGATTAGTTTGTCTATCAATAGCTTATACATGTTTATCAATTGAACGATTAATTAATTTACTCAGTCTAATGGCTGGAATGGATCCTTCACATGTAAGTAGATATTCTCATTTCATTTTATACACTGATATAGACAGATATATAGATCAAGGATAAACACTATAGAGTTTAAATTTGTTGAAAAGTGAAGTATATTAATTCACTCACATGATAAATGTATCTTTGATATCAGTCAGTCAGCTACAACATAGGACCAAGCACATATATGCATCGGTCCAAGTTGCTATACCTCTTTAGCACAACAAGATGAACACCGAATTCATAGAAGTAGTTACTTCAATGGTAGTAAAAAAAAAGACTTCATATCTTGATAGAGTTTTGTTCTCTGAGCTCAAAGAACAAAACTCCATCAAAATCATCCACCTGAGCTACAAATCTTCATCATCTCAAGACTTCATATCTTTGATATAAATGAGTATGAATCAAATTACAACACCAATGTGTATAGCAAAACCCATAGCAATGATACAAATCTAAAGGACACATAGAAATTAAGATGCAAACGAATATAAGCTATTATAAGTAAGTAGATTGTTCATTAAGTTAAGATTAATCTGTATCAGTAGTTTTCCTCTGAATAAATAGATTGTTCATGTGTTATAAGCGTTCATATTGATTGGATCGAGCCTTGGTTCATAGCAAACACATCAAGTAAGTATATCAACCTGTAACACGAAGGTGAATTCAAGATAACATTTTGGAAATAAGAAAATAATTTAAGATGAAAAAGTTTCAAAATATAGCACTTATACAAAAGTTTAACACAAATTAAAAGAAGAGGTATCACACAAGAATAGAATATAATAAGGCACCAAATAGATATGCGCTACATAAATCATTCGATTTGTGTGAGGGCTGGGATACTGTCAGGATTCCCAAACCGGAGCAGGTGGTTTTCTTAGGGGGCCATACCCGGAGCCTTTGACCTAAAGGTCTAACCCACAAGGCAATGGAACATCGTGAGGAGATGTAATCCCATGGTAGCCGGTGATCAAAAATTGGTTCATACGCCATTTGTTCCTTCAGGATACTGGACCCCATGTGCACCAGTGGTTTGGAATCCGGTTAAAGCGCCGGACATTCGCTTTTCGTCCTCTCATTTTCTTTAACAACACTGTGGCCACAAAAAGGCAATGAGTAGGACTTCCCTGGTAGAAGCTATATACTCGTGGCCATGTGAGAGCATTTCAAGAGGGTGGGGCTGGCCCACCCCACTCTCGGCCATACCAGAGCATGAACTGTATGGTTTAATTGTGGAATTTTCATCATTACTTTAAACAATATCATCAATACAAACTTTAGTTACAAATCTTTATCATCTCAATCATTATCAACTTTTAATTCAATAAATTTATTTCTCCTCTTTGAATTTTATAGAGTTTCAATGAAAATCTAGAACAAGATAATATAGATACAAATTATATGGATAAATGGATTGATAATATATGTACATTACGTGTATTATGTATTCAATCATTTATTCCACCAACACAATTAGAAATTCATCGTATCTTATATAGAATAATACGTTTACCAAAATTACATAAATTACATATATTTCCAGCATTTTATGCATTCCCTGGAGATACAGAAATACAACAACGTGAACAACGTTATAATCAATTAATACATAGTCGTAATTATTTAAAACAAAAATGTCGATCAGATATTGAATTATTATGAATTATAATTTTGTCTCTTTTTTTTCTTCTTTTCTTCTTTTCTTTTTGTTTTTCTTTCTAATTATGGTTTCCTAATGAAAAACAATCATGATCACCTAATTCATTATGTAAATGAAATGAAATAGGAAACTAGGAATTAGTTACTAACCATCAGTCATAGTGAGGGGGAGTGCCACCCTTATCATCATCATCGTTTGTTTGTTTGTTTTTTTGTATATCTTTTAATGAGAAAAAACTTTTTAAAAATGATACACATTGAGTGTTTCTTTTCTCTTTTTTTGGTTTTTTTTATGAAGAAAAAAACACAAAAACATTTCTATGTGAAAATATTTTTGCCTGTTTGTTTTGTTTTGGTTTCATTTCATTTCAGTATAAAAATAAAATAAATTTTATGCATCATTCATTGTGTTTGTTTTGATTTGATTGATTGTTGAATTGATTTCTAATGTTTAAATGAAAGTGGCCCAACCATAGTTACTACCTTGATGTGGTGGTCGAGCTTGCCTATTGTGATGGCCCAACTAAGTTACATTGACTGGAACATATGTTCCTATAGGTTCTACCATGCCAAGCAGGTTGATTGGAGAACGATAAGATTAAAAGCAGCAACTTAAGATCTGACGGAAAAGTTGTACTACTGACTATAGAGGGATGTGACAGTAGTAAGGTATTTCTCTCGGGCAACCAGCATCTGTAGCGATGCTGCCTTCTCACAAGGAAGGAAGGGATTAGAAAAGGTCGACCCTAAAAATGACACACCTCACCTTAACTCACGGATTTCCGTCTCCGACGGTAAGGCCTTATGAAGAATGGAGCTAACACCTTAAAAAAAGGCCGTGTGTGATCGACCTCAAGCAGTTGTCCCTTGGGCTCTGCGGTCACACTCTTAGGTCGTTAAGACCAACACTAATTCAACTTCCTTTTCATGTTCCTTGAGAAAATACCCTTCCATGGTGTGGGCAAACGGGAAGTGACATCAACCATCATACCCGTAAGAGCACACGAGAACAAGTTGGTCACGATCAAATCCTTTTTACACCTCTTAATATCTCTCTTATCTTCACAACTAACCCTTCTTACGTTCCTTTATCACCTCGCGCCGCTTGTGAAAACGATTCAAATACGCGGAACGTTATTCCCGGTCTCCTGAAACCAAGCTCTAGACTACGTGTAGGAGCTTTTAACGTTCGAACACTGTGCCAAATAGGACAACAGGCTTCCTTAGCTAGGACTTTAGAATCTCGACGAATGCCCAGTTTCCGAAACCCCTTTACCGGATCCGAGTAGGTAAGGACGGCAAATCAATTGATGAAGTAGTGAAAATTCATCAGTTGAGATGGCTAAGGGTGGCCAGATCAGAACATAGAACAAATCTATAAAGTCACTGACAAGTGGACTGAGCTATGTTGGTAGGTATAGACCACCTGATTGGGCTCCGCGAGATGATAGCAACCGATGGTTAAAGACCTTGAATGACATAGCTGAAAATCGTTTGCAATGGCGCAGGTGCATCCACTCTTAGTGTCCTCCCAGATTCTAATCTTCTGAATTCTTTATGTCTCTTTTTTCTCTTTCCAAATATATTTCACTGTATTATACTCCTTGAATAAGATCTTCAAACCCTAATGTTTCCGATTACTACTTATACTCTTACTACCTCTACCACAATGGGATTTGAATTGACAACTGCATCTCTGTGCTAATGTGGTATGGCAACTCGAACTGATGTACGTACATACGAAGTTCTACGTTGTTGCTGACTGACTTATATCGCAGAGGCTGAGATTGGTGTTCTGGACTTAACAGGCAAGGCTAGGCAGGAAGCAAGACCGATAAAGACTCTAGGCTGCTCGTACGGGTTTTGTGCGTCATTGGTACGGTCGATAATTCAATGTTTCTCGAATTGGCGGTGTCATTACGTTATAAATTGATAGGGGCACAAACCCACAAGTTATAACAGTTATCATGGATTGATAATTATTCATGAGGTAGGTATTGGATAGTTTTTTCATTGCGCATATATAACCATATTAGGGATCATATATAGTGCTATACGTGATCATAATGAGCCTCCAAGTTGTTGTATGAAGTGACCTAGATAGTGAGACTATAATACATGTACATCCTTTGAGTAACTGTATAATAACCTTGAGAATTCTCACCTAGTTACTAGGATTAAATGGGGGTTATGAATTAGTTTGAAGAATTAGGATTACGATTCATGATTGGATGTTAAGAATTGTATTTAGAGTTTTTATCACGACATGATGTCAGCTACAATGCCAAAATGCTATTCAGTCAAATGGATGAATGAATTTCATGTCAAACCCAAGACCTACTGTCTTAGATTTGATTGGTTCGTCCTCAAATTATAGTCTCGTCACTTAGGTCATTCATCCATCAGTTTGAAAAGTGCTAAACCAGAAACACTATTTGACAAATGAGCCATTCTAATCTTATTGGTCATATTGTACACCATATACATTTTCCTTATATTTGTGTTTCCCTGTCTATGGTCTGTATATTCATCGTCCATTTTACCTATGAGATGATTTACGCGTAATTGTATCTATTTATCATTTATTTATTTGAACGCATAAATATTGGTACAAAGGGTCATCGAATGCATATGCACCACACAAAAGTGTGTGCTGTGATACTGCCCGGTTGCCCAAACCGAAGCAGATGATTTTCTTAGGAAGGCCACACCCGAAGCCTTCGACCTAAAGGTCTGATCCACAAGGCAGTGGAGCGACGTAATAGATGCAGTATCATGGTAGAAGGTGCCTAACAATAGGTTCGTACATCATTTGTTCCTTCAGGATTATGGAGTCCACGTGCACCATTGGTTTGGATTGAGGGTTTTCCAACTCTTCTACGTGGATCCTCCATATCCATCAACTCGATTAAAGCGTTGGACATTCGGTTTTCGTCCTCTCAATTTCGTGAACAACACCTCAGCCGTGAGAAGGCAGTGAGTAGGACTTCCCTGTTAGTGGCTGTATATGTGCGGCCATGTGCGGACGTTTCAAGTAGGAGAGCTGACTCTTTCTACCCTCAACTTTACTAGGGCATTTGGGGGTTCTGGCTTCTTACTATCGTTGCACAAGGGGTTTCACCTAAGTAATATGTATGAAAGTAAGTAGGGGATTATATTCAGCCAAAGTCAATACTGGGCTATATGTAATCCATTGACCTAATCAGATCTCACTAACAGCGTTGCTAGCAAACATTCAAATGTTTAATCGTTTCCGGGACATGTTTACGTATCTGTAAATGCTTTAACATGATATGCGTTTATTTTAAGCACCAACTAAACTTAAAGAAAGAATTCATATTCTGCATACAAAATATCACGGTAACAAGCATAAGTTGACAAACAGTCAACCGTCTCTTCAAGCCTGAAACTGTTCGTGAATAATTCCCTCATGATAAGGTCAATTAGTTGGAAATCGAACTCAAGGGGTTGAAAAGTCCCATGATAAATTTCCCGGCATATCTAACTATAGGACTGGTGGTCAGATCAAGGAAAATGTTCATTTTATATATCATACTATGTATGTGGGTGGCCGATGGCAAATATGATACTTGCGGTGTACCTAGGAAACTCAATCGTCTCTGAATCTGTAGCTACAATTTTGAATAGACTGCATGTCGTTTTTTTCAACTGATAATCCAAGTTAGTTGTATATGGAAGCTTTCTTATCATACAGGGCACAGTAGGGTTCAACATTGTCTTAAATACTTCAGAAACGTGTTCTTCAATTTAGTCGGTGAGGTTCACTTACTTACTTGCGTACGCCTGTTACCCCTCGTGAGAGTACAGACCTCCGACCAATATTCCTTAACTAACTCTGTCCTGGGCTCTCCGATCCAGTTTTTGCCAAGTGTTATCCCTTCTTTTGGTATCTGTCTCCGATTCCCGGAGCAATATATTCTCTAGTCTGTCACTTTTTCTTTAGCCTTCAGGACTCCAAGTTGAGGTTTGCCTCATAATGCAGTTTTTTGACTTCCACATTGTATGTCCTACTCACCTCCTAATTTTGTCTTCATCTGAAAGCTATTTCAAAGTGTTTATACAATTTCGACATTTGTATGACGGTGATGAATGACGACATACAGTTATCAATTTACGAGTTTTAAATGATTATAAAAGACGGTCTTTATGCATTTTGTCTTCTAGAACTTTTCCCACTAAATAAAACTGCTTAACAACCGAGTCAAATGCATCTGTAAACACAATTCTCTTTTCACAGTGTGGTGATGATTGTGTCCAAAACATTAATTCTGTGTTGTCTTAGTTGCAGCAATGTATCTTAGAGATTAAGATCTACTCATAAAACAATAATACAGTGTATTTTATAACATTTTTGACCAATCAGAATTGTAATAAAATTGCATAAACACTACTCTATTTATCCTTCTTCTGTTCATTGGTTTAGTAGATTTTAATTCACTGACAGTGTTAAGTTCGTCCACACTTCCTGTCTTCATTCTCTCCTCCCCTTATTTGTTTTTTTGTGTGTATCTCTTCATACTACTTTTTAATATTCAGTAAGCAACTGTATTCCTAATAATTTCTAAAGGTCTAGTGTAAAGCACATTGATTTCTGGTAAAGTATTTACATAAACCAATAACGTTCAATAACGTATGATTGTAATCACTTTCTATCAACCATTGTAATAGTTATTCCCAGTTCTATAAATTCCTTGAATATTTAATTATTTTTGTGTGCACAGAACAAGCTGTGAAACACATATGGAGAAATTCGAACACTTCACTTCTATCTGAAGTTTGTGCTGATGATGTCATTCAGAAGAACGATGAAAGCTCCACGACCAAACCATCCAGCTCAGAGAACAAAACTTCATCAAAATCATCTACCTGAGCTACAAATCTTCTCCACCTTTTGTTTATTGATAAATTATCATTAATGTGGAACACAACTTACCAACTGCCATTTACACTATCGTATGTTTCAATTAATTTGTGTGTTCTCATTACAAAAAGCTTTTCTCTTTCCAAATATATAAACACGTAGGTCTCAACATAAACAAAGGGAAAAGTGAAATTCTCTGATACAACACAGAGTGCATCAATCGAATCACACTTGACGGAGAAACTTTGGAGGATGTAAAAACCTGACGAGACTAATTTATGAACGAGCCAATCACAGAGGCGTTTTAGAGATTTTAAGATTACGGCGCCAACTTCAGAGCTTAACGCTAACACACGATCGGTTCATAGGGAATTTTGTTCAAAGCGTGATAATTGAGTGGCTACAACAAATAAAACGGCGAGACTATCATTTGTGGACGAATCAATCAGGTATAAGATGATAGATCTCGGGTTTTAACGCGAAAGCCTTTCATCTATTTGGCTAAATAGATTTCTGGCATTATAGCTGATGTCAGTTCGTGATGAAAACCCCATATATAATTCCTAACTAAGGCAAATTATGACAATTATTGCGAACTGGATAATAAAAGCACCAGTAACACTGGATGCAGCCAAGTACTACAATATATTCGGATGATTGGAGAACGTACAGACTCCTACATAGTCTTGGTTATGTGCATCGTGTCGTTATCCACAAGTAGCATTTTGTACACTCAACAACCGGAGTGCACATAAACAATATTGAAGCTATGTGTTCGAGGGTGAAAGAGTTTTGCGACCTTGTCATGGTTCCTGAGGCCGACTATTCTGTAGCAGTATGGATGATTTCCTCTACTGCATGCATTACGATTTTAGAACCTTTGAACCTCTTTTTAACCCTGACAAGTATTTAAACCACGTATAAGAAGTGTATCCACTTTATTTCCTTGGTTTTGTATAACATATTTTTACTCTATACTGACTGTTTGCTGATTGGCTAATAGTTCTCAAGATTACTTAAGATTCGTTCACAGGTCGTCGTCCATAAATTAGAGTCTCACCAAAAACCTTTATATATCTGGGCAGCGTCATTGATGAACACGGTGGATCTGATTCAGATGTGATGCAAGACAACTACCAACTGCCATTTACGCTATCGTATGTTACAATTAATTTGTGTGTTATCAATACAGAAAGCCTTTCTCTTTTCAAACATACAGATACATTAATCTCCATAGATACTTAACGAGTTGATGTTTGTAGACAGCTTATCCGTATTCCTTAACACAATAGAACTGTTTTTTAGACAGATCGTTGTATGCGAACCTTATATTCAAGTATATGTCAAACGTGTAGTTGGACGCTTCATTAAAATTAACACGCAGGATAGTACATTACATATTCGTAATGAAATTTAAAGACAAAATAGTTTCTTAATCCAAGAAGAGGAAATAGGAATACTAATTTTCTAGAGGTATCTTTTTATAATGGATCTTATGTAGTTTCATGGCCGGACACTATCAGAGACAACCTACTATGGGAGAGAACAAACCAGATCCCAGCGGAGGAAGAAATTAAGAAGAAGCTCTAGAAGTGGATAGGACACACATTGAGGAAATCACCCAACTGTTTCACAAGACAATCCCTCACATCGAATCCTTGGGGCCAAAGAAAAAGAGGAAGACCAAAGAACACATTACGCCGCGAAATGCAGATAGACATGAGAAAAATGAACAAGAATTGGGTGGAATTAGAAAAGAAGGCCCAGGACAGAGTGGGTTGGAGAACGCTTGTCTGCGACCTATGCTCCATTGGGAGTAACAGGCGTAATTAAGTAAGTAAGTAATGTAGTTTTATAGTGTTACATTCATTTCGGCACTACGAATTCCGTTACGGTAATCTTTAGACAGTCTATAAACAGCCCTATTATTCACATTCTTCAATATCAATTATAAGCACTAGAAGATAAGTTGATTAACCGCAAGTATCTTTATTACTCGGACTTATAAAATACAAGATTTCAATAAACCACAATTTAGAAATCTGAATAGCAACTGCAATAATCATTTAAATTGGGTATGATTTCTGAAGAGTAAAATATATAAAAACAGGACGAAACGGCCCTTCAGTGCTTCCAAGTTTTCCATGGTGGTCTAGCTTCAATTGATTCATGATATCAATCATTGAAATTACCATAATATCCACAAAACCCTTCTGACATGAACAGTGAATGAATCAAATGATTAAGACTATGTAAATGAATATCTCCTACCCCCCCCGCCACCAACCACATAGTATTTAAATGATATTCTGTCATTTGTATGACATTATGTAAAGGACCTTTGTTATATCTTGAAAAGCTGATTTTCTCGATATACCGCGTATAACTGAGCACTAGAACACCAAAACCCTTCCAAGTCGCAATAAGAAGACAGAAGACTAATGAAAGGGATACCATTCCAAACAGTGTCAATCATAGTACAAAATTGTCAGGTATTTATAGTTTTTAGTGAGAACGAAATCATCATTACAGTCTTCCAATCCGCATACAGGGGGTTATTAGCATTATGCAATCGGGAAGCTACACGTTGGAATTCTAGAACATTCTTCCGAAAGGTGATTGGATGGGACGTCTTCGGCTCCTTCTGAGCCTCTTACAGCTTCCTCGAGTTCACCGGTGGTCCGTCGTCACAACCTTAAATGTTTCTTTTTCATGACAATTAAAAGGGAATTGATCAATTATTATTGATATACTCACTTCTTGAACAGAAGTACCAGGGATTCTTAGTATTTACCACTGGATTATAGCAAACATTACGGGTAACTTCTATGAACTGTAAATGGACTAATATTGCATGACTATTCAGTAACTAGATTATGTATATCTATATTCCTCTTATTATAAGCTTTATTTTAACCTATAGACTATTGTAATACGATTTACTATTCTTAAGTTATGTTCAGTTTATTAACTACCGTCTCCCACGTTCACAGACACCTTTTGGCTTGATCTTGTACAAATGTTGTTTCCTATTTTATGGTGTGATGCGGTCTATTTGGCTGGTATATAAACCCAATATGTTTGGAATAAATGATTCGTATAATAGAAGCTCGTATTGGTGTTCTGGACTCAACTGGCAGGGCTAGGCGGATATAGGACCAATAAGGACACTAGGCTGCTCATACTGATTGAACGTCATTGGTTTGACATAGTGCTAAGATTGTGTAAATCGTATTCCGACTGACGAATAAGTTGAGCTTAAATTCCCAAAAATAGTGATTTCCAATATAGATGTTTTATCCAATGGACTATTCATCGAAAGTGACATAGTATTTTGGTTTTTCAGTGTTCTGATTACATCTCAATGAGGACACATATGTAAATTTCTTTCGATTGAATAGTCGAACATTAGGACTAATTCTCCCTTAATGGATTTCATTAAATGCTACTAACTAAAGAATATAATTACTTACAATTGATTGATCACTGAATGGTGATCACTGTCATATATATCAGATCCTTCTCAATGTAGATCAAATCCTATCGATCAAGCTGTAGTATAGTGACTCAACATTGTGTTCACAATGTTCTAGGTTTGAAGCGGTTACGAGTTCACTTGGACTGCGAACGGAACAAAGACTTGTGACCAAAGACCAATAAACTAGCTATTTCATTGCGTCCCAGCCTTGTTAACTAGAGAGAGAAATCGAAGTCCGAATGGGGAAGTATATTCCGCAAAAAGCCAAAAGCAAGAGCGATAACAACAGACACAAATCCAAACGTATATATACAGCACAAAACTTTCCTTGGGAAGTGTTACAAAATAGCATACTAAAAGACACAACGAATCAATGGCCTTTAAGATACTCCCAAGTAGGAAATACGACATGAAAGTGTAAATGAGCGCTTTTGCCTCGAATACGAAGAAATTCAAATTTTCTAAATAAAATTACAAGATTTAGACCTCTTCCAAGTGAGTTCTGGGGATCTAACGTCACGAACACTATGTTAAAATAAGATGTTGATTGAAGGTAGTGAACAAGAAACCCTAAATCCACGTTACATACTACTTGGCACATGTCAACAAGCTGTACCTATAATCTTAAGGGAACCTAGATTCAGAGTTTCCTATTGACTACTTCCAATCACCATCTTGAGGATGTTATACCATGATATATGCCTATTACTCCTCGTGAAGGAGCATAGGCCATATCTGATTCTATTTCCCGACGTAATGTGTTCTATGACCTTCCTCTTTTCCGCTTCCATTCAGCATTCCAGGTCAGGGCTTGCCTCGTGATGCAGTTTGATTATTTTCGTAATAAATGTCCTATCCACTTCCAGTGCTTCTTCCTAACTCCATCCTCAGATGGGACCTGGCTTGTCCTCTCTCACTGTACGCTGTTGATCATGGCATACGGTCAACGGATATTGAGTATCTTGAGTAGACAATTGTTTATAAGTACTTATACACTTTCGATGATAGCCGTGGTAGTTCTCCATGTTTCAGCCCCGTATAGTAGAACTGTCTTGACGTTCGTATTGAAGATTCTCACTTTGATATTGGTTGATAGATATTTATTATGAGTTCCATATGTTCTTCAATTGTAGGAGTGCGGCCAGTGCTTTGCCAATCCTCGCCTTTACGTCTGCATCTGATCCTCCTCGTTCATCGATAATTCTTCCCAGGTATGTGAACGATTCCACACCTTCCATAGTTTCGTCATCAAATATGATTGGATTGTTCTCCATGTTGTATTTGAGTACTTTGGTTTTCCCGTTGTGTATGTTGAGGCCTGATGATGCAGGGACTGCTGTTACACTGGCTGTCTTTATCTGTATTCATTCGTGTGTATGCGATATGAGGGCTAAGTCATCTAGAAAGTCAAAATTGTCTACTTGGTTCTGAGCTGTCCATTATATGCCGTGTTTTCCCTTAAATGTCGAGGTCTTCATAATCCAGTCGACCACCAGAAAAAGGAGGAAGGCAGAAAGTAGACAGCCTTGTGCGACTTCAGTCCTTATTTAGAATGCATCTGTCAGTTGTCTTCCATGTAAGACTTTGCACTGTAGTCCGTTGTATGAATTCCGGATAACATTGACAATCTTCTTAGGAACTTGGTGGGTCTGATGCGTATGTGAAGACGCGGATCGGCAAAGCAAGAGCAACATATTTACAACTGAGGAACATCTGGAACTCAAAGCAACTGTCAACCAACATCAAGGTCAGGATTTTCAATACAAATGTCAAAACAGTTCTACTGTATGGAACAGAAACCTGGAGAACTACGAAAGCCATCATCCAGAAAATACAAGTGTTTATTAACAATTGTCTACGCAAAATACTTCAGATTCGTTGGCCGGACACTATTAGCAACAACGTACTGTGGGAGAGAACAAACCAGATCCCAGCGGAGGAAGAAATCAGGAAGAAGCGCTGGAAGTGGATAGGACACACATTGAGGAAAACACCCAACTGCGTCACAAGACAAGCCCTCACATGGAATCCTCGAGGCCAAAGGAAAAGAGGAAGACCAAAGAACACATTACATCGAGAAATGGAAATAGACATGAGAAAAATGGACAAGAATTGGATGAAACTAGAAAAGAAGACCCAGGACAGGGTGGGTTGGAGAACACTGGTCGGCGGCCTATGCTCCATTGGGAGTAACAGGCGTAGGTAAGTAAGTAAGTAAGTTAGGAACTCCATAGTATCGAAGAAGTTTTCATAATGTTCTCCTATCTACATTGTCAAACACCTTTTCATAATCAATGAAGTTGATGTTCATTGACGAATTCCACTCAATTGCTTGTTTGACGATGATCCTTAGTGTCACAATTTAGTCTGTGCACGACCTCAATCACCATTTTATTCTAATCGAATTATCTATAATTATGTAATAATGATTGACTATACCATCTTCTCTTTTCATGTAATTTTTATAATAAAGTTAAAAAAAAAAGAAGATTCTAATCTATAATGAAATGTGTTTATATGAAATCATTTATAAAATAATAACCTTAAATAACCTGATTAAAACAATATGATTCCTTTTTCAAATGATTGGAAACAGTTACATCATTATTGTGAAAGGGAACATAATCATCATAAATGCATAATATACTTTAGTTATTATATCTCTATCTGTCTATCTATCTATCTATATAGAGATATAATACCTTAATGTAATAAGTAATATAACAAACTAAATAAATAAGTAGTCTATTATGATTTGTTAAAAGAAAATTAAAGTTATTACATAATCATTAAATAGATTGATGGATATAATTCAATCATGAAAATGATTCAATAATCTTCAATGAATATGAATACAAATAGAGAAGTTAAATTTGTTTACTTGTTTCATTGAATCACATGAATGGATTACTTCAATTAGTAATAATAATAAGAAGAAGAACTTTAGGAAGTTCTATGTATAACAGTCTTTATAAATCATATAAGTTTATCATTGAATTCATCATAAGGTTTATAGACAAAATCTACCAATTGTAAGATCTACTCTATCAATTACTTCAAATGGCAATTTTTGAGTTAAAATGATTATACTACTTATAAGTAGATCAAATTACTAAACAAAAATATTGAATATATATTCAGCTTCATCATAGAGATTAAACTATCTAATAAACTATTGAATACAATGAAGATAATATCAGATATTATTCATTTGAATAAACGAATATATAATATCTAATTCGTTCAAATATAAGTGTATAGATGAAGTACAATATTATCACTGTGAATATAGTTACTTTTTTTATATACTACTTATTTTGATGGTTCTTTACATTGATAACAATCAGCCATTTCTTTAACATATAATTCTAATTGTATTGTAACATCATGTGCTAAATAACGTTGTTTTAATAGATGATTTGCTTGTTTTAATATTTCTTGTGCATTTGAATCATTTTCTAATATGAAACAAACAAAAAAGAATACGAACAATTTGGATCAGAATGGGTTTTGTGGAGATTGTAGCAATTTCAACAGTTGAGATCATGAGTCAATTGGAGCTAGACCACCATGGAGAACCTGGGAACACTGGAAGGCCGTTTTGTCATGTTGTGGGACTCCTCAGTGGCAGTGCGCATCCACGACCCCGCCTCGCGGGATTCGAACTCAGGACATTAAAAATGATATTGACATGCCGGAAGGGGAGGGAAAGGGGAGGATAACACAGAAAACCATAGAGCATTGGATAAGTTTGAACGCCGTATGTTCCTTCAAGATCGTGTAGTCCATGTGCAACATTGGTTTGATATAACACAGAAAACCATAGGGCATTGGATAGTCTATTCATCTTAGTATGAAGATTGAAACTTCTGTGTTTTAAATCCGTAACAGAAATATGGATGTGTACTGTGGACGAGTCACATACTAAGACAAAATGGCTACCCAGTGATTTCGAGTTTTTATTTATTTATTTTTATTTATTTATTTGAGCACATAAATATTGGTACAAATAGGTATCGAATACATATGCAGCATACAAGTCATTCAATTCGTGTGTGAGCTGTGATACTGCCCGGATACTCAAACCGAATCAAGTGGGGAAAGATGTTGATTCATAATGGTTTTTAATAATTATGAACCTATACCTATATGTAAAGATATATGGTGGCTAGCAGTGGAATCCAGGAAACGCACGTTTCATCCTATTTGAGATTCATCAGATGAATGTACCTGCATCTCAGAATTGACAATCATTCAGGACTCAGTAGCTAAGTGGATAACGTGATGGACCGGTACAAGGTTCGAGTTCCGGAATGAGCATCAACTCTGAGGTACAAGTACATCCATCTGACGAGTTACAAATAGGATGAAACACGCGTCAAACTGGATTCCATTACTAGCCACTATCCATCTTAACTTAAAAAGCTTGTGACTTAAGGCAATATCGAGGCAATACTCACAAGATGCACATATACCAATAAGAGACTGATCAATTGCAGTCTTAAACCTCAAGCACAAGCAAGTGGCTATCAGGACTCAGTAACTAAGTGGATAACGCGATGGCGTTTGAAGCGAATGGTATTGGGTTCGAGTCACAGAGTGAACATCAGCTCAGATGCAGGTACATCCAGCTGACGAATCCCAAATAGGACGAAACGCATGTCAAAGTGAATTCCACTACTAGCTACTATCCATCACTGCTTATAAAAAGCTTGTGAATAAAGACAATATCGAGGCAATACTCACAAGATGCACATATACCAATAAGAGATTGATCAATTGCAATCCTAATACATCGATCGAAAGATTCAAACAAACAATATCAAGTAAATCTAAACCTGTTACTATTCGAAATGAATAATAAGACACTGATATGATGGAAAGAAAAGTTAATTTTAGATTGAATTACTCATTATGAGTTTTATTCGTCGTCGTCATAGTGCTTTGGGGCTAATAAATCTTCACTTATACCAGTCTTTTTGTTCTTACTTTCGCGTCGTAGGAATTGCCGGAGTTCCTCGTTCCAAGTATAAGTGATCAGCGTTTTTTTCCGACACAACAATCAGCGACGACCGAATATAACAGAAATATTAAATAAACATTTAAGAATGAATTGTTTTCATATTCATTCATTCATTCATTCATTCATTCATTACCTTTTTCTATTGCTACTTACCAATAGCTAAATGTACCGAAACAGCTGTTTTATTGGTCGTTAAACTCCACATATGTAAATTATGTATTTCTTTGACACCATTTATATTCATTAATGAATTTTTCACTTCATTAAAATTTAATCCACGTGGTGTAGCCTCCATTAAGACATTTAATGCATCACGTAATATATTAATGGTAGTAATAAGGACCAATATTGAAAAGAGAAATGTACATAATGGATCAATAATTTTATATTTTGGCTTTTATCCATCAGAGATATAAGTAGAATAACAGAAGAGAAAATAAACAAAAGTGTATATATATATGAGTATATATAAACAAACAAAACATTTCACTAGTTGAAATCATTAATCAGTTGAAGTTAGACTATTATGGAGAACCTGGAAGCACTGTTTGTTGGGAGTTTCGTTCTATTGTGGAAGTTCTTAGTCGCAGTGTGCATCTACGACCCCGAAGATTTCTGTTAGACATGAACACCGTAGAATGCTGGCTCGATGGTCTAGTGGTTAAGTGCTTGCACGTGAGGCCAGTAGGTTCTTCGGTTCGAATCCCGTGAGGTGGGGTCGTGGATGTGCACTGCCACTGAAGAGTCCCATAATAGGACGAAACGGCCGTCAAACAATGCTTCCAGGTTTTCCATGGCGGTCTAGATTCAATTGGCTCATGATCTCAACAATTGAAATTACTAAAATCTCCACAAAACCTCTTTTAATAAAAAAATTTAGCGATATTAAAGTGACATTCGTAGTTCAACATGGTTTGAATTGCTTTTTTCTGATTAGTGAGTTACTTTTCTATGAGATGGGGTTGTTAACCCTACGCCGAAACCTCCTCTTTTATCCGGACTTTAGACCAGTAGTAGACTTAGTGGGGTGCCTAGTGGAGTTCGTTTGATGTAAAGATCGGTGTCAGGCAAGATTGCTTACTCTTAACCTTTTTGTTTCTCTTGATGATCGACTTGATTATAAAGACATCAACATCTGGGGTGAGGGAAGCATGGGATACAGTGGACAGCTAGGATACA
Organism: Schistosoma haematobium; assembly: GCF_000699445.3. Classification (NCBI taxonomy): domain Eukaryota; kingdom Metazoa; phylum Platyhelminthes; class Trematoda; order Strigeidida; family Schistosomatidae; genus Schistosoma; species Schistosoma haematobium. The sequence goes on from NC_067199.1 coordinate 44,968,500, forward strand.
ACTGGACGATCTATACCTTGCAGATTATCTGCCTCTTCTACCGCACATGAGACAACAAATGCAGGAGAAGATGATCAGTCGTAGGTCTCAATATACACAAAGGGAAAAGCAAGATTCTCCGATACAACACAGCATGCAACAATCGATTCACACTTGACGGAGGAGCTTTAGAGGATGTAAAACTCTTTACATATCTGGACAGCATCATTGTTGAACACGGTGGACCTGATGTGGATGTGAAGGCGCGAATCGGAAAAGCAAGAGCAGCATATTTACAATTGAAGAACATCTGGAACTCAAAACAACTGTCTGTCAACCAACAACAAGGTCAGAACTTTTCAATACAAATGTCAAGACAGTTCTTCTGTATGGGGTGGAAACTTGGAGAACTACGAATGCCATCATTCAGAAGATACAAGTGTTTATTGACAGCTGTCTACGCAAAATACTTCGGATCCGTTGACCAGACACTATCAGCAACAACCTACTATGGGAGAGAACAAACCAGAATCCAGTGGAGGAAGAAATGAGGAACAAGTGCTGGAAGTGGATAGGACATACATCATCAAACCGCATCACGAGACAAGCCCTAACTTAAAATCGTGAATGGAAGCAGGAAAGAGGAATACCAAAGAACACATTACATCATGAAATTGAATCACATATGAAAAGAATGAATAATAACTAGAAAGCATTGTCCAAGACAGGATTGGATGAAGAATGCTGATGTGTGGCTTATGCTCCTCCACAAGAAGTAACAGGCATACGATCCAATCGGAATCATCATCATAATCTTTCTTTATAATGAATAGATTATTAACATGAAACAAATAAAGAAAAAAAGAAACTATTGATTACTTGAAAATATATAACCATTGCTGCAATCATTACACCAATACTTTGTAATAAATCTCCAATTACATGAATAAATGCAGCACGTACAGTAATATTTGGACGATTGAATTCTTTATGAATATCATGATTAATTTCATGTGAATGATTATTGATAGTTAAATGATTAACATGAGTTTCAGGAAATGAATTTAAATCTTGATGGGAATGTTCATTTAATGAATTATGATTATGATCATGATTATGTAATGTGAATAACATACTGAAAGTAGAAAAAATATAGGGTTATAGAGATTGAGATAATGAACTCAATCAGTCAATCAGCTACAATGTAGGATTAGCCATATATATATACATCGGTCCAAGTTGTTATACCTTATTAGCACAACAAGATCAATACCGAATTCATCGAAATAGTTGTAGTGGCTGTGTTTCGTTGACCAATCATCCTCGTAACCGTTATCATATAATCTTTAACGGTGTTTGAAATCAGTAGACAAAGAGAAGCAACGACTACAGTTTTATTAGCAGATAACTCAGATCACAAAGCAGTGAGACGAATGAATGAGTCAGCGAACCGAGAGTGTAGAGTGTCGAGTGTTAAATGTACATGTATACATATAGGGAAATGAATAGATCATCGAGTCAACTAGGCAGTTAATAATAAAGCTAGCAGAATGAATATATGTGTAGACGGTAAGCAATGTTCAAGCATACATATTTCATACAAGCACAACAATAATAAAGGTATAATAAGTTGTTATAGTACGGATGACTTTGTCCGCTAAATAAGTTAACAAAAGGGCTTAACTGAATTAAATGAGAAACAACTCAATTGCACATGAGTTGCTATATCGTTACTTCAGTGGTGGTAGTATATAAAAGAAAGATTGCATATAAGGATATAATAGAGGAAGAAAGAATCAGTTTGTAGAAAGAAAGATATGAAGTGATTTTAATCTCATAGTTTAAGGGAAGAGAGTGTATACACCTACGCTATTGTGATCGATTCTGAGCAATGTCACGCTGAGTCTCAAATCATTGGTTACGATAGCGATTGAGACTCCAACTAATTAGTCTGCATCTACCAACAACACTGAAAACCTGAAACTACTGGATAGCTGTTTCATCCTATTGTAAGACTCCTCAGCAGTGTGTATCCACGATCCCGACTCGCGAGATTCGAACACAGGACCGTCTAGTGCTTCCAGGTTTTCCATGGTGGACTAACATTAACCGGATTATGATCTCAAACAAAAGTGTTAATAGTGCAATTTTGATAAATCCATTTTAATGTTGATAGTCATTCAGACTAATGGGCTACATCTTAAATTGATCAATGGAATTCAATTAGTAAAACTGATTATAAGAACATGATATTGGCTCTTCCTCAGTTTAAAAGTTTCTGTTGGATGGTTTTTTTAAAATGGGATATTCATCACAAATTGAAATCAGACAGCTGTCTTATCTTAGAATGAAAACCGTCTACAGAGTGTATCACTAATCTCACCCATGATGAGTTTTGTTAAAAGCGCTAATCACTTTAGTTCACTGAAGTGAAATCCAATGATCGATATTTCCAACTCCAGTTATATCCGATGATGTTCGACATCTATTCTACAGCTTGTAGTAACCTACTTTTATCAAGAGAACGCGATTGGTTTAATGGAAACAATTACTAGTATAACCAATTATACCAGTGATTATTTTACTGTACTTGCTTGTTTGCCTGTACAATAGACATTTTTCCTTCCGTTGATTATGACCTTGCACGCACTTACGTTTGCTCAGTGATTCCGTTTGTACTCCTTTGGTACGGTCTCGGTATTCTTTCGATAGCACAAGATCGCCAACAAATATATCTCGCTACAACCTCCAATCGCCTTCTAATATCTGGTACCCAACCTTCTTCTAGTGGTTATCATAGTCAACCACGACTCGACGCCACACCGCAAGCTGATGTCACAAATACTATGTACATAGTTCAAGAGCATGGATCTAATGATTATACGAACCTATTTGTTGTCAAAATTTAATATCCTTCATCATATAGTAATCATCAAAGTGAGTTATTCTATGAGCTGTTTCCTTTTTTTCCCAACTGAACAATAATACATTTTAACCAATGCGGAGGTAAATCAATTGCTAAGTTGCTTGAATTACAAAGATTGGATTGTAGGTTTGAGTCGGGCTCCATTATGATTTGATCACTTAAGTTGTATCAGTAATTCTTAGAAAACAGTATAACTAAGTGGATAACGCGATGGTATTTGTAGAGAACGGTACCGGGTTCGAGTTCTGGAGTGAACATCAACTGTGGGATGTAGGTACATCTAGCTGACGAGTCTCAAGTAGGACGAAGCACGCGTCAAAGTGGATTCCACTACTATCCACTATTCATCTTTGCTCAACATGCTTGTGAATTAAGGCAATATCGAGGTAATGCATATAGGATGCACATATGCCAATAAGAGACTGATCAATTGCAGTCTTAACACGTCAATGGGAATATTCAAGCAAACAATACCAACTGAACTTAGGTAACTTTTTTGAAAGTGATTGATCAATGAGGTAAGAAAAACCTTTGTTAAACAAGATATTACTATTATTTTCTTATTTATACTGTGATATGTGCTACTGATGTCAATAGATATAAGTAGTATGTATCACCAATCGAAAGTGAAATGCTTGGAGGCAGAAGGTTATGAAGATCAAAGAAAAGACAATGAGAATAAAGAATGATTGATGTGAAAATAAAGGAATAGTCAAGTCTGATACAACTGATTAATATTTTGCAAATGAAGAATTTACTGTAAAAGAGAATGAACCAGATTCTAGTGGAGGAAGGAATCAGGAGAAAGCTCTGGAAGTGGATCGGACACACATTGAGGAAAGCACTCAATTGTATCACAAAGCAAGCAGTTACTTGGAATCCTCAACACCAAAAGAGTAAAGGTAGACGAAAGAACAGAATACGCCGAGAAAGAGAGACAGATATGAGAAGAATGAACAAAAATTGGATAGAACTGGAAAGGAAGGACCAGGACAAAGAGTGGGTTGAAGAATACTGGTTAGCGGCTTATGCTCCATTAGAGGTAACAGGCTTAAGTAAGTAGTAAGTAAGGTGTTCTGTAAGTTTGATGTTCATTCGGTCACATTCGGTTTTCTTCACTTATGTTCTCATTCACTACACTAACATCACAGACAATAACTAACAAATTGACTTGAACCTTGATGATGATCCATTTGGCAGATTATTTTATTAGATAAGAATGATTATGATATTCAATAGTAAACAAATACTCACATTATATTGACTCCAACACCAGTAGCTGATGTAATAAGCATAATTTTACCATTGATTTCATAATTATTATGTATAATACGTATCACAGCCAAATAGACTAATATACCAGTAACAAGCCAAATTAATAGAACAGAAGCCAATGCACCGACAACCTCTTGAATTGTAATCAAATAAGATGAGAATATATAGACTTGACTATCCTAATCATTATATTAATATAAATCAATGAAATAAATAAAATTCAACTCTCTTACATAATAGTCGGTTTATGATTAGTTTGATTCAATCACTATGCATGTGTTGTAACGTTCGTTGATACATCGGTGAAGTATAAAGAGATCAAGAATGTGTTAGAAGGTTTAATATCAAAAAAGAATCCATTCAGATTTATAAGTTGCTAGACTGACAAGAAATTACATGAATGATAACTTTGATCAGATAAGTGATTTACTAAACCTTAAAGTCAATACATAAATTTATAGTGGAGGCGAGATATCCGTCTATCAATAAGAGGACGAGTATACTGAGCAGCAGTTCGTTCTATTCTACTTTAGGGTTACGAAACGTGACCATTAAAAGTAGAAGATGCTCGTAATCTATACTAGTATTTGACCACAGATGCCTTAGAAATATTGCTGACGTCTGCTGGGATCATCGGGTAAATAATAGCGAGGTTGGATGTCAAGGTATTAGGGAATAATGGTAAATCAGTTGATGAGGTTGTGAATATTCATCGACTGAGATGGTTGGGCCACGTGTTACGCATGCCGGAACACCGATTAACAGGACGCACAATGCTGACTAGTGTTGGGAATAGTTAGAAAAAAGTTAGGGGCAGTCAAACCAAAACGTGGCTACAGTGCTTGAAATCACTAACTTATAGTCTGAGCCATGTTGATAGATGCAGAATACTCGTTTGAGGTCTGCATGACTATCGTAACCAATGGTTAGAGATTCTTGGTGACATGGCTCAGAATCGATCACAATGGTGTCGGTGTATACTCTCTCTGTCTTCCCTTAAACTATGAGATTAAAATCGCTTCATATCTTTTATTCTACTAACTAATTCTTTCTTCGTGTACTATATCCTCATATGCAATCTTTCTTTTATATATTACCACTTCTGAATTAACTACTTTTATGAATCCGGTGTCCATCTTGTTGTGCTAATGAGGTATGGCAATTTGGACCGATGCATATATGTGCCTGGTCCTAAGTTGTAGTTGACTATCTTTCATTTGAGACCACTTGTAATCTATCTGACTGTAGCTTGTATATATCATTATCTTCTGTGAAATAAATATTCCTTTTTTTGGATTCATCTCTATGATCCAAAGTGTAAACATTAACAGAACCTTAGAAACGATAAGTAAATGATCAAGGTATCATATTTATACTGTCTGGGCTTAAAAATATGAATAATGCCTAAACACCTTTGAACACTTCATTCAATATACATTTACTAATACTGAAAGGGATGCTTCATCATGACTACATGTATATTTGTACTCCAAAAACACCCTCGATTTACCTTTAACCATCAGTTACTTGATATTGGTATTGTATGGGTTTTGGTTAGCTAATTGGTACTGCGAGGGGGGGGGTAATTTCTTGTCATTTGCATTATTTTACTCATTCCAGTATATCTCTTTGTTATAGAATAAGCATAGTTACAAATTCCACTTTCTATGATGTGTAGGTGAGGATAATAACGACTGATTGTATCCTTAGTCAGAGTAGTAGTTAGTCTGACTGGTACTAGATAAGTTACATAATCTCCTACCCATATTATCATTATTGTAGGTTTTGTGTGGAAATATACATATTTTCTAGTCAGGCGAGTCACTTCTTCTTGATTCGAGTCATATCGAAATCCTGTAGAATAGACACTAGAATGGAATCTAATGTAGATATTCGTCCTAAGATAAATTAACGCCCCATTCGTGTAGACGAAGACAACCGAGCGTTATAACACTTTACATACTTGGATAATAAATAATTTCAACCAGAAAGAGTCATCTGAACAACTTTTAACTAGTGCATATCTATGATCGTAGACATAATTGAACACAGGATGTTCCATTCTTTCAATGAACACGATATTCTTATACCAGAGAGATGGAATTCAGTTCTTCCATAAAGTAAACTGCACTGAATTTGTATGAAGTGTGAAAAGTTCTTCATTGACGTAGTTTGCTGAGTTAGGTTCATTGTTAGACTCATCAGTTTAGTGGCTTATGTGTACCTGACTTCAACTGTTGATCCAAAAAGACGATCAGGGAAACGAAGTAAAGAAAGGGATGAAGAATCGAAAGGAAATTATGCGAGGTGGAGATGATATATGAGCCATATTGATTTAATCATTCCTTACTCGATATTTATAGTCAAACATAAATAAGTTACAAACGCCTAATGATTAGCGTAAGTAATTAACACACATAACAACCATCTAAAAACAATCAGGGTTAATAAGCCAATATGTAGTCAAATCAAAATGTGAATCAAGAAGAATGACTAAACTGGTCTGTTCAGAAAATAGAATAAGCCACATGGACATGATGCGGCACTAGACACTATAAGTTCTTTACAGTTCTAGCTTTTATCGGTTTGCCTCTGATATACGATAAATTATCAGTATAGGGTTGTGGAGATTATTAAGTTACTGATTGAGATTATGGACCGATTGATATTAGACCACGATTGAAAACCTGCAAGCACTGGACGGCTGTTTCGTCCTATTGTGGGACTCCTCAGCAGTGCACATCCTCGATCCTTCCCTCAGGATTCGAACCCAGGATCTCCGGTCAAGCTCGCGAATGCTTAACCTTTAGACCTCTGAGCCAGTATCCGACAGTGTTAATGTCTAACTTCAACCAATCCACGAAATTGCGCGACCATCTCCCATTGTACTAAGGTAGATACCTGTCTCTACCCGACACGGGGTCATGGATGTTCACTGCTGAAGAGTCCCACAGTAGGACAAAACAGCCGTCCAGTGCTTTCAGATTTTCAATTGTAGTCTAAAATCAATCAGTTCAAGATCTCAATCAATATGGTTAATTCTCGATATAGTTGAACTCCACTGTTCATGATTTCAACGAGACTATAGGTTATGGGTGAACCAATCAGATTCAAGACAATAGATCTTGAATTTTGGCGTGAAATTCATTCACTCATTTGGCTAAATGGAATTTCGGCATTATAACTGATATTAAATCGGGATAAAAATCTTAACCATCAAATGTAACCCTCATTTGGTCCTGGTTTAGTAGGTGAACACTCTCTAGATCAGTCTAACATCGCTCAAAGGTTATCCATAATAAATTATCATCTGACGGAGTAATGAATATACATGAAGGATTAACCGGAAAATCAATATAAAATAATGATAGAAAAAAATCTGATCACTATTGATTATTTGATTGATTTCAATTTATGATCAATTCTATGATCGGTAATCATTAAACATGGATAACAAAGAACTTATTGAATATCCCTATAACATTCAATAACCACTTCCCTCTTCCTTCCCACCATTCCATTATGATAATCTAGATCATTTAAATACCTTGTATACATGATATGAAATAGAAAACGAATTACCAGCACGATGCCATCCAAAACTCATTCGTTTTGTAGATGGTCTTGATGCTAAATATAAAGCTAACAAACTGATTAAGAAACTGGCAAAATCCGTTAATAAATGAGCAGCATCTGTCATAATAGCCAAACTATGAGCTAATGCACCACCTATTTAAAAATATTAAAAAAAAAAGAAAATCCAAACAAGGAAACATGATCATTGTGATTTCATAGGTATCGTTCAACAATAAACATTCTGAAAGTTGTATGGATTTAGTTTCAATAGTTGAGATCATGAATCGATTGATGTGAGATCATCATTTGGTAACTTGAAAGTACTGGATGATCGTTTCATCCTATTGTGAGACTCGTCAATGGTAGTGTGCATCCATGATCACGATTCGTGAGATTTGAACATAGGACCTATCAGTATTGCGTGTGAGCACCTAACTTTCAGACCAGTGACTCGGTATCCAACGGTGTTAATGTCTAACTTCAATAAATCTACGAAATTCAGTGATACATTCACTATTGTCTTCAATGAATCACTATCTCACAATAGACTCGGTTGAACTCCAGTGGTCACGGCTTCTCACTAAAACTCCAAGAAATACCTCTTGAAACCAGTCACTAGTGAGTCCCACAATAGGACAAAACAGCCGCCAGACAGTGCTTCCAGGTTATCCCATGGTGGTCTAGATCCAATTGATTCATGATCTCAACTATTGAAATTATTATAACATCCACTAAAACTTTTCTGATATGTATTTATTTGAATGAATCCTTCAAACAATATCTTTAATGAAAGGGAAACGATTGAATGGTTCATGTTCAACAATATTCTAACTAGATTCCTTGATATCTGGTTGTAAATAACCAGGTGTATCTGTATTTCTTAATTTGTTTAATCTGGTTGGCGTTTGGTCTTAGCACGAAAAACTACTACAATGATCATGAAAAGTGTACAAGTATTCATAAACCATTGTCTACGCAAGAAACTCGACATTCATTGACTGGATACACATCAGCACCAACTTCCAGCAGAAGAAGGAATTAGGAATAGACGTTGGAAATGGATAAGACATACATTGAGGAAATCATCAAACCGCATCACGAGACAAGCCCTAACTTGATTTCGTGAATGGAAGAGGGAAAGAGGAATACCAAAGAAAACATTACACCAGGAAATAGAATCACATATGAAAAGCATGAATAATAACTAGAAAGAATTGTTCAGGACAGGGTTGGATAGAGAATGCTGGTGTGTGGCTTATGCTCCTCCACAAGGAGTAACAGGCGTAAGTAAGTAGTTAAGTATCTGTATTCTTGATAAGAATCACTCTTACTGTAAGATTTGAAACCATTTTACTTAACATGATTGTCATAGATGTTGCAAACAATGTAGTTGAGCTGTATCTAGTCTGTCATAACAAAGGAATATGGTTTGCAGTTGGTTTTCATAAATTTAGTCATCTAAGCATTGACATCTAGAAAATTTGTGGTCTGGATAATTCCATAAGTCAATTCAAACAGCTGAATTCCAACACAGTGGTTTAAAGGTAACGGGCTTTGGGCTTGGTTTGAAGGTCTTGGATGCTATTTTTAGTAGAGTCATTGATATGCTTTGCTGAGAAGTCCCACATTATTAAACGATCGCTATCTTCTGTCATCGAATTTTCAAACGGCTGTCTAGACACAGTTAACTTGTGTCTAAATTATTATTCATGTTTAATTTATAAACGATATTCTCTAAACAATGGTATCGTCAAATAATCAGTCATGCTTACTACAATCACATCTCCATATTGACAATCTTGAAAATGACTACTTAATACCACTTGTGTATGCTACTTATGTCGACAGATATAAGTAGTATATAACATCAATCCGAAATGGAATACATGACAGAAAGAGATTGAGATGATTGAATTAGAGAGAACAGAAATGTGTACAAAGAGAAATTGTGATAACAACAGGAAAGAAGTGACGATGAAGTTTGTAAGAGACAACTGATGAAATATATACTGTACTCCGTAAATTGGTCTTCTCCAACTGAATTCCATCGTTCACTGCATCATCACTGGAATTTTATTATAAGAAGAGATATATAAAGTAGCTAGCAATGAAATCCAGGACTTAAGTTTCGCTCTGCTTGGGACTCGTGTCCTGAATTCTACTACTAGCTACCATCCGTATTTGTTTATAGAACATGTGAATTAAGGCAATATGGAAGCAATCCGCACAAGATACACATCTACTAACAAGAGACAGATCAATTGCAGTCCTAAACAACAATAGTGCTGTAGTGAACAAGAACACAAGCGAGGAACAATGTATTTCAGCATGAAATTATAGAATGCCTTGGTAAAATCTCAGAAGCATACAGTAAATACTTCATTTGTAACACGCTCATCAATTGTCTCAGGCTTGACTGTTCCTTCATTTCTGCACCAATCATTCTTTGTTCTCGTTCTTTATTCTTCGATCTTATTAACCTGCTATTAAACATTCCATTTTCGATTAATGATACATATACTACTTATATCTATCAACACAAGTAGCATATTCCATAATACAAGCAAATAATACCAAATGAATTTAGAATGTGATTATTTCATATATCTTAACTGAAATTCATTTATAAGCAAAGATAGATAGTGGCTAGTAGTCGAATCCAGTTTGACGTGCGTTTCGTTCTATTCGGGACTCGTCAGTTGAGTGTACCTGCATCTCAGAGTTGATATTCACTCTGGGACTCAACTCTGAGATGCAGGTACACCCAGCTGACGAGTTTCAAACAGGACGAAACGCGCGTCAAACTGGATTCCACTGGTAGCCGTTATCCATCTCTGCTTATAATACTTGTGAATTAAGGCAATATCGAGGCAGTCTGCACAGGATGTACATATACCGATGAGAGACTGATCAATTGTAGTCTTAAACCCAATGAATTGAAATTCATTTAATCATAATTATCATTTTAATAAACATAAAATTTTAAATTAATTATCATAATTACTAAGTTCCGGTTTGATGACAGAATAAACAAAATGATTATATTACTTCCTACGATACTACTTATTTAAAATAAGTAATTTATACTTAATGAGGAAGTTGTAGACATTGATGAATTTTCAAAGTTTAAATCATAAATGGATATTAGTTAGATAATCATTGGAAGTATTGGGTGGCTATTTAGTCTTGTTATTAATGATCACCCTAAATACTTTAGTACGGTTAAAGGTGGGGAGGGTCAGCTTTCTCTCTTCAAATGCTCTCACATGGCTACATGCATACAACCACTTCCATGGAAGTCCTACTTACTGACTTCTCATGGCGCGAGTGTTGTTCACGAAATTGAATAGACGAAAAACTAATATCCGGTACTTGAACTGGGTTACGGGACATGGAGAGTTCACCTAGAGGAGTTAAAGAACCTTATTTGTACACCATTGGTGCACCATTATCCTGAAGGAACATACGGCATCAGAACCTATTGTTGGTCACCGGCTACCATGAGACTGCATCTCCTAACGTTGACACATTGTCTTGTGGATCAGAACTTTAGATCGAAGGCCTCGAGTGTGGCCCCCCTAAGAAAATCGCCTGGTTTGGTTTGGTCAACCGGGCAGTACTATACTCCACACACAAATCAAATGACTTTTGTGGTGCATATGTGTTCGGTGCCCCCTTTGTACCAATATTTATGTGTTCATATATATAAATAAACTAAAGAATAAATGAATGGAAACCGCTAGAAATTATTTATGGACTATTATTACAGATAATCTTATTGGATAATGATTAAGCAACTAGATTATATGTATATTTATATTCCTTTTATCATAAGCTTCCATTTGACCTATTGGCTACCATTCTTGAGTTATCCCCTATTTATTAGCTACAGTATCCCATACTAACAGCCACTTTCGGCTTGTGTGTATGTTTGAAATACATGATTCATATAGTGGAGGTTGATCTTTTTGTTCTGAACTGAACTGGTCGAGTTAGGCAAGAAGTTAGTATCTCAGAGGACTAATAAGAACTTAGAGATGACTTTCGGTTGCTTTTACTGGTTAATGTATCATTGGTATAACGCAATGCCAATGTCATATAAACCGGTGTTATATTGACAGACTAAAAAGACATAAAAATAAGATTCTTCAGTGATATAACAAGATGAAAAGACAAAATTATATTGTTCTATTCACTGTGATTCTTACTCAATATTACTTCTGTTTTCTTGATCCAAATGTAGAAGATTAGGATGATAGCAGGCACAATGTTGATATTCTAATACTGCTCAAACTAATTTGTTTGAATTTACTTCGTTATCTCGACGCCATCGCTATCAAATCATTGAAATCAAACTCAACCCATTCAAAAAGAACATAAATGTAAAGCTCTCACTAAGGAGCTGGTTGAAGGTAGTCATCAGAAAACCCTGAATTTAGGTTTTGTGTTGTTTGGTTCTACGCCAACAAGATGCACCTGTAGTGTTTAGGGAACTGATTAACCCCAATGGATCATGTGCAATGTCAAACATAAGCGTCTACTAATCACTCAGTAAAAGTATAAATAATAACCCTCCATATGGAATCCTCATCAGTTATATTTCCACATTACTTATTCAATAATATTAATCATTAGTCATATAATTGTTAATGAGCTCTATGTAATTGATCTTGTTCACAAATTTGAATAAAGTAAGATCTTAAACTAGTTACAGAATACAATGAATTCATTGTATGTTATTGCTTTCTCTTTATCTAATAGGTTCGATTCCTCTGAGCTATTGAGATAACTTCGAATTCGAGAAGAAAAATAAAGAATTGTCCAACGATAACACCAATGATTGACAACGTTGTATGCTGGCTCAGTGGTTTAGAGGTTAAGAGCTCGCTCGCGCGACTGAAGGTCCTGAGTTCGAATCCCGCGGGCAGGTTCGTGGATATGCACTGTTAAGGAGTCTCACAATAGAATGAAACGGTCATCCAATGCTTCCAGGTTTTCGATGATGGTCTAACACATCAACGGTTCATGATCTCATTCAAAAACTTAATCATCTCCAAAACCCTATACTGATAATTTGTTAAGTGTTTTAAGTGACTATTCTAGAACATCCCAATCTAATTTTCATCATATAATATCATAAGACATCTTAGATTGGCTATGAGAGCTCAACAGCTAAGTGGATAACGTGATGGTGTTTGAATTGAAAGGTAATAGGTTCGAGTCCTAAATTGAGATACAGGTACACCGAGTTTACAAGTCCCAAATAGAATGAGACGTACATCCTGGATTCCACTACTAGCCGCTATCCATCTTTGCTTATCAATCAAACTGATTCATAAAAGGTTATACAAATTCATATATATATTTTTTCATTTTTTCATGAAAAGTTAAACATATTACTTAAATAGAGTTCATAAGTAGTAAAATAGATAAATCTTTAAAAAAACATACCGATTATTTCACCTGTCATAAAAAATAAGCATAAACCACTGGCAAGTATTAATTTTCTTCTAGCATTTTTATCTATATTTGAACTAACTGTTGAATGTTCATGACAATGATCATCTATTCATTAAAAAGAAACAAAATAAGTTACAATAGTTATTGTATTCTCTTATGGTCAATAGTTTCATGAAATAGCTTATATATTATTATGTAAAGATGGATAGTGGTTAGTGGTGGAATCCAGGATTTGCGTTTCAGTTTTATTTGAGACTTGTCAGATGGATGTACCTGTATCTCATTCAAGGACTCGAACCTAGTACCGTTCACTCCAAACACTATCGCATTATCCACTTAGCTACAGAGTCCTGATAGCCACCTACTTGTGCAATCGGATGAAGTTTGAATTCACTCGGTGTTGCTTTACTTGTATCTTTCGATTGTTATTTAGGACTGCAATTGATTGGCCTCATGTTGGCATATGTGCATCCTGTTAGGATGCCTTAAGTCAGGACTCAGTAGCTAAGTGGATAACGCGATGACGTTTTAAGCGAACAGTTCTGCGTTCTAGTCCCGAAGTGAATATCAACTCTAGTATGCAGGTACGTTCAGTCGACGAGTCCCAAATAGGACGAAACGCGCGTCAAACTGGATTCCACTACTGTTCATTATCCATCTTTGCTTAAAAAGTTTATGACTTAAGGCTAAATGTCATTAGATCACTCAGCTAAAATCTTCAGTGAAAATTATGCTCTCATGACCAACACTCACCCACTAACTGAAAGAAAAAAATGCTTGAAATTACTAGATGTCTCACGTTTATTGAACAATCGAAAGTAGCTGATTATTCTCACACACACGCAGACACATAAAGATATGGATGAACGAATGTTGCGTACAAGCTCTACAGGCATCATCAGAAATCGGATTGGTTCGTCTCTAAACTTTAAGTCTACAGATTTGTTTATCCAGTGTTATGCGTTTTTTTTCTTAGATACTTTCAACTTTCATTAGTTTACTTCAAAGAAGCTCAGACAAGCTTGATGAATGAGAAGTTAAGATCACTGTAATTTCAGCCGCCGAAAATATTCCAAACATAATTTTTACATATATATAGTATCTTCTACATACTCAGTGCCTAATTTCTATCAAACTATTTATAGAAATGTAGAAGCAGCCTCAGCAGCCGTAGGTCTCAACATACACAAATGGAAAAGCAAGATTCTCCGATACAACACAGCATGCAGCACTCGAATCACACTTGACGGAGAAGATTTGAAAGATGTAAAAACCTTAACATATCTGGACAGCATCATTGATGAACACGGTGGATCTGAAGCAGATGTGAATGTGAGGATCATCAAAGCAAGAGCAGCATATCTACCACTGAAGAACATGTGCAACTCAAAACAACTGTCTGTCAACCAACACCAAAGTCTGAATTTTCAATACAAATGTCAAGACAGTTCTACTGTATGGGGCAGAAACCTGGAGAACTACGAAAGCCATCATCCACAAGATACAAATGTTTGTTAACAACTGTCTACGCAAAATACTTCAGATCCGTTGACCAGACACTATCATCAACAACTCGCTGTACGTGTGAACAAACCAAAATCCAGCGGAAGAAGAAATCAGGAAGAAGCGCTGGAAGTGGATAAGATACACATTGAGGAAATCACCAAACTGAGTCACAAGGCAATCAATCACATGGAATCCTCAAGGCCAAAGGAGAAGGGGAATACCACATAGCACATTACGTCGAGAAATGGAGATAGAAATGAGAAAAATGAACATCAATTGGATAGAACTAAAAAGGAAGGCCGAGGACAGACTGGGTTGGAGAATGCTGGTCGGTGGCCCAAGCTCCATTGAGAGAAACAGGAGTAAGTAAGTAAGTTATTTGTTGAAAGAAAATCAATAAAGCATTTAAATTAAGCATTATTTTGACGGTTGAATTCATGAATTGGTCTGAGATAGACCACTATTGAAAACCTGGATGCACTGGACTTGTATGATGAATATGATGTTGTATGAGATCATGGACCGATTGAAATGAGACATTTAAGCCGTTAGATTCCGACTTGTTGGTCTGGAGGTTAAGTGTCTACTAGCGAGAACAAAGGTCCTGAGTTCGAGTCCCACATGCAGGGTCATGAATGCGCATTGATGAAGAGTACTATACTGGAACGAAATGGTCATCTCTCGTTTTGATAATAATCATTATTTGTGAATATATTCTTTGGCAATAATATCAGACAAATATGAGAATAGATTTTTACCTCTTGTCATTTATGTGCAAAAAATCAGTTTGTTGCTAGTGTACTTTATGCGCAAAGAAAACCAAGTCTTGTTACGTCGTACTGAACAAAAAGCCAGCCATTAAACTGACCAGTTATATATATATATATATATATATATATATATATATATATCGGTAGAAGTAGGAGATGTCGACTATTAAATACCAACTCGATAGTATCAATCTCAAATTGCTTACCGCTAAATCCAAAGGTACTAGATTTGATCCTTCAGAAGATCTTAGATATGTACTTCAGAAAAGTCTTAAACTGAAAGAAACGATTTTTTGAATTATTTCTTGATTTTCAATAATCTCATGTTTCTTCAATCTATGATGAAAATCTTCTTCATACCCGCATTTAATTTACCGTCATCCTTTTAAATCCAGATGCTACTATGAGAAGTACCTTCTAAATAAGGTTTATTTAATAACAGCTATATGTTGTGTTGAAAAGGATTGAATATTCAGTACTGTGGGAGTAGATCTAAATAAACAATTCATATACTCCACTAAATATACATATTTGTTTAGTCACTAGTGATGGTCGGACTCTATACCTACTTACTTACGCCTGTTACCCCTCGTGGAGGAGCACAAGCTACCCACCAGCATTCGTCATCCAACTCTGTCTTGGATCAAGTTAAAGTGTTTGGTCACTAGTCTATGTGACTGGATATCTCCGGCACAATGTTTTGATGTTAAGTGCTCGGAGGTAAGATTTTATAATTTTTGAAGACTAGATTAACTTAACATTGGTAATGACTCTTTGACTGACCAATTGTAAGTATTTCAATCCGAAACAAAGTTAGTAGCTGGCACAATACCTCATTAGTAATAACTCAAAATGCCAAACTGGATAACTTTGTTCGAATACAAGAAGGAGAATTAATTCATTCAAGATTCCAGGTACTCTTCTTGACAAGTCCTAACCCGATCGAAACCTATGTCGACCAGGGTTTTGTCATAACTACCTTTGATCAGACAATGAATAATGTGAATTTTATAAAAGACTAGCATACTGAAATACGTATATTCCTGTAAGAATATTAATACGAATGGAATTTCAACTGAACCAACAACAACATTACTGCACTATCTATTTTACGGTCTTCCATCAGTTAGTAACTAATGAGAATCAGAAAATACTGAATAAATAATTCATCCTAGTATGAGACTTCTCACCAGTGTGCAAACATGACGGATCGAATCCCTGACCTCCACGCTTCACAATTAGCGTTTAATCTTCAAACCACTGGATTAGCATTCAATGACTAAAATCGTTTAGTGTAGATAAATATCGTAGGCAATCTATATTGCAGAATTCTATCTCAATGACTAAAGAATACGAAATGTTATATTCTAGACATTACTACTGATTGATGTTAACGGAGTAACACTCATGTATATTATGTTATGACTGGTCGGTTTGTAGTGAACGATAACACAAATGGAGACAATCGAATGTATTTGAATATAACATTACGGAACATCTTAGTAAAATGTCAGAATCATACAGTAAATTCCTCATTTGTAAAATATCAGTCAGTCGTCTCAGATTTCATTGTTCTTTTGTTTCCACATCAATCATTCTTTGTTCTCGTTCTCTATTCTTCAATTCTCTTAACCTTTAGTCAACAGGTATTTCACTTTCGATTGATGATACATACTACTTATATATCTGTTGACATCAGTAGCATACACCACAAGTTGATTTAGAATCTTAAGCTTGACATTATCGTCATCATCATCATCATCATCAAGAATAACTCCGTTTCTGTATAGTTGGAATCATCAAATATTACAGTAAGTCCTGACCGAAATTAATCATTTGCTTGAAAGTCCCAGATCTTGTAATCAGTTATTAGATAACAATGAATAAGCAAAACAAAAAGAAAAGAGTAATCATGATACTTCCTCACTTATATCAATACACGTGGACAACTGCGGACACTTATTCGATTGGAAAAATGTGGAAATCTTGGACAAAGGAAATTCCAAAAACACCAAAGAATTTTTAGAAACTTGGCACTCAAGTCAATCAGCAATCAACAAGTATATTGAAATCGATCCAATTTATCAACCAATCAGGAACAAAAATCAAACCAATGGGAGGCACAACCAAAACAAAGAAGTAAACAATGACGAATTTAAGGTCAATAAGAACCAATCAACGTCGAGGTGTACAGAACAAGCTGTGAAATGCATATGCAGAAATTCAAACACTTCAATTCTATCTGAAGTTTGTGCTGATGATGTCGTTCAGAAGAACGATGAAAGCTCCACAACCAAATCATCCAGTTCAGAGAACAAAACTCCACCAAAAGTAATCATATTCATTATGATGTCATATTCAATCTTAACAAGATGTTAAATGTATAATAAACATTACATACTACTGAAATGATTACTGTAAATAGTATACGAACACCCGTATATTATTCGAATTATATATAAAGACGATCAATATTGAAAAGGGTATAACGTTTGAAAAAGAGACAGATTTCCCTTAAAATAGTTACGTCATTTACACTTTTGTTTTGTTGTTACTACCACCTTATATACGGGTAAATCTAAATTTAAAAGACGTGCTATATCTATCATGGACAATACAATAAAACAATCAATATTAATTCATCTCATTTGAATGGTGTATTGAATGTAGTTGTATATGTGAATTAACATAACAACATAAGTAGAACCAAATAGTTAAGACTTATTATTGTAGTGTTACATAATTCTAAACTAGATCTCAATTGTAAACATTATAGGAAAGAAGAGGGCATTCAAGTTTGCCCATTCATCAGCTCCATTCCTCCTATCTGTTAAGTATTAGATACTAAATTTACATCTGTTGATGATGGAAAAGAATTATAGTTCAGGTAGAATTTTATTCTCTGAATTAGATGGTTTAGTCATGCAGTTTTAATTGTTCTATTTAAAGTTTGTACTGGATATGGATCATCAGAATAACAATGAAAGCTTTATAATCAAATTATCCAGCTAAAAGAATATATCAAACGGGTTTTATGGATATCATAGTAAGTTCAATGGTTAAGATCATGAGTCCGTTGAAGTTAGACCACCATGGAAAACCTGGAAGCACTGAACGGCCGTTTGTGGGACTCCTCAGCAATGCGCATCCAAGTGCTGGCGCGCGAAACCAGTAGGTCCTAGGTTTAAATCTCGCAGGGGGCTAGGTCATGGATGCTCACTGCTGAGGAGTCCCACAATTGGACAAAACGGCCGTCCAGTGCTTCAAGGTTTTCCATGGTGGTCTAGCTTCAATTGACTCATGATGTTAACCATTAAAAGAACATACATTAGAATATACACTCTCCATTCTAATTAGAAAAATCAGTCTTATGAAAACTAATGATAAATCAATTGTAATCTGAATAGACAAATTCTCAATGATCTTATCTAATTGATCAATTAGATCATTGGAACCATACCAAAAATCTTATTTATAACCTATTCCTCGGTAGATTACTGAAATACATTCCATCTGTTTAAACAGATTTTGTTACAATGAAGTTGAGTTGAATTCAAATGTTTAATCTACTGAATTACTTAAATAAAATGATTAAACTGTTCAGTGTATCAAGTACAACGAACATTAAATGCATGACATTTGCCTGTAACAGGTTACTGATATGTGATTAATCCTTTCTTTTTGTCTTATGAAATAGTGGTTAGTAGTAGAATCCAAGATGTGCTTTTCATGCTATTTGGAACTTGTCATATTGATGTACTTTCATCTCAGAGTTGATGTTTACACTGGGACTCAAACTCAATACTGTTCGCTTCAAACATTATCCCAATATTCACTTAACGAATGGTACTGGGTTCGAGACCTGGAGTGAATAACAATTCTGAGATGTAGGTACATTCAGCTGACGAGTCCCAAACAGGGTGAAACGCGCATCTTGGATTCTACTGCTAATCACCATCCATCTTTGTTTATAATCAGGGTACATTTTCTGGTTAATTCTCTGATGGATATTAAACAATCTATATAACCCCATAACAACATGATCATTAGTAATCGATTATCTTTATCAGAACCAGTTTATTCCATTGATGTCATTCAGTTACATTTAACAATAGTGAAGACAAATTTGAAAGAAAACATCTATTCTTATCTTAAATACAACACACTTCATTGAGTTAAAGGGATAGTACATGACAGTTTCTAATTCATGATTGTGAAAAAGGATTGTTAATTGATATAACCATAGTTTTATAGTAGAATTCATGATTCAATTAAAGTTAGACCATCATAGTAACTTTGAAAGCACTGAATGGCTGTTTCATCCTAATATAGGACTTCACACTAGTGCGTATCCAAGATCCTGCATGTAAGACTTGCTCTAGAACACTGAACCTCTAGACCATTGAACTGGTATTCAACGATGTTAATGTCTAACTTTAGTTGATCCATGATCATCCACAATCATTTACCTATTGTCTGAAGTGAATAACTATCTTCACTCGACACAGATTCAACTTCAGTGGTTATGGTTTCTCACTAGAACTCCAAGAAATCTATCTTAAAGCTAGTCACTAATGTGTACATGATTATTATCAAAATGAGAATTTATGAAGATTGTAATAAGTTTAATAGTTAAATTCATGAGTCGATCTAACCTAGACCAATCCATGTCGGTTGGAGACAGTTATCCACCTCAAACAATAGATGAAAGCTTACTCAAGATCATAGGTCAATTAAACTTAGATATTCACAACAATATAACACAAGGAACTATGTTTCCATTTCTTATTTCTTTTGAACCAACTTTTGTGTTTAAACAAAAAACATAGTTTACCATTGAGTAAACTGTATTAGATGAAATTAATAAAACAAATGATATTTGTAATTAAATCTAATTATCTTTTCTAAGTACGAATAACATCGTTGGATACTTGCTCAGTGGTCTAGAGGTTAAGCGTTCTCATATGAAAGTGAAGGTCTTGGGTTCGAATCCCGTGAGCAGGATCGTCGATACAAATTTCTGAGGAGTCCCACAATAGGACAATGGTGGTCTAACATCAATTGATTCATGATGTTAATCAAAAAATTAATAATCTCCACAACCCCATACTGATAATTATAAAAATCAAACTAGAAAAAGAGGGACTTACTTAATGATGATTGAACTGGTAAAGGAGAAGGTAATCTAGATATTTAAAGGAAAGTAAAATAAAGAATTTAGGCAGTACCGTATCTTCTTTTAGAACACAGATCATTGAATAATTTATCTGGCCATTAGTTTATAGAGATTAGGGTTTAATACATTTAGTTATACTCTGATAACTGTGCTCTTATTATCTGGAAATAAAACCTGTTTCAAAATGATTAGGATCAGAAGGGTTTTTTGTGGAAATTGTAGTAATTTCACTAGTTAAGATCATGAGTCAATTGAAGCTAGACCATGAGTGGGATTGCGGATGTGTACGGCTGAAGAGTACCACAATAGGACGAAACGACTGTCCAATGCTTCAAGATTTTCTGTGGTGGTGTAACTTCAAATGACTCATGATCACAACTATTGAAAATGATTGTCAATCAGAGATGAATGAATCCCGATTGACTGAATACACATTTCTTAGTATCTCATAAAGACTATGATAATATCCCTCGAGTGAATCAGTCACTATGCATCAAATAATATGTAGATATTCTTTATAAGGGTTTTGTCTAGAGTGTAGATAGTTTAAATCATTAACAAACATCCTTGTCCCAATTTGTTTTGGAATACTTATGAAACAGTAGAATGTTTTTTTCATTCTGATTCTCACCGTAGATAATCCTTCCATGTATAAAATTCAGTAATAAAATAACCTTCATTAGTATCATTATTAGAAAGGAAGTTTTTTGGATATTATAGTAATTTAATTGTTGAATTCATGAGTTGATTGAAGACAGACTACCATGGAGAACCTGGAAGCACTGGATAGCTGTTTCGTTATAGTGTGGAACTCCTCAGCAGTGCTCATCCATGATTCCATTTGCGCGATCTCAACCCAGGACCTAACGGCCTCGCGCACGAACACCTAACCTCTAGAACACTGAGCTGGCACTCAACGGTGCCAATGTCTAACTTCAACCAATTCACGAAATTACGCCACCGTTCATCATTGTCTTCAGTGAATTACTATCTCACAACAGACCCGGTTGAACTACATTGGTCACGGCTTCGCTTTAGAATTTCAGGAAATACCTCTGATCACTTTAAATTTAAAGTAAGGAATAAACTACTTATATGAATTAAAAGTAATGATTTGATATATTCTATTTTAAAATTTACGTAAAAGTGAAATCATCTCAAATGTCTTTGATCTTATCTTTGATTAATTATTCAAATACTTTGTATAGTCAAGATGAAAATATCTCACTATTTGATAGATACAATACGTATAAGGTTTAGTGATGATAAGCGGTTGTTAAGAACTGATTACTTACACAATGGTTTCATAGTAGTTCACATAGATTAATGGTGAAGTATTGTTAGGTCCCGATAAGCATAATGAATGGTAACTTTTGGGATCCATTTATGGACTAGTACTATACGTATATTTTTATCGTATAATTGTTCAATAACTAGACTATTCATATTCATGTCCCTCTTATTATGAGCTTTATTTTGATCTATGAACTGTTATTATACTATTCTTACTACTTCCCACATTCACAGCCACTTTGGGCCAAATCGTGTACAAATGTTGTTTTCTATTTTGTGGTACGTGTTGTGGTCTGTTTGAGTGGTATATAAACTCCATATGATTCATATTGCAGAGGCTGAGGTTGGTGCTCTGGACTTAAATAGCTGGGCTAAGTAGGAAGCTGAACCGATAAGTACTCTAGACTGCTCGTATGGGTTTTATGCGACATTGGTCCGATCGATAATTTACTGCCCTCTAATCGGCGGTCACAAGTTATAACAAGTACGGTTACAATCTCGAAGGAACTGAAAACTGATCAACTTCGTAGTCATGAAAGTTATCATAGAGTAAGTTGTATTTTAATTAACATTTACTAGAATTGGATGTTATTCATTTTCATAGTTTAGTTAAGAATCTCCAATATTGTACATATCATCGATAATGAACAGTGAATTGATGTAAAGATGACTTTTAAAGTTATCTGTCAACTTGACTTATACTTTAAGAGTTCACCATCGATACAAACAGAATGTCTGTAAAAACTTTCCATTGACAAACAGTCATGTGAATATGGGGATTATGAGAGTTATCATATACTATTTAACGACTAACGAAAAACAAGGCCTAATTACTGTCCGTAATACTATAAGCCCAAACAATTACTTCACAAAACACATTGTCCAGCTGTTCTCGTAGTAAAAACTTCGAATCATACAGTAAAAACTTCATTTGTAGCATGTCCCTTCATTTTTATACCAATCACTCTTTGTTCTCATTCTCTTCTCTTTGATCTTTTGCCTCCAGACATCTCACTTTTGATTGATGATATATACTACTTATCTCTGTCGATATCAGTAGCATACACCACAATACAATGAAATCATATTTAATACTTTGTATATTAAAATCTATTTCTTCAATCAATGTATCATTATAATCTATCACTAAGATTATTAAATGTACCGTAGGAAACAAACATTTTTGTCAGTTAACACTTACTTATCTATCTATGATACCCTATGCCAATGATGAATTAGGGAACATAATCCGGAGAGACTATAATTTTATAAATGAATCAATCAGGTATAAAATAAATGGTCTCAGAGTTTGATGCAAAATTCATTCATCTATTTGGTTAAATAGACTTTTAGCATCAATAACTAATGTCAGTTCGTAATGAAAACACTGATTCATAATCCTCATTTGGTCCTAGTTACTAAATGAACACTCTCAAAGTCAGTCTGACATTGTGCAAAGGTTGTTCATACATTATAATCTCACCCATCATCCTAATAATAGGAATTTAGTGTATATTGCAGGTTGTTTTTTTTCATTACTAATAAAATTGCGTAATCATATCAAATAACTCCGCCTGGAGTCCCTCCAAGGGCTACTGCCGGTATCAAGCCCGGATTAAAGAGGAGGGTTTGGCATGAGGTTAGCGACCCCATCCCGTAGAAAACGAACTCGCTAAAAAAAACGCTAACCAGAAAAAATTATCCAGTCATATCAAATAAAAGTATCGATTACATTTGTAAGTAGTATAGAACAATTCTATTGAAATATGAATTACCTTTCATAATTTGATGAAACATTTAATTGATTTGTAATCGTTTCTAACTGATCTTTTTCTTGTTCATAACCATAATGATAATTATCAGTATGTTTATTCATAATTTTTGTTTTGTTTTTTGTTTTTCAATATGAGTCTAATAAATTTTGTCTTCAAATTTATACTACTGATAAAGATATTAATAAGTAGTAAGAATTGACAATGAATTCATTTCATGTTTTAATGGTCATAGAGAGTGTCAGTTTATAATATATACAGTTATGTATATATATGTACATATATATGTATCTTAGTGAGCCAATCATTTTGCAGTTTGATTATTTTCCCTTTAATACCACTCTCAATAGTACGAAATATAGAGAGAAAATTTTATTTAGTTGCCAAAGAGGAATAAATTTGTAAGTTAACAAATAACTAACAAAAAAAACATTCGGCGAGACTACAATTTATGGGCGGACCAATCATGTATAGGATAATAGGTCTCGAATTTTGGCGTGAAATTCACTCATCCATTTAGATAAATAAAGATTCGGTATTATAACTGATGTTGCCTCCTGATGAAAACCCCCCAAATTTAATTTCTAAGCTTAATCATCAACTGTAAATTATAATTCTAATGCCTTACACAGGTTCACAACTCTCATTTGGTCCTGATTGTTAAGTGGACACTCAAGGTTAGTCTAACGTCGCTTAAAGGCCATCCATAAATTAGAATCTCACCAAACATTCACCTTTGATCTTAATGTCATAATTATTTCCAATAGAATTTGTATAACATTATTATGTCAGTTTAGTTGATAGGGTATAACTATTTCATTTGAATGGCTGTGATTAACTATATGAGATTTGTAATCAGCAATCAACAAGTACATTGATATTGATACAATTTATCAATCAATCAGGAAAATTATGCACAAATATAGGAACAAAAATCAAACCAATGTGAGATACAATCAAAACAAAGAAGTAAACCATGACAAATTTAAGGTCAATAAGAACCAATCAACGTCAAGGTGTACAGAATAAGCTTTGAAACACATATGGAGAAATTCGAACATTTCACTTCTATCTGAAGTTTGTGCTAATGATGATGTCGTTCAGAAGGAGAACAATGAAAGCGCCACAACCAAATCATCCAGCTCAGAGAACAAAACTTCATCAAAATCATCCACCTGAGTTACAAATCTTCCCCCACCATCTCGAGATTTGTAACCATTTTAATAGGAGATAACAAAATTCTTTCTTGAATAGTAAATATGAAAACCTTAGAAATCTTAGTAGGACTTATTTTGTAAGTTATTGCATGAAAGTTTAATGATCAGATATGTTAACAGGGGATATAGATTGAATTAAAGCATATTCCATGGATAATTGTGTTGCTGTATGTTGATTGGTTAATTCTTAACCAATTAGCATTAGTTGGTACTTGAAGAACACTTTAGAATCATTTCATGTAAATAGTATCAAGATACTAACATTTCTGTTATTATGCTTCTTATTTCCATCTATCCCTTGTTATTTGGGATATCATCTCTTTCCTGTTCAACCATGATCTGATTTGGTGATTTGTCAAGTGAATTGATGTCCAAGACTACTAACCAATAGGAATAGATAGGTTGTAATAAGAGAGAAATATAACAAGATACATTCATCAGCCTGTACTGTTCTATCTTTGAAAATCATAATGATTTCTCTTATTATTCATTAAGTTTATGTTTTATACTAATTGAAAATGGTATTTCACAAATATCTTAAAATGAAGAGTGAATATCTGTGGTGTTTGAATGAGCTAATGATTCCTTTGTACTTGTTGAATGCTTGATTTCGAATTCTAAATACAGTATATTCGTTTGTGGTTATCTACTACTTCTTGATCCGACTACGTTATTTCTGGGATTCTTAGTTCATACTATAGTGTAGATCGCTTCAATTATCTTGGAAGTCTCATCAGCCCCTGTGGTCTGATGTGTGACGAAACCTCAGCACGCATACAGAAGGCTTGACTGGCCTTTGCCAACTTGCGTCATTTATCGCGTAGACAAGATATCCGTCTACCGACCAAGGGACGTGTTTACTGCGCAGCAGTTCGTTCCGTCCTACTTTATGGCAGTGAAACATGACCGGTAAGAGTAGAGGATATTCATAGGTTACTAGTATTCGATCATAGGTGTCTTCGAAGCATTGCTCGTACATCCTGGGACCATCGAGTAAGTGATGCAGGTGTTAGGGAACGGGTACTAGGTAAGGATGTCAAGTCAATTGATGACATAGTGGAACTTCATCAGTTGAGATGGCTGGGACACGTGTTACGTATGCTCAACCACCGGCTGCCTCAACGTGCGATGTTCGGTGGTATAGGAGTAGGTTGGAAGGAAGCTAGGGGCGGCCAGAATAAAACATGGCACAAATCCATGAAGTCACTGACAAGTGGACTGAGCCATGTTGGTAGGTGTAGACCATCTAGTTGGGGACCGCGAGATGATAGCAACCGATGGTTAGAGACCTTGAATGACATGACTCAAAATCGTTTGCAATAGCGCAGGTGCATACACTCTTTGTGTTCTCCCAAATTTTGATCTCCTTACTCCTCCTTGTCTCTTTTCCACTTCCCAAATTTATTTCACTGTATTATACTCCTTGAATAACATCTTCAAACCCTTATGTTTCCGATTACTACTTATACTTTTACTACCTCTATCACTACGGGATTTGAGTCGACAACTGCATCTCTGTGCTAATGTGGTATGGCAACTCGAACTGATGTACGTACGTACGTACGAAGTTCTACGTTGTTACTGACTGACTGACTGATTGTAAGATCCTTACATGGTTGATCATTGCAGTAATAAGATCAATGCTTGATAATGAATTATTTTCCAATTAGTGTTTTTTTAGCGAGTTAGTTTTCTATGGGATGAGATCGCTAACCCTATGCTCAACCCTACTCTTGTATCCGGGTTTCGGGATCGACAGTAGCCACAGAAGGAGCTCCAGGCGGAGCTTACAAAAATTTCTTCTGTTGAAATCCCAATCCTTTTGAAATAACGTGTTCATTTTAAGTTGCATATGAACGTCATGTAATCTAAGTTGTTAGTTTATGGGCTTTTTCTGTTCTTCTAGCTTACAGATATTTGTATCCACATATTTTTGTATGCCCCATATTTGGAGTTTCGATATTAATCCTAATAACAACTAATTATCAGTAAAGGGTTTTGGAGATTATTAAGTCTTTGATTGAGATCATGAACCGATTGATCTTAGGCCATCATTGAAAACCTGGAAGCAATGGACGGCCGTTTCATTCTATTGTATGACTCCTTAGCAGTGCGTATCCACGATCCCGCTCACGGGATTCGAACCCAGGACCTTCATTTTCGCTCACGAACGCTTAACATCTAGACTACTGAGCTGTCATCCAAAGGTGTTAATATCTAACCTCAACCAATCCACGAAATTGCGCCACCATCTTCGATTGTACCATGTATTCACTAGTGACTAGCTTCGTTAGGGAATTCTCGAAGTTCTAGTGAGAAGCCGTGACCCGTGGAGCTAATCCGTGTCGAGTAGATACAGGTACCTACCTCAGTTCAATGGAAGATGGTCACGCAATTTAGTGGATTAGTTGAGGTTAGATATAAACACATTTAGATGCCCCCTCAGTGATCTATGGGTTAATCATTCGGGCGCGTGACTGAAGTCTCTGAGTTCGAATTCCGCGAGCAGTATCGTGAATGCGCACTGCTGAGGAGTCCCACAACAGGACGATACAGCCTCCTGGTGCTCCCAATTTTTTCAGTGATGGTCTAACATTAATCGGTTCATGATCTCAATCAATAACAACTAATTATTTGATAATCGTAATTTATTTGTTATCAAATAATGTATTTTGTGACAAAAATTGAATTAGCCCAGCCAGAAGGAAGATAGTTGGTTATTAATAATGTATAACTGTAGATTTTATAAATTGCTAATCCGTTGGTGATACGGTTACTGGTATTATGACCCTATTAGCGTCTAGAGACAACAATAATATGGATCGTCACCAAACGATTAGTATAAGCATTGTATTACATATCTATCTCATGAATCAATGAATTATTTAAGTCAACTTGAACTTTCTCAAACATTTCGACTCTTCAAAAGTTACAAATGACAAATATGGCAATACTTTTAAGTGTAGAAAAAGTCATGTCAGAAAACAAAATAAGTAAGAAACAAGAATAATCGTTGTATCTCCTTTCCTGCTTGAAAGGTACACCTTATTCTATTGAAAAGAAATCGTTATATGGTTTAATGTGATTGATTTCTTACGCTGATCGTCACCAGTTTAACAAATACCTATTTGTTGCATAGACTTAATAAAAAACTACTCAAGTAGTGTAAATCTCTATCATTTATTTTGTTTAGAACCGTTTCATTCTAGAGTTTCAATGGTTAAGATCGTGAGTCAGTTGAAGCGAGACCAACCTGGGAAACCTGGAAGCACTGGACGGCCGTTTCGTTCTATCATGGGACTCCTCAGCAGCGCGCATCCACGACCTTGCCTCCCGCGAGATTCGAACCCAAGACTTACTGGTTTCGCGCGCGAGCACTTAACTACTTGACCGCTGAGCTGGCATCCGACGGTGTTAATGTCTAAATTCAATAGAACGAAACGGCCGTCCAGTGCTTCCAGGTTTCCTTGGTGGTCTAGTTTCAACTGACCCATGATCTTAACCATTGGAATTACTATAATATTCACAAAACCTATCTGATATCATTCTACAGTTGTTGTGTTCTTGATTATTTGACTCGGTGTGTGCATAACTGTTATATCAACATCATTTCAGAAGCTTAATTCTGAGTTACTTGAGTTCTGGAAGTTACGCACCGAGAGTGGAAAGAAACCTTTATTGGGTAAACAGAATATTAAACAACATCTGCACTAGCTCATACATATTTTTTTGCCTCTTAGAATGCAAAACCACACTTTCAACGAATTGTGTTTCGTTCTTTAAGACAAGGAGCCAAAACAATCAAATATAACAATAAGGGATCATGTATGCTGGTGAACAAATGAAAATTTTAGTACAGTAAATTATCTTTCACTGACAAAACGTAAAAGCTTGATACTCAGGATTGAAGCTTTATCACATACACTCACAATATTCTATTGAGTAGTACAAATCTTCTGAAAAATTGGAAAAACGCTTGACATTCAAGGCTAAGATCGATTCTTTGGTAAAAGTGCGTTTATGATTTATTGTCAAAAGGTCCCTTACTCTCAGACTATGTTTTATGTGTTCAAATTGCTAAAGTCCTTGAATCGACCTATTTGGCACACGGACAGTGTTATTTTGGTCTATGGGAATTTGTATCTCTCTTTACGCTTGCGTAAATAAGTATTTAAGATTGAATACAGTGCCTGGATATTCATTTATTTCTTTTGTCCGGCTAAATATTTAGCAATTGATTAATCAGTCAGTCAGTTAGTAACAACGTAGAACTTCGTACGTACGTACGTACATCAGTTCGAGTTGCCATACCACATTAACACAGACATACAATAGTCGACTCAAAGTATAAGCAGTAATCGGGAAAATTGGTGTTTGGAGATGTTATTCAAGGAGTATAATACAGTGAAATAAATTTGGGAAGTGGAAAAGAGACAAGGAGGAATAAGGAGATCAAAATTTGGGAGAACACAAAGAGTGTATGCACCTGCGCTATTGCAAACGATTTTGAGTCATGTCATTCAAGGTCTCTAACCATCGGTTGCTATCATCTCGCGGTCCCCAACTAGATGGTCTACACCTACCAACATGGCTCAGTCCACTTGTCAGTGACTTCATGGATTTGTGCCATGTTTTATTCTGGCCGCCCCTAGCTTCCTTCCAACCTACTCCTATACCACTGAACATCGCACGTTGAGGCAGCCGGTGGTTGAGCATACGTAACACGTGTCCCAGCCATCTCAACTGATGAAGTTCCACTATGTCATCAATTGACTTGACATCCTTACCTAGTACCCGTTCCCTAACACCTGCATCACTTACTCGATGGTCCCAGGATGTACGAGCAATGCTTCGAAGACACCTATGATCGAATACTAGTAACCTATGAATATCCTCTACTCTTACCGGTCATGTTTCACTGCCATAAAGTAGGACGGAACGAACTGCTGCGCAGTAAACACGTCCCTTGGTCGGTAGACGGATATCTTGTCTACGCGATAAATGACGCAAGTTGGCAAAGGCCAGTCAAGCCTTCTGTATGCGTGCTGAGGTTTCGTCACACATCAGACCACAGGGACTGATGAGACTTCCAAGATAATTGAAGCGATCGACACACTCGTTTACCTTACTCCTTATCATTAGTTCGGGTGTTGATGCAGCCAAATCCTAAAGCAAAATTGATTAATCAACTGCATATATACATATATTTCTTTTTTAATGTATGTTCATTCACTCATCGCTTCAGTTACGTGCTTGCTAGGCGTATAATTTCAACTGTATGTTAGAATATAGTGCCATTGTTACTTCATTTCACATTCTACAGATTATACTCTATTGGAGATTATAGTATTAAAGGTTGTCATTTCGGCCGATACACGACATATAGCAAGAATCACAAAGATATCCACAACAAGTCATCACGAATTCAGTGACTAAACGTAGACATTGATATCCATGTCACCTATCATCAAGCAATATCATACTTTAGCTTTCAAGACAATAGATGTAGAAACGTTCAAAATTATGTAATGGCAACTAAAGTATTCAGTACACGTGGTTTTGAACTAGAATGTGGTGGTTTTCTAGTGTTCTATATAGTAAATACCTGTAAATGCAAATACTTTCAGTGGCTGTGTGCGTATATGTCAAGGCCTCCTATCTATGACACCAATGAGAAGTTAGGTGAGACACATATTACATAACCAATCCAATATTCACTGCTTCTGAAACGAGTTAGTGTAATACAGATGGTTTGTTTGACCATACGTATATGTTGAGGTACAGTTTCAGTTCCTTGGTAGAGGTCAATGAGAGCAGCCAAACCGTTGAACTGCACTAGCCCCAGTGAAGTTAGGAAATATTTACAGACTATTATTTATCTATTTCAAGTAAATGCATCCTTCTCTAGGCAGCAGGGTTGCTGGAACCAGCAACCATTGGGCAACTTTTCAAAAGACTGGATAGTTGATGAACAAAAGTTGTAAAATTAAGATGTAGAGGGGCTCAGAAAAATACAGGTTTAGGGAAAGAAATTTAATAATTAAACAGGAAAACCGACAAGTGAGGATACAGCTATAAAACATATAAACGGAGATGGTAAACTACAAGACATGAAGGACAGTTCAATGATAATAATGATAATAGTAGGAACGACAGTAAGTGGCGATTTGGGAGCTACACACTATGACGAGCACCAAGTGTAAATCACCTTTCCTTGCTATTTGATATAATTAACTATGGTATTTGTGCGCTTATTAAGATTTCCAAATAAAATACGTCCATTTGTGCTCATCTAGTTCTATCTGCCTTAAATTGCACTTTTGTGGTGTTTGCACGAATTAATGATTCCTTGGTACTTAATGACTGCCTGATTTGGAATTCCAAATAGAATATGTTCGTTCGTGCTCATCTAGTACTTCTTGGTTGAGTTGCGTTATTTCTGGGATTCCTGATTCGTATAATAATTCAAATATTCTAGGTAACACAACTATCTCGTGACTTCTTAGTTAACACATAAATTCCAATGCTTCCAATTATCATATAACCCTATACCCAACTCTTCTCCCTTGTCAGGGCATGAGGTTGGCCATAACCTTCAAAGGGCTCCTGATACATTGGTCAATACTTTAATAAGTACTTCCAGCTTTCATATGTACTTTATTTAAGTGTACATATTCCTACTTTGCATTCTCAGCCTCCGATTTCAGCAATCGCAATCAATATGAATTCGTACACAACTACTATCTGTTATTTAAATTGAGGTATATTTGCAAACAGTCTGTACATAACTATAACAGGTGACAGTTTTACTTCAGTTATATATGTTGGTGTGTACGTAAGTTGCAAATACCTTCAAAATTGAGGTTTGTAAATATATTTTGTGAAAATAGGGCCGCTTGGAAGACGAATTTCTTTGCTTTGAATTGTGGAATTTTCAGCTTTGCTCAGCTTTCCGATCAGACGTTTCGTATATTTAACATGGGTGATCGTCCAGCACACCACTAATGATACAGTTGCTAACGGATTCCAAGTTGATGGACTAGTTACAGCCACAGCTACCTAAACAAGTGATATGGCTGAAATAACTATACACATTGGGCAGTACGTGTTCTGAAGACATATGGGTGTAGGTGTTGTCAACCGCTGATGAACAGAGATAAAGTCAGGGTCAATATAATGCATAAATCAATATTTATTTCCTGCCCTTGATGTTAATATATGTCGACTAACTTTTCTTGATCATTAAGTGCGATATAAAAAATTATAAATTTCGAAAAAATGGATGCCATAATAATGAATAAAAGACTATCCCATTTTTTAATGAAAGATAAGCATACAGGTGCTTCAAAAGATCTGCCATTGGTAAAAAAAGGTTGAATAGTAGGGGAAGATATATGATTATGACTAAAGCTAACAGCCTTTTTCCCGACCAGCTGCATAAGTTAGTTAGATAGTTATCCATAGCCGACGTAAAATCGGACATATGTGAAACATTTCAATTTTTAATACCACATAAGCACAGGGTAATAAAACTATTTCAAATAAGCCCAAGATTAATAGGAGTAACAGTATTATTAGCAGTAATAAGGAGGATCAGGTAAAAGTATCGGGAGATTTCAGGACTCAGGTTCTAAAGGAAAATCAAAAGTGAGTACATTTTTCGTTCCTCTAGGTAACCGTCGTGCTATTAATAGAAGAAACGGACAAGTAGTGAATAGGTCTTTATTTAGATCTTCGCTCACTCACAGTGGAGCGTGGGATTATTTGTTAAGGCAAACAAAGCCTCTCAACATTCAATATAAGATAATAGGAAATATAACGCCTATACAAAATGAGGAAATTAATGGACAATCGAACTATACTGTTTTGATATATGCTTAGCTGTTTGAGGTGAACTCTTAACCAAACAACATAAGCTGTTACACATGTACGCGATTCCGAACAAACGATTATGAGACATTTTACCCCCAGGTTTATTGCAACCAGTTACTATAATTGCGCCTACTTCATTCTCTTAATCTCCATTAACCTTGTAGGTTGGTGCTCAGTCTGACGTTCGGAGCCTTCATACGTTGATATCATGTTTTCGTTTAACCACTCTTAGATTTCAATCTTTTTCTACACGAGACATCAACCGAAGAGGCGTTCAGTGGCTTAGTATAACCAACACGTAGCCGAGCTACCTCATTTGGTGGATATCCACCATCTTATCAATTGACCTGCCAACTCTACTTTGTACCTGGCGTCCAAATTCACAATTGCTGACTCGATGTTCCCAACATGTATTCTCAATGGTTTCGCGACATCTATAATCGAATACAAGTAATTTAAAACAGTTCTCTATTTCGAAGTACTACATTTTAAAATGCATCGAATTGCTTTGGAATATATTCATTCTTCTAAGGTTGCTGCCGGTCCGAAACCGAGATAAGGAAGGAGGGTTGGACATGGAGTGGAGTCGGCAACCGCACCCCGTGGAACTCAACTTTGCCAGAAATACGCTAACCAGAATAAACAAATTAAACCACTTAAACTCTGTCTTGCAACTTGGAGGAATTATGACGCCTCATGGTGTTAGCCGAGACCTTTTGAAAGTCACGAGGCTCATGCCTCTGCTAACAACCAGGACAACAACTAAGATAGGTAAGCGGGATGTCCGGAAAATTTGAGAGACCTGGAGGATTAATCACATAGCTGCGGAAATGAGGAAATACAACTTGGCGGTCCCCGGAATAAGGGAAACCCAGTGGACTCAAGCTGTACAGAAAAGGTTAGGTATAGGAGAGATGCTGTTGTACTTTGATCATGAAGAAGAAAATACTTCGCACACTCATGGAGTTGCTCCGATGCTGTCCAAAGAAGCACATAACGCACTTAGAGGATGAGAATCTCGCGGATTTAGGATGATCAAAGCATCTTTCAAAACAAAGAAGGAGATAATCACGATGAATGTTATCCAATGTTTTGCAACCCCTAATGACAGCAACGACGACGACAAAGATCAGCTTTACGAGAGGCATCAAAGCTGACAACTAGAAATGCCCGAAAAACCCGGCAACGACAGCAGAATAAGCCGCAAGAGAAAAGAAATTGAGACAACTAGATGACAAAGCAAAGAAACTGTCAGAGAAAAATAGTAAACCAGAAAGACAGATCAAGGATAAGGAGAGCCAGTTAACCACTGAGATTCGAAAACAGAGGACCAGGTTGGCGGAACACTTCGAGGAACTCTCGAATAGGCCAGCTCTATTGAATCCATCAAACATCAAAGTAGCACCTGCAGACCATCTTATACCTGTCATTCCACCAACGATCGAAGAGACTAGAGTAGCCATTAGATAAATCAAAAGTGAGAAAGCAGCAAGACACGATAATATGCCAGCTGAAAGACTTAAGTCAGATACAGGAATAACTAAGATGCTTCACATTATATTCAGGAAGATTTGGGAGGAAGGACAAGTGCCGATGAACTGGAAAGAAGGACACCTCATCAAGATACCAAAGAAGGGAAATCTGAGCAAGTGTGAGAACTTAGCTATGAAGGCATCACACTTCTATCAGTACCAGGAAAAGTTTCTAAAAGAGGTTTTCTGATTCAGATGATAGATTCAGTGGACGCTCAACTTCAAGATCAACATGCTGGATTCCGTAAGGATCGGTCGTGCACAGACCAAATTGCGACACTAAAGATCATCGTTGAGCAATCACTTGAATGGGACTCGTCACCATAGATCAAACTCTTTAACTATGAAAAGACGTTTGACAGTGTGGATAGTAGGATCCTATGGAAAATTCTTCGGCACTATGGTGTACCTCAAAAAGACGTCAACACCATCTGCGATTCATATGACGGACTACACTACAAAGTGGTGCATGGAGCTCAGCTGACAAATGCATTCCAAGTGAGGACCGGAGGCAGATAAGGAAATTTACTCTCCCCGTTCCTCTTTTTTCCGGTGGTCTACTGTATTACGAAGACGTCGATATCTGAAGAGAATTACTGCATAAAATGGACGGCAACAGCATGCCGTAGGAGAGAATAATCCAGCTTCGAGCTGAAGAGGAAATTAAGAAAAGACATTAAAAGTGAATAGGCCATACATATCAGAAATCATCGCACTACACGACAAGGCAAGCAATAATTTGTAACCTTGAAGGGAAACGAAAACGAGGAAGACAAAAGGACACATTGTGTTGGGGACTGGTATCAGGCATGAAAGGAATAAATAGCAACTGGAAAGAACTGGGAAGGATTGTCCAGGATGGAGTTGGTGAAGGATGGTGAATGGTCTGTGCTCCTCCATGAGGGGTAATAAGCTTAAGTGAGTAAGTTCGCTAGTTAACAATACTTCAATACTTGTGAATTATTGCAGAGGTTTTGAGAAAATATAAACATATCAAGTACGATGAGATACATAAGATATGTTGATAGCAAACTTAGTCAGTTCTTTCAGTACTTGTACTCAAGTTGAGCAATGAGTTCCTACAGTCTCGAAACGATATTTTGCCCTTCAATGGAGATAAAGATATCCTAATGATACTTGCATTGTCGTTGATAGCAGTTCGATGACTCCTATGTCTTTTCATTGAGCAAGTACCTCACTCCATCAAAACCGAATTTACTCAATTTACCCCATGTAGCAGTACTAGCTAGACCACCAGTGAAAGCAAGGAAGCACTGAATGATTGTTTCGTTTATGTGTAGGAATACTCAGAATGATGTACCCACGATCCTATCGAACGTCGAACCGAGAAACTTCGAGCTAATTTGGAAACTTCCAGTTTCTAGACCAGTTTTTCAGTCGACGATTGTGTAAAGTTCACAATCAGCTTTTCATTAAAGTCACTATTAAGATTATAGCGACGGTCCTTTTGTGACTACAAAAAATGTAAGAAAATCCCCGTTGAGAGTTGTTTTATCTTGCAGCATTGGATATTGTAATGTTTGCAAGGTCATGTTAGTTTGACCGCTGCTCTCAAGGTTTGTTTTTATTATTCTCAAAACATTTTCCGTAATCAATGCATTTATTCAAGTTTGTTTGGCATATCATTCTTACAGTCAACCACATTTATAATTTTTCGTACTAGTGGTACGTAGATATGCGTATTCGGGGTTAGCTTACGCCAGTGTGACAAATATACTTTAACGTACGAATGTCATATGTAATCTGGACTTTTAGAGACGAGAACTTTTTGAAGCTTACAGTCTTAGTGCCTCAAACTATATGCATCTTCCGATTCGAAAACTCATAATCCGAGGCTTGTATTATTTCTGATTTTCGTTTATTTGTTTCCTTAATAAAGTCAAGTGCATCGTATACGCTTACTGAGTTGTTGACTCACTTCTTCTAGTGCTCCTCTTTTTCTCAGTATTCTTCACCCAAGCTACTCCACATGCTCCCCTAGTATACTAATTACCTTCTGTCTAGTCACGGACCATCACAGGTGGCGCATTTGTCATAGTGCAATAAGCCATTGTCTGTGGAGGTTGAAGCAGTGGAATTCAGTGACACGTAGCTGGCTGTATGGCGGTTACCCATTATTATTAACTTTTTGCTACACTACAGCATACTAAGTGTGCATGGTATGATGAAGTTGCTGGAATGATGTTCATGGTAAGAGTTTCACACTGGCTTCTTTAGCGATAATGAGTGTTCTGAGGTTGGCTATAGGCTATTATATTTTCTGGTAATACATCGTTTCCGATCAAAAAAGTAATATCTTGATTAAAGAGGCAAAATTTAATTTTACAGTCACTACAGTTTCTGCTTTGTCATGCCAAAATATGTCCTTGATGTCTAAAAGAACAGATGGATCACGGACTACAGATACTAACTTAGCAATTCCATTTCTTCAAAATATTTACGATATATCATGTTTAACATCATTTGGAAATTTGCAACAACATCTGTTGGTTTTATATTTGTCATTTCAAATTCTCATCATTAAAACAGCACATAAGCGATGAGCAATATCCCAGTCTAAGATAGTTAGAAGTTGATAGTTAGAACTTATAGATAGTGATTTCTCATCATAGTTTGTCTGAAACTAAATTTTGTCTGATGCTCAGTTATGCATACACATTTCAGCGGTGCAAATTATACGAGATTTTTCCCAGTACAGAAAAATACATTTGTGGTAACGAGTTTTGGTTTCTAAATATTTATATAATGGACATGGTGGATCTCGATAGTTTTTTATATAAATTTGTTATAGTGATTGTCAAGTTTTAGATTTCGTACTAATTTTGAAAAAAACTAGTTTTTATAGGATAATGATAATACTTGTAAACTGTATGATACTGTTTGGACGTCTGAAAAACCCAATGATCAACTGCAATGAACTTAAAAAACTGAAATTTGACTGTATTCTTGACGACTGTTCATAAAAGTTAAAAAATGGCCAAACTGATGAGTATTGTTTATTTTAGAAGTTTTTGTACATTAAATCAACTGTTAACATCTCATGTAATTGATCAACCTTATTTGTTGATATTGTATATATTTTTATGAATGTTAAATGCACTGAAGAAGTGATCTAGTGGTTAAATTACTCAAATTTTATCCAGTATTTCGAATCTTGAAAACTTCGCCTGACCAACTTCTGTCTATACTGATGGATAAAATTATTACTATGCTTTACACTCAAATAGTATATTTCAAACCATGTACTTATTAAATGACATACTATTATTGAGTTTTCAATTCTTATTGTTGTTTTGGTTGTGTTTCTTCCAGGGTTTTGTTTGCTTGATTATCTAACTGATTGCAACGTTAACTCATAGTTTTTTGTTTGTACACAATAAACAAAAACGGATTACAATGATTACATTCTTTTCTAATATCCCAATATTTAAAGATGAAAAAAATCTTGATATACAAACATTTCTACAATTATCCAAAATGATTTGTGATTTTTTCGGTAAGTACTCACGTTATACTTTGTGTTGTTGATTGTAAATCAATATTTTTGTCGATCAGGTTTATGGGATTCAAAATTTTCATTATTACGAAATGATGTGGAAGGGAATATTAAAGTAAGTTTCGAAAAATCATTAATTTCAATGCATACATTGTTTTTATTTCATGATAGATTAAAGTTTTTATTCATACGAAGCAACAATTCATATTGCTGTTGTGTCTGTAACATGGTTAACTGACGTTTGTTTGATACTAAAGACTCTAAATCTGAAGACGCGTAGTTAACTTACGAAGAATACTGATATGGATTTATTTGACTGGGAAATAAATCCAAATGATGCATTAATATA
Organism: Schistosoma haematobium; assembly: GCF_000699445.3. Classification (NCBI taxonomy): domain Eukaryota; kingdom Metazoa; phylum Platyhelminthes; class Trematoda; order Strigeidida; family Schistosomatidae; genus Schistosoma; species Schistosoma haematobium. Next base: position 45,006,720 of record NC_067199.1, read on the forward strand.
TGACCTTTTATTTGATTTACTTACAGCCAGATCAGTAGTCAAATTTTATTAGTTTGAACTGAGTAACCTTTAACATCAATTATTCAATAATTAACTATGTGAACACATAGTTACTATATCGTACAACTAAGCATCTATAAGTAACTGACTAAGTTATACAATTACATCTTCTGACGATGTAATTATATGCCACAGACGGTTGGGAAAAATCAATTTCTTATATCGTTTGCACTAAAAACGATTTAAGTCACTGCTCGGTGTCTCACTTTACTCTCTTAACAATAGTCCCAACTTCTGGAATTCAACTGATAGCGTTGGGTGGCTTCACACCACTTAATACTACAAAGATCTATAGTTAGATTATTTACTTTTATTATTAATCTTAATTCCATTCAACAAATAAACTTATTTAAGTTAACACTGTATATCAGTCATTTCAACATTGACAAATTTATACTGTTTTACAAGCAGCCTTAAATTCACATTATGTATCTGCCTTAAACTTGGCCATTCTTTTGGATTATTGATTTAGATATATAGCTGTATAACCTGACTAAGAATTACTGAAAAGAATTTTCTTCATTCATGTATCTATGACTATACAACCTATTAGAATTAATATCAATCACAAACTGACACAATCAATTCATCCCATTTTATGTGTTGAAAAATACTACTGCTAATGTAGTTACACACAGAGTCATTTCGAAAATAAGTTGCATCAGCTGCTAGAAATATTGCACCGGACAAAGTATGCACTTCTTTTACATTCATATTCAATAGCGGTGTGACAATATAATATGATATCTCTGTTATTAATGCATATAAATATGATTTTGATTGAAGAAACGTTGAAATTTTGGATTAAGACGATTATGGAAATGCCAAGGCGATGTTTGAAGCATGACATTCAGATCAATTAGCATTCAGTAAAAAGCAATCGAAATAGATTCAATCAATCTACTAGCACAGAATAATTCAGTCAGTCACGTGATCAAAGGTCAGGTAAACTAAATAGTCAATATGAATCCAAAGACAAATAGAAAAAGCAACCAGTCAATAACGCGGCCATCAGAATGAATTAACTTGGTCCATATAGAATAGTAAAAGAGCTCGCTTCTGCATAGATGAATGTTAATGATGATTATGGCCGTAACAACAATGCAATTCTGAGCAAACAATATCAATAAAAGCACAAAGGCATCTTATGCTCATCGTGATACTTGAAGTTTATGGGCTGTATTATTACAAGGAAGAGGAGCTGCGGAAAAGATATAAATTAGAATACAAAATCTGTCCAACACTTCCTTGTTTGTGGAGAAAATAAATACAGTGTCTCGTGTTAAAAATTGATAAGTCTTACTACCGATAGGCCTAAATGGTTTTCCTAGCCGGTTACAGCCTTAATTCTGACACAGCAACTCGAACACAAGAGAAAAAGTACAAAATGCATAATCAAATACTGGTGACAAGGATTTACTTGGCTTTCGAAATAAATCAAAAGAATCTATGGACACAATAGTTTTTATATGAGTATTCCATAGTGATATTAACAGTCAGATTTGTCTGAATTGAACCGAGTCGTGTTTAACAATAAAGATCCTAAAACGTGCTGTGTGAACACACATTACCATATTATACAGTTAGACATCTATAATCCTCCTCAAGATGTAGACAAATGTTATAAACGATTCACACTCCAACTGATCAAGCTATCACTCGCTCTAGCAAAACGAAACAATAGAAAAAGGCTTTAAGTAATTTTTAAATTCATACATCAGAGCGAAATACATGAATGTGTAGATTATAACTAATGAATACTCTTGTAAGAATTCTTATTCTAGTAATACTTATTATGTTGCGTATTGTTGGAGTTTATCATATGTTGTCTGTTGAATACATAGGAAAACTTAGATCAGCAATATTTTAGTCTACAAATTTAGAGTATGTAAGTTTTGTTTCTTGTCAAAGTACTCCCTAAATGTGACAATACACCTGTCTCGTTTCTATTTACAATATCTAAAATGTTTTTGGATGTCTCCAGTAGTTAGACTATTCAGCTACCTTGTCATTTCACCACTTAGTACACAAGCAAAAATAAAACGCTAGAGACTTGTTAATATTATTATTGTTAGGGTAACTGAGTTAGCTTGATGACGAATTTACAAGCTGGAATCATGTAAGACGTTACAGCTGAATACGCAGAAACATAGCCACTTGTTTGTTCAATAGGTTGTAGTGTCAGTTATTATATTAAGCCCATATACCTTATTCTAGCTTTCGGACATCCAATTCTATTCATTCTACTTGAGCCATACTTTGACCTTGTTATTTATTCGCTTATCAATCTAGACTGTTTTTATATGAGCGTATATGTGTGTGCCCTTCTTATCCCATTAATCACATGTCTGTAGCTTATTTTTGTCTGACTATAAATATTGAGTAACGCTTGTCTAAAAGGGGAGTTGGCTTCTCAGCCATCTTCCCTGCGTGTCATTTTGCTTTGCTCTGTTTCATTCGCTTGATCTAAAAAATATATGTATTCACAAGTCAATTCTCGTTATTCGACTTATTTAATTCCGTTATTGACCAACGCGATTTAAGTCGACGATTATATACGAGAATAGGCGATAACAAACAACCTTACGATCTTGGAGTCAGATCAACGGGCCGCTAAAAGGTCATCCAACTATAAACAAATTACAAATCTTACTAATTAATAGCTTATTAAAGGTAAGTCATGAAAGTTAGATTGAATCAAGATGGTTAGCGTTTGGGTAAATACAATTGGTTAACTACTTATTTATGTTCGTAGCTAACAATCTTGGTAGCTCAGTTCCTATTTGTATTGGGTAGATTACGTGAAATAATCTTTGGGTTATACGTGCTTTTCGAACTGTTATGTAATTTTTATAGTTTAAATAACGGACTGATCTCAGTTACACTAATGAAACTTTGGAGTTAATAAAGGATCGTCTCATCCTAGAATGTGATTCCTACAAAGTGCGCATCCAGGGACTCTTATCCGGCAGCCAAACACAACACCTTCAGTCTCGTGTGTAAATCCTTAAACTGGATCACTAGCCGGCACCCAAAGGCTTTGATGTCCAGTTTCAATAAATTCAAGATATGTAATTGTCAGCCTTCAGTACTATAAACAAATCTAACACAATAGAGTTTAAGCGTTCGCGCGCGAGACCGATTTGTCCTGGGTTCGAGTCCCGCCTGGCGGGCTGCTGAGGAGTTCCGTACTAGGACGAAACGGCCGTTCAGTGCCTCCAGGTTTTACATGGTGATCTGTCTTCAATTGACTCATGAATTCAACTATTAAATCTAATATTGTTTACACTATCAAATACGAATATAATAGATCTTTTGTTATCCACGTGTCACAGTTAAATGCAAGTTGATAGGTTTATTTAACATACAATATTAAAAATCTTGACAAACTTAGTAGTGAACAGTTAATAAGAAAAGAGTAAACTGTAATAATTTTTAAAGTTTTTTTTTTTCAAATGTTTTCGTAATTGCCTTCAAATGCTCTGGTATGGCTGAGAGTGAGGAGAGTCCACTCTCCCTCTCCAAATGCTCTCACATAGCCACGCGTATACGAAGTTGAGAGGACGAAAAGCAAATGTCCGGCGCTTTAACCAGGTTTATGAATATGGTGAATCCACCTAGGGAGTCGAAAAACCCTGATTCCAAACCAAGGTGCACATAGGCTCCAGGATCCTGAGGGAACAAATTGCGTACGAACCAATTATTGGTTACCGGCTACCATGGGACTGCAAATCCTGATATTGCTCTACTACCTTGTGGATCAAACCTTTAGGTTAAAGGTTCCGGATGTGGCCTCTTAAGAAAACCACCTGCTTCGGTCTGGGCACCCGGGCAGTATCATAGCCCACACACAAACCAAGTATTTGTTAGTCTTGTTAATTGAACGCTATGTTCGGTTCCTAAGCTATTCTCGTAACTCCCAAGCTAGAACTACACAGCGACCTGAACACGAGAGAAAAGGCGCAAAATATGCGAGAAGCACTTTGCTCCAAAGGTTCATTTTAATGCAGAAAATATAGAGTTTTTATAACCTTTTAAATGTTATTGGGTTGTTCGAGGATTCTGGAATGCTACTAAACATAGTAGCAATATAGTGATCAAACAATCAGAAATTCTACATGTGACTTCTCACTTTCTTTATGTTTCTGGCTAAACTTCAAGTGAACGCTGATTGGATGGGATGCTTTTTAGTGTTTTCTGAAACTTTCTTTTCTTTGGCGAAGAGTTTTCTAGATCATCCCAACAGTTAGACAATTTCAAGTAACCAAAAATGTATAAGTTACAGACGTGATTACGATTAAGTATTTGTGGTGATATTTCATATCGTTCAGAATGTTATTCCCTTTTTCCACTGATCCCCTTTATTAAAATATACCCGATTGATAGTCACCCTTTATTAGCATGATCCCTATTCATTCCATTGTCCTCATTTTGTATTCTTCAACATTATGCAACCATCATTTTACAAGGTTCCAAACACATAATATTTTTGAGCATTGTACTGAGACCGTATCGTGGATTTTGTAAAGTTTTATATGAAGAAGTTATCAGGTCTCTAAAGTCAACAATATCAAGAGTTAGGTAATGAATGATAATCTAGCTGTAATATGCATTTACAGACTGTTTTGGGATTGTACTCTTTTGTACAATTTGATAGTTTACCCGACACATTACTATAATATCAAAATTTCATTTTCATCTAAGATACTGGGTGTACATTGTAGAAGAGTCCCAAAACAAGATGATGAATATTTATTAACTCTCTTCACAATTGATTGATCACTGGATGGTGATCAATGTCATGTGTGTCAAGTCCTTATTTAGTGCAGATCGAATGCTATCGACCATGTTACAATGTGGCCACCAGTCTAGGTGACTCGACATTGCGGGCACTATAAATTGTGATTAAATAGCTCAGTGGTAACGTCTCTCACTGTGAAGCTGGGTGACACAAGATCGAATCCACCAGGGAGCACCAGTTCTCTCAAGATTACAGGTACACCTTGCTGATGAGTGCTAAGTAGCACAAAACCCGGGTACAGGGTTTCCTGTCGACTACCTCCAAACACCATTGACTCTCTTCAGTAACCAATACTTTTATCTTTCAAACTACTATTCACATATCCCGTTTTCATGTTTATTTTTTCTCTATATATATTCTATTGTATAGAAGGTATCACGTGCATCTACCAATCTACATGTGAATACATTATATGACTTATTAGCTAATGAAATAAATCGTGATGATTCTTCCGGATCAATTGGTTTATTATGGTTAAAGCGTACATTTCAATTTCTTATTTGTTTCCTGCATTATTTTGCTCAATCTAAGAATAATGAATTAATACGTGATATGATTATAAGAGCTTATGATAAAACATTGACAAGATATCATAACAAATTAATGCGTCATGCATTTCGTGTGAGTATAATTTGTAGTTTGTTGTGTGTGTGTGTGTGTGTCTGTATGTATGTTTATTTCCAAAGCAATAACCTCATGGTGTTTGTACTGTAAATCGAAATCAAACCAGCTCAGTGGTCTAATGGTTAAGTGCCCGCGCGCGAGACTGATGGGTCTTAGATTCGAATCTCGCGGGGGGCGAGATCGCGGATGTGCACTGCTGAGGAGTCTCATACTAGGACGAAACGGCCGTCCAGTACTTCCAGGTTCTCCATGGTGGTCTAGCTTCAATTGACTCATGATTTCAACTATTAATCCTTAGATAACAAAAAAAACAACTGAAAACAATTAATCAGTTGTAAACATCTAAAATGAACAGTCAATCATAAAAAAATTAACGACGTATCAAGAGTCGACCTGAGGGTCTCTTCGTGGCCATACCGAGTAATGAAGATAATCTCACTAACTAGCTCGGAGGATCAACAGAGATCGGAGTAATCCACTAATCTACTGTATCTTGGATGACTTGATGGTTTAACCTCCAGGTACTAACATCGCAAAAGGCCGTTTTGTCCATGGGTTTCAGTTCAGTAATTTATGTGTATAGGTATGTACATAGATTACGCAACGGGCTTCCCTGAATGGTCAGAGAGAAAAATAAGAAGGGAGAGGTGAACATTAATCCTCTCTTAAAACCACCTACACTCGTGTGCATACAATGAAGCTCATAACTTCGTTCACTACAGAATCATTAATTGTAGGAGTGAGGTAAAGACTTCATGTTTGAAATCCACAAGTGTACTGATATCAATGAATAAATCACTAAAGACCAGAAGGTACTAGGTAAGATGTTCCGTTATAGCTCGAAATCCTTCCATAGTAGTTAATTACTATTCCTTATAATGTTGAATTCAGGATCTTAAGGTCATGGATGTGATTGATAGGTTTAGCCAGTCAAAACTTAATGACTTACAATTTTCAGCTCTCATCAATATATGATGTAATACAATTCAAATTCATCATAACTGGTTAGTTACTATCTCATTTCTAACATGACCGATTTGACTGATCACATTTTCTACACTAGAATTTCTATGAAGTCTAGTATTAAGTGCGTTAGCGTTTAGCGTTTTTTTAGCGAGTTATTTTTCTATGGCATAGGGTCTCTAACCCCCTGCCCAACCCTCCTCCTTTACTCGGGCTTGGGACCGGCAGTAACTCTAGAAGAGCTACAGGTGGAGTTAGTATTAAATACACAATTACTAATTACAGTATTTTCTTCATTTTTCCCTTTTCTTTTTGATATCAAATTAATTTTTCTAGTTTGTTTTACTCATTGTCCCTAAACGATCGGTATTTATTAGAAAATTAGGATTGGAACAGGATAATTGTGAATTGTTGGTAAGTTAATTCTTTATTTACTAAAGTGAACATACATTGTTATCATTTAGATTACATTGAAATCAATAATTCCATAAACTCAACTTCTGTATATCTAATTACTTAGTTACTTACTTACGACTGTTACTCTCAATGGAACATAGGCCGCCAACCAGTATTCTCCAACCCACTCTGTCCTGGGCGTTCTTTTCTAGTTCTATCCAATTGTTGTTCATTCTTCTCATGTCTGTCTCCAATTCTCGGCGTAATCTGTTCTTTGATCTTCCTCTTTTCCTTTGACCTTGAGGATTTCGAGTGAAAGCATGCCTTGTGATACAGTTTGGTGCTTTCCTCAATATATGTTCTATTTACTTCCAGCGCTTTCTTCTGATTCGTTCCTCCGTTGGGATTTGGTTTGTTCTCTCCCATAGTGTATCCCATAGTGTATAGAAAATTTTCTCGTTCACAAACTATCAATGAGGGTCTTAAAAAATTAAGGCAACCAAGAGTTACCTTGTATTATTCTGTCTTATATAAACTCCTGTGACCTACATAAAGGGTACTACCCCTAGCTCAGGGTCTGAAAAGTTGAAAGAATGAAAATTTCGCAAATGCGATAAAAATAATCTTGGTGGTCTAGTAATAGTATTCCTACACCAGACAATCGGTTTTAAGCGTTATTTAAGCCCTAACGCTTCAGGCTGGGCTATTTCTTTTACTACCCTACATATGTGTTGTATGCAGTATGAGCTATATGGCTATGTGGAAGGTCTCATATGAGGCTGGATGTTCGCCATTGGTATTGTGGATGGTTCGGCATTACCTTGGCAAGTTTTGCTGACTGTTCATGCATAAAATTAGTTTGCTGGCTAATCGATTCCATTCATATTGGTGGTTGCTTTCCAGTGTTCTTAAGGACCATTGTAATTAGGACATTGTAAGGCATGTCGATATTGCTAACATTAATGAGTTTGACTATCATGTAAGCGGAATAGGTCAACTTTGGCCTGTTCGTGCTGTGCATAATTGAATCACGCGATCATTGATCGGAATAACTATACATGTGACGTGAATGTGTACATGAATGGTGTGAATGGTCCATCAGGGTGCTTGGTACCTGTGTAGTTGCACCACACAATTGAGCTGTACTATTCAGATTGTAGCGTTAAAGCCTATACGGTATCTGGTTCTCCTGTGAATCAGGATTGAGCTGTACTGTTTGGGTTGTCACATGAAAGTCTGGATGGTGTCTGATTTTCCTGAAAACTAATGTAGAATTACCCTGGCCCACAAGAGTATCTTATAACTATAACCTATATAAAACTATGTTCACCATAAATAAGAAATCTTAATTTGTACAATAATGAATAACAGGTATACAATGAATAAACTAGATAGAATTGTTCAAGACAGAGTTCGATAAAGAATTCTGATAGGCGACCTACCCTCCTCTACATAGGGTAACAGGCGTAAGTAATTAAACATTATGTAAACGATACAAATATGGAAATAGTTAATAATTTAAAACATCAAATACATTACAGAAATCTCTTTACAAAGAATTCATTTCAACAGTTGAGATCATAAGTCAATTGAAGCTAGACCACCATGGAAAATCTGGAATCACTGAACGGCCGTTTCGTCCTACTGTGGGACTCTTCAGCAGTGCGCATCCACGACCCCGCCTCGCGGGAGTCGAACCCAGGACATATCAGAATTCCTTATTAATTCCATATGATGATGTAATAGAAACATCACAATACTAGATTGCATAGTATTAATAATAACAATATTAAAATAGTGTATGTATGTGGATTTATATAAATAAAATATAGATGCTTTTATCAATCTATGAAATAAAGCTTAAACTGTATGTATAAAAGAAGATTAGATAGATTAAGGTTATATGAGTTGGAAATCGATTTTTTCACTTAACTGTGTTATAATCCCATGTCCTTAAATACCACTGTAAACTTGTTGATTTGAATATGTTTTCTATGATCAATTACATAACTTATGTTATTGATAAGTAAAGATAGATAGTGGTTAGTAGTTAAATCCAATGATGCACGTTTCATCCTATTTGGGACTCGTCAGCTGGATGTACTATACATCTCATAGATATTCTTCACTTCAGGACTCCAACCGATTATCGTTTATTTCAAACGTTACCACGTTATCCACTTAGCTACTGAGTCCTGTTAACCACTTGGTTGTGCAATGGGATAAATTTGAAATTCACTTGGTATTGTTTACTGGAATCTTCCCATTGATTACCTCGATATAACCTTAAGTCACAAGCTTTTTAAGCAAAGATGGATAGTGCCTAGCAGTGTTCATAATAGTGATCAAATTATATCAATGAAGTAACAACATGTGACTACTAGGCCAAGTGACCTGACACCATAGTGTATTATGTCACATGTTAAGTTATTGGAGACGATTGAGGGGATGCTTTTGAAACTAGATTTCATGCTCGTTGGTGACACTTATCAAGAAGCATAACCTGACATTGGTTATCACTCATTATTCAATCGTAAAGATTTCAGTCCTACAAGAGGTCAGCAACAGCTCGTTGATAATAGATAGTACTGCGATATAAATTAACATGGTTTAGGTGTTTTACTCTCTGAGCTGGATGTTTTGGTCATGGAACTGTCATTGTTCTTCTGAACACCATTATCAGCATTAATTCTTCACCAAGCTTGATAGAAGATAGAAGAGTTGTTCTAACGAAAACATACTATCATTTCACTATATCATAAACTGTTAGTTTATAACTTACCATTAAGTATAGACATCATGGTTGAAGTATCTGTAAGTATATTGATCACAATTAATGTTTGGGAACTTCATTTAATATGGTTCGAAATCGGTCACTAAAACTTAGATACATTGATTCTACTTTATTATATTTATTACTATTATCATTCATGTCTTCTTTTTCCATTTCTCGTTTCCCATTTACTGTAACCAGATACACATTTGTTTCAGGTTAGACTTTGTTTATAACTGACTGAAAGGGTTTTGTGTATATTATAGTGATCTTAGTAGTTGAGATTATGAGCCAATTGAAGCTAGAGCACCATGCAAAAACCTAGAAACACTGGACGGTATTTCATCCTACTGTAGGACTCCTCGGCAGTGCGCACCCATGATTCCACCTTGCGAGACTCGAACGAAATTAAGCGACATATCTACTTTGGTGTGTGCTACTTATATTGACATAAGTAGTAGATGATGTTAGTCGTGAACAGAAGGTTTGACAGAAGAGAGACAAGAGGATCGAACAGTTAATGATGAAAACAAAATGTAATTTGTATGAGTCATTATGAGACAATCGATGGACATTTTGCGAACTTAGCATTTACTTTATGATTGTCCCCAACCGTGTTCTGTTCACTACACCACCATTGTCTTCGGTGAGTTACTATCTCACAACAGACCCAGTTGAACTACACTGTTCACTGCTTCTCACTAGAACTTCAGGAAATACCTCTTGAAGCCAGTCACTAGTGAGACTCATGATCTCAACTATTAAGATGACTGACTATTGTTGTACCTACGTACAGAACAGTTATATAAGTTTTAACAGATACTTCTACTTCTTCAACCAAATATGTTGATTTGAAAATACTCTAAATCTACTGTTTTAATTTTACACTCAGTAATAATCCATGTTGAAATTAATACTTAGCTTTAACCTCATCAGTTGATTTACCTAGCATCTTTAGACATCAGTTCAAATCCCATTTTTAGGTGATTCTGTTCTATGTATCTTTTTTCATTTGACCCTTTGTCAACTTCTGTGAAAGTTATTTAGTAAACAGTAGTTTTGAATTTCAAATGAATATTCATTCGTTTAAATTACTATATCTCATAGAACATTGAGAAGAAAAGACACTTAAAAAGTACTTTTGTGATAGAAACCTATACACAAGAAAAATCGTTCAGAAGTGGAAAGTAAGGTGGAAGTCAAGTTTTTAGTGATAAGTCTTGCTAATTGAACGCTAGATTCGATTCCTAAGCTATTCTAGTAATCTACCCCCCCCCCGCCTTTATGGCTAAATCTATACAGGTACTTGAACACGAGATAAAAGGAGTGAAATATGAAAGAAACGTTTTACTCCGAATGTTCGTTTATGTACGGAAAATCTAGGGTATTCATAGTATTTTAGATGGCCTTGAGTTTCTGAAAATCTCTGGAACGTTACTTAACATTGTAACAGTACAGATAATCATCCAATGAGAAACGCGAGATGTGACTCTCCACTTTCCATATGTTTCTGGCAAAACTTCTATTGAATTCTGATTGGATAAGATGTTCCCCAGAGATTTTAGATCCTCTTTCGGCGTTTCTTTGAGGAATTTTCTGGATGACTACAACATATAAGTCAAACTTTACAAGAAAATGAAATACAACGACATGATCGCAATCAATTTCAAGTTATATTGGTCAAGGTCTTAAACGGTAAACTAGAATCATCTCATATATATCATTCATGAAATCCTAATTTAGTGACATGGAAAACTGTGAAAGTCCATAACCATGTCTTCATTTAGCCAATTATGTCCTTCTTTCGGAATGGATGGTAGTTAATAATCCATAATATATGGTCCAAATGCTAAACAGTAGAGGTTTACGGCGTTATGAATTAGTTGATTATTTCACACGTGTTGGGGCGATTTCCGAGAACTACAACAGAGCCTACAGGGGCCCTAAATAAACTGAAGAGTTTCTATTTAATCAGAACATGATGGAGTTTTCTAAAATATCAACGTAGCATGCTACTATTAGACAGTAGCATAACATGTTGTTATAACAAATGCTAATATCTATAAATACCCATGATTTTCTGTACATTTCGGTTCTTACTTAGCAAGCACTTGTCCAGTTTCCTTCTGTCTTTTGCTTTACGACTATTGGGGTTCTATACGTTCCAGTGCCGTAATTGTATACTGTATTCTGCGTAGCGAACCTAGCAACATCTAACCCTCAGCTTTACTTAGGATATTTTTAATGATTGATTCTGTTTCTAATGGATTCAATCGAATTTTAGTAGAGTAACCGAATTGGATTTACACTGATGATATAAGAACCGATAATAATTATGATTGTTATCCCTCAGAGTCTTCTTATCTCACTGACCTATTCAATATTAGATGATCAAAGTCTGACCTGTGACTACAAAAAACCTGCATTTTTAAGCAATCAATCGAATACCTCATAATGACTGACCTAGCAACAGAACAGATTGTCAAATTAAGTTTTTTCAACCATATATTAGCATGAATCAAAATCTGAAGTAGAAACTCTTTTCACAATTGATTGATCACTGGGTGATTGATCAATGTTATATGTGTCAATTCCTTCTTAGTGCAGATCGAATGCTATCCTATTGGTTACTTCCAACCACCATGTAGAAACGATTTTGCCTAATTGACCTTCATAATGCAAAACGTTAGTTTTTACTTTAGAAACTTCCTATCATCTTTTAACTATGATCTTTAAACTCACTGAAATTGATTTTATTTATTTTATTTTAACACATAGATATTGGTACAAGGAGACACCAAATACATATGCGCCACACAAGTCTCATTTGATATGTGTGAGGGCTGTTATACCGCCCGGGTGCCCAAACCGAAGCAAGTGGTTTTCTTAAGGGGCCACAACCAGAACCTTCGGCCTGAAGGTCTGATCCACAAGGCAGTGGAGCATCGTAAGGAGAGACAGTCCCATGGTAGCCAGTGACCAACGATTGGTTCATATGCCATTTGTTCCTTCAGGATACTGTAGCACATGTGCACCATTGGCTTGGAATGAGGGTTTTCCAACTCCTCTAGGTGGATTCTCCATGTCCACCACCCTGGTTAAGGCGCCGGACATTCGCAATGAGTAGGAATTCCCTGGCAGAGGCTATGTACGCGTGGCCATGTGAGAGCATTTTTTGAGAGAGAGTGGACTCTTCCCACCCTCGGCCGTACCAGGGTATTTGGGGGCCACTGAAATTGAACACTTGTTCTTATCTTAAACTAGATAGCTACTATATTTATGCTTTTATTTTCATTTTCTTTTCATTTAAGGTACTTAGAGAAGCAGGACAATTTGCAGTGTCAATCGAAGCTCATGTTCAAACTTTAAATCAAATGTTAGTTTTATTCGGTTTGGAAGATCCACTGATTAGTTGAATTATTTATTTTTCTTCTTCTTCTTCTTCTTCTTCTTCAAAATAGTCTATCCATTTGAATCCATTCTCATTTTGCGCTCCTTATCATATCAACATCAATCCATTCAAAATAGAATGTTGGATATTACCAATCATGTAATTTATTCTCATAGATCATCCTCATCATCATCACCACCATCATCATCATCATCATCATTATCAACGACATATTCCAAAGGAAACCTTCTGTGTTACCGGTTTGTATTTTCAATTAAACTTGGGATCTTTCATTTTTTGTTTGTTTCCAACACCTCCTTTCTTTATTCAATACATTGAATAAATTTAAAAGTATTTTTATAACGGAATCTATTTTTAAGAACTATCCTCAGATATTACTTTATTGTTAATTCAGTGACAAGTGTGGAGGGAGGTGGGTGTGGTGGTGGTGGACAATCAAATTGTATTTCAATACAACATAACAGAGCATCATTGTAAACTCTGAGAACTATACAATCAATACTTCATTGGTAAAAAATGTTAATCAATCATCGCAGATATTGTCGTTTCTACGTTTCTATACCCATCACTCACTGGTGTCATTCTCTTCTCTTTGATCTTGTCAACATTCTATCTTCAGTCATTCCACTTTTGTTTGGTAATACATAGTACTTATATCTGTCAAAATCAGTAGTACACACTGCAATTTTATTTAGTAATGTGTGAAATTTTTATTGTTCAGTGTGTACTTTTGTGATAATTTTCTTTTAAGATGTAATAGTGGTATATATATGTGTGATATCAAAAGGGGTTTTGTGAATATTATAGTAGTTTTAATAGTTGAAATCATAAGTCAATTGAAGCAAAACACCACCATAGAAAACCTAGAAGCACTAGACGGCCATTTCGTCTTACTGTGGTCCTGAGTTTAAGTCTTGCGAGGCGGGATCATGGATGAGCACTACTGTGGAGTCCTACAATAGGACGAAATGGCTATTCAATGCTTTCAGGTTTTCCATGATGGTCTAGCTTCAAGTGACTCATGATCTCAACTATATGTTTTTGACTTTTTTTTCAAACTGTTCTACTTGATTATTTTTTGATAAACAAAAAGACAATGTGATATACACATACTTCCTTTACATTCCATTGTATAAAGTGTTACTTAAATATACATATAAATTTTAGAATGTTCTTAACACAATACAAAGACGTTTCTTCTGTAAGTTGGTGGTTCAAGGTAGTTGTCAGGATATTTTTGACGTATATTTCATTCTATTCAATACTTGTTACCAAGGTAATCCTGAGGGAACTATACTTTTTATATGATGTACCATAAAATTCGTTGACCACTGGGTGGTGATCAATGTCATGCGTTTCTAGTCCTTATTAGTGCAAATCGAATGCTATCGACCATGGTGCAATGTGGCCACCAGTCTAGGTGACTCGACACTGCGGGCACTATGTATTGAGATTAGATGGTGGTTGGAGGTAGTCGACAAGAAACCCTGGACCCGGGTTTCGTGCTACTTGGCACTCGTCAGCAAGGTTTACCTGTAATCTTGAAGGAAATGGTTCTCCCTGGCGGATTCGATCTCGTGTCACCCAGCTTCACAGTGAGAGACGTTACCACTGAGCTATCCGAGCTGCGACCGACCTCCTGTAGGACTGAGATGTAATCACAATTGATTTCTAAATTTTACTCAATAAATCGATAATCATTTTCTAAATTCTTATTAGCTTGTTCCCATATTATATTCATGCTATCTAATTCAATGTTACAGTAAGACTTTCAATTTACTTGCTTATTAGCGAGTTTTCCCAAAGCATTATAATCCTAGATGTGTATTGGTTCATGAATTAGAAGTATTTGAATTAATGTACAAAACTAGGAATTCCCGAAATAGCGCAATCTAAGTAGACAGAACTAGGTGAGCACCAACCAACGTATTGTATTTAGAATTCAAAAAAAGGCAGTCATCAAGTACAAAGGAATAGTTAGTTCATACAAACACCACATTCACCACAGCTTGAATGAGAATCTAAAGTTCTGCGATCAATCGTACCTCTTTTCCTTAGGTTCATCATGTGTCTGTCCGATTGTGTATCGGAGGTAGACTCTATAGAATCTAGAATATACTCATCAGTATTAGAATTAACGACTGAAATCGAAACTGACTCACCTGCGTCCTGGAATTGTATACAATCACCATATTTGTTGTGTATTGAAATCACTGATATCATCTTCGTGACCTGCCTTGCAACTCCTCAATGAATTATTTGCATAACCTTGAATACGCATTGAATTTGGATGACGCAGTAATGTACTGGGATTTTTAATGTCCTGATGAAAATTTCCACCTTTAAAGCAATCGAAATTTGTATAGTTTGCATGGTCTAGTAGTAGTTTCTTCAGAGTTGCATAAAGAAGCAAAATAGGCTTTCCCGGAAATGCCAGAGCTTTTAATATACTGTATGCTTCTTTTCCGATGAATGTAATAAATGAGCCACGATATTAACATCCTCAATATCTTCCTCTAGTGATAATCCAGATTTCGAACCTTTCCATATAATCCTCAAAAGCATCAAAATTTGAATGTATGTCCAACTGTCCTATCACAGGCTCCATCGCAACGCCAATGTGATGATTAGAAGTATTTGGATTACTATACGAACTAGGAATCCCCAAAATAACGCAATTCAGATCAAAGAGAACTAGATGAGCACAAACGAACGTATTGTATTTAGAATTCGAAATCAGACAGTCATCAAATACAAAGGAATCATTAGTTCATACAAATGCCACAGTTAATTATACAATTTTTTTCTCCCTAAACGTACCATGTTTATTATAATCAATCTTATTCACAGTTCAATTATATAATATACCCTTGTAGGCTAGGGTAATTTTACATTGGTTTTCAGGAGAACCAGATACCATCCAGACTTTCATGTGACAACTCAAACAGTACAGCTCAGTCCTAATTAACAGAAGAGCCAGACACCGCCCAGGCTTAACCTGATCAGTACAGCTCAATCCAACTTTCAGGAGAGCCAGACGTTAGCCAGGCTTAAAATTTGTAACCCACATAGTACAGCTCAATCCCGTTCTCAGGAGAACCAGGCACCATATAGGTTTTAACGCTACTATCTGAATAGCACAACTCAATCATGTGACACAACAACACAAGTACCAGGCACCCTGGTGGACTAATTATCAGTCTTATTTTGCACAACTATTATGTAACATAAATTGTATTTATTAATGCAATAAAGTAAGAAGAAGAAAAAAACAATGAAATCACATTAAGTTTGTACACATGGTCATTTTAATCACTTTTTGGTCAATATTCATTGACTCATGTGGATCCTTCTATAATGTGGTTATAGTAAGAATCAATTCTTTGACAATGTTAATAAGCATAATATAAAACATGGTGAAAGTCATTGACAAAAATATATGACTATTAGTATAAATCAGTAGTCTGTAATACAACCGATTTCTATGGGAAAGTAAGTAAGTTGGAATTCACTTGTAGAATTGATAATACCTATCATTTGGCAAATCTGCATTACATTTATGCGTACTCGTTGATACACATATATATGTATATATCTGTCCTTTAGAAAATTACCCTAACAATGACTGGCGTCTTATCCTTTAAAAATATGAGCCGTTTTCCGTCCAATTATGTACGCGTACTAATTGCCCATTTCTTATTGGTCCAATGTATCAGTATGACGTGAATGTGTATATGAATGGTGAGAATGGTCCATCAGGGTGCTTGGTACCTGTGTGGTTGCACCACATGATTGAGCTGTACTATTCAGATTGTAGCATTAAAGCCTATACGGTATCTGGTTCTCCTGCGAAGCGGGATTGAGCTGTACTGTTTGAGTTATAAAACTTAATCCAGGGTGGTGTCTGACTCTCCTGTTAAACGGGATTGAGTTGTACTGTTTGGGTTGTCACTTGAAATTTTTGATGGTGTCTTGTTCTCCTGAAAACCAATGTCAAATTACCCTGGCTCACAAGGGTATATTATATAACTAACTATAACCAATGTATCAGACTTAATATCTTATTAAAAGTCTAAGAATTTCCTCTCGACACTGATTATCAGTTAGTAGTAGAATCATTATTAACAGTAGTATAGGTGGATTGTAATGATTGTTCAGTTGTAACTGTACAATTAGTGAAGACTCCAGGAGACAAAACAACTATTCTTATGTCTTCTAGCTTTCAAGGATTGTTTGTCTTCATGGACTTCATGACATAAAGGTGTAGTTTGTTCCTAACTATTCCCAGTGACTGAAAAGATAAAGCGAAAACTGCTTAAATAGAATATATATAGACAATCAGTCTCTGAATGAATTTATTTGACAAACGATTAAGTCAACGATGAATGCTTAAACTCTAGACCACTGAGTCGGCATTCGTATGTGTAAATACTACTTCTGAGGAGTCTCAAATTAAAATGAAACGGCCGTCCAGTGCTTCCAGGATTTTCATGGTGGTCTAGCTTCAATTGATTTATGATCTCAACCATTGAAATTACTATAATGTCCACAAAATCCCTTCTGATAATAATCATCTGCTCACTAGTAACTGATTTCAAGAGGCATTTCCTGGAGTTCTAGAGAGAAGCAGTGATCAGTAGAGTTTAACCAGGTCTGTTGAGATATCAGCTCACCGAAGACAATGGTGTACGATGGCGCGATTTTGTGGATTGTTTGAAGTTAGACGTTAACATCGTTGGATGTCGGCCAGATCAGTGGTCTAATGTTTAGGCGCGCGCGAGACTGAGAGGTCCTGGATTCGAATCTCGCTAGGTACGGGATCGTGGATGCGCATTGCTGAGGAGTCCCACAATAAGACGAAACGTCCGTCAAACAATACTTCCAGGTTTTCCATGGTGATCTAGCCTCAATTAACTCATGATTTCAACTATTATTTGTTAGTCAGTCCAAATGTTTGTCTCAATCCCATGTCATGGATGTTAGCCAATAATCTATGGTTTCGTCAATCACTGACTTTCTACACTCAATATATTCCATAAATAAATGAGGTAACGAATAAATTCTGAATGATTGTTGAGTTTTGTTAACTAGAACACAACAATAATGACTTATTTCCTTCATATATTCCAATTCAATATGTATTCCAGTGTAATCATTATGACATAATGAATGGCCTTGATAACATACATTTGGTTGATGACGTTTTACCATTATACCTGTTTTATTTTCCGTGTGTGTGCGTGTGTGTATGTGTGTGTTTTCTATGTTTTGAATATTAATTGGCGAGTAACTTGATATACTTATAAACCTTAGTGATAATTTGCATAGATACAAATTATGAAATTATACTTTGATATAGTTAACATCTCATTCATGCATATGTACACATTTACACTGAGTTACTTTAATCTCAAATGACCTTAGTAACTAAACAAATTAATGTGAGATATGGGATCTGTAATCAAGTGTTAAGAAAATATTCATTTTGTTAGAACATTAGATTAAAGTATACAAATGTAAATACCTATTACTAATGTGGTGAACGAGACCACTAGTAGTTCGTACCAGAGTTCGAACCCCACAGGGTGAAATTATGGATGCACATTGCTGAAGAGTCCCATACTAGTACGAAACGACCATCTAGTGTTTACAGGTTTTTCATGGTGGTCTAGCTTTAATTGACTCATGAATTTAACTATTAAATTACAATCAAATATATTTCAATGTAACAGTACAGAATCTCTAAGTAAAATCGGAAAACCATACAGTAAATACTTCGTTTGCAATATGTTCAACAATTGTCTTAGACTTTATTGTTTCTTTTGTTTCCATAAAAGTCACTCTCTGTTCTCGTTCTCTCCTCTTTGATCTTTTTAACCTTCTACCTTCACATTCGACTGGTGATACATAGTACTTATATCCATCGATATCAGTAGCACAAATCACACTAATACTACTATCAATAATAAAATTAATGATGATAATGACATTAAGTACACAGCAATTGTAAACGAAATACTAAAGTTTAATTCGTAACAATTTGATTATCCAGATGTCGATATTTTGACTGAATTTTAATCAACCTTAGTGTGCGTTTCCTGTGTGGATTGCGGTTACTTCACAACTCCATATAGGAATAATGTAATATGATTAGCAGTGCAATCCTAGACGAGAGATTTGTTCTATTTATGACTCGTTAGCTGAATGTACCTGTGTCTCGGAGTGGACATTCAGTAAAGCATCTGAATCCAGTACTTTTTGCTTAAAACAGTCAAAGCGTTATCAGCTTAGCCACTGGATTCAGATAGCTGCTTACGTTAAATCTGAGGTGAAGGTAAATGCGATCAACGAGTTTTAAATGGGATAAAACATTCATCCGGTATTCCACTGTCGATCAAATAAGACGCTAAAATTTCAATCTACCATTCAACGAACTAAAAATTACATTTGTGCTTGATACCATGTGAGAATACTTTATTTGCAACCTGATGACTTGAAAAAAGAACCTTACTGATATTGTTGAAGAACTTGTGATATAATTAACAACATATTGAAATTAGACCCATTATATCAATTTCCCAGTGAATCAATCAACAATGGGTGCATAATCTCTGGACCAGAGGTCCTGGGTTCGAATTACACAGGATGGGATCGTGGATACGCACTTGTGAGGAGCCCTATACTAGGATAAAACGGTCGTCCAGTACATCCACGTTTTCAATGACGGTCTAACATTCATCGATTCATGATCTCAATCAAACCTTTAACAATTTCTACAACCCCCCATTGATAAAACTCTGTTGTCGACATTTCCGAATTTTATCGTTTGATAGCTGTCATCTATTGCCATTTATAAGTGACAGAATTGATCAAAGTTTGAAATGAAAACTATTGGACATTAGTTTAATAGTTTGGAGATATGGCAGTTGTTGGGAAAAGGCATAGTATTCAACGGATATTCAACAATATTTTACTCTTATTGACTAAATATCCGGCACTTATTATGTATGTCAGCATGGAAGTTCCAAGTCTTTCACTTAAATGTTTTTGATTAACATTGAAGCTTGGTGCTTACAAATTTGCCGATTAATCCCTCTAATTGTCCTCTGTTACGTCTTAATAAGCATAATGAATGGTAACTTTGGGATCCATTTATGGACAAATACTATACGTATATTTTTATCGTATAACTGTTAAGTGATTCAACTACTCATATTCGTGTCCCTCTTATTATGAGCTTTATTGTGACCTATGAACTGTTATTATACGATTTACTCTTCTTGAATTATGCCTTGTCTATTAATTACTATCTCCCATATTCACAGCCTCTTTTGGTTAGATCTTGTACAAATGTTGTTTCCTATTTTATTGGTATGATGTGGTCTGTCTGGTTGGTATATAAACCAAGTATGCTTGAAATATAATGATTCATATCGTAGAGGCTGAGATTGGTGTTCTGGTCTTAACTGGCTGAACTAGGCAGGAAGCAGGACCGATAAGTACTCTAGACTGCTCGTACATGTTTTATGCATCACTGATCCAATCGGTAATTCACTGCTCTCTAATTGGCGGTATCATTACGTAATACATTCACAGAGCACACAGGCTACAAGTTATAACATCCTCCTATTGTAATATTAACTTAGGAACTATTGAAAATTTTGTAACACTGGCTAGTGGTTTCGTTGTGAATGTATATTGGTGAGAAGTCTCGTACATTGATGAAATAGCCTTCTAGAGTGTTGATATGCTAATCAACAAACTATGCTAGTATTTATATTGGCAGTTTTTGAACTGACCTTACAAATTTGCAAGCTTTCATACTTCTGATAAACATTACTAACTGCATACGGAAGTGTTAGTGCTTATGGTATGTAAATCGATGTCAAGTTTAAGAGAGATTATGTTATACCTCAGTATTCTAAGCTACATCATTTGTTAAGTTCATCAATCAGAATTCTAATTTCCTCTATTCCACGTCTACCATTTCGTCCATAGCCTAGTGTCCCAGACTTAACCAGTTATGAGTCTGACCTGCTCGTTAACATTGAAGCAATACAAGCCAAACCTATATTGGTCCGCTATTATTAACCTCTTCTCTATCCCCTATGTTGAGTGCGGAAAGTCAGTAACCAGATCCCATTATTACTATATTCTAAACTTATGTACATTTATATGCAAACATACTGGAATGCATCACATCATAAAATGAAAAATCACAATTACACATAAATGAGCCAAAAGTAAGTGGCTATTCACAATGAACTAGGAATAATTAATAGTATGGTATTCGGTAAGAGGTTAGACAGAAACTTAAGATAAACATAGTGTATATACATAGTACCCCATTAATAATTATAGTAACTACGCAACAAGAATATAAACAATGATGATTCGATGGTGGTTGGAGGTAGTCGACAGGAAACCCTGGACCCGGGTTTCGTGCTACTTGGCACTCGTCAGCAAGGTGTACCTATAATCTTGAGGGAACTGGTGCTCCCTGGCGGATTCGATTTCGTGTCACCTAGCTTCATAGTGAGAGACGTTACCATTGAGCTATCCGAGCAGCGACTGACCTCCTGTAGGACTGAGGTATAATCACAATTGATTGAACACTGGGTGATGACCAATGTTATGTGTGTCAGGTCCTTATATAGTGCAGATCGAATGCTATCGACCATGTTGTAATGTGATCACCAGTCTAGGTGACTCGACACTGTTTGCACTAAATAAGGACTTGACACGCATGACATCGGTCACCACCCAGTGATCAATCAGTTGTGATTACAATGATGATTCGGATATTCAAGTGTTCCCAATGATCAGGAGTTAACTGCATGACCTAAGAGTGTTAGGTTCGATCCTTGTCATGCGCTAGTATTGTCGTGAATAGAACACAAATGAGGACAATCGAATGTACTTCAACACGAAATTACAGAACATCTCACTAAAATCTAAGAACCATACAGTAAATACTTCATTTGCAAAATATCAATCCATTATCTCAAACTTAACTGTTTCTTCTGCAAATATCAATCCATCGTATCAGATTTCATTGTTCATGCATTTTCATACCAATTGCTTTCCATTCTCATTCTTTTTTTCGCAACCTTCTACTGAAATACATTCTATGCCTGTCCATGTTTATATACTACTTATGTGGATATAAGTAGCTCATACCACAGTATAATCACTCCTGATCAATCCATTATCAATACATTATCAATACAAGATTTCTAGTACATTCGGTAATATTCAGTCATGCCTTAAATAAGATCAATTCAAGATTAACACCTTCTACAGATGAAAATCATCGTCATGTTTTATCTTAAACAAATATTATGTCCATTTAGTTGATAACTGTAATTGCTTTAGACTAATAGATTTTAACGACTCATGAAAATCAGTAGTATCTATAAACAACTAATTAAGACAAGTATTCAAATGGCTATAACATTTATTATCTGAGTTGTGTAATGCCGCATCGAGCCGCGGTTGACTATGATCACCACTACAAGACGGTTACGTACCAGATATCAGAAGGCGATTGAAGGTTGTAGCGAGATATATTTGTTGGTGATCTCGTGGTATCGAAAGAATATCGAGATCGTGCCAAAGAAGTACAAGCGGAATCACTGAGCAAACGTAAATACGTGCAAGGTCACAATCAACGGAAGAAAGTATGTCTTTTTGGTACAGATAAACAAACAAGTACAGTAAAACAATCCCTGGTACAACTGGTTATAATAATAATTGTTTCCATTACACCAATCTTGTTCTCTTGATAAAAGTAGGTCACTACAGTTGTGTTACAACGGTATTTATTATTACTATTATTAGAATAACCAACGTTTCTTGTGACATGCATAAATCATATGACCAGCCATGTAATCAACATGATACCATAAAACTTACTAACCTGGAAATGATATATTGTGTATTTATGTGGAATGTCAGAAGATGCATTCCAGTCGGTATTCTCTACAAGTACATATTATTATTATTAATGGCTTTATTCAATATAATGATTTAGGTGCAGTATAGAATTCTTAGCACAAAGTATTCCAAAGAGTTTCCGTTTCTTATTTCTTGATCGATCGTGACGATAACATATTGAGTGGTTACCACTTGGACGTTATCATTTTAAGAATCGATATTCTTTTTGCTGTATATTTTCAACAACCATGATGCCTTTGATTGGACTCTTTTGTAAATTATATAGTGAAATGTCGTAAACTATTCATAAACATACCTGAATAAGTTATGAAACTATTAGACATAATAATGTGTTAAAACAATACAGATAACATATGTAAACAAGTACAAATAAGTCTTTCAATTTATACATTGACTATCAGTTTAGGGGTTGTGGAGATTGTTAAGTTTTTGATTGAGACCATGAACCGATTGGTGTTAGACCACCTCTTGGAAACCTGGAAGCACTGGACGGCCGTTTGTCCTATGTGGGACTCCTCAGCAGTGCGTATGCACGATCCCGCTCGCGGGATTCCAACCCAGGACCTTCAGTCTCGCGTGCGAACGCTTAACCTACTGGACCACTGAGCCGGCATCCAATGGTACTAATGTCTAACCTCAACCAATCCACGAAGTAGCGCGACCATCTTCCATTGTACTGAGGTAGACACCTGTTTCTACCCGACACCGATTGGTTCCACTGATCACGGCTTCTCACCAGAACTCCGAGAATTTTCTCACGAAGCTAGTCACCAGTGAGCACATGGTAATCATCAATTCAGGGGTTGTGGAGATTGTTAAGTTTTTGATTGAGATTCATTGTTTTTTTAAACAAAAGAAGGTTAAAATACACATTCTGTAATTGAGAAAAATCCTCCTGACGAATCAATAAACACTTGCCAACTTGAGCCACTTAATATTGTTTACTTGAATCTTCTCATTGATGTTTAAGACTGTAATTGATCAGTCTCTTATTAGCATATGTTTATGATGTATAGATTGCCTCGATATTGCTTTTAGTCACAAGCTTTTTAAGCAAGGATGGATAGTAGCTAGCAGCGGAATCCAGGATGCAAGCTTCAGTTATAGTTAACACTTATTAAATGGATGTACTTGTATCTCAGAGTTGATGTTCAGTCTGGGACTTGAATCCGGTACAGGTCGCTTCAAACAGCATCACGAGACCAAAATAGGACGAAACGCGTGTCCTGGATTCCACTGCTAGCCACTATCCATCTTTGCTAATAACGCTTGTGAATTAAAGCGATATCGAGGCTATTCGTACACTATGCACATATGCTAATAAATGACTGATCAATCGCAGTTTTAAACATTAATCGGAAGATACGAGTAAAACAACACCAAGTGAATACGAATTAGCTTATTTTGAAATTTCCTTTTTAGATATTTCGGTGAGATTATTATTTATGGATGATGTTTGAGTGAAGCTAGATTGGACTTGAGAGTGTCCACCTAATAACTAGGACCAAATGAGGATTATAAATCAATGTGAGGAATTTGCATTATGATTTATAGTTGATGGTCAACGTTAAGAATTAGATTTAGGGTTTTTATCACGAGCTGATATAATCTATACTGCCGAAATTCTATTTAACCGAATGGATGAATGAATTTCTCACTAAGATTCAACACCTGTTAGTCCATAAATTATAGTCTCGCCAATATTTCAATAACTATTCTATAGTCATTTAATAGTTCATTTCATCAGTCAATTGAAGTTAAACCACCATGGAAAACCTGGAAGCACTGAAAGACCATTTCATCCTAATGTGAGACTCCTCAGCGGTGCGCATCCACGATCCCACCCCGCGAGATTCCAACCTAGGACGTGTCAGTCTCGCGTGCGAACGTTTAACTTCTAGACCACTGAACGGGCATCCGTGGTAATGTGTAACTTCCACTAATCGACGAAGTTGATCGACACATCCACCATTGGCTTCAATGAGTTACTATTTCACAACAGACTCGATTTAACTCCACTGATCACTGTTCTCACTAGAACTCCAGGAATCACCTCTTGAAGCCAGTCACTAGTGAGAATATGTTGATTCATATCAGAAAGGCTTTTGTGGATATAATATTAATTTTATCAGTTAAAATCATGAGTCAACTGAAGCTAGATCACCATGAAAAACCTGTAAGCATTAGACGTCTGTTTTGTGTTATTGTGGGACTTGTAGGGGGTGAGCATCCAAGACCCCGCCATCCGCTCGATTCGAACCCAGGACCTATCAGTATGGTACATGAATGCTTAGACTCCAGATCACCGAACTGGTATACAACGGTTTTAATGTTTAACTTCAATCAATCCAATAGTTTATAGTTTTCATGTAATTCATAAAAAAACAAATTGCACATTAATTTTTTGGGACATAATATCTATTCAACACAAAAATAAAATGTACTTTTTCAACACTGATTTCATATAATACCATGGCAACAATGAAAACCAAAAAAACAATCCCCTCCCCCCGAAGCAAAACTAAACTGATTTTTCATTTGAAAATTTCATTGACTTTTATGGTATTATCATCATTATGATGATGATTAACCTCAACAACAAAAAATACAAAAAAAACCCCTGAATACTTTCAACAACCAAAAGTACATGTTACCTAATTATTGAAATAGAAAATATAAATTAGAATTGATGTTAACAATCATGTTACTATGTATAGGGTGTATCATTTACATTTGACTTAGAATGATTAATTCTCTTATAATACTATTCATATTCATATTGTTATATAATCATTATTGTCAAATGAATGAAATAACATGTAAGTATCTATATATGATGTAATATGTTATTTATAATATTCTGGTTAGTGTTAGGTTGTTAACCCCATGCCCAATCCTCCTCCTTTATCTCGGCTTGGGATCGGCAGTAGTCCTCGGAGGGACTTCAGGCGGAGTTTGTTTATAATATATTCAATAGATATTCATTACTATAATCACTTTGTTTTTATTATGTTGAGTTTGATAGATCTTCTAGATTTAATGGATAAGCTCTTTTAGTAATCTAATCCCTTTCTCCTCTAAACAAGGATAAATCTAAATAGAGATGTGAATACAAGAATAAAGTTGAGAAATATGGAAGAAAATGATTTACTTTTAGGGTTTGTTTATGTACAGAATATCTAAAGTATTTATAGTATTTTAAATGTCCTTCGGTTTCCGGAAAATTCTGGAATGCTGCTAAATATAGTAGCAGTGTCAGTAATCATTCAATCAGGAACTCGATATGTTACTTTGCACTTTTGATAAGTCTTGCTAATTGAACGCTATGTTCGGTTCCTAAGCTATTCTCGTAACTCCCAAGCAAGAACTATACAGCGACCTGAACACGAGAGAGAAGACCTGAAGTATGCGAGAAGCACTTTACTCCAAATGTTCATTTTAATACAGAAAATATATAGATTTTATAATATTTTAAATGTCATTGGGTTGCTCGAAGATTCTGGAATGCTACTAAACATAGTAACAGTATAGTAATCAGCCAATCAGAACCTCTACACGTGACGTTCCAGTTTCTTGATATTTTTGGCTGAAACTTCAAGTGAACGCTGATTGGATGAAACGCTTCTTAGTGTTTCTTGATCCTTGCTTATCTTTTGTAAGAAATTTCCTGGATCACCCCAATAACTTTCTAGATGTTTCTAGCAAAACTTTCATTGACTTTTTTTCCGAGGAGTTTTCTAGATCTTCCCAACAGGGTTGATATATTCATTGAATATTGGATCATTAAAAGTCTATATTCAAACGAATGATCTTTTAAAATGTTTTGTTAAATCCAGAATTAAACTTTTTAACTTATTTATAACCTATCTGATGTATGCACACATCTCTTTTAATGTTGTTGTTCATAATGAAACTTGAATGCAATACTTTACGTTACGAACGCTTATGTTGCGTATATAACAATAGAGACTAATCAATTCCAGCATAGAATCATGGATGCTCATTGTTGAGGAGTTCCACAATAGAACGAAACGAACATCCAGTGCTTCCAGATTTTCCATGATTGTCTAGCTTTAATTGACTCATTATCTCAACTATTAAAATTACTGAAATATCCACAAAACCCCTTCTGATACTAACTTATATCTAATACGCTTTCGTATACATTGCTGGACAATTACAGCAAAGAGAATGACTTAACAGGTCTTGTTTCATTCCTTAAGTTGGTCAATTATGTAATAAAGTTGCCTTTTGATTTGATAGACAGTTTACAGTATTTTCCTCTGTTACATGTATCTTACGATCATAATACGTTAATACATTAATAAGACTAATCACGTTATATCAGAATCAGGATTCGCGATCCAAAATGAAGAACCAGATGAATACTAGTAGAATATTATATTCAATACAATTACAAGTATTCATACATAATGAGTCCTGAGTAGAAATCAATAATTGGAAGGGAAACCACATATTCAATAGTCTGTAGTTTTTTGTCCATGCTTAACGATCAATCATACTTTACTTTCATTAGCATATATCACCTTCATGAATTCTTAAGAACTGCAATTCTTAATTCTCCGTCTGTAGCCGTTCTAGAGCTATTGACATTCTCAGGCCCGTGTAAAAGAGAAGGGTTGGGCGTGGGGTCTGCAACCTCATCCCGTACAAAACAACCTTACCTATGCTCCTCCATAAGGAGTAACACAAGCGCAAGTAAGTAAGTAATTAAGTAAATTTTAATTCATATTTCTCAAATGCGATTATTAATAAGTGGTATGGTGATGATCTGAAAGTATTTCAAATGGATTGTAGTTAGAAATATATCAGACCTAAACATCATAGATTTGATTACTGGAGGATTTTCAAGAGTTCAATGCTACGAAGTTTAACACGAGGACAAAAAATATATCTATCCAATACTTCATAGTTTTAATTGGAAATTAACCTCTGATACCTAATCTTTTCAACAAAGAAAAGCCCCCAAATGCCCTGGTACGGCTGAGAGTGGGGAGAGTCCACTCTCCCTCTCCAAATGCTCTCACATGGTCACGCGTATATAGCCTCTGTCAGGGAAGTCCTACTCAATGTCTTCTCATGGCGGGGGTGTTGTTCACGAAATTGAGAGGACGAAAAGCGAATATCCGGCGCTTTTGCCAGGTTGGTGGACATGGAAAATCCATCCAGGGTATTCAGAAAACCCTCATTCCAAACCAATGGTGTACATGAGCTCCAGTATGCTGGAGGAACAAATGGCGTATGAACTAATAGTTGGCCGCCGACAACCATGAGACAGCATCTCCTTACGTTGCTCCACTGCCTTGTGAATCAGACCTTTAGTTAGAGGGCTCCGGTTGTGGCCTTCTAAGAAAACCACCTGCTTCGGTTTGGGCACCCGGACAGTATCACAGCCCTCACACATGTCAAATGAGATTCGTGTGGCGTATATGCATTTGATGCCTCCTTGTACCAATATCTATGTGTTAGAATGAATAAATAAATAAAATAGCAAAGAAAAAGAACGCTATCAAATGAACAGTAAATTGTTAGGATACTTCAATTAATTCTTATTTACTTTTCAACATCCTGATCTCGAATCCCGCGAGCGATATCGTAGACGAACACTGTTAAGGCAGTCCCGTACTAAGGACGAAACAGCCATCCAGTGCTTCCAGGCTTTTTTATGGTGATCTAACTTTAACTGTGATTCATGAATCCAATTACTTGTTTCTTCTCTATTATTTTGTTGTTGTCAGCTTGTTCACAACCTCTAGTCTATTTCAATCAATCAGGTATAATTAAATCACATGCTCAATATGGAATGATGAATTATACATCAAATTTATATTGTGAATATATAATAAAAGCACCAATGAATTATAAAATTATCATTCGAATAGAAGAACTTGATTTAGAAGAAACGAATAGGTAAGTGAATAACCATTTTGAAAATATGGAAATCTCAAAAAGGAATCTTTTAATGTCTCTATGAATGAGACTATCATTTATGGACGACGATCTTTGAACGATGTCAGACTGACTTTGAGAGTGTTCATCTAATAACTATATGAGGAATTCGAATGATAATTTAATGTTGATGATTAATATTAAGAATTAAATTTAGGGTTTCCATCACGAACTAACATCCGTTATAATGCTAAAACTTGATTTAACCAAATGGATAAGTGAATTACGCGCCAGAATTCGAGACCTGTTATCTTATACCTGATTGGTTTATAGTCTCGCCTTTCATTGACTTAAATAGCATTGGTGAATAATGAAATTTAATAAGTCGAGTACGAGGATGGATGTTTGAGTATGTATATTTTGTATATATTGATCTGGACAGACAATCCGAGGGACGAAGCGAAATGATGCGCGGTGGATAAGGCATGTGAGCTAACTCGATTTAATCAAGTGTTAACCGATAAATATAGTCACACAAAAATAAGCTCTAGACATGTGATGAATAGGATCAGATGTACAAATACATACGCTCATATAGAAACAGTCAAGGTTGGTAAGTGAATAATTAACATGGTCAAAATGTGACTCAAGCAGAATGGATAAATTGGCCTGTTCAGATGCTAGAATAAGGTATATGAGCTTAACATAGTAACCGATACTGCAATCTCTTTTCAGTGCATTTATTTCACTTGTTGAATCAATTGAAGCTAGACCACTATGGTAAACCTGGAAGCACTGGAAGGCCGTTTTGTCCTAGTATGAAAGTCTCCAGCAGTGCGTATCCACGACCTCGCCCCCTACGAGGTTCGAACCCAGGACCTACTGGTTTCGCGCGCGAGCACTTAACCACCAGACCCCTAAGCCGGCATCCAACGTTGTCAATGCCTAACTTCAACCAATCCACGAAGTTGCACCACCATACACCATTGTCTTCAGTGAGTTGATATCTCACAACCGACCTGGTTGAACTCCACGGGTAACGGCTTCTCACTAGAACTTCAGGAAATGCCTCTTGAAGTCAGTCACCAGTGAGCAGATGATTATTATCAGAAGGGGTTTGGTGAAGATTTTGGTAATTTCAATAGTTGAGATCATGAGTCAACTGAAACCAGACCACCATGGAAAACCAGTGAAATTTCTAAAAAATCTCCACAAAACCCCTTCTGATAACTCATTTATTGTCAAGCTGTACAATGGTATATAAATATGAGATTTTTAGGGTATATGAACAACAAATAAATATAATGATGTAATAAAAAGATTATGATACATAGTTAAATTGTGTAAATAATCACAACAAAGTCAACAACACTAACTGATCTTAGTTAAACAGTGATTGAAGTCTTGAAAGTACAAAAGAGCTGTTTTATCTTTGTATTGAACTCCCCAGCAGTGGATAACCATCACTCCATCACCAGAGATCAAACCTAAAACCTGGAATTTCTCATTCAATAGCTTAACCTTTAGATCATCATTAGGCTGAGTTCTAATGGCGTAAGTATTTGACTTCCATGAATTAGCAATATTGAGCAATTCACTTTCAATATACTTGGTGGGTAACTGCTTCGGATATTACATGATTGAACTTCATTGGTTACAGCTTTTCAACAGAACATGGGGATTGTACCTGGAAATTAGTTACTAGTGATTATGTAATCAATTACTATAAAGGGTTTGTAGGGAGTTTTTGGGTTTCATATTTAACTGACAGTGAACTAAAATCGGTTCATCATGCTAACCACGAATAACAACCAGAATCCTACAACTCCTGAAGGAATTTCGTAAATAAAAAGACATGAGAAATTAATAAGCTGACAATGAATTATAGTTTCATTTAAATCATGAGCCGATAAATCTTAGACCACAATTGGGCACGTGAAAGCACTGGATGAACATTTTGTCCCGAACGTGGTAATCGGACCCAGCACAACCGATCTCTCACACTAACGCTTAACCTCTATACCACTGAGCCGGTATCCAACGGCGTTAATGTTCAACTTCAACCAATCCACGATATCGCATGATCACCTTCCATTGTATTCGATGGGTAACTGCCTCACACCCGACATGGACCAACTCCATTGGTCACAGCTTCTCACTAGAAATTCAAGAATAACCTCTCGAAGCTAGTCACTAGTAAGTATATGATAATTATCAGTACATGGTTGCGGAGATTATTGAGTTTTAATTAAGACCATGAACTGACCAATGTTGAACCACCATTGAAAACCTACAATCACTGAATGACGGTTTCATCCCAGTTTGGGACACCTCAGAAGACTCTGACTACTTGCGAGTAGTTCATATTTTAAAAGTAAACGTTAAATATGGTCACAACTACTAATTAAAAAGTTAGTAGTTGAATCTTTTCAAAAAAATTTATAACTCAAGGATAATTATTCTTGTTAATTACCACCTCTTCCTATAGTCTATCATCAAAGGTTTATTAATCTTTTTGTTATTTATGTTTTCTGAAGAAATGGCTGTCCAGATTATCAATGGTGGTCTAGCTTAGATTGACTTGTGAATTCAACTGTGAAAATACTACAGTCTCCAGAAATCCTCATACTGATAATAATCATGTGCCCGGTAGTGACTAGCTTCAAGATGCATTTCATGGAGTTCTAGTGAGAAACTGTGACTACTGGAGTTCAATCCACATAACATATGAGAGAGTTATCCACCTCAGATAATGGATGTAGGGTTGCACAAGATCATGGATCTATTGAAGTTAGACATCAACACCGTTAGATGTCGGTTCAGTGATCTAGAGATTAAACGTTAGCACTCAAGACTGAATATCCTGGATCTGAGTCTCGTGAGTGGATCGTGGATGCACACTGCTGATTATTAGGACGAAATGGCAATCCAGTGCTTCCAGATGTAGATTTGGCTACTTTATAAGTTAAATAAATAGTCTTACTCGTTAACTTAATTTGGTCTGTTATCGTTCTTTGCCTATTAGTCTAGATATTTGATAGATTCAGTGATGCCGATCTATTTAATAGATCTTCGAAGTGCTTCATCCTAATGTTCCACTGCTCTTGTGTGATGTATGCTATTTATGTCTGTCGATATAAGTAGTATGTAACACCAAGCAGAAGTAGAGTGACTGGCAGCAGAAGAAAACGGGAGTGTAAACAGAGCGTAATTATAAAGATAATAGAGACAATTAAGTTTGAGATAGTTGATGAAAGATATGCAAACAAAGTATTTATCGTATTGTTTTCACATTTTACCTCCCCCCGCCCGCTCACTTGTGTTCTCGTTCACTATACTTGAACCTTAGTGATTAGGATCAATAGTAAATTCGTAACGGTTACAGACAAAGTTAAACAAGAAATGTAACTTGAATTTGATTTCATAAATAAATTTATTATTTATTAAAATCTAATAATTGTATTCATGAGTCAAATGAAGCCAGACTACTATAGAAAACCTGGAAGCATTAGACATCCGTTTTGTCCTAGTATGCGACTCACTGAAAACAATGATGGATGGTGTTGCAATTTTGTGGATGAGTTGAAGTTAAACAATAACACCGTTAGATGTCAGCTCAATGGTTTAAAGTTTGAGCGTTCGTGAGTGAGACAGAAAGTTGTGGGTCCGAATCCTACGAGCAGAATCGTCAGTACTTGCGGATGAGAAGTCCCATACTAGAATGATATAGCCGTACAGTGACTCCTGATGGTCTAGCTTTAATTGACTCATAGATTCAGCTATTAAATTACTACAATCTCCACAAAACCCTCTTTCGGATTTAATAAAATTCACTTTCATAATGAGAATTTTGAATGTATTATTGGTAATAAGAATTTGAGGCTTTCAGTAGTACCCCATACATAACTCTACTAATTGTCGAATACATAAACTTTAGGTATTATAATAAGTACCTAACTATAAAACTACTAAGTTGAGATCAAATAGTTCATCCCTTTAATTTCAATGAATTCAAGATATTGAGTTATGGATCACCCCGGTATGTATATTTATCACGCCTGATACAGTTTATGTTATATCTTATCCCCTGTCATCCTACCAATGTATAATGTAATGAGACCGACAATTAGAGAGCAGTGAATTATCGATCGCACCAATGACGCATAGAATACGTACGAGCAGTCTAGAGTAGTTATCAGTCCTGCTTCCCGCCTAGCTCTTTACCAATACAGGTTGTAATACATCTTATTTGACATTAGTCACCAGTTACCATGGGATTGAATCTCCTTATGTTGCTCCACTGTCTTGTGGACTAGACCTTTCGGTCAAAGATTCCAGGTGTAACCCCCTTAAGAAAACCACCTGGTTCAGTCTTGACACCCGCGTAGTAATATCCCAGCCTTCACACAAATCGAATATTTTCTGTGGCGCATGTGTATTCAGTGCCTCTTTGTACCGATGTTTATGTGTTTAAATGAATAAGTAAATATAAAGTTTAACATTAGACATTGTTTTAAATAGTTTATATTATACTAATTCTGTGTTCTTTTCATTCCTTACTTTTTCTAGTTGTATATTTGACTACTTATTAATTACAGATGAGTATTATACAAATGTATATACTTATTGTGGTTATCAAGTGAAAGCATCTCATTCAATTGAAATGAATAGTTCACAAGTCTACATAATATTTGGTACAGATGATGCTAATCATGGACACGGTTTCTTACTCAAATATGAAACAGTCAAAAATGAAGCATTGAAATCGAACAACTTTTATTCATGTGGATTAACATTCCAATTAAATGAGGATGTTGAATATACTGATAATAAAATGGAGAGTAGAATTATCGGTGGAGAACTATCTAGACCAGGTCAATGGCCATGGATGGTATCAGTAAGAGAGAATAATCAATTTCGATGTGGTGCCAGTTTAATTAGTAGTCAATGGTTATTAACAGCAGCTCATTGTTTTCCAAAGTATGTATTTGAATGGTTTGAATAATTTTTTCTGGCTGGCTTTTTTTTAGCGAATTAGTTTTCTACGAGATGGGGTCGCTAACCCCATGCCCAACCCTCCTTCTTTATCCGGGCTTAGGACCGGCAGTAGCCCCTGGAGGGACTCCAAGCGGAGTTATGTAGTTGAATATAATGATAATAATAAATTATTTAAAATATTAGTAAGGAGTAAATCAGTTGTGGGAGTTCAAGTCTTCCAGTTGTTAGGGTTATCCAATGTATTAAGTTCCAGTCTTAGATGCAAGTATATTCAGCTTATGAGTCCCAAATAGAATGAAATGTGTATCCTGAATTTCATTGATAGTCATTATCCTCCCAGTTATTAATAAAATGTCATTTATTCGAAATACAAGTTGAGATCCAAATACCCAGACATGGTTTTTACACACACGCATACACAGACCTACTTGGTATCTATCTGTATGCTATTAGAACGTAAATCCTATAGTTCCGTTTAGTGTTCTGGAGTGTAAAATCAATATTTTATTAGTATCAGATGCGGTTTTATGGATATTATAATAATTTTTAATAGTTGAAATCATGAGTCAATTGAAGCTAGACCACTATGGAAAACCTGGAAACATTGGACGGCCTTTTCATCCAATTGTGGTACTTCTAAGCAGTGTGTATTCACGATCCTGCTCCGCGAGGTTCGAACCCAGGATTATATCGGTCTTGCACGCAAACGCTTTTATTATCTGAATGACTATATGTTATTGAATATGATACATATATAATTAACATCTACATTGCACTCTGCTCAAAATCTTTTTTTTCCTATAAATGCACTCTGATAGTCAGGTTATAGGATACAAAACAAGATCATATACTATGCTTGATAGAAATAGACATAAAGAACTGAACCTATATCTGACGAAGTTTCTTCCTCTGAACTGGATCATTTATTCGTGAAGCTTTCATTGTCGTTTATTTTTCTTCTGAAAAGTATACAATTCAAGTAGAAGTGATATATTGGAACTATCGGACATATAACTGATACCATGTCCTGTCGACTTTAATCTTGATTGATCATTATTGATCTATAACCCGTATATTTATTTTAATTGTTTCCCCCTTTGATGTATTTCCCTATGATTTCTCAAACTCATTGATAAGTTGGGTTAATATTGATGTGTTAATTGATTACTCAATTGAACTGAACCTAAAGCTTCTAGAAATTATCTTGACTTCTTTGCATGCATTCTATCTCTTCAGTTGAATATGTGTCTATAGTCATTCATATGCATTGATATTATTGAAGGGGCCTAATGACATTAATATTGATTTAGACAAAGAGAACGCCCACCTTTTCCGATGCAATACTTCGTCCAGATGGGATAGTTTATTTTGAAAATAACGAACTTATTTAAAAATGTTTATACATTCAATTGGTGTTCTTTTACTTGTATCTTCCCATTGTTATTGCCAACAAGAGACTGATCCAAATTACAAGTAGAACAATACCAAGCGAATTTAAACTTCATTCGACTGCACAAGTAGGTGACTATCAGGATTCAGTAGCTAAGTGGATAACGTGATGGTGTTTAAGGTGGACAGTATTGGGTTCGAGTCCCAGAGTGAACATCAACTCTGAGATGTAGGTACATTCAACTGACGAGTCCCAACTACGATGAAACGCCCATCCTGTATTCCACTGCTAACCATTATGCATCTTTACTTTAAAATGCTTGTGAATTAGGGCTATATCGAGGCAATCCGCACAGGACGCACACATGCCAATAACAGACTGATCAACTGCAGTCCTAAACATCAAAGGGAAGATTAAAATAAACAACACCAAGTGAGTTTAAATTTCATTCGACTGCACAAGTAGGTGACTATCAGGATTCAGTAGCTAAGTGGACAACACGATGATGTTTAAGGCGAACGGTATTGGGTTCGAGTCTCAGAGTGAACATCAACTCTGAGATGTAGGAACATCCAGTTGACGAGTCCCAAATAGGATGAAACGCGTATTCTGCATTCTACTGTTAACCACTATCTATCTTTGCTCAAAGATGTTTATACATGATAGAAAAAAATCTTTCACAGATTAAAGTGACAGTAAATTAATTCGTTTACATGTTATGATTATTCACATATTATTACAGAGATGTAAATCTAAACAATTGGATAGTACATATTGGTGATTTTTATTTAGATTGGATTGATAGTGAAGAGATACTAATGAATATAAGTAGTATATTCATTCATCCAAATTATCATCTACGTAAATTATACGATTATGATTATGCATTAATAAAAACTGCTTCATCAATTCAATATACTTCAAAACGATTACCAATATGTATATTGAATTCAACATTGATAAATATTAATGAACTGGATCGTTGTTATGTTGCAGGATGGGGAAGTTCAGAAGGTAATCAATCATTGAATGTTGTTACTCTTTTCACCTTATTGAAAGTAAATTAATCTTGAATGATCTATTCGCAATCATATATAACTATACTGGACTGAGGTTGTTTAGTTACGTGATCTCAGTTAGTACTAACCATATTTTTGGAAAACCGCCGATTTTTATTAAGTTTCACTAGTAAGATTTCTAGGTGAAATGTATGTTTACGTGAACGGTTTAATCAATCGCCTGATATTTTGACAATTGACGTATGGTAGTGAATGTAAATGTGATTGATGAACAAACAGGCAATCAACTAATTGACTGTTAAATATATGATCTACTTAAGATTCACTGAGAGTGATTGATTATAATTGTGTAGAACTAAGTATTATCTATTCTTGATCGTAAATCAGGTATCGTATATAACATGATCTAGCTTCTTTAAAGTTTATTGTTCGAGTACACAATCCAGCGGTTTTATAAACCCAGTCATCCTGTCCAGTCTTATTATTATTACCCCCAAATGCCTTGGTACGGCCGAAGGAAGGGAGAGTCCGCTCCCCCTCTCCAAATGCTCTCACATGGCCACGTGCATACAACCACTGTCAGGGAAGTCCTACTTACTTACTTCTCCCTACATTTCTGTTGTTTACGAAATTGAGAGGACGAAAAGTGAATGTCCAGCGCTTTAACTGGGTTGGTGGAAACGAAGAGTTCACCTGTGGGAGTTGTAAAACCCTGATTCCAAACCAATGGTAGACACGGGCTCCAGTATACTGAAGGAACAAATGGCATATGAACCAATAGTTGGTCGCCGGCTACTATGGGACTGGGTCTCCTTACGATGCTCCACTGTCTTATGAGTCAGAACTTTAGGTCGAAGGCTCCGGTTTTGGCCCCCTAAGAAAACCACCTGTTCCGGTTTGGGCACCTGTACAGTAATCACAGCCCTCATACAGAACAAATGAGATTTGTGTGGCGCATACGTCTCTTGGGCCTTCTTGTATTAATATCTATGTGTTAAAATAAATAAAATATTATCATAGTATGGTAATAAACCGAGGAAAGAAAAATATTCAACTTCATCTTTTATATCATCAATCATTCAGGAAAACAGCATTAATAAACAGGTTGATTGGATATTAACCTAAAGTCTTGCCCATTGTATGATTACTCAAACGAACTATCTTTACTCTCTCTCTCATTATTATTGTTTCATGCTGAGGTACGTTCTATGACTGTTGAACAGATATTGGAATTTTCTTTTGAATATGTTCTACGAAGTTAAGATATATCAACAAATGTTAAGATGATTATCACTTTGATCAAAGTGGAAACATGAAAATTCCAACTCTCTCATTTAAGCCTCTTTACCAGAATGGAACAGATCTAAGATAATACAACAGATCAAACATAGAATCTATAGTTAGTTATATAATATACCCTTGTGAGGCAGGGTAATTTTACATTGGTTTTCACGAGAACCAGACATTATCCAGACTTTCACGTGACAACGCGAATAATACAGCTCAATCCCGCTTCACAGGAGAACCAGACGCCGTATAGGCTTTAACGCTACAATCTGAATAGTACAGCTCAATCCTGTGGTGCAACCACACAGGTACCTGCAAGCACCCTGATAGACCATTCGCATCATTCATATGCACATTCACGTCACATGTATAATAATTATTCTGACCAATGATCGCGTGAATCAATTATGCACAGCACAAACAGGCCAAAGTTAACCTATTCCGTTTACACAACAGTCAAACTCATTATTGTTAGCATGCCTTAAAACGTCCCAATGACAATGGTCCTTGAGAACAGTGTAAAGCAACCACCAGTATGAATGAAATCGATTAACCAGCAAACCAATGCTGTGCATGAACATTTAGCAAAACTTGCCAAAGCAATGTCGAACCATCCACAATATTAATGATGAACCGCCAGTTCTATATGAAACCTTCAGCTCTACATAGCAATATAGGATCTATAGACTGACTATTAAAAAATTTAGTATAATAACAATTAGATATCAGTTTCCTAAAGGATTCATTCTTTAGTCATATTTATGATCAATTTGTTTAGTTATATTAACTTAATGAATTGGAAACTAATCTTCTTTATTTCTATACAAATAGACTCACCAATATCAAATGAATTACGTCATCTTTATATCCCATTACTTAATTTAACGGTATGTAATCAAACGGAAGCATATCAAGGAAAATTAACTGAAACAATGATTTGTGCTGGATATATTAGAGGTGGTAAAGACTCATGTCAAGGTGATAGTGGTAGTCCATTAATGTGTCAATTACATAATACAACTGATCATGTATGGTATCAAATAGGAATTGTATCATTTGGGAAATCATGTGCTGGTAAGTTGACAATCACTAATCTTCTACTCAAAAAGGAGTACCAATGTATTATGTTAACTATGTGTAATAAGAATGAACTTGATAAATTATTCAGTTAGTAACTAGTTATCTGATAATAGTTTACATTATGAATTGAATTTAAAATAAGATGATCAAACCGTCTGAGGAGCTAGCACCAACAATCTTGTCGTTTGGTGGGTGTGTTATGTTAAGATGGTGGTTAGAGGTAGTTAACAGGAAACCCTGTTAACCCAGATTTCGTGCTACTTGGCACTCGTCAGCAAGGTGTACCTGTAATCTTGAGGGAACCGGTGATCCCTGACGGATTCGATCCCGTACCACCCAGTTTCACAGTCAGAGATGTTGCCACTGGACTATCCGGGCCACTACCGACCTCCTGTAGAACTGAGATGTATTCACAATTCATTGATCACTGGGTAGTGATCAATGTCATCGGTATCAAGTCCTTCTTAGTGCAGATCTAATGCTATCGACCAAGTTGCAATGTGACCAGTAGTCTAGCTGTGTTATGTCTTAAACACTGAGTAGAAGTAGAATAGAGTACATGTCAGCTAATCCGTGATATTAAGCGACGATCATCCATTAGTATCAGTGATATCCATCTTACTCTTAATGTCATTAAGTCAACACATAACAGCTGCTCATCAAGTAACAGATATACAGTGCTCTTTAGCTTCCAATCATTATCGTTGCTAAAGTCAGTCAGAAGTTTGTAGATCTAGTGAATATCCATTAAAATATACAAAGTAATCCAGTA
Organism: Schistosoma haematobium; assembly: GCF_000699445.3. NCBI lineage: Eukaryota > Metazoa > Platyhelminthes > Trematoda > Strigeidida > Schistosomatidae > Schistosoma > Schistosoma haematobium. The sequence goes on from NC_067199.1 coordinate 45,046,162, forward strand.
AATCACACATTACTCTAAGTATTCGATATGTAAGCTTTAAAAATTTAAGTACGTTTCAGAGATTGAATTCACAATACATGATTCCCGTAACATCTTTTCATATTATACCTTTATGCAATGATGAACGTAAATATTGTGAAGATTTACACGGTTATGAACTGTCGTGAAGTTAGAATCTCCAAAGTAATAAGTTAATGTAAATGTCATACACATTGTCATTTTGAAAGTTTTATTGCAGAAGGAAAGTAATACATTGAAGTTTCATAGTCTGTATTATCCCATTTTTCTATATTTTAATCTTAGTTGACATATTTCGATCCTGTTCGGATTGGCTTGATATAGCTATTATGACACAAGTTTATATGAAAAAGATAGAGTGTGTCTATGAGTGGAATCTAGAACGTCGGTTTCGTCCCCTTCTGGACTTGTCATCTGGATGAACCTAGATCTTAGAGATGATTTCCGATTCGACAATCGAGACCAGTACTACTCGTTTCAAACGAGGTGGCTTTAGACGGAGGCGAATCAAGCTGATGAATCCTAAGTAGGATGAGACGGGCATCTCAGATCCCACTCCTAGCTACATTTCATATATTCTTACTGTTTATATCTTGTCTAGGCGTTGAATAATAAGGATCGAAAAACATTTCCCCGTTACAATGATCGAGATTTACTGTACTATTTACGAACTTACTCATGTAAATAATTGGTTTTATTAGGTCAATGGAATTAATAATAATTACTGTAAGATTCTTTAATTTTATTCCATTTCAAACAGTCTTCGAGGAAATAAACCGAGTAATCTTACAGTGCCATATCATCTACGACAAGCATCCGTGTAACCGATGTATCCTACTTCAAAGATATTTAATTTGATAGTTGAATTCATGAGTCATTTGAAGCAAGACCACCATGGAAAACCTAAAAGCAGTGAATGGCCGTTTCGTCCAGTGGAGTTCAACCGAGTCTGTTGTGAGATAGTAGTTCATTAATGACAATGGTGGACGATGGCGTGGATTGGTTGAAGTTAAACATTAACACTGTTGGATGCCGGCTGGCGCGCGAGACTGACAGGTCCTAGGTTCGAATCTCGTGAGGGGGCGAGATCGTGGATGCACACTTCTGAGGAGTACCATACTAGGACGAAACGGCCGTCTAGTGTTTCCAGGTTTTCCATGGTGGTCTAGTTTCAATTGACTCATGATTTCAACTATTGAAATGCAAAATTACAGTGTATCTCCTTAATATGTGAAAACCATACACTAAATATATCATTTGAACATCTCCCTTCAATTGTCCTTTATACATATAATGATTCTTTCAATTCTGTTGTTATCACAATCGTTCTCTTTTTTTCTTATTCAATTCAATCTTCTGCTAACAGGCATTTGACTCCCAATTGTTGTTAAATACTACTCATATCTGTCAACATAAGCAGCATATACCCCATTATTAAATATACTCCTAATTATCATTATCGTATAATTCAATGTAAATCATATTAATGTATAGTGATTTTATCTTTTTTATGTTTTCAAGCGGCAGGAACTCCAGGAATTTATAGCAATCTTACATTCGTCAATAATTGGATCTCTTCAATTATCCAATCATATGAATAATTATAAGCTACTGTAGAAATAAACAAATAGTTTACTGTAATATGTAAACACTTCTTGGTTACAATTGTCAATATTTATATGGTAATTTAATTTCTTTTTGTAAAAAAAATCATTCTGATAAATATTCTAATTGAACGCTAGATTCGATCCCTAAGGTCTTCTAGTTATCTACCTTTCCCCCCATACATACAGGGCTAAATCTACACAGCGACTTGAACACAAGAGAAATGCTTTCCTCAAAGGTTCGTTTATATACAGAAAATTTAGGGTATTTATAGGACGTTAGATGACTTTGGGTTTCCGGTAAGTTCTGGAATGCTACTAAACATAGTAGTAGTATAAATAATGATTCAATCAGAAACGCGATATGTGACTTTCCATTATCTAGATATTTCTGGCAAAAAGTCTATTGAATGCTGATTGGATAAGTTGTTTCTCAGAGTTTTCAGAGCCTTCTTTTTGGCTTTTTCAAGTTTTCTGGATATACTCCAACATATTCATTTACACATCAGAAAATATTTTTAATATTAAACACATGAAGTTCCATTTACATCATAAAATGAATTAATTTGACACTAGTTATTGAGAGGCTGGACAGTAATGCACATAATATGAATATCTCAACCATTTACTGGGTTAAAACCAACGAGAGTTAACTAAATGTAGATTTGATATGATTATTCATCTTTTACATATTCCATTATTTATCATAATAAACATAGAAATGTTAATTCTAAGTAACAGTGTTGGGGACATTAGGTCCCCATAACTCACTTGGGAAAGGACCTAATTTTGTAATTCTATTCAAAAAAATTCGGATTTCTTTGTTTTCGCGCTAAAGGCGCTCTTTCCACCTTCATGTTGTATTTCCCACTTGGGAGAATATTAAATGCTAGTGGTCGGTTGTGCCTTTTAGTATGCTATTTTGTAACTCTCACCAAGGACGATTTTGTGCTATAAATATACGTTTTGAATTGTGTTTGATGTTATCGCTCATTTCTGGCTGTTTGTGGAATAGACTTCTCCATCCCAAGCTTGAACTTCTTCCTCTAGTTAGCGGGGCTGGGTCGCATCGAATAGCTAGCTTGTTGGTTTTTGGTTACCGAGTCTTTGTGTCTGTTCGCAGTCTACGTAAACTCGTAACCCCTTCAAACTTAGCAAATAGGAGTTGAAGTAAAGCTTTCATCACGAACTGACATCAGCTATAATAAGACTATGCTTTACCACTCTTTCGTTGATAAACTTATAAAAGCTAGGATTGAGATTAAGAGCCAAGAGTTGGAGTCAATTTATTGTTTGTTTATTTGAATACATAAATATTGGTACAAAGAGGCACCGAATACATATGCGCCACACAATAATAATGAGGACAGTAGCAGTTATCACTAGTTTATGTGAGGGATGGGATACTGCCCGAGTGCCCAGACCAAAGCAAGTGTTTTCCTTAGGGGGCCAAAACCGGGGCTTTCGACCTAAAGGTCTGATCCACATGGATGTGAAGCAATGTGAGAGAATGCAGTCCTATGGTAGCTGGTGACCAACAATAGGTTCCATCAGGATCCCGGAACCCATGTACACCATTGGTTTGGAATCAGAGTTTTACAACTCCCACAGGTGAACTCTTCGTGTCCACCAACCCATTTAAAGCGCTGGACATTCACTTTTCGTCCTCTCAATTTCGTAAACAACAGAAATGCAGGGAGAAGTAAGTAAGTAGGACTTCTCTGACAGTGGTTGTATGCACGTGGCCATGTGAGGGCATTCGAAGAGGGAGAGCGGACTTTCCGTTCCCTCAGCCGTACCAGGGCATTTGGGGGCATAGCTTATTCGAGCCTCTAGATTGATCAATCTATTCACTCATCTTAAGCGTATTTTGACCTTGTTAATTATTCGCTTATTAACCTTGACTGATTTGATTTATGCGTGTGTGTATTTCTTATCTTACTCATCAAACGTTTGTAACTTATTTTTGTGTGACTATAAATATCGATTCACATTTGGCTAAATTGGGTTGGCTCACTAGCCTTTCCTGTTGTGCATCATTTTGTTATGCATCGCCTTCTGGTCAACCATTGTACAAAATATACGTATTCAAAATTCATTCTCAAATTGGATTTATTTAATTTCGTTATCCACTAACGCGACTTAAGTCGATGGTTATATACGAGGATTGGCGACATGTATATTTCAATAACAAACAATCGTATGATATTACTAGAATCAGATAACGGGCCACTAAAATTATGAGCCCGCCGACGATGAAACTAACGCAGCACTCCATTCTTTCAACGAACAAACACAGCAAAGCCAGCTCAATCGATACATAACCATACGATCAAATTGAAGTCAGATTTAACTCCAGTAAAGTGATGATCCCATCGAAAATATCATCGTCCGATATAATTAGCCACAAAACCATAGTCACTATGTAATTGGATGAAAGGTGTATTTCGATTAATTCTATGTATTAACAATGTTTATTCACCTAGTAATAAGATATGTACATAGTGAATTTTGTTGACAATCTAAGGAAATGATCTCTTCATTCTCATCGGTTCACTCAAGGCTGGCTTAGCGCTGTATACTTTCACCATTAAACCACATTTTAGAATATCAAATAAAACAATGAATATTAACTATTACAAGATAATCAACCGAGTTTATTTGTGCATTAAGAAACTAAAGAAATCAATTTGAAGTGAAAACTAAACAGGAAAAACTCTCTCTCTCCCCCTCTCTCTTTCTGAATAGTGTGTTCTTCATAATGATAATTATGTTATAAGAGAGAGAGAGAGAGAGAGAGAGAGAAAGAGAAAGAGAAAGAGAGAGAATTGATTGACACCAACCATTTTAATATAGTCATAATGATAGATTATCACATAGTAGTAACCAAGCAATAATCAATCTAAATCAGATGGGTTTAAAAAAAGATTCAAACATATAAAAAAAGAATACAAAACAAAACAAAACTCTACAGTTTCACAGAAGAAATAAAAAGAAAAGTTATTTAAATATTTTGTTTTAATATCCTCCCCCCCTTTTTTAAAAGGAAAAAAAAAAAAAAAAAAAAAAAAAAAAAAAAAAATAGAATCTATTTACTGAATTATGATTGGATAGAAAAAACCCGCAAAAAATGATACACAGACAATCCACATATGAAAATGTGTAGGGGAACCAATAGAAATGCTAAAAAATAATATTAGATAATTGTGATTGGTAGTTTTCAATTTGTAACAGTAGATCGATATACAGACAGGTCAGTGTTGATTAGGGCAACTATATATATCTATATATCAATACATGTGAACAAGTGCTTAGGGATCTGGCAGGACCAGGTGGGAAGTAAAACACGGTCTTGGGGCTATAAATGTGAAGGGGTGACGAAGTAAATAAATAAGGGAGACAAATCACAGCCAATTTCTTTCAGGTAAACGCTTCTTTTGTAAAACAAAGATATTTTGCACGGTTATTTTTTCTCTACTTACGCGTTTATAGATTTATTTATGAATTAGATTTCATAATTGGATTATTACCATTTGATTGATTAGTAATGGAAATCTGTGCAGATCTACCATTTAAATAATCATTATTATGATTAGTACCAATGTTATTTAGTATAGGTAATCTAGTATCCAATAATAAATTTCCATTAGCATCTTTAATACGTAAACGTCCAGAACTGTAACGCGTTTCATGACGACCATCGGGAAATATAGTCTTTGTAGTACCATCTGGATAAACACGACACTGAGAATTAAAAGTTTAGAAAAAGTGTGAAACTTTAGATGAATTAATTCATTTATAACAAGATTTATAGAAGACTTTATTCTCTCATGTATTAAATCATTCGTATTTTACTTATTTTGAATAAACTTGGTAGATGCAGATTACTTGATTGGGGTCCGCGTGACTATCGTACCAATGATTAGAGACTCTGGGGTGACATGGCTCAGAATCGATCACAATGGCGTAGGTGTATACACTATTTGTCTTCCCTTAAACTATGAGATTGAAATCCCTTCATATCTTTCCTTATATGCAATCTTTCTTTTAAATATTAATGCCACCGAATTAACTACTTCTATGAATTTGGTGTTCATCTTGTTGTGGTAATGAAGTATGGCAACTTCGACCGATGCATATATGTGCCTGGTCTTACGTTGTAGCTGACTGACTGAAACTTTGAAAAAATATTCGTTGAACACATATATTTGCGTGTTTCAATGATCTATGTGACTAATAGAACAGTCAATCAAAGAATATGAACGACAACAACAGTTTCAGTTGTCATAGTTCATACTTCACAGAAAAAAGAGACTTGTAAGGAAATAAAGAATGAATGCAACTGCACTACACTGACCAATTTTGAACTGCATCATCTCAGGTCTACAACTATTGATGTCAACCAAGATGTCTTTAAATCCCGAAGACAGTTTATGGTATATGAAATGTCTAACTGTATTTAAACGTACCTGAATATTAGGCATAGTTGTGTTAGAAATGGGATGGAGATGGATGGACATGCGTACTATATGCCCAAACGATCTAGTTTGAGGACAATTTATAACCTTATTGGTTGAATAAACTATAGACTTAGTCTCAGCATTACTGTTTTTTTATTTTTCGAAGATACCTACAGTTGAATACTTTCAAATTTTCTGTATACTCAACTTTCAAAAATGAATAGAAATACAGTGTACAACAAACTTACTGTTTAAAAGGTAGATTTTTATTTCATTCATCTGTTTAATAATAATTATGATTATGAATGTTAAAAATACCACCTCCTTCCCTCCCAATAAAAAGAATAACATTTAGGTAACTTAGAAATAAAAAGAATAATAAACAACTTTATCAAGTACATTTTTATCATAACTTGTTTCTGCTGTAACCAATATGATGTTTAAACCATCCTCATCTGTACAATAAAGACAGATATTAATCACTCTTTGTGTTCTTCCAAATTCTAATCTTCTGAATTCTTCATTATCCCTTTCATTTTTCTCCTTCAAAATTTATTTCACTGGATTATACTCTTTGAATAACATCTTCCAACCCTAATCTTTCTGATGTCTGTCTATACTCTTACTACCTCTACCACTATGGGATTTCAATCGACAATTGTATCTCTGTGCTAATGGGGTATGGAAACTTGAACTGATGTACGCACGTACGTACGAAGTTCTACATTGTTACTGACCGACTGAATCAACTTTGTTGTAAATAATATTGAGTATCTCTTCAACATTGCTAACTAAGGATTAAATATATCCCATTCAAGTTATCTAAAACTATTGTTTTCTAATAAATTTGCTTATACTTTACCTAATTGTCGTTCTGTAGTATGTACATAGTTATAACTTACACTGAATGAGAAAATATTAATAATGCTTCTCCTGAATATATGAAGTGAAGCAGCTCTAACACATTTCCTTTGGATGACTTACCTCAAAATCGTTCACGATGATGCGGTTCGCTTCATTATTTCTACCGCATTAGATCTAAAGTTTCTACACTCCTTATGAAAGCGTTTTTTAAAGTTCACGGATATATATTCTAAAATCGTATCTTCGACTCCTAATCTTTTCTATTAACAATAATACTGGTACTGACTATATTACTCTGAGATTCATCGTACTATGTTAGTAGAGTATGAGAACTCTGGTCTATGTACACATCTGCTAGGTTCTACATTGCGTATAACTGACTGATAATAAGTATTCAAAGCATTCTTACGTAAATGAAAATTGATCCATTTAAATGCCATAACAAATACCAGTGCATGGAGGAAACTATATATCAAACTAAACTACAAAGCATTAGACAAGTGCTTATTTCTAACGCTGGACATCTAATTAACAGCGTGCATACATAAGAAACACAACTCTAATTAATTGTCATTGAGCTTGTCTAGTACTTACTTACGCCTGTTACTCCTCATGGAGGAGCATAGGCCACTCACCCGAAATCTACATCCAGTCCTTTCCAGTTGTTATTCATCCTGTTCATATCTGCTTCCAGTTCTCAATACAGTTTATTCTTCGACCTTCCTCTTTTCCCTTTCGCTTCAGGATTCCAAGTTAGCGCTTGCCTCGTAGTGTAATTTCGTGATTTCCTCAATGTGTATCCTATCCACTTCCATCGTCTTTTCCTAATCTCCTCCTCAGATCGAACCTGGTTTGCTCTTTCTCACAACAGACTGTTGTTAATGGTATCCAGTCAACGAACATTGAGTATCTTGAGTACACAATTCTTTATAAATACTTGTACACTTTTAGTGATCATTGTAGTAGCTCTCCATGTTTCAGCTCCATACACTAGAACTGTCCTGACATTCGTATTCAAGATTCTCACTTTTATGTTCGTTGATAGATAGTTGCTTTGACTTCCATATGTTCTTCAATTGTAGCAATGCTGTCTTCGCTTTGCCAATCCTCGCCTTTACGTCTGCATCTGATCCTCCATATTAATCTATGATGATACCCAGATACATGAAAGATTCCACATCTTCCAGAGCTTCTCCATCAAGTATCATTGGGTTGGGGTTCTTTGTGTTGCATTTGAAGATCTTGTTTTTCTTCTTGTGTATGTTGTGGCTTACTGGAGCAGAGGCTTCTGCTACACTAGTTGTCTTCATCTGTATTTGTTCGTGTGTATGGGATAGAACAACCAGGTCATCTGTGAAGTACAAATCTGATTGAACTGGTTGATAGCAAAACATAAATTAATTACAAAATAACAAGCATTAGTGATTGATAAAACCTAACTAACTTTAATCCCTGAACTAGAATGAATTTCACGTTGACCATTAGGTAATAAAATTTCTTTAACACCATTATTGTTGTTAAATTGACGACATATTTGTTCATTTGTCAAGGATTTCAATGCATTGACTGTTGTCGTTGGTAATAAAACTTGATCTGGATTTATTTGCCGACTAGAATAGATAATTTCTTGACGTCCACTAAAACAAAACAAAAAGATCATTTTGTTTTTTTTATTTGAAGAGATCACACTACTTAATAGTCAATTAACACACTGGTTACTTAGATACTGAAAAATTAGAGTTTGAACATTAATTCATCTAACTTTGTATAGTTAATTATCGAAGACTTATTACCTGAGTCAGTTAGTCATAAGTTAACGAAGGGCCTGACACAAAAATATGTGTTAGTCAAGGCTACCATATCAAATTAACAGAGAGAAGAATATCAGAGCAGCTAGAATAGTTGTCGTGGTTATGATAGCGAGAAAGACTAATGTTAACAGAGAAATAAAAGTCATGACAAATAACGAAAATTATTTGGGGGGGGGAACGTTATTTCACTTAATTTAAAGTTAGTAAAACACTAACATTTAGTTCTATCCCTAGCTATCTTATAATAAGCTTTCATTTGATGTATGATTCACTGCCGTACCCTTTTCTGATCAAAAGTTATTGTAATTTAATAGTTGAAATCATGAGTCAATTGAAACTAAACCACCATGGAAAACCTGGAAGCACTGGGTGACCGTTAAACATTAACACAGTTGGATGTCGGCTCAGTGGTCTAATGGTTAAGCACTTACACGCGAGACTTATAGATCCTGGGTTCAAATCATGCGAGGGTCAGGATCATGGATGAGCACTACTGAGGAGTCCCATACTAGGACGAAACGGTCGTCCAGTGCTTCCAGATTATCCATGGCGGTCCAGCTCCAATTGGCTCGTGATTTCAACTATTGAAATTACTAAAATCTCCACAAAACCACTTCTGATATTGTAATTTAAACATAACCTTTTGTACTCAAATTTTCTACGCTAATGCTTAGTTTGGACATAATTGTATTTATCTAATTGTTTGTGCGTTATGGGCGATGTTAGTCATCTATTTATTCATGTATCTTTTTACAGTAATCGTAAATCAGGAATAAATCAAGTAGTGTACCAGTTGACTTTTCTTCTCTCGCCTATCAACTAATCAGGTGATAGAATAGTTTTCGTCTTTTTACCCAAAGCAGTTAGTCTCAATTCGGACTCACGTATTTCTATCCTTGAAGTAAAACCAGCTAGCCTATAATCTTAAGGCTTTAATACAGATCTATACAAGTCCTCTCCTATTTATTATTGGGTAGATAAATCAAGGATGTAACAAAGACTAAAGATTGAGAACACGATTCATAAGATCGGGTGAAAAATTACATTAGAAATAATCTTGGAACTGAAGATCTGCAGGGAGATAAAAATGAATATATCTGTGCCTCTGTATTTGATCTTGTGTCATATTGCCCGATGCTTACAAAGCTGAATATACTAAGTTGTAGTTGGTCAGTTACTTTATGGGCAAAAAGAGATGTTTTCGACAATTGCTAATTAAATTAAAAATTCTGTTTCCTTTCGAGATAAGTCACTTTCATTTCAATAACAAAAAGCTGAAAGCCAACAATTATCGAATATGATAATACTATGAAAAGAATTTGGATGGATAGCTAATTCACAACAACTTAGTACAGACTTGCAAAAAATAGTGCTTATCAATTGAAGCATGATAACACCGTCCAGATCCACATTTCCGTAAGGTTATCAGTTATTTATAGTCAACAAAGAGATTGAGACAAATGTATATTGGTATAAGTTGCCACATCTTATTAGCAAGATGAATACCAAAGGAATCGAACCTTAACGATGATATATAATGATGATATGTGTTTCACAGAAACCCGGTTGTACTCTCTTCAGATGGGCAAACACGTGTAGAGAGAAACAAAATTGACTTACTCAGAATATTTAATCTCTTCAGTTCCATTAGGATAAGTTATCTGAACTGTTCCATCAGCTGCATAATGATATATCTGTGTACATAAAATTAGATTAGAAAAGGGAAAAAGAGATATAATTCATTTCCACTACGTTTAGATTTATGAACTCAACTTTGAGCTAAAATTTTATTAGAAAAGGGCTATCCCACACAGTTGTTCATAGAAGTAAGTAAAGACGGGATTTTAACTTCCTGACCTAGTAATTAGACGTCGAACATAATCAGTGACACAATCCTAGTCAGTATACATTACCACTAATAACATACTACTTATTAAACAGGTAGTAGTTTGAATCGAATCACAATATTCAACCAAAAATGCTATGTTAATTTTTAAGCTGAAAGATTATTATAGGAGAAGTTAAATCAGTTGTCATCAAGATATGACATCCAGCGGAAAACTATCGAAAAGAAAAGACCAAACTATCAATATTAAGTACTGCCATACTGAACGAAACCTAAGATTTTTACGCCTCCTGGTGTTCATGGTCTTCATCAACCCTTAAGCTGGAGTGGAAGTATATGTATTTTCATATTCAATTAGCTAACAATGTAGACAAAAGATCATTATAATAGGTATTATACCTGAACGCTTAGATCCCCTCTCCTTATTCCATATACAACTTTTAATCAGGGACATCGAGTAGAAAACAGATGGCAGGAAGTATGGAAGAAGCTTTATAACAAAGGTTATCGTATACACACAACAAATAGATGTTTGTAAGAGCAGTGTGACTTAAAGGTACTAAAATGTTCAGTTAAATATAGAATAGTGAAAATCTAATTCCTTTTTTCGTAAATTAATCATCTAAGTATTTTCAGGACATTCTGAGTTTCTGAAGAGTTTTCCCAAGGAGTTTTGGATGGCTCATAGGACAATCAATTTTGTTCATTATATCTATTTCACACTCATACGGATCATCGTCTCCCCTAAAACTTGAAGAGTTCTTCTCGAGACTGGTCGATAATAATAACATCATTATTTGGTAAATCGTTTGTAAAGGCATATGAAAATATAAGAGTCCTTGTTAAATCCTAGTCGCTTCATCTATGTATGAGTAGTTGTCCCCGTCAATATATGTGTTTACTCTGTTGGGTTTGAGGCCTCACTGTTCATAGTTGATAACCAAGAACCAATCCAATTCCCAAGACGCTAAGTAAGAACACGAAAGACTAGATCAATGAAGATTATTTGGCTCGTCAAAAACACGTCACCAAAGAAATCCCGAAATTGCATTAATACAAAAAATATTGACCTTAGATAGTGACATCTTTTTATCCTGTCATTATCAGTCCCAGGTAAAATCTCTTTCAAGAGTTGTGAATGAACAAGACCAAAGAGTTTTGAATTCGATTTGGTGAGTGATGAGTGAGTGAGGGCGAGATGGTTTCCATCAGGTTTTCTGGCCGACTGATCTGATTCGATGTTGATAGTACATGTGAATATATGTGTGTGTCTGTGTGTATTGTGTAATGTTTAGTGTTGTCCTGAATAGTACGATGTATTTGGATGAATATGAAATGGAATGTTGATGGATTTGTCGGATGCTTTCTAGTTATTAATGGCTTTCATGAACTAACCTCAATTCATACTGAGAAATAACTACATGATAAACAATATCAATTGAAAGTTATTTACAGGAATATTAAATGAGGATTTCTTGAAATGCATGCATGATTCTCAACAGCGACATCATCAACGCCAACTTGTATTAATAGTAGGGTTTCTAGTGTTCTCCCTTTTAAACGTAATTGTTAAATCTTCTTTATCACATGACGATGGATGCGTGTGATTGATTGTAATTAGAAGTTTTGTTATCTGTATCACTATGTTCGTACTCTAGTTAAATTAAGATTGTCTGTGATTATGAGATTTCAACAGTTGAATTCATGAGTTGATCTAAGCTAGACCACCGTTAAAAACCTGGAAGTAGTGGACGGTGGTAGCTCATGGTTAGGGAGAAACAATGGATTTCAGCAGCATCTACCTAACTGATGGATGCTCGAAAAATCATTCCATCTGGCTCAGAACATAACGAAGAGCGGAGTCAGCTTAAGCGCAAGCTGACAGGAAGCCTATGCAATGATCGCGAACAGTGATGGGTAGCGAAAGCAAGAGAGATGGAAAAGGCAGCGGTAATAGATAATAGCAGACAACTGTTCAGACTTATTAAGGAAACCGGTATTAGGATCCCGACTGTTAGCAAAACTGTCTCAGAAAAAGATGGACATATTATACATTCTCAATCCAGGAGATTGGATCAATAGGCAGAACATTTTAGGGATCAGTTCAACTGACTTTCAGCCACACTTCGGTTTCACACGATCTCCAGTCGACCTACATGGCAAGTTCATGTAAGTCCTCCAACTCTTTACGAAGTTGAAAAACCTATAGGAAATCTGAGGCGTGAGAGAGCATCATGCGCTGACAGGTTTACCCCAGAGATTTTTAAGAATACCGGTCCAGTTTTAGCAGTGAGATTGATTGAGGTCTTAAGTAGAATCTGGAAACTGGACGTAATCCCACTTGACTGGTCTCAATCACTGATTATACCAGTCTATGAGAAGAGACAAATGTTCTCTAGTGAAAATCACAGAGGAATCAGTTTAACTAATATAGTGTCTAAAATATTAGCTTCAATAATACTTCGACGCCCAACCAAAGCTCGTGAAGAACAGACTAGAGAAAATCAGGCTGGTTTTCGACCTGGACGTGGTTGTATAGACCACATATTCACACTACGTCAGGTTCTAGAACATAGACACACATTCAGATGCCCCACAATGGTAGTATTTCTCGACCTTAAGGCGGCATTCGACTCTGTTGATCGTAACGTTCTATGGCAGTGTTTGTCACTGAAAGGAGTACCAAAGAAGTGTACATTAACCTTGTGAAGGCTCTCTACTCCAACACAACTGGTCGAGTGAGAGCTTATGGCGAACTTTCATCAGAATTGATTACCTCAAGTGGTGTTCGTCAGGGCTGTCCACTCTCTCCATTCTTGTTTAACTTTGTCGTTGGTGCGCTTTTAGAGATAACAATTTCCTCATCTAAATTTCCAGGGGTTGAACTTCTAGCAAGAAATTCACTTGTTGACTTGGAATATGCTGATGACATAGTTTTATTTGGTGAAGATGCTGACAAAATGCAGAGTCTTTTGACCACTCTAAGCAACAAAGCTAGCATGTTCGAGATGCGATTCTACCACTCGAAATACAAAATATTACTTCAGGATTGGGTTGCATCGACACGCGAACTAATGATAGGGAGTGAAGTAGATGAGTATGTCGATCACTTCACTTATCTTGAGAGTCTCATCAGCCCTTGTGGTCTAGTGTGTGACGAAATCTCAGCACCGATACAGAAGGCTCGACTAGCTTTTGCCAACTTGCGTCATTTATGGCGTAGATGAGACACCCGTCTATCAACCAAAGGACGTGTTTACTGCGTAGTAGTTCGTTCCGTCCTACTTCATACGAGTGGAACATGGCCAGTAAGAGTAGAAGATGTTCGTAGGTTACTAGTATTCGATCATAGATGTCTTCAAAGCATTGCTCGTATATCCTGGGACCATCGGGTAAGTAATGCAGTTGTTAGGACACGGGTACTAGGTAAGGATGGCAAATCAATTGATAAAGTAGTAAGACTTCATCAGTTGAGATGGCTGGGACACGTGTTACTTATGCCCAACCACCGAATGCCCCGACGTGTGATGTTTTATGGTATAGGAGTAGGTTGGAAGAAAGTTAGGGGCGGCCAGACCAAAACATGGCACAAATCCATGAAGTCACTGGCAAGTGAACTGAGCCATGTTGGTAAGTGTAGACTACCTGGTTGGGATCCGCGAGATGATAGCAATCGATCGTTAGAGACCCTGAATGACATGGCTCAAAATCGTTTGCAATGGCGCAGGTGCATCCACTCTTTGTGTTCTCCCAAATTCTAATCTGAATTCTTCATGCCCCTTATTTTTTCTCTTTCTAAATCTATTTCGCTGTATTATACTCCTTGAATAACATCTTCAAATCCTAATCTTTCCGATTACTGCTTATACTTTTACCACCTATACCACTACGGGATTTGAATCAACAACTGCCTCTTTGTGCTAATGTGGTATGGCAACTCGGACTGATGTACGCATGTACGTACGAAGTTCTACGTTGTTGCTGATTAACTGACTGACTACCATAAGTTAGTATATAGTTAATCAGGGAAAACTAACATAAACTTATTGGAAACAAAAAAACCCATTTGAAGTTGCTACTAACTATGTCATTGTTCAATAAGTCAATGAATGATGAAACGTTAAAGGGAAATTTTAATCAAAGAAGTCTGATCATTGTTCATTTAAGCTCGATATTCAAAGATTATAATAAAGCATACTGAAAGTGTATGTTATAGGATTGATTGACGTAAGGAACGAAGCAAACAAACGGATAAAGAGATCAACATTATTGACATATATAGTATTTGACAAATGAATGAAGTAAAACAAAGCACACACTTACTACACGACCATCTGGTAAAGTTCGTTTAATATCACCATTGAATAAAGATACAACTATAGTTACAGTGTCAGGAAAAATTTCTTTCACTGAACCGTTAGCATAAGATACAACAACAGCGCCATTTGAATAAGTTTGTTCAATCTATGAATTGACAAGAAAAAAAGAAAATTATCAGGATAAAGATCAATCCCATTGATGATCCCACTAGATTAAGTGATTCGATATCATGGTGGATATTATAACGGGATGAATATTGTGAAAGTTAGTATTGAACTCGAATTATTATTATTATTATTATTTTCAATGTTGGGAAGATCCAGAGTATTCTTTGAAAAAAGCTCAGAGGGATCCTGAAAACAGTATTCAACAGACGTATCCCAGAAACATCTAGAAAGTGAAAAGTCATGTCACATTTCTGATTAGATAATCACCTATCCTGCTACTATGTTTAGTAGGGTCCTAGAAGCCCAATACCATCTGAAATACCATAAATACCCTCAATTTTCTGTACATAAACTTAACCTTGAATTAAAGCGTTTTATTCACATTTCACATCCTTTTTTTCTCGTGTTCAAGTTGTCGTATATATATTTAACCTGGGGTTAAGAGCTTGGGAACAAGATTCAAACATTCAATCGGAAGATTTATCATTTGTATTTTTGTTATATGTAACCTAAGTAATTGGGTTACTATGTATACACATTACGTTTATCTTAAGCTCTTACCGAATACTATACTATTAATTATTCCTAGTTCATTGTGAATAGATTTTCTACAGCTTGACTAACTTATTCATAGCTCGTTTACGTGTAATTGTGATTTTTCATTTTATGATGTGATGCATTCCAGTATGTTTGCATATAAATGTACATAAGTTTAGAATATAGTAATAATGGGATCTGGCTGCTGATTTTCCGCACTCAAGTTAGGAGATAGAGAAGAGGTTAATAATAGCGGACCAATATAGGTTTGGCTTGTATTGCTTCAATGTTAACGAGCAGGTCAGACTCATAACTGGTTAAGTCTGGGACACTAGGCTATGGACGAAATGGTAGACGTGGAATAGAGGAAATTAGAATTCTGATTGGTCGACTTAAGACATGATGTTGCTTAGTGTCTCAAGCCACAACGGTAGGATTATGTTTTGATATTAGTGAGTGATTAGAGATCATTAAAATGCTTTTGATCTAAGTTTCTCGCTAATTGGGATTTATTGGCGACAGTATATCTGACAAATATAAGTGTATACAGATATAACGTTTAATTATACAGTTACCGATCCAAAAATGTCCCAAAGTAATTGAAACTAGTAGTAACCTCTGTGATCCACCATTATCAGAGTGAAAAAATACATGTATATTCATATAAATCACTTGTTATGGCCTTTAGGGTTAACCCTAACTAAATATTCATTAACAATTAGTCATACTTTGTAGATGGTATTCCTTGCGAACTAATCTTAATTGAGGTATAAATGGAAACCAAGAAGTACTGAACACCCGTTGTGTTCTATTGTGGGACCACTCCCCAGTAGTATACACGCATAACAATGACAAGGATTGAAGCCAGAGCTTAACTGCTAAACCACTAGTTACCATCTGCTGATACACATCTCTAACATTATCCAACTAATGCAATAATTCATTGAGCAATTTTTTCTAGTTAAATAAAATCTGAAGATCCAGATAAACAGATAGATTTTCATAAAGAATATTCTCTTACCGAACCATCCGTGTGCTTTACACTTCGGATTACGGTGCCAGAAGCAGCTGTTCCTGGAATGGGTAACTTTTCTTGTTGATTGCTATCTACTTTATTGGTAAAATCTTTCATTTGTTGGTTCTGATGATTTGATCTATAAAGGAAGAAGAGAGTTAGAGAATATACATAATTTGAGACAAGAATAATACAGTCATCAAACTATATTGATATAATCATCATCATCATCAAATGACTAAGTTCGCTAGGTGAGAGGGTGAAGATGACCAAATTATAGGCTAGCAACTTCTAAAAGATCATAGATGGATTTACGACGAAAATTCTGTATTGTAGAAATTATCCACCGGGATAACAACAATTTCGCAGGTTGGTATCTAAGTCACAGTGTTCGGACGTTAAAAGCTCCTACATGTAGTATAAAGCGTAGTTTCAGTGGACCAGGAATAACGTTCCTCGTACTCGAATCGTTTGCACTAGCGGTGCGAGGTGATAAAGAGACGTAAGAAGGGTTAGTCGTGGAGATAAGACAGGTATTAAGAGGTATAGGAAGGATTTGAATGTGACCAACTTGGTCTCGTGTGCTGTCACGGGTATGAGGGCTGATATCACTTCCCAGCTGCCCACACCGTGGAAGGGTATTCTTTTGAGGAACCTGAAAACGAAGGTGGATTAATGTTGGTCTTAACGACCTGGGAGCGTGACCGCAAAGCCCAAGGGACAACTGCTTCAAGCCGGTCAACCACGACCTTTTTGTGGGAGGTTTTAAACGTGTTAGCTCTGTTCTTTAGAGGGCCTTACCGCCGGAGACGGAAATCCGTCAGGTAAGGTGAAGTGTGATATTTTTAGGGTCGACCTTTTCTAACCACTACCTTCCTTGTGAGAAGGCAGCATCGCTGCAGATGCTAGCTGTCCGACGAAAACACCTTACTGCTGCCACACCCCTCTACAGTCAGCAGTACGACTTCGCCCTCAGATCTTGAGTTGCTGCTTTTAGTCTTACCGTTCTCCAATCGACCTGCCTGGCATGGTAGAACCTACAGGAACATATGTCCCAGCCAATATAACTCGGTTTGGTCAACACGATAGGCAAGCCAAACCACCACGTCAAGGTAGCAGCTACGGTCGAGGTCGGCAGCTAAACAGTGAGAGGACGCTGAGTTCAGAGGTATTCAAGGTGATGAGCGCTTAAGTATAATTCAGTCGATTTTTGTTTAAATATCTCTATAGATTACAACCTTAGTAGCTCAGTTTGTGTATTTAGTGAATAATTATAAATGACCAAAACTGACAATCTTTCAACTGAATGATTAGTATTCAGCCTTTCAACATACAGTGAGGAATAAATGTTAAAATACAAACCTGCCTGATCTAATGCCCTGTAACCTGAAGTTATCTAGATGAATGTAGAACGATGATTTAATAGTTCAAAACATTAGAATTTTAGACTTCTGATCATAAGTTCCAAAACAAACTACTGACAACTGTTTGGTTTGGAAAGACAAGCAGAATCACTAATCCTTCCCACACACAAACAATATAGCTTAAATCTGAGTATATAGACACATTTGAAATAATGAAGAGGGATTTTTCAGTTCAATTGCATGCTTTTGGGAGTGTTTCCATTTTCTGAGTTGGATGATGATTAAATTCATCATTAAAAATCAAAACAATCACTTAGTAAATGAATTATCAGTAAGACTATAATTTATGACGACGTTTGAGCGACGCTAGACTGACCTTCAGAGTGTCAACCTGATAGCTAGAATCAAATAAGGGTTATAAATTATTGTGAGAAATTCGAATTATGATTTACAGTTGATGGCTAAGGTTAGGAATGAATTCACATATGATGAAAACCAGAGCGGTTTATGCCAATCTGGGCCACCTTTGGCGCTTTCGTGATGTTAGTCTGGCTGTAAAAGGTCGGATCTACAACGCGTCGGTGAGAGCAGTTTTGCTCTATGCTTGTGAAACCTGGCCTCTCCGAGTTGAGGACGTTAGACGACTCTCTGTGTTCGATCATCGTTGTCTCCGAAGGATTGCTGACATCCAGTGGCAACACCATGTTAGTAATGAAGAGGCTCGGCACCATGTGTTCAGGCGCAGAGACGATAATCCAATTGGTGTCACCATCTTGAAACACCGACTTCGGTGGCTTGGACATGTTCTACGAATGTCGTCCCAGAGAATTCCACGTCGTGCATTATTTGCCGACTCTGGAACTGGTTGGAAGAAGCGGAGAGTTGGTCAGTGTATGAAATGGTGTCGTGGTATGAAAGAAAGCTGAAAAGGGCTGTCTTCTGTTGGTCCTTCACGACTACCTGGTTGGGGTCCGAGAGATGATGCAATACAGTGGCTAGAGACGTTATCAGATATGGCTCAGAATAGAAGACAGTGGCGATCCTGCTGTAACCTTCTTTTACTTTCCTCATAAAAAGTGGTTGTAACTTCCTTAACTGAAGGAATTCTTCTGGTTGTACCTTTACGTTTCCCTCGTCATTATTATTATTATTATTATTATTATTATTATTATTATTATTATTATTACACTGCCATATACTAATATGTGGTCGTTACTGTTCTTTTTTTTTCTTTTACGCTTATTACCTTCTTTCTCTCCTCTCATTCTTATTGTTTTGTGTGGCGCATATGTATCTGGTGCCCCCTTGTACCAATATTTATGTGTTCAAACAAAATAAAATAACATTGGAATGAATCAGTGAATTTCGTGCCAAAATCTACGATCTGTTATCTTATACCTGATTGGTTCGTTTATAAATTATAGTCTGGCTGAATTATCTTCACAATGAAAGGATATCACAATTTAAAGAAATGAAATATAGTTGAAATCATGAAGTCAATTGTGACACCATCCACCATTATCTTTAATAAATCGCATACTATAACGAAACGGCCGTCCAGTGCTACCAAGTTATCCATAATAGTCTAGATTCAATTGACTCATAATTTCAACTATTGAAATGACTAAAATCTCCACCAAAAACCCCTTCTGAAAATGAAATATAATCAAAATAAAAACAAAACTATGATCATTTACATAGTTACTTACTGTGTTTTTGTTACTGGGTTATTTTTATTTAAAACATTTATCACATTTGATGAATGAACATTTTGTTTAACAGTAAGATCTATAGACTTTTGTTCATTAGTAGTATTCTTATGATTATCATTACAGATAATAGCAACGTTACTACTATGAACATCATCAATATAATTATGATTATTATCGTCAATGAAATTGTTTGAATGTGAAGATAAACGAACTACTTGTTCACTACTTCCACCAATTGAGACAGAATCATCATCTCCAGTGAAATAACCACCACCACTAGCGATACTTTCACGTGTACCAGTAGTAACAGGTGAATTAGACTCTTGATGACATAATTTATCATTATCATCATGATTATGATTATTATTGTTATTACTATTCAATTGAGGGATCATGCTTTCGACTTTATTTGAAGTAACAGAAGAAGAAATAGTATTCTGTTTATGATGATTAATCATTCCAGGTTTGTTTACTTTTGTTAAAGAACGAGAGATTGATGACACTGATGATGACGAAGAAGAACGTGTATGTGATGATTGTCTTGAACGTTGACCATATGTATTATTTGTGATTTTCGATACATCAGCATCCTTATTATTATTAGTATTCAGTGGAGTTAGACTAATAGATTGGGAAATTGAATTCACTGTCTAAATTGATACAAAAGAGAAAAAGAAGAGGAAAACAATCTAAACTTTATGCACAGTATACTAAATTACTTACTTACTTGCGCCTCATGGAGGAGCATAGGCCACTCATCCGAAATCTACATCCAATCCTGTCCTAGGCAATCTTTTCCAGTTTTTATTCATCCTTTTCATATCTGCTTCCAGTTCTCAATACAGTTTATTCTTTGACCTTCCTCTTTCCCGTTTCCCTTCAGGATTCCAAGTTAGCGCTTGCCTCGTGGTGTAATTTCGTGATTTCCTCAATGTGTATCCTATCCACTTCCATCGTCTTTTCCTAATCTCCTCCTCAGATCGAACCTGGTTTGCTCTTTCTCACAACAGACTGTTGTTAATGGTATCCAGTCAACGAACATTGAGTATCTTGAGTACACAATTCTTTATAAATACTTGTACACTTTTAGTGATCATTGTAGTAGCTCTCCATGTTTCAGCTCCATACACTAGAACTGTCCTGACATTCGTATTCAAGATTCTCACTTTTATGTTCGTTGATAGATAGTTGCTTTGACTTCCATATGTTCTTCAATTGTAGCAATGCTGTCTTCGCTTTGCCAATCCTCGCCTTTACGTCTGCATCTGATCCTCCATATTAATCTATGATGATACCCAGATACATGAAAGATTCCACATCTTCCAGAGCTTCTCCATCAAGTATCATTGGGTTGGGGTTCTTTGTGTTGCATTTGAAGATCTTGTTTTTCTTCTTGTGTATGTTGTGGCTTACTGGAGCAGAGGCTTCTGCTACACTAGTTGTCTTCATCTGCATTTGTTCGTGTGTATGGGATAGAACAACCAGGTCATCTGTGAAGTCCAAATTGTCTGTTTGTATCTAATCTATTCACTGTATTCCGTGTTTCCTCTCAGATAAGGAGGACTTTGTAATCCAGTCCACCACCAGAAGAAAGAGGAAGGAGAAGAGTAAGCATCCTTGTCTGACCCCGTTCTGTCAGCTGGGCTCCATGCACCATTTTGTAGTGTAGTCCGTATTAAAAATTCTCAATGATGTTGACGATCTTCTCAGGTACACCGTAGTGTCAAAGAGGTTTTCATAAGGTCCTCCTATCCACACTGTCAAACGTCTTCTCATACTCAAGGAAGTTGATGTATGGTGACGCGTTCCATTCAAATGACTGTTCAACGATGATCCGTAGTGTCGCGATTTGGTCTGTGCACGACCGATCCTTACGGAATCCGGCATATTGATCTCGAAGTTGAGCGTCCACTGAATGTTTCATCTGATTCAGCAACACTTTGTTAGAAACGTTTCCTGGTACTGATAGAATTGTGGTGCCTCCATAGCTGAGTTCTTACACTTGCTCAGATTTCCTTTCTTGGGTATCTTGATGAGGTGTCCTCTTTCCAGTCCATCGGCACCTGTCCTTCCTCCCAAATCCTCCTGAATAGAATTCGAAGTACCTTAGGAGTTACTTCTATATCTGACTTTAGTCCTTCAGCTGGTATATTATCATGTCTTGCTGCTTTCCCACTCTTGATCTGTATGAATGCACAATATAGAGCAGAATAATTCAATAAATCTAAGCTGGAATCTTATGGCCAAAACACTATGTCTAGTTCATCAACTTCTTCATATTTGTCAAACAAACAATTATACTACGTGCTTTTTCACTAATTTCTGAACACACTACATTGACAACGTGGTCCAGTTCTATTTTCTTAACAAAATAGTATATATGTAGTCTAGGTGTTAAGCATTTGCACGACATACCTGTGATCCTAGGTCCGATTCCCTGTGGCGGGGTCATGAATATACATTCCTAAGGAGTCGTGTACTAGGATGAAATAACTATTTAGTGCTTTCTGGTTTAAAATGGTGGTCTAACTAAGATCGAATCATGATTTACAGTATGAATATCACATATGTGTTTTAGAAATAGTTATAAATACTATAGTGCTTTCATCTGCTGGGATCACCAGGTAAGTAATAGTGAGGCTAGACGAAAGGTATTAGGGAATGATGATGGTAAATCAGCTGATGAGATGGTTTGGCAACGTGTTACGTATACCTGAACACCAATTACCACGACACGCAATCCTAACAGGTGTTGGTGATGGTTGGAAGAAAGTTAGGGGCAGCCAAACCAAAACGTGGCATCAGTGCTTGAAGTCACTAACTTCCAATCCGAGCCATGTTGGTAGATACAGACTACTCGGTTGTGGTCCACGCAACTATCGTAACCAATGGTCGGAGACTCTGTGTGACATGGCTCAGAATCTATCACAATGGAGTCGGTGTATACATTCTCTGTCTTCTCTTAAACTATCAGATTGAAATTACTTTATATCTTTATTCCTACGATCACAAAGACGTCGGTGTATACCCTCTTTCTTCCTGTACTATGTCTTTATATACAATCTTTCTTTTATATATTACCACCATTGAATTAACTACTTTTATGAATCCGGTATTCATCTTGTTGTGCTAATGAGGTATGGTAACTTGGACCGACGTGCATAAATGCCTGGTCCTACGTTCTAGCTGACTGACTGACTGACATCATCAGTAAATATCATCGAATATAAAAAATTTCTTTCCCTAGACTGTTCTTTGGTTTTTCTCAATAACAGAATAGTTTCTTTTTAATTCTCACAAAATGAATTAAAATAAAATATAAATACTAACGAACCTGACGAAGTGCTAAAGATGATCGTTGTTTTGTTGAATTCGACTCATTATTACTATTATTATAAGTTACTTGTATTTTGGCCAATTTAGCTTGTAATGATATACGTTCTTCTTCTAATCTACTTATACGTCCTTTAAGTTCATTACGTTCTGTTTCAAATTCATCAATTCGAGTACGTAATCGGCTAAGTGCTGCATGCCAACGAACTTCACGTTTACCCATATCAACACGAGATTCTTCAAGCTGAATAGAATACCAGGAAAGAATGTATTAAACAAAAATAATCAACAAAAGATGGAGATAATCTTTAAACATCATCCTTAGATGGGTTCATGAAAATCGATAATTACAGAGCAAATAACTAAACATACATATCAGTCACCAGCTGCCAAGGAAACAAGTCAATATCGGTTAAGATGAATTTTCGTTGCATTAAATTATTCAATGTAAACTCTAATCATGGACTTTCAATACATTTTTCTTATGATTTGTGTTTAGTAACGAATACAAAGTTTATTATCATTGATAGATAACTGGTTGAGTTAAATCTATTTTCAATAATTGATATATTGGGGCTATCATCAACAGAGCTTCCATTATTAGATTGATCTTTTCTTTTAATCAAGGGAGCAAAGAAGTAGTCTGATTCACTGTATTAAGTCGAAGCTGCAAAACACTAGCGCAGCATACGAATGTATCAGTTACTCATCGTTGTCGATGATTATTAGAATGGCAACTGTATGATCACATGGAGTATTATTTGTCACGAACTGAGCGATAGTCTACCTAGAAATGAGAATATATAACTTAGACAAATGATAGTTTGAATATTCGATAAGGTCAGAGTACATTTTCGGGGAGTAAAAGCTTAACTGTTTTCAAGTTTATAGCTTGATTTGTGTTAAGAATTGAAGAAGAAAATACCAAGAATTTCGGTAAAAATTCACAGTACTATATTATTTCGGGCGGATGATATACAAGTATACATTAAATTGATCACCTGTCAACAATTAGTTCATTTTGATCGACTGAAATGAAAACTATTGTGATGGACTTTAGAATATGTTGTTCATAATACATATAGCTATTTATAGTACATATGCCAATGAGATACTGATCAATGGCAATCCTAAACATCAATGGGAAGATTCAAACAAACAATACAAAATGAATTAAAAGTTTGTTTCATTGTACAAGCTAATGGTCATCAAGACTCAGTAACTAAATGGATGATGTGATAGGGTTTGAAGCGAACGGTACTGAGTCCGAGTCCCGGAGTGAACATCAACCGTGGGGTGCTGGTATATCCAGCTGATGAGTCATAAATAGGTCGAAACGTGAGTCCTGGATTCCACTGCTTGCCACCATCCATCTTTGCCTATTTACAATAAGTTTTAAAACTTTAGCATCAAAAAAATATTCCACATTCCCTTGAATTTCTTTCATAGCCCTAAATTTACAGATAAATATGGTTGATTGTTACTGAGAAGTTAAAATGTAGGTAAAAACTGAGAATATTGATTAATAATTAAGTAAACATACTTCTTGTTTAAGTCGTTCAATTTCTTCACGATCTTTCTTGTTCGGCATAGTTCTTAGCGCCCGTTGATATTCTTCCAATACACGTCTTTCCTTCCTAGAAATAGAGTATTAATACATGAGAACTTGAATGTGTCTAAGTATTGTGGTTAAATCTTTATTAAACAATATTAGTAGCACATATATTCATAAAACAAAGCTCAACAAGTGATAACTTTCATTTGATGGAAGTTGGATGATGAAATTGTGAAGTGGGTAATTGCACGAAATAGACTTCATTTATTTTAGTAGGAGACGAAAACTCGATAAGGATTCAAAATTTCAGCTTGCCTTTATTCAACTTGCGCCGTCTGTAGTGTAAACGATAGTATTCGTCCGTCTATGAAAGAGTGAGCATACTGTTCAGGACTCTGCTTCCTTATAATTTATGGTTATGAAATGTGGTATTAGAAAATAGAAAACATCCATAGGTTAGTAGTAGTTAGATACATTGTCCTCCAAGAACCGTCCACATTAGTGTTGATGTTAAACGTCCAGTTCTGGAGTTGTAAGCCGGCTGCTGAAATTGTGGGTCATCACCAACTAAGGTCGCTGAAACACGTGTCTTACATGCCTAATTACTGTTTACATCGACACGCAATACTGACTAGGTAAATTAAAAGTGGGAGCATCTGAACCAATATGTAACGCAACTCCAAACTATGTATGGAAGTGTAAACCTCTTGGTTGAGATATGGATAATAACCATAAACATTGATTAGAAATCTTAGATTGAATGACTCAAATCCCTTTCAGTACCTCAGAAATCTTCATTTTTTAATCTACCCTAGATCTGAAGTTTCGACATTACTCCCTACTTTTAACACCGAGAATTCGCTTCTACTTTCGAATAATATTCTTCAATCTTTAGTCTTTTTTCACAACCATGAACATTATTAATACTTCATATATATTGGTTGTTTGGATCTCCTAATTGATGTTTAGAACTTTAACTGATTAGTCTCTTTTTGGTATATGTGTATTTTGTGTGGATTGCCTAGATATTTTTAGGGCTTCGACTTCTTTGTTATGTATCGGGATAATTTGATCTGTCGTTGCACTGAAAGGTTTGGAAGTCAGTAAGTCATACCCAACGTAGAACCTATCACATATATACATAGATTCAGATTGCCACGGCTTATTAGCACAGAGAGATGAAATTATGAAAGAAAATTCTACAGTAAAACAGGCAGTAACAATATTATTATTGGTGGTAGAAAAGATTAAGCATCGAAGGTATGATCCGAGAAGAAAATATGAGTTATTGAAATAAAAGAGTTGAGAGGGGTTTGGAGACTTAGGATCTAAGAGAGGACTAACAGTGAATGCATCCGCGTTATTGAAAATGATTCCGAGGCATTTTAACCGAGGTCTGTAACTATTGGTCACGATAATCATGCAGACCCCAAACATGTAGTCTGGACCCAACTTTATGGCTCAGTTCAATAGTTAGCGTCTTCATGAAATGATGTTATATCTTGGTTTGACTGCCCTTAACCTACGTAATACATGTCCAAATCACTTCAGTTGGTAAAGATTCACCACCTCATCAATTGATTAGCCATACTTAGCTAGTACTCTGTTCTGACCTCAGAATTCTTAACTCAATGGTCTCAAAATATACGATCAATGGTTCGTAAACACCTATAATTAAATACCAGTAACCTACGAAGGTCCTCTAATTTTAAAGGCCATCTTTTACAACTAAAACATAGAACAGAGTGAACTGCTGCACAATAGCACTGTATACTCATCCTTTAGTTGGCAAACGGACATCTTGTATACATCACTAGCGACGCAAGTTGGCGAAAGTTAATCAAGATTTCGTCACATACCAATTCATCAGGCCTTCTGAGGTTTCTAAAATAAGTAAATTATTCGATACACGCAACTACCTCTCTGCGTACTCTTAGTTCCGGCGCTCATGCAGACCAGTAATGAATTAACATATTATACTTAGAGGAAAAGAATAACATTCCAAACGTGCTTGCATTTTGTCAGCTTCTTCATCAAACATGATCATCTGAGTATTCTAAGTCAACAAAAGAATTTCCAGGTAGAAGATCGATTCCTAAGAAGTTAGATAAAACTAAGATGAGAGAGCGACCTTGACGAACAACACCTGAAGTAGTGTAAAACATAAAGACATGAATCGGTGAGTGAATATTGTGTCAGGTCATAAGAATCGCTTCGTGATCAAATGACTATCAAATATGATACGTATATATATATATATATATATATATATATATATATATATATATATATACGTCAAATGTAATAGTAAATAACTAACTTTAATTTTCTAATCTCATTCTCTTTGTATTCTTCGAATTCTTTTCGCTCCTTAATTTTATTCTCATCAAAACGACTTTTTTCCAATTCAAGCTGACGTAAACTCTTTAAAATAAAGTACACAAATACAAAATAAACTACCTAATTTTTTAATGTTGACAAGAAAATACAATCTAAGTTCACTTGGTATTGTTTGGCTTGTACATTCCCATTGAGGTTTAAGACTGCAATTGATCAGTCTGTTATTGGCATATGTGCATACTGCGCGTATGCCTCGATATTACCTTAATTCACAAGCAATTTGTAAGCAATGGTGGATAGTCGCTAGCAGTGGAATCCAGGATGCGCGTTTCGTCCGAGTTGGGACCCGTCAGCTGGGTGTGCCTGCATCTCAGAGTTGATGTTCACTCTGGGACTCGAACCCAGTACCAATCGCTTCAAACGCCATCGCGTTATCCACTCAGCTACAATCTAGGTTGGTGTGATAAAAGATTTGTGAAGGTTATTCATTTGAAAGTTGTTATCATACACTAGGCTCGATTCCTGGTGAAGTTACGAACCCATAATGTTCTATAGATCTCATTGATTATTTCAGTCAACTTAATCTGTGACGTAAACTATGAAACAATCTGGATGATAAATTTTAACCATCTCTTAATCCATGATGTAAATATCATTATCTATAACTGTGTTCCATCAATGCTCACTTTAAATAGTGAAACTTATTACTTTACTTACTTACTTACGCCTGTTACTCCCAATGGAGCATAGGCCGCCGACCAGCATTCTCCAACCCACTCTGTCCTGGGCCTTCTTTCCTAGTTCCATCCAATTCTTGTTCATTTTTCTCATGTCTATCTCCATTTCTCGGCGTAATGTGTTCTTTGGTCTTCCTCTTTTCCTTTGACCTTCAGGATTCCATGTGAGGGCTTGTCTTGTGACGCAGTTGGGTGCTTTCCTCAATGTGTGTCCTATCCACTTCCAGCGCTTCTTCCTGATTTCTTCCTCCGTTGGGATCTGGTTTGTTCTCTCCCACAGTACGTTGTTGCTAATAGTGTCCGGCCAATGGATCTGAAGTATTTTGCGTAGACAATTGTTGATAAACACCTGTATCGTCTGAATGATGGCTTTTGTAGTTCTCCAGGTTTCTGCCCCATACAGTAGAACTGTCTTGACATTTGTATTGAAAATCCTGACCTTGGTGTTGGTTGACAGTTGCTTTGAGTCCCAGATGTTCCTCAGTTGTAAATATGCTGCTCTTGCTTTTCCGATCCGCGCCTTCACGTCTGCATCAGATCCACCCTGTTCATCAATGATGCTGCCCAAATACGTAAAGGTTTTTACATCTTCCAAATCTTCTCCGTCAATTGTAATTGGATTGGTGCATTCTGTGTTGTATCGGAGAATCCTGCTTTTCCCTTTGTGTATATTGAGACCTATTGCTGCTGAGGCTGCTGCCACACTGTTCGTCTTCTCCTGCATCTGTTGTTGCGTTTGGGATATAAGGGCCAGATCGTCTGCGAAGTCTAGATCATCCAACTGCATCTTAGATGTCCATTGTATCCCGCGCTTCCTTCAGACGTTGACGTCTTCATGATCCAGTCGATCACCAGGAGAAAGAGAAAGGGTGAGAGTAAGCAACCTTGCCTAACACCGGTCTTCACTTCGAACGACTTTGCCAACTGTCCTCCATGCACGATTTTGCAGTGTAATCCATCATATGAGTTCTGTATGATATTGACTATCTTCTGAGGCACGCCGTAGTGTCGAAGAAGTTTCCATAGTGTTGTTCTGTCCACGCTATCAAATGCCTTTTCGTAGTCAATGAAGTTGATGTAGAGTGATGAATTCCATTCAATTGATTGTTCCACAATGATCCGTAGAGTTGCGATTTGGTCTGTACACGATCTATCCTTACGGAATCCTGCCTGTTGGTCACGAAGTTGGGCGTCTACGCAGTCCTTCATCCTGTTTAACAATACCCTGTTGAAGACTTTTCCCGGTATTGAGAGAAGAGTGATGCCCCTGTATTTATCACACTTGCTGAGATCGCCTTTCTTCGGTATTTTGATCAGAAGTCCTTCTTTCCAGTCTTTTGGTACTTGTTCCTCATCCCAAATCTTATTGAAGAGAATGTAGAGTATCCTTGCAGTCGCCGCTACGTCTGCTTTTAGTACCTCTGCTGGGATGTTGTCCGGTCCTGCTGCTTTGCCACCCTTGATTTGTCTGATGGCCATGCTGATTTCTTCAATTGTTGGTGGGCCAACATTGATTGGGAGGTCCGTGGGTGCTACTTCGATATTGGGTGGGTTCAGTGGAGCTGGTCGATTCAAGAGTTCTTTGAAGTGTTCTACCCACCCGTTTCGTTATTCTTCAATATTGGTGATTACCTCGCCTTCCTTGCTTTTCACTGGTCGTTCTGGTTTGCGGCGATTTCCAGAGAGAGCGAAACTTATGATTATGATTATGATCATTTCAGAGAATGTTATACCTAAATCTTCTCATGATTATGTCTAACAATCACGAAACTTATTACTTGGGCATATCATTTAATGCTGACAGTTATTAATTTTCACTTGAAGGCTTGACACCCACTTCATTAAATTTCGTCTGACAAATCATTAAATAGTCAGTTTGATGACGACGACGACGACCATATAGTTGATTATATCCATCAAAGTTACAAAGAATTTCGGTGGTGTCATGCTCTACTATTTCCATGCGAAATAAACACCAGTGATATTGTTCAGGATGACAATATAAGCTCCACAATTAAGTCAACTAACTAGGAAAATACAACACTACTAAAACCATTCACCTAAGCTCCAAATCTTCCTCAATCATTACAATCATCAATACATAATTCACTATCAAGATAGATTGATGATGATTGTTTAATCAGTTGAAGAAAATCTATAACCTGTCATATGTAATAAGTACAATTTTATCACAAATTTAGTTAGGAGTAAGAAAAACAAGAAGAAGCGCTGGAAGTGGATAGGACACACATTGAGGAAAGCACCCAACTGTGTCACAAGTCAAGCCCTCACTCGGAATCCTCAAGTCCAAATAAAGGAGAAGAGGAAGACCAAAGAACACATTACGTTGAGAAATGGAGACAGACATGAGAAAAGTGAGCAACAATTGGACAGAACTGGAAAGGAAGGCCATGGACAGAGTGTGGGTTGGAGAATGCTGGTCGGCGGCCTATGCTCCATTGAGAGTGACAGAAGTAAGAAAAACAATGAAATAGAAAGGATATGAACTGCAATATTAAAACTTACATCTTGAGCTTCTATTTTCAATTTATTTAAATTACCATTTTCTACTTTGAAACGTTTAACTTCTGCTTCCAATCTATTAATCCATTGTTTTAAAACACTTTGATCACTATTAGTTGTACTATTCTGATTACTGGGATTCTATTCAAATACAACAATAATAAATATGATCAGTATAAATCAATCTACTGAATATAATGTTCACTAATATTTATAGTCAAGAATAATTCCTGAAGTTTTAGTTAGAAGCCCAACTTGCAATGATGGCCATAGTAAGAGAAAGTTAGGTGAAAGATAAAACCGAACAAATCAAGACATGATATGGGACTATGACATCACTGACTGTCGGAATCAGTCGTGTAAGTGGGTGAAAGTTGAAGTCCATGCAATTATCTTAACCAGTGGTTGAAATGGATGATATAGATCAAACACGTTCATTCACTATCTTCCTTCATCTCCAGTATTCCTCATCACTGGTGTAACCACAGTTATTTTGATTTAGCGCTCGAACTTTGATTTTCCAACATCTAAGCAACCAGTGTGTTAGTTGACAAATAAGTAGTGTGATTTCTTTGGACGTCAACAAATTCTCTATCCTTGTCGACAAATAAATTCAGATAAGGTTTTACTACCAACGACAACAGTCAATTCATCGAAATCCTTGACAAATGAAAAAATTTGTCGTCAGTCTAACAACAGTAATGGTGTTAAAGAAATTTTATTACCTAATGGTCAACGTGAAATTCATTCTAGTTCAGAGATTAAAGTTAGTTGAATTATGTGAACCAGTGACTTTAGTTTGTATACGTTTAAACTCCCGAAGCCCTAATGAGATTCAATCATGTCGCATATGACAAACCGATATTATAAATAACATTGAATAATGGTTGTGCTCTATTTTAAAACAGACTAAATTTGAAACCAAAAACCGTTAGATACTAGTTCAGTTGGTCTACAAATATCATACTCATCACAAGACCTGAAGTGATGATTCCCAATGAAATTCGGGATTTGTGTTCATCCAGGAAGCCCCATACTAGCACGAATCAGTTGTCCAATGTTATATGATTTTATGTAGTTCTTTCAAGATGCCTTAAGTCCCATGATTGAAGAATCAAGTACAATACAATAAATATATGTCAAATATCTTTTGTTTTGTATATTGTAATATCACTAATCCAAAACATACATACAGAGATAAGTAAATAGCGATTCATGTTACCAGAAAATTGTGGATTAATTCGGATGAATTAGACAACTGGAGAGTGTAACAAGTATTTGTAGAGGATTATTTCCATCAAGAACTGATACTAGTTAAAGAAGAACCAAGGAATACTGAACCTTTTGACAGTGAATATCTGAAAGATTCAACGAATTCAAAAGCTTCAAGTCTCATAATATCTTTAAGACTCTCTTTAATTCAAAACAAATCCAATATTCGATACTCAACTTCAATTGATTCACGATATACCGCAATGATCATGCAATATCATTTTGATGGAGTTTTGTTCTCTGAGCTGGATGGTTTGGTCGTGGAGCTTTCATCGTTCTTCTGAACGACATCATCAGCACAAACTTCAGATAGAAGTGAAGTGTTCGAATTTCTCCATATGTGTTTCACAGCTTGTTCTGTGCACCTCGATGTTGATTGGTTCTTGTTGACCTTAAATTTATCATTGTTTACTTCTTTGTTTTGGTTGTGTCTCCCATTGGTTTGATTTTTGTTCCCATATTTATGCATGGTTTTCCTGATTGGTTGATAAATTGGATTGATTTCAATATGTTTGTTGATTGCTGATTGACCTGAGTGCCAGGCTTCTAGAAATTCTCTGGTGTTTTTGGAGTTTCTAGAAGCCTGGCACTCAGGTCAATCAGCAATCAACAAACATATTGAAATCAATCCAATTTATCAACCAATCAGGAAAACCATGCATAAATATGGGAACAAAATCAAACCAATGGGAGACACAACCAAAACAAAGAAGTAAACAATGATAAATTTAAGGTCAACAAGAACCAATCAACATCGAGGTGCACAGAACAAGCTGTGAAACACATATGGAGAAATTCGAACACTTCACTTCTATCTGAAGTTTGTGCTGATGATGTCGTTCAGAAGAACGATGAAAGCTCCACGACCAAACCATCCAGCTCAGAGAACAAAACTCCATCAAAATCATCCACCTGAGCTACAAATCTTCTCCACCATGCAATATCATTATTTATATGTTTCACCAATGACTTCTATCAATTATGATTTTCAATTAGAATTTAAAAAGCTATATGGTTGATAAAGGGGGCACCAAGTGATATGGTTTAATGTACGATACGATGCACATAATCAAGTCTATGTAGAAGTCTACGCTCTTCAATCATCCGTATATATTGTAGTACTTGGCTGCAGCCAGTGTTACTGGTGCTTTTATTATCCAGTTCGCAATAATTGTCATAATTTGCCTTAGTTAGGAATTATATATGGGGTTTTCATCACGAATTGACATCAGCTATAATGCCAGAAATTTATTTAGCCAAATGGATGAAAGGCTTTCGCACCAAAATCCGAGATCTGTTATCTTATACTTGATTAATTCGTCCACAAACTATAGTCTCGCCGTTTTATTTGTTATAGCCGCTCAATTATCACGTTTTGTACAAAATTCCTTGTGAACCGATTATACGTTAGTATTAAGCACTGAAGTTGGCGCCGTGACTTTGGAATCGCTCAAACGCTTCTGATTGGCTCATCCATAAATTATAGTCTCGCATTATATATACTATAATTCTTAATCCCAAACCTTAAATTGTTATAAAGATTTCAGTGAAATATCACTTCATTTCGTTGTTTTTGAATTAACTAACAAACATTTCAATTCCGGATTCACAGATGAGGGTAAACATTTGCTGCACGGCCATTTTTGTATTTTTTCGTCCCTTTTGAAAAATTGTTCATCCCCATCTTCCAATAGTTTTCATTCTGTTTCGTCCAATCAAATAACTAGTTCTGAGTTCGTTATAATTGGTCGTTTATTTGTTCAAATCGATATAAATAATCAGGACATGACGACAGAGCACATTTTCTTACAATTATGGACGGTAGTAACATGCAAAGCACGAGCTCCGTCGTTCCTCACGTTGTCACAGAAACCGATAACCTGTTCGTTCTTGAGTACATTGTATCTCTAAGTGTTCCAATCTCTTGAAGCGCTGAAAAGCGCCATTAGAACGTATGAAAGAGCCACGTACAGCCATTATGTGGTGACGGATTCTCATTTCCCTAGAGATCAGAAGTCGTATATTAGATTCGTATGTTGGAGAAATGGCCGTAGAACACCTAGCGGTTCCTCACAGCCGAGTAGACGAACGAGATAATTTGATTAGTGTTGTTATAATTTTTCATAAAGGTCTTCCGTTCAGTGAACTCCTCTGAGTTAATCGAAACAATTTCTCCCTCGTCATTGCTTAACGTTGCATCCATATTGACGTTATTTTGATAGTTGGTAACTTACAAGATATGAAGGAAGGACATTGAGTATTCACGAAAGACCTTTATGAAAAATTATAACAACACTAATCAAATTATCTCGTTCGTCTACTCGGCTGTGAGGAACCGCTAGGTGTTCTACGGCCATTTCTCCAACATACGAATCTAATATACGACTTCTGATCTCTAGGGAAATGAGAATCCGTCACCACATAATGGCTGTACGTGGCTCTTTCATACGTTCTAATGGCGCTTTTCAGCGCTTCAAGAGATTGGAACACTTAGAGATACAATGTACTCAAGAACGAACAGGTTATCGGTTTCTGTGACAACGTGAGGAACGACGGAGCTCGTGCTTTGCATGTTACTACCGTCCATAATTGTAAGAAAATGTGCTCTGTCGTCATGTCCTGATTATTTATATCGATTTGAACAAATAAACGACCAATTATAACGAACTCAGAACTAGTTATTTGATTGGACGAAACAGAATGAAAACTATTGGAAGATGGGGATGAACAATTTTTTCAAAAGGGACGAAAAAATACAAAAATGGCCGTGCAGTAAATGTTTACCACAGATGAGTGTTCTTATGACCAATCCAACGGAATGTAAAGATAAGACAGTGCTTTCCTTATTAACATTAAACGTCGATAGTCAATATTTGTGCCAAAACTGTGAGATTACTTCCTTGATCCTGGTCGATTTGTTATTATACTGAAACGTGACTTCATTTAAAAGAAAAAGAGATCAAGACATACCTGTCCATTAATTAACTGTTCATTATTAAATTCATTAACGGAATTGATGGACTCATCATTACTATTAGAAGAAATAGATTTCTGATTGTATTTAACAGTTTCAGAAGATTTTTTGATACACATATCATGATCAACTTTATCCAATGAAGAATTAATACTTTGATGAATAACTTTGACAGATTGATCAGGTAATGAAGAGTTGGTTTTATTTGAATGAAATGTTGATGTTGTGGAACAATCGAGTTTTGATTCATTTGGTTGACTTATAAAATCATCTATTGAAATAAACATTATGGAACAATCAAATAATTGAACTTTGATTCAAACCTAAATTGTCGTACATTATGTATCATTTAACTCTTCTATTGTCTATCATTGTGACATATAATAATAATAATAATAATAATAATAATAAATGAAGTAAGATGTTTAAAAACTTTTCTATGCTGGTAGTATTCAACAGTTAGATACAGCTAAATACATCAAACTATGATCTGTGTTGTTGGGGTGATCCAGAAAACTTTTCGCAAAAGATAAAGAAAGGTTCAGGAAAGACTAAGAAGCATCCCATCCTATCAGCGTTCACTTGAAGTTTAGCCAGATACAACGAGAAAGTGAAAAGTCACATGTAGAGGTTCTGATTGGCTGATTACTATACTGTTACTACGTTTAGTAGCATTCCAGAATTGTTAGCGGGACATAGACTGGATTAAAGCATGCTCAATGCACGATTGTTTTGGTGCACGCTGATTGGATAAGAATTAGCCAGTCAGCATTAGTCAACACTTAGTGAACACTAGAATCTTCTCATGCAAAAACTGTAAATATACTAACGTTTTCCCTATTGTGCTTCTTACTTCCATCTAACCTTGTTATTTGGAATATAATCTCTTTTCCTGTTCAACCGTGTTCTGATTTGAGGACTTGTCAAGTGAATCGGTGTCCGAGAATACTAAGCAATAGGAATAGCTGGGTCATAATAGTAAGAAAGAGATTATAACAAGAATCTTTGAGCAAACCAATAACATTTAAAGTATTATAAAAACTCTATATTTTCGGTATTAAAATGAACCTTTGGAGTAAAGTACTTCTCGCATATTTTGCGCCTTTTTTCTCGTATAGTTCTAGATTGGGGGTTACGAGAATAGCTTAGAAACTGAATATAGCGTTCAATTAGCAAGACTTATCTGGTATCTATTGCATTACAGTCACTGATAATATTCAAA
Source organism: Schistosoma haematobium (assembly GCF_000699445.3). NCBI lineage: Eukaryota > Metazoa > Platyhelminthes > Trematoda > Strigeidida > Schistosomatidae > Schistosoma > Schistosoma haematobium. Next base: position 45,081,836 of record NC_067199.1, read on the forward strand.
ACACTTTCCATTAGCTACAAAAAGAAACTTCATAAAGTTCATTCCCTTCATAAATATGAATAAAGCAAGTATAATAATCGTAGAAGTCAGTCAGTCAGTCAGCTACAACGTAGGACCAGGCACATGTATGCATCGGCCCAGGTTGCCATACCTCATTAGCACAGCAAGATGAACACCGGATTCATAGGAGTGGTTAGGTCAAAGGTGGTAATATATAGGAGAAAGATTGCAATAAGGATATAGTATAGGAAGAAAGAATTAGTTCGTAGAAAGAAAGATGTGAAGTGATCTTAATCTCTTAGTTAAAGAGAAGACAGAGAGTGTAAACACCGACGCCATTCTGATCGATTCTGAGCCATGTCACCAAGGGTCTCCAACCATTGGTTACGAAAGTCACGCGGACCCCAACCAAGTAGTCTGCATCTACCAACATGGCTCAGACTAGAAGTTAGTGACTTCAGGCACTGATGCCACGTTTTGGTTTGGCCGCCCCTAACTTTCTTCCAACCATCCTCAACACCGGTTAGCATTGCACTTCGTGGTAATCGGTGTTCAGGCATACGTAACACGTGGCCCAACCATCTCAGTCCATGAAGATTCATAACCTCATCAACTGATTCTCCATCATTCCCTAATACCCTGGTGTCTAACCTCACTATTACTTACCCGATGATCCCAGCAGACGCCAGCAATATTTCTAAGGCATCTGTGGTCAAATACTAGTATAGTTTACGTGTATCTTCTTCTCTTAATGGCCATGTTTCGCTGCCGTAAATTAAAACAGAACGGACTGCCGCGCAGTATACTCGTCCTTTTATTGATAGACGGATATCTCGCCTTCGCCATAGGTGACGTACGTTGGCAAAAGCCAAACGAGCTTTTAGAATCCGTACTGAGATTTCGCCAGATACCAACCCATTAGGGCTGATCAGATTTCCAAGACAAGTGAAGTTATCAACGCGTTCGACTACTTCACTCCCTATCCTTAGTTCAGGTGTTGACGCAGACCAGTCCTGAAGCAACAACTTGCATTTAGAGGGAGAGAAGCGCATTCCAAACATCCTGGCATTGTTGCTCAGTGCTACCAGAAGACTCTGCATTTTGTCAGCGTCTTCACCAAACAGGACTATGTCATCTGCGTATTCTAAGTCGATAAGTGGACCTCCTGGAAGGAGATCAATACCCGAGAATTCAGTCGACGAGAGTGTTATTTCCATCAATAGGTCTATGATGAAGTTAAACAAAAATGGAGAAAGTGGGCAGCCTTGACGGACACCACTTGAGGTTGCGAAAGTAGATGACAGTTCGCCATAAGCCCTGACTCGACTAGTAGTGTTCGAGTAAAGAGCCTTCACAAGGTTTATGTACTTCTGAGGTACGCCTTTCAATGACAGACACTGCCATAGAGTCTCGCGGTCTACAGAGTCAAATGCTGCTTTTAAGTCAAGAAAGACCACCATCGTCGGACGCCGATAGGTATGCCTGTATTCTAGAACCTGACGAATGGTGAATATGTGGTCGATGCAGCCACGACCAGGTCTAAAGCCAGCTTGGTTCTCTCGTGTTTGCAGTTCACGAGTCTTAGTTAGGCGCTTGATAATTATCGAGGCCAGTATTTTAGATACTGTGTTTGTTAAACTAATCCCTCTATGGTTGTCACAGGATGATTTTAACCCTACCTTATATATTGTGACGACAAGTGATTGTGACCAGTCAGATGGAATAACGTCCAACTCCCAGATCTTAGCCAAAATATTAGTCAACCTAATCGCTAAAATTGGACCACCATCCTTAAAGACCTCTGGAGCCAATCCATCTGGACCAGCTGCCCTTCCTCGTTTCAGATTAACTATAGCCTTCTCAACTTCAGCAAGAGTTGGGGGACCTACTTCAATGTTCCATTCACGCTGTCTGGGAATGGAGGGTAGTTGTAGAGTAGCTGAAGGCCAGCTGAACTGTTCTCTAAAATGTTCCGCCCATCGTTCTAAACGTCTGGACTGGGAGCAGATGAGAGTATCATCTTTTTCCGAAATAATCTCACTTACACTTGACTTATTAATTCCAGTTTCTTTTATTAGTCTGTAAAGCTGTCTTGTGTTCCCTATAGTCGCCGCCTTTTCCATCTCTTTTGCTTTCGTTGCCCACCACTGCTCACGGTCGTTTCTTAGACTTTTTCTTAACCTAGATCTGATTTGTTTACGCTCTTCATCGTGTTCAGAACCTGATGGGACGAGTTTGCGAGAATCCATCAGTGTGACAGACCTTGAAGAAATCCACTGGTTCCTTGTAACTCTGTGGTTTAAGTCACTAATAGATGTCACTGCTGTTTCCACAGCTGATTGTATGCCCTTCCAAGCAACATCTGGGTCAGCCTCGTCTTCAGAACTACCTAAGTGTGACCTCAGTTGTTCCTGGAACCTACTTTTGGTTTTCTCGTTACTCAACTCAGTTCTAACGGGTCTTTTAATGTGGCTTTTTGCGTCCAGTGAGGCGCAAGCAGATGCGTGCCCGTGTTAGGGCGTGGTCGGAGTCCAAGCAGGTACTCCAGAATGAGCGACAATCTTCTACCGACCCTCTCCAACGATGACTGATGGCAATATGGTCTATTTGAGTCCATCGTTGGTTTGGTGTAGGGGGTCGCCATGTTGGACGATGTCTCTCCTTATGCTTAAAATTTGTGTTTGCTAAAAATAAACGATTGTCTGAGCATAGCTGCAGCAGACGATCACCATTATCTGTTCGCTGTGTCGGAATACTAAAATATCCACCTAAATGCCTTTCTGTTTGGTTTAAACTGCCTATCTGAGCATTAAAATCACCTGCTACGAGTACTATGTCTGAGCGTTTAGCTTTCTGAAGAGGTTCGGACAGCTTTCTGTAAAATTCATCTTTCACTTCATCTGAGCTGCAGTCAGTGGGAGCGTAGGCAGAAACGACAAAAAGGCAACGACGTGTGTCCCTATCCTTCCGAGTTCTCACGTAGCCGTTCAGCCGAACAGCACATAGACGACTGTTGACGGGGATCCACTCTATCAGTGCTTGTTCGGCCCTCATGCTTAGTGCTATGCCTACACCTGCCAGTCCACGAGAACTTGCCATCGGGTCACCAGACACACGAAGGGTGTATCTCGTTGGCTCTCCGTCTTGCCGAGGTGAGGTCAAGTGAATGACCACACTGGAATCCTGTATGCGTGTTTCGGAGACACAGCATACATCAATGGAAAGAGACTCTAGGGTTTTAGCCAAGGAAGCCTGCTGACCGATTTGACATAGGGTTCGTACGTTGAAGGCTCCAATGTGTAGTTTGGAGCGAGGTTTCAGTAGACCTGGGACAGTGTTTTGCGCACTAGAATCGTTGGCTACGGTGACACTTGAGGTGGAAGCCGAGAGAGGAAATATAGAGTTGAAAGTCGATGTAGGAGGAATAATAGGAATTGGAGAGGGAGGTTGATTATGAATACAGTGGTCTTGAGTGCTGTTAGAAGTATGAGGGCGGTTATCACTTTCCGGTTGCCCACACCGTGGAAGGGTTGTTCTGGAGGTACCTGAAAAGGAAATTGGATTAGAAGTGGTCTTAGTGACCTGGAAGCGTGACCGCAGTGCCCAAGGGACAACTGCTTGAGGCCGGTCACACACGACCTTGTTATGGGTAATTTTTGTGTTAGCTCCGTACTTATTGAGACCTTACCGCCGGAGACGGATATCCGTGGGATAAGGCGAGGTGTGCATTTTTAGGGTCGACCTTTTCTAACCCCACCCCTCCTTGTGGGAAGGCAGCATCGCTGTCATGCTGGTTGTCTGAAGGAAACACCTTACTGCTGTCACACCTCTGTACAGCCAGCAGTACGACTTCGCCTTCGGACCTTGGGTTTGTTGCTTTTAGTCTTACCGCTCTTCAACCGACCTGTCTGACATGGTAGGACCTTGAGGAACGGTTGTTCCAGCCAGTATAGCTCGGTTGCTTCATCACGATAGGCAAGCCCGACCACCACGTCAAGGTAGCAACAACGGTCGGGACAATCGTAGAAGAAAAGTTTACGAATTCATTTATTGCATAGATTCACTTTAGTAGTCTACAAACTTTAAACAATAATACTTATCATTAAAGAGTAAAATACGCATACATACTTTATGTAAAAAAAGTTATGGTTAAAGTTAGGTTTAATATATAGAGGTGTAGATTAATAAACGACAATTCATTGTGGAAGTGTTTAAACAAATCCTTGTGTTTTAAGTGCGTTTGTTCACACTCAGTCAGTCAGTCAGCTACAACGTAGGACCAGGCACATATATATGCATCGATCCAAGTTCCCATACCTCATTAGCACAAAAACATGAACTCCGGATTCATAGAAGTAGTTAATTCAATGGTGGTGATATACAAAAGAAAGATTGTATATAAGGACATAGTACAGGAAGAAATATTTAGTTCGTAGAAATAAAGATATGAAGCGATTTGTTCATATTCAACGACTAATCATATTTTACCTTTAGAATGAGGTTTGTGGAGGTTGCAATAATTTTAATAGTTGAATACATGAGCTGATGTAAGCTGGACCACCACTGTAAAGCTGGAAGCACTGGACGTTCGTTTCATCTTGGTATGAGATTCCTCAACAGTGATGAGTGACTCGAACTACTTGGTTGGGGTCCGCGTGACTATCGTAACCAATGGTTGGAGACTCTTGGTGACATGGCTCAGAATCGATCACAATGGCGTAGGTGTATACACTCTTTGTCTTCCCTTAAACAAAGAGATTAAAATCACTTCATATCTTTCTTTTCACGAACCAATTCTTTCTTCTTGCACTATATTTCTATATGCAATCTTTCTCTTATATATTACCACCTTTGACCTAACCACTCCTATGAATCCGGTGTTCATCTTGTTGTGCTAATGCGGTATGGCAACCTGGACCGATGCACATATGTGCCTGGTCCTACGTTGTAGCTGACTGACTGACTGACTGACTCAGGATCTCCTGTTTCGCGCGAGAACACTTAACCTCTAGACCACTGAGCCAGTATCCGACGGTGTTAAAGTCTAACTTCAATCGATCCATGATCTTGTGCAACCATTTATCCATAGTGTGAGGTAGATACCTCGATACTCGATACGGATTGGACTCCACTGGTCATGAATTCAACTATCAAAATATGTTACTTTCACTGCTATACATAAGAATATATAAATATACATCGTAAGATGCTTCTACATTAAGTTTTATATCTTCTATGTCATCTGATAGTTTTATGTTATATAGCTAATTGTCAATCTGTCCTATCCTATCTTATCTTTTATTGTTTATTCTAACTGTATACTTATTTTTCCGAATTAATTGATGCATTTCTTAACTCTTCTCGTGTTTCTAATCTCCTTTATTTTCAATTCTATTATTACAACCAAAAACTGCCCGACAACATGATAGCTGCTGGTTTCAACAACTTCATCGCCCTGGGGCACTTATTTATACATATGTAAACGACAAAAATCTCCAAATAACTGTCATACACTAGTGGAGTCGAGTGGCTGGACTATCCACATTGGATGTTGTCAAACATCTGAAATTGTCCCATGATAGCAAAGAAACCAGCTTGGTTACAAGGAGATATTTAATACTCTGGTACGGCCGAGAGTGGGGAGAGTCAGCTCTCCCTCAAGAAATGCTCTCAGATGGCCATGCGTATATAGCCTCTACCAGGGAAGTCCTACTCATTGCCTTCTTGTGGCCACAGTGTTGTTTACGAAATCGAGAGGACGAAAAGCGAATGTCCGGCGCTTTAACCAGGTCGGTGAACATGGAGAGTCTACCTAGGTGAGTTGGAAAACCCTCATTCCAAACCAATGGTGCACATGGTCTCCAGTACCCTGAAGGAACAAATGGCGTATGAACCAATCGTTGGTCACCGGTTACCATGGGAATGAATCTCCTTACGATGCTCCACTGCCTTGTGGATCAGACCTTCAGATCGAAGACTCCGGGTGTGGCCCCCTAAGAAAACCACCTGCTTCGGTTTGAGCACCCGGGCAGTATCACAGCCCTCACACATATCAAATGAGATTTGTGTGGCGCATATGTATTAGGTGCCTCCTTGTACCAATATCTATCTGTTAAAATAAATGAATAAATTTAATATTATTGAACTTACCACAATTAGTAAGTGATACTTCAGACAAATTATATCCAGTCAACAATTTCGCATCGTTTATATCTGTAGTACTGAAACTCCATGGATGTGAATCATCGAAATCATAATCGTCAGGAGTTGAAGAACTGAATTGTTTCATCGAGGCCAATTGATGTTCGTTAGACAATTCCAATTGTTGATTATTTATTACTGATGATTGAGATTGATTACATGGTAATTTCGCTACATGAAAACGCGTTACTTTACATTGATTATCCAGTGGACCTGGAATACCCAATATACTATTGACGTTACAATCATCACTATTATTATTAGGCAAATTAAAATCACTTGCCGTTTTGGCATCATGTGATTCACCTGTGAGACAATTTACTGCATCGTCTCTATGAATTTTATCTTCAATTAAAATATCATCTTTGACCGAATGTCTCGAATGGATTTGAACATGTGAACTTGGTTGCCTAAAACATAAAAGCAAAGGAATAATGGGAAGGGAGAGGAGGACAAAGTAGTTCTTAATTTTCGGCGAATGCAATCATTCCTAAAGTGGTTTGTGGAAATTGTTGGATTTCATAATTTGCATCACGGACTGATCTTAGTTAGACAACCATTGAAAGCCAAGAAGTACTGGACTCCCGTTTCTTTCTAGTGTAATACTCCTCCGAAAGGATACACCTATGACCCAATCAGGGATCGAACAAAGGCTCAAGCGAGGTGCAGTAACATGTGTTCGGATACACTGAAAACAGTTTATTTCATATCATGAATATTCAAGATCGGCTTCGGTAGCCTGAACAAAATATACGAATATGATCACAGTAGCTTCCATCCCACCCAATACTTGTCGACCTTGAAATTGGATATATTATGCGAAGAGGTGGTTTGGTCATGATATGACAGTCAGTCAGTCAGTCAGTAACAACGTAGAACTTCGTACGTACGTACATCAGTCCGAGTTGCCACACCACATTAGCACAGAGATGCAGTTGTCGATTCAAATCCCGTAGTGGTAGAGGTAATAAGAGTATAAGCAGTAATCGGAAAGATTAGGGTTTGGAGATGTTATTTAAAGAGTATAATCCAGTGAAATAAATTTGGAAAGAGGAAAAAAGGGACATGAAGAATTCAGAAGATTAGAATTTGGGAGAACACAGAGAGTGGATGCACCTGCGCCATTGCAAACGATTTTGAGCCATGTCATTTAAGGTCTCTAACCATCGGTTGCTATCATCTCGCGGTCCCCAACCAGGTAGTCTACACCTACCAACATGACTCAGTCCACTTGTCAGTGACTTCATGGACTTGTGCCATGTTTTGGTTTGGCCGCCCCTAGCTTTCTTCCAACCTACTCCTATACCATAAAACATCACACGTCGAGGTAGTCGGTCGTTGGGCATACGTAACACGTGTCCCAGCCATCTCAACTGATGAAGTTTCACTACTTCATCAATTGATTTGACATCCTTACCTAGTACCCGTTTCCTAACAACTGTGTTACTTACTCGATGGTCCCATGATATACGAGCAATATTTCGAAGACACCTATGATCGAATACTAGTAACCTACGCATATCCTCTACTCTTACCGGCCATGTTTCACTGCCGTAAAGTAGGACGGAGCGAACTGCTGCGCAGTAAACACGTCCTTTGGTTGATAGACGGATATCTTGCCTACGCCATAAATGACGCAAGTTGGCAAAAGCTAGTCGAGCCTTCTGTATCCGTGCTGAGATTTCGTCACACACCAGACCACAAGGGCTGATGAGACTACCAAGATAAGTGAAGCGGTCGACACACTCAACTACTTCACTCCCTATCACTAGTTCGGGTGTCGATGTAACCCAATCCTGAAGCAACATTTTGCATTTCGAGGGAGAGAATCGCATCCCGAACATGCCTGCATTGTTGCTTAGAGTGGTCAGAAGACTCTGCATTTTGTTAGCGCCTTCACCAAATAAAACTATGTCATCTGCATATTCTAAGTCAACAAGTGAACCTCCCGGTAGAAGTTCAATCCTTTACGAAGTTGAAAAAGCCATAGGAAATCTGAAACGAGGGAGAGCTGCAGGCCGACAGGTTCACTCCTGAGATTTTTAAGGATGGTGGTCCAGTATTAGCAATGAGATTAACCGAGGTCTTAGGTAGAATTTGGGAACTGGACGTAATCCCATCTGACTGGTCTCAATCACTAATTGTGCCATTCTATAAGAAAGGACAAAAGTCCTCTTGTGACAATCACAGAGGAATCAGTTTGACTAATATAGTGTCTAAAATATTAGCTTCAATAATACTTCGACGCGTAATCAAAGCTCGTGAAGAGCAGATTAGAGAAAACCAGGCCGGTTTTCGACCTGGACGTGGTATAAAAGACAGATATAGTAAACTATCAACTATCAAGCCATTACAACTCTTTAGTAGTCTTTCTAAAGGATACACAACTCGACAACTTAAGACTTCAAATGAACAAGCTCAAAAATAGAAGGCAATAGAGATCTTTCCATATATTTCCACTAAATTCTTCATAAAAGTAAGATGAACCCTTTTGTCTATAATAAATCTTTCATTATTAAATTTTTAATTAAACTTGATCATTATTAAATACAATACTTGTACATTTACTTAACAATTATACAAATATTCTTTCTGTTTTCCACAATCTTATCGTTTAATTTATATGACCCATTTACGATACCCCTATTGTACTGAAATTTATGAACAATAAGTAAATAAATTCACTTGATTCTTCCCGCTGATGTTTAGAGCTGCGATTGATCAATCATACTGTGAGCGTATTGCCTCGATTATTACCTTCATTCACAAGCATTCTAATCAAAGATGAATAGTGGAATCCAGTTTGACGCATGTTAAATAAATAAATAAATAATCCATTTTAATATCAGAATGGGTATTGTGGAGATTTTGGTAATTTCAATAGTTGAGATTATGAGTCAATTGAAGCTAAACCGCCATGGAAAACCTAGAAGCACTGGATGGCCGTTTCGTTCTATTGTGAAACTCCTTAGCAGTGCACATCCACGATCCCACCCCGCGAGATCCCAACCCAAGATCTATCAGTCTCGCACGCGAAAACGCTTAACCTCTCTACACCATTGAGCCGGCCAGTATCCAATGGTGTTAATGTCTAACTTCAATTCATCCACGAAATTGATCGATACATCCATCATTGTCATCAATGAGTTACTATCTCACAACAGACCTAGTTGAACTTCACTAGTCACTATTTCTCACTAGAACTCCAAGATATACCTCAAGTCTGTTACTAATAAGCATGTATTGATTCATAATAGAAAGGGGTTTTTTCTGGATATTATATAGTAATGATAATAATAATATATTGTAAATTACTTGATTTTTATTGATTCATTAGAATGATAACTAATCATTGATAATTGATTTGATTGAATTCTATTTTTGAATTGTTTTTTATTTATATCATTATGATTATATAATGAGGTTTCAATAAATTCTTCAAGGTATTCAAATTCTTTTAAATCATTTTCATCATCATTCATATTTGTATGAATAGATTCAATAGATCCAATTAGATCTTTATTAGATTTATGATTAAGAATATTTTTAGATTTTTCAATTGGATTTTCTTTATTTATATTTAATGTATGAATATGAGTTGGATCATTTAAGTTGATAGAATTAATATTAGTGAATGATTGATTATATTGTGAATGATTTGAATCTTTATTAATAGTAGATGGAATTAAAGCATCATTATTGATGGGAGTTTGTTTTGAGTTTGATTTGGATAACTATTTATGAGTGATACAGATAAGAAACAAAACGTTAGACTAATATTAATGTTGTATAAGAAATTATGAACTATGAATTAAATAGTAAGTAGATAGATTACTCAAATAAACAGTTAAATTGACTTTCAACTTATTTAACATATTATTACTTAATTCAGTTCATAGTATATTATTCTTGTAATGTTAAAATGGTATGGATTCTTTGAAATAGCTGCGAAGTGCAGCTGCTGAGTGGACATTGGATGTAGATGGCTTAGCAGACCAGTGGAGCACGGATGTTAGAAGTCCCAGGTGCCGAGTGGGTATCGAATGTTGGTAGCCCGACAAATCGACGGAGTTATGGAGGTCAGCGTGCCGCAGACTCGAGATTTTGACGGAAAGCGTGGCACAGACTGCAGAGGAGAAGAAAGTGGGACGGCGAGTAGAACCACAGCTAGAACGAAAGCTTCAAAGGGGGGACAAGTGTGATGTGGATTACTTATATCCATATAAGCAGTATATAACGGTGGTCAGGCATAGAATGTATTTCAGTAGGTCTATGGGGAAAGAATAGGAACGGAATGAAATTGGTATAAAAACGCATGAACAATGAAATCTGAGACAATGGACTGATGTTTGCAACAGGAACAGTCAAGTTTGATATGATGGATTGATATTTTGCAAATTAACGATTTACTATATGGTTCTCACATTTTATTGAGATGTTTTGTAATTTAGTGTCAAATACATTCGACTGTCCCCACTAGTGTTTTTGTTCACTACAATACTATAAGATGAGTTTTATTGAATGTTGTTAATGCGAATAGATCCAATAACATGGTTGATGTCAGTACTTATACTATATGTCCAATATTATTGTGTATGATATAATTGAGGGTTGAGTATACTGTGCAGCGTTTTGCTCTGTTCTATATTACGGCTGCGAAAAGTGGCCATTAAGAGATTTCCATAAGCTACTTGTATTTCATCACGGATGTCTTAGAAATATCGCTTGTGTCTGTTGGGATCACCGGGTAAGCAATAGTGAGGTCAGACGTAGGGTATTAGGGAATGATGATGGTAAACCAGTTGATGAGGTCGTAAATCTTGATCAACTGAGATAGTTGGACCACGTGTTGCGTATACCTGAACACTGATTACCACGACGCGCAATGCTGAGTAGTGTTGAGAATGGTTGAAAAAAGTTGAGGGCGACCAAACTAAAACGTGGTATCAGTCATTGAATTCACTAACTTCCAGTCTGAGCCAAGTTGCTAGATACAGACTACTCGGTTGAGGTCCACGCAACTATCGTAACCAATGGTTGGAGACTCTAGGTGACATCGCTCACAACCGATCACAATGAAGTCGGTGTATACATTCTCTGTCTTCTCTTAAACTATCAGATTAAAATTACTTTATATCGTTTTTTCTACGAACTAATTCTTTCTTCCTGTACTATGTCCTTATTGCAATCTTTCTTTTATATATTACCACCATCGAATCAACCACTTTTATGAATCCGTAGTTCATCTTGTTGTGCTAATAAGGCATGGCAACTTGGACCGATGTACATATGTGCCTGGTCCTACGTTGTAGCTGACTGACTGACTATTGTGTATTATTTTCTTAAGTAATTAGTGATGCTAAGAAGAACAGGCCTAGATTAGTTGAGTATACAGTAGGATTTTAACAAAAAGCACGTGATTCATCTCACATTTCTATTCATCAAAAAATGTTACTTTGAACTGCACAACATTTGGATGCTTTCTCCATTCAATATCCTCACTCATTCAACCTAAAAGCTAATAATAATGGTTCTTAGAAGACTTAATTCGGCGGATACCTTCGTAATATTTTCATATGGTGTGTTTGTTTGTGAAAAATGTAAGTCAAAGTTCGGTTTCTAATCACTGGGTTGCATCTTTTAAAGTATACTCAGTTATCTTCTATGACTTCTTATGCTACAAACAATGTTTTTTTCACAGTCAAGTATAATATAGCTGTTTGATTTCCAAAACCCAAGTGATAGACTTAAACATAATCTGACAACTCATGTCAAATTATAATCTATCGCATAAGTCAAACAGTCAGGCATATGCAGCTTTAAAACCTGGCATATATGTTCATCGGTTCAAGTTGTCATACCACATTAACAAAGCGAGATAAAATTATTTTAAGACTAACATCCGAGTAGTAGGAGTAGTAACAGTATCAGTAGTAGGAAAAAAATTAGATGTAAAAAACGACGTTAGACGGAAATCTCGTGACATACAGTCCAAAACTGTTAAAATGTTAAATCACACTTTTTGTGTAAATATATTACAAAACCAACTATAGTAATAATAAAGATATCTTAAACAACTAACAGAATTAGCTAATTTTTTTGCCATAATTAAAATATACAAGGTTTATATTCATAAGAAATGTTTCCAGTATATTTATTTTGATTAAATCAGTAACCAAAGGTTGTGAGTATGTGCTTAGTATTGAGTAATACTATTTCATATAGCACATTATAAAATTTCTTACATATTGTTATTATTTGGAACTCACACTAGAAATAACTAGGTATTTGAACTCCGAAAATATATGAAGTTACTAACACAGGGTTGAATGAATGCTAGTTACAATTTAATATACCTATATGTTGTAACTTTTGCTTAAAATCTACTGACATAAACAACTTTTTCGAAAGTTTGGGGTAACAATTTGAGAGGATCGCATCAATAAAAGATCTATATCCAAAATCCGAAAACATTAAAATCATTAGTATGGGTAAAAGAGTGAGAGAACTACTTACGTCGAGCCGTTTTTTCAATGCAGTTTTCCGAACAATTGGAATTTGCGATGAATTTGTACACTGACGCTTGAGCAACTCTGCTGCTGGATCGGTGACTGGTAATCCCTGCTTTCGTAGTCTACTACACCAAGCAGATACACCTTGATGACGCTTCAGGAAACTGATCGGCTTTTTCGAAGATATGGGGTTTTTAGTTGGTTTCTTCACATCAATGTTGTAAAGATCACCATCACAGTCCTAGTGAATAGTCAGAAGTTAATAACTTTAGAAACAGCTCCGGAGATTGTTTTTTAAATTCTCCATTTGAAGATAGAATTTATAAACCCAAAGATTTGAATATATTTACTCATAAGTAACTTTAAAATTCATGAAACTCTAATTCAATCTGTTTTATAAGCGTTTCTTAATCAATTATTAGTTAGTGATAATAGGAATATAGGTTTCGCCAAGAAATGACAAATGAGAAGAACATTGACAACTATGAAGGATTGAGCTGATGTTTCTCGATGTAGTGAGACTCCTCAGTGGTTTAGAACCTCAACTTCACATAAGTTATAACGTGGTACATTAGGGCCTTTATGATACCATTTAGACATTGGAAAAAAACTAAATATGAATGATTTTTAAATCCCAGTTAGCTTAAATATCTATACCCCTGCTAAAGTGGAAGCAACATATGAAATACATTGACATTTATTAGGAGCTGAACTATCGGCAATGTTAGAAATGAAGCTTGTGCACCAAGCCACTGCAAGAAACCACCCAAATCAGGAGTACTTGAGTAATTAGGATCCCAAAGCAACACTGTGTGCTTACTCGTATCCGAATGACCACCCCCGAATCAGACAAATATGACCGTTTAACTCAATATCATTTAAATATTCAGGAATAAAATAGGATAAGTTGTGAGGGACACGTACATAGCTAAACTCGTTCGAAATTAACCTGAATGATATAACGTACATTCGAGTTTCCTCTTTATCAACTTAGAGGTTCATTTAGTAACACTGAATTTATTTTGAATATTAGTCATGTAAATGAGTCAATTTCATATGGCCAGTTCCTTTCAAGGTTGTAAGAATCAGGTATCCTAGGTATGCATTATTTCAACTGGTCGCAACAATGCACAGTTCAGAAAATGAAACATTAGTTGAAATCCTGCTTCCAACTACATATTTATTGAGCTTTTATTGGCATTAGTTCCTGTTGATATAACAAAGTGGCAAACAATATTAAAATTATCTTATTTTTACTCAAACCACAGGGTCGGAAAACAATACGTATGATCGTAAACTTAGTACTGATTAGATTCTATGATGATAATTGATAAGCATTTTTGACTTTTATTTACTACATTTGTTTACCATTGACACTGAGACAGACAGGGAATACGAACATAAATCCTGTTCCTTGAAATATAATGCAATTTAGCCCGCATCAACGTACTTTTATACAACATTCATAATGGGATGTAAGTACAGTATGAAGTAGTAGTTACTTACCACTGAAAACGTTCTCTCAGAACAATTTATATTGTTGGGGATCCCTTTACCTCTCTGAGAATTCTTTTGTTCAAAAATATTAGGTATAATCACATTATATTCAACTTACATCACTTGTTTTGTCCAATAAGCATATATTATTTGGTGTAGGGTGATCATCTACAAAATGTATAATACAAAAAATATAGTACCTTCCGAGTTGGACTGAGGTCCGAAAACCTGAAATAAAACGTTTGTTTTTTAAATTGATAATTGCTAACCTTAAATTCACTGTTATTGCTGCAAACCTCCGAATTTAACATTGGTACAGTTTCGCATGGTGTAGCATTCTCTCCACTCACAAATATTCCACTTTTAAGCGTGTCTTCAGGAGTGTACTCCAAGTGAACACCTGATTTAGTGATCCAAGATACTGAGGGATTAAAGATTTCATGACGGTTGACATATTCAATCATCACCACGATTTAGTAAACAAATTTCAAAGAGACACGGTTTTTTCAGTATCACCTCTATGTAGTAAAACATGCGCTTCAATATCTAGGCAGTTTATAGCCTATTTTACGAGGGTAAGTTTAAGATTGATATTTCAATGAAAAATTGTGTTCCATTTCAAGCCGATGAACCAAACACAGTTTGAAACTTTTGATGGATTTGATATATGATTTTCGGTAATGTGTTGGTGTGAACCCGTTGATTTCTTTCCCTTTACACCTTATTGTTCTCTATGGATATTTGAGGTTTCGTATATTTCCATGGGTTTAGTGAGTCTCACTTCCTCTTCTCGGTTGATTCTAGTCAGCTGAAAATTGTGGGCACAAAACCTTCAAACGTCGATGGCGGCTTGTATTGTTTGTTCGCTTATTACTTCAAGAGAACTAGACGATCTCATTTATACAAGCGCAACTGACTGGACTCCTTTCGAGACAGTTTATTAGAGAATTGGTGGTTAATTCGTTTGATAAAAGAGTCCAGTTATTTTTCCCTAGTTCGACCGTACTTGAATATTCATCATTCGGTAATCAGTTCTGTATTTTTGCCTCAATTCACTCAAGTAAACTTCACATTGGGTTAACTTTTTAAAGTAGCCCAAGTTAATTGATTCGTTCTTAATCGTACTGTCGGCTTGCATCTCAGGCGAAACAACTGAAGCTTACAGCTCATGAGTCCGAATTCTCGTCCTCCAATCTTGAGAACCCCTTAGTTGAGCTTCCTACAGAGAACTCACAACATTGTGAACTCAAGATAAGAATGTCTGTACGTCATAGTCAGCCTTGGGGACAGCTGAAGAGTTCGCGTACTTTGATCTCTGTTCAAAAACGAGGGAACATAGCCTTTTATTGCTTCCCTCAGTATTGTATTGATGTCCTGAACTTTTCTTGGAAGTAAACCAAGCCAACACTCTATCAAAATGTTGGACAGACGATAGCTGTGAAAAATAAAGGCACTTCACTCTCCTTCAATGTCACTGAACAACAGGGCATAAATCTTCTGAGTTTTTTTATTTGGAAACTATCCTCCATTCGTTCTAACAGGGACCCAAATTTTCACAGATTTCCTGAAGCCAATCTCCACACTTTTTGACTCTTCGTACCTCTACATGTTTTTAATGCTTGATCTACGTTGTGCCTCCATGCAAACTTACGTTTAGTATCCAGACTCTCTGAATGAGCTTTTCATACCTTTAGAGATTGTTGAAAACTGTGCTGTTGAGGTAGAATATTTTGAATCGTTACTAAGTGACTTGACTTCGATTACTTGGTTAACAACGTTAAGTTGTGGAGTGCTGAAGCGGACAACTTGCTGGTATATTAACTCAGCTGCTTTTGTGGCAAAGGCGATAATAGGTGCGCGACCAGACGACTGAGACAAATAAGTGGACACCTCCATTGATGTTAGGAAAAGGTATCATCAGAAACTTACGCAGCTCTTTTCCATCACACGTAGACGATAGCCGTTATATAATGTGTAGAAGTAGGTCTGTTGAAGTGACTTACCGAACTCTTGCTCGTTTTCGTCAGTTTGACCTCCCCCCTACACAGCAGAGGCTATATGGATTTGAGCTAACAAGCCGAGTATTTGCATTCATTAGAGATTTGTTTGGTGGTCAATAGTCCATTGATTTTAGTAGATAAGTGTGCCAGTGTGACTGTAATCTAACCGAGATGTCACTTTAATTTTCCAAACCATCGCTGTGATTGGAGAAACTTTCTACTGCACTAGTTTAGCAAAATAACCAGATAATCGGGTGAAGATAGGACAGAATGGGGAGATACTGGAAAGTGTGGATGTGGTAAATGTTCAAGAAGATAATTAGATTTATCACCTCAGTCAACTGCTCAGAGAACTGAGGATAACAGTTCAGCATGATAAATGTATCACAAAATCAACACTATTTTAACCACAAAACCTCTGTATGACTTGGCGCAAATTATTTGGGCAAATTCTGCATTACAAATAAGGTAGTTAGAATGTGGTGGCACTGGTCCTAACCACACAATCCTTAAAGCTGAACATGAGACAACTGAGAAAACATATATTCAGCAGTTAACATGGGGGGGAGGTCAATAATGATGAACACAGTGACAATAAAAGGGATTACATGGCTCAGCCTTGCAGGTCTGGTCATTCCTGTGTAACTTATCCCTTTTATTCATTTTAAATATATTGTTATATCTGCAGCCTAAATATGTTCTTTAGAAGTATTTAAAATCAAACTGGTGATTCTTACAACGGGACGAGTCGGTGAATGTATATATAGGACATATGTAAGTATATGTATATACAATATCGGTACTTATTACTATGTAAAGCATAATTCCAGAAGAGGTCTCTTTACCTACTCTCATATTTCTGAAGGGTAACTGTCTCAGTGTTTGTTAGTATTTCTCACATAATTGGACAATTGTCGATAGTCGTCCAACGCCGGTTGATCCGTTATTATGCTTCAGTGTTAAAAGAGATATACATGTCTTATCAGATTCTCTATACTGACTATCTACATGGATTTTTATCTTGATATTCTCGACTATCAGATAACTGTCTCCTGGAAGACAACTTACATTTTAGGGTTCGACGTCTTAACGCCAGTTCGTGCGCCTCCATCTCTTGGATCTTTTACCACCACCACGATTACTTTGTATTGTACAGCTGGATAAAAAAGAAAATAATGAAAAATAACAACTTATCTTCAAATAATGTGACACGAGTTAGGCCAGTGTAAAGTCAAAATCAAAATGCTACGAATGATACAGGATTTACTGCAAAATTTTACACAATTAGGTCAGTATATTACACTATTCATATCAACCAATTGAGTTTTTTCAGGTATTTGCACCAGTAGGAAAGATAACATTTCAAGTACAACTAATTTTGTGCATCGCTTTAGACGTTTGTTACGTCGTTATAAAGGAGTCCTTAATATCATTATTATTGTTCGCAAACAACTTAAGGGTACATACGTGTTCTGGAGAATCCATTCCGAGTTTCTTCAGAACTGAAATAATACTCAATTTTCAATAATGTAAGCATAATATTTGCCATGTTCGAAAGGAATACAGGTTCTGTGTATTTGTGAAGAATATTGATTGAATTTTAAGGAAGAAAGGAAAATAAGGAAATAAAAACAAAGGGAACAAGAAATAAGTAAATATTACAATAAGCATGTTTGGGAACACAGAACAAGAATAACGGTCATGTATATTTGCCAAATGAATAACACAAAGGACTAAAATAACTAAGAAAATAACTTCCTGCTGCTGTAAGATGTGTCGGCAGAATAAGTATCTGTGCAGTAATATTTTTGGGTGATGCTATGAAAGTCTCAGTTAATTGTAAAGGATAACAGAATATCAATTGTATGAACGATGAATGTTCTTTTCAATAATTTCTCATCAGGTTCTACAATTATAAATCCAAATTCATAGTCCATAAAATTGGCCAGATTTAAGGCAGAGTACATCATTTGGAATTATAACATGTGAATTAAGGATTGTATGTGATATCAAATCAAATCGGATCAAAAAGCCAGATCTTTGAATCCAAAAGTAATATGTTCAGCCGCCCCTTTTACCGCGGTCAACTTCGGGACTAGCTAGTTAATAATCAGTTTCACAATATGGTAACGTCATTTGATTAATATTCACTTTTATGTCCGAGACCTATCCGCGCATCTTACCATTGTCGTTATTATTATTATTATCTTTATCATTATCATCATTATCATTACGCTTGATAACCTTTCGGAGGAATTCACTCAGTAATTTGATTAATGTTCATTTTATGTCCCAAACTTATCTTACTATTATTATTATCATTATACTTGATAACGTTTTTGAGGAGTGATTCAGTATCCACCTCTAAATCTACGATATCTGACCTAATTCATATTGTTCTACATATAACGCAATCTCTGATTTTCATTCCATTGTATTTCCTCTCACCCCATTTCGACCATATTTATTCTAGTCATTTATCTCACAGTTTCATTTCACTTATAAACTGATTCAAGTTAACAACTTCATATTAGTCAACCCCAACATTAACGATCTGATTTGATGACAAACAACAATTCTTAATTTGCATATTACAATTTCCAAATGATGTACTCTGCCTTAAATCTGGCCAATTTTATGGATTATTATAATTTGAATTTGTAATTGTAGATAAACCTGATGATAAATTATTGAATAGAATATTCTTCGTTCATACAACTGTGTTTTAATATAATGGGAATTTCTCGGAATATCAATTTCTACATGCTGTGCATACGTGGCGAAAATTAAATGAACTCGAGAAGTTAATATAAGTGTAACACAATATATCTGTAAGATCCAAACTAAGGTTTGGACTGAAGGATAGCTGTCTAGGTGGGTTAGATATGCACTCTTGCCCGTTTGAAACCAATAACTGTTCAAATAATCAAATCAGTCGCAACAAATAAATGCTATTCTATCCTGTCTGGATAGACCACGCACAGATTCGTTCAAAAGATAATATTTGGTTGCTTTATGACATAGGGTGTTTCCAATTCTGGAAGAGTGCCTCAATTCACAATCAAAAATGCACAATTCTAGTCACTACAAGCAACGCAATCAAAAGGAGAAAAAACCAATATGGCTTCCGCCAAGTCTAAGTATAAAGTAAAGCAACATAAGTGCAGTCCGAGAAGAAACACGGAAACTTAGTGAAGGCGTAAGAATAATAGGAACTATATTAAAATACAAGTGTTACCAACTCAAATGGAATCAAAAAGACCAACAAAAATGTACAACTAAAGGAATCAGTAGGAACAAACTGCAAGTATATACATGGAGGGATTCACACATACAAAACATTCAAAATGGATCTTACATATTGTTTTGATTACAAACTTTGGATATTTATGAATAATTTTTATTTGGAACGAAAAGAAATAAACGACTACTGGCAGGGTTCAACCATGATAATAAGAGTGTAGTGAATATCGACCTCCGTATTGAACCATTTAAAATTTCTTTTAATTTTTTAGTTCAATTGGGTAAATACACGTTAATTTATGTAATACGATACAGAGTGAAACTAGATATTTGCATTAAATTTTGTGCAATAATAATTTGGAATGATGTTATGAAAGTCACAGTTAATTGCAAAGGATAACCAATTACCAATTTCTACGTGTCATATATATGTGGTGAAAAAAATGAATCCAACACATTAATTTATTTAGGTGTAATATAAGATAACTTGTTTTTAGTTATAGACTTTGGATGTATAAGAATATAACATGTATGGGAGGAAAAGAAGGGACAAAAAGAGGATCTAATGTGCCAAACGACAAATCATGATAATAATAACAATAATAATAATATCTATTATCGCTTTTTGAAATATCGAAATTAGCAAAGAGTGACTGGAACTTTAATATTGCAGCAGGAACATTGAGGGTGACAAATTTCTGGATCTAACATTATCAAAACTAGAACGCTGAATGCAAAAGTTAGCACGCCTAGTTGAAGCTGAGCTGCAGCGAACAGCTCGTGACCGAGAAATAATGCAAGTAGAGTTCAAAGCTTTTCATGAAAAAAATGATGTGCAAATCAATAATCAGTCCGTTAAAACAGTCAACTCCAACGTATTGCTTTGTACTTCTTGGTGGCCTTAGCCCGATAGCAAGTTTAACAAGCTCGTGATAAAAACACAAATCTTTTCGAGACATATGTGTTTATCAGGGTGTAGGATCATACGTTCCATACATAGTGTCTTCGGTAAGGTGTCAAAACGGTGCTAAAAAAGAGAAAAAGACGAGAAGCTGAAGAAAAAATGTGCATGATTGGTTAAGTCCTTCGTGATAATAAAATTTAGGCTTATGTCCTCTTGTCAGGTCGAATGTTATACTGGTACATCAAGATAGGTTGAAGAAAATTATTATTACTACGGTAACGAATGAGCAATATTTCAAAGAACTGTAAAGTTTAAGAATGTGTGGACCTCTGACATATGGTACGGGGGATACAGCGTTTAAATTTATTCATAATATTTATCATTAGGTGTTTTTAATATTATTAACTTTATAAACTACGTCACTGTGTCAGCGAAAGGCAAGGAAATCTGATTACGAATCGCTACCATCAAGGTCCCAAATGCATCCTAATCATAAAGGTTGTAAGGTTAGGTCTGATTTCAAGAGGACCCCTGACCCCATAAATATGCTGCAATTGATGGAATCTCTCGAGTTTCCCAACATTCAGGACCCAGAGGAAAATAGCCGCTATATGGATGATGTCTTCTCTTCTAAAAGTATTGTTTGGAATCTGACCGTAAACAGTTGTTCTAATAATGAGTCAGGTAGTGCAAATCAGATCTCCGTCAGTGAAGCTGCGCAGCGGCCACCAGGCAAAACAGTTGCAACAATTATATAACCGATTCTGCCCTAGACATCGGTATATTCCAACCTTATTAACCGCCGGAAGTATGCTCAGTAACACTTGATTCTCCTCAAACTATAAAGCATCAAGATAGCTACTTGATGTCTCATACACAGGCCTGATAGACTTCTTCGGCTGGCTCCCAAGATGTACACTATCCCTCTTGTGGATGTCGAGGTCAACTAATCTCTCGCGGTTTCTACAGCTTATATACTGGCGACGATAAATGACAGCAAAATTCCGAAATCGATCCAATGGACATTTTTTCGCACAGATCATGCACGTCTAAAATCATTAAGGGTGATTTTATTCTATCAAACATTGCATAGAATTTGGCTTCAGTGACAAGATGATGTAGCAATTAAAGTTAAATAATAAAATTTTATGGGTGAATCCTGCAGGTTTGAAATCTGTAAGCTGTCCGATAAATAATAGTCATAAAGCAGTTACTTCACACTTTAAACATTGCAATAAATGTATACATAACTCCAACTTGACAAGTCTGACTTCCTGGCTCACTACAAGCGCATTGTGCCAACAAGACACAGAAATATCGGCTACTTGAGAGTATTACTGTTACCCTAATCAATCCAGTTATAAAACACATATGAGTTGAGAATAATGCTTTTTAAATGTTATTGCTGACAAAAATTTAAAATTTAAATAGACGAGCCACATTAGCATTAGCTAGTTAGTCTAAGTGGTCAAGCCCAACATAACTGATATCTCTCGATTGACCTGTGACAAACATAAAAGCTTAAAGTAGAAGCTTTTACAGTGAAGGTAACATACAAACATAATACGGCTATGTATACACACGACTTTAATCATCTGGCACGTCACTATATTTAATATAACACCGAATCATTCTAAAAAAATTGTTGTGCCCCATTGCAATTAATGAATAATGAGTTATGTGAAAAAACCGTATGTTGATTATCATGGCGTTGCCCTGTATCAAATCTCAACAGGGGGTTTACTAATACTGGTAACTGTGTCATTAGTGACTTGGGGAAATATTCTATAGTCCATAGAGAGTTTGTACAAAATAACACACACGTCACCGTACAATCTAATACCGTAGAGTAAAACAGTCGTCTGCATTCATCTTTTACCAGTGATCTAATGTTAATCACTTCTCTATAGATCAGACAAGCCAAAACGGAATCTAAGTATGAATTTAACATCATAAAATATTGTTGTCATTTCTAGTGGCTGCAAAAGGACAAATGTCTTAATTTTTCATTCATTTCCAGTTGGTTTACAGTAAGCATAGGTGCATACCATACAGCACATTAGCCACTTCTAGGATCTGCAAGCTAACATGAAAACCAATATCTCCCTAGCGTACAGCCGATTAGCGTCGCTTCCAAAATCACAAAGACTCTGAGTTAGGTAAAATATTTAAACCCAAATCCATTTAAATTGCAGCAAATTGTGATCGACGAGATCGTGTAACTGTGCATCGGACAATCTGAGTATGGATGATATAACCCACCATACACATTTGGTCGTATTTTCAGATATTCGGGGTCAAGCTAGATGCCAAAGGTGCTGGATACAACACTGACTAGACTCAAGAAAAGCCAGCATACAATTAGTTTTAGAAAAATGTTAAACTGCTAGTCAGAGCTGTATAAGATAGCACATTTTGATGGTAAACATATGGTGGCCTTTCACTTTGTCTTTTATTAGGTTTCGTTATTTTGGCACATTCACTTCAGCCCATGGGTTCACACACGATCGCAATGCAGGCACTCATACAGCTAGACTAGGCGTCATGTGGAGTAGCGTTTTCGTCAAAATAATACCACAGAGACAGTTAGCTCGTAATTATATCTCATAGTTTGGGTTGTGCTAGTCATTACTTTACATCGGTGATACCTGTCCTCAGTGAAAACCCTAGCTTTTTAGACTTAACTACGGTTAAGTATCAACTAATCCTTGACTAGCTTCATATAGCATGACCATACGGTCATACAGTAATGCCACACTTGTCATGCGATATAGCAGACAAGTCAAAATTGGCACCAATACTATCAATATCAATCAATCAATCAGCAGCCATGTTTTCTTGTGTCCTGATAAATTGATGTATTGTTGGGCACAAAGACCAAAATCACTGTATTCAGCGGCACTGTTAATTAATGGCCTTACCTAACAAAGGAATATTTTTAACAACTACCGAACACAGAAATGTGATCTGATGGGGGAAAGTAAGTAAGTTAGGAGCTGTCATAACCGAAATTCCGAATAAAGCAACCAAGCTTTTGTGTGGGGTGAGGAAGCCATGTGTAACTCGAGTAGATGTCACAACTAACTTTGACGGATTATATACTTTATTTCAAAAACAACATCAGCCGTCGAAAATAATTTGCCAGTTAATTCAAACAATAAGAATATCACTACAACTCAATTGCACAAAGTCAAGGAAACAAGCGAAGCAATTAACAGAAACAGACTCCTGAATATACAAATCGTTCTTTTTCCTCGGCTTGCTACAGCGAATATACGAGTGTCAAATAAAGTCAACAAGCAGGAAGAACCTAATGTCAAAATTTAAATATTAAGGGCAGGAAAACTGATGCAATAAAACAATAGTTTAAATATATTATCTTCCCAGAAAACATTTTTGGACTGTTCATAATATTCCGTAAGAATGATAGGAATGAAAATATTATGTTTACAGCTGATGATGTCACAGGTATTCAGTGTTTGACAACGCTTCTACCAGTAACACCTAATATATTTCGTTCCCACCAAGAGAAATCAAAAGACAGAGTCGAGGAGATCGGAAGAGTATATTTGGCGATGACCAATATATCGGAATTCTCTGATCTAATCTGGCTAGCGATTGCGGTTGATGTTGAGCACGGCGTTACCACACGTGATCTGGTGCGGATGCCTGACCGAGCGCCTTCAGCTAGATGAGTCCACTAAAACATATGGTCAGCATCCAATGTCGAAAACTTAATGCTATTTATTTTGGGGATTTATTTACCGCTACAGATCACTCCCCCCCTAGTGGGGCAGTGACGACCCTAAGACGTGGCCAGCCAGAAGTTTAAACCCAACGAGTTTGTCGTTGGTAAACACTCTTCTGATAGCTTACTAAATTTAGCAGCGTCTGGTCGTCTTTCCTTACTATATGGGACGGAGGTTCAACATAGTAAAAAAAGAAAATGTACAATGAAAATTTCGGATCCTCATAAACGTCATCGTTCTTTTCCAGCCGTCCTGGAAAAGAAAAAAGAAAATGTAAGTGCATGTCGAAATACACTCGTATGTGCGTAAAAACACAATGTCGGCGGAAAAAAATGGAAAATAAACTCATGAACACGTAATAGCATTAAAAAAATTGTTTTTTTTGTTTTGTTTTTTTAAATAGAAATAAAAATATATAAGCATATTAAAATTGTTTTTTTTTTAAAAATAATATAAAATGTCGAGAAGTGCCTTACGTGCAATAGTCGTTTAAATGTTCTGGAAATCTCACCCTTCTTCCAGAACGCGTCGTTTTAAGTTTATTTTCGGATACTGTCGAAGTATCATCGTGTGTGTTGGTTGTCGGATGAGGTATTGTAAGTGTCGGAGTCGTGTCGTTCGATTGTACCGAAGGAAAATCGACGTGGATAGGATTTCCTTCTAAATACGCTGCTTTTAAGCGATCGATGCTGATGCTATCGTTTGTTCCGTTCTTATCGACTATATAGTACTTAGATTCACGTTGAAGAACTTTGAAGGGTCCTTCGTATGCTGATTCGAATGGTCGTCGATGCGAGTCTCGACGAACGAAAACGTGTGTACTATATCGTAAGTCAGGTTGAACGAAAACATCAGTTGATTGAGGTCGAGTGAAAGCAGGTTTAACTGAACGCATTGCGTTTGTAAGCCTGTTCGTGTAGGAGGTTAGATCCATGTTCATTGAAGAGGATGAAGGATCCACGAATTCTCCTGGAAGTCGAAGTGTCGTTCCATAAACGAGTTGAGACGCAGTGTATCCAATGTCAGCTTTCACTGCATTGCGGATACCTAGTAAGACGAGTGGAAGAGCGTCGGTCCACTGTGAAACGTTTGCTGCTGATAGCGAAGCTTTCAGTTGTCGGTGAAAACGTTCTACCAACCCGTTTGCTTGTGGATGGTAGGCGGTCGTTCGGAAGCGAGTGATTCCTAAAAGTGTGGTCAGACGACGGAAAAGATCAGATTCAAACTGACGTCCGCGGTCTGTAGTGATGGTTGAAGGGCAACCGAAGTTTGCTACCCATCGTTCGACGAAGGCGCGAGCCACTGTTTCAGCAGTGATGTCCTTAATAGGTACTGCTTCTGGCCATCGAGTGAAACGGTCAACGCAGGTTAAGAGATAAGAGTATCCATTTGAATCTGGTAAAGGTCCTACCAAATCCAGATGAACATGGTCGAAACGGGCATCGGGAGTTTTAAACGAGCCTAAGGGACATTTATTGTGTCTGATAACCTTAGATTTTTGGCAGCTTACACAGGAGCGTGCCCACTCCCTCACGTCTTTATTCATTCCAGGCCAGCAAAACCTTTCTGCTATAAGCTTGATGGTTGCACGAACACCTGGATGCGAAAGTTTGTGCAATGTGTTGAAGACATTGCGTCGATAATGTTTCGGCACGATTGGGCGATCCCTACCTGTAGATGTGTCACAAAGTAAGGTTTCTTTACCTGTTCCCATCTGTTTGATGCGTAGTTTAAGTGTTGTGGACGATAACTCGTGCTGAAGATCACTGTCTTCTTTTTGAAGCTCGGCGAGTTTAAGAAGGTCGATTCCTTGGAAACTGTTCAAGGAAGTTATACGAGATAAAGCGTCTGCAACTACACTGTTTGCTCCAGAGATGTGTTGAATATCTGAAGTAAACTGCGAAATGTAGTCCAGTTGTCGAGACTCACGAGGAGAGTACTTGTCAGAAGGAGAGCTTAACGAGAAAGTGAGCGGTTTATGGTCCGTGAAAAGAGTGAATTCACGACCTTCGATGTAGTGTTGGAAATGCCGTACAGCACAATACATAGCTAGGAGTTCCCTACCGAATGTGCTGTACCTCGATTCGGTGTCTAGCAACCTTCTAGAGAAAAATGCCAAGGGTTGCCAGGAGTTGTTAACCCATTGTTGTAAGACTCCTCCGATTGCTGAGTCGGATGCGTCTACTGCGATGCTAATGGGTGCTCGGGTGTCCTGATGTGCGAGCATTGTTGCTTTAGCAATCAGTTCCTTAACTGTGGAGAATGCTTTTCGTGCGGTGTCGTCCAAATTAATGCATTTCGCATTTCCACGAAGTTGGTCGGTCAGAGGTTTCATAAGTAATGCGCATTTGGGTATGAAACGTCTATAGAAACTTACCAGGCCGTTGAACGTGCGTAATTGCTTGACGGTGGTCGGTTCTGGGTAATCCAGAATGGCCGCCACTTTGGTCCTAAGAGGTCGAATGCCTTGAGCATCGATAGTGTGTCCCAGAAAGTCTAACGAGTCGGTTCCGAATTGGCATTTCTGAACGTTTACAGTAATGCCATGTTTTTGAAGTCGTTCGAAAACAAGATCCAGATGCTTGAGATGTGTTTCTCTGTCCGGACTTGCGATTAGACAGTCATCAACATACGCGTGTACGAAGTTGAGACCTCGAAAAACGTCGTCTATGAATCTTTGGAATGTTTGAGCAGCATTCCTTAGACCGAAAGGCATTCGCAAAAATTCATAGAGTCCGAAAGGAGTTATGATAGCTGTTTTCGGTATGTCGTCAGTAGCCATAGGGATTTGGTTATACGCTTTAACCAAGTCGATTTTCGAAAAGACAGTTGTACCTTTCAAGGTAGCTGTCAAATCGTGAATGTGAGGCAACGGGTAACGATCGGGAATGGTTTTCGCGTTCAATCGCCGATAGTCACCAGTTGGACGCCAATCGTTGCTGTCCTTTTTAGGGACCATGTGCAACGGAGATGCATATGGGCTACTTGACGGTCGTATGATTCCTAAGTCCATCATGTGATCGAATTCGTTTTTCGCTAACCTTAGCTTTTCAGGAGCTAGTCGTCGTGCTTTAGAGAATACAGGTGGTCCTGTAGTCGTGATGTGATGTGTAACGTTGCTGGTTACACACGGTAATCTCGGTTGAGTTTGTTGTATCCCAGGGTACTTATCGAGTAGTGGTTGATAGAGTGGGTCTATCATATGTTTAACTGTGACTGGGGATACTCTACAACCAGTAAAAGAAGTTACGCAAACGGAAAAATTAGTGTTCCCGTCTACTAGCCTCCGTTTGCGCGTATCGATGATCAGATTGTGGTGTTGTAGAAGGTCCATACCAATGATTGGTATAGAAACATCTGCAACAACGAAAATCCAGTGTATGGGTTTGCGTAAACCCACGTTAAGGTAAACGTACCTTTTGCCATATGTAGCGATCGGTTTTCCGTTTGCCGCCTGTAAGTTTAGGGTCGATTCGTGTAGTCGGTCGTTAGGATTTGCTGGGAGAACGCTAACTTCTGCGCCAGTGTCGACGAGGTAGCGAACTCTCGTTGTGACATCTGTGACGAATAACAGACGGCTTTGTTCGCCGGCTACGGTTGCCGTTAACGCGTGCCGGCTTGGAAGTTTCCCGAATTGTTTTTCGAATCAGTCGGTTTCGTGTTGGGAAAATTGCAGGGTTTTCTGCAATTTCTGGAAAGCTTTCCATACTGGTTATGATACCAGCACCAGTCGGGGTTATCTGTCTCTCGTGGTCTAGAGACAGATCGCTTACGAGAAATGCTTCTACGTGGTGTGCGCGATCTCTTACGGTCGGTACGAAGACTAAGATAACGCGTGAGTGTGTGACATAAGTCGGTTATATCATTCTGAGTCGTGTGAGGCCTTTCTTTGACTGAAAATACCTCGGTAGTAGAAGGTTTCGTAATTTCTAGAATGCGGTCGGCAGATGCAGCTAGCTCGTCTAAGCCGTTGTTCTGGAACGAGACCAGAACTGCTTGCACCTGTTGGGGAAGTTTTGACAAGAAGAGTTGTTTGAATAGACCTTCGTCGAAAGTTCTTAGGCCTATAACCTCTCTCATCCGTTGCAACATGTCCGTCGCAGAACCGTGTTGCAGGTCGATGTTATTGAAGAGTTGATCTAACCTTTGTCGATCGGTTAGATCTCCTCGTTTAAGAATCGAGCGTTTTAAGATTTCGTAAGGATCGGAAACATCACTAGTAAACATACTAGGTGTTACGTACCTGTTGAATTCGCGCGGTAGTGCCTTGACTACTGCGAGGAATTGTGCACGTGTGTCGATCACGCCGTGCTCGTGGAAGTCGGCTTCTGCGTAGCAAAACCAGGCTTCGATGTTGTCGGGCCAGAAAGGCATCAGTTGAAACGAAGGTGGGGACAAAGTCTTAAACTTGAGTACTTTAGGTGTCTGTTCAGTCATGATGAAGTATGAAGTACGATAATGAACGAGGGGAAAAAAATATATATCCAAGAAAAAACACGAAAAAAAATCACAATGTTCAAAAAAAAATAAAAAATAAGGCAATGATATATAAAAAATCCCAAAAAGGAACAGACTCACAGTTACAATTAGGTGTACCAGATCACGTTGGGTTCACCAATGATGATGTCACAGGTATTCAGTGTTTGACAACGCTTCTACCAGTAACACCTAATATATTTCGTTCCCACCAAGAGAAATCAAAAGACAGAGTCGAGGAGATCGGAAGAGTATATTTGGCGATGACCAATATATCGGAATTCTCTGATCTAATCTGGCTAGCGATTGCGGTTGATGTTGAGCACGGCGTTACCACACGTGATCTGGTGCGGATGCCTGACCGAGCGCCTTCAGCTAGATGAGTCCACTAAAACATATGGTCAGCATCCAATGTCGAAAACTTAATGCTATTTATTTTGGGGATTTATTTACCGCTACACAGCACACAGAAAAATACACATGAAAATGTGAAAATGTAACACTTGAAATGATTTATATGTGCATTGCAAAAAAGGTACGCAATCAATCCGTTTTTGAATCACGTGAAGTGAATCACTAAGAAACTCTAACATAAATTTATTTGAACTCGAGTAATTAAGAAGATATCTCTCTTGATCCATAAATGTTTTTTGGTACTAATAGTTACTACTTTTCCTAGAATACGAAGGAATTGCATAAAAGTGAAGAGATGGTTAGGCCATACAGTCGAAAAACCACAGTAACAATTCGGAAATTTTCCTCAAGTAACTGCAAATCCATATTTTTGCCATAAAAATCTGGGTCTTTCTCTAATAATCCTTCATCATAATGTAAAACTGATCACAAACGTAAACCTTAAACTTTTATTCAGAGATGTTTTTTAATTATTCGAAAACAATAGTTGACGAGTAAATATTTTTTCCGAACGTTGATTGAAAGTCCCTTGAATCAACAATCCTTGAGTGTAACAGAAGCAAGGTTATCAAATGTTGGCGCATAAATGGAATGCCCGAATAAGCTTACGCGCTCTGGGGAGGAATTGGAGGAGTTAACTAACCTCATCAAGAGGAATAAATCGGACGATGTAAACTCGCTGGTATTTTACAATCAGGTTGGTAGTTATATAACTGGCATGTATATCATGTTGTGTTTTCAGGATGGACGTCCTAATTCTATGTTAACAGTTGAGCCTCTAGGTAATTCTGAATCTCTGATATACAATAACAATAGAACCTGAAAAAAGCAGTTATTACGTTTTTCTCAAATACCACACTTGCTATGATCTACTCCCCGAAAGCGCCAAGCTTGTTGTTCTAGATACAAAACTGAGCGTAAGTGATTCGATGCACATGTCAACCTAATTTCTTAAATGTTCAGATCAAAAAAGCGTTTTATGCACTCATATATAACAATGTTCGAGCTGCTATACTATGGGATTCATCCAAACAGAGTTATTCAGGAATTCTAACGATAACTGACTTTATCAAGGTTTTAGTCACTTTATATCCTCCTGATAGTGGAAAAATGGATGAATTTGAAGAAAGTTCCATTTCCAGTTGGAGAGGTGAGTCGGTCTATTATTTTGTTCTATAACATTTTGGGGACCTATTTGACTTATATGGAATGATAATTGTGTTCTATAATCATATTTGGCTGGAAACTTCTCTATTTCATAGTATTTTAGAATTATTTACTGATTTATACAACAAAAGTGTGACCGTTTTAGAAAAAAAAACAAATTTTTCACCTTATTGCTCAAAGTACTGCACACGTTTAGAATCATATTTAGCTAGATTAGTCTCGTGCTTTTGAGGTAGTACAAGGGCTTGTGTAAATCTAAGCTATCTACATGATCCTGAGATGATGTTTATACACGTATATATCTTCAAAGAACAAATGATTTTTATGTAATTCGTCTAATAGAGACGGAAGGCTAGTAGCCTGTGCTAATCCTTTTGTGAATGTCTAACTTTCTCTTAAACGAGTCTACTGAAGATTTGAACTTTTATTTAGTATGTGAAACGATCCATCTGATCCTTAATTTTCCCGATAAGTTAAAGTTTATAAATTTTGTAATCGTTTAAGATGAATGTTAGCGGATTTAGGTATCCAAAATCACCTCAGAAAATACATCAATATTTAATATAATCACTTCAGAAAAAAACAAAATATTGTTTGTTATATTTTCCAAAAACTAGCTGTTTATCGATGATATCTTATTTAATTTGTCTATCACGACGTGAAAAAGTTCATCAAATTTTTCATGTAATTCTAAAAGAGGTTGAAGTACTTTGAACTCTTTCTCCTTCTTTTTTGTAAAGCACTGATTGCTACTAATATTGTATTCGCTTTACTTTTTATGAATCCATGGTTTTTCATCGTGAATGTCATTGCGTTTATGCTTAGATACTTGTATTACCTCGCTTTCACCCAAAAACAGGAGTGATGCTCATTTGCTCGACAGACTAATCGGGCTGTGATTTGCGTTAGAATTGCAGATTATGGCTTTGAACACTTTGAATTTGACCACAATTCCGTACTCCAAAGATATGTTGACTAAATTATCGAATCGTGCCAACTGAAACATACACGGTGGTTTAAACTAAATATTGTGAAAATTATTTGGATGATAGATGTCTTAAGTCCGTTAAATCCCACTGTTCTCTTTAAAATCACCGTTGACCGTTCAAGTTCACGAATTTGCTTCAAATGACTTTCCAACAGTCGTGCACTTTACTAAAAAAAATCCACAAAATATGGAGAAAAATCAGTACTTAAGTATATTATGTGATCAGAAATAGTGAGATGAATGAATTTTCTTAGATAAAATAAATTAAGTCAACAAACTCTTTGTTTTCTTAGTTTCCTCTAGCAGTTTGGTTTAATCTCATCGTCAAATGATTGAGTGTTTATCACGTTTTTCAATTCATTTCTACCGACATACATATTTGTGCTGCATTTAAATTACTTTTTCTTGAACGTCCCTAGTTTATCCAAATTTAAATAATTACGTCAGCTAATATGTCAACTGCGATTTTGCATATTCTGTTTTTGGTTTCAGTTTGTCCAGGAGTAGTGATACTACTCGGCTGACTGAATCGATAGAGTGAAGTTTGAACCTACTAATCAGATGTTGAGAGTCAGGTATTCTGACCGCTTTAGTGTTGTTTATCCAGGCATAAGAATGGGCATAATTATTTGTAATAGTAGCAACATACCCACTAGGAGACTCTATTCCTCTGAAAAACTTGTTTTTAAGCAGTTACTTGATGTGCACTGGTTTGAAATTTCTAATGAACCCAAAACACCAATATGTTATTCTTCTAACTCTAGTGATTTTTCCAGCCACTCGTTTCTTGTACAACTTGTTTTGTATCAGTCTAATTTTGTTTAAAAGTTTTTCTGACAAAACAGTTTCTTAATAACATTAGAGATCTAACCACATAAGTATTCATGCATATGATTACACATTAATTTTCAACTATATTCCCTACTAAACTCCGCCTGGAGTCCCTCCGGGGGCTACTGCCGGTCCCAAGCCCGGATAAAGGAGGAGGGTTGGGCATGGGGTTAGCGTCCCCATCCCGTAGAAAACTAACTCGCTAAAAAAACGCTAACCAAAGAAATTATTCAAATCTTTTAAACTCTGCCCTGGAAGTCAGAAGGTCTTCATTTAGAAGAATTATGACGCCTCATGATGAAAGCCGAATTCCTTCGGAAGTTACGAGGCCGATGCCCCTTCTGACAACCAGAGCGACCATTTATTTAGGTACATGGAATGTCCGTACAATGTGGGACACCGGAAGAGCCTTCCAAATTGCTGCAGAAATGAGAAGATACAACCTAGAGGTACTTGGGATCGGTGAAACACATTGGACACAAGTTGGACAACAACGACTAACTACAAGAGAGCTCCTGTTATACTCCGACCATGAAGAAGAAAATGCACCACATACACAAGGAGTTGCATTGATGCTGTCCAAACAAGCGCAAAATGCACTTATAGGATGGGAATCTCATGGACCAAGAATCATCAAAGCGTCGTTTAAAACAAAGAAAGAGGGCATTTCAATGAATATCATCCAATGCTATGCGCCTACCAACGACTACAATGAAGACGCTAAAGATCAATTCTACAATAGACTGCAGTCAATCGTCGAGAAGTGCCCAACAAAGGACCTGACCATTCTGATGGGAGATTTCAATGCCAAGGTTGGAACGGACAACACTGGATATGAAGACATCATGGGACGACACGGACTGGGAGAAAGGAACGAAAATGGTGAGAGATTTGCAAATCTATGTGCCTTCAATAAACTGGTCATAGGCGGCACCATATTCCCACATAAACGCATACAAAAGACCACATGGACTTCACCGGATCACACCACGCAAAACCAAATCGAACATATTTGCATCAACAAAACGTTCAGGAGGACTATAGAGGACGTGAGAACCAAGAGAGGAGCTGATATAGCATCAGATCATCACTTACTGGTCGCTAAGATGAAATTGAAAATCAAGAAGCACTGGACAACGGGGCGGACAGTATCACAAAAGTCCAATACGGCCTTTCTCCAGGATACTAGCAAACTCAACAAATTCAAGATAGTCCTCAGCAACAAGTTCCAGACCTTTCATGATCTACTCAATGGAGAAGGAACTACTGTGGAGAGCAACTGGAAGGGGATCAAAGAGGCAACCACTTCAACATGTCATGAGGTCCTGGGTCACAAGAAGCACCACCACAAGGAATGGATCACTGTTGATACACTGGATAAGATTCAAGAAAGAAGGAACAAGAAGGCAGCGATCAATGCCAGCCGAACAAGAGCAGAAAAAGCCAAGGCACAAGCTGAATACACGGAAATAAACAAACAAGTGAAGAGGAGCATCAGAACCGACAAACGTAAATATGTGGAAGATCTAGCAATGACGGCGGAAAAGGCTGCAAGAGAAGAAAAAATGAGACAATTCTATGACACGACAAAGAAACTCTCTGGAAATCGCCGCAAACCAGAACGACCAGTAAAAAGCAAGGAAGGCAAGGTAATCACCAACATTGAAGAGCAACAAAACAGGTGGGTAGAACACTTCAAAGAACTCTTGAATCGACCAGCTCCACTGAACCCACCCAATATCGAAGTAGCACCCACGGACCTCCCAATCAATGTTGGCCCACCAACAATTGAAGAAATCAGCATGGCCATCAGACAAATCAAGAGTGGCAAAGCAGCAGGACCGGACAACATCCCAGCAGAGGCACTAAAAGCAGACGTAGCGGCAACTGCAAGGATACTCCACATTCTCTTCAGCAAAATTTTGGATGAGGAACAGGTACCAACAGACTGGAAAGAAGGACTTCTGGTCAAAATACCGAAGAAAGGCGATCTCAGCAAGTGTGATAAATACAGGGGCATCACTCTTCTCTCAATACCGGGAAAAGTCTTCAACAGGGTATTGTTAAACAGGATGAAGGACTGCGTAGACGCCCAACTTCGTGACCAACAGGCAGGATTCCGTAAGGATAGATCGTGTACAGACCAAATCGCAACTCTACGGATCATTGTGGAACAATCAATTGAATGGAATTCATCACTCTACATCAACTTCATTGACTACGAAAAGGCATTTGATAGCGTGGACAGAACAACACTATGGAAACTTCTTCGACACTACGGCGTGCCTCAGAAGATAGTCAATATCATACAGAACTCATATGATGGATTACACTGCAAAATCGTGCATGGAGGACAGTTGGCAAAGTCGTTCGAAGTGAAGACCGGTGTTAGGCAAGGTTGCTTACTCTCACCCTTTCTCTTTCTCCTGGTGATCGACTGGATCATGAAGACGTCAACGTCTGAAGGGAAGCGCGGGATACAATGGACATCTAAGATGCAGTTGGATGATCTAGACTTCGCAGACGATCTGGCCCTTATATCCCAAACGCAACAACAGATGCAGGAGAAGACGAACAGTGTGGCAGCAGCCTCAGCAGCAATAGGTCTCAATATACACAAAGGGAAAAGCAGGATTCTCCGATACAACACAGAATGCACCAATCCAATTACAATTGACGGAGAAGATTTGGAAGATGTAAAAACCTTTACGTATTTGGGCAGCATCATTGATGAACAGGGTGGATCTGATGCAGACGTGAAGGCGCGGATCGGAAAAGCAAGAGCAGCATATTTACAACTGAGGAACATCTGGGACTCAAAGCAACTGTCAACCAACACCAAGGTCAGGATTTTCAATACAAATGTCAAGACAGTTCTACTGTATGGGGCAGAAACCTGGAGAACTACAAAAGCCATCATTCAGACGATACAGGTGTTTATCAACAATTGTCTACGCAAAATACTTCAGATCCATTGGCCGGACACTATTAGCAACAACGTACTGTGGGAGAGAACAAACCAGATCCCAACGGAGGAAGAAATCAGGAAGAAGCGCTGGAAGTGGATAGGACACACATTGAGGAAAGCACCCAACTGCGTCACAAGACAAGCCCTCACATGGAATCCTGAAGGTCAAAGGAAAAGAGGAAGACCAAAGAACACATTACGCCGAGAAATGGAGATAGACATGAGAAAAATGAACAAGAATTGGATGGAACTAGGAAAGAAGGCCCAGGACAGAGTGGGTTGGAGAATGCTGGTCGGCGGCCTATGCTCCATTGGGAGTAACAGGCGTAAGTAGTAGTAGTAGTAAGTAATATTCCCTACTAAATTCCTCAATCCGAATCAAGGACTAACTTTTAACACTCTTTCATAACTTTGAGTTTTAACCCAAAATGATCGTCGTAACACTTGTTCTTAATCGTAGCCCGAACCTCTAGACCTAAATTATAATCATTCTGGGATTTTTGTACAATAAGTTTACGTCACTAGCATTCTGACCGACTAGAAACTACATTTACTTTATCAAGGCGATTTTTGAGGTTGCTGTAGGTCGTTAGGAAAATATGCTCCACCAAAGATACAATAAAATAAATAAAACAACTGATTATATGAAAATGCATATATATGCTTAAAAAAGAAAGCCAATTTAAATTAAAATCATTTCGTAAAGAATTTGATTGAAACTTGAAAAATGTTGCAATTATTTCCAAAAACATTTAATTTGTGCAGTTATTTCATGCAAAAAATAACAGTCTATTAATGAAACCAATTTGTAGTTTGATTGTTTATGAGCCATTTATCTAAGGGATAAAGTTGCTTTTTAGAAACAAGTGGACTATCAATTTAACCAAACAGAAACAGTAACTTCTTAATCTTAGCTACGATTCTACGTTTCGTTAGTACAAGAATCTGTATTTATGCAATGATCGTATAAGGATTAAAGGATTACTTAAGTGAATTGCTAGTTGGTGTTTAACTTTTCACAAAAATATGTTTAGTAGTCAACCTTACAAACCTCATTCTATTGACTTTAGTTTTTGACGGCATTGTTGTGATACATTTAGCCTGACTGAAATCAATAATAAGAATCCTATACTAGGTAAATATATTACATGAATTCATTAATATTTTTCAGTATGAATTTAAAAATATGAAACGGTCTATCCATTTTCTTTAGACGAAAATTTAAGTTTATCCAGTGTTACTGGAGTCCGAATAATCAGGTTATATTCATCTTACAAGTAAGTTAGCCTCATTATACTCCTGTAAATCAGCGTCTTTTTTTCTGGTTAACGTTTTTTAGAGAGTTAGTTTCCTATGGGATGGGGTCGCTAACCTCATGCTCAACCCTCCGCCTGTATCCGGGCTTCGGGCTGGCAGTAGCCCCAGAGGGGCTCCAGGCGGAGTTCTCTAAATCAGAGTTTATATATATACATATATAAAGAATACTCTTCACTTAAAATCATCGTTATTAGATTTAAATTTACAGCGACTTTTCTTTCCTCTGCAAACTTTGAACTATGAAACTCAATAAATCGTTTAGTCTTATTAGTATTTACTTTGATTTAACATTACTTTTAAGATATCTCAACCATGACAAGTTATTACTTTTTATCAGCAGTATTTGTTTTCGTCTGATGAACAACAATAAACAAATGTTTGCCTATTAATTAATGCCTTTTTCTGTAAAGAAAAGAAAGATGCAGTTGAGTCGACAACTGCATCTTTGTGCTAATGTGGTATGACAACTCGAACTGTTGTACGTACGTACGAAGTTCTACGTTGTTACTGACTGACTGACTGACTGAAAGAAAAGAAACAACCAATATTGTAAACATGTGCATGACAACAAAAAAAACCAAGATAAATGTTAAGTATACAACTATATTTTACTCAAAGGTATATTATTATGAAAATTCTGTTTTTGTTGTACCGTCCTTAGTTCAGATTTGTTATGTAGAGTCATACTCAAAGTAAAATGTTACATTAAATAATGAAAGATATTGTTATGTAAAGATATATTTAGTAGAAAAAGAATTGTTCATATGATTTCATTTACTTTTCACTATCAGTAGGTAAGTAGTCAAATTCATGAGATTAGCTTAAATAAAACTTTGATTTCTTTTTTATTCCATCTTAACAGCCAATAATTTTATTGATATTTCAATAATCAAAACATTTTACCAGGATAAAAGTAGTTTATCTTGTTACCATTGATAGATCTAAAGTATAATTGTAAGTAATTAGATATATTTAATGAAATATATAACCTTGAAAGCCTTGATGGGTTCAAAAAAAAATGAAAAATTATGAAATAACAGGCTTCTATGTAATCTTACTCTTGTAATCATGATTCAATAGAATACATATATACAGGGGGTACTTAATAAGACGAGAGAATTGGAGTTGGTCCGACCAGCTGATATGTGACAATCATTGGTTTTAGATCGAGCTACTATCGTTTTTGCTCTAGAACCTAATGCTCTTATATGACAACAGGTGTCTAGCATCTTCTAATACTAATAATCTACTTTTCACGATTCGTCTCCTATCAGTAAGATCCGTAGTGGAAAACAATGGATACAAACATCTATTTTACATATGAACAAGATTAATGGAATGTAAAACAACTGTGAAAAGTATAGTAACTGATAACTGTTAAGGTCACCTCTGAATAGCAGATTATTATTTAGATTTTAATCTGGCTCAAAAACAACTAGTCTGTCCTTATTTAGTCATGAGGTGGAGAACTGTTAGTGTATCGTTTTTAACTATTCGTTAGATTAGTCTTAGTTGACCGTTTCATTTTCAGCATAAAATGTAATTGTTGTCTACTTTAAAATGTTCACTACAAGTTTGATATATCATCGTACGTCTATCATTTTTACACATATGAACCTTCGTTTTGTCGTGTTTTTGGTGCGTCTTTGGTCCGATCAATAATTCGCTACCCTTAATCAGCAGCATATTTTTCACGTCATAACATTTTTGTTTACAGAAAAGCAGCGTACTTATTAATAGCTTATTTATAGAGGCGTTATCAAAGTCGATTGCGGTTTACACAGTGTTCTTCACTAACATGTACCAATGTATAGTTCAAACTAATGTTAGAAAAAACTATATTGATGGCTTTCGCTTATTGCTAACCTAATCCTGCTAGGGTCGTGGGTACTCCCTATTAAGGAGTTTATTACTAGAATGCAATATTTTTCATGTACCTCCAGGTTTTCAGCAGTTATCAAATGAAAGTTAGTGATCCAGAATACAAATTAAAAAACATGGGTACTCTAACTTGACATCACAAATCATTCTGCTCGGTGTTAGATGGTCCGATACGAGGTTCGAGTTTCATATTATTTAATAGTCCCTTTAAGAGTCACAGGTATACGTCAGTATTGACGGGTCTCAACTGGTTAGGTTATATCTATGAATTACTGTTGTTCTCATCCAATCATATCTAGGAACGTACCATGGTGTGTTGTCATTTGGATCGGTAGCAACATCACTAACTGATCTTAATCTCTAAATGACTGGAATTAAGTGTCTGAGAGTGAAACCTAAGGTTATGAGTTCGATCCCCAGTGGGGTCATCGATGCGTGCAAATGAGGAATCTCATACTAGAATGAATCGCACATTCAGTCTTTTCGTTTGTGATTTAACTCTTGCGAAAATTCTACAATCTCTGATAATAAGTGTATAATTTAAATCATAAAGATTACAAACAATGGGATTTTAGTTTGACCAAAGTTAATTTAAGATACCAAAACATATTTATTTGGACAAATATTGGTACAAAGGGGCACCAAATACATACGCGCTACATAAGTCACTTGATTTGTATGGGCTGCGATACTGAATGGGTGCCCAAATCAATGTGCGTGGTTTTTTTAGGGAGCAACACCCAGAACCTTCAACCTAAAGGTCTGATCCACAAGGAAGTGGAGCAATTTAAGGAAATGCAGTCCCATGATAGCTGGTGATCTGTTATATCCGAGCGAAGATTAAATCATGAGTAACTTCTGAGACATATTAATTGACTAATATTATCTATATATTCTTACGGTATAACTATTCAATAAGTAGATTATGTATATTTATATTCCTCTTATTGTAAGCTTCATTTTGGCCTATATATTATTATTGTACGATTTACTGTTCTTAAGCTGTGTTCAGTTTATTAACTACTGCCTCCCACGTTCACAGCCACTTTTTGGCTTTATTGTGCATGAATGTTATTTCCTATTTTATGATGCGTTGTGGTCTGTTTGGTTGATATATAAACCCAGTATGTCTGAAATAAATGATCCGATTCGATTCGCATTCTCATGGTGAAAGTTGGTATTGGGATTCTAGACTCAAGTGGACAGGCTAGGCGGAAATAGGAGCAATAAGGACGCTAGGCTGCCCATACCGGTCGAACGTCATTGGTTTGGCACAGTGCGAAGATTGTATAAGTCGTATTTTGATTGGTGGGTAAATCACGTGATAAAAAGCCGGACATAAAATCACGACATGATCAACGATTGGTTCATACACCTGTTCCTTCAGGTGATAACAACTGGGTAATAATTTGCAAATCCATATATAAGACAGTTTAGTATTCAAATATGATATATACCAAAAAATTATTACATTTGAATTAAAATATTTACGATATACCTCTTGTAATTTATGCTAACAGATAAAAATATACAAATAAAAACAACGGATACAGATAGACATGTGGATAGACAAATAGATAGACAAAGCGATTGCGTGGCTTACTGACTGACTGACTATCCGGCGGATTGAATGATGAATGGATAAACAGATAGACACATGAAACAACTATAAGAGGATCTGGTACATTCACTTAGTATCGTTTACTTGAATCTTCCCATTGATATTTAGGAATACATAAGCAAGTGGCTGTCAAGACTCAGTAGCTAAGTGGATAACGTTAAGGTATTTAAGGCGAACGGTACTAGGTTCGATTCTCGGAGTGAACATCAACGCTGAGATACAGGTACATTCAACTGACAAGTCTTAAATAAGACGAAACGCATATCCGGAAGCACTGGATGGCCGTTTCGTCCTAGTATGGCACTCCTCGGCAGTGCGCATTCACGAACCCACACAAGATTTGGACCCAGAACCTTTGGTCTCACATGCGAACGCCTAACCTCTAGACCAGTGAGCTGGCATCCAACGGTGTTATTATCTAATTTCAACCAAGTCATAAAATTGCGCGACCATCTTCCATTGTCTAATGTAGATACCTGTCTCTATCTGATATGGATTAGCTCCACTAGTCACGACTTCTCACCAGAACTCCGACAATTCCATCACGAAGCTTTTATAGACAGATCCACTGTGATGATATTGCATGATCCTCATGCTACATATCAGAAGTTCAGTAAAGTTGAAAATATAATCTTTTCAATTTTGACTTTGAAGTCTTAGGCTATCGAACTCTCTATATTATCTGAAGGTTTTAGGTTCAATCCTGTATATCAAATTCTTCATTATAAACCAATAAAGAGTTAAAAAATAAATTGAAATAACTTGACAATACTACAACTCCGCCTGTAGCTTTTATAGGGTTACTGCTGGTCCCAAGCCCGGGCAAAGGAGGAGGGTTGGGCATGGGGTTAGCGTCCCCATCCCGTAGAAAACTAACTCGCTAAACAAACGCTTACCAGAAAAAATAATTCAAACCATTTTAACTCTGCCCTGGGAGTTAGAAGGTCTTCATTTAGAAGAATTATGACGCTTCATGGTGAAAGCCGAGTTCTTTCGGAAGCCACGAGGCCGATGCCCCTTCTAACAACCATAGCAAAAATTTTTATAGGTACATGGAACGTTCGAACAATGTGGGAAACCGGGAAGACCAGTCAAGTAGCAATGGAAATGAGGAGATACAACTTAGCAGTACTGGGAATCAGCGAAACCCACTGGACCCAAGCTGGACAGAAAAGGCTAGCTACGGGGGAGATGCTGCTATACTCCGGTCACGAAGAGGACAATGCTCCACACACTCAGGGAGTCGCTCTTATGCTGTCCAAAGTAGCACGAAATGCACTTGTAGGATGGGAGTCTCACGGATCCAGAATCATCAAAGCATCATTCAAAACAAAGAAGGAGGGGATCTTAATGAATATTATCCAATGTTATGCACCCACCAATGATAGCAACGACGACATTAAAGATCAGTTCTACGAGCGGCTGCAGTCAATCATTGAGAAATGCCCAAGAAAGGACCTAACTATTTTGATGGGAGATCTAAATGCTAAAGTCGGAATAGACAACACTGGATATGAAGATATTATGGGACGACATGGACTGGGAGAAAGAAACGAAAATGGAGAAACATTTGCAAATTTGTGTGCATTCAACAAATTAGTCATAGGAGGCACAATATTTCCACACAAGCGTATACACAAGGCTACATGGATCTCACCGGACCACACTACAGAGAACCAAATAGATCATATTTGCATCAACAAAAATTCCGAAGGACAATGGGAGATGTGAGAACCAGGAGAGGAGCTGACGTAGCCTCAGATCACCACCTAGTTGTAGCTAATTTAAAACTGAAGCTAAAAAAGTATTGGACAAGTGGACAAACAGCACTACAAAGGTTCAATACAGCCTTCCTTCGAGATACTGACAAACTCAATGAGTTCGAGATAGCTCTCAACAACAGGTTCCAAGCCTTACAAGATCTACTGAATGAAGAAGAAGCTAGTATGGAGGACAACTGGAAAGGCATCAAGGAAGCATTAACTTCAACGTGTCAAGAGGTTCTCGGTCTAAAGAAATACCATCATAAGGAATGGATCTCTATAGAAACACTGGACAAGATCAAAGAAAGGAAGAACAAGAAGGCAGCAATAAACAACAGCCGAACACGAGCAGAGAAAGTCCAAGCACAAGCTGAATACATAGAAGCAAACAAACAAGTGAAGAGGAGCATTAGAGCCGACAGGAAGAAATACGTGGAAGAACTAGCAACGACGGCAGAAAAAGCTGCTAGAGAAGGAAATATGAAACAGCTTCACGATACAACGAAGAAACTAGCAGGGAAATACAGTAAACCAGAGAGGCCGGTCAAAGACACAGAAGGCAAGCCAATCACCGAAATTCAACAACAGCGTAACAGATGGGTAGAATACTTCGAGGAACTCCTGAATAGGCCGGCTCCAATGAATCCACCGGACATCGAAGCAGCACACATAGATCTTCCTATAGATGTCAATCCACCAACGACGGAAGAAATTAGAATGGCCGTCATACAAATCAAGAACGGGAAAGCAGCAGGACCCGACAACATACCAGCTGAAGCACTGAAATCAGACATCGAAGCAACCACAAGCATGCTTTACCTTCTATTCAAAAAGATTTGGGAGGAGGAACAAGTGCCGATGGACTGGAAAGAAGGACACCTCGTCAAGATTCCAAAGAAAGGAGATCTGAGCAAATGTGAAAACTACAGAGGCATTACACTACTGTCAATAC
This sequence comes from Schistosoma haematobium, assembly GCF_000699445.3. Lineage (NCBI taxonomy): Eukaryota > Metazoa > Platyhelminthes > Trematoda > Strigeidida > Schistosomatidae > Schistosoma > Schistosoma haematobium. The sequence goes on from NC_067199.1 coordinate 45,124,320, forward strand.
CAGGGAAAGTCTTTAACAGAGTTTTGCTGAACCGGATGAAGGATGCAGTAGACGCCCAACTTCGAGATCAACAAGCTGGATTCCGTAAGGATCGATCGCGCACAGACCAAATTGCAACACTACGGATGATCGTCGAACAATCAGTTGGGTGGAACTCATCACTATACATCAACTTCATTGATTATGAAAAGGCATTTAACAGTGTGTAGATAGGTGGACATTATGGAAACTTCTTCGCCACTACAGAGTTCCTGAGAAGATTGTCAATATTATCCGGAACTCATACGACGGACTACAGTGCAAAGTAGTGCATGGAGGACAGCTGACAGATGCATACCAAGTAAGGACCGGAGACAGACAAGTCTGCATTCTCTCCCCCTTCCTCTTTCTTCTAGTGGTCGACTGGATTATGAAGACCTCGACATCTGAAGGAAAACACGAAATACAATGGACAGCTCAGAATCAATTAGACGACTTGGGCTTCGCAGATGACCTATCCTACTTATCCCATACACACGAACAAATACAGAAGACAGCCAATGTAGCAGCAATCTCTGCATCAGTAGGCCTCAGCATACACAAAGGGAAAACCAAGGTCCTCAAATTCAAAGCGAAAAACAGCAATCCAATCACTCTTGATGGCGAAACTCTGGAAGATGTGGAATCATTCACATACCTGGGAAGCATCATCGATGAACAAGGAGGATCAGATACAGACGTAAAGGTGAGGACTGGCAAAGCACTGGTCACATTCCTATAATTGAAGAACATATGGAACTCAAAACAGCTATCTATCAACCAATATCAAAGTGAGAAACGTCAATACGAACCTCAAGGCAGTTCTACTGTATGGAGCTGAAACTTGGAGAACTACAACAACCACAATCAAGAAAGTACAAGTATTTATAAATAGCTGCCTACGCAAGATACTCAGCATCCATTGGCCGGATACCATCAGCAATAGCCTTCTGTGGGAGAGAACGAACCAACTTCCAGCTGAAGAAGAAATTAAGAAAAGACTATGGAAATGGATAGGACATACATTACGCAAATCGTCAAACTGCATCACGAGGCAAGCCCTAACTTGGAATCCTGAAGGGAAGCGAAAAAGAGGAAGGCCTAAGAACACATTGCGTCGGATAATAGAAGCAGATATGAAAAGGATGAATTACAACTGGACGGAGCTAGAAAGGATTGCCCAGGACAGGATTGGATGGAGAATGCTGGTGAGCGGCCTATGCTCCTTCACGAGGAGTAACAGGCGTAAGTAAGTGACAATACTACTCAGTTTTCAATGGATTACCAGTTAATATCACTTCATCGCTACCGATATAAATGATATAATTTAATAGTTATAATACCAGTTGATTGTCATACTATACTCACTAATCTATAGTGATTCCGTCTGGGCACTCGGGTAGTATCACAGACCACACACACAAAAAAAATCAAATGACATGTGTATGGTGCATATGTATTCGATGCTCCTTTATATCAATACAATGATTAATGATAGAACAAGTGAAATTGTATCACTGATAAAATGTCATTATTTTGTAGACATATTTCGTAAATATCTAAAAAGTATCAGTATGTACATCATCATGTGACTGTCAGATGATTTTTGTTTTCAATAGAAATGATAATGAACTAGTTATAACAAGAAAACGAAGTTGAAAATATGTTTCTTTTAAATGAAAAAAGAAATTTCAATTATTTTGTCCAATTGAATAAATAATTCAATAGTTAAGATCATGAGTCAATTGAAGTTGGATCATCATGGGAAAACTGAAAGCACTGGACGACCGTTTCGTCCTAGTATGGAATTGGTTGAAGTTAAACATTAACACTATTGGATGTCAGCTCAGTGGTCTAATGATTAAGCGCTCGTGGGCGAGACTGATAAGTCCTTTGTTCGAATGTCGCGGGGGACGGGATCATGGATGTTCATTGTTGAGGAGTACCATACTAGGACGGAACGTCTGTCCAATGCTTCCATGTTTCTCATGGCAGTCTAGCTTCTATTGACTCATGATTTCAACTATTGAAATTATTAAAATCTTCACAAAACCTCTTCTGATAATCTTTATTATACTTACGCTTAGTTAATATTGGTAAGTATTTTCAAGAGTAAATTTCTAGCACATTCACTTATACAATTTACTACATTGGAGTAACAGAATTGAGAAATAAATACTAATGAATCCAGAAATTCATGTCTATTAATCTATATTGATGATTGTTATAAGTAGTTCAAATAGTGTTCTGCTCAATAATACCACTATACATCAAACTAATTATCCCCTTTATTATATTACTCATTTACCTCCACATACTTATTCCACTTCCGTTTCTATTACTTTAAGACATCTCTGTAAGTTTGTAAAAGGTGATTTTTCAAAAAATTTCATACAATTAGTTCCTTTTATGAATTTAAGTAAAACTAGAACAAACACTGATGAACAATAATATGAATTCATTATATTTCGTTAGGTTCTCATCAGTTGCTTACGAGAGCTCTTAACATTGTAATAGCTCGGGATTTACTTGACATCAGGCATACCATTGACATTCCTCATGTGTTTTTTTAAAATTATTAACAGACAAAAAAATATTGCTTCGTTTTTTTGAAGTGATAACGACATTAACACCGTTGGATGCCGGCTCAGTGGTCTAGCTGGTTAAGCGCCTGGCGCGAAACTGATAGGTCCTGGGTTCGAATCTCGCGGGGGGGGGCGGGATCATGGATGCACACTGCTGAGTCCCATACTAGGACGAAACGGCCATCAAGTGCTTCCAGGTTTTCCATGGTGGTCTAGCTTCAATTGACTCATGATTTCAACCAGTGAAATTTCTAAAATCTCCACAAAACCCATTCTGATAAAAAATAAACTCAAACTTGATCTATGTATTCAAAAAGAGACAGTAATAAACTTATCACTGTCTTAGTAATTCAATATTTTGGTCATTAGTTTTATTATGTTAATGTTCCATTACTGAATTCTTAAACCACTCCTTCATCCATACATTTCCACTCACTCGATTATCTAAAACTATGTAAACTCTTCAAATCCTATTTAATTATTATGTAATCTAATTTTTTAAGTACATGAATCTTATGTAAACCCTTCATTACCTCTAGAATCTTATCTGTCGCTGGACTTCACTCATGTATTACATCACCCATCCCTATTGTTTCCTTGATTCTACAACCAAACAACCTCTGACCTGTCCGTAAATATATATATGTTGATAACCTTTGTCATTCCAATTCCTTTCATTCACTTATGTTTCACACTACATCTTGCCTCAATGTGAAGTTCTAATACAAATTTGGTTGTAAGCAACTGATGAGAACTTAATGAAATATAATAATTTCATATTATTCTGCATCAGTGTTCTTTCTGCTTTTATATAAGTTCATAGAACTCAAGATCTCTAGTAAACTTATCGTTCGTTAACCGCATAATGTATTATTAGAACTGTATTAATAAATAGGATGTCTCCTAACTCAATTCAGAAGCAATCATCTACATACTGAATTGACGATAGGAAATTATAAAATACTTCACCCGTTTGAAGTCTTTGACTGCTGTTTCACTTTTGAAGCACCTTTCCAGTGCTAATGATACTAAAACGATTAATCCATCTGAAAGAACTATTTATTTTAAGTACGTTTCCTTCATAAATAACCCATAGTACTTCATCATTTTTTCTGAGTAATTTCTCCAAATTTCATCAAAAAACCTTTTTGCCTCAGTTTGTTCATTTACTAGGCAGACTATGTATATTCCTTGTTCTATTCAAAGTTTGGTTATGATATCTGTTTTCTGTAAAGTTTTCAACAACTCTAACTATTAATTGTAAACATTAGTAATACTTACTTAAGATTACTTACTTACTTACTTGCTCCTGTTACCTCGAATGGAGCATAGACCGTCAAACGTCATTCTCCAACCCACTCTGCCCTGGGCTTTCTTTTACAGTTCTATCTAATTGTTGTTCATTCTTCTGATGTCTGTCTCCATTTCCCGAAGTAATGTGTTTTTTGATCTTCCTCTTCTCCTTTGACATTAACGATTCCAAGTGAGGGCTTGCCTTGCGACGCAGTTGGGTGCTTTCCTCAATGTGTGTCCTATCCACTTCCACGCTTATTCCTGATTTCTTCCTTCTCTGGGATCTGCTTTGTTCGCCCCCACAATAGTTTGTTGCTGATAGTGTCTGGTCAACGGATCCGAAGTATTTTGCATAGACAACTGTTAATAAACATTTGTATCTTCTGGATGATGGCTTTCATAGTTCTCCAGGTTTCCGACCCAAACAGTAGAACTGTCTTGACATTTGTATTGAAAATCCTGTCCTTAGTGTTGGTTGACAGACAGTTGTTTTGAGTTCCAGATGTTCTTCAATTGTAAATATGCTGCTCTTGCTTTTCCGTCCGCGCCTTCATATTTGCATCAGATCCACCGTGTTCATCAATGATGCTGACCAGATATGTAAAGATTTTTACATCTTCCAAATCTTCTCCATCAAGTTTGACTCGATTATTGCATGCTGTGTTGTATCGAAGAATTTTGCTCTCCCGTTTGTGTATGCTAAGACCTACTGCTACTGAGGCTGCTACTACACTGGTCGTCTTCTCCTGCATTTGTTGTTGCGTGTGCGATTAAAACTTCCTTAAGATAGCTAGTATTATTGTCAATTACTCGATAGATATGTGACAAAAAGATACTTATTATGTGTCAAGGTCAGGTTATTTACCTCTACTGTAATAATATATATTTACTAAACCAGTGTGTATACATACCTTGTAAATCGTTTTCCCTGGGGTAGAGAAACAAATTACAAAACTTGTATACAACACAAAATCTGGGTTCTTTTTTCCAAAAAAATGAACATTATTATTTCATAAGAAACAATGCAGTAATAACAAGTTTCTAAAATAGAAAAAAAAACATTGTGACAAACGGAAACGAATTCATTTCATTATTCCATTTACTTTATATCTTTCACTTATATACAGTGACTTGTTTCAATCAATTAAATGTTTAACAAATGTATTTTTATCAAAAGGGGTTCTTGTGGATATTATAGTAATTTCAATAGTTGAGATCATGAATTAATTGAAGCTAGACCACCATGGAAAACCTGGAAGCACTGGACGGCCGTTTTGTCCCATTATAGGACTCCTCAGCAGTGCGCATCCATGATCCCGCCACCCGCGAGATTCGAACCCAGGCCCTATCAGTTTCGTACGCGAGAACGCTTAACCTTTAGATCACTGAGCTGACATCCAATAGTGTTAATGTCTAACTTCAACCAATCCATAAAATTGATCAACACACCCACTATTGCCTTCAGTGAGTTACTATCTCACAACAAACCCACTGATCACTGCTTCTTACTGAAACTTCATGATATAGAACGATACGGCCGTTCAGTTCTTCCAGGTTTTCCATGATGATCTAGCTTCAATTAACTCATAATCTAAACCATTGAAATGTGTTTTTTGTACATGTAATATTCATTTATGAAATATTGAATTGATTTATATAGGTCAATAAGGACTACTAGTAGAAGATTTACATCATAAAACATGATCAAATAAATTTACGTTATCCTTTACTATATGTTGTTATTCTTGTTTTACAACAATGATTGATTGTCATATGTCATTATTTTGTTTTATAATAATCTATATATATATATATATATAATGAATGTAAATAATAATTCTGTTGACAACATGTGATGATTCTATTTCATGATTATTCAATGAATAATAACTTATCATTGAAAACAAACAAACAAAAATATTTATGTATCATACTTAGTAACTAGAGCCAGTAGGTCCTGGGTTCGAATCCCGCGGGATGCGGGATCGTGGATGCGCACTGCTGAGGAGTCCCATACTAGGACGAAACGGCCGTCCAGTGCTTCCAGGTTTCCAACGGTGGTCTAACATCAATTGATTCATGATCTCAACCAAAAACTTAACAATCTCCACAACCCCCATACTGATAGAGTTATATCATCAAAACATTGTGTTAGCGCGGCATAGACTGGATTAAAGCATGCTCAATGCACGATTGCTTTAGTGCATGCTGATTGGCTGATTCTTATCCAGTCAGCACTAGTCGATACTTGGAAAATACTCTGGAATCTTCTCATGTGAAAAACAATAAATATACTAACGTTTTCCCTATTGTGCTTCTTACTTCCTCCTTATTTCCTTCTTAGTTCCATCTAACCTTGTTATTCGGAATATAATCTCTTTCCTGTTCAACCGTGTTCTGAATTGGGGACTTGTCGAGTGAATCGGTGTTCGAGAATACTAAGCAATAGGAATAGCTGGGTTATAACCGTAAGAAAGAGATTATCACATATTGAATGGCTAATTAATAATTAGTGAAGGGGTAGATTTATGGCAATTGTAGAATTTTAATGGTTTTAATCATGAATGAATCTTAGCTAGATTGCTATTACAGAACAAAACAAAACTGGAAGTGCTAGATAATATTTTTCCGGGAATCGAACTCAGGAAATGTCTTGCGTGTAAACGCCTAACCTTTAAATCACTGAGTCGGGATACAATGGTTACTAACACTTAAAATAACATAGAGATGCACAAAATACTTGGTAATTGTAGATGATATTTGATCTGAAATAAGAAGAACGTGACACACATGACATTGATTACCATCCAGCGACCAATCGATTGTGATTATATCTCAGTCCTACAGGAGGTCGGTTGCGACCCGGACAACTCAGTGGTAATGGCTCTGATTGTGAAGCTAGGTGATACGGGGTCGAGTCCGACAGGTAGCACCAGTTCCCTCAGGATTACAGGTACACCTTGCTGACGAGTGCCGAGTAGCACGAAACCCGAGTCCTGGGCTTCCTGTTGACTACCTTCAACCACCATCTCATCTCAACATAGTACACCCAATGTCAAGTCACCTAGACTAGTGGCCACATTGCAACTTGGTTGATAGCATTTGATCTGCACCAAGAAGGACCTGAAACGCATGACATTGATCAACACTCAGTGGTTAATCAACTGTGACATTTATGTTTAATGCTTATTAACTAGAGTCATATAATCAAAACATTAAATGGCTAATTATCCTTGGCAATTGTAGAATTTTAATGGTTTTAATCATGAATGAATCTTAGCTAGACCGCTATTAAAAATCAAAACAAAACAAAACTGGAAATGCTAGACAACCTTCTTTCGGGAATCGAACTCAGGAACTGTCTTGCGTGTGAACGCATTTTTATGATAGACAAGAAAGAATTTCATGTTATTCGGGTTTCAGTTATTAGTTAAGTTGTTGTTTTTTTTCTTATAATTACTAACAACCATAATTCAATTCACCTAGTCTAATTTGGTTAGATTTTGTTGATTTCAACCATTTCACATAAATTGTTTATTTCTATTTTGAGATATTTCTAAATTCATGTAGTTATCATTAGATTTTTCTTTAAACATTGACTGCGCCCAAATGTCCTTGTACGACCAAGGGTAGGGAGAGTCAGCTCTCCCTCGAAAAATGCTCACATGGCCACGTACATACAACCACTACCAGGGAAGTCCTACTCACTGCCTTCTCACTTCATTTCTGTTGTTTACGACATTGAGAGGACGAAAAGCGAATGTCTGGCGCTTTAACCGGATCGGTGGATATGGAGGATTCATCTAGGGAAGTTGCAATACCCTGACTCCGAACAGAGGGTGTACATGGGCTCTATGATCCTGAGAGGACAAATGGCGTATGAACCTATTATTGGTCACTGGCTACCATGGGACTGAATTTCCTTACATTGCCCCACTGCTTTGTGGATCAGACCTTTAGGTTGAAGGCTCTGACTGTGGCTCCCTAAGAAAACCACCTGCTTCGGTTCATACACCCGTACAGTATCGCAGCCCACACACAAATCAAGTGACTTATGTGGCGCCTATGTATTTGGTCCCCCTTTGTAACAATATTTAAGTGTTTGAATTAATCAAATAATAAACATTGACTATATCTCATGATTCTGAAATAAAATCCAACAGAGGATAAATATTTATTCTATATTTATTGACATTAGAAACAATAAACTGAACAATGCGTTTTTCTATCTTTTTGTTCTAGAAATAAAAATAGAAATTTTATTATTATGAGAGTTTGAAACCTTCCTTTTATTGACTTTTGTATAGACATTTTATTAAAGTCATTTTGATTGGCTAACATATATCTTACATAACTTAGGAAGCAATCGATAGGAAGTTCTGCTTGATCTAGTTCCTATACATACTGACATGACTTGGTAAAGCATAGGATTTGAATCCCTTTCACTCAATATCAAAGTAAGACATAGTGATTAAGTATTGAAGACTCCGATACGTTGACAAGACTAAACTAAATAAAATATTATTTACAGTTAGATGATTAATCGTCAGTATTATGAGCAGAGATGTATGGTGGCTAGCAGTAGAATCCAAGATGAACGTTCCATCTTATTTGGGACTCTTTAGCTTAATGTACCTGCATCCGAGAACTGATGTTTACTCGAATCCAGTACATCCAGATGACGAGTCCTAAATAGGACGAAACGCATATCCTAGATTCCAGTGCTAGACACCATCTTTCTCTGCTTATAATGCTTGTGATTTAATACAATATCGAGGTGAATCACACAATATGCACATATGCTAATATGGGACTGATCAACTTTACTCCTAAACATCAATGGGAAGATTCAAACAACCAATACAAAAGTAAATCAATCGTCAGTATTACTAGTTTTATACTTGATTTACTGTAAACATTTACTACTTAAAACAAAAACGGCACTGAAATTTTTTGATTCAATAGGCGGCTATAAAAATGAACTGAAATTTTGAATGATATACACTATTTCGGAATTATGCAACCCAACTAACGTGTACCTCGATGAGCGATGTTAGCTAAAAGAAAAATGAAGGCGGTTAAACAAACATTTGACATCATTCTGTAAGGCTGAGCTCTGATGCTGGTTGAGTTCTCACCAATTTTTGTAATCAATGTTTGTTGAAGTTGTATGACATATTTCAGAGTCGGTCACAACATCACAATTCTATTCACTCATAGTCTTTCCGAATAATATTTAGCCTTTACTTAGAGAATTCATTCATTCTATTTAGATTACATTATTCATGTCTAATCTCTTCTTTTATCGGATGTGTTCTTACTACTTCTACTGATCCAACATTTATATTGTTTTACTGATGTATATGGATTTTACGTTCTATGTGACTTATAACTGTTTATTACAGATAAATCAGTCAGTCAGTAACAACGTAGAACTTCGTACGTACGTATATCAGTTCGAGTTCCCATACCACATTAGTACAGAGATGCAGTTGTCAATCCAAATCCTGTAAAAGTATAAGCTGTAGTCGGAAAGATTGGGGTTTGAAGATGTTATTCAAGGAGTATAATACAGTGAAATAAATTTGGAAAGAGAAAAAAGAAAGGGACATGAAGAATTCAGAAGACCAGAATTTGGAAGAACACAAAGAATGGATGCACCTGCACCATTGCAGGCGATTTTGAGCCATATCATTCAGGGTCTCTAACCATCGGTTGCAATCATCTCGCGGTCCCCAACCAGGTAGTCTACACCTACCAACATGGCTCAGTCCACTTGTCAGTGACTTCATGGATTTGTGCCATGTTTTGGTCTGGTCGCCCCTAGCTTTCTTCTAACCTACTCCTATACCATAAAACATCACACGTCGGGGCATTCGGTGTTTGGGCATACGTAACATGTGTCCCAGCCATCTCAACTGATGAAGTTTTACTACTTTATCAATTGATTTGCCATCCTTACCTAGTACCCGTGTCCTAACAACTGCATTACTTACCCGATGGTCCCAGGATATACGAGCAATGCTTTGGAGACACCTATGATCGAATACTAGTAACCTACGAACATCTACTCTTACTGGCCATGTTCCACTCGTATGAAGTAGGACGGAACGAACTACAACGCAGTAAACACGTCCTTTGGTTGACAGACGGATATCTCGTCTACGCCATAAATGACGTAAGTTGGCAAAAGCTAGTCGAGCCTTCTGTATCCGTGCTGAGATTTCGTCACACACCAGACCACAAGGGCTGATGAGACTCTCAAGATAAGTGAAGCGATCGACACACTCAACTACTTCACTCCCTATCATTAGTTCGGTTGTCGATGCAATCCAATGCTGAAGTAATATTTTGTATTTCGACTGGTAGAATCGCATCTCAAACATGCTAGCTTTGTTGCTTCGAGTGGTCAGAAGACTCTGCATTTTGTCAGCGTCTTCGCCAAATAAAACTATGTCATCTGCATATTCTAAGTCAACAAGTGAACCTCCCGGTAGAAGTTCAACCCCTGTAAATTTAGATGAGGAGAGTGTTATCTCTAAAAGTACGTCAATGACAAAGTTGAACAAGAATGGGGAGAGTGGACAGCCCTGACGAATACCACTCGAGGTAATCAATTCTGATGACAGTTCGCCATGAGCTCTCACTCTACCAGTTGTGTTCGAGTAAAGAGCCTTTATAAGGTTAATGTACTTCTTTGGTACTCCTTTCAGTGACAAACACTGCCATAGAACCTCACGATCAACAGAGTCGAATGCCGCCTTAAGGTCGAGAAATACTACCATTGTGGGGCATCTGAATGTGTGTTTATGTTCTAGAACCTGACGTAGTGTGAATATCTGATCTATACAGCCACGTCCAGGTCGAAAACCAGTCTGATTTTCTCTAGTCTGCTCTTCACGAGCTTTGGTTGGGCGTCGAAGTATTACTGAGGCTAATATTTTAGACACTATATTAGTCAAACTGATTCCTCTGTGATTGTCACAAGAGGACTTTTGTCCTTTCTTAAAAACTGGTACAATCAGTGATTGAGACCAGTCAGATGGGATTACGTCCAGTTTCCAGATTCTACTTAAGACCTCAATCAATCTCACTGCTAAAACTGGACTGCTATTCTTAAAAATCTCTGGGGTAAAGCTGTCAGGGCATGCTGCTCTTATAGGTTTTTCAACTTCGTAAAGAGTCAGAGGACTTACATGAACTTGCCATGTAGGTCGACTGGAGATCGTGGGAAACAGAAGTGTGACTGAAGGCCAGTTGAACTGATACCTAAAGTGTTCTGCTCATCGACCCAATCTCCTGGATTGAGAATGTATAATATGTCCATCCTTTTCTGAGATAGATAAATAACATCATATAGAACGTTTTGTATACTAAGAGATGTTTAATTTCAGAATTTACATCTGTACTATAAGTAATAAAGGGTGATACATAGATTATATCCATTACAATGATGAGTGATTAGAATTAATGTTTACCTGTTAATAGGTCAAAGTCTTAATTAATCAACTCAATAAATTAGAAGGTTACCTAATGATATTTTACAAGTATATGCAAGACCTATATACATGGACATATTTTTTTTTAATTCTGACGTTTATAATATTAACTGGATTATCTGGTCAGATTATAATTTATAGATGACCTTTGAGTAACGTTTAAGTGACTTAGATAATGTCCATCTAATTACTAGGGCTAAATGAGGGTTCATTATTATGTGATATCCTGGGTGTTGTCGTGTTGAACCTTGCTATATCTCTTGGCTCCTCCTTTGCCCAAACTCTTACAATCTTTGTCACGACCAGACATGATTCACAAGGAATAGGTACACTGACTTGCATACTGTTAAGAGATGATGTGAATAATAAGGATTATGACAGCTGGTGGTTAAGGTTATGAAATAGATCTAGGGTGGAGAAGATTTGTAGCTCAGGTGGATGATTTTGGTGGAGTTTTGTTTTCTGAGCTGGATGGTTTGGTCGTGGAGCTTTCATCGTTCTTTTGAACGACATCATCAGCACAAACCATCCAGCTCAAAGAACAAAACTCCACTAAGATCTAGGGTTTTCATCACGAATTGACATTAGCTAAAATGCCAAAACGCTATTTAGACAAATGGATGAACGAATTTTGTGCCAAAATGCAAGACCTGTTGTACTAAATTTGATTGGTTCGTCCATAAATTATAGTCTCGCCGATTATCTATTTTTTGGAATCGATACATCAATAAAACCGTTATATCTTGAAAACTGATTTTCTCGATATACCGCGTATAACAGAGCACTAGAACACCAAAACCCTTCCAAGTCGCAATAAGAAGACAGAAGACTAATGAAAGGGATACCATTCCAAACAGTGTCAATCATAGTACAAAATTGTCAGGTATTTATAGTTTTTAGTGAGAACGAAATCATCATTACAGTCTTCCAATCCGCATACAGGGGGTTATTAGCATTATGCAATCGGGAAGCTACATGTTGGAATTCTAGAACATTCTTCCGAAAGGTGATTGGATGGGACGTCTTCGGCTCCTTCTGAGCCTCTTACAGCTTCCTCGAGTTCACCGGTGGTCCGTCGTCACAAAAACTATGTCTTTAGACTGTTGTAACGTGATGTGAACATACCTTGTCACTTTAATTATCAGTAGTTAAAATGTAAATTATTTGGGACAGATTATTTTCGTTAGTTAAAGTAAAGCAAAGTTATAACTTAAACGGTAGAACTTGATTTGCCATAAGGACTGGATATAAACATGAAGTTGGTTACTGTTCAGTGATTAGTCATTGCAAATATCTTAATCCTATTGAAGGTTAGCGGTAGCTCAAATACTTCAATAGTAACATCTTAGATTATGATGCTGATTGTCATGGGTTTGAACCACACATAAAGTATCGATTCCTCAAGATTGAAGGTATGACTTGTTGACATGTCGAAACTGGTAAGACATCTATATCCAGGGTATCTTGTCAACAATTTCAAATCATATAGCATGAAAGTGACATCTAATTCAACACTAATTTTTTTATTTAGTTATTTTCCAGTTTATAATCATGGAGACATTTGTGTAGTTGATGAAACTCTAATTGTTTCATCTGTTTATTTATAAATTTAACCAATCAATGAAAGACAACATTATCAATTTAAAGTATATTTTGATTATGGCTAGAACAACAGAACCGAAATTTGTGTTTAGTCTTGCTTAGCTTCTGATAATGAGCTGTTATAGATTAAGAATAATTCAAAACACGTATCGCCTGAAGTTAAGATTTATCAACCAACCAGGGCTCGGACCGAAGATCTTCAAGTCTGGTTATGAATGTATTGTCTTTAGATCATTGAACAATTATCTAACAATACACATGTCTATCTACAGCCGATTCATCATAAAGAATGGCAATCATTTGGTTTCATTGGTGATGCATATGGTCTCACTTCTGATATCATTGAATTCCACCAGTTACAGAAATCCACCAGAACGTTGGAAATTCATTTCTAGAAGTAGTCATCTTTAAGACAGATGTTTATATTTCTTTTAATTAGTTGGTCATTGAAATGAACTCATTCATGCTAGTATGAAATTCTTGAATAGTACTCACCAACAACATACAATTAATCAAATAAATCATAATTACATGCATACCGGTGGTTAACTTCCAAATAAGTTACTGAAGTTTCAGTGGGAAGTCATAACCGGTAGAGTTCAGTCGTTTCGAGAATGAAACATATGACATCAAAGAAACTAAATAGTGATCATATTATATCAATTTTAACAAAGAATATGAAATCAATCAATATGACTTAGTGCTTGAAAGGTAAAATGTATTCGACTGCATATGAGGTTATGGATGTATACTACTAAAGAGTTTCCTATTATTGATAAAGAGTTGTCCAGTACTCATTAATTCTCAACAGTTCTTTAACTAATAATATCTATCTCCGATTTAAAATAATATCAATAATTTTAGTTATTTAACTATACCTACTTACTTACGCCTGTTACTCCTCGTGGAGGAGCATAGGCAACTCCCCAGCATTCTCTATCCTACCCTGTCCTGGGAAATGCCTTCCAGTTGTTATTCATCCTATTCATATCTGCTTCCGTTTCTCGACGTAATGTGTTCTTTACCCTTCCTCTTTTCTGCTTCCCTTCACGATTCCAAGTTAGGCCTTGTCTCGTGATGCAGTTTGGTGATTTCCGTAATTTATGTCCTATCCATTTCCAACATCTTTTCCTAATTTCATCTGCAACTGGAAGCCGGTTTGTTCTCTCCCACAGTAGGCTGTTGCTGATGGTATCTGGACAATAGATGTTGAGTATCTTGCGTCGTCAACCGTTTATAACTTCCCGTACCTTCTTGATTATGGTTGTAGTAGTTCTCGACGTTTCAGCTCCATACAGTAGAACTGTCTTGACGTTCGTATTGACGATTCTCACTTTGATATTGGTTGATAGATAGTTGTTTTGAGTTCCATGTGTTCTTCAATTGTAGGAATGTGGCCAGTGCTTTGCCAATCCTCACCTTTACGTCTGTATCTGATCCTCCTTGTTCATCGATGATGCTTCCCAGGTACGTCAACGATTCCACATCTTCCAGAGTTTCGCCACCAAGTGTGATTGGGTTAGTGTTCCCCGTGTTGTATTTGAGGATCTTGCTTTTTCCTTTGTGTATGTTTAGGCCTACTGATACAGAGACTGCTGCTGCTACATTGCTTGTCTTCTGTATTTGTTCGTGTGTATGGGATAAGTGGGATAGGTCATCTGCGAAGTCCATATCGTCTAATTGATTCTGAACTGTCCATTGTATTCCGTGTTTTGTTATTTAACTATTTAAATGGTTTTGTATTAAATATGTCTTAGTTATGTGTAATTATTAAAGTTTATAAATTAATTTACGTTATTGACTGATATAATCACATGAATAACAAATGTACGTCATAAACTATTTAATTACCATTTTTCTTGTTTAGTTAAATAAATTTTATGACGGTGAATTTCTTTGATATACCGAGCGTGTAAAAACACTATGATTTACAATTGATTGATCACTGGTTGGTGATCAATGTCATGTGTGTCAGGTCCTAGACCTGACTTATGGCCACATTGCAACTTGATTGATAGCATTTGATCTGCACTAATAAGGACCTGAAACACATGACACTGATCAACACTCAGTGATCAATTAATTGTGATTACATCTCGGTCTTACAGGAGTTCAGTCGCGGCCCGGATAGCTGGGTGACACGGGCTGGAATCCGTCAGAGAGCACCAGTTCCCTCAAGATTACAGGTACACCTTACTGACGAGTGCCGAATCGCACAAAACCCGGGTTTCCTGTTAACTACCTCCAACCACCATTTTACATTACAATTTAGCTGGAGAATTTCATAACAAGGGAAATGTAACAACAATCAAATACATTTTCAATTATACATAAAACAAATAATCATTTCATATGATAAGATTTGATAGAACAAATAATATTACAATTTCAATAGTTGAAATCATGAGTCAATTGAACCTAGACCATCATGGAAAACCTGAAAGCACTCGATGGTCGTTCCTTCCCACTGTGGGACTCCTCAGTAGTGTGTATCCATGATCCCGCCCTGCGAGATTCGGACCCAGGATCTATCAGTCTCTCGCGCGCGAACGCCTAACCACTAGACCAGGGAACCAGTATTCAATAGTGTTAATGTCTAACTTCAACCAATCCACTAAATTGATCAATCACACCCATCATTGTCTTCAGTGAGTTACTAACACACAATAGACCCAGTTGAACTCGACTAGCCATTGCTTATTACAATTACTGATACACTTTGATTGAATTCTATTTCAATAATCTAAAAAGCTTATTATGTATACTTGAATGTTATCGCATAATGAGGTAGTATAATGTACATAATTAAGATGTCTAATATGCTAATTTCATATTTCTTCTTAGCCTAGACACAAAAAAAAACATTAAAAAAAATAGTATCGCATCAAATTATTTGGTTTTTGTCAAGATAATGTACAATTTTGGTGTAAACTTCATCACTAATATTGACCAACATTGAAGGATAGTAAAACAAAAAACTAGAAATTTGCTATTCATTATGTGTTGATCAATTATAATCTTCTTTTCAACTTAATTAACTCTATACACCATAGTTTCTTATTAGATTCTTAAAGTGTTGGCTGAGATACCACTAAGTAAATGATTTGAAAACAGTTTTTTGTTTTCCTATCCATGTGTACAATATTTCTTATTGTTTTAATTTAATTGTAATTATCGGAAGGAGTTTTGTGGAGATTTTACTCATTTCAATAGTTGAAATCATAAGTCAATTGAAGCGAAATCTCCATGGAAAACCTGGAAGCACTGGATGGCTGTTTCGTCCTACTAATCAACCTCGCTTTAAGAGGTATATTCTGGAGTTCTAGTGAGAAGCCATAACCAGTGGAGTTCAATCAGGTCTTTTGTGAGATATCAGCTCACTGAAGATAATGGCGGACAGTGGCGCAATTTCGTGGATTGGTTGAAGTTAGACATTAACACCATTGGATGCTGGCTCAGTGGTCTGGAGGTTAAGCGCTTGCGCGCGAGACTGATAAGTCCTATGTTCGAATCTCGCGAGGGTCGGGATCACGGATGCGCGCTGCTGAGGAGTCCCATACTAGGATAAGACGGCCGTCCAATGCTTCCATGTTTTCCATGGTGGTTTAGCTTCTTTTGACTCATGATTTCAACTATTCAATTGTAATTGTTTGAATCCTACCGTTGTTGATGTTATTGAATAATTGATCAGTCTGTTTTTTTGGCTTATTCTTATCCTGAGGAGGTAGCTTCGATATTCTTATCATTCATAAGGATTTTTAAAAAAACAGATCAAAATGTTCAAATCTATACAATTGAGTTACAATTCATTCTCGTTGCACAAGGTTGTGGCTATTTGAACTTAGTAACTAAGTGGATAATACATTGACATTTACAGTGAAAGGACTAGGTTCAAACCTGTTAGTAAACATCAATATTGGAATCTAGGTACATCTAGCCGAAAAATCCCAAATAGAACGAAAGACAGGTCATAGATTGTATTGCTACTCACTATCCAACTGTGCTTAGAAATTTCTTGTTGTTTATTGGACAATAGTGTGAAAGGGAATTATGTGTCAAATAATCTCATCTAATGGTTTATCAAGATTGATTTCGTCGATAAATTCTCACCATAACAAAGTATACATAACTATAATCATATACTAACTTGTGACTAGATTTGAGATAGATTCCCGAATCTTTAACTAGTGGAGTATAGTCATGTCTTCCTATTATATATTGAAAACCAACCAAAGACCAAATTTTCTCTGCCTACAAAATAATCTATAAATAAAACTCCCAATACAAAGTCGAAGGTTCATAAGAAACTAAGAAGTTCAAACTCAAAAGAACCGATTGCTCAATGTTCTTCAATCATCAATGATACATGAGAAGTACAACCTTTACATTAAATCATACTCTTTTAAACACATTTTTTTTTTGAATCATTCATCCACAGTATGAATAGTATTCACCTGAAAAAAAAAAAACTAGGTTACATTGGTTATTTAGTATTGTATACACTAATCACTAACATATCATCAATTCACTATGCAATCGATAAATCATTCAATATAAATACTATTAGTCACCTTATATTTCCTCCTTTTTAATTAATCTGTATTAGTTGACTGGAAGCACTGGACGGCCGTTTCGTTCTATTGTGGGACGAACGCTTAACCTACTGGACCACTGAGCCGGCATCTAATAGTGTTAGTGTCTAACATCAACTAATCCACGAAACCTTCTATTGTACTGAGGTAGATACCTGTCTCTACCCGACACGGATTAGCTCCACTAGTCATGGCTTCTCACTAGAACTCCGAGAATTCCCTCACGAAGCTAGTCACTAATGAGCACATGTTAATTACCAGTATAGGGGTTGTGGAGATTATTAAGTTTTTGATTGAGACTGAAGGCCCTGGATTCGAATCCTGCGAGCGGGATCGTGGATGTGCACTGTTGCGGAGTCCTACAATGGGAAGAAACGGCCATCCAATGCTTCCAGGTTTTCAATGGTGGTCTAACATCAATCGGTTCATGATGTTAATCAAAAACTTAATAATCTCCACAACCCCTATACTGGTAATCTAGATGTTTTTGTTTGCTGAAATGAATTCTGTTTGATGTTTTAAATCAATAACTAATGTTTACAAGACTACTATTGAAAACCTGTAAGGACTAGATGGTTATGTTTGTCCTAGTATTGGACTCAACTTTGTGTATCTATACCTTCGCAGCTAGGAGTTGAACCCAAGACATTTTATCTCGTGAGCAAACGCCCAACATTCAGATTACTGAGCTGACATTCATCGTTGTTAATGTCCAGTTCTAACTAATTCACGATATTACACAGCCCTTATTTATTCCCTGAAGCAAAAATTGTCCTACATCTAATATGGCTTATTTTATTACCAAAAACGTTAAATGAAGCTCCGGCTCAGTTAGGTACAATTTGATTAGCTTTGAAAGATAACTGGAGATGTTGCAATGTGAATAATTAATACTCTAAGTTATTAAAATATTTAGTAATTAACAAACAAATAAAGATAGATTAAACAGTGATTAAACTGAGCCAAAAATGGCAGTAGTTTATTGTACAATTTGATTGTACATTTGTATATTTACATACTTAACTAACATTCAGTAGTACATGAAATAAAACTGTTACAATTGCCCATCGAAAGGTTCTATCTTATAAAGAATACCAAATCTTGTTATGCCCCGATAAGCATAATGAATGGTAGCTTTTGGGATTCATTTATGGACCAATATTATGTGTATATTTTTATCGTATAATTGTTAAGTAATTAAATTATTCATATTCGTGTTCCTTTTGTCATAAGCTTTATTTTGACCTATGAACTATTATTATACGATTTACCATTCTTGAGTTATGGCCTGTCTATTAATTACAGTCTCCCACATTCACAGCCACTTCTGGCTAGATCTTTTATAAATGTTGTTTCCTATTTTATTGGTACGATGTAGTCTGTCTGGTTGGTATATAAACCCATTATGTTTGAAATAAATGATTCATATCACAGCGGCTGAGATTGGTGTTCTAGACTTAACAGGTGGAGGTAGTCAGGAAGCAGGACCATTAAAGACTCTAGACTTCTCGTACGTGTTTTATGCATCATTGATCCGATCGATGTCACTGCTCTCTAATTGGCAATCTCATTAAGTTATACAATAAACAAAGACAAACAGGTCAGAAGATATAACAGCTTGAGAGTTAAGGTTCTATTGATTCAAGCCTGAAATCTGCATGTTAACGCAATACACCTAAACTTTCATCCTTCTTTGGCCCTAATTCATTTCTTCAGTATGTTTTGGTCTTCTTTTTTATTTTCATCATTATTTTGTATTTTTCGAATACCATAATCACAGTTATTATTATGACCTTTACTGTTTTATATTCCTTTTCATCTCTCTGTTAAGTGTACAATTATCAGAATGGGTTTTGTGGAGATTTTTAGAAATTTCACTAGTTGAAATCATGAGCCAATTGAAGCTAGACCATCACTGAAAACCTGGAAGCACTGGACGGCCGTTTTGTCCTAGTATAGGACTCCTCAGCAGTGCGTATCCATGATCTCGTCCCCCGCGTGATTCGAGACTTATAGGTCCTGGGTTCAAATCTCACGTTGGGCGGGATCGTGGATGCGCACTGCTGAAGTGTACAATTATCACATATATTTCCGACTCGTAAATTATTTTCATCCTCTTATTCATCTTTAATCTCTTGATTATTCTTTTGAAATCACTTTATAATAAAATCTCTTTTATCCTTTTAGTAGACTCATATATATATATTAAATTATACTTGTGAGTATATTCTAATAAGATTGATTGTTTACTTCATTTCAGTATGTAATTGTACTTAATTTCTTTATTGTGACCTAGACAAAAAGATAAAATTTTATTTCAGTTACCATTTTGTAGAATTTTAATTTTGAAATTGTTAATACTTCTAACCGCCTCTACACATATTTCTCTAATTGACCATATATATATATATATATATATATATATATATATATATATATATATATATAACTAAGATGGTGGGAAATGGAGATAGACATGAGAAGAATGAACAAGAATTGGATGGAATTAGAAAAGAAGACCCCATGACAGAGTGGGTTGGAGAATGTTGGTCGGCTGCCTATGCTCCATTAGGAGTAACAGGCGTAAGTAAGTAAGATGGTGGTTGGAGGTAGTCAACAAGAAACCTTGAACTCTGGGACTCGACACACATGACATTGATCACCATCCAGTAATCAATCAATTATGATAATACATATAACTACTTTCGACCCATTCATGAAAGTATAAATCACTTAAAGGTTACAATGCATTTATCTATTAAAATAGATTCAAGAATTAACATATTAGAAATTAGAGTTGAGTTTTTTTTTTATCCTAAAATTCATATTTACTTATTTCCTGATTAACTGACTGACTAGACAGATTTAGATTTTTCAAGGTTATCCCTATAGAATATGTCTTCTTTCTTTTTTTCTTCAAATATCCCATATATACAACATAATACAAATGTATTGATGATAATAATAGGGTCTTGTTACGTAATCTTGTAATGAAATGAAATCTGTTCAGTTTATTTATGTCTGTAAATGGACTATCTCTTACAATAATAATAATCATGATAATAATAGTGATACTAGTTAATTACTGTCATGCCCCACATGTTTTTTTTTTTGTTTTTTTCGACCACGTGATCCACATATCGGATAAACAAGGTGTATGTTTCAAGGTCAATGGTAGGATAGCAACAAACGAGCAATAATGAAATTAAACTTGCTGTCTTGTTTTGTTTTTAAAACAAAACAAAACAAAAAAGATAGGAGGGAAACAGATAAGCAGTAAACATATAAGAAGTAGCAGGAGGGGTTTTGTGGAGATTTTAGAAATTTCACTGATTGAAATCATGAGTCAATTGAAGCTAGACCACGATGGAAAATCAGGAAGCACTGGACGGCCGTTTCGTCCTAGTATGGGACTTCTCAGCAGTGCGCATCCACGACCTCGCCCCCTGCGAGATTCGAACGCAGGACATAAGAAGTAAATAATAAAAAAACAACCAAAATCTTATCTTTTTTTAAAATGATTTCTACATTTATCAACTTCTTACTTATTATCGACTAATATAACTTTTCATTGTATTCTATTAGAAATGATCATTGTTATAGGTATCTATATGACCATAGATGGATTGGAATGGCTGATTGTTTAAATGAATACTTGAGAAAAAAATATGTTTAATTGTTTATTACTAGTGATTACAAGGTTACTAGTTAGACTTTTTTGTTTTCAATCCTAGTAGGTTAAAACCAATAAATTCAGTATAGATTCACTTGATGTTATTTTACTTGTATCTTCCTATTGTTATTTAGGACTACAATTGATCGGTTTCATATTGACATATGTGTATGGTGGACGAATTGCCTCGATATTGCCTTAAGTCACAAACTTTTTAAGCAAAGATGGATAGTTGCTGGTAGTGGAATCTAGTTTGACACATATTTCATCCTATTTGAGACTCGTCAGTTGGATGTACCTGCATCTCAGAGTTGATGTTCACTCCGGGACTCAAACCCAGTACCGTTCACTTCAAACGTCATCGCGTTATCCACTTAGCTACCGAGTCCTGATAGCCACCTGCTTGTGCACTAAGGTGAAAGTACATCTAGCTGACGAGTCGCAAATAGGACGAAACACGCATTTCGGATTCCTCTGCTATCCACTATCTACTTCCGCTTAAAATTCAGTTGTGGAAAATCTATATGAAAACTGGGTGCCACTAGATGATGTGTCACAAATAAGATGACAAAGACTCCCACTGTTAAGTAGCACAAATCCATTCCATTTTTAGTCTACTCGTATCTTGATAATCTTTAAATACCTTAGTAATTTCTCATTTTATGCTAAAATAAAGTGTATCAGTTAAATACATTAATGATAAAGTCATTGATTAATTAATCTGAGGTATTTTTTTCTGACTTCCCTAATTCAATAATAATCTAAACAGTTTATACACTTGCTTAATCCTTTCGACAGCTGTTCAGTAAATATTTCTGTCAAATTCTAAAGCTTATCTAACGGATTAGAGTGCATAGGTACATAAACTGTAAAATTGAACATGGTTCTTATCACTAGATAATAATTTTTCAGTCTAACAAAATAGAGGATAGATTATTTCAGAATGTCAAGTGAGAGACGATGATCACTGGAGTGCTATTGTGTTGAGTGTAAGATACTGAAGTTGATCTGAACTTTAGACTATCATAGCAGGGTCTAAACGTCGTAGGTATGATCCATAGCAAGATAGAAGAAAAACAATACTGAAAAGCAACTTTCTAGCACGAAACTATTATCCACTGTAATGATCTGAATATCTATAACACATATCCACCTATAAATTACATGAATCTCAACATAATTTTCATATCATAATTATTCATTTTTCATTTCCTATTCCATGTGATTGTTTTCTTAAATCGAATTCATTCAATGAAACAATGAATTAATTCACTTAGAAAGTTGAATTGTAAATTCTAGTTAACTACATCATTAAAGTTAACAATTGTATTTATGAATTGTTATTTATAAGATAGATTAAATTGATAAACAACTGGAAATATGATGATATGTGTATATGGGGGGACGACTTCACTGTATGCGGATTAGATTTATTTATTAATTTATTTCAATACATAGATATTGCTACAAAGGAACACTGAATACATATGCGCCACACAAGTCACTGGATTTGTGTGTGTGGGATGTGATACTACAGATCGAGTGCTCAGACGGCAGCAGGTGGTTTTCTTAGAGAGCCAAAACCGGAGCATTCAACTTAAAGGTCTGATCCATAAGGTAGTGGAGCAACGTAAGGAGATGCAGTCCCATGGTAGCCAGGGACCAATAATGGGTTCATACGCCTTTTGTCCCCTTAAGATCCTGGAGTACATGTGCACCACTGGTTTGGAATGAGGGTTTTCCAACTCCCCCAGGTGGACTGTCCGTATCCACCAATCCGATTAAAGTGCCGAATATTCACTTTTTGTCTTCTCAATTTGTAAACAACAGAAACGCAGCGAGAAGGCAATGAGTAGGACTTCCCTGTCAGAGGCTATATACGCGTGGCCGTATGAGAGCATTTTTTCGACGGAGAGCGGACTCTTCCCACTCTCGGCCGTACCAGGGCATTAGGGGGCAAAGTTCGTCGCGAGCAGGATTGGATGATTGTAATGATGATTTCTTATTAAATATAACAGTGTAGTAGTTATCCAAGATAATTTAATGTTAATACATATAGATCGGAAATTTTGAATGTTATTTTTCAAGATCATTTTCAACATGAACTGTTATCAAGTAAAAAAGAAGCATTGGAAACAATCTGTTTCATCTGAACTTGATCTAGCATAAGGTCGAGTTTATGAACTATTAAGTAGTTTCAAGTTAAGATGAGAAAGTTATTTAGCCTCCCTTTCCAGGTCTATGTTAGTCTTTCACTAGATGATTTCATTATGTTATGTAAAGTTAGGAATTACTATCCGGAAGTTCCGATCTATATGTATTGACATTGCCCAGAAATGCCTTGCTACGACCAAGAAAGGGGAAAGTTAACTCTCCCTCTCCAAATGCTCTCACATGGCCACATACAGTCAACAACCACGGTCAGGGAAATGCTACTCACTGCCTTCTCACGCAGGGAGTGTTGTTTACAAAATTGAGAAGATGAAAAGCGAATGTCCGGCACTTTAATCGGGTTGGTGAATATGGAGGACTCAACTAAGGGAGTTGGAAAACCCTCATCCCGGACAAATGATGTACAGGTACTACAGGATCCTGAGGGAACAAGTGGCATAGGAACCAATTATTGGTCCCTGGCTACCATGGGACTGCATCTCCTTACGTTGCTCCACTACCTTATGGATCAGACCTTTAAGTTGAATGCTCCGGTTTTGGCTCTCTAAGAAAACCACCTGCTGCCGTCTGAGCACTCGATCTGTAGTATCACATCCCACACACACAAATCCAGTGACTTGTGTGGCGCATATGTATTCAGTGTTCCTTTGTAGCAATATCTATGTATTGAAATAAATTAATAAATAAATCTAATCCGCATACAGTGAAGTCGTCCCCCCATATACACATATCATCATATTTCCAGTTGTTTATCAATTTAATCTATCTTATAAATAACAATTCATAAATACAATTGTTAACTTTAATGATGTAGTTAACTAGAATTTACAATTCAACTTTCTAAGTGAATTAATTCATTGTTTCATTGAATGAATTCGATTTAAGAAAACAATCACATGGAATAGGAAATGAAAAATGAATAATTATGATATGAAAATTATGTTGAGATTCATGTAATTTATAGGTGGATATGTGTTATAGATATTCAGATCATTAAAGGTAACATTAAAAACCAAGAAACTATCAATATTCTAGTATGGATGTTGACAACAGTTCATACTAATTAATCCTATAAGGGATCAAACTCTTGAACCTGGAATGAAATTCTTCAGTGTTTGAGATCTTAATGATGTCACAATATACCTCAACAATCATTCAGTGTTATTTTAAAACGTTGTCCAATCCGTGATGTATATATCACTTATAAATTAAACTAGTTTCTCTTTATTATAATCTCCATATCAAGTCAATCTCTTTAATGACTTTCATAGGAATTAAATATCACGTTCATTATAAGAAGTAAACTAATCAATCTAGTAAG
Organism: Schistosoma haematobium; assembly: GCF_000699445.3. Taxonomy (NCBI): domain Eukaryota; kingdom Metazoa; phylum Platyhelminthes; class Trematoda; order Strigeidida; family Schistosomatidae; genus Schistosoma; species Schistosoma haematobium. The sequence goes on from NC_067199.1 coordinate 45,149,075, forward strand.
TAACTACAATTTATCATTGTTGACTTTAATAAACTGATTATCCATATTGTTTTCATTCTACATAAGTCCGATTCTGTATGAATGAAACTTGAATTGATTTAAACATTATCATCGTTACAAAAATACCTTCTAGATTTTTTTTTTAATGACCATCAGTGTAGTTTGGAGAAATTGAAATCATTTAAGCATGAATTTTATTATATATTGATAGCCAGATAGTTATTGAGGACATAAGGCTACTTGACAACCGTCTCATTTTTTTAGGTAGCCGTCACCCCCCCCTTTATGATCCTGAGATTGTGAGGTGAGCAAGTCATATTGCTAACTATATTACGGTGTTTTTCAAGGATAACTTGTATCTCCAGAGACACCTGGTTATAACAGATAGTGAATGATGTTAGAAAAAGGTGATAACTATAGCACTATTCATTACTTTAAAGAGTTCAAAGAGTAAACAGCTGGCATAACAAAAGTGCCCAACAAAAAATCTGTGAGCGATCACCCTCACGTAATAATTGTCCCTTCGATACTGAGGTCACAATGCCTGATCAGAAAGATCATCACTACTACCCTGACTCCCATTTTAGGTTGCACAAGAAAAAATATCTTTCTAAGCCTTTAACACTACTGGAGTTAATACTGTTGACAACCCTTAATATTAATAATATTGCTGACAAAAGCAGTAGTCAGCATTTAATGTTACTCAATCAAGTCTTTATAGGAGTATAGGCCACTTTGAGACATCAGAAGTATAGTTGATTGTTAGAGAGAGAACAAATGCATAATTCAGTGTTGAATTATATTTCCTATTCAAGACTAAACACCTGATTTAATCCAATCAAATTTATTTATTAACCGAACATTTATAATGAAATGTAATTTATTATTATTACTGAAGATGTCATTTAATTAGTCGTCGGTGGAAAACCAAAACAGTTTTCTCCTACAATCTTTCTATCTTCTTTGCATCGGGATAGGAGTATCCGTTTCCTGAAATAATAAGTAGTAGGTAGTAGTTATTTGTTTAATCATAGTAAACAGTTGACCTAGTAACACAAATCAGCATTTATTTCAAGTCATTACTGTGATATCAAGCATGATGAAACACAAGTTATAACTTCCTTATCAATTTCAAACAATTACCAAAAATATGAAGCACGATCCATCATCAGTTATTATCCATTCGAAAAATTAATATTGAAATAGATTTCATAAGTCTGCATTGAGTTTACAATGAATACGTACTACACTCAATTACTGGACACCGATTACCACGACGTGCAATGCTAACCAGTGTTGGAGATGGTTGTAAGAATGTTAGGAGCGGCCAAACCAAAACGTGGCATCAATGCTTGAAGTCACTAACATCTGGTCTGAACCATGTTGGGACATGCAGACTACTCGGTTGGGGTCCGCGTGACTATCGTAACCAATGGTTGGAGACTCTTGGTGAAATGGCTCAGAATCGATCACAATGGCGTCGGTGTATACACTCTCTGTCTTCCCTTAAACTAGGAGATTAAAATCGCTTCATATCTTTCTTTCCACTAACTAATTCTTTCTTCCCGTACTATGTCCTTATATGCAATCTTTCTTTTATATATTACCACCACTGAATTAACTACTTTTATGAATCCGGTGTTCATCTTGCTGTGTTAATGAGGTGTGGCAACTGGGACCGATGCATATATGTACCTGGTCCTACGTTGTAGCTGACTGACTGACACTCAGTTACTCACTAAAGACAATGGTAGACAGTCACGAAATATCGTGGATTAGTTGAAGTTAAACACTAACACCGTTGGATGCTGGCTCAATGGTCTAGAGGTTAAGAGTTCGCGTACGAGAAAGAAGGTCTTGGATTCAAGTCACACGTGAGGGATTGTGTATGCACACTGTTCATCCATCTCATACTAAAACGAAACAATCGTCCATTGCTTCCAGGTTTTCAGTAGTGGTAAACTCATTACTACAAATAACCCAAAGCAACTACCGTTTAATTAATGTGAAGTGATTTTAACTTATCACTATATAGAATAGATTGACGTGATAGATGTTTTCAGTTATCCGGGCTTGGGACCGGCAGTAGCCCGAATGGGGCTCCAGGAGGAGTTTTAAATAACATTAATCAATCGAATTGTATTTCATCTTAAGTGAATATAATAATATATAAATCAAATTTGTAATTAATTGAGCACAATGATGGATTTTACATAAATACCATTATGTGATATAAATTTTAAAACAAACTTTTATAGTAAATCTATATTCACTAAAGATTGATCTCATTTGAGGTACTCCTGATAACCAGGGTTCATTGAACAACTATTTTGTTCCGCCGTTATATGACTGTAGAACAATTCATAAACATTTTCTCTCAAAAAGCGGTTTAATGCGAGAACTTCATGTCTTCAACTGATAGTTAAAACATTAAACTATTGGATTATTAAATTATTACTGAAAGTTAACTGAAATTAAGAAACATGAATTATTCGATCTATAAATCATTAAATCAATGGTATTATCCTTACTGAAAGACTTAAATATCACGGGAACAACCTCATGTAAAGAAATGGAAATGACACTTGGCACTATTCTTAGTTTTTGTTTTCATCAATAAATAAATATGAAATTATTATCAGAAGAGAGAGTTTTATGGATATTATAGTCATTTCAAAAGTTAAGATCATGAGTCCATCGAAGCTAGACCACCATGAAAAATCTGAAGGCACTGGACGGCAATTTCGTCTTGTTATGGGAATCCTCAGAAGTGGTCTAGTAGTTAAGCTCTCGCGTACGAGACCGATAGGTCCTTGGTTAGAATTCTGCAGGGCGGGATCGTGGATGCGTACTGTTGAGGAGACTCATAGTAGGACGAAATGGCCGTCCAGTGCTTCCAGGTTTATCATGGTGGTCTAGCTTCAATTGACTCATGATCTCAACTATTAAATATGAAATTATTATTAGTGGGGGCTAGTAAAGATTGTTCAGTTTTATAGATTTACATCACTAACTGACCTTAGTTATGATGGTAGTCACAAATTATTTTTCGTCAGTCTACAAACATACCTATTACAATGCTCACTTCCTAGTAGTTATATATCGTTTATCTTTAGCCTAAAATGATTGTCATGCTTATGTAATTCATAAGTAATACTGTACTCCTGATTTTCTCTTCCCTAGCTAACACCAACACTACTTTCTCTATCTACTACTACTACTACTACTACTACTACTACTACTACTACTACTACTACTACTACTACTACTACTACTACATATTTCTCCGTTTTCAACAACAGGACATTTTCATTACCTAAAAGGGAAAACTACCTGGTTTTAAAACTTATCACTTTTTAAGTTTCTGTTTATCGCTGTTCAATGGGACACTTACACTCACTCTTTTTTTGTAACATTTTGATCAATATAACAAAATCTAGTTTCACCATGGTGGAAGACAAAGTAAACTTTAAAATTTACACAACCGGTTTAGTTATGAGTATGGTGAAATAGACCAGGCTGTAGTTAATGTAACTTTCATAACTCCATCTGTCTGTCTGTCTATCTCTCTATCTATTTATCAACTATTTGTGTGTCTATCTATCTATCCGTTTCTCTCTGAGTATATATATATATATATATATATATATATATATATATATATATATATATATATATATATATATATATATATATATATATACTCGCAACTGATTATGATTACACTCAAACTAATCTATCGATCAATCGACTAGATAAATGATGATCTCCCAAAAACTGATGATATTCATAAATTCCTTATAATTGAAACTTGATATTGACTGAATAGTAACTATCATATTATTGGTAAAGTACTTTTTCTGTTCCCATCTCGAAGATTCAATCTACATTATGTAGATATCCATTCAAATATTACAATAGATCTAATGAGCAATAAAACAAAACAGCATCATTATTTCATCATCTTCTTTCTAATTAGTTGATATTTTCCTAATTGGGAAAAAAGATACACAGTTATGTAAATGAATAAAAATTATCATAGTTGAATTAAAAAGTCAATTAAAGCTAGATCATCAATGAAAACCTGTATGCACAGGACAACCGTTTCGTTATAGTATAGGACCGATGAGCAGTGTGCATACATGATCCATTACGTGAGAACCGAATCCAGGACCTTCGGTCTCTAGCGCTAGAGCGCGTGTGTCGTGTAGAGACAGTTATCTACCTCAGAAAATGAGCGAAGGGTTGAGCAAGATCATGAATCGATTGAAGTTAGACATTAACACTATTGCATGAGGCTCAGTGATCTAGAAGTTAAGAGTTACGTGCAAGACCGAAGGTCTTGGGTTCGAATCACACGTGGATGTGCACTGTTCACCAGTCCCATACTAGAACGAAACGGTCGCCCAGTGCATCCAGGTTTTCAAGGATGGACTAGGTTAGATTGACTCAAATTCAGCTGTGAAAATACCACGGCTACGCTACACTGAACTTGGTCATATTAGATAACTAAGGATAACTCTAGTAACAATTGAGTTTTTGTGAGAAGTATATATCAAAAATAAAGTGACAAGGAAGTCTTTGCAAACGTTTCAGCTTTGAAGATAGTTTACGGTTAAGATAAATATTGAAACCAAGCAATGCTAGATAGTTGTTTCGTCTTATCGTAAGATTCATCAGAAGTGTGTATACTGATAAGTTTACCAAAGGATTAAATAATCGCCACTTACTGTTGGGAGAAAGTTAGGGGCAGCCAAACCAAAACGTGACATTAGTGCTTGAAATCACTAACTTCTAGTCTGAGCCATGTTGGGACATGCAGACTACTCGGTTGGGGTCCGCGTGACTATCGTAACCAATGGTTGGAGACTCTTGGTGAAATGGCTCAGAATCGATCACAATGGCGTCGGTGTATACACTCTCTGTCTTCCCTTAAACTAAGAGATTAAAATCGCTTCATATCTTTCTTTCCACTAACTAATTCTTTCTTCCCGTACTATGTCCTTATATGCAATCTTTCTTTTATATATTACCACCACTGAATTAACTACTTTTATGAATCCTGTGTTCATCTTGCTGTGTTAATGAGGTATGGCAACTGGGACCGATGCATATATGTACCTGGTTCTACGTTCTAGCTGACTGACTGACTTACCGCTTAAACTAATCATAACATTAATTACAATTTCTTTTTACTTTCTTTTTTTACAGAAATCAATACAAATTTCACTACAATCCCATTAGTTCATGTTACACCTGAATGTTCATTATTGGATGCATCAAAAATGTTATTACAATATCGTTTTCATCGTTTACCTATTATTGATACATTACATGGCAATGCATTACATATTTTAACCCATAAACGAATATTAAAGTATTTGCATTTAAATGTTAGTACTATTTAGTATAATAATAATAAAAATTGTTTACTATCAAGTATGAGATTTGGAAGATTGTTAATTATAAAACCAACTTAATTTGAACCATTATTGAAAGTTTGAACGCACTGGACATGTATTTTGTCCCAATGTGTGACTCCTCCTCAGAAGTAGAAATCCGTGTTCTTACAACTGGTAACCGAATCCAGGAATTGAGATTCCGCCAGAGAACGCTTAATCTCTAAACCAATGAACTGAGGTCAAATGGTTTACAAGTTCAACTCTAATCAGTCCACATTATTGGTTGTCTGAATTAGATTGATAAGTAATTTCAATGAAATTCAATAATTCCAACAACCCCATACTGACAATTATCACGTCCTCATTTGTGACTAGGAAAGTTCTGAAATCCTAGTGAGAGGCCGTGATCAGATGATCTCAAACATGTCAAGTGTGAAAAAGGTATTCACAAATGACTATAGAAGATGGTCACTCAATATCGTAGGGTAGTTTAAATTAGACATTAACACCATTGGATCCCAGCTTGGTGGTCTATAGGTTAAGCATTCGAGCGCGAGACCGAAGGTCAAGGGTTTGATCCCTAGCAGCGGTGTCATGGATTTGCATTACTAATGAAACAGCTGTCCACTTCTTCCTAGTTTTCAACAGTTGTTTAAATTAAAGTCAGTCCGTAACTATGAGATCCAATCATTCTTTATTTTCATGTAAAAACTGCACTTTATTTTATCTCATATTTCTTATTCTTTAAAAAATCTCTTTCATTGTATTGACGACAATTAAAGTGCCATAAATGCTTATTGAGTAGAACTTTGAATAATTTTTGATTATTGTAAAACGTTTTCATGAAAATCTGTTCCTAACTTATTGTAAATACTAAACTTACCGTGAAAGCGGAAAGTTCTCTGAGTTCAATCCTTGAACGAGATTGTTTAGTTGTTACTGTTGAATAGACTCAACTGGCAAAGAATGAATAACTGTCGAACTATATTTCGCTTCAAAAATGGTATATATCTCTCCTGACTAATATCAATTCATGATGAAAATCATTTTCTATTTAATCTACTGTTTAGTTTACATCTTGATGTTTACCATTCTCATTTATGTTTGCTTTTCTGTATAATTCCTTTTTTCTTATTTTTCACAGAGGCATAATTTACCTCCAGCTAAATTTATATCTAAAAGTTTACATGAACTTAAACTAGGCACTTATATACCAAATGTTCAAACAATTACAAATAATACAACAATTATAGAAGCTTTAAAACTATTTCTGAAAAATCAAGTATCATGTCTACCAGTTGTCAATGATGAAGATGGTCAACTTATTGAAATTTATGCAAAATTTGATGTGATTGTAAGTTTATTTTAAGTTTTGTTTGAATAATTACAGGACAACTACGATATTTAGTATCAATTATGATAAAATATAAACCCTTACAAATAAATTCATATCTGAATGGGGATTTGTGGAGATTGTAGTAAATTTAATAGTTGAATTCATGAGTCAATTAAAACTAGACCATCAATGAAAACCTGGATGCACTGGATAACCCTTTCGTCCTAGTACGAGACCGGTGAGCATTGCGCATCCACGATCCATTACGTGGGACTCGAACCCAAAAACTCTGATCTCGTGCGCAAGAGCGCGTGTGTCGGGTGGAGACAGTTATAGACCTCAGGCAACGGATGATGGGTTGAGCAAGATCATGAATCTATTGAAGTTAGACATTAACACCGTTGGATTCCGGTTCAGTAGTCTAGAGGTTAAGAGTTTACGTGTGAAACCGAAGGTCCTGGACTCGAGTCACACGTCAGAGATCGTGGGTGCTCACTGTTAAGGAGTCCTAAACAGCATGAAACGAGTGACTTATATTTCACTTTTTGACTTTGTTGACCAAATGGTGTTCAAAAAAGTAGCTTGGGATAATTATACTACTAACTAACTATATTAAGTAGTTAACCTCAACTTTAGAAAAAATATCCGGTAAGAAAACGACTGATGTAAAATAAGTGTAGCCTGTAACTAATCATGAAAATTGACAGAGTTAACACTTAATTAGCAATCAATCTACTCTCCTTAATATTTAAATTGAATACCAGTATTATTCATGAAATATTAATTAAATAGATAAATAGATTGACAAACATAAAAGCGTCATTCTTCTACTTTGTTACTACAAGCTATGAGGAATAATTAGCATATTTAATAGTTCAATACTGTTGAATTTCAGAACAATATTCTGTTTGATCAAGCAAATAAATTGACCATTCTATGATTTAACATAGATTTTCAGGTAATAAGTGTGTATGTTCCATTTAACCTAATAAGTTTTCGTGAAATTGAGATAGTTATTGAAAGATTTCCACGTTTAATTCTCCCACTTATCGAGTTGAACAAACGGAACTAATCGTATCATTACTCTATTGACTGGATTTCAAGTCATTCCTGTTACATGTTGGTCTAATTTAGTTTATAGTATCGGCTACTATGTTAAGTCCATATAACTTGTTCTAGTTTCTGAACAGGCCAATTTATCCATTTTTCTTGAGTCACGTTTTGAGCTTGTTAATTATTCATTTATTGACCTTGACTGTTTATTTATGGGCTTATGTGTATGTACACCTCTTATCCTATTCATCACATATCAGTAGCTTAGTTTGTGTGACTATAAATATTGATTAAGGCTTGGTTAAATCTCCACTGTACGTCATTCCACTTCTCTCTCTTCTCTCCGCTTCCTTCGCTTTGTCTCTCTGATCGTTTGTTCTGATCAATGATTGTTATCTAAATATACATCCTGACTATTCTTGTATATAATTATCAACTTAACTCGCGTTAGTGTATAACGGAATTAAAATAAGTAAAGTACGAGGATGCACTTCGAATACGTATAATTTGTACAATCTCTAATCGGAACAAACAAGTAGAAAGACGTAGCGAAGGAGAGCGAAACGAAATAACGCGCAAGGGAGAAGTCACGTAATCCAACTCGATTTGATCAAGCGTTAATCAGTGTTTATAGTCACACAAAAATAAGCTACAGACATGTGATGAATAGGATAAGAATTGTACACGCACATACGTTCATATAAGACAGTCAAGGTTGATAAGTGAATAATTAACAAGGTCAAAACGTGACTGTGCAGAAGTTAAAATAAGTTATGTGGGCTTAATATAGTAACTGACACTACAAGCTCTCATCAACTGATAATATATTTGAAAATAGTGAATCGTAATGGACTGATATTTCGAAAGATCCTCTGTGCCTAATACCAATTTAAAATTTTCTGTAATTTGAAGTCGGATTCGCTTTTCGGTAGCGAGAAACGACTAACTAAACTATCAACCTATGATTATTTCCAACTACACTGGATAAACAGATCCAACCATTAGTATATCTTGGACCCCGCTGACCAGTGCCAAGTGCACAGTTACAAATTAGAATCCTAAATTTTATTGGATCTGCTGTTTTTCCTACGGTTTAGTGTCTGTTACTTGATCAGTTACACGCCCGACCAGCACTGTGGACCTTGGAATGTCAGTCTGGTTCCTATAAGTCTACTATCCCTAAAACCCTCTCTATGCCTAGCCTCGAGTCCAAAAGTCATTAACCAGCCTCTACTGCATTTGTATTTCAACAGATGTAGTTTTTAAACAGACATAACGGACTACGTGACACCATAAATGAAAACTAATAATCATTCGTGTAAAACAAAAAGTGGCTGGTTATAATTAGGAGAGACTGTGAAAAGTAGACTGGCAAAAAAAAAGAATAGTTGAGTTCACGAGTCAATTGAAGCTAGACCATCATGGAATACCTGGAAGCACTGGATGGCGGTTTCGTTCTAGTATGGGACTCCTCAATAGTGGTCACTCACGATCTCGCTCGCAGGATTCGAACCTAGGATCTTCGGTGGCTGCGCACTACTCACCAGTCCCATACTAAGACGAAACGACCGTTCAGTACTTCCAGGTTTTCCATAGTGGTCTAGCTTTAATTGACTCATGAACTCAACTAATAGATTACTGCGATCTCCACAAAAACCCTCTTCTAAGAATAATCAATCGTTTGACAGTAGTTTATGAGTTGAATTACAACAAATAGAACATATATACACAGTAATCTAGATACTTAGTAATTATACAACAAAATTATAATTAATTATAATCCGAAAAAACGAGATCCAACTTTTTCAATATTTGTTGCGTTATCATAGTCATCATACACTAATGCAAAATAGAAAAGAAAATAAACAACGACAGTTACCGGAAAATTTGAAGGACTCACTTGAAAGTATTAACTGTACAAACATAGATATTTTTTATAGGCCAATAGTAATAAGATACAATGTGTTAGATAAATGATGATGATACCATCATTTAGTGATATTCTGTAGCAACAACGAGCGGAAAATAACTGGAAACAGATGTTTCGTTGTAACAAAGGATCACTCACTCCCTTAGTAACATAATACCCATGAACTCACATAAGAAAGGGTTCAAAACTCGTAGTGATAAAATATTGACTAAATTGAAAGTGACATTTACAGGTTTTAGTCCAGTTGATAGAATTTTTTCTTCTACTCAAGATTTTGAATCATGGTGCTACATGATCTGAATAATTCTGTTTATCAATTTATTGTGTTATTGAATCAATTGACACCAATTATTTAATCCCCCGACCGTTGTTGCTACCTTGACGTGGTGGTCGGGCTTGCCTATCGTGATGAAGCAACCGAGTTATACTGGCTGGAACAACCGTTCCTCAAGGTCCTACCATGTCAGACAGGTCGGTTGAAGAGCGGTAAGACTAAAAGCAACAAACCCAAGGTCCAAAGGCGAAGTCGTACTGCTGGCTGTACAGAGGTGTGACAGCAGTAAGGTGTTTCCTTCAGATAACCAGCATGACAGCGATGCTGCCTTCCCACAAGGAGGGGTGGGGTTAGAAAAGGTCTACCCTAAAAATGTACACCTCGCCTTATCCCACGGATATCCGTCTCTGGCGGTAAGGTCTCAACAAGTACGGAGCTAACACAAAGATTACTCATAAAAAGGTTGTGTGTGACCGACCTCAAGCAGTTGTCCCTTGGGCACTGTGGTCACGCTCTCAGGTCATTAAGACCACCCCTAATCCAATTTCCTTTTCAGGTACCTCCAGAACAACCCTTTCACGGTGTGGGCAACCGGGAAGTGATAACCGCCTTCATACCTCTAACAGCACTCAAGACCAATGTATACATAATCAACCTCCCTCAATTTTTAACTATTTAATCCTTTTTTTCATCATAATTTAAGGTTGGTTAAAAATGTATACAATGATTTTTACTCCTAATAAAAGATAATGTTTTGTGTTTACTGGACAAATTTTATTCTTGGATATTCCTGAAGATCAGTGAAATATGATATACTGCTACTAATCCATGCTAAGGTGCATATTACTTATGTTTACAGATATATAAGTAGTATGTAACATCAGTCGAAAGTGGAATGTCTGTGAGTAGAAGGTTGAGAAGATTGAAATGAAAAGAAAAGGATACTGAAAGCAATCAAGATGACAACAGAAATAAAAGAATAATCAAGCTTCTAAGAGACTATTCAAAGAAGATGTACAAATGATGTATGGCTTTGATATTTTATTAAACCACTGTGTAATTGTGCATTAAACAATTAATTGGTCTTCCCCCATTGAATGAGTTCGTTCACCACAATACTATTCAAATCTTGCAGTTAGTAAAACACTATTAGGTCAATTAGTTCGAATACTAAATGAATTCTATTCTTAAATGTTTAATTTTAGAATTTGGCCATTACACGATCATATAACAATTTGAATGTTTGTGTATATGATGCACTTGAATTTCGTAGATTAAATCGAGATGTAAGTTTATCATCAATTAAACTTATATCATTTTTGATTGAGATCATGAATCGATTGATGTTAGATCACCATTGAAAGCCTGGAAGCACTGGACGACCGTTTCGTCCTATTGTGGGACTTTTCAAACAGTGCATATCCACGATCCCTCTCGCGGGATCAGTGATAGTCTAACATCAATCGGTTCATGATCCCAATCAAAAACTTAATAATCTTCACAACCCCATAGTGATATATGATTTATAATGGAGATTTTCATCCATATTTTAAAGTTATTTTCATCATAGACTGAAATTGACCAAAGCAAAAATATATCAGAAATTATATATCACTAAATAGGTGTTTTGTTAGTAGTTTTTTTGTGACTCTTCAAAGGAACAGGTCAATGACTTGACACAAGAATGAACCTGTGTTAATCAGGTTTGATATAACTTTATCCTTATCTAGATTATTTATATAATATCCATGAGTTTATCAATCGGAAATCATTCTTATTATCTATTGAAAAAGGTTAACGATATGTTTTCCTCTTGATGAATATTATAAATAACACAATCAATTCTGATCATCAATCTATTGTTAAATACTGAATTGTAGGTGATTTAATGTTAAATTTATTAACTCTACATGTTAAGTGATTGAAGGCAAGTGTTGAGAACCCCTTTATGGTTAAGATTTCGTGGTAGTTGACACTCATCAGTAGGGTCTACCAATCATCTTGATGGAGTTGATACTTTGATCAATACTGTATACTCTAGCAGTTAGGATTCCTGGCTCTCAGGCAAACGGTTCGGTGTTCGATTCAAGGTCAGGCACAGTTTTGCCCGTAAATGCCCTGGTACGTCCAAGAGTGAGGAGAGTCAGCTCTCTCTCTATGTCTAAAAATTTTCTCACATGGCCACGTGCATACAACCACTGACTGGGAAGTCTTATTCACTGTCTTCTCGTGGCATTAATGTTGTTTACAAAATTGAGAGGACGAAAGGCAGATGTTCGCCGCTTTAACCGGGTTGGTGGACACGGAGAATCCACCTAGGGGAGTTAGAAAACCCTCATTCTAAACCAGTGATTCACATGTGATCCAGGATCTTGAGGGAACAAATGACGTATGAACCAATCGTTGGTTATCGACTACCATGGGACTGGATCTCCTTATGTTGCTTCACTGCACTGTGAGTCAGAACTTTAGGTTGAAGACCTCGGGGTGGCCCATCAGGAAAACCATCTGTTTTGGTTTAGGCACCCGGAAAGTATCCAAGCCCTCACATAAATCAAATAATTTATATGGCGTTTATCTATTTGGTGCCTCCTTGTACCAATGTTTATGTGTTTAAATAAATAAATAAACTCAAAAAACATTCAATAATAAATTAAACCAGATATCTTAATTTTGAAATTGGTTTATCACGACTCCAAAAGCTTAATAGTAATATTTTTGACTATACTATTTCCTGATATTGAGTTGAATTACACAAGGAGCTTCATTCTTTTTCAAGATTATAAATATATCCGAGTTGACAGCTCTCAACTAACATAAAGTATAGATCAATATCTGAAATGATTAACAAGTGCATACAATTAACTAACATTATAGAAATATCAAATTACTTAGATTGATGATTATATTGTATCAGTAGGGGCCTTTGTAGAAATTTTAGTAATTTCAATTGTTGAGATAATGAGTCAATTGAAGCTAGACCACCATGGAAAACCTGGAAGCACTGGACGGTCGTTTCGTCTCATTGTGGGACTCCTTAGCAGTGCGCATCCACGATCCCGCCCCATGGGATTCGAACCCAGGACCTAATGGTCTTGCACGCGAGCACTTAACCACTAGACCACTGAGCCAGCATCGGACAGTCTTAATGTCTAACGGGGGTCGTTGAGAGCCGTAGATACGCATTGCTGAGGAGTCACACAATAAGGTGAAACGACCGTCCAGTGCTTCCAGATTTTTCATAGTAGTCTAGCTTCAATTGACTCATGATCTCAACAATTGAGATTATATTGTAGTTTGTTAGCATCAAAAAAAAAACACAACAAGAAAATACTATTATGTAACCAATCAAATAAACTTATGAAACCTTGAATACATTTGATTAGTCTATATAATTCATTAAATATTACAGTTTTTTTCTATTCTTTTATAATGTATGATTACAGCGTTATCCAACTCCATTGACATGTTTAAAAACGGATAGTTTACAAGATGTTATGGTGAAAATTGTTGAATCCGGTGTAAGTAACCAATTAATTATATTGATTAGTTATTTAAGTTTATTTAATAAAAGTAAATTGATTTGCTATGTAACAATTAAAGTCTGTATTCTAATGTTCAATATAATTGTAATAACTAACATTTTTGAACATTATTTCGTTCATTTAGTGTATTACTACTATTATACATAAGAGTGTAATTTTCATTGGAGATTTCATTTCAATCATCTAAAACGATCTACATACATCTTCCGTGAACATGCAACTGTAGTGAAATACTATCTTGTTGGATAGAAAATAAAATCAAATACTTACATAGGGATTTTGTGGATATCATAATAATTTTAATAGTTGAATTCATGAATTAATTGAAGCTAAACTATCATAAAAAACCTGGAAGCACTGGACGGTCGTTTTAATCCTAGTATGAGATTCACTGAAGACAAATGCCCTGGTACGACCGAGAGTGGGGAGAGTCCGCTCTCCCTCGAAAAATGCTCTCACATGGCCACGCGTATACAGCCTCTGGCACGGAAGTCCTACTCACTACCTTCTCGCACCACGGGTGTTGTTTACGAAATTGAGAAGACAAAAGGCGAATGTCCGGAGCTTTAACCGGGTTGGTGGACATGGAGAGTCCACCTAAGGGAGTTGGAAAACCCTCATTCAAAACCAATGGTGCACATGGGCTCCAGTATCCTTTGGGAACAAATGGCGTATGAATCAATCGTTGGTCACCTGCTACCATAGGACTGCATCTCCTTACGTTGCTCCACTGCCTTGTGTATCAGACCTTCAGTTCGAAGTCTCTGGGTGTGGCCCCCTAAGAAAACCACCTCCTTCGGTTTGGTCACCCGGGTAGTATCACAGCCCTCACACGTATCAAATGAGATCTGTGTGGCACATATGTATTTGGTGCTTCCTTGTACGAATATCTATGTGTTATAATAAAGAAATAAAATACTCACTGAAGACAATGGTGAACGGTGGCGCAATTTCGTGGATTGGTTGAAGTTTGACATTAACACCGCTGGATGCCGATTCAATGGTATAGAGGTTAATGCTCGCGCGCGAGACTGATAGGTCCTGGGTTTGAGTCTCGCGAGGCGGGATCGTGGATGCATACTGTTCAGGAGTCTTATACTAGAACGAAATAGCCGTCCAGTGATTACAGGTTTTCCATGGTGGTGCAGCTTCAATTGACTCATGATTTATACTATTAAAAAGATCGACTTATTAACTGAACGGAACAGTTTTAAGTGTTGCATACGTATTAACTACTGAGTAACAAGTGAAGAGACATATATTCTTTCCCAATTCACATCTGTTATATTCCCCTTAACTTCACAATCCAGATTCTGAGGAATATCAACATGGTTTTAACAAGGATATTACAGTACTTGCATTTTCTTCACGAAGAGTTTGAAGAAAGTATGATTCGACTTTAGTAGTTATATCACAATTTATCACAGAGTATCGTCTCAGAATGATTATTTCTGCCTCTTCCCATCCCCCATGAAAGTGAAAATTATGAGATTGTTTAGTGTTCTTCCTTATTCCTGTCATTTGAGAAATGATATTTAAGAAGTCTTCTTTACTGGTGGCTACATGGGCTGTAGGAATTCAAAGTATGGGAACATAATATCGTCAGTTAGTTGGTATTACGAGGAATATTGGAGGTTTTTAACTAGCGGTAGTCAAAAACAGCCCTGAATTTGCCACTCTGCTTAGTTCGTCTTGGATATCACTGGTGAATATGGATGTTATGAAGAAGCAGTATATGTATGCATATAACAAATCATAAGTATCACTATAGTATTATTTTTATATAACTGTACAATTACGAAGTAGTCTAATATTATTCAGTTAAAGTGGTTTGAAACATACACTTACCACATAAATAGCCGATATTCACTTCAACATATGATTGTAGATTGGAACGCCAACAAAAGAAAAATAGACCTCGTTTTATCTAACTCAAACGATACACAAATCTATATCTCACTTTATTTTGAAGTGAACTTTATATAGATTTGAAAGATTCACGAAAAGTTCTTATAAAACTAAACACACACTGATGTTAAGTATTAGTGTGGTGAACGAGAACCATACAGTAAATAATTCATTTGTAAAATGTCCATCAATTGTCTCAGACTTTATGATTCATTTATTTCCATATCAATCACTCTCTCTCCTCATTCTGTTCTCTTTGATCTTTTCAACCTTCTGCCGCCAGGCATTCCACTTTCGATTGGTGATACATACTACTTATATCAGTCGACATTAGTAGCACACACCACACTAGGACTATTAGTCAGTGTCCATTTACCTTTGATACTGATATTTCAAGAAAACAATAACTCCCACCTGTTAACAATCAAATCATAAAAAAAGAGTGAAAATTACGCTTTTGATAATAACGAGCAGTTAGTTGATATTATAATCCTAAATTATTGTATGTTCGTGTGTGTATATATGTCTTCATGCATCAACTGAACGGCTACATAATATATGAGGGGGATAGTATATGTGTCCGTGAATTTATAGCTCATCAGTTACTCAGTGTTCAATATATATCAGGTATCAGGGATTCTCTAGTAATTTGCCATCCAATTAGTAGCTGTATGTTGCATATGATGAAAGCATATTTGTCTCTATGAAAATTTCATTCCAAACTGTAATTGTCCATGTTTTTGTGTTCAATTCAACAAGATGGGATTCATTACAGTGGCATGTTCATGGAAGACTTATGTAGATCGTTTTAGATTATTGAAATGAAATCTCCAGTGAAAATTACACTCTTATGTATAGTAATAACGAAATGATGTTCGAAAATGTTAGTTATTGCAATTATACTGAACATTGGAATACAGATGGTTGTGCTCACATGTATAAAATGGCTAGGATTTAGCTACCAGTTAGTAAATTACAAATATACTGAATTATCTTAATGTTGCACTTATTTTCAATCATAATAAAGGATATAACAGTAACTTTCAAGTATATATTAATAGATCGGTGTAGACTACCTGGTTGGGATCCGTGAGATGATAGAAACCGATGGTTAGAGATCTTGAATGACATTGGCTCGAAATCGCTTGTAATGACACAGGTGCATCTACTCTTTATGTTCTCCAAAATTCTAATCTTCTGAATTCTTCATGTCTCTGTTCTAATGTGGTATGACAACTCGGAATGATGTACGTAGATATGAAGTTCTATGTTGTTACTGACTGACTGATATATTAATAGTGTGAATAAGGGTGAATAGCCCGTTGGAAATGTAAACAGCATACAATCAAATAATATGTATATTGACAGATTTTCTTAGTTCGTATCTCTCAACATACAAATATAATAGAGAATCTGTATTGTTTTCTTTTATTATGTACTTCGTATCTACACCTATCGGATAATAACTAATCAAACAAGATCAATATTTTAACTTGACATCATATAAACCATTGAAAAAAAAAAACTATGAACCCCCGTAGGAGAAGATGTATTTACCTGTAGTTGACATCTGGACAGCTGTTCTACCATAGTAACAATCAAACATTTGACGAGCAAATATACATATACACAAATAAATCTATATCTTGAGATCTAACATTTCTCTCTGTTGATTCAATATACATATGTATATACATATTATAATAGTTGAGTTGAAAGAAAACACATCGAATTGACTATATACTACTAAGATTGTATTGGAAAGGTAGTAATGAGACAGGTTGGGGGATGTAATCATTATTCAATCTTGGTTGAAATATTTTCAGTTAGTGAAATTGTTTTTGCCATTGGAATGATCACTAAGTTGTAATTGACATCAATATTTGTGTAATCCTTTAGTTTTACGACTTTTTACTGACTACTTTTAACTATCTAACATGAAAAAAAAACAGGGCTCTCAATAATTGAGTCAATTAGATTAGTGGATGAATTTCAATTTAATTGATAGAATTTCATCACTAGTAAGGAACTGACAAACAATATATTGGTCACTATTTAGAGACTAATCAGTAATAAATGTCTGTCCTATGAGAGATCAGTCGCAGCTGGAATAGCTCCGTGATAATGTCTCCGATTTCGAAAATGGATGACACACAGAAAGCGTAAGTTCTAGGTACACCTTGCTAACGAGTATCAGGTGATAGGAAAAACAGGTTTAGAGTATCATCCTGGCTACTTCCGACTATCCTAAACAATAAGTTGTTTTCGACAAAATCATGTCCTTAACTAAGACTATACAATGAAGTAAACCATATACCGATATCCAAATTACAATTCAAAAGGTTGATCTTACTAATATATTTTTCTATCATAGCTTTGGGTATCTCATATATTTCTCTCTTTATAATACAATGAAATAGTTTGGCGACATACAATGCTTTCTAATTAAGTTTCCAAACTCAACTTAGCTAACAATTTCCACTGTTAGATTTCATGGTAAATCATATCCTACTCTGGGTATTTTTGCTGGGGGATGGGCGATATGCATAATATGAGATTTTATAAGTGTCATTTAAGACAATACAAGGTGATTGCTTCCATTCCTTAATTTCCACAGCAACCATATGCATAATAGGATTTCCAGCAGAACTTATCGATTTCCCATAAGAACTACTTATTTTTAAGTAAATAGGACAAGGGATTACTTAACTAGGAAACAGGTATTATAATTACCCTATTGTATCTCTTACCGACGTCATGGTGTAATAGAAATAAACACTTTTAGAACTCTTATATCTAGAAGCTTGGATCCTTATTATACCACGTACAACTAGAGCATTCGAAGACTAGAACCCTCCTAGTCGCAAATGAGAAGACAGAAGACAATGCCAATTTTGGTACAAAACTGTCAGGTATTTATTCTTCCAAAAAATGATTGGATGGAATATCTTCGACTCTTTCTGAGCTCTTTCGAGTTCACCCGTAGGCCGTCCTTACAACAATTGTAGTCAGAGAGAATTATGAATAAATAATGTGTCGTTTATAACACAAAATGAGTATAGATACATCATTGTTTAAAAACTATACTACTACTACAACTGCATCTCTGTGCTAATGTGGTGTGGCAACTCGAACTGATGTACGTACGTAGGAAGTTCAACGTTGTTACTGACTAACTGACACACTACTTATAGTTACTAACATCACTTATTCAAAGATATTGACTCAGAATCATTTTAAATCCCTCTTAATAATAAAGAAAAAACTGATTTAATTTTCATAAACAGATTTCATGTGTTTAAGATGTAACATCGTACATTTGCTAATAGTTCAGTCTATTAACACAATATGATAATCTCTTAATCTGTATCAACCATTGACACTACATTTCATGTAATTTAAAGCTGATTTTTATTACAAATTGTAATTATCTGATGAAGTATTAATAATTTCGAAACTCCTCATCAGCGTTTCTTGTTGTGACTTTAAAGAAGGCTAGTTATGATGTGATTTATTCGCCGATCGAAATGTGACTTATTCAATCTTAGTACTGTGCTGAATCAATGACGTTCGACCGGTATAAGCAGCCTAACATCCTTATTGGTCCTTTGTTCGTCTAGCCCGTCCGTCCAGTTGAGTCCAGAATGTCAATAACAGCTTCCACTATGCGAATCATTTATTCCTAACATACTTGGTTTATATACAAGCCAAGCATCAGACCACAAAATAGGAAATAACATTTATACAAGATCAAGCCAAAAAGTGGCTGTGAAGGTGGGAGACTGTAATCAATAAACTGAACATACTTTAAGAATAATAAATTATATCATAATAGTCTATAGGTCAAAATGAAGTTCATAATAACAGGAATATAGACATACCTAATCTAGTAACTGAATATATGTTGCACAGCATTAGTTCATGAATAATTCACAGAAGTTACCCATAATTTGATATTCACTAGGTTACAACACTTATTATACAATTCAATACGACAGTGGTGTATCCACTGACTTCAGTTATCGTACTAAACATTTTATCAAGAAATCAGTGTTCGATGATTGAAATTTTTTTTAAACTTTAAGTCAGTTCATGATATAACACCATCATTGTTCATTGTCAGTCTTAATTTGGTTAAACCAAACACAGAACATCGTTTTCCATTAAGAAATTCATCTAGAAGTAAGATATTATTGAGTAGACTGATGATTAATTTAATCCTCTTTGTTCTATGTGACAGTCTGTGATTTCAGTAAACTTTTAATGTTATCATTATATCATTAATAATACAGTCTTCCACAAATGAAAATAATCGTGTGTTCACTAGTGACTGGCTTCAAGATGGACATCCTGGAGTTCTAGTGAAAAGCCGTGACCAGTGAAGTACAATCCGTATCGGGTAAAGTCAAGTATCTATCTCAGACAATGGATGAATGGTTGTACAAGATCATGGGTCGATTGAAGTTAGATATTAACACCATTGGATGCCGGCTCAATGATCTAGAGGTGAAATGTTAGTGCGAGAGACCGAAGGTCCCGGGTTCGAGTACTGCGTGCGTAGTTGTGGACACACAGTGCCTAGGAGATGTTACTAGGACGAAACGGCCATCCAGTACTTCCAGATTTCCACTGCTGGTCCAACTTAGATTCATCATATATAGAATAATATTAAAATTAAGTCTCCCACATTCTTTATTTCATAAATATAATATTTTCTAGACCATCATCATCAAATCCCTTGTAATATATTCGTCGAACTTTATTCTCTTATTCTATATTCCATTATCACAATTGATTGTCACTGGGTGATGATCAACGTCATGTGTGTTAAATCCTTCTTTAATGCAGATCGAATCCTATCGACCAATTTGCAATGTGACCACTAGTCTAAGTGATTCAACATTGCATGCACTATGTTGAGATAAGATATTGGTTGGATGTAGTCAACAGGAAACACTGTTAACCCGAGTTTCGTGCTACTTGACACTTGTCAGCAAGGTGTACCTGTAATCTTGAAGGAACTAGTGCTCCCTGACGGATTCGATCCCATGTCAATCAGCTTCACAATCAGAGCCGTTATCACTGAGCTATGCGGGCCGCAACTGACCTCCTTTAGGACTGAGATATAATCACAATTGATTGATCACTAGGTGATGATCAATGTCATATGCGTTAAGCCCTTCTTTAGTACAGATCGAATCCTATCGACCAATCTGCAATGTGACCACTAATCTAGATGATTCGACATTGCATGCACTATATATTTGAGATTTAGATGGTGGTTGGAAATAGTTTGATTTAATGTGAAAATCTTTCTCGAATTATTTTCATTGTAAGTAAGTAAATATTAGTTGTGTTCTCAATAGACATAAACATAAACATACATAAATAAAATAAACAAAGAAACTGGTAGACAGATTGTTTGTTTTTAAGATTTAAACAACAAATTATTGTTATTTATCTCATGTCACGTAAACAATAAACAATTGACTCATTCTAATAGAAATCAAGATTAATATTTTCAAATTACAAGATTGATGATGATCTTTGATAAATTTGTTTTCAAATTCTTGTAAATAAACGGATTAGTCCACTTGATATTCTTTGGCTTGTATCTTCCCATTGAAGTTTAAGACTGCAATTGATCAGTCTGTTATTGGCATATGTGCATATGGTGCGTATGCCTCGATATTACCTTATTTCACAAGCTATTTGTAAGTAATGATGGATAGTGGCTAGCAGTGGAATCCAGGACGCGCGTTTCGTCCTATTTGGGACTCGTCAGCCGGATGTACCTGCATCTCAGAGTTGATGTTCACTCTGGGACTCGAACCCAGTACCATTCGCTTCAAACGCCATGACGTTATCCATTCAGTAGCTACTGAGTCCTGATAGCCACTCGCTTGTTCAATGGGGTGAATTAAGGCAATATCGAGGTATACGCACCGTATGCACATATGCCAATAACAGACTGATCAATTGCAGTCTTAAACCTCAATGGAAAGATACAAGCCAAACAATATCAAGTGAATTCAAATCCACCCCATTGAACAAGCAAGTGGCTATCAGGACTCAGTAGCTTAGTGGATAACGCGATGGCGTTTGAAGCGAATGGTACTGGGTTTGAGTCCCAGAGTGAACAACTCTCTGAGATGCAGGTACATCCAGCTGACGAGTCCCAAACAGGACGAAACGCGCGTCAAAGTGGATTAGTGTTAGGATAACCGTTTTCTTTTTCCAATGATCAATATAATATCTAACATTATCGAACACGATTTCGTTCATTTAGTGTGTTACTACTATACATAAAGGTGTAATTTTTATTAAAGATTTCATTTCAATCATCTAAAGCGATCTGCATAAGTCTTTCATGAATATGCCACTGTAATTAATCTCATTGAATTGAAAACAAAAAAACATGGACATTATAAGCAAAGATGAATAGTAGCTAGTAGTGGAATCTAGTTTGATGCACGTTTTGTCCTATTTGAGACTTGTCAGTTGCATGTATCTGCATCTTAGAGTTGATGTTCAATCTGGGACTAGAACTCAGTACCGTTCATTTTAAATGCCATCGCGTTATCCACTTAGCTACTGAGTTCAAATAGGACTAAACGCGCATCCAAGATTCTACTGCTGGCCACTATCCATCTGTGCTTAGAATGTTTGTGAATTAAGGCAATATCAAGGCAATCTGCACAGTATGCACATATACCAATAAGAGACTGATCAATTCCAGTCCTAAATATCAATGGGAAGATTCAAGTAAACAATGCCAAGTGAATATCAATACATTGAAAATTAGAGTTTGGAATGGAATCCTCAGAGAAAGAATTATGCTTTCATCAAATGTAACATACAGAAACTAATTACCAAAAAATGTCTGATATCTCACATATATTGAACACTGAAAAACTGATGAGCTACAAATTCACGGATATTTTCCCTATCTCATAAATTACGAGTAATGGAGAAGATTTGCAGTACAAGAGGATGGTTTTGGTTCAGTTTCATTCTAGTAGAACAGTGACTACCAATGAGATTATATCATTTTCGTTCTAGTTAGCAACAACCAGCAGCAAGACATATGAACAATCTTCAGAGAAGCGATGCGATCAGTAAGGGTTTTCAAGGCATAACACTAAAGATCACAGTAAGAGACGTTAAAAGTGGGTTATATATGTCGCGACTGAACTATCTCCATTAGGATTGGGATATACTCACTGATTCGCACTCATTTCAACGTCTTCACAGTTTAATCTCAGATGTTGGAATTATTCTCAGGAGAGTAAAGTGATAGTATAAGATAAAAAGCCATGCGCAGAATGATTGCATAAACTGGTGGTATGAATTTCACTATGAAGTAATACAAAGAATATCATATCGAGAAAAAACATTCCACTAAAATAAAAGATCACAATGAAAACAAAATAAAATATTGCACTGAATAAACATTATATTGAATTTGAAATGGAAGTAGTGTTGAACAAAGATCATGATAAGTTAAAAAAAGAGGTTTGGCTTTTTATCCTATATGTCATCTTCCTCTACTGAAAATGGTTCCGACATCTGAGATTCACCTGAAGAAGTTGAAATGAGTGCAAATCAGTCAATATCTCAATCCTAAAATTACATTGACCGATCGTCAAATACATATAATTGAATTCATCAGTCGATTGAAGCTAGACCATCACGGAAAACCTGGAAGCATTGGACGGACGTTTCATACGAGTATGTGACTCTTCAGCAGTGCGCATCCATTATCCCACCTCGCAAGATTCGAACCCAGGACCTATCAGTATCGCGCGTGAACACTTGACTTATAGATCACTGAGCCGGCATCCAACGGTGTTAATATCTAACTTCAACCACTCCACAATCGTCCAATGTTTCCAGGTTTTCCATAGTGGTCTAACTTTAATTGACTCATGAATTCAATTTTCATAAAACCCCTCTCGGATTATATATAAAGTTCAAAATTTTCTTTTATCTCTTATGTTACTAGGTACATCGTTTAATTATTGTTGATGAGAATAACAAAGTTGAAGGAATTATCTCATTGTCAGATATATTGAAATTTCTTACAAATTGGTCAACTGATGATAATCATCATCATAATAATAATAATACATCAAAACGAAGAACTGATCTTGTTCGAATTAAAAAATTCATTACAAATCCATTGCGTAATTCATATCATCAATAAATAAAACTAGTTTGTATGCATCATTCTTTCTCTTTCTCTGTATTCCCCTTTTTCCCCATGAAATGTTATCAGATTGATCAATCAATTTAACAATGAATGATTAGAATGAACATAACAATAACAATCACTTGGAACTAATTGACAGTTTTATAGGTTAACAATTAAAATAACCAACTCATTGTCTTGTTACATTAGTGTTACTGCTGACACTAGTAACATCGTTTTCATTATTATTATTATTATTACTATTCGACTTATTGTACTACTATCAATACTACTAATCATCTTTCTCTAATATCCTATAGACGTAATCACTTATTCTTTAAAGATTCCTATTCTTTAATTTGTAATTTGTCATTAGTTTTCTACTATTCAATTATTTTTTTTTCATTATAAAATGAATTATGAAAATAATCTTATCAATAGAAATCAGTATATTTTTTTTCCAACTCCACTAATCACTATGTTCTCCACTCCTCCTCCTCCTCCTCCTCCTCCTCCTACTATTACTCCACTCCTCAGTCAGTCAGTCAGCTACAACGTAGGACCAGGCACATATGTGCATTGGTCCAGGTTGCCATACCTCATTAGCACAGCAAGATGAACACCGGATTCATAGGAGTGGTTAGGTCAAAGGTGGTAATATATAAGAGAAAGATTGCATATAGAGATATAGTACAAGAAGAAAGAATTGGTTCGTAGAAAGAAAGATATGAAGTGATTTTAATTTCTTAGTTTAACGGAAGACAGGGAGTGTATACACCGACGCCATTGTGATCGATTCTGAGCCATGTCACCAAGAGTCTCCACTCCTCCTCGATCCTATAAATACCATTCAATTTGCATAAATTACAATTTTATTCCTTATCTCTTTAGTTGTGTACATAAATAATTACTTTATATTATGTTTTTTTATTATGTATGTGAATATTAAATGATAATTATTTTATATTTCTCTCTATAGATCTTATTCTATTCTTTTATTAGAAACAGAAACAAAAACTTATTTGTGTATGTGTGTGTGTGTGCCTGTGTCTGTATCTGTGCCTAATCTTCTGTACACATTGTTTGTGAGATAACAAAATCTGTGTGTGTATCCATGCCCCCCCTTTTTTTTAAATTAATTTTATTGAAACATTAAATAAGAACTTTTGTCTAAATTTGATTGAATAGTTTCACAATATTTAAGCGCCAAGTTCATGTGAGACATTAAAGAGGAAGAATATTGTATTTGTAGAATCTCAAAAAATGAATTTTTTTTTTAAAATAAATCCAACATTTCGCTTGGCAATCTGGTTGTTAGCGGGACATAGACTGGATTAAAGCATGGTCAATGCACGCTTGCGTTGGCGCACACTGAGTGGCTGATTCTTATCCAATCAGCGTTAGTCAATACTTAGTGAACACTCTAGAAATCTTCTCATGTGAAAAACTATAAATATACTAACGTTTTCTCTATTGCGCTTCTTACTTCCATCTAACCTTGTTATTTGGAATATAATCTCTTTTCATGTTCAATCGTGTTCTGATTTGGGGGACTTGTCGAGTGAATCAGTGTCCGAGGATACTAAACAATAGGAATAGCTGGGTTATAACCGTAAGAGAGAATTATAACATTGATCCAAGGTTTTTCAAAGAAAATATAATCAAACATGAAAATTATCGAATATAAATAGGTATATGATTCTCCGGTGTACTGTATACTGAATAAGTCATTCAATCAACGTGAACAATGTTTAAAGTAGGTATTTACATTAGTGTGTAAAAGACATGTAGTGTGAAAACGAAAAGTGTTAAGAAAACAGATTGTGTGTATACGTCGTCACACAATCGGTTATCTTAACACTTATCTTACAAATACAATCCTCCTCTTTAATGACTGATACATTGATTATAATGATATAATGTCAAGTAATTGGAAGGAGATTCATCATTATTATATTGCATCATTAGTAAAGAAACTTACAAATTTATGTGGTTCTTAGGTGAACTTCATATCATTGATTGAATAGATTAAAGTTATCACCACGTATGAATAATCAATGTTGTATAGTACGTGCTTACTTAGTTATCAATGCAATTACGTACTTATAACTATTAACAAATGTCACAAAATCGAATTTAAATAATCAGCATTATCTTTAATGATCAAAATGATTTAAAAGATCATTTTTTATTAGACTATTAGCTAAAAAGTTGACTAATGACATCATTATATCCAACCATACAACTGATACTTACTTAGGGCGCCGACCAGGATTTTCTACAACCCACTCTGTCCTTGGCTTTCCTTTACAGTTCAATTTAATTGTTGTTCACTCTTCTCATGTCTGTCTCCATTTTTCGACGTAATGTGTTCTTTGATTTTCTTCTTTAGCCCTGAGGATTTCAAGTGAGGGCTTGTCTTGTAACGCAGTTGGGTGCTTTGCTCAATGTGTCCTATCCAGTTCCAGGGTTCCTTCCTCTGCTGGGATCTGGTTTGTTCTCTACCATAGTAGATTGTTAGAAGGGGCATCAGCCTCGTGGCTTCAGAAGGAACTCGGCTTTTACCATGAGGTGTCATAACTCTTCTAAATGAAAACCTTCTGACTCCCAGGGCACATTTTAAGTGTTTTGAATAATTTATTCTGGTTACTGTTTTTTTAGCGAGTTAATATTCACGCGATGGGATCGCTAACCCCATGCCCAATCCTCCCCCATTATCCGGGCTTGGGACCGGCAGTAGTCGTGGAGGGGCTTCAGGCGGAGTTATACAACTGATAAAATGTTAATTTCCATATTTTTAATATGAACATCAAAAAACCAGAGCTGAGTGGCTACAAGTACCAGTTATTATTGAAAATTGTAATGTACATGATAATATGAATGAAATATGGAACTATAACCATTTATAAATCTCAATAAGCACATAACTATGTACATCAGTTTACTTGGGAATTAAAGCTTTAGTTATAGTTAGATTTTGTTTGGGGTTTAAAAATTAGTACATTTTGTAACATAGTCAACGTTCTCAAGTAAAAATTTATATGATTCAACGTCAGTCAGTTCACTGTTTACATTCTTATTGCAATAGTTTATATATCACATTAATCAATATCTAGTAGTTCAGCTACAACAACCTAGTAAACATGTTGACATTCAAACAATCATTTCTTATAAGCAAAGATGGATGGTGACTAGCAATGGAATGCAGGATACGTGTTTCATTCTATTTGGGACTCGTCAGTTGGATATACCTGCATCTCAAAGTTGATGTTCACTTCAGGACTCCAACCGACTATCGTTTACCTCAAACATCCACTCAGCAGCTAGTGATTCCTCATAGCCAACTGCTTGTGAAATAGGATGAAGTATAAATTCACTCAGTGTTTTTTGCTTGTAGCTTTACATTGATGTTTAGGACTACAGTTGATCAGTCTCATATTGGCATATATGAATCCTGTGCAATTCACTTTAATATTGTATTAGATCACAAGTATTATTAAGCCGAGAGATCAATGAAGGCTAACAGTGAAATCCATCACCATTCATCTTTGCTTATAAAGCCTGTGACAATTAAGGCAATATCAAGACAATCTGAACAGTATGCACATATACCAACAATAGAGACTATAAACATCAATGGGAAGATAAAAAGCAAACAATATCGAGTGATTCATTTCTTCATATTCAACACATTTACATCTATAATGTTTGTGTTCTCACCTAATGGTTATTTTACAGATTAAGAACAATCATTATAAATAAATAAAATATCTCTTGTCAATAATAGAGCGAGTTTTTCTTTGTGAATTATTACATGGGAAATATTGAATAGACAATATACATTTTGTATATAACAGCATGTATATAGAACTTACCATTGAGGTGACATGATCTTATCCAAGATTCTGTAATTTGATTGGTTAATAAATGTTAATAAACCATTACATCGTAAATATGATTAACCAATCAATTTTTAATAAGTTCTATTCATGATGCTGATTGGTTCATAATCTCTTTGTTCAATATGAATAAGGTTAATTCGTAGTTCGATTCGAGAAACCGAGATTGAAAAACACTTGCTTGATTTCATACCTAATAAAATTAAGATAGTGGGGAACTTGAAGTTCATTCTAAAAAAGAAATTCAATTCAATATAAAATTTGATAATTTAATAATTTCAATAGTTGGAATCATGAGTCAATCGAAGCTAGGTCACTACGGAAAGTCTAGAAACATTGGACGGCCGATTCGTCTTAGTATGGGATTAGTTGAAGTTAGACATTAACACCGTTGGATGCCGGCCAGCTCAGTGGTCTAGTGGTTAAGCGCTCGCGTGTGAGACTGATAGGTCCTGGGTTGGAAACTCGAAAAGGGTAGGATTGTGGGTGTGTGCTGCTGAGGAGTCCCATACCAGGACGAAACGACCGTCTCATGCTCCCAGGTTTTTCATGATGGTCTAGCTTCAATTGGCTCATGATTTCAACTATTGAAATTACTAAAATCCCCACAAAAACCTTCCTGGTAGCAATTTTATAGTTGAATTCATGAGTCAATTGAAGCTAGACTACCATGGGAAACCTGTAAGAACTGGATGGCCGTTTCATCCTGTTGTAGGACTCCTTAGCAGTGCGCATCCATGATCTCACCTCGCGTGATTTGATTGATTCATAATCTCAACTATTAAAATTGCCATAATATCCATAAAGAAACCCCTTGTGAATTTAATATAATGTTATTTTGTATTTGTTAAAATTACAACTGGTTAACCTTTTAATGTTTCATGATAATATCTGGAGGTACATCTCTTAAGTATTAAGAATTTCTATTACACTTAGCAATGTAGGATGTAGTTGTTATTTAATTAACACTGACTAAAAGGGAACCTGAAATGAACACAAAGTCTTAATCCTCACATTTATTTTAAAGTTTTAGGCACAGAAAAAACTCAGATTTGGTTTATATAGAACAAAGTGCTTCCAGGTTTCCCATGGTAGTCTAGCTTTAATTGACTCATGAATTCAACTATAAAATTGCTATAATATCCACAAAAACCCCTTTCTGATAATAATCATCATGCGCTCACTAGTGACTGGTTTCAAGAGGTAATTCCTGGAATTCTAGTGATAAGCCGT
This sequence comes from Schistosoma haematobium, assembly GCF_000699445.3. Classification (NCBI taxonomy): domain Eukaryota; kingdom Metazoa; phylum Platyhelminthes; class Trematoda; order Strigeidida; family Schistosomatidae; genus Schistosoma; species Schistosoma haematobium. The sequence continues at coordinate 45,177,846 of NC_067199.1, forward strand.
GACTCGTGGAGTTCAACCGGGTGTGTTATGAGATAGTAGTTTACGGAAGACAATGGTGGACGGTGGCACAATTTCGTGGATTGTTTGAATTTAGACATTAACACCGTTGGATGCCGCCTAAGTGGTCATGAAGGTGACTAATAAAAAAATCAAGCCCCAGTCTTCTGAAGTTTATTGAAGCCAATGCTATCAAGTGTGAAAAAACATGAATTGTGCTTAAAAGTAGACAAATGTTTATCTTCCTGATGATAGAAACTCTACTTTGTTACATCATTTAATTCTTAGTTTTAGATGATTATATTGTTCTATTTTTTCGATGCTCTTCTAGACTAATAACTTTATAATAACTAGCTGGACTCATTCATTAGCGTCAGGTCATCTCGTGACCACTTGTTTCTAGATCTTTTCCTTAATGTTACCATCAATATTGTAGAATGTCCGTCCGTATAAGACATATATTTGCCCTCATACAAATCAAATGATTAGATGTGGTGCATATATATTTAGTTCCCCCTTGTACCAATGTTTATTTGTTTAAACAAATAAATATTATTTAACCCCTTAAATTTATTTACATCCTTTCCCCCAAATGCCCTGGTACGGCCGAGGGCAGGGAGAGACAGCTCTCCTTCTTGAAATGCTCCCACATGGCCATGTGTATACAGCTACTGTCAGGGAATTCCTACTCACTGCTTTCTCGCGGCATTATCATTGTTTACGAAATTGAGGAGATGAAAAGCGAATGTCTGGCGCTTTAACCGGGGTGGCGGACTGGGAGAGTCCACCAAGGGGAGTTGGGAAACCCTCATTCCAAACCAATGATGCACATGAGCTCCAAGATCCTGAGGGAACAAATGGTGTATGAACCAATTGTTGGTCACCTGCTACCATGTGACTGGATCTCCTTACGTGGCTTCACTGCCTTATGGACCAGACCTTTAGGTTGGAGTCTCCGGTTGTGGCCCCCTAAGAAAACCACCTGCCTTGCTCTGGGCACCCGTGCAGTATCGCAGAGTACACAGAAATCAAGTGACTTGTGTGACGCATATGTATTCGGTGCCCCTTTGTACCAATATTTATGTGTTCAAATAATAATAAATATATTATAGTTATGTCTGTTCATAAAAACTCCCAACTAAACTTATTTATGTAAGTGAATTCAACCTAATTAGTAACTATAGTTTTTAAATATTACAGGTCGTAAGCAGCGGACGAGAACCTAACGAAATAAAACCAAGTCATGTTATTCTGCTCAAATCTTCGTTCATGCTCTCTTAAATATGATAAAGAGACTATATACATGGAATTGATCATATTTTTACAGCCTTATCAGTTGACCAATCAGCTATACAGTGGAAGAAAATTGAAACTGTAAGGGGGAATTCTACTATCAAAAGCCGAAGTTTATATACACCGTAGTTTCTTCAATTAGAGTAGATACGTAGGCGGTTACCTTCGCTAGCAGCATACGTACATATGTAAGAGTCACATTTAAATCTGATTCACCATGTAACCTTAATATAGCATGTGATCTGTCAGATATACCAACGGGGTTAATTAAATAGTCAAAATCATACACTAAAAACTAATGTAAAACATGTGCTTTTTGACATTCTTTAACTCGGGATTAATAACAACCATAGATATTTCCGACCATTCTGACTCACTCAACTAACAACTGTCTACTTTTAAGTTTGATCAATAGAAATCAGTTGTATGAGAGAGAATATACAGTTTAATTAGTATATACAACGATCAGAAGTATGACAAGAAGATGTTTACAGTGATGTTTTGTATATTCATAATTTGTCTAACTCCATTTTAATTTTATTATTTCATATTTTACTCAGTTGCAGACTTTAGATGACACTGATCAGAAGTGGTCTCAATGGCATAGATTCATTCACTCATTACCACCTTCCTTTGGATCTTGAGTTTCAAAGATTATTTGGTACTTTTTTTTCGCGAATTTGTTCCTTCTTCATGAATCATATTATTTATATTTAATGTTAATTACCATTACTAATACTGTTATTGCTTCTACTATTGTGAAATTTATCTCGTTGTGATGTTTTGGTGTGACAACTTGAGCCGGTGCACACATGTACCAGTATCTAAGCTACTTATGATTGACTGACTCAGAAAAACTGTAATGATTTAAAAAGAGAAACTGAATAATGAGAAATTTTAGATAATTTGAAAAGTATCTAAAATACGGTTCTTGTTTAAACATAGCTAATTCAGCAAAATCAAATTTACGTTAAAGCGTATACTTATACGTGTAGTCATAAATTGATGAGTTGCATCAAAATTAAGATCACTTTATTTGACAAAAATTGATAATGAATAATAAACATTTATCTTATCTGATTGAAGGACTCCGTAGACGCCCAACTTCGAGATTAACAGGCTGAATCGCATAACGATCGATCGTTTACAGACCGAATCGCAACTCTACGGATCATTGTAAAACTATCAATTGAATGGAATTCATCACTCTACATCAACTTCATTGATTACGAGAAAGCATTTGAAAGCGTGGACAGAACAACACTATGAAGATTTCTTCGAAACTACGGCCTGCCTGAGAACATAGTCAATACCATACGGAATTCCGATGGTGGATTAAATTGCACATTCGTGCATGGATGACAGTTGACAAAGTCGTTCGAAGTAAAGACCGGTTGTCAGGCAAGGTTGCTTACTCTCACCCTTCCTCTTTCTCCTGGTGATCGACTGGATCATGAAGACGTCAACATCTGAAGGGAAACATGGGATACAGTGGACAACTAGGATGCAGCCGGACGATCTAGACTTCGCAGATCATCTGGCCCTTCTATCCCAAACGCAACAACAAATGCAGGAGACCACCAGTGTAGCAGCAGCCTCAGCAGCAGTAGGTTTCAATATACACAAAGGGAAAAGCAAGATTCTCCGATACAACACAGCATACACCAATCCAGTCAAAATTGACGGAGATTTGGAAGATGTAAAAACCTTTACATATCTGGGCAGCATCATTGATGAACAGGGTGAATCTGATGCAGATGTGAAGGCGCGGATCGGAAAAGCAAGAGCAGCATATTTACAATTGAAGAACATCTGGAACTCAAAGCAATTGTCAACCAACACCAAGGTCAGGATTTTCAATACAAATGTCAAGACAGTTCTACTGTATGGGGCAGAAACCTGGAGAACAACGAAAGCTATCACCCAGAAAATACAAGTGTTTATTAACAGTTGTCTATGCAAAATACTTCGAATCAGTTGGCCGGACACTATTAACAACAACCAACTGTGGGAAAGGACAAACCAGATCTCAGCGGAGGAAGAAATTAGGAAGAAGCGCTGGAAGTGGATAGGACACACATTGAGGAAAGCACTCAACTGCGTCACAAGACAAGCCCTCATATGGAGTCCTCAAGGCCAAAGGAAAAGAGGAAGACCAAAGAACACATTACGCCGGGAAATGGAGATAGACATGAGAAAAATGAACAAGAATTGGATGGAACTAGGAAAGAAGGCCCAGGACAGAGTGGGCTGGAGAACGATGTTTGACGGTCTATGCTCCATTGGGGGTAATAGGAGCAAGTAAGTATCTCATTGAATAATAATCTTTCTTGAAGTTGACAAGCATAAAAAGTAATTCGAGGCTCTAATGTAGTATCCTAAGTATTTCAGGTCATGTGATATTTTAACACTTTCCATACGCTATAGTTACATTAACTGAGCTACTATGACTATTTAGTACAGTGATAACTAAACAGGTGATCAATCACAATGCACTAAAATGTCCATCACTCCAAGCCTATCCGATCTCAATGCCAAGCCTCTTCTAACCAGTTAAATCGATAGTATTTCCTTGATGCTTGTTGATAACTCAAAAACATAATTCAAATTATGCAGCTGTTTGATTGAATTTATGGGAACAAAAGTTGATACTATATGTGCAGTAAATTGAAGATTACAACAGAACAATTAAATGTCTTAAATTAGATTTATTTATTTAAACACATAAACATTGGTACAAGGAGGCACCAAATACATATGCGCCACATGAATCATCCGATTTGTGTGAGGGCTGTGATACTGATCGGGTGCCCGGACCGAAGCAGGTAGTTTTCTTAGGGGGCCACATCCCGAGCCTTTGACCTAAAGGTCTGACCCACAAGGTAGTGGAGCATCGTGAGGAGATGCAGTCCCATGTTAGCCGGTGACCACCACAAATCACTTATTTACGACATTTTTTTGACTGATCAGAATCAAGTTGCCGTGTAAACAAACAATCAGTAAGATCATAGCAGTAGCTATTAATCACTTATATAAAGTTTGGTTAAATGAATTCTGTTGAAATTAACATTTAACCCAATTTTAAAATTTCTGATTTTCCTCGAATCTTTTCTAAATTTAACCATCATCATCTTTGTAATCCTACGTAGATTCATTGTAAAGTCCACATACTTAGTGTAAAGTTCCAGCGAGATTATAATTTATGGACGAACCAATCAGATATAAGATACCAGGTCTCTGATTTTGGCGCGAAATTCATTCGTCCAATTGGATAAATAACATTTTGGTATTTTAGGTGATGCCAGTTCATGATGAAAACCCGAAATCTAATTTGTAACATCAATCATCAACTTTAAATTATAATTCTAATTCCTTACATAGGTTTATAGCCCTCAATTGATCCTGGTTATTAAGTGGATACTCTGAAGGTCCGTATAGCGTCGCTCAAAGGTCGTCCATAAACTATAGTCTCACCTAAAGTTCCATTAGAATAGCAAAGATTGGTATTTAACATTTAATGATGAGGCCATTAGCTCCTGTAACTTGGATACCTTTTAATTAACAATGATTTTTTACTGACTACGTTACCCTGATGATGAGATTATAAAAAGATGAGAAATTGATCCTTTTAAAAACTAACGTACTGGAATAAATGACTGGACCGGTTAATATTCTTAAATTTAACCTGTAGATCATGGGATACAAAACCAAACAACCGAGACGACACAATAATCACGCTAATGCCAGCTATCATCATACACTAAAGCTTACAAAGGACACACTAGATAACTATGTTATTTTCAAATCTAAAACTCAAAAGTAGTATGCACAAACTGTTCGTGATAGGAACTATGTACATCCCTACATGAAGTAACTGAAGCAATAATATGGATGACAATAGTAGTGATTAACTTCCAGATGGATTTTTCGAAGTTTTAGTAAGTAGTTGTCACCAATTTGTGTACAAAGTCACCATTGAACTTCGGCTTAGTGGTTTAAAAGTTTAGCTCGAAACTAAAGATGTTAGGACTTATTTCTGGCTACGACATCGTATGCGTGCACTTCTGAGGAGTCCCATACTAGGAAAAAAACAGTTGTCCAGTGATTCCAGGTTCTCAATAGTTTTCTAACTTAGATCGGTTCATGATTTCAATAATGAAATAGTTTAGTCATCAATGATACCAAATGAAGGTTTGAACACTACCAAGTGTAATGAAGTGAATTTTTGTAAACAAGCATCCTACGCATTCTGATTTTATATTGCGTACAATACGAAATCAGGATGGTTTTGTGAATTTGATTTTCATGTTCGGAGTTATGAGTGTATACGGGTCCTACAGTTTCAAGACAAGAATGGAGCAAGTTATCCAGTACTCGCTTGTTTCCAATGTCTCTTTTATAGTTAACATATCAGTTCATGAAAGCAACAAGATGCAGAATATCAAGATAACTTCAAATTTGATTAAGTATTCAGGCATTGTTAGATTCATTAATGACTATAGTTCATAAACACTATAAAAAGTTGTGCAAAAAATATTTCCATCTATAGATGGTATTCATCACGATTTAATCTTAGCTGAAACACTATTAGAAAAAAGGGATGAGACTTGAAAGTCGTAGTTTCAACTCCAGCAAGATAATGAGTATGTATTGTTGAGGAATTCGATACTAGAACCGAAAGGCTGACCTGTGCCCCCTAGTTTTCAATAGTACTACAGCTGAGATCAACCTATGGGAAATATCCTCCATAAAATCGCTTCGTCGAAAAAAAAAACTTTAAAACTTGGAATCATACAGTAACTTTAGATAGACCATCATTGGAAGCACTAGACGGGTGTTTCGCCCTAGTATCAGACTTCTCAACTGTGGGCATCATGACCACTCCAACAGGAATCAGACTCAATACATTCAGTTTAGCGTAAAAAAAACCATTCTAGGACAAACACAACTATCCAGTTCCTGATGATATCTAGAGAAGAACTAAGAAAATTATTTATCCCATTCATTCCATTCTATAAATAAATACATAAACATATAATGTGTCACATTTACACTAGCATATCAGCATAACCTTAAGGTTAATGATTGGTTTGATTGATTGTTTAATTTCAGACTATAGACAATTTGGTCTAGACAATAATTAAACTAATATTATTGGAAAATGATTATGACCCATAGAATTAACCTGTTTACAACTAAACTGAACATTATTTGTCATAATAATCTGAGAAAAAAATTCATTTATTGTGAAAAGAAACACATTGATTGACATCATTAGTAAACACATAACCAATACGGTTTATTGTTGTTGTTGTCGTTGTTGTATGTAACCTAGTTAGGTATAAGCAGTATTGTAGATTTATTGGGTAAGAAGATCATTTCAATCATTTGAACTATGTATTAATTTACTAGTTGAATTCATAAGTTAATTGAAGCTAGATCACTATGGAAAACCTAGAAGAGTCCCATAGTAGGACGAAACAGCATTCAAATGCTTCCAGGTTTTCCATGATGATCTAGCTTCAATTAATTGATGAATTCAACTATTAAGTTAGTATAATATCCACAAAACCCCCCTCTCTGATTATGTATTAATTGTTGTGTTCAAGGGAACATGATGATAATACACCGCAAAAACAATTGTAAATAGTGCCATCTGTTGTGAAATTTAATACAAAAAAAAGGAAAAAAGATCAACTCTAAGAGCGTTAAAATAAAGATACATTCATACTGATTGATGTTTATTTATGATTACAAAAGTTGTGAAAATATTTAAATTCTATGGTGGAATTTTGTTCTCTGAGCTGAATTGTTTCGTCGTGGAGCTTTCATCGTTCTTCTGAACGACATCATCAGCACAAACTTTAGGTAGAAGTTTGATGATGTCATTCAGAAGAATGATGAAAGCTTCACGATCAAACCATCTAGCTCAGAGAACAAAACTCCATCTAAATCATTCACCTGAGCTACAAATCTCCACCATTCAAATTCCATATTAGTAGTATTAATATCATCATTATGCAGTGCAAAAAGTATGATTAGATAATACTCATAATTGTGTAGTTGGTCCAGACTAATTCTATTTGGAGAAAGTTTATGTAACCAAACGAAATCGACAGAAAAAAAACTTAAACAATCAACATACAGGTTGTAATGTCACACCAGCACAAGGAAACGAATTAATAAAGTAGAGATAACTGCGGTAGGAACGGTAGTAGGAAAAGACAAAATACTGACAAATACAATCCGTAAAGGCATCTATGAAGAGCTATTGGAACTTACGAGTTAAAATAAGACAAAGTAAATTCATTTATGACACTCAGATTAGTTTCGAGTTATCTCATCCAACGGACCTCAACCATGCGATCAGATTAGAAGATTTTAGGCTGTAACCGTGACACATTAAAAAGTCATAAACTAAATCAAGACAATTGTTCCGTGCTTTGTTATTTTCCATTGTATTTCAGTTGTCATTTCACAATGAAGTTCAGTTTCTAAAGTGTATATCACCAAGACTTCAACATTTCAGTTTGAACTATGCTAAAATTACTAGAAGTGATGAGGGCAATTATTCCGCATAAATGTTAGAAATCAAAGACCCTTCGTCATAGTTTTAATCATCTCAGTAGTCTACAGATGTTGTGCCTATTATAAAACACCAAGATCTCAAGTTAGTTCACTGATTTAAGTATACGGTAGTGAATATAAACTTCTGAAGACGGATTCTTAAATGTATCCTTAATTTGTGAAATTTTCAACTTAAATTCATGAACAACTGCATAATAGAAAGATTTAGAAGTAAAAAGTACCATTCAATGAAATGGTTTGTGGATATTTCATTAGTTTAGGGCGGGACAATTTTCACTACACATTTGTTACAGAGCCACTGATTCCAGAAGAAATGAAGGTTTTATGTGGTCAGTCAGTCAGTCAGTAACAACGTAGAACTTCGTACGTACGTACATCAGTTCGAGTTGCCACACCACATTAGCATAGACATGCAGTGGTCGATTCAAATCCCGTAGTAGTAGAGGTAATAAGAGTATAAGCAGTAATCGGGAAGATTAGTGTTTGGAGATGTTACTTCAAGAGTATAATACAGTGAAATAAATTTGAGAGGAGAAAAAAAGAGACAAGGAGGAATAAGGAGATCAAAATTTGGGAGAACACAAAGAGTGAATGCACCTGCGCCATTGCAAACGATTTTGAGCCATGTCATTCAGGGTCTCTAACCATCGGTTGCCATCATCTCGCGGTCCCCAACCAGGTAGTCTAAACCTACCGACATGACTCAGACCACTTGTCAGTGACTTCATGGACTTGTGCCATGTTTTGGTCTGGCCGCCCCTAGCTTTCTTCCAACCTACTCCTATACCCCTGAACATAGCACGTCGAGGCAGTCGGTCGTTGGGCATACGTAACACGTGTCCCAGCCATCTCAACTGATGAAGTTTCACTACGTTATCAATTGATTCGCCATCCTTACCTAGTACCCGTTTCCTAACAACTGCATTACTTACTCGATGGTCCCAGGATATACGAGCAATATTTCGAAGACACCTATGATCAAATACTAGTAACCTATGAATATCCTCTACTCTTACCGGCCATGTTTCACTGCCATAAAGGAGGACGGAACGAACTGCTGCGCAGTAAGCCCGTCCTTTGGTTGATAGACGGATATCTTGCCTACGCCATAAATGACGCAAGTTGGTAAAAGCTAGTCGAGCCTTCTGTATCCGTGCTGAGATTTCGTCACACACCAGACCACAAGGGCTGATGAGACTCTCAAGATAAGTGAAGCGATCGACACGCTCAATTACTTCACTCCCTATCATTAGTTCGCGTGTCAATGCAACCCAATCCTGAAGCAACATTTTGCATTTCGAGGGAGAGAATCGCATCCCGAACATACCTGCATTGTTGCTTAGAGTGGTCAGAAGACTCTGCATTTTGTCAGCGTCTTCGCCAAATAAAACTATGTCATCGGCATATTCCAAGTCAACAAGCGAACCTCCCGGTAGAAGTTCAACCCCTGTAAATTTAGATGAGGAGAGTGTTATCTCTAAAAGTACGTCGACCACAAAGTTGAACAAGAATGGGGAGAGTGGACAGCCCTGACGAACACCACTCGAGGTAATCAATTCTGATGACAGTTCGCCATAAGCTCTCACTCTACCAGTTGTGTTCGAGTAGAGAGCCTTTATAAGGTTAATGTACTTCTTTGGTACTCCTTTCAGTGACAAACACTGCCATAGAACCTCACGATCAACAGAGTCAAATGCCGCCTTAAGGTCGAGAAATACTACCATTGTGGGGCGTCTGAATGTGTGTCTGTGTTCTAGAACCTGACGTAGTGTGAATATCTGATCTATACAACCACGTCCAGGTCGAAAACCAGCCTGATTTTCTCTAGTCTGATCATCACGAGCTTTGGTTAGGCGTCGAAGTATTATTGAAGCTAATATTTTAGACACTATATTAGTCAAACTGATTCCTCTGTGATTGTCACAAGAGGACTTTTGTCCTTTCTTATAGACTGGCACAATCAGTGATTGAGACCAGTCAGATGGGATTACGTCGTTCCCAAATTCTACCTAAGACCTCGGTTAATCTCATTGCTAATACTGGACCACCATCCTTAAAAATCTCAGGAGTAAACCTGTCAGGGCCTCCTGCTCTCCCTCGCTTCAGATTTCCTATGGCTTTTTCAACTTCGTAAAGAGACGGAGGACCTACATTAACTTGCCATTCAGGTTGACAGGAGATCGTGGGAAACCAAAGTGTGGCTGAAGGCCAATTGAACTGATCCCTAAAGTGTTCTGCCCATCGATCCAATCTCCTGGATTGAGAATGTATGATATGTCCATCTTTCTCTGAGATTGTTTCGCTAACGGTCGGTTTCCTAAAACCGGTTTCCTTAACAAGTCTGAACAATTGTCTGCTATTACCTATTGTCGCTGCCTTTTCCATCTCTCTTGCTTTCGCTACCCACCACTGTTCACGATCATTGCGTAGACTTCTTGTCAGATTGCGCTTAAGCTGACTCCGCTCTTCATTATGTTCAGAGCCAGGTGGAATGAGTTTCCGAGCATCAATCAGTGCGATAGATGCTGCTGAGATACAGTGTTGCTCCCTAACCTTACGGGTTACCTTACTGGCAGATATCACTGCTGTTTCCACAGCTTTTCGGATATCATTCCATGCTGCCTCAAGGTGGGCATCACATACATGGCTGCCTAACTGTTTTCCTAGTTGTTCCTGAAATATACTCTTAGCTTGACTATCATTAAGTAGGGCCTTAAGAGGTTTCCTTGCAGCGTCTTTCTTACGTCCAGTAAGACGCAGACAGATACGCGCTCGTACTAGAGCATGATCTGAATCTAGGCATGTGCTCCAGAATGAGCGACAGTCTTCTATTGAGCCCCTCCATCGGTGGCTGATAGCGATGTGATCTATTTGGGTCCAACGTTGGGACGAATTAGGGGGTCGCCATGTTAAAAGATGTCTTACCTTATGCTTAAAGTTAGTATTTGCAAGAAAGAGGCGGTTATCTGAGCATAGCTGCAACAGACGGTCGCCATTATCTGTTCTTTGAGCCACGACACTTTAAGATCCACCCAGGTGTCTTTCCCTATCGCTTAGTTTACCTACTTGAGCATTAAAGTCACCGGCCATTATTACTACATCCGAACGTCCAGCTTTTCGAACAAGGTCGGAGAGCTTTCTGTAAAACTCATCTTTTACATCATCTGAGCTGCAGTCAGTGGGAGAATAGGCAGATACGACGAAGAGGCAACGACGAGTGTCCCTATCTTTCCGGATTCTTACTGTTCCGTTCAGTCGGACAGCGCACAAACGACTGTCTACTGGGATCCACTCTAAGAGAGCTAGTTCTGCCCTAGGACTCAATGCTATACCTACGCCGGGGAGGCCGAGGGAAGCAGAATCTGGGCTTCCAGATACACGAAGTGTGAATCGAGTCGGTTCTTTATTTTGGCATGGTGAGGTCAAATAGATGACGCTACTCGGATCCTGTATGCGCGTTTCGGAGACGCAGCACACATCGATGGCGCGGGATTCTAAAGTCCTAGCTAAGGAAGCCTGTTGTCCTATTTGGCAATGTGTTCGTACGTTAAAAGCTCCTACGTGTAGTTTGGAGCGTGGCTTCAGGAGACCAGGAATAGCGTTCCGCGTACTCGAATCGTTTACACTAGCGGTGCGAGATGATAAAGAGACGTGAGAAGGGTTAGTCATAGAGATAAGAGAGGTATTAGGAGGTGTAGGAAGGATTTGAATGTGACCAACTTGTTCTCGTGTGTTGTTACGGGTATGAGGGCTGATGTCACTTCCCGGCTGCCCACACTGTGGAAGGGTATTTCTTGAGGAACCTGAAAAGGAAATTGGATTAGTGTTGGTCTTAACGACCTGGGAGCGTGATCGCAGTGCCCAGGGGACAACTGCTTGAGGCCGGTCGCGCACGGCCTTTTCGTGGAAGGTTTTTAACGTGTTAGCTCCGTTCTTCAAAGGGCCTTACCGCCGGAGACGGAAATCCGTGAGGTAAGGTGTGACATTTTTAGGGTCGACCTTCTCTAACCCCACCCCTCCTTGTCGGAAGGCAGCATCGCTGTCATGCTGGTTGTCCGAGGGAAACACCTTACTGCTGTCACACCCCTCTACAGTCAGCAGTACGACTTCGCCCTCAGACCTTGAGTTGCTGCTTTTAGTCTTACCGTTCACCAATCGACCTGCCTGGCATGGTAGGACCTACAGGAACATATGTTCTAGCCAATATAGCTCGGTTGGGTCATCACGATAGGCAAGCCCGACCACCGCGTCAAGGTAGCAGCTTCGGTCGGGGGTTTTATGTGGTATAAAACTATCAAGGCTGTACACCGATAAAACATACAAGACTCAGTATTCTTTTCCCACGAATTCACCCGTTCTATCTGTGGTATTAGGATGAAAAAGACAATATGTAAATGGAAATACTCCTGTCTAGTTTAGGCAGGTTGACCATAGTGTGCTCAGTTATCCAAAATTACGTTACACATCACCCATGAACGACTAAGTTTATAAACGGTTATGTTTTGACACATTTTCCTGACTTTGTATGGCAGAGTTATTCCACTAATTAATCGATTTCTTGACATTTTACGTCCTCTGATCACATTAATGAGTATAAATTAGGAATTAATAAAACAAGATCAAATACTCGCTCATGACCTGAACGTACACCTCGAGAGCAATTGTAATAACGACACAAATTGGAAGAATCATGAAGCACATACAGGACAAGTGAAGGACGATATTCAAATAATGTATTTAATGAATGGTTTTTACATTTTGCGAAGGCATTGTGTAATTTTGCATGAAATAGTAAATTGATTTTTTTCAACTGAGATCTCATTCACTACAAAGCTACTGACTAGGATTAGCCCCATTTTTTTAGATTTATAAAACTTAAGAGGTGTTAAATAGGATCCAGAAATACTCATGCTTTGCTTTGATATGACTGAAGGAAAACAAATGCTAGGGTTATGTTGGGCCTGTATGATTATTTCCCCTAGATTGTCCATCTAGTACCAATGATATGATGATAGTGAGATAACAGCTGAGATTAATATTTAGAGACTACTGATCTAGAAAGTAGTTCTACAGAGCCCGATCGTCCGATAACTAGAACAAAGGACAACATAGAAATTAGGTAATGTATAATCATGCATTTCATTCTTATGGCTCAACAGTCAATAAAAAGTGAAATTATCACCACACATCAATATAATTAAAAAAATTACAATACAGGCATAACTACACAATGAATGAAAGAGAACAATGTGATAAGTATGTTATTAATTAACAAGAACTTTAACACAACAATAGCTTGTGTTGTTAAACGACAGCTTACAAGGAAGGGAATACAAAGATACAATAATCCAAGGTAGAACAGTTCTAAGGTTGCAGTTTAGCTTAGCATTTTCCTGATTATAGCAGTTCTCCACAAAATTTTAATTTATCACCATACACCTTTCACTTGTTCATTCTGATTAGTTTTTTTTGGGAGGGGGGAGCGGAACCATAGAAGCTTACTCCACTACAAAAATTCATTTTGGAAAACACAAGGAAGATTTATGTGGGCCATAATAAGTGACCTATGTTTTTGTACTAACACATCATTTTTAATGTATTTATACATCGCTTTATCACAGCTCCGTGAACTTTAACCAAGAGCTTTACATTTCGTGATACAATGCACACTGGTAGTCAATGAATTCATGAACTGACACTATTCCTTGGTATAGCCATCTCCTAACCTTTTTCTAACCTACTCTTATGCCCCGGTACGGCCGAGATTCCGCTCTCACACAGCCACGCCTATAAAGCCTCTGACAGCGAAGTCCTACTCATTGCCTTCTCGTGGCATCACTGTTGTTTACGAAATTTAGAGGAAAAAAGCGAATGTCCGGTGCACTAACCGGGTTGGTGGGTACGTACAGTCCACCTAGGGGGGTTGGAAAACCCTCATGGGGTTCCAGTATCCTGCGGGAACAAATGGCGTATGAACCAATCGTTGGTCACCGGCTACCATGGGACTGCATCTCCTTACGATGCTCCAATGCCTTGTGGACCAGATCTTTAGGTCGAAGGCTCCACCTACTTCGGCATGAGCGCCCCGACAGTATCACAGACCACACACAGATCACGTGACTTGTGTGGCGCATATATATCTGGTGTCACCTTTTATCAGCATTTATGTGTTCAAATAAGTAAATAATAAACTCTTATGCTAGAGTGAGAAGGGTGATTTGGTTTACTTAGAAAACCCGTTACAAACACCTCATTCAACGATCTATCGTTTTGTATTACACTACATAAAGATTTATAACCAAAATACGTAAAAATGTTTTTGCCAGGTTTCCCACCCCTTCACTCCAGCTCTATACCATCAATTTGATTTGAACAACCATGAGTAATAGTAGTAGTTGTTGTTGTTGTAATAGTACCCTATTTTATACTTAACAATATTTCACAAAATCACAATCATCACCATTTGAACAACAAACCATATCCATTTCAATTCATCATCAAAGAAAAACAAAGAACAAACAATAAATAAGTAATAACATTGTGTTTTATATAAAATTGACTTTTATTTATAAAGTAAGCATTAAAACAAGATGATCGAGATAAATGAGTTAATAATCTTAAATGACATATAGGATAGAGTATAATTATATTGTATTATAACTAGTTTCTCATGCAATAAGGGTATAGATAGAAGAGATAAAAACAAAACAAACACTGTTATGTAATCATTATAATTAGATTTTAAGAGAAGAATAAGAAATTATAATGGATCAATGGGAATATAGTATGAATTTATGGTTTTGTTAATCTAATACACAAAAGTATACATGTTCATGAATTGTGTATACACAACATAAAGAAAGATTATTGAGAATAGAGAATGAATCTTTTGAATTATGATAAATTACATTAGAATGTAACACATTTCATACGATTCATATAAGAATTACAAGTAAAATGAAATGATAAACAGTAATAGGAAGAAGAAGAAGGAGAAGAAGAGGAAGAAGAGGAGGAGGAGGAAGAAGAAGGAGAAGAAGGAGAAGAAGAAGAAGAAGAAGAAGAAGAAGGAGGAGAAGAAGAAGAAGAAGAAGAGGAAGGAGAAGAAGGAGGAGGAGGAGAAGAAGAAGGAGAAGAAGAGGAAGAAGAAGAACAGGAGGAAATATAACATAAGATTAAAGAAGTGAATGTATGAGAAAAAAGAATAATGAACACCTATAGTTATTTCATAGTGAAGAGTAACAATAAACAAAGATGAATTCATAATTACATATATATATATATATATATATATATATATATATATATATGTTTAATGAATATCACATAATTGCTTAGTTTGGAGAAGAAAAACCACCTAGTTAATGTGTAAACAATACGATGAATATTACTAATATGAGTAGTGTTGTTAGTAATATGATAAATTTTTTTTTCAATAGTATATATAAATCACTCGGAATAAGGATGAGAAATGATACATATTTATAATATCAAATTGATAAGTGATTTCCTGTGAAAATCACATATAAAACTATGAAGATCATGGCTAAAGAATAATGATAATAGAGATTGAAGTGAAATCGAATACATCGACACACATATATACACTTTCAGATCAAATCCATTTAATTCTTTATTAACATTAACATCGTAAATTTACTCATTCACATGAATTGATATTATCTGATCAAAGAAAGAAAACTAGAAACTGTGGTTATTTTTAAACCAGCTTCAAATGATAAATAGCAATTCTCAAGAAAAGTAACAATAGCGGTAGAAAGTATGTAGACATGAAAGAGTGATTGAACTCAAAACGGTACAGTACATCATTTTGGTTTTCATATCAGTATACTATATCATCATAAGATGAAGATCAGGGAGTTGTAGTAATGAGTGGTATGGGAGAATATGAGGAAAAAAAAGACTGAAATGAAACAAAAATTCTTTCTTGACCAAATCGAATAAAAAACTCATTCCTATTACTAACCAACTAACATATGATTACAAATTAATAATCCACTGTTAAATAAAATGAAACGAGAATGTTGAAACTATTAAATATATATATAACCCAATTGGGATTGTATTTGTCACACTTTAAAATCAGTCAGTCAGTCAGTAACAACGTAGAACTTCGTACGTACGTACGTACGTACATCAGTTCGAGTTGTCACACTTTAAAATATACTGTATTAAAAACGAAGTGAATGAAGTAAAGATAAAAAGAGTATAATTCTCATTAATAATTGTCCATCGGTTGTTCTAGTTCCAAGAAACAATCTTGATGATCAATTGAATAATGATTAATTGATTCTTCTGATATTGTTCTCTTTATTATAGGCAATAATGGTGAAGATAATGATGAATGAGATGAGAGATCATTTAATTCACTAATAGATTGTTGTTGTTGATAATTGTTCGTAAATGATTTAGCTAGTCGAATTAATGTTTGAGAAGCATAGCTATTACCATAAGCAACTTCTTGCCAATCATCCTTTGAAAGATTTAAAAAAAATATGTATGCATTAGATAAGTAATACTAATTAGCAATTTCTTTTTTTTATTAAACAAACAAACGAATATAAGCAAAGATGGATAGTGTCTAGGAGTGGAATCCAGTTTGATGCGCGTCTCTTCCTGTTTGGAACTCGTCAGCTGGATGTACTTGCATTCCAGAGTTGGTGTTCACTCTGGGGACTCGAACCAAGTACTGTTCGCTTCAAACGCCACCGTGTTATCTCCTTAGCTACTGAGTCCTGATAGCCACCTGCTTGTGTAATGGAGTGATGTTTTAAATTCACTTGGTGTTATTTACTTCTATCTCCCCATTCATATTTAGGGCTGCGATTGATCAGTCTCTTGTTGGTTTGTCAGCATCCTGTGCGGACCGCCTCGATATTGCCTCAGGTCACAAGCCAACAAGAGACTGATCAATTTCAGACCTAAATAACAATGGGAAGATACAAGTAAACAACACTAAGTGAATTTAAAACAAACGATTAGTTTCAAAATTAATGAGATGAATTATTATTAAACAAGTATGATATCGTCATTTCATTTTATTTGTATGTGGGCTGTGATACTGCCGGGGTGCCCAAATCGAAGCAGGTGATTCTCTTAGGGAACCACACCCAGAGGCTTTGACCTAAAGGTCTGACCCACAAGGCAGAGGAGCATCGTAAGGAGATGCAGTCCTATGGTAGCCGATGACGAACGATTGTTTCATATGCCATTTGTTCCCTCAGGAATACTGGAGTTCAAGTGAACCATTCGTTTGGAATGAGGGTTTTCCAACTCCCTTAGGTGAACCAACCCAGTTAAAGCGCCGAATATTCGCTTTTTGTCTTCTCAATTCCGTAAACAACACCCCTGCCACGGGAAGGCAGTGAATAGGACTTCCCTGGAAGAGGCTATATACGGGTGGCCGTGTGAGAGCAATTCGAAGGGGAGGGCGGGCCCTTCCCACTCTCGGCCTTACCAGGGCATTAGCGGGCCATGTATGATATTGTGTGGCGCACATATATCTGGTGCCCCTCTTGTACCAATATTTATGTGTTCAAATAAATAAATAAATCAAAGTATGATATACAATGTACTAAATTTGATCTTTCAGTGAATCTACCATAAGCATTACGCACATATGCACTTGATTCATGCTGTTTTGTATTGTATTTGTACTAAAAAATCATAATCCAACATTGAGAAAAACATGTATAGTGAATAGAAAAAAAACATGAACAAATTATGCAACACTAAGAATAAGATTAAGTAGCAGTTACATAAAGGAACTAGCATACTTCATTTTTTTAAAACCTATTTGGGGTACATCATAGGAGATTAAAATATAGAAGGAATATTTTTGTGGTGAACTAATATGTTTTTGTTTAGTCAAATAGGATGAATTTAAAACGTCTGTATACTGAATAAAACATTTTAAAATAACGAAAGAATATTCAATCAATTGTGATAATCAACTAGATTCCTTCCGTCAAAATGTTAGTCTTTTCATATATTCCCAGTGTGTATAATTCGTTTAATAAACAATCAGCCAAAGAGAACATAGACAATTAGCATTAATTGGTGACTGTTGTTCCTAATTATGTGAATCAGTTATAAATAATATAAGACTTGGGGGATAAATATGTATGAGGATCATGATGTTATACTAGAGTAAAATAGGAAAAATGAGATTGATAGGATAGACAGACAGACATCATTAACATAGAGACTGGAACAGATGTGCGTTGGCCCATGCTCCTATGTCTGCTCAGCACGATGACATGGAAATAATAAAAGTGACAAAAATGACGTAGTAGTAATGAAAAAAAAGATGCACTATAGCTCCTACCCTAACATGGTGGTTCGGCTTGCATATCACGATGATCCAATCAAGCTATAGTGGCTGGAACGCTTGTTTCTTGTAAAGCAACTCGGTTGGGGAACGGTAAGACCAAAAACAGAAAGTTCATGATCCGAGAGTGAAATCGTACTATTGGACTATACAGCGGTGAGACATCAGTAAGGTATGTCTTTCGGATAGCCAGCATCTACAACGATGCTGCTTTCTCACAACAGAAGAAAGGAGTCAGAGAAGGTTAATCTTAAAATGTCACAACTCGCCTTACGCCATTGATTTCAATCTCCGACGGTAAGGACTTCTTAAATACAAAGTTAACACATCGAAAACTTGCAACAAAAAGATCATTTGTGATCGACCTCAAGCGGTCACGCTCCTTGGTCACTAAGACCAACGCTAGCCCAGTTTCTTTTCGAGGTCTCCCAAGAAATATCCTTTCATTGTATGGGCAACCGGAAGGCGACAACTCCCCTATACGTCTAACAGCGTATGAGATCACGTCGTTCGTAAAAAAGCTCTATAAATTGACAGGAAACATGACAATGAAGTAAATGTAATACTAGTGACTGTCTCTAGTCAGCCAGTCATATGACATGAATAGTTTTTGGAATAGTAGAAAATGTGTTTCCAGACAATATATCTCGACAGCGTTGTTGTTGTGATAATCAAGCCAAACAACTGCATTGAAACCATATATTTTCAGAAGACTATTGAGAAAATTGATAAATAAAAACTTGAGAACGGTTATTTGAACTTCTGTTTATTGAATAAGGTTGGAAAAAGTATTAATTGTAAGGTTAATCTACACTGCAAAACAAAAATCATTTTATCAATAACAACAACAGTATTTCCAAAATATTGAGGTCTGGTGTCAGATGAGAACTTTAAAACTCATCACATTTCATAGTCCATTTTAAAAATGGATGAAAATGTTAATTGTTAGTCAAATACATAATTATCAGAAGGGGTTAGACATTAACACCGTTGGATGCCGGCTCAGTGGTCTAATGGTTAAGCACTCGCGCGAGAAGCCAGTAGATCCTGGGCTCGAATCCCACAGGGTGCGGGATCGTGGATGGGCACTGCTGAGGAGTCCCATGCTAGAACGAAACGGCCGTCCAGTGCTTCCAGGTTTTCAATGGTGGTCTAGCTTCAACTGACTCACGATTTCAATCTGTGAAAATACATAATTGTATAATGAAGTTGCATTTCATGTAAAACAGATCGGACTTTTTCTATTATATAAACTTACTTCATTAGCAATTTGTACAATACGTCGAAGTGTTAAATGAGGTTGTTTTCTAGCAGGGAATTTTAATGGTTTTAATGGAGGATTAAAGTTAACATCATTATTAACTATTTGAGAATATGATTTATAAGGATATAGATTATTATGATAATTCATCATTGTATCTTTAGAAATTGAAAAGTTAAGAGAATGATATGGATTCATGTTGAATTCATTCTCATTGAATAATCTGTTACAATTATTATTATTCGTAGTAAAATAAGAAAGATGAGATTTTTGAGATGTTGACAATGAAGATGTCGCAGTTGTTGATGTAGAAGTGGTTGGTAAAAGTGCTCGATTCCAAACAGTTGCTTTGGCTGTAAGAATAGCTATACATTTAGCTTCATCACAGGAATTATATGATGTTGTTGAAGAGGATAACGTTGAGAAAGTTTTCTCGGACAAATTATTACGATTAGTATTACTAACTGTAAACGATGAAGAAAGTGACGTTGAAGGAAGAGAAGTATTATTTGGAATATTATCAAACAACCTGGTACAGAGTGGTCTCTGAAGCATTGAAATATGAATAAAAAGTAATTCAGTAGCACACAATATATCAGTAAATATGTAATCTATAAAAACTGGGTTAATAAACTAAGTCACAGTTAAACTACGCAGCTTCACCATGACTCTATTAATGAGGATAAACAGACAATAAAGTCTATTTAAGCATATAAATTATTGTATTAAATCAATTGAAGTGAACATAATCCACATGCTGTTCTACTACCACATGGAGTTCAACTGTCAGTGTTAGTGAACTGTAAAGTTCTTTACAATAACCACCACTAAATGATCGACAGTAATATTAATTAACTGAAATTAATCCCTAAACGTATATAACAAGAGGCAGATTGAAGTTTCTTTACAGACATGAAGTGAACAATAGCATTGTGCCTGAAGACGGTTTTAAATGAACAAATTTATATTTATCCATACATCCATTATCTACAACCGATTGTTTTGCTTCAACGATCCCGATAATTAGGTCTTACAAACGTACACCAAAAAACAAATGAAATATTTAATGAAATGTTAAATCCTTTTGAATCATACTCGTAGAAACTTAAGGTCAAGGATCACACTTCCTTGGCCCTAGCCTCGAAAAATCAGCCAGCAGATCTTTTACGTTGATGAGAACACTGAATATGTACAATATTTCTATGGTTTCCGAATACTGATTCATTCTCCGAATGATTTTCGACAAACCAAATTCGGGAAAATCGTCTATGCACACGGTTTTAGTAAGACACTTAGGTTTAAAAGTTAGATCAAGTCATTCTATTTACCAGACTCACTTCCAAAAGATTACTTATTGTTGTCGAAATGCGAAACGGTTATGCAGAAGCTGACGATAGGATGTTAAAACGAGAAACTAAAATAAAGCAGCAAAAGCGCTTAACTTGTAAGAATTCCAATTACTAATTTTTGACAATAGGAATGTAGACAGAATACATTTATTGTCACAACTTGAAAGTGATTTGAAAGCGATTAAGACTGGAATATCTTAGTTTTTGTAAACAAAGGTTTCTCTATGAACTCAGTCAGTGTATTTATTTGAAAAGACCATGCATAACATCATAAAGTAAAACAAAAACAAAAAGTTGACATCGCATATATACAAAACTTACGCGTAACGGTGCACCATCTCCTCTTATTTGTGAACAACGTGGAATTCTTGAACCAATTGGAGTTTTATCTAAATCTGTTGTTTTATGATTTAAATTAGTAACAGGATAACGACCAGCAGAACCTAAAACAGCTGGTGGACTAGTTAAATGAAATGATAATTGATCAGCTTCACTTAATGCTTTTGTAGGTGTTTGTATAACAAAATGATTATTATTAGTATTATTACTGTTGTTATCATCAGTTATCAGAACACTTAATGATCCATTTGTTGTCTGATGAATTGATTTTAATGGAGAGGTTGTTTTTGATGAACAATTATTATTATTATTATTATGATTATTATAAAAATTAAATGAAAACGAAGAAGTAGGAGAATTAGTGAGATCGTCATTTATACTAGATTCAAGTAATTTAGGTGAATTTGATTTGATAAATAATGATGATGATGATGGTAGACTGAATTGAGATTTATCAGGACTAGATAATAATGGACCATTTTTAATTAAATCCACTGGAGTCGATGTAGATAATAAGGAATTGTGGGAACTGTAGATAAGAGAACAATAAGTAGGGCAGGGAGGAAAGAAATAGTCATACTTTAAATATAATATGATTATACATAGCTAATAGGACATAAAAATATCAGAATGTCTACACTACTTGTGTTTGACTTTGTGAAATAACTCTAATGTCTATGGTAGAATACCTTAAGGAAAAAATGGCTCAGAATCAGTGTTAACAACAAAGAATTTATATATTACTTTCTTTCCTTCAAATCTTCAGTTTGAATATCAAATTAGTGTTTATCATCTTCTTATATTTTCCATTCATTTTGAAGTATCTTCTCTATGTTGTGCTTAGCACTACAACTAATAATATATAGACCATTTTGTTTATTTCTAGTTAATTTCCTCTCTGGCTATGTCTATGTAAAATATGATAACAAGCATAAGCCGACTGTATATCTATACCAGGTTTAATAGGACTTATAAATAACTAATCAACATGATCCAAATACCACCAATCAAGCCTTACATTTACACTAAGACGAATTACCAGTGAAGATTTGTAACTTCATTGGTATCAAACTAATCCAGTTGATGGTTCGAATTTCACGAAAAACCTTTTTCTCTTATACATAGGTTATTAACGTTGGTAATTACTAACTCAAATTGTTTTTGTTGTTCCAATTATAAAAAAGCACTTCGGAGGGAGATTGTTCATTTGAAAGATAGTTTACATGATGGTTTGACTTTAGCTAAACAATCATTACAAACCAAAGAATGCTGACAAGATATTTTATTTTAATATAATCTTCAGAAGCATTCCTGAAATTCTAGTGAGAAGCTATGACTGGCGGAGTTCGACCAAGTTAACAGTCATACAGTTATTACTGGTGGTGGTAAATGATTGTTGTGCAGACGGAATACATTGAAAAATGTGGACTACCAGATAGACCCGGTATCATGAAGTTCTACTCAAAACAAGGTCAAAGATGTGCACTGCTGAGAAGCCCTATATAAAGACGAAACAACTAACTAATCCTTTAAGGTTTTAAATGGTCGCCTAACCCGTAGTATGAGACCATCTTCAATTGTCTTTTCTAAAAATTCAAATTTTTGTTCATCTATTTAACTTAATCCGATTATTTCAAATTGAACATAGATGGAATATTTGTCACAGAATCCTGAAAAAAACAAAAATAACGGATACAAGAGCATTTTTATTTACCTGATGGAAGTCGTCACAACCGAATACCTCAGAGATTGCTGAGAATTACTTCCACCAGACTGGACACTGTTCGACAAACCAGATTCACTAAACTAATTTGTGTACACATCAAAATAAAAAATAATTTGAAGATGAGTGTACTCAAAGATTTTAAATAAACATCTATGAAACAAGTCTTAATTCAAAGAAAAATAAGGAGATAAGTCCTTAATGTGATGATCCATCAATGAGGTAATGACTTGATGGTTAAATTCCATTTAATTTTTTCAAAGATCGAGGGTTCGCAAATTTTGAATCCCATGGGGCTTCACTGATTTCGGTCTAGATAATCAGGTGACATCACTATCGGCTCTTTAACACAAATTATATGGCTTAAAGCATTGTGTATATGCGTTACGTATGCCCGAACACAAACTGCCCCGTTGAGCGTTGTTTTATGGTGTAGGAGTAGGTTGGAAGAAAGCTAGGGGTGACCAGACCCAAACATGGCACAAATCCATGAAGCCACTAACAATAGGACTGAGCCATGTTGGTAGGTGTAGACTACCCGGTTGGGATCCGCGTGACAATAGTAACCGGTGGTTAGAGACCTTGAATGACATGGTTCAAAATCGTTTGCAATGGTGCAGGTGCATCTACTCTTTGTGTTCTCCTAAATTCTAGTCTTCTGAATTTTTCATGTTCCTTTCTTTTCTTCTCTTTCCAAATTTGTTTCACTGGATTATACTCCGTGAATAACATCTTCAAACCCTAATCTTCCGGATTACTGCTTTTACTTTTACTACCTCTACCACTATGGGATTAGAATCGATAACTGCATCTCTATTCTAATGTGGTATGGCAACTCGAACTAATATACGTACGTACGAAGTTCTACGTTGTTGCTGACTGACTGTACATTATTACACACTTAGTTTAACGGAGTCAAACGTTTTACAGTCAATTAAAATGACTGTTTACCATTTGTTCAATTTTGTAAAGAACATTTTAATGCTCATTAAAGAGATAGGATATACATATATACAGATTCTCATCAAGATTATAATGCTGACAATTATCTTACAAGAAAATTTATCAATAATGAACTGATTTTTAAACCAACTCTCCCCATTCTCGGCCGTAGCAGGGCATTTGGGGGCTTTGAACACAATTTCAATATTCAATTGGTTACATATATGAAGTTATAGTTGAATAATTCGGAAATGATTAATTTAACCTGTCATTTTTATAGTTTGATTATTCACATAAAAAAGAGGATTCTTTTACTTGTTCACGAAATAAAGCATATTTATTTTAATAATTGAACTAATATCACTGACTTTCGTGTTTATAACAATTGTCGAGTTAGACGAGACTTGACTTAATAGTTACATATACAGATTTCATGTATTTGACAATGGATGACTTCGAAAATATCAAGACAATCAAATGAGTAATACTGATGTAAGATGGATAAAGTGGGATTAGTAAACTGGTTGGTAACTTCGTGAAACTCAATCAACTGAGGTGGTTGATATGTGTTAAATATACCAGCTAATACCAATTGTGATTTGTTAAGCTGGTTAGTGTACAGGAGTAGGTCGGAAGAAGAGTAGGAAGGAAGTAAGATGACATCCGTTTTTTTAAAATCACTAAACATTGTTTTGAGATGTATTAAGAGATACAAGCAATCAAGCTGACGTACAAATAAAAATAATAGTGAATGACAATTGAAGTTCCTACACTATACAGCTGTAAATTGGCATCAATATCGTAGATTGTTCCCCTATTTCATTTGTTCCTTTCTAATTTCATTTATGTTTGGTTTTCCCAATACTTTGGTACTATTTTCATTGTTCATAATGATTTCTTGTAGCTATATATATTAATGTAAAGTGTTACAACCTAGCTTGACACATATATGCTAAGTTGTTTATGATTGAGTTCCGTGCGCGAGCACTTAACCAGTAGGTTCTGGGTTCGAATCTCGCGGGGAGGGGGCGAGGTTGTGGATGAGCACTGTTGAGGAGTCCCACAATAGGACGAAACGGCTGTCCAGTGTTTCCAGGTTCCCCATGGTGGTCTAGCTTCAGCTGACTCATGATCTTAACCATTGAGATTACTATAATATCCACAAAACCCATTTGAATGAATCCACAATATTTATCTGTACTTTAAGATGTTATTTCCCTCTATAGGATAACATCACACACTATAAGCTAAGCAAAATTGTTAAGGTCAAAGTGTTTTTAGCTTAAGGCTTTGTTAGTGAAAAATAGGTCAGAAAAACATTGTAAATTTGGCGATTACGCAATCATTGATTCAGAAAACATGCTTAAAGACACAATAAGAAAGTCTTATTCCCTATGCTAATCGTTTAAGTGTGATTCAGCTTTAACTATTTATATTGATGGTGGTGTTCATGCCGAATATCGATAAATGTTTAGCTATTCAGTTTACATGATACTTGAATACATTTGAGCAGTAATTTGTTCGAATTACAAATAAACAATTTGTCGAAGAAAAAAAAGACCGATACGGAAAGTAACATTGCTCAATGTTGTTCTACATAAAATTACTGATCTAGTGATGATCTCTTAGCAATTCTCGTGCAATTAGTTTGCTGGAAGCTAACAACGTGTTTGACAATATATAACGGTGTTTTAGCGTTGAAAATTAAAAGATATACTTTTTTTGTAAACCCTAGTTACGGTTTATCAAGTAGATAAGCCTTACACAACAGGTATCCGTCACTTCGGTTAGTGACTAGTGCGTTATAATATTGATTAGACAGATAGGAGTTTGTAGTTACAAACTAAGTAGTAATCTTTAGGGAGTGATCTACATATCTCTTCCCCCTTTACTTTATCACACTGGTGCTCCCTTTACAAATTTAAATAAAAATAAAATTGATTTTGTTAATTGAATACAATGAATTCATTGTATATCCTTGTTTTCGCCTGACAATTACGCAACCTAAGCTGATAAGTTTAACTAGGTCGAACTTTGTGACTTTTAGATATGTAAGCATCTACTTCTCTTATCAACTATTTACCTTATCTGAAGCAATTAATATTATAATTTAAAATCAATATTTTCTCCATCACTTACACCTGAATCATGATGATGAATAGGTTGGGTCAGACGAATTTTCCAATTTCCATTTGTTGTAGAATCGTAATTCGACTTTAATGAAGATAATGGGATTAGATAGGTAGGTCGAGAAATGTTCTTACTAATTATTGATTGATCATTTGAACTTGTGTTGTTGTGAGTACTGTTATTTTTAGGACTATTTGACCAGGATAATCTGGGAAGGAAATGAAGAAAAAACAATTGTGAATATTGTCAGGGTTGCCAAGGTTATCGAGCTTCACTGAAATCATGAACCAGCCGAAGTTAAATAACCACTGAAAACTTGGAAACACTGAACGTTCATTCCTTCTTACTACGGGATACCCCTCAGAAGTGCGCATCTACGACCCCACAACTGTAATCGAACAGAAGACCTTCGGTCTCGTGCGTGAACGCCTAACTTCCAAACCACTGAACCGCAATCCAATGGAGACCAAAGGTTTTGGATTTGATCTTCTGTTGAGTCGTCGTGAATACACACTCCTGAGGAGTCCCATACTATGGAGAAACGGCAATTCAGTGTTTCCGAATTTCCAATAGTTGTATAACATTGATCGGTACGTGATTTCGACGAAATTATGAGTATGTTAAGGGATTATGTAAATTAAGCATGTACAATGATGACAATTCCACCCGAACCAATGACAGACGACAGATAGACATCGTCAACATAGAGACTGGCACAGATGTTCTTTAACCTAAGTTGTCATATCAGGTCAGCACAACGAGATGAAAATAATGAGACCGAGATACTGTAGTAGCATTGATTATAAGATTAAACATTAGTAATATGTTTTGAAAAGACAGATTAGAAAGATATGTATGAAGGGACTCTGAGATTGAAGGCTAAGAAAAAGATAAAGTGATTGAGTCTGTACTAAGTCTTAAACCACTGATCGCGGTCATCACATGGATCCCTATCACGTAGACTAGATCTACCAATATTGTTCAGACTAGAAGTCAATAACTTCATGGAATGATGCCACCTTTTGGTTTGGCTGCGCCGGACTTCTAACCAACATACTTATGCAATAATAAGAACCGCTCGTCGAGGTAGGCGGTGGTTGGGTATATGTAAAGCATGTCATAACCGCCTTCGTCGATCAGGATTTATGACCACATAAACAGTTTAGCTGAATCCATAATAATCAACCATTCGACGAATTTCTAATTACTATTATTATCCGGCTTTTGATAATAAGACTCCTGATAGTTTTGATCTTTTTCCTCTGCATACGTGCTTAGTCAGGAACGTACATAATAACTGAATTGACAGTAAAGTATATTAATATAATCATAAGAATCTGTAACAAACCTACAGACGGGCATTCGATTAAAACAAAAACACTATATCGTTCGGTTTTGTCGTCTACACAATTTAATGTCTCGGGAAATCTTAATCATTTTGTAATCAAACAGTTGGATTGTTAGGCGTGATATGAAATTACGATTTAATCTTGACGTACTTTAAAAATGTATCATATGATTTTACTTGTAGAATAATGCTTCAACGAGTAGACAGATTTTAGACAAGAATGTGTTTATATGTAGGGATTTATAATCGCCCGAAATGGGACTAGGATTATTGCTCTATTCCCTCATACAACAGAGGATGTTTAGAAAAGAAAAAGTATTTATGAGAGAATATCGAGACTCTATAGGTAGTGAAAGAAAAAAGGTGAATGAATATTCATTAATGTGATCGAACCTAGGTCATGTCACCCAACGTCTTCAACCACTGATCGCTATTATCGTGTGGTATGCTAATGACATTATTAAATTATAAAGCATGATAGATTAATGAATCGATTAAAAAGTCAGTCAGTAGCAACGTAGAACTTCGTACGTACGTATATTAGTTCGAGTTGCCATACCACATTAGAACAGAGATGCAGTTGTTGATTCAAATCTCATAGTGGTAGAGGTAGTAAAAGTAAAAGCAGTAATCCGGAAGATTAGGGTTTGAAGATGTTATTCAAGGAGTAAAATCCAGTGAAACAAATTTGGAAAGAGAAAAAAAAGAAAGGAACATGAAAAATTCAGAAGACTAGAATTTAGGAGAACACAAAAGTGGGTGCACCTGCGCACACATCAGACCACAAGGGATGATGAGACTTCCAAGATAAGTAAAGCGATCGACATACTTAACTACGTCGCTCACTATAGTAGATTAGAAATGCGATATTAAGAAACCCATTAATTTTATGTTGTGATCATCAAAACAAGAACAATATCTCAGCAAACAATATAAAAATTAACTTACATATGAGTAGTAACTAGACAGACATATATTTTTTTATCACTGAACTACACTTTTGATACAACCTGATTATTCCCAGTCAGGTAATTGAAGCATGGTTTAAACCCACAGCTAAAAATTTAAAAGTTGAGTGCTTTAATAAGTAAGCCATCACTTCGTTTTGAAGTACTACACTGTAAGTTCAAAGTATGACTTAATTAGCTGTGGGGATTTGTGTGAATTCCTTGGGTTACATTTATGATAAGTGCAAATAAGAACTTGTTTCAACAAGATAAACTTACAACGAATTACGAAACAGCAAACTAGAGAGTGGACGATTTTCTTGATCAGAATTGGGCCAATATTGGAGAACAACTTTTTCATATCGTTGTCTTACATCTACAGCAGTTCGTTTTTTATGCGAACTACCACTAGTGGTTAGGCGATTAGC
This sequence comes from Schistosoma haematobium, assembly GCF_000699445.3. Taxonomy (NCBI): domain Eukaryota; kingdom Metazoa; phylum Platyhelminthes; class Trematoda; order Strigeidida; family Schistosomatidae; genus Schistosoma; species Schistosoma haematobium. The sequence continues at coordinate 45,206,542 of NC_067199.1, forward strand.
TATTAACTCCCAATTGGATCCATATGTTAAATACAACTGGAGGAGAGTTGAGTCTTCATCTTTTGTCCATGTTGAATTTTGATCTGAATTGAGAATTGTTTGTGGTATAGCTCTATGTTGTATTAGAGTTGTATAGGTTTTACTGGATCCTAACATTTGAGGACGTAAATGCTTCAAATATCTAAAAAAAAGTGATCGATCCGAGTGCATTAGTTTTATAAAGATTTCAAATAGATGTTAGTTTTAAATGTAAAACTCATATGTCAAGGTTTTAGAAAAAAATATAAGCGGATTGACTTTGGATAGTCATGTTATGGTTAAAATCAGATAGTCAGGTACAAAATCAGAATCGTTTTGGGAATTGAATGTTTAAAAACCCACACTATAGAATACCAAGCCAGTAATATGGATGGTGGTTGTTTGAAATTTATCGCTTAGTTGGCATTTGTACTGATGTCAAAACGTACTTGCTCATAGATACTTCCCTCCCCCTCCGTGTCTTAGTGAATACTAATCATTGCACAAGTAGAAGCCCATCGTTGTCATGAAAGACAAAGCAATTAATCGAGTTAACAGGTTATTCTGTAACTGGAATCATTCGTCAGCTTGCACAAGATTCATAAACAAAAAGTATTAAAAAGTAATCATAGTCGTTTACGATATAAAGTTGGAACTTGAAAATGTGGCCAAAAAATGGAAGTAATGTGACTAAATCATGAATTAAATTTATGAACTTTAGTATATTCAGAACTATAAACACACCGTAAGGCAAATTTAATTTCTGGAGAAATTTTATTTAGACGAAACGGGAAAACAATAATTTACCATCATTTACCTTTCTGAGCATTGAAAAGCTGACTTGCCAAGTTTTTTTCCAATAAGATTCCAACGATTTTCACCCAATCGAGAGACATGATCAAGCAGTCTGCAATCTTCTAGGTTCGTCCAACTTCCAACACAATCTCCAAATCTTTCCTTGTGCGTTTCATGAAAACCAGTCGTAAGACTTGTTAAACCACTCCCAATAGTAGTATTACTGTCTTTCCAATTAACTCGATGCGGTAGTTCATCTAACATAACTAAAATGACAGAAAATAACTTATTAAGAAAACTTGGATAACTTCATGCTAAAGTAAAAAAGTTAACTGAAAATACTACTAGCTACCAAAACCCATAATAAAAATATGAAGTGAAACATTAAATAACTTTTTACTGAACATGAAAGAGAAAATAAGGCAACTGATCTTTTAAATTCTAATAAAAAACTACTCATATTATCGAGAATGAGAAAGGATTTACGTACATATATGTATTAGACTAATCACATTTAAATAACGATGGTAAGTTCAACTCTGAAGTAATATGATGATAGTAACAGACTAACAAAGAGAACCCAGTAATAAATTAGTAGGTTACTGACAACATATGGGGAACTAAACAATAAATAGGTTGGGACAAGTGTAATCGAACGAACTAAATACACTGACAAATGTTAGGCAAACAAAAGATAAGGAAACTAGCAAACATTCAGCACCTACATTCATGTGAAAAACACTACGGTTGAATAAACGAAAAATATTTATGGGATAAATAAGAGCGGGTATGAGTAAATTTATGTCAGGTTACAGATACTGTAGGCAAACTGTGGATACAATCTTTTAAGTTGATATGAGTCCATAGTTTAGCGATTAAAACATTTTGATTCCAACCGGTTTAAACTTCACTGTCTACTTCAGTTTTTGCTGACCGATTAGTATCACAAGGTATAATATGGTGTAGCTCAAAGCAACTGCATAAATTTGTAGTATGTGAGTTAAGTACATAGACAATAGGACTTGTATTAACTATTTGCAAGTGTATAGAATCAACCAATTTAATCTTTCTACTGTTCCACTACATATTTTAAAAGTCGAGCTTTTGAGGTAACAATTTTCACAAAATTAAAATTTGTTATATTGTATGGAGCTAGCTAGCTTAAGTCATAACTGATAATTTTAAGGGATTTATTTACCTGTCAAGCTACGCTTCTGTTGTTTAAGCGTTCAAATGCGAACCGATGGGTCACATTCAGATCGATAGTAATTACATAGGACCTGACAAAATTATGCAGGTCGCTTTATTCTATCAAATAACAGCTTTAGTGGTTGAAAACTAGATATAAAACACTTCAACAGGAGCAAAACTGATAAGCCAAAGGAATATGAAGAATTGATGCATCGACGTCAGGTACAGTTGTTCTTGGTCGTAATCCAAAATCTTCAGTGTCATAACTATTTCGTGAACCCAAACCAAAACATCTGTAACTCCTGACTTAGTCTACACTAACAATGAATGACCTTGTGAACCAATACTGTTTTAATCTGATCCTCTTTTAATTTTCCATTGACTAGCTTATAGCAGCACCATAATAAGTGGCGACTGGTAGATTTAGCGTGTTGGGTTTACCTTATTAGCTAGTTCATCATTTCCACTTACTAGTTTTTACTTCTGCATTACCTATCCAATTACCTTTGAGCAATGCTTTGAAGCAACTTATCGAATACATGCAACCTGTTCATACCAGATGCTTCAAAAAGTCAATATTTATCCGCGTGAAGTGTCATAGGGCAAACTACTATGCAATATACCAACCCTTTGAAAAGTAGATATTTCGCCAGTGGCACAGGGGATGTTTAGTAAAATTTAAACATATACTGAGATTTTTACATCCATCAACCCGATAGCTATCGTTTTATTATGAATCAAAGTTGACTTTGTCGATACAGACTGAATTACAATCTATGACTAAACTAAACACTTGAACCTACCAGTATTGAAATAACATATTTTGCATTATGAAGGGAAAAGAATTTTAAACCTTCAAGTAATATCACTCGAGGTGCTTAAGAGCCAGTACTTTGTCAGCATTGTAACTGAATAACTGTTGAGTCCCTGAAATAAATGGATCTACAAACAATAGATTATTCCCTGAGAAATTAAATAACAAAACAACCATTTAGGGGCAGATCTGAAGAGGCCGGATTTACAGTATTACAAACAAATGAGTTCAATATGGGCCACATGGACTATGGTTACCCATATTCCGGATGCGGTCTCACGAAGGTTGGGTATAATACTCTAATCATCTCTTCGTCCAAGTACTGGAAAGACCTACGAACAGCTCATAATGCCCCAAAGCCTTTGGCAGCAGCAGCCTTGCAGTTGCCCATTGTTTCGAAGTCGCTGCTTATTATGACTCCTAAATCTTTGTAGTCCATTACCTTGGGTAACACAAGTTGTTGCATCACCACACTCCTGTTGAAATTTACTTCTAGTGACCACCCACTAGTCCATGCCACCAACGAATTGAGATCATTCTGTAATATTATTTTATCTGACATAGTGTGCATAGGTCTCCAAATCTTTATCATCGGCGAAGAGTAGGACGGATGGCTTCGCTACAGTCGAAAACTCATTTGAAGAAAGTAAAAAAGAAGACCAAGGATTATACGTTGAGGAACCTCTATTTTTACAGGTCCCCACACTGAGAGCTCCATTTACCCTTACCTGCTTTCTCCTATCATCGACAAAGTCACTAAGCTAGCCTATGATTTTATGATGGATTCCTAAACTTTCCAGTTTTAATTTAGGATCTGAATGGAAGGCCGTATCAAAGGCTTTACTTAGATCTATGAAAATCACATCTACAAGGATTATTCGGCCTTTTGCTACGTCCCAATCTCCGCTTGCAACTAGCAGATTTGTCAAGCATGATAGGCCTTTACGAAAATCTTGTTGTCCCCTGTATAAAAAACTATGCCCTTCCACATGGTTTATAACAGTCATCCGAATAATCTTTCCCATTAGTTTGGCAACTGTACTGGTTAGACTAACGGGTCGATAGTGACTAAATCTCTTTTCCCCGCCTAAGAACAGAACGCATCCGTACACAATAATTGATTTTAAAGACCATTTAGCACTAAAATAGAAGACAAGACACTTATTCAAATCAATATTGCATAAATAATATGTCATTACAACAACCCCTTTGTTTTACCCCCACTTTACACTTCTTATTGGAAGTAGTGACGATATTGATACAAACAAACAAACATCGATTCCCACATTACATTGTCCATAAGACTTCTGAATTGAGACTAAAATGTTAATCTCGGAATATATTTAATACATCTGATAGTTTTTAGATGATCTTCCAATATTTGATACCCAATATCTATATAACGAGCTGATATAAATGTGTAGGACCAGTGAAATGTCTCTGGGCCCAAGCCAAATCATTCGGCAGTCGGTTCACTGAATGTCTAACGGTTCACCGATCCTTGTCAGGTTCAATGACAGCCAACACACACCAAATAATCGCACGCTATGGACTTGTTTAGGCGGTGGTGGTTGCACATTATTCTTTGTACCTACTCCTATTAATATATTTCTGTAATAACGTCCTTTGTGTTGTACGGTCAATAAACCAGCTGCAGCATCTGAAAACAACAATGGGGTAACCCATGTTAGGTTCTGACTGCACAAAGTGACTTCCAAGTAAGCTATTTCGTCACACTATCACCGTCTATCTCAAGTAAGCCTTCAATCAGTTGACACAGTTGATCTACGTTAGTGATCTACAAATCTACGCATCTCTTTGTGCTCTCAGCATGTTTTCTAAAACCACTGGCTATCATGATTTCAGGGAGGAGGTTGGTTGAATTAGAAAATTCTACTACCCACTTAGTAGACAGCTCTGTACATAAGAGATTTATGTCACTTTTCAAAAGGGGAAATGTCATTGAGCCTAGCCAAATCATCCGGCAGTTGGGTCATTGAATATCGAATAGATGATTGTTCTTTGCCAAGGTCAAGGACGACTAACGCGCATCACTTAATCGCATGTCATGGGCTGGCGTATATGGTGGTAGTCTCTATCTCTGTTATCATTCTTACCAATATATTTCCTCAATAACGTCCTTTGTGTTATACGGTCTTCAAAGCAGCCATAATACTTTGATAAATCGAAGTGGTAACTCACGTTAGATGCGTACCACGAAGTTTGACTTCGAAGTTCGCTGGTTCGTTAATTCATTCCCAACTACCTTGAGTAAACCGCTTATCATTCGACATAGATCATCTACATTGGCGATCTACAAATTCAACGACGTCTTGAGTTTCAAGATGAGGCCGTGCATACTCATTCGAGAGTTCCATGAACATTTGTCGAGTGACGGCGACCAACTGTCTTTGTACGAAGCGCAGAGTGATATTGGCCTGGGCAGCATCCCCAGAGAAGTCAACTTTAGTGTCAAATTATTTGTGGACCGCCTTCAGCAGAGACAGCTGGGGGAAGGTTGTTGTAGAGTATGCAGGTTATTCGTGATCCATGAGGCTGAATATTCACATTACTACTCTTCGTGCCGTATGGAGCTTCATATAAGCTCAGATTAGGGTACTTACCTAAGGGGATATTCATTAAAGTTGAAAGTAGGAGTTGACACAAAGCAAGTTTTTCTTCACGTCAGAGCTGTTGTTATCGCGCTCCAGAGTCCATGAGCCTTGTATATATTACTATGAAACATCCAATTCTCTGTGTAGTTTGTAAACCAGAATGAAAGTGAGTTAAGGAAATACTTTTGCAAAATTTGCCGTCCATGCAGTACAGCACAATAATTTGTGGATTAACATCATTTAGTCCCAGTAGGTTTTCTGTCCAAAGCAGTGAGAAGATTGAAAATGGAAGAACCGCCTTCTCAAAACCAATATTACGCTCCATGGAGGACGTTGGCTGGCATTCTCTTAATCAATCAGGCTCACCAATTTCAAATTATTATACAGAACCTAAAGTTACAGCACATGTTCACACCTAAAATCATGAAACCAACATGTACCGAAGACAAATAGCCACGAAAAGTTCATGACAAAAACAATTTTTGTCAGAGACATCAACAAATGCAGAACTTTCTAACTTTATGATTTGACTGCATTTCATGAAATAATCATGATCAATGGTTAGAAAGGTTGGATACCGTAAGGATTGATTGTGTACAGGCTAAATTGCGACATTACGGATCATCATGGAACTCGTCACTACACATCAACTTTCTTGATTGTGAAAAGGCGTTTGACAGTGTAAATAGGAGAATATTGTGGAAACTTCTTCGACACTACGGAGTTCCTGAGTAGATTGTCAACATTCTCCGGAACTCACACGACGGACTACAGTGCAAAGTGGTGCATGGAGGACAACTGTCAGATGCATTCCAAGTAAGGATTGGAGTCAAACAAGATTATCTACTCTGCCCATTCCTGTCTCTTCTGGTGGTCGACTGGACTATGAAGACCTCGACATCTGAGGGGAAACACGGGATACAATGGACAGTTCAGAACCAATTGGACGATTTGGGCTTCACAGATGACCTAGCTCTCCTATTCCATACACAAGAACAAATGCAGAAGAAGATAGCCAGTGTAGCAGCAGTCTCTGCATCAGTGGGTCTCAATATGTACAAAGGAAAAAGTAAGATCCTCACATACAAGACGGAGAACACCAACCCAATCACACTTGATGGCGAAACTATGGAAGATGTGGAATCGTTCACGTACATGGGAAGCATCATCGATGAACAAGGAGGATCGGATGCAGACATAAAGGCGAGGATTGGCAAAGCACTGGCCGCATTCCTACAATTGAAGAACATATGGAACTCAAAACGATTATCTATCAACCAATATGAAAGTGAGAATGTTCAATAAGAACATCAAGACAGTTCTACTATACGGAGCTGAAACAGGAGAACTACCACGACAATCACCGAAAGTGTACAAGTATTTATAAACAATTGTCTACTGAAGATACTAAATATCCGTTGACCGTATACCATGATCAACGGCGTACAGTGGGAGAGGACAAACCAGGTTCCATCTGAGGATGAAATTAGGGAAAAGCGCTGGAAGTGGATAGAACATACATTACTGAAGTCGCCAAACTGCATGACGAGGCGCATCTGAACTTGGAATCCTGGAGGGGACGGAAAAGGGAAGACCAACGAACAAATTGCGTCGCGGATTGGAAGCAGGTATCCAAAGAATGAATAGCAATTAGAAACTGCTGGAAAGGAATGAACAGAACAGAGTTCAGTCGAGAATTTCGATCAGCGGCGTATGCTGTGGGTATTGGGTACTTCGCCGAATGATTCTCTGGATGTAACTTGTTGTTGTTTGTCACTGTCTATCTAAGCATAAAGAAGTGAATATCACCAAGTAAGTTGAACCAGGTAATCTCATCACAGGAAAGGTGCCATTTAAGCACAAAATTACGTATAGAAGATCAAAAATGCGCAAAATAAATAAACGGTTTTCCCTTTAGTGAAACTTGTGTAATCGAGTTATTCAAATGTAAAATTAAACCAGCCAGACAAGGAAACTTTTGTCTTTCCAAAACGATGAAATTAAAGTACTAGGTTTTAACAAGAATCAGTGTTAAACAATACAAAACTGGTTACTTGTTCGAGGAAGAATAAACTCTTGATGAACTAGGAACATGTTCTTATTGAGAAATGTAGAATCAAACCACTCAACTCCAGAAGTATCAACGAAGACAAGTTGGAGCTGACCATCCCAATTCTAGACTGTCTCGATCATACAAAAAACGTGGAAAGGACAGGGGATACCAACACGGAAAACCTTGTTCAAGTAGGTTACCTGTCCATTCACGCAAGGCTCATACAGACAAACAGGAAGAAGAAGCTCATACATTTGGAATTAAAAGCACAAACTACTTATACATGAACGCCGCGAGCTTGCCAAATAAAATGGATGAGCTACGTGAACTCAGCAATGCTAATATTGCTCACCTGTTAGAAATATCTGAAACTTGAATATCTCGGTTTACGAACCACGAGCTAGCAATCCCCGAAATGTCTTTGTTTCACAAGGACAGAAGAACAAGAATTGTAGGTGGAGTAGCCTAATACTTTTCGTGCTGCCTGGAGGAAGATCAAGTGCACAACCAAGAGTTAATCAATCTTGATGAATCCGTGTGGTGCTCAATAAGATTGTCTACCACTTCGAGGTATCTAGTTGAAGTCATGTACAGGAAGCTTACTGCAGACATCGAGTACTACAATCGTATGCTGGAAGAATTATCCCGATCTACGCATCCCAGATTCACTCATTTACTGATCCGAGGGGACTTCAATCATCCTGAAGTCAATTTCAGAGAACATACGTATGCTGGATGTGAAAACTCTTCTGAAGCTTGGTTCTTCAACCTCATTGAGGATCTGGGATTGTTCGAATATATGAAGTCGGCAACTTATTGGAGAAACAGCCAGACGCCGTCGCGCTTAGACTGAGTATTTAAAAGCGAAGAATTCTCAGTTGACAACCTCTCGATCCTGGCAATACGAACATATAAGGAACATATGCACAAAGGCAACAGGAAGAGACGGGTTTCAGTACCAGATGAAGCTTATGGATAAATTTGTCTTCAATTCGAAAAGCTTATTCCGTTATGCAGCCTCTCTTCGACAAGCCAAAATTAGAGCTTTTCAATTGCTGGGTCCTAATCGCCAACCAATAACGACGGTGACACCGCCAACCTTCTGGTTAAACAATACTCTCGGACATTTCAATCGACCCACATTAACTACATTGATGAAGGCTTCATCTACAACTGCACAGGACTTTCCGAAGTGAGCCCGAGCGCTGACTTGGTGTACCGGAAACTGCAACACTTCTCTAAGCTCACATATGGTTCATTCTGCTATACTGAGGGAAGCAGCATCAATCCTGGCAACACCGCTAAGCGTGATGTTATCACGCTCGCTAAGCCAAGGCAAACTACCGGAAATTTGGAAGCTGGCTGATATCACACCAATTTTCAAAGCAGGTGGACGCAGCGAAGCTTCAAGCTACCAACCTGTGGCTCTTCTCTCTACACCTTCAAAAATTATGGAGTCCCTGATTTGCTACGGTATACACGACTATTTATCATCCTTAAACTTCATTTTACCCCAACAACATGGTTTCACGAATAGTCATTCTTGTATAACTCACCTGCTGACCGCGGTGGACAGATGGACAAGCATCCGTGATCGCAAGGGGAAGGTCGACGTCATTTACCTTGACTTCTCAGAAGCTTTTGATGGGGTCAACCACATATGTCTTATCAATAAGCTCAAACGATTGGGTATTAAATCACCTCTAATTGATTGGCTCACTTCATATCTAAGGACTCGATATTTTAAGGTCAGAGTTAACTTCACCTTCTCTCAGGCTATGGAATATTCCGGTGGTCCCCCAGGCTTCGGTACTAGGAACTCTTCTGTTCTTGATTTATATAAACGGTCTCCCACAACTGGTATCGTATGAGTTATTACTTTTTGCTGATGATGTGAAACTCTAAAGAGAGAGATACGCACCCAAGAGGATATACTGGCACTTCAGGCGGATCTGACTCGACTTCAAAGTCGGGCAGATGACAACAGACTTACCTTTAGCACTTCATTTTGTAAAGTAGTCCATCCGAGACATGTTGCAGACTTAAGTTACAGTTTATGCAGCTCCTCTCTAGAAGTACCCTGAGTCGAAAAATATTTAGGAGTGTTGGTACCCTACGATTTGAAGTCTTACGCTAACTGTGACAAAAATGCCTTTCGAGCAAACCTTGCACTGGTAACATTGAAGCGCATTTCGGGCTAGTTTGACGGAAAAACTTTCCTCACAATCTTCAACATCTTCATTCGTCTCCATTTAGAGTACGGAAACATAGTATTTCCTCCCTCGCTCCAAAGGATAAGGACACTCTGGAGCGTATCCAACGGCGAGCCACGAAATCAGTTCAGGGACTCAAATTCAAGCCCTATGAAGGACGCCTTTAATGACTGAACCCTTACCCATTAGAATATGGGCGTCTTAGAGTTGGAGTTCTAATGGCTTACAGTATCCCTAACACTTCTGGACATCCCCTTAAACACCTAGTTCAGTTTACCTCCAACACAAACCTAAGGGGTAACACTTAGAAACTGGAGACACAACATAGCAGAGTGGACTGTAGACTCAACTTCTACTCCTTAAGAGTTTTCAAATGCTGGAATTCGCTTCCGACTGAGCTAGTTCAAGCAGCTTCTCAGGAGTCCTTTAAGAGGAAACTTGACCTATTCTTAAGGACTAAGGATAATATCTTACTATGATTTACCAATTTCTTTTTTCGTTCACTATCGTTAATATACCTAGGTTCCTGCCTGGAGGTATTGGTGATCCACTGCTACTACACACGAATCCCGTTAAGCGGAAGCTTCTTTTATTCCTTCCACAACCATTTGAACCATTTGGACTCTGTTTCCGATAGCATCAAAGTTTTAAAAATGTCAGATCATAGGATAGATAATAAGGATCATGGACCATAAACGCCTTTTATGAAGCCTGACACGGGTTCAGTAAAATTAGGTCTCATGTTTTTAATCTCCTTCTTGCACGAGATGTGTTGGAACAAAAAATTGTAGATGCATTTATTACTTCTTAACTTTACGGAAACGTTAGACAGTCAACTGATCGGGTACAATTGAAGAGGTTTTACTATGAGAAACATCAAGAAGAGATAGCTAAGAAGCAAACTAGTTTACACTAGCTCGTCACGGAAACGTTGGATACTGTACCTTTTAACCTTGATTTTCTTGTGTTTTTTCAAATATGCACATTGTTTTCGCAAAAGAGTCTGAGGTCTCAAGTTATGCGTTTCTGGCTGATTGTAATGATATGCACAAAGCCTTTCTAAAGTTTCTACCATTTGTTGTTACTACTGACTTTAAGAGGATTAGACTAACAGCTTTTTTTAAGTTGGTGCTTTGAAATGTCTAAATCACCAATACCAACAGTGAAAGGACAAATATTTGAGTTAGGACCAAGGTTTAACAACGTTCAGTATGTTGGTGAAGGTGCGTATGGGATCGTTGTGTATGTTGGTTCGTTTCATAAACTATGATTAAGATCGGCGTTTGATTGTCAGCGTAATGAAAAAGTGGCTCTGAAGAAAGTTTCCCCATTTGAACACCAGACATACAGTCAAAGAACGTACAGGGAAATCTGGATACTTAGTAGAATGGACCATGAAAACGTTTGTTATTGGAATGTTTGCATTCGCTTACAAATAAATTTACAGGTTGTAAAAATCCATGATATTATAACGTCAAACACATTTGAAGAGATGAAAGATATGTAAGTCTATAGTACTGTCTAATTGTATATTCACTGTTAAGCTATATTGTTGAATGTTTCATGGAAACTGACCTGTGTCGCTTACTAAAGACACAGAAATTAAGCAATGATCATATTTGCTACTTTTTATATCAAATGCTTAGAGGTAACCTTGTATCATCCATTCATGATTCATCTTCAGGCCTCAAGTACATACATTCTGCAAATGTTCTTCATAGGGATCTTAAGCCATGCAACATCTTGTTGAATGCAGCGTGTGACTTAAGAGTAAGTCTCTGTACGTTTTTGGATTTTTATCACACATGCTGCCGAAATCCATACATGCAAAACTTTCAATTTATAAACATTACATTACTTGATTAGTTCCTTTTATAATAAATGTACTCATCAACTGTTTGATGAGCCTGTAGTTTGTCAATCCAAGTGTTTTAATGTTTATTTTTTACTATTGAGTGGATGTCATTACTCGTATATAATAGTAATTGAAATTCAACCTGTTTTAGAATTCTACCTAAGCAAAATCGTTGTTTTAACAATTGTCAACTGGAATGAGTCCTAGATCATGAAGTTGGTTTATTTTGAGATGTATAACCTGGTTATTGTCCTAGCAGTTATTATTATTGATGGATCAAGGTATCAATTGACTTGGGTACAAATCAATTTCTGTAGTCAAAATACACCCCATTTCATCCATAAAACTGTATATTCTCTTACAGCCCTTAATAATTAAGGTTACATTTTTGTTTGAAAACCATATTCTCCATATCATCTTCATTAATTTAATTTGATTTTCCTCTCAGTGATTTCACACGGTACTGTAAGAGCTTGATCTGAAATGAATTTGTGCAAAATCCTTTGTTATTTGTGCCTAGCTATCCATTTTTGTGTGTTATATACACTATTATGCTAGTCAACCCGGTTAATTCTGACTTACATTTTATCAATGACCAGAAGCCATCTCCATAAAGTCTACCACCTCTAATAAACTCGTTTTTAGCCACCTAATGAACCGCCCAAACAAAAAATTGTGCACAAGTAACGAATGTCACAAACTAATGCGTTGGTCAATGAAACACCTAGCTTCTAACTGATTGGTCAAATGTTGAAACCTTGCGATGCGCACTTCAGTTTAAATGGATGGATAACATCACTAACTCCCATGCAGACAATGTGGCTTACAGACGAGAATATAGGCCTGTACCGGGTAGATAAATTCCACTTTTTTTGAATTAACCACGCAACCAGTTGTAATCGCAAATATATATATTTCTAGGACGTTCTTATGTGTGTGATATTTCGTCGATTAAATGCTTAAATAAGGTTTAGTAACAAATGTATCCTTGGAAACTTATGTGCATTCAACAAATCGGTTACATGCGGCACAATATTTCCACACAAATGCTTACACAAAGCTACATGAGTCTCTTTGGATCACACCACGGAGAACCAGATAGATCATATTTGTATCGATAAAAAATCCAGAAGGACGATGAAGGACGTGAGGACGAGGAAGGGAGATGACACAGCTTCAGATCACCACTTGATTATGGCCAAGATGAAACTGAATCTAATGAAGCACTGGACAACTGGATAAACAGCAGTAAAAAGGCTCAATTCAGCCTTCCTATAAGATTTTAACAAACTCACCGAATTCACAACAACTCTCAACAACAGGTTCCAAGTGTTACAGGATCTACTGAAAAAAGAAAAAAACTACTATGGAGGACAGTTGGAAGGGGATCAAAGAAGCACGGCCTTCAGCGTGTCAGGAGGTTCTGGGCCACAAGAAGCACCATCCTAAGAGATGGATCTCTATGGGAAACTTGCACGAGGTTGAAGAAAAGAATAACAAGATAGCAATTAACAACAGCCGAACAAGAGCAGAGAAAGTCAAAACACAAACTGAATACACTGAAGCAAACAAGCAAGTGAGGAAGAGCACTAGAGCCGACAAGCAGAAGTACGTGAAAGAGCTAGCAATGACAGCGGAAAAAGCTGCGAGAAGGAGATATGAAACAACGAAAAAACTAGCAGGGAAATATAGTAAACTAGGGAGACCGGTTAATGACAAAGAAGGAAAGACAGTCACCGAGGTACAAAAACAGAGGAACAGATGGGCAGAATACATCGAGGGACCTTTGAATAGACCAGCTTCATTGAATTCGCCAAACATCGAAGCAGAACACACAAACCTTTTTATAGATGTCACCTCACCAACGACGGAAGAAATCAGAATAGCCACCAGACAAATCAAGAGCGGGCATTCATCAAGATCTGACAATATACCAGCTAAAACACTGAAGTCAGACATAGAAGCAACTAAAAACATGCTCCACGTTCTGTTCAGGAAGATTTGGGAAGAAGAACAAGTGCCGACGGACTGAAAAAAGACACCTCTTCAAGATACCAAAGAAAGGAGGTCTAAGCAAAGGTGAGAACTACAGAGGCAACACACTACTGTTAGTACCAGGTGAAGTTTCCAACAGTGTTGCTGAACCGGATGAAAGGTTCAGTAGACACCTGACGTTGAGATAAACAAGCTGGATTCCGTAAGGATCGGTCGTACACAAACCAAATCGCGACATTACCGATCATCGTTGACCAATCAGTTGAATGGGACTCAACTTCCTTGACTATGAGAAGGCGTTTGACAGTGTGGATAAGAGGACCTTATGGAAACTTCTTTGACACTATGGTGTACCTGCCAACATCGTTGACATCATTCGGAACTCATATGAAGGACTACAGTGCAAAGTGGTTAATATTTGATAAGATAACATCTATCAAGAGTTTACAAGACTTTAAATGTCTATTCGCAACTATATTAATAATAACCTCAAAAGATTTACTATACACTTTGCTAACTACCTTTTCTTACAAGTTTATTTATTTTTATTGCATAGTAAAAAGTTTTATTCAATAATTCAAGCAAACCAAAATTTATTGTGAATGATTTAAATTAAGCAATTGTAATAAAATATTGTTACAGTTAGTGATTATTCTCTATTTATATCCTGTGTGTATCTCTCCCCCCTCTCTCTTTGTGTGTATGTGTAAGTTTTAATCGTCAAATAGTTTAATTTGGACAAATAATTGAAACCTTCTTTTTTCCTCTTGACATTTGGTTAATATAGGCAATAAACATTTTACAGAAAATAAAATTTGATTATATAATAAAATTAATTGATATATAAGAAATTAGAAAACATCGGACTATTGATCTGTTTTTTGTTTGTAACTTCTTAGTTATGGTACTTTAACAGTTAATTTGCATGAGAAAAAAATTAGTTTGGAACTTTCTAACTTTATGATTTGACTGCATTTCATGAAATAATCATGATCAATGGTTAGAAAGGTTGGATACCGTAAGGATTGATTGTGTACAGGCTAAATTGCGACATTACGGATCATCATGGAACTCGTCACTACACATCAACTTTCTTGATTATGAAAAGGCGTTTGACAGTGTAAATAGGAGAATATTGTGGAAACTTCTTCGACACTACGGAGTTCCTGAGTAGATTGTCAACATTCTCCGGAACTCACACGACGGACTACAGTGCAAAGTGGTGCATGGGGGACAACTGTCAGATGCATTCCAAGTAAGGATTGGAGTCAAACAAGATTATCTACTCTGCCCATTCCTGTCTCTTCTGGTGGTCGACTGGACTATGAAGACCTCGACATCTGAGGGGAAACACGGGATACAATGGACAGTTCAGAACCAATTGGACGATTTGGGCTTCACAGATGACCTAGCTCTCCTATTCCATACACAAGAACAAATGCAGAAGAAGATAGCCAGTGTAGCAGCAGTCTCTGCATCAGTGGGTCTCAATATGTACAAAGGAAAAAGTAAGATCCTCACATACAAGACGGAGAACACCAACCCAATCACACTTGATGGCGAAACTATGGAAGATGTGGAATCGTTCACGTACATGGGAAGCATCATCGATGAACAAGGAGGATCGGATGCAGACATAAAGGCGAGGATTGGCAAAGCACTGGCCGCATTCCTACAATTGAAGAACATATGGAACTCAAAACGATTATCTATCAACCAATATGAAAGTGAGAATGTTCAATAAGAACATCAAGACAGTTCTACTATACGGAGCTGAAACAGGGAGAACTACCACGACAATCACCGAAAGTGTACAAGTATTTATAAACAATTGTCTACTGAAGATACTAAATATCCGTTGACCGTATACCATGATCAACGGCGTACAGTGGGAGAGGACAAACCAGGTTCCATCTGAGGATGAAATTAGGGAAAAGCGCTGGAAGTGGATAGAACATACATTACTGAAGTCGCCAAACTGCATGACGAGGCGCATCTGAACTTGGAATCCTGGAGGGGACGGAAAAGGGGAAGACCAACGAACAAATTGCGTCGCGGATTGGAAGCAGGTATCCAAAGAATGAATAGCAATTAGAAACTGCTGGAAAGGAATGAACAGAACAGAGTTCAGTCGAGAATTTCGATCAGCGGCGTATGCTGTGGGTATTGGGTACTTCGCCGAATGATTCTCTGGATGTAACTTGTTGTTGTTTGTCACTGTCTATCTAAGCATAAAGAAGTGAATATCACCAAGTAAGTTGAACCAGGTAATCTCATCACAGGAAAGGTGCCATTTAAGCACAAAATTACGTATAGAAGATCAAAAATGCGCAAAATAAATAAACGGTTTTCCCTTTAGTGAAACTTGTGTAATCGAGTTATTCAAATGTAAAATTAAACCAGCCAGACAAGGAAACTTTTGTCTTTCCAAAACGATGAAATTAAAGTACTAGGTTTTAACAAGAATCAGTGTTAAACAATACAAAACTGGTTACTTGTTCGAGGAAGAATAAACTCTTGATGAACTAGGAACATGTTCTTATTGAGAAATGTAGAATCAAACCACTCAACTCCAGAAGTATCAACGAAGACAAGTTGGAGCTGACCATCCCAATTCTAGACTGTCTCGATCATACAAAAAACGTGGAAAGGACAGGGGATACCAACACGGAAAACCTTGTTCAAGTAGGTTACCTGTCCATTCACGCAAGGCTCATACAGACAAACAGGAAGAAGAAGCTCATACATTTGGAATTAAAAGCACAAACTACTTATACATGAACGCCGCGAGCTTGCCAAATAAAATGGATGAGCTACGTGAACTCAGCAATGCTAATATTGCTCACCTGTTAGAAATATCTGAAACTTGAATATCTCGGTTTACGAACCACGAGCTAGCAATCCCCGAAATGTCTTTGTTTCACAAGGACAGAAAAAGAGATGGATGGACAAACAACACATTACTTCGGGAAATAGAAATGAAATGGATTAATAACAACTGAAATGGGTTTCGTAGGACAAGGTTGAATGGAAAATGCAGGTGAGTGGTCTATCCTCCTCCACGAGGAGTAACAGGTGTAAGTATGTAAGTAATGATTAGAGACGTTGAATCTGATGGTTTCGGATTTATCTGAGTAGCTTAGATGTATTCATATCATCTTAAATCTTAGTATTTCTTTATACATACCTTCTTCTCAAACTGTTTTCCTAATGTTTTGTCTTTTTTTACTACTATTGATACTAGTTTTATTTCAACTGCATTGTTTCTCATGGCGTTAATTTAGCTTCGACATGCTGATATGGTTTTGTCAACTGAGGCTGATGTTAGTTTTTCTCAAGGTCTATGTTGATAATGACTGACTGACTGGTAATGTATTGCAACTAAGTTACTACGTCTACAGTTCTCACTATTATACACAAATAACATGAATTTAACATTGATTTTGTGAGCGGATAATATTAAGGAATCCAATACTAGGACTGTCCATTCTTACGAATCTCTAATGGTTTATTTTTAAGTGATATCAGTTTACCATAGAAATTATCATTTTAATAGTACGGAATCTGTAAAAAATTACCTTTTGTAAACTGTTTTATATTTTAATGCATAATATTTGTCAAGGTTCTTATTTTCCCATTGATTATGCTAAGAACTAATGTTTGTCGGTTTCCTACTTGTCTTAAACTTGTTGCATATGTTGGTAACTATCTGCACTCAATAGTCTGGTGGGATAATGCGTCGATATTTGAAGTGAAAGGTAGTCGATATAAGTCTCAATATAAACATCAACATTAGATTACAGGTTTTCATCTAGATAAAGAGTTTCAAATAGAACGAGACAGATATTTTGTATTCCGTTGCTAGCCATTATTCAAACTTAATTAATGTACAAAGTGAATAGATGATTTTTTCGTTTATTTCCAATACATTAATCAGCTAGTAGTAAATTATATGTGGTATGATCTCAAGTTTATATTGTTAAATATAAACCGATCTATAGAAAAAAAGTCAAGATAAAATAGGGAAGTTTTTCCATTCATCTATCCGATTGCATATTACTTACTGACTTACTTAAGCCTGTTGCCCCCAATGGAGCATAGGCTATCGACCAATATTCTCCAACCCACTCTGTCCTGAGCATTCCTTTCTAGTTCTATCCAATTGTTGTTCATTCTTCTCATACCTGTCTCCGTTCCTCGGCGTAATGTGTTCTTTGGTCTTCCTCTTCTCCTTTGATCTCGAGGATTCCACATGAGGGCTTGCCTTGTGACTCAGTTGGGTGCTTTCTTCAATGTGTGTCCTATCCACTTTCAGTGCTTCTTCATAATTTCTTCCTCCGCCAATTGTATTCATTTTTGTTTTATTAATGAACATTTCTTTCACTTTATATTTGTGCTACACAATATTTCATCGCTCAGTGTAATCATCTTCATTGTTAGGCGTTTGCATCGTTCATACATTGTCGAAGATCATAAGAAATATGTAAGATATATTCAATTTATGTCGTATGAGTTAGTAGAATAGATCAGTGTTTCATCCTTTCTCTTCTCATTTGTTAAGACAATGTTTAAATTCACTCAGGACTAGAAAAAATAAACACAGTTCTGGAAATGTGACATGAATCATTTCATTGAAATATCTCATCAATAATCTGTATATAATAAAGCCACTTACAATTTCCCGGGTTGTTTTTTTCCCCATTAATCTTGACCTAAATCTTCAATACACGATAGCATAATTTCGCTATTCTATCTGTCTTCCTTCCCATTCTCACCTTGTTGAGCAACATTTTGCTAGATTAAATAATTTATAATATGTTGACTGCATAGTTTTTGATCGTTAATGTTTGCACTGTTTTTCGTTTGTCATTAAACACAGTTCCGTAATTATTACGACTAAAGGTTAGTGAAGATTAGCTCGGATTGAATTTAGTTTTCATCATGAGATGACATAAAAAGTGGATAATGAAGAATTAAAATAAAGTCTATGATGTTGAATGTTGGCTATTAGGTATTAACTTAACAGATCGATATTATCGTGCTCTTAAAGGAATTCGAAAGTTTGAATTTTGTTTCTTAATAGTGTGGTGATTGTGAACTCTTAAAGAAAACCAAACTAGAACGAAAAAAACTGTGTACTTCTCGTGTGTTAGTTCTCAACACCTTTTCCCTGGTGATATCGACTTATGAGTATAATTTTCATTCATTCTCCTCAATAAACAACTGATCACGTTTGTTAGCTCAAGTGCTGTTAAAATTTTCCGTTTTTATTATAAACTACTATAAATTAGAAATGCAAATGTACAACTACTAAAACGAAAATCTTTTTCACTGAAACGCTTTCATTTTGTTTAAGATTGAGTTACTTTTTTTTATGTACATAATTCTTATTTATTTATTTGAACACATAAATATTGGTACAAAGGGATACCTGATACATATGGGTCACACAAATCATTCGATTTGTGTGAGGGCTGGGATACTGCCCGGGTGCCCAGACCGAAGCAGGTGATTTTCTTTGGGGGGCCATGTCCGGAGCCTTCGACCTAATTGTCTGCAGTGGAGCAACGTAAGAAGATGCAGTCCCATGGTAGCCGTTGACCAATAACTGGTTCACACACATTTGTTTCATAAGGATCCTGGGGCTAATGTGCACCATTGGTCTGGAATCGAAGTTTTCCAACACGTCTAGATGGACCATAAGTCTCCACCAACCAGGTTCAAGCTCCGGACATTCGCCTTTCGTCCTCTCAATTTCGTAAACAACACTGTAGCCGCGAGAAGACAGTGAGTCTGACTTTCGTTTCAGTGGTTGTATAAACTTGGCCATGTGAGAGCATTCGGAGAAGGACAGCGGACTCTCCAAATGCTCTCACATGGCCACGTACATACAACCACTGTCAGGGAAGTCCTTCTATCGAGCATCCCTAATTTGCTTTCTTAGATAAGGCGTTTATTTTTTCATTGGATGTGTTGTCAGTGTAAGACAAATTTAAGACTTATATTCGGTCAATTTAGAAAATCATTATAAGAAGCTCTTTTTAATGTGACTTGTGAATAACTGTTTCATTTTTTTGATCAACTTAAAAACTTAAAATTCATCTAAAATAGGCTTATAGTACTAATTTTATATCATGTCTCCATAAAATTAACAAGATTGCTCAAAACTTATCGATTGGTGATACTCTTGATGGAGCATAGAATCTGTTAGAACTTGTGGCCTGTGTTCCCTGTTAATGTATACGTAATGATACCACCAGCTAGAGAGCAGTGAATTATCAATCGGACCAACGATGCATAAAACGCGTGCGAGTAGTCTAGAGTTCTTATCAGTCCTGCTTCCTGCCTAGCCCAGCCAGTTGAGTCCAGAACACTAATCTCAGCCTCTACAATATGAATCATTTATTTCAAGCATACTTGGTTTATATACCAACCAGACAGACCGCGTCGTACCATCAAATGGAAAATGACATTTGTACAAGATTTAGCCAAATGTGGCTGTGAATAAGGGAGATAGTAATTAATAGACAAGGCATAATTCAAGAAGAGTAAATCGTATAATAATAGTTCATAGATCAAAATAAAGCTCATAATAAGAGGAGTATGAATATGCATGGTTTAGTTACTTAATAATTATACAATAGAAATATACGTTTAGTATTGATTCATAAATAGATCCTAAAAGTTACCATTCATTATGCTTAACGGGACATAACAGAATCAGTGTACAATTCCTAAAATGTATAACAGTTAATAGAAATACTGGTGAATCATAAATTGTTTGCACGTTCGATTTTCAACCTACCTTATTTCCTGATTAGGAATATGACTTCAAATCTTTTGACAACATCAACAGTCCAAATACAATGGTAATAATCTATTTACTTCAACTCAATGACAATATAAAGAGGTTTACTTAACTAATTATTGTGTCGAATTGTCTTTTACTCTCTCTCTCTCTCTCTGTGTGTAAGAGATCTGCTTATGATCAAATTCCTATTTATCTAATCCAATATAACTAGTAACTAATCATTGAAAGTTGGGTTATAATTCACTGCTTCAATTATATAATATTTCATAGATTTATTTATGTCTAACTCACTATCTATTGCATGAAATAGTTCGAAGTTTATAAATCGTATACTGTTTTCCATTACAGTTTTTGTTTAATCAGTTCAATAATCATAAATCCGGTTTCATTAGTTTCAATATTTATATTTGTATCTATCTGTATGTATTTGTACAATGAAATTACAAACCATCGGATATTTACTTTTGTATTAAACTAATATTAAAAAGTACTTTATTAATCTTAACTATCAGCTAATTAGTTTAGTCAGCCAGCCAGTAAGTCAATAACAACGTAGAACTTCGTACGTACATACATCAGTTCGAGCAGTCATACCATTAATTCTACGGTAGATATTTCTAAATTATTATTATTTTCCTTAAAGTCTTCTCAGTGAAAAGACACTTTGTTGACGACTTTCAGTCCTGGAGTAAATATCAACTCTAGGATTCAGGTACATTTAGCTGACGAATCCTAAATAGAACGAAATGAGCGTTCTGGATTCCACTGTTAGCCATTATCTATCATTGTTTAAAAGATTTTGAGAAAATCAAAACAACCAACATGTAGATGATTTATTACATTAATAATTGATTTTGTAAAAACCAGTCAAGAACAACATTGTGGTTAGGATTAAGTGTATGAGTTGTGATTCAGTGTTGAGAGTTAACATTTAGGTGAGAAGTTCGGATGAGGACAAGGATTTAGCGTCACAATTGAATGAAACTTGGTAAGAAGTAATAGATTGGAAGTGTTTTGTATGCCTGTGGATAAATACATAAAGCGTAAGCATTTTGATTTTAATTATTGTAAGCCTCTTAGTTACCAGTTTCTACTTGTTTATCCAATATATCGTTTTGAATTTCGCATGGAAATTCAGCAGATTTACTCCTAATCCGATCGGTTCGTCAGTAAAATATACTTTTAAAGATTATTTCATCTTTTTTAGTTCCGTTATTCTGCTATGATTATCTTTGAACATGTAGATACGGAATACTCTACAAAAGAAGTTAATTAAGAACTGACTTTAAAATAAAGAAAAATACAATTGAGTTTTTGATTGATATCATGAACCACTTGATGTTAGACCACCACTGAAAACCTGGAAGCACTGGACGGCTGTTTCGTCCCATTGTAGGACTCCCCAGCAGTGCGCACGCACGATTCTCCTCTCTGGATTCGAACACAGGACCTTTGGTCTTGAATGCTAACGCTTAACATCTAGACCAGCGAGCCGACATTCAATAGTGTTAATGTCTAATCCCAACCAATCCAAGAGATTGAGCGATCATTTTCCATTGTACTGAGGTAGACACCTGTCTCTACCCGACACAGATTTTTGCCTATTACTCGTAAATATCATACATCCAAACACAACACTGTTATTCAAATAAAGCATTGGGGAGTGAGAGACAGAATTATGAAGATTTAGTTCTAGCAGAGTTTATACAAACAAAAATTTACTAGTTTAATATAATTTTCAATGGTAATTTCTATACCATTTTCACTTAATGGTCAATTATTTGTTTGTGTATTTTTTTGCAGAGTAGGGGTTGGGGGCTTTAACCAACTGATATTTGCCAAAAATATTTTATATGTGATTAATGCTTTAGTTATGTAACAAAACAGGTTACCAAGTAAAATATTGGATTCACTAATAATTTTCTGTTTAGTCAATTATTATTATTATTATTACTATAGTTATTGTCACTATTAACACTACTACTACTACTACTACTACTACTACTACTACTACTACTACTACTACTACTACTACTGCTGCTACTACTGCTACTGCTGCTACTGCTGCTGCTGCTGCTGCTGCTGCTGCTGCTGCTGCTGCTGCTGCTGCTGCTGCTGCTGCTGCTGCTGCTGCTGCTGCTGCTGCTGCTGCTGCTGCTGCTGCTGCTGCTGCTGCTGCTGCTGCTGCTGCTGCTGCTGCTGCTGCTGCTGCTGCTGCTGCTGCTGCTGCTGCTGCTGCTGCTGCTGCTGCTGCTGCTGCTGCTGCTGCTGCTGCTGCTGCTGCTGCTGCTGCTGCTGCTGCTGCTGCTGCTGCTGCTGCTGCTGCTGCTGCTGCTGCTGCTGCTGCTGCTGCTGCTGCTGCTGCTGCTGCTGCTGCTGCTGCTGCTGCTGCTGCTGCTGCTGCTGCTGCTGCTGCTGCTGCTGCTGCTGCTGCTGCTGCTGCTGCTGCTGCTGCTGCTGCTGCTGCTGCTGCTGCTGCTGCTGCTGCTGCTGCTGCTGCTGCTGCTGCTGCTGCTGCTGCTGCTGCTGCTGCTGCTGCTGCTGCTGCTGCTGCTGCTGCTGCTGCTGCTGCTGCTGCTGCTGCTGCTGCTGCTGCTGCTGCTGCTGCTGCTGCTGCTGCTGCTGCTGCTGCTGCTGCTGCTGCTGCTGCTGCTGCTGCTGCTGCTGCTGCTGCTGCTGCTGCTGCTGCTGCTGCTGCTGCTGCTGCTGCTGCTGCTGCTGCTGCTGCTGCTGCTGCTGCTGCTGCTGCTGCTGCTGCTGCTGCTGCTGCTGCTGCTGCTGCTGCTGCTGCTGCTGCTGCTGCTGCTGCTGCTGCTGCTGCTGCTGCTGCTGCTGCTGCTGCTGCTGCTGCTGCTGCTGCTGCTGCTGCTGCTGCTGCTGCTGCTGCTGCTGCTGCTGCTGCTGCTGCTGCTGCTGCTGCTGCTGCTGCTGCTGCTGCTGCTGCTGCTGCTGCTGCTGCTGCTGCTGCTGCTGCTGCTGCTGCTGCTGCTGCTGCTGCTGCTGCTGCTGCTGCTGCTGCTGCTGCTGCTGCTGCTGCTGCTGCTGCTGCTGCTGCTGCTGCTGCTGCTGCTGCTGCTGCTGCTGCTGCTGCTGCTGCTGCTGCTGCTGCTGCTGCTGCTGCTGCTGCTGCTGCTGCTGCTGCTGCTGCTGCTGCTGCTGCTGCTGCTGCTGCTGCTGCTGCTGCTGCTGCTGCTGCTGCTGCTGCTGCTGCTGCTGCTGCTGCTCTGCTGCTGCTGCTGCTGCTGCTGCTGCTGCTGCTGCTGCTGCTGCTGCTGCTGCTGCTGCTGCTGCTGCTGCTGCTGCTGCTGCTGCTGCTGCTGCTGCTGCTGCTGCTGCTGCTGCTGCTGCTGCTGCTGCTGCTGCTGCTGCTGCTGCTGCTGCTGCTGCTGCTGCTGCTGCTGCTGCTGCTGCTGCTGCTGCTGCTGCTGCTGCTGCTGCTGCTGCTGCTGCTGCTGCTGCTGCTGCTGCTGCTGCTGCTGCTGCTGCTGCTGCTGCTGCTGCTGCTGCTGCTGCTGCTGCTGCTGCTGCTGCTGCTGCTGCTGCTGCTGCTGCTGCTGCTGCTGCTGCTGCTGCTGCTGCTGCTGCTGCTGCTGCTGCTGCTGCTGCTGCTGCTGCTGCTGCTGCTGCTGCTGCTGCTGCTGCTGCTGCTGCTGCTGCTGCTGCTGCTGCTGCTGCTGCTGCTGCTGCTGCTGCTGCTGCTGCTGCTGCTGCTGCTGCTGCTGCTGCTGCTGCTGCTGCTGCTGCTGCTGCTGCTGCTGCTGCTGCTGCTGCTGCTGCTGCTGCTGCTGCTGCTGCTGCTGCTGCTGCTGCTGCTGCTGCTGCTGCTGCTGCTGCTGCTGCTGCTGCTGCTGCTGCTGCTGCTGCTGCTGCTGCTGCTGCTGCTGCTGCTGCTGCTGCTGCTGCTGCTGCTG
This sequence comes from Schistosoma haematobium, assembly GCF_000699445.3. NCBI lineage: Eukaryota > Metazoa > Platyhelminthes > Trematoda > Strigeidida > Schistosomatidae > Schistosoma > Schistosoma haematobium. The sequence continues at coordinate 45,230,813 of NC_067199.1, forward strand.
CTGCTGCTGCTGCTGCTGCTGCTGCTGCTGCTGCTGCTGCTGCTGCTGCTGCTGCTGCTGCTGCTGCTGCTGCTGCTGCTGCTGCTGCTGCTGCTGCTGCTGCTGCTGCTGCTGCTGCTGCTGCTGCTGCTGCTGCTGCTGCTGCTGCTGCTGCTGCTGCTGCTGCTGCTGCTGCTGCTGCTGCTGCTGCTGCTGCTGCTGCTGCTGCTGCTGCTGCTGCTGCTGCTGCTGCTGCTGCTGCTGCTGCTGCTGCTGCTGCTGCTGCTGCTGCTGCTGCTGCTGCTGCTGCTGCTGCTGCTGCTGCTGCTGCTGCTGCTGCTGCTGCTGCTGCTGCTGCTGCTGCTGCTGCTGCTGCTGCTGCTGCTGCTGCTGCTGCTGCTGCTGCTGCTGCTGCTGCTGCTGCTGCTGCTGCTGCTGCTGCTGCTGCTGCTGCTGCTGCTGCTGCTGCTGCTGCTGCTGCTGCTGCTGCTGCTGCTGCTGCTGCTGCTGCTGCTGCTGCTGCTGCTGCTGCTGCTGCTGCTGCTGCTGCTGCTGCTGCTGCTGCTGCTGCTGCTGCTGCTGCTGCTGCTGCTGCTGCTGCTGCTGCTGCTGCTGCTGCTGCTGCTGCTGCTGCTGCTGCTGCTGCTGCTGCTGCTGCTGCTGCTGCTGCTGCTGCTTTGCTGCTGCTGCTGCTGCTGCTGCTGCTGCTGCTGCTGCTGCTGCTGCTGCTGCTGCTGCTGCTGCTGCTGCTGCTGCTGCTGCTGCTGCTGCTGCTGCTGCTGCTGCTGCTGCTGCTGCTGCTGCTGCTGCTGCTGCTGCTGCTGCTGCTGCTGCTGCTGCTGCTGCTGCTGCTGCTGCTGCTGCTGCTGCTGCTGCTGCTGCTGCTGCTGCTGCTGCTGCTGCTGCTGCTGCTGCTGCTGCTGCTGCTGCTGCTGCTGCTGCTGCTGCTGCTGCTGCTGCTGCTGCTGCTGCTGCTGCTGCTGCTGCTGCTGCTGCTGCTGCTGCTGCTGCTGCTGCTGCTGCTGCTGCTGCTGCTGCTGCTGCTGCTGCTGCTGCTGCTGCTGCTGCTGCTGCTGCTGCTGCTGCTGCTGCTGCTGCTGCTGCTGCTGCTGCTGCTGCTGCTGCTGCTGCTGCTGCTGCTGCTGCTGCTGCTGCTGCTGCTGCTGCTGCTGCTGCTGCTGCTGCTGCTGCTGCTGCTGCTGCTGCTGCTGCTGCTGCTGCTGCTGCTGCTGCTGCTGCTGCTGCTGCTGCTGCTGCTGCTGCTGCTGCTGCTGCTGCTGCTGCTGCTGCTGCTGCTGCTGCTGCTGCTGCTGCTGCTGCTGCTGCTGCTGCTGCTGCTGCTGCTGCTGCTGCTGCTGCTGCTGCTGCTGCTGCTGCTGCTGCTGCTGCTGCTGCTGCTGCTGCTGCTGCTGCTGCTGCTGCTGCTGCTGCTGCTGCTGCTGCTGCTGCTGCTGCTGCTGCTGCTGCTGCTGCTGCTGCTGCTGCTGCTGCTGCTGCTGCTGCTGCTGCTGCTGCTGCTGCTGCTGCTGCTGCTGCTGCTGCTGCTGCTGCTGCTGCTGCTGCTGCTGCTGCTGCTGCTGCTGCTGCTGCTGCTGCTGCTGCTGCTGCTGCTGCTGCTGCTGCTGCTGCTGCTGCTGCTGCTGCTGCTGCTGCTGCTGCTGCTGCTGCTGCTGCTGCTGCTGCTGCTGCTGCTGCTGCTGCTGCTGCTGCTGCTGCTGCTGCTGCTGCTGCTGCTGCTGCTGCTGCTTCACTGCTGCTGCTGCTGCTGCTGCTGCTGCTGCTGCTGCTGCTGCTGCTGCTGCTGCTGCTGCTGCTGCTGCTGCTGCTGCTGCTGCTGCTGCTGCTGCTGCTGCTGCTGCTGCTGCTGCTGCTGCTGCTGCTGCTGCTGCTGCTGCTGCTGCTGCTGCTGCTGCTGCTGCTGCTGCTGCTGCTGCTGCTGCTGCTGCTGCTGCTGCTGCTGCTGCTGCTGCTGCTGCTGCTGCTGCTGCTGCTGCTGCTGCTGCTGCTGCTGCTGCTGCTGCTGCTGCTGCTGCTGCTGCTGCTGCTGCTGCTGCTGCTGCTGCTGCTGCTGCTGCTGCTGCTGCTGCTGCTGCTGCTGCTGCTGCTGCTGCTGCTGCTGCTGCTGCTGCTGCTGCTGCTGCTGCTGCTGCTGCTGCTGCTGCTGCTGCTGCTGCTGCTGCTGCTGCTGCTGCTGCTGCTGCTGCTGCTGCTGCTGCTGCTGCTGCTGCTGCTGCTGCTGCTGCTGCTGCTGCTGCTGCTGCTGCTGCTGCTGCTGCTGCTGCTGCTGCTGCTGCTGCTGCTGCTGCTGCTGCTGCTGCTGCTGCTGCTGCTGCTGCTGCTGCTGCTGCTGCTGCTGCTGCTGCTGCTGCTGCTGCTGCTGCTGCTGCTGCTGCTGCTGCTGCTGCTGCTGCTGCTGCTGCTGCTGCTGCTGCTGCTGCTGCTGCTGCTGCTGCTGCTGCTGCTGCTGCTGCTGCTGCTGCTGCTGCTGCTGCTGCTGCTGCTGCTGCTGCTGCTGCTGCTGCTGCTGCTGCTGCTGCTGCTGCTGCTGCTGCTGCTGCTGCTGCTGCTGCTGCTGCTTTGCTGCTGCTGCTGCTGCTGCTGCTGCTGCTGCTGCTGCTGCTGCTGCTGCTGCTGCTGCTGCTGCTGCTGCTGCTGCTGCTGCTGCTGCTGCTGCTGCTGCTGCTGCTGCTGCTGCTGCTGCTGCTGCTGCTGCTGCTGCTGCTGCTGCTGCTGCTGCTGCTGCTGCTGCTGCTGCTGCTGCTGCTGCTGCTGCTGCTGCTGCTGCTGCTGCTGCTGCTGCTGCTGCTGCTGCTGCTGCTGCTGCTGCTGCTGCTGCTGCTGCTGCTGCTGCTGCTGCTGCTGCTGCTGCTGCTGCTGCTGCTGCTGCTGCTGCTGCTGCTGCTGCTGCTGCTGCTGCTGCTGCTGCTGCTGCTGCTGCTGCTGCTGCTGCTGCTGCTGCTGCTGCTGCTGCTGCTGCTGCTGCTGCTGCTGCTGCTGCTGCTGCTGCTGCTGCTGCTGCTGCTGCTGCTGCTGCTGCTGCTGCTGCTGCTGCTGCTGCTGCTGCTGCTGCTGCTGCTGCTGCTGCTGCTGCTGCTGCTGCTGCTGCTGCTGCTGCTGCTGCTGCTGCTGCTGCTGCTGCTGCTGCTGCTGCTGCTGCTGCTGCTGCTGCTGCTGCTGCTGCTGCTGCTGCTGCTGCTGCTGCTGCTGCTGCTGCTGCTGCTGCTGCTGCTGCTGCTGCTGCTGCTGCTGCTGCTGCTGCTGCTGCTGCTGCTGCTGCTGCTGCTGCTGCTGCTGCTGCTGCTGCTGCTGCTGCTGCTGCTGCTGCTGCTGCTGCTGCTGCTGCTGCTGCTGCTGCTGCTGCTGCTGCTGCTGCTGCTGCTGCTGCTGCTGCTGCTGCTGCTGCTGCTGCTGCTGCTGCTGCTGCTGCTGCTGCTGCTGCTGCTGCTGCTGCTGCTGCTGCTGCTGCTGCTGCTGCTGCTGCTGCTGCTGCTGCTGCTGCTGCTGCTGCTGCTGCTGCTGCTGCTGCTGCTGCTGCTGCTGCTGCTGCTGCTGCTGCTGCTGCTGCTGCTGCTGCTGCTGCTGCTGCTGCTGCTGCTGCTGCTGCTGCTGCTGCTGCTGCTGCTGCTGCTGCTGCTGCTGCTGCTGCTGCTGCTGCTGCTGCTGCTGCTGCTGCTGCTGCTGCTGCTGCTGCTGCTGCTGCTGCTGCTGCTGCTGCTGCTGCTGCTGCTGCTGCTGCTGCTGCTGCTGCTGCTGCTGCTGCTGCTGCTGCTGCTGCTGCTGCTGCTGCTGCTGCTGCTGCTGCTGCTGCTGCTGCTGCTGCTGCTGCTGCTGCTGCTGCTGCTGCTGCTGCTGCTGCTGCTGCTGCTGCTGCTGCTGCTGCTGCTGCTGCTGCTGCTGCTGCTGCTGCTGCTGCTGCTGCTGCTGCTGCTGCTGCTGCTGCTGCTGCTGCTGCTGCTGCTGCTGCTGCTGCTGCTGCTGCTGCTGCTGCTGCTGCTTTGCTGCTGCTGCTGCTGCTGCTGCTGCTGCTGCTGCTGCTGCTGCTGCTGCTGCTGCTGCTGCTGCTGCTGCTGCTGCTGCTGCTGCTGCTGCTGCTGCTGCTGCTGCTGCTGCTGCTGCTGCTGCTGCTGCTGCTGCTGCTGCTGCTGCTGCTGCTGCTGCTGCTGCTGCTGCTGCTGCTGCTGCTGCTGCTGCTGCTGCTGCTGCTGCTGCTGCTGCTGCTGCTGCTGCTGCTGCTGCTGCTGCTGCTGCTGCTGCTGCTGCTGCTGCTGCTGCTGCTGCTGCTGCTGCTGCTGCTGCTGCTGCTGCTGCTGCTGCTGCTGCTGCTGCTGCTGCTGCTGCTGCTGCTGCTGCTGCTGCTGCTGCTGCTGCTGCTGCTGCTGCTGCTGCTGCTGCTGCTGCTGCTGCTGCTGCTGCTGCTGCTGCTGCTGCTGCTGCTGCTGCTGCTGCTGCTGCTGCTGCTGCTGCTGCTGCTGCTGCTGCTGCTGCTGCTGCTGCTGCTGCTGCTGCTGCTGCTGCTGCTGCTGCTGCTGCTGCTGCTGCTGCTGCTGCTGCTGCTGCTGCTGCTCACTGCTGCTGCTGCTGCTGCTGCTGCTGCTGCTGCTGCTGCTGCTGCTGCTGCTGCTGCTGCTGCTGCTGCTGCTGCTGCTGCTGCTGCTGCTTGCTGCTGCTGCTGCTGCTGCTGCTGCTGCTGCTGCTGCTGCTGCTGCTGCTGCTGCTGCTGCTGCTGCTGCTGCTGCTGCTGCTGCTGCTGCTGCTTTGCTGCTGCTGCTGCTGCTGCTGCTGCTGCTGCTGCTGCTGCTGCTGCTGCTGCTGCTGCTGCTGCTGCTGCTGCTGCTGCTGCTGCTGCTGCTGCTGCTGCTGCTGCTGCTGCTGCTGCTGCTGCTGCTGCTGCTGCTGCTGCTGCTGCTGCTGCTGCTGCTGCTGCTGCTGCTGCTGCTGCTGCTGCTGCTGCTGCTGCTGCTGCTGCTGCTGCTGCTGCTGCTGCTGCTGCTGCTGCTGCTGCTGCTGCTGCTGCTGCTGCTGCTGCTGCTGCTGCTGCTGCTGCTGCTGCTGCTGCTGCTGCTGCTGCTGCTGCTGCTGCTGCTGCTGCTGCTGCTGCTGCTGCTGCTGCTGCTGCTGCTGCTGCTGCTGCTGCTGCTGCTGCTGCTGCTGCTGCTGCTGCTGCTGCTGCTGCTGCTGCTGCTGCTGCTGCTGCTGCTGCTGCTGCTGCTGCTGCTGCTGCTGCTGCTGCTGCTGCTGCTGCTGCTGCTGCTGCTGCTGCTGCTGCTGCTGCTGCTGCTGCTGCTGCTGCTGCTGCTGCTGCTGCTGCTGCTGCTGCTGCTGCTGCTGCTGCTGCTGCTGCTGCTGCTGCTGCTGCTGCTGCTGCTGCTGCTGCTGCTGCTGCTGCTGCTGCTGCTGCTGCTGCTGCTGCTGCTGCTGCTGCTGCTGCTGCTGCTGCTGCTGCTGCTGCTGCTGCTGCTGCTGCTGCTGCTGCTGCTGCTGCTGCTGCTGCTGCTGCTGCTGCTGCTGCTGCTGCTGCTGCTGCTGCTGCTGCTGCTGCTGCTGCTGCTGCTGCTGCTGCTGCTGCTGCTGCTGCTGCTGCTGCTGCTGCTGCTGCTGCTGCTGCTGCTGCTGCTGCTGCTGCTGCTGCTGCTGCTGCTGCTGCTGCTGCTGCTGCTGCTGCTGCTGCTGCTGCTGCTGCTGCTGCTGCTGCTGCTGCTGCTGCTGCTGCTGCTGCTGCTGCTGCTGCTGCTGCTGCTGCTGCTGCTGCTGCTGCTGCTGCTGCTGCTGCTGCTGCTGCTGCTGCTGCTGCTGCTGCTGCTGCTGCTGCTGCTGCTGCTGCTGCTGCTGCTGCTGCTGCTGCTGCTGCTGCTGCTGCTGCTGCTGCTGCTGCTGCTGCTGCTGCTGCTGCTGCTGCTGCTGCTGCTGCTGCTGCTGCTGCTGCTGCTGCTGCTGCTGCTGCTGCTGCTGCTGCTGCTGCTGCTGCTGCTGCTGCTGCTGCTGCTGCTGCTGCTGCTGCTGCTGCTGCTGCTGCTGCTGCTGCTGCTGCTGCTGCTGCTGCTGCTGCTGCTGCTGCTGCTGCTGCTGCTGCTGCTGCTGCTGCTGCTGCTGCTGCTGCTGCTGCTGCTTGCTGCTCTGCTGCTGCTGCTGCTGCTGCTGCTGCTGCTGCTGCTGCTGCTGCTGCTGCTGCTGCTGCTGCTGCTGCTGCTGCTGCTGCTGCTGCTGCTGCTGCTGCTGCTGCTGCTGCTGCTGCTGCTGCTGCTGCTGCTGCTGCTGCTGCTGCTGCTGCTGCTGCTGCTGCTGCTGCTGCTGCTGCTGCTGCTGCTGCTGCTGCTGCTTTCTGCTGCTGCTGCTGCTGCTGCTGCTGCTGCTGCTGCTGCTGCTGCTGCTGCTGCTGCTGCTGCTGCTGCTGCTGCTGCTGCTGCTGCTGCTGCTGCTGCTGCTGCTGCTGCTGCTGCTGCTGCTGCTGCTGCTGCTGCTGCTGCTGCTGCTGCTGCTGCTGCTGCTGCTGCTGCTGCTGCTTTGCTGCTGCTGCTGCTGCTGCTGCTGCTGCTGCTGCTGCTGCTGCTGCTGCTGCTGCTGCTGCTGCTGCTGCTGCTGCTGCTGCTGCTGCTGCTGCTGCTGCTGCTGCTGCTGCTGCTGCTGCTGCTGCTGCTGCTGCTGCTGCTGCTGCTGCTGCTGCTGCTGCTGCTGCTGCTGCTGCTGCTGCTGCTGCTGCTGCTGCTGCTGCTGTACTGCTGCTGCTGCTGCTGCTGCTGCTGCTGCTGCTGCTGCTGCTTGCTGCTGCTGCTGCTGCTGCTGCTGCTGCTGCTGCTGCTGCTGCTGCTGCTGCTGCTGCTGCTGCTGCTGCTGCTGCTGCTGCTGCTGCTGCTGCTGCTGCTGCTGCTGCTGCTGCTGCTGCTGCTGCTGCTGCTGCTGCTGCTGCTGCTGCTGCTGCTGCTGCTGCTGCTGCTGCTGCTGCTGCTGCTGCTGCTGCTGCTGCTGCTGCTGCTGCTGCTGCTGCTGCTGCTGCTGCTGCTGCTGCTGCTGCTGCTGCTGCTGCTGCTGCTGCTGCTGCTGCTGCTGCTGCTGCTGCTGCTGCTGCTGCTGCTGCTGCTGCTGCTGCTGCTGCTGCTGCTGCTGCTGCTGCTGCTGCTGCTGCTGCTGCTGCTGCTGCTGCTGCTGCTGCTGCTGCTGCTGCTGCTGCTGCTGCTGCTGCTGCTGCTGCTGCTGCTGCTGCTGCTGCTGCTGCTGCTGCTGCTGCTGCTGCTGCTGCTGCTGCTGCTGCTGCTGCTGCTGCTGCTGCTGCTGCTGCTGCTGCTGCTGCTGCTGCTGCTGCTGCTGCTGCTGCTGCTGCTGCTGCTGCTGCTGCTGCTGCTGCTGCTGCTGCTGCTGCTGCTGCTGCTGCTGCTGCTGCTGCTGCTGCTGCTGCTGCTGCTGCTGCTGCTGCTGCTGCTGCTGCTGCTGCTGCTGCTGCTGCTGCTGCTGCTGCTGCTGCTGCTGCTGCTGCTGCTGCTGCTGCTGCTGCTGCTGCTGCTGCTGCTGCTGCTGCTGCTGCTGCTGCTGCTGCTGCTGCTGCTGCTGCTGCTGCTGCTGCTGCTGCTGCTGCTGCTGCTGCTGCTGCTGCTGCTGCTGCTGCTGCTGCTGCTGGCAGCTGCTGCTGCTGCTGCTGCTGCTGCTGCTGCTGCTGCTGCTGCTGCTGCTGCTGCTGCTGCTGCTGCTGCTTTGCTGCTGCTGCTGCTGCTGCTGCTGCTGCTGCTGCTGCTGCTGCTGCACTGCTGCTGCTGCTGCTGCTGCTGCTGCTGCTGCTGCTGCTTTGCTGCTGCTTTGCTGCTGCTGCTGCTGCTGCTGCTGCTGCTGCTGCTGCTGCTGCTGCTGCTGCTGCTGCTGCTGCTGCTGCTGCTGCTGCTGCTGCTGCTGCTGCTGCTGCTGCTGCTGCTGCTGCTGCTGCTGCTGCTGCTGCTGCTGCTGCTGCTGCTGCTGCTGCTGCTGCTGCTGCTGCTGCTGCTGCTGCTGCTGCTGCTGCTGCTGCTGCTGCTGCTGCTGCTGCTGCTGCTGCTGCTGCTGCTGCTGCTGCTGCTGCTGCTGCTGCTGCTGGCTGCTGCTGCTGCTGCTGCTGCTGCTGCTGCTGCTGCTGCTGCTGCTGCTGCTGCTGCTGCTGCTGCTGCTGCTGCTGCTGCTGCTGCTGCTGCTGCTGCTGCTGCTGCTGCTGCTGCTGCTGCTGCTGCTGCTGCTGCTGCTGCTGCTGCTGCTTGCTGCTGCTGCTGCTGCTGCTGCTGTTCTGCTGCTGCTGCTGCTATTGCTGCTGCTGCTGCTGTAATGCACGCTGCTGCTGCTGCTGCCATGCTGCTGCTGCTGCTGCTGCTGCTGCTGCTGCTGCTGCTGCTGCTGCTGCTGCTGCTGCTGCTGCTGCTGCTGCTGCTGCTGCTGCTGCTGCTGCTGCTGCTGCTGCTGCTGCTGCTGCTGCTGCTGCTGCTGCTGCTACTGCTGCTGCCTGCTGCTGCTGCTGCTGCTGCTGCTGCTGCTGCTGCTGCTGCTGCTGCTGCTGCTGCTGCTGCTGCTGCTGCTGCTATTGCTGCTGCTGCTGCTGCTGCTGCTGCTGCTTCAAATGATGTTGGATGTGTGTTAGCGTGTGCTAACGCTGCTGATTGCTGGTGCTGTTCTTTGTTAGCTGAGTGTGCTGCTGAGAACAGGCCTTGTGGCTGCTGCGGATGCTACTGCTGTTGTTGCTGCTGCTGCTGGCTGATGCTGCTGCTGCTTTGTGCTGATTGCTGCTGCTGCTGCTGCTGCTGCAGTTGTTTCTCCTATTAACTGCTACTGCTGCTCACTGTTGCTTCTGTTGCTGCTACTAATGACTGCTACTACTTCGCCGATGTGCTGCTGCAGCTTTTGCTGCTATTAGCTGCTGCTGCTGCTGCTGTGTTAGCTGGGTTCTTTTTCTGATTTTCAGTGTGCTGGTGCTGTTGATTGCTGCTGCTGCTGCTGTTGTTGGACTGCTGCTGTTGCTGTTGCTGCTGCTGATGCTCCTTTGCTGTCGCTGCTGCTGTTGCTGCTGCTGCTGCTGTGCTGCTGTTCTTCAGTGATTGCTGCTGCCGCTGTTAGCTGCTGCTGCTGCTATGTGATTGCTGGTTGCTGCCTGCTGCTAACTGCTGCTGCTCCTTCTGTTCTTGCTGCTGCTGCACCTCTGCCCTGTGGTGTCTGTATGGTTGTGGTTCCTTTCCTGCACAGTTTAGCTCTTTCTTTGCTGCTGCTCACTGCTGCTGCTTTCTTTCGCTGCTGCAGCTCCTGTAGCTGCTTTGCTGCTGCTGTTTCTTTTGCTGCTGGCGCTGCTGCTGCTAAATTAGCTGAAGCTGCTGTATGCCCCTGATGGTGCTGCTGCTGAAACCTGAGTGCTGCTCCTTCTTTTTCTTTCGCTGTTGATGATGATGGATGCTTCGTGTGCTGCTGCTGCTGCTGAAACAGGTGATTGCCGCAACAGCGGATGATGCTGCTGCTGCTGCTGCTGCTGCTTCAAATGATAACGCTGCTGCTAAAAAAGCTGCTGCTGCTGCTGCTGCTGCTTTGCTGTTGCTGCGTGCTGCTGCTACTGCGTTATGGAAATGCTTCTGCTAATGCTGCTGCTACTACTGCTCGCTGCTGTTGCCTGCTGCTGCTGCTGCTGCTACTAGCTGCTGCTGCTGCCGCTTCTGTTGCTGTTGCTGCTGCTGCTGCTGCTGCTGGTTTGCTGCTGCTGCTGCTGCTGATGCTGTGTCACAATTATCCTGCTGCTGCTCCAGTGTTACTGCTGCTGCTTGCTGATTAGCTGCTGCTGGTTGTGATTGTGTGTTAGCTGTGCTGTTGCTGCTGCCTGATGCTGCTGCAACTGCTGCTGTGTTAGCTGCAGGACTGATCCTGCTGCTGTAATCGTGCTGCGATACTGCTGCTGCTCCTGCTTGCTGAGTGCTGCTGTTGCTGCGGATGCTGCTGCTGCTGCTGCTACCAGCTGCAGGCTGCTGACGCTGTTGCTGGTGTTGCTGTTGCTGCTGCTGCTTGTTAGCTGTTAACGCTGCTGCTGCTGCTGGTGTATTGATGATGATGATGATAATGTCAGTGCTGAGGTGATGCTGCATTTGCTGTGTATTGATGATGATAATGTGTTGCTGGGATGCTGCTGCTGGTGCTGCTCTTTCTTTCAACAACTGGTGCTTTAACAGCTGGTGCTGCTGCTGCTGCTGATGATGATGATGGTGCGTTCGCTGCTGGTTGCTGTTGTTCAACAACTTCGTGTTGCTGTGATGATGCTCCAGCATTGGTTAGCTGGTGCTGCTGTATGCTAGTGATGCTGATTCGCTGCTTTGCTCCTTTGCTGCTGTTTGCTGCTGTCTGCTAATTGCTTTTTTTTTTTTTTGCTGCTAACTGCTCCTTTCGCTGCTGCTGCTTCTGTTGCTGCTGGTTAGCTGTTCTTCAATTAACTGCTGCTAAGTTGGCTGCTGCTTTCCTGATTGGTTAGCTGCTGCTGCTGCTGCTGCTGTTAACTAATTAACAAGCTGCGCTGCTCTTTGCTGCTTCGTTAGCTGCGGTTTCTTTGCTGCTACTGATGCTGCTGCTGCTGCTGCAATTTCAAGCTGCCGATGCCCAGCTGCGTTTGCTACCGCTGCTGCTGCT